>NC_064622.1:342771045-344000108 GCF_023898315.1 Schistocerca nitens
TAAAACAGTACTGTACATAAGAATTCATATGGGCATGATATTTTGGTGAGAAGGGAGTGTATGATAGGCTCCACAAAGGGTTGCTCTTGAAAGTTATGTGGTCACGCCCAAACAAAGAAAGCATTAAGACTTTCTTGTACGAACAAAAGCTGCTATAAATTTCAGACCTATTATCGAAGACATCCTAACATCAACTGATTATTTAAATATTGGTAAATTGACAACCATTCCCTCCAGTTCACACACTACAAGGAAGGATGAAATAAAGGATTTACAACTGAAAGAGAAAGTCAGAGAGAATCCCTAAAATCAGTGGAAGACTGTATACCCAATACAACTGAGGAATACCTCTTGGTACAGGGATATCCATCATAACAGTGACCTCTACATGGACAACTACTGTAGTCTTAATACAACAGGAAATCAAACCTGTAACATCATCATCTCTGCCACGTCACATTTCTTATACCATGGCTCATAGCACAAGAAATAAGACAAGACAGAGATGAGAACATAAGATGCGACATGCTCCAATAATTCAATGTTACGCCTAATTGACCAATATGGCTGTCATCATGGGCATATCGTCTATGTGTGGCTGATCGATTTTTAGTTGGTACTGTCATTTGCTGTAAGGCAAAATATTCCAGTGCCTTCTCAATCACAATAAAACTTTTAATCGTTAATGCTTTTGATCATATACTGCCCTTGTACCGAGACAGCGATGCACAAATTTTATGACTATTCAACAAAGCACATTCTGAGCTAAATGTATTAACTTTGCCTCTTAATACTGATGGTAATTCACTGGAAAATAAAGTAAAGGAATAGTCGACATCAAGAGAGGCTTTTGCCACGGGACTTAACCCTGCTGTTATTTATCAGCCACCTTACTGAAAATGAACTTCAGTTATCAATGAGCATGACAGAATTTGGTTTAGACAAGGGCACTAAAGAAAGGAGAATCTTCAGCAGTGATGGACTGAACTGCCAAATGGACAAACCATCTAGTACCAGTAGCCAGAATCCTGTATTTTGCAGCTCAGCAACATAAAGTATGGGCATGTAAAAAATAAGGTCAGCAAGCGTAGACATAACAGAAAATGTTTAAAAATCAAACTGAATAACGGCAATAGCATCAAGGCACTCAATACCTTAGTTATACCAGTCATCACATATAAAGCAGTCACTGTGAGCTGGACCCAAGTTAGAGGTGGACAATCTGGATATGAAAGCACCATGTGTGGTGTCACCGCCAGACACCACACTTGCTAGGTGGTAGCTTAAATCGGCCGCGGTCCATTAGTACATGTCGGACCCGCGTGTCGCCACTGTCAGGATCGCAGACCGAGCGCCACCACAAGGCAGGTCTCGAGAGACGTACTAGCACTCGCCCCAGTTGTACGGACGACATTGCTAGCGACTACACGTACGAAGCCTTTCTCTCATTTGCCGAGAGACAGTTAGAATAGCCTTCAGCTAAGTTAATGGCTACGACCTAGCAAGGCGCCATTTGTACCATTGCATGTATCTCAAGATAGTCTCACTTGTATCATCAAGAATGCTGTATACCAAAGGACGATATAAAAGTTAAGTGTTCTAGTAGCTACGTTCTTTTCTTTATCACATTCATCACATATCCTGTTCCAGACTTAACGCCAGACGGCGTGAGTTGATGCGTGCCCTTTCGGCTACTTCACTGTGGACTGGCTGCCTTAACAGTCCACTACACCATGCACTCCACCCTCACAGTGATGTTGACAGGCTGTACTTGTCTAGAAAAGCAGTCAGTAGATGACACTTGCAAGGTAGGCAGACAGTGGAAGAAGAGGAGCATGCACTGGCACACGACATGATCAGCTCTGATTAAAGTCAACAAAAGAAAACTTCTCAAGGTACAGCAACTTAAGAATCAATACCAGAAAGGTGTATTCCAATGCCTGACCAGAAAGCCTCGCATGTGCAATTTCTAGACAAGACTGAACATGAAATAGAAGAAGAAAAGATCTGGTTTTAGCTAAAGGAAACTGAAGGACTGATTTTTACCACACAGGAACAAACCATTAGAAACACCACCATCAAAACCAGAAGTGACGAATTAGTAACAGACACAAAGTGCAGAATCTGCAAAGAAGCTGATGAAACAACTGACCAATCTTGAACTGTTGCAAAAGGATCACTAAGACTAATTACAAGCAAAAGCACAGTGATGTGGCATGGATTGCCTAGTGGAAATTATCATCTGCCAGTGGCAAGGAGCTGCTGTCACCGCTAGTCGGAAAAAAGTAGTTGAAAACAAGCAAGCCAAATCACTGCTAGACTTACGAATTCACACAAACTGAATTCTGAAACACAATACACCAGACGTCATAGCTGTGGAGAAAAATAAAGTGTGGGCCATTGACGACCCCACCCAAACGGGCAGCAGAGTCGACAAGTAAGGACTTGAAAATGCTACCAGACATGAGTGCTTGAAAACTGAGCTACAGTGACTCTGGCATAAAACAGTGAAAGTGGTCCCAGTAGTTCTCAACACACTGGGAACAGTGCCAAAAAGACATTAATGAACACTTAAAAACTATTTACAATGACCCGTCTGCCTGCTACAAAATGCCACATCACTGGGATAGTCACAAATTATCCACCAATACATCATGCATTCTTATATGCTTTTGAAGTGTCATAATAGTGATAAAATACAAAATCCAGCACAGTTAACTCATTTTCTGTGTTTACTTTTACAGTAGTAGTAGTAATAATAATAATAATGACAACCTTATCCAAAGATGTAATAATAATAATAATAATAATAATAACCTTACCCAAAGATGTAACCAGAGGCATGATCTCTTTCATGCAACTCGGAAGTGGGAAGTTCACTTAGTCAACAATTAGTCAGGTGTCAAGTGTCAAGTATAACTGCAGTATACCATTACGCAGAGCTTGTCAGATGATGGCAAAAGATATGAAAGGCACCACTTAGTAATGTAGTATTAACACGAAAAAATAATGGAGACCTGCGTGTGGAATTAACCGAATAATTGCTTAAATCAAAGATGAGAAGCATATGGATATAAAAAAAGAATGAAAACCTTTTTTTAGTCCAAAACAGACAAGTCAGTACGATGCTCAAGAAAGATTCAATACAAACTATATGAATAGGTCCCAGCTTCTTGATTCAACATTAATGAGTGTTCTGCGTCTTGTGGCATAACGAGCCTGACAACATATTTCATCACTTATGAATAAAAAGAAAAACACCACATTTCACAGGAATAATGATTTCCATTAAAATAAAAAATGCTAATGTTTTATCTGTTAAGTACTTTGTATCGCAATTGTATTTGCTCACCATCGCGTCTAATTAGCCAATACTGCTGTATGCACAGTACTGATTGGCTGCACACTTGCTGTCTGCTGACCTCTGGCCCCCTCCACTGGGGGTACCCCTGGGCCCCCCTCCCCCTCCCCCTCCCCAGTGCCTGGCTGCCTACGTATCCATATCTTAACTATTTCCCCACCTCTGTCCAAGAGTTCCTGTATGCCCACAGGTGGGGAGTTAAGCCAGAACAGCCTGATGTGGTGAGTGTTTGCACAATATAGATTTCCTTTTTTGAAATTACAAGTGAGTACAGAATGAAATGAAATGAAATGAGGAAGAGAAACCAAATGTTGAAACATAGTCTATTCCTCTAAAACATAATCAGCATGAGGGCTGCAGAGTTAAACATCTCCATCTTTAAGATGGATCGAAAGCAGCATCATACACTGTCACCTTGTACTATAGAAAGCTCCAGAGATCAAAAGTCAACTTCGGCACATAGTTTAGTTTTCCACAACCTTACATCACTACCTCACCTGCTCCCTGTCAGCCACATGCTAATGACGAAAATTTCTTTCAGTGCCAGATTTCAAGCCCTCTGCCATTGTGTTTGACTATTACATTAGTAACTGGAACTATGGATACTGGTATTGTTCACTTTATAACCCAATCACGTTTTCATATATCATCCGTGCCTGCAAATCTACTGTTGATCTCCTACTTGTTTTGTTCTCCTCTATCTCCAATTTGTGGCTTCCTGCCTATTCCTCATACACTTGCATCAGCTCTCATCCTTCTTAATCTCTTTATTACCTGCAGGAGAGATAAGTTTCAGTAACAAACACTTGTATTAGGCAACTGCTGCTCTCAGGTAAGTATAAGGGCGGAAGCATTCCATATCTGACCCAAGTCATCCAGACTTCCACCAATTCCTCCATTATCAGAGAAGTGCCAAGTTATATGTAAACATAGTTTGATGATTGAATGAGATGTACCTCTTCACTGTAAACTCTGTCATACAAGAGGAGATCAACATTTTAAACAATTCCTTCACCGGATAAACTCTGTATTGTTATTTATTGTACTATATGATGACAGCTTGTATTGTTCATTGGCCGCTAATAGCAGCGGTATTTCGACAGCTGTCATCCCTTCCACACTGAAAAATTCCTCCCGTACAGCCAGGCCACCCGAGGATGGTATACCTGCAGTGACAAGAACTCCTCTCCCCATGCCCAGCATACTGAGTGTCTCACCAAAGTCTTCACAGCAGGCACTGTCCCCCAGATCTAGCCCACAAACAGATCTCCACATCATTTCCACACACACTCCTAATACTCCCAGCACCCCCAAAAAGCAGCCACAGAGGAGTGCCCCCTTCATCACATAGTACCACCCTAGACCAGAACAACTGAACCATATCCTCCGTCAGGTCTTTGACTACCTATCATCGTCCCCTGAAAGGAGGGACATCCAACCAAAGGCCCTTCCCACCACTCCTGAAGTGATGTTCTGTTGCCCAACCAGCCTTCACATCATCCTAGTCCATCACTAAGGCATTTCCAAAACCTCTGATCATATCCCTGTGAAAGACCCAGGTGCAAGACCTGTCCAATCCACCCATTCAGTGCTTTCTATTCCAGTCCCGTCACTCGGTTATCGCAAAGTAGACCACCTCGTGGCACAACATGCAGCTGAACATAACATGCTTTATTTCAATGGCTGCTTCACTACCTGAGCTATCTGGATCCACTCCACCGATAGCTTTTCTGAACTGTGCAGATTGGAGTTATCCGTATAATACATTCTTTGCGTCTGAAATTATCCCAGCTTCAATCTATGGAAACCTACCTTCCCCACACCACCCAACAGTTTCCACCCCCTGTGATCTATCACCTCCTCCCCATTCTCATCACTCCTCCCTCATTACGTGCCGCCCTCTGCCAACGCACCCACGTGTCTTTCTCCTTTTCCTATGTAATGTTTCGGGATATTTGTAAACATCACAGCAAACCATTGGAAATCCATCGACAAGAGATGCTCGTGAGTAAATTGTACAAGGATAAATTTAGTGGGAAAGGGAATCTGTGTGAATTTTAAAATTTTCCTGGCGAATTGACTGTTCAAACAAATTTCGGGCTTGCAGCCGGTCGTCGTTCAATACTTCGCACGATATTTCAACTGGGCACCTGAGGATGACTGGCAGGTGCCCAGTTGAAATATCGTGCGAAGTATTGAACGACGACTGGCTGCAAGCCCGAAATTTGTTTGAACAGGGAATCTGTGTGTTTTCCTATCTCATATGCAGTGAATAATGTGGAACAGTGGTGGAGCCGGCGAGAAGGTGACCAAGAAAAATAGTATTACAACCACTGATCATCTGGGAGTTATTTATGCCATGGTGCAGCAAATGCTAGGATCCAAGACCCATGGAGTAAATGACACACCAACAATGGCGTAATGAACAATTGAAGAGTGGTAGTTGTTTTTCTTTTTTTTTTTCCGCAGTTCCACAGTATGCATGTATGGATGTTTGAATGTACTCAAGAGAGTGGTATTACCGTAACAATTGTTAGTTGTGTTGCGAAAAGTAATAATGAAAATGTTGGGCAAAATATACACCTGTGTGTGGGAAGTGTGGATATTTATTTAGTAGCGCAATAGAGAGAACTTGCGGAAGCATTCCAGGTATCTTCACCACAGTTGGATTGAAAGGGAGGTGGCACGGAAGGGTACGGACCACCAAGAGGATAAAGGCAATAATACTTTCATCTGGCAGTGTATTGGAGTCGGCAAAATATTGCCCTGTTATATCAGCCAGGGACACAACTTCCCGTTAGTTCTGGTATAAGACCCACCACAAATCTTTACAAAATAAAGAACAGCAGGAAAAGGAGGAAGAATACACCCCATATGGTGACCCTGATATATGCAAATGGAGAACGCATCAGCAAGTGCAGAAAATTGATTTGAGTCAAAATTACGACTACAAAGAATAGAAGACAGAGAAGTTGCCCTATAATGCACGTAACAAGAAATCAAAAATAATTAAGAGCTTCTTTTGAACAAATTGTTAAAAAAAGAATAGTAAACACATAATGAATGGAAAACATAATTTACTGTCATAAATCTGAAACAGAAAGAAAGAAGAAGACAGTGGCAGCAGAATGTGCACCCATATTAAAAGCAACGAGTGCACAGAATTAGTTCAAAACTTGACAAAATCGTTTCGACTGGATGACGCATGTGGTGGATGTCAATCCAGCAGGAGTTATCAATGCATAGCAGTGAGCAGTCAGACAAGTACGGGGTGCTGTGTTGTCCAGTCAGCGGCAGCGTGCAGCACGAGAGCAGATGTCAGCTTCAGCTTCAGTGTCTGCCTCAGCTTTGGCTGTTCTACAACCAGCACACAGTTCACAGTTCTGCAGAAGGGTGAGCAGTTAACATTTAAAAAGTAGAAACAGTTCTGTGAGTAAAGGGTTTAATGTTAATATTATCGATTGGTAATAAATAGTGTATGCCAATCACAAAGAAGATGGCAATGCAAAACAAGGAGTTAAGATTGGTACTAGAAGGTATAATTACAGAACACGCAGAGAAAGATAAGGAAAGACAGAAAGCGGAACAAGTAGAATTAATTAAGTCTATGAAGGAACAAATTACTGAATCATAGACGACATACTTTGTTCCTGAATCATAGATGACATACCCTTCCCCATGAACCATGGACCTTGCCGTTGGTGGGGAGGCTTGCGTGCCTCAGCGATACAGATGGCCGTACCGTAGGTGCAACCACAACGGAGGGGTATCTGTTGAGAGGCCAGACAAACGTGTGGTTCCTGAAGAGGGGCAAGCAGCCTTTTCAGTAGTTGCAGGGGCAACAGTCTGGATGATTGATCTGGCCTTGTAACACTAACCAGAACGGCCTTGCTGTGCTGGTACTGCGAACGGCTGAAAGCAAGGGGAAACTACAGCCGTAATTTTTCCCGAGAGCATGCAGCTTTACTGTGTGGTTAAATGATGATGGCGTCCTCTTAGGTACAATATTCCGGAGGTAAAATAGTCCCCCATTCGGATCTCCGGGCGGGGACTACTCAAGAGGACGTCGTTATCAGGAGAAAGAAAACTGGCGTTCTACAGATCGGAGCATGGAATGTCAGATCCCTTAATCAGCCAGGTAGGTTAGAAAATTTAAAAAGGGAAATGGATAGGTTGAAGTTAGATATAATGGGAATTAGTGAAGTTCGGTGGCAGGAGGAACAAGACTTTTGGTCAGGTGAATACAGGGTTATAAATACAAAATCAAATACGGGTAATGCAGGAGTAGGTTTAATAATGAATAAAAATACAGGAGTGCGGGTAAGCTACTAGCAACAGCATAGTGAACGCATTATTGTGGCCAAGATAGACACGAAGCCCATGCCTACTACAGTAGTACAAGTTTATATGCCAACTAGTTCTGCAGATCATGAAGAAATTGATGAAATGTATGATGAGATAAAAGAAATTATTCAGGTAGTGAAGGGAGACGAAAATTTAATAGTCATGGGTGACTGGAATTCGAGAGTAGGAAAAGGGAGAGAAGGAAACATAGTTGGTGAATATGGATTGGGGGAGAGAAATGAAAGAGGAAGCCGTCTGGTAGAATTTTGCACAGTGCATAACTTAATCATAGCTAACACTTGGTTCAAGAATCATAAAAGAAGGTTGTATACGTGGAAGAATCCTGGAGATACTAGAAGGTATCAGATAGATTATATAATGGTAAGACAGAGATTTAGGAACCAGGTTTTAAATTGTAAGACATTTCCAGGGGCAGATGTGGACTCTGACCACAACCTATTGGTTATGAACTGTAGATTAAAACTAAAGAAACTCCAAAAAGGTGGGAATTTAAGGAGATGGGACCTGGATAAACTGACTAAAGCAGAGGTTGTACAGAGTTTCAGGGAGAGCATAAGGGAACAATTGCCAGGAATGGGGGAAAGAAATACAGTAGAAGAAGAATGGGTAGCTCTGAGGGATGAAGTAGTGAAGGCAGCAGAGGATAAAGTAGGTAAAAAGATGAGGGCTAGTAGAAATCCTTGGGTAACAGAAGAAATATTGAATTTAATTGATGAAAGGAGAAAATATAAAAACGCAGTAAATGAAGCAGGCAAAAGGGAATACAAACGTCTCAAAAATGAGATCGACAGGAAGTGCAAAATGGCTAAGCAGGAATGGCTAGAGGACAAATGTAAGGACATAGAGGCATACATCACTAGGGGCAAGACAGATACTGCCTGCAGGAAAATGAGATACCTTTGGAGAAACGAGAACCACTTATATGAATATCAAGAACTCAGATGGAAAACCAGTTCTAAGTAAAGAAGGGATAGCAGAAAGGTGGAAGGAGTATATAAAGGGTCTATACAAGAGCAATGTACTTTAGGGCAATATTATGGAAATGCAAGAAGATGTAGATGAAGATGAAATGGGAGATATGATGCTATGCGAAGAATTTGACAGAGCACTGAAAGACCTAAATTGAAATAAGGCCCCGGGAGTAGACAACATTCTATTAGAATTACTGATAGCTTGGGAGAGCCAGCCATGACAAAACTCTACCATCTAGTGAGTAAGATGTATGACACAGGTGAAATACCCTCAGACTTCAAGAAGAATATAATAATTGCAATCCCAAAGAATGCAGGTGATGATAGGAGTGAAAATTACCAAACTATCTGTTTAATATGTCACGGCTGCAAAATACTAACAGAAATTCTTTACAGACGAATGGAAAAACTGGTAGAAGCTGGCCTCAGGGAGGATCAGTTTGGATTCCGTAGAAATGTTGGAATACGTGAGGCAATACTGACCCTACGACTTACCTTAGAAAATAGATTAAGGAAAGCCAAACCTACATTTCTAGCATTTGTAGACTTAGAGAAAGCTTTTGACAATGTTGACTGGAATACTCTCTTTCAAATTCTAAAGGTGGCAGGAGTAAAATACAGGGAGCGAAAGGCTATTTACAACTTGTACAGAAACCAGATGGCAGTTATAAGAGTCGAGGGGCATGAAAGGGAAGCAGCGGTTGGGGAGGGAGTGAGACAGGGTTGTAGCTTCTCCCCGAGTTATTCAATTTGTATATTGAGCAAGCAGTAAAGGAAACAAAAGAAAAATTCGGAGTTGGAATTAAAATCCATGGAGAAGCAATAAAAACTGAGGTTCGCCGATGACATTGTAATTCTGTCAGAGACAGCAAAGGACCTGGAAGAGCAGTTGAACGGAATGGACAGTGTCTTGAAAGGAGGATATAAGGTGAACATAAACATAATCATAACGAGGATAATGGAATGTAGTCCAATTAAATCGGGTGATGCTGAGGGAATTAGATTGAGACACTTAAATTAGTAAAGGAGTTTTGCTATTTTGGTCGAAGTAGAGAGGATATCAAATGTAGACTGGCAATGGCAAGGAAAGCGTTTCTGAAGAAGAGAAATTTTTTAACATCGAGTATAGATTTAAATGTCAGGAAGTCGTTTCTGAAAGTATTTGTGTGGAGTGGAAATGAAACATGGACGATAAATATTTTGGACAAGAAGAGAATAGAAGCTTTCGAAATGTGGTGCTACAGAAGAATGCTGAAGATTAGATGGGTACATCACATAACTAATGAGGAGGTATTGAATAGAATTGGGGAGAAGAGGAGTTTGTGGCACAACTTGACAAGAAGAAGGGACCAGTTGGTAGGACATGTTCTGAGGCATCAAGGGATCACCAATTTAGCATTGGAGGGCAGCATGGAGGGCAAAAATCGTAGAGGGAGACCAAGAGATGAATACACTAAGCAGATTCACAAGGATGGAGGTAGCAGTAAGTACTGGGAGATGAAGAAGCTTGCACAGGATAGAGTAGCATGGAGAGCTGCATCAAACCAGTCTCAGGACTGAAGACGACGACAACAACAACAACAACAACAACAACAACAACAACAGATGACATACTAAGCCATAAAATACAAGAGGTTAAAGCTAACTGAGAATCTAACTTTAATGCACAAATTAATAATCAAAACATTACAACAGTGGAAATAAACTCTAAAGTAGATGAATTACAAGAATCAGTGCCAGTAGAGGTACAACAAGTAGTTAACAAGTGTTAACAGATGATTTACAAGAAAGTGTACACAGAACAACAACCCAACAGTGGACGGGCTATGTTGATAATGTGTGTTGTGATTCGCCGCCGATCTTTCAAAGTGCCACTGTGCAGTTTGTACGTGTCCTCTACATGCGGCGCTGTCTGCCAGCCATGCAGCAGCAGCGCCACCTAAGCAGGAATGTGAATTCCCGGTTCCAGATGCAAATAAGTGTATCACAACCATTCAGAGAAATGCTGTAACGGGACACCTGACGCTATAAAACATCTGGAAAAATGTTTACAGTTATTTGCAGAATAAGAAGTAAAAGACAAAACATAAATAAATAATGACAAGGGTATAATAAACAATAAACAAGAACTTGATAGTATATGGGAAGCAATAGATGATAGAAAAAGAAATTAGAAAATAGTAAACCTGAAACTATGACAGGAGTAACTAAAGATGTAATAGAGGATTTATAAATAGGAACTTGGTTTAATTTAGCAAACCAATTTCCAAAGTATAAACCAGACAGTGATGTACACCCAATTTATTTTTTACAAGTGTGTGCCACATATTTACCTAAAAAGTTGGATGACTTACAGAAAATAGATTTCACATTTGTATATTTAATATGAGGCACTGCGGAATAGGGAAATGCTCATGCAGAAGAATTTGTGTCTTGGAAAGAGCGTGAGAAAAGCTTCAAGAGGAAGTACTCAGGAAAAATTAACCCTAAAGTTATTAGACTCGACTCCATACAATAATTCATGGGGCACACATAAAAAGTACAAAGAATGGCATTTGACAAAATCAAAGTACTTAGATGATCCAATTGATGAAATGCAGTTAGTAAAAGTTTACCATATCAAGCTCGATAAGGAATATTGTATAAAGCGTGGAAAACCGTGAACGAGTTATTAACGTTTATTGAAGGTTTAGATACACGGAATACCGAAAGAAATGAAAATTATTCTGTGAATGACCGAAATACGGGGAATAGGAATAACAAATCCTTTCCTAATTCCTTACGGCAAACAAAGGAATCCAATTATTGTAGAGGAAGCAGCAATGAAACTTTTCACAGCAGGGATAACATTTTAAATCACAATAACCACAGACGGGGAAGAAATCAGACTGATAACAAACCAATTGTAATGAGAAGAATAGGAAATAAAAGAGTGGAAATTTACATTGATTCAGGAAGCAAACTATCAATAATTTTGGAGGAATGTCAATTAAGTGTAAGAATAAAGGAATTTCCTACGTTTCCTGTTACGGGAGTATATATTGTAGGTATTACTGGTACTAAGAGTAATGTAGTGAAATGGGAAACAAGAATTACTTTTGGAATAGATCAAATGGTGTTTGAACAAACCATGTTAATATTATGATGATGATGATTGGTTTGTGGGGCGCTCAACTGTGCGGTTATCAGCACCCATACAATTTCCCAACCTTTGCTCAGTCCAATCTCGCCACTTTCATGAATGATGATGAAATGATGAGGACAACACAAATACCCAGTCATCTCGAGGCAGGTGAAAATCCCTGACTCCACCGGGAATCGAACCCGGGACCCCGTGCTCGCGAAGCGAGAACGCGACCGCGAGACCATGAGCTGCGGACAAACCATGTTAATAGTCCCTAAATGAAATATGCAAGTATTACTAGGAGTAACACTTTCAGAGAGGTCCTTTTAAGTGCAATCTAGATAACTACACTCCTGGAAATGGAAAAAAGAACACATTGACACCGGTGTGTCAGACCCACCATACTTGCTCCGGACACTGCGAGAGAGCTGTACAAGCAATGATCACACGCACGGCACAGCGGACACACCAGGAACCGCGGTGTTGGCCGTCGAATGGCGGTAGCTGCGCAGCATTTGTGCACCGCCGCCGTCAGTGTCAGCCAGTTTGCCGTGGCATACGGAGCTCCATCGCAGTCTTTAACACTGGTAGCATGCCGCGACAGCGTGGACGTGAACCGTATGTGCAGTTGACGGACGTTGAGCGAGGGCGTATAGTGGGCATGCGGGAGGCCGGGTGGACGTACCGCCGAATTGCTCAACACGTGGGGCGTGAGGTCTCCACAGTACATGGATGTTGTCGCCAGTGGTCGGCGGAAGGTGCACGTGCCCGTTGACCTGGGACCGGACCGCAGCGACGCACGGATGAACGCCAAGACCGTAGGATCCTACGCAGTGCCGTAGGGGACCGCACCGCCACTTCCCAGCAAATTAGGGACACTGTTGCTCCTGGGGTATCGGCGAGGACCATTCGCAACCGTCTCCATGAAGCTGGGCTACGGTCCCGCACACCGTTAGGCCGTCTTCCGCTCACGCCCCAACATCGTGCAGCCCGCCTCCAGTGGTGTCGCGACAGGCGTGAATGGAGGGACGAATGGAGACGTGTCGTCTTCAGTGATGAGAGTCGCTTCTGCCTTGGTGCCAATGATGGTCGTATGCGTGTTTGGCGCCGTGCAGGTGAGCGCCACAATCAGGACTGCATACGACCGAGGCACACAGGGCCAACACCCGGCATCATGGTGTGGGGAGCGATCTCCTACACTGGCCGTACACCACTGGTGATCGTCGAGGGGACACTGAATAGTGCACGGTACATCCAAACCATCATCGAACCCATCGTTCTACCATTCCTAGACCGGCAAGGGAACTTGCTGTTCCAACAGGACAATGCACGTCCGCATGTATCCCGTGCCACCCAATGTGCTCTAGAAGGTGTAAGTCAACTACCCTGGCCAGCAAGATCTCCGGATCTGTCCCCCATTGAGCACGTTTGGGACTGGATGAAGCGTCGTCTCACGCGGTCTGCACGTCCAGCACGAACACTGGTCCAACTGAGGCGCCAGGTGGAAATGGCATGGCAAGCCGTTCCACAGGACTACATCCAGCATCTCTACGATCGTCTCCATGGGAGAATAGCAGCCTGCATTGCTGCGAAAGGTGGATATACACTGTACTAGTGCCGACATTGTGCATGCTCTGTTGCCTGTGTCTATGTGCCTGTGGTTCTGTCAGTGTGATCATGTGATGTATATGACCCCAGGAATGTGTCAATAAAGTTTCCCCTTCCTGGGACAATGAATTCACGGTGTTCTTATTTCAATTTCCAGGAGTGTATAATAAAGAGATCTTATTTAAGGCAGATCGCTGTCAAGGACTAAATGGGAGCAATAATTTATGGTTAATAGCAAATATGAGTTCAATGGAGAAGGATGTAAGCAATCCACAACAAACTGCAAATAAAGCTGACTTGTATGCAAAGGGTAACGAATCAGAAGTGTTAACCTTTACTCAACACAAAGAGCTCTATGGAATATTATGCAGTTATTCAAACGTATTTTCGGACAGACCAGAGAATATAGGAGATTATGTATGTAGTTTTAAGATTAAAAACAAGGAACCTTTTTTTCTGTAGACCTTACCCTGTACCTCTCAACATAAAACAGGACAGACAGGAAGAAATAGATAAAATGGTAGATAACAATGTTATAGAAAGAAGTACAAGCCGATACAAAAATCCACTGTTAGTTTTCAGAGACAACAGGAGGTGTGCGCCTAGTACTAGACGCAAGAACCTTGAATTGTCACATTGAACCAGAGAGATATCATCCCATATGCGTAGGCAAATTACTTACTCGTTTTGCAAAAGCAAATTATTTTAGTTCCATGAATCTCACAGGGGTACTGGCAGGTAAAATTAGCTAAAGAATCTAGACCTTATACCGCATTCCTATACGACAGAAAATCATACCAGTTTAAAGTTTTACCATATGCGTTAAACATATCAGCATCAGTGTTTAAGGAGCATCAGATCAAGCATTACGGAGACGGATGTTATAAGAGCTATTGATTTATGTAAATGATATACACTATGTGATCAAAAGTACCCAGACACTTCGCTGAAAATTACTTACAAGTTCGTGGTGCCCTTTATCGGTAATGCTGGAGTTCAATATTGTGTTGGCCAACCCTTAGCCTTGATGACAGCTTCCACTCTCACAGCCACACATTCCATCAGGTGCTGGAAGGTTTCTTGGGGAATGGCAGCCCATTCTTCATGGAATGCTGCACTGAGGAGAGGTATCGATGTTGGTTGGTGAGGCCTGACATGAAGTTGGCGTTCCAAAACATCCCAAAAGTGTTCCATAGGATTCAGGTCAGGACTCTGTGCAGGCCAGTCCATTACAGGGATGTTATTATCGTGTAACAACTCCACCACAGGCTGTGCATTATGAACAGGTGTTCGATTCTGTTGAAAGATGCAATAGCCATCCCTGAATTGCTCTTCAACAGTGGCAAGCAAGAAGGTGCTTAGAAAATCAATGCAGGCCTTTGCTGTGATAGTGCCACGCAAAACAACAAGGGGTGCAAGCCCGTCTATGAAAAATACAACCACACCATAACACCACCACCTCCAAATTTTACTGTTGGCACTACACGCACTGGCAGATGACTTTCACCGGGCATTTGCCATACTCACACACTGCCATCATATCACCACATTGTGTCCCATGATTTGTCACTCCACACAATGTTTTTCCACTGTTCAATCGTCCAATGTTTACACTCCATACACCAAGCAAGGTGTCATTTGGCATTTACCGGCATGATGTGTGGCATATGAGCAGCCGCTCGACCATGAAATCCAAGTCTTCTCTCCTCCTGCCTAACTGTCATAGTATTTGCAGTGGATCCTGATGCAGTTTGGAATTCCTGTGTGATAGTCTGGACAGACATCTGCCTGTTACACTTTACGACCATCTTCAACTGTCAGCGATCTCTATCAGTCAACAGACGAGGTCGGCCTGTACGCTTTTGTGCTGTACGTGTCCCTTCATGTTTCCATTTCACTATCATATTGGAAACAGTGGACCTAGGGATGTTTAGGAGTGTGGAAATCTAGTATACAGATGTATGACAAAAATGACACCCAATCACCTGACCACATTCAAAGTGCGTGAGTTCTGCAGAGTACTCCATTCTACTCTCTCACAATGTCTAATGATTACTGAGGTTGCTGATATGGAGTACCTGGCAGTAGGTGGCAGCACAATGCACTTAATATGAAAAATGTGTACTTTCTGTTTCAGAAACCTGGGAGGAACATTGTGATTTACTTGCAAGAACACTAGAGATATTTCATACCAAGAGAATAATTATTAAGCTTGCTAAATCGCATTTTGGGTGAGAGGAAGTAAAATTCTTGGGACATCTCGGAGGAATAAGAGGAATTAAACCAGATCTAGAAGGCATTCGGACAATTAAAGAATGTTCACATCCACAGACTGAGACAGTTACATTCCTTTTTAGGATTAGTGGGATTTTATACACAGTATATACAAGGACAAGTAATCAATAATCCACATCTTCTATCACTATTAAAACAAAAGTAGAAATGGGTATGGGATGAAAATGCATTCCAGGAAGTAAAGGATACCCTAGTAAATGTTCCTATTTTCAACCATCCGAGTCTTCGTGAACCATTTGGCATCGCAACAGATGCATCAGAATATGGAATAACAGCAGAAGTATTTCAAGAGAAATGGGACTCAGAAGAGAGAGAACATAAAACCAATGCTTTTGCTGGTCGTAGCCTAGACAAACATGAGTCAATTACACAGGAACAGAGAAAGAATTACTTGCTGTGGTATGGAGCTTAAAAAAATTTGAAACACAGATATGAGGTTCAGAAATTGTTATTTATACAGATCACCAAGCACTGACATTCTTAATGGAAAGTTGTTTATTACACAGGAAGCTCATGGCATGGGTACTGTTTTTACAACAGTTTCAGATACAAATAGTATACATCAAGGGAACATTAAATTGCGTACCAGATGCATGATCATGATTGCCATTAGGAATGAGTAAGTCTCAGAACTACTGAACCAGGAATGATTTTAATATAAATTTTATGAAAATAAGCTATAAGAAATATGAAGTACATGTATTAACTAATAAAATCAGGCAAGGAATCAAAGATGAAGAAGAGTTAAATCTTAAAATGTTAAAGTATGAGAAAAATGAGTTACCGCCCACAGAAGACAAACTTTGGACAGTGATCAATTAAGCATTGTTTTGGAGAGAGAATACAAATGCATCATATTGGAAATTATGTGCACCTGAGTGTGCAAAAACTGATTTAATTTGGTTTATACATAATGGTTATGGGCTTTTTGGAATAAGGAAGTGTATAAAACATACAATAAAGTTTTACCATTTTAAACAACTAGGTAAGAAAGTTGTAAGATTACTACAAACCTGTCAAGTCTGTCAAAAGGTGAAAGAAAATAATAAAGGAACACATTACACAATGTATCCTATAACAACGAGAGCTTTACCTGATTTAACAGCTTCGGATTTTTACGGACCATTACCAACAAGTCAAGGAGGCATCAGATATATTTACGTTCTATTAGAGTGTTGGTCTAAATATGTTACATTACATCCAATTAAAGAAACTAACACAAAGACAGTTATAAACTGTATGCTCAAATATTTCGTAGATGTAGGAAAACCTATGAGATTATTAACACATAACGGTTCACAGTTTGTGAGTCAATCATTTAAAGAGTTTCTAGCTTGGGAGTTTTTTTTTTTTTTTTTTAGTCATGTCATGTTACGCAGATCAATTTCCCGATTATTTTATTGATACGATGTGGAACAAGTCAGATTACAAGATATATAAAGACACATGAATTGTGCTAATATTAATATTACTGAAATTTTTAGTTTTACAGGTGCAACTACATTCAGAGGTTTTTTTTAACCATTTCTGAAACATAAACTTGTCCATGGAGTAGAAGGAGTTGTCCAAAAGAAATGATTTTAAGCTAGATTTAAAAGTTGATCTGCTACCTGCCAGACACTTTATATTGTTGGGCAAATGATCAAAGATTTTTGTTGCTGAATAATGTACTCCTTTTTGAGCAATTGACAGCTTCAATAACAGATAGGAAAGGTCATTTTTTCCTCTAGTGTTGTATGTATGAACATCACACACAGAATGTAAGGCACGTCACAATATCAAAATCATTTTCCCCTCTAGTGTGTATGAACATCACACACAGAATGTAAGGCATGTCACGATACCAAAATACAATCCAAAATTGAATCCATGTGAAAGGATTATGGAGGAGATAGGACGTTTATGCAGAACTTACTGTTCACCAAGACATACAACTTGGACAATATTGGTGCCAGAATTTCAAATGGTTTTGAATGAACTACACCATTTGTCCACAGGATTGTCACCTGTAGAAATACTACGAAGAAAATTTATAGTAGGGGAGCCACTATTAAAATTCTTCCAATGGCCAGAAGTACGGCAGGAAGAAAGTGCTAACTTAGACAAAATAGACAATTGCGTAGAACAGCTGATAAAAGATCACGAAAATATAATACGTCAACAATAAACCCAGCATTTGAAATAAACTATCCTGTGTTGGTAAAAGAAGTACATCACAGTTCTAATCTTAAATGGAAACAGAATTTTTTTCTGAAATATGCAGGATCATTTATGATAATGGACGGTCCACATCCGAAAGCATACTATTTAATTGGCCAGGAGAAAGATTTGTATAATTCCGACAAACTAAAGAAGTATAATCAAACTATGCAATAAATAAACATAAGTATAATCAAACTGTGCAATAAATAAACATAAAAATTAGAGAGGACAAGCAACCAAGCACTAAACAGTATTTGATATTGTTGCAGAAGAAGCTGAGTAGCACCGTTGTGTAGTGGTTATGATACTAAACTGTTGCATGGAAGGTCATGAGTTCAAAACTCACCTGGACTGTACAATTTTAATTTCTATATTCGGTTCAACTACATTCTAGAAGTATCCATAATTGTAAAGAATCATTGGACTGGAATGTTCTGTAGCTGTATATACAGGGTGTTACAAAAAGGTACGGCCAAACTTTAAGGAAACATTCCTCACACACAAAGAAAGAAAATATGTTATGTGGACATGTGTCCGGAAACGCTTACTTTCCATGTTAGAGCTCATTTTATTACTTCTCTTCAAATCATATTAATCATGCAATGGAAACACACAGCAACAGAACATACCAGCGTGACTTCAAACACTTTGTTACAGGAAATGTTCAAAATGTCCTCCATTAGCGAGGATACATGCATCCACCCTCCGTCGCATGGAATGCCTCATGCGCTGATGCAGCCCTGGAGAATGGCGTATTGTATCACAGCCGTCCACAATACGAGCACGAAGAGTCTCTACATTTGGTACCGGGGTTGCGTAGACAAGAGCTTTCAAATGCCCCCATAAATGAAAGTCAAGAGGGTTGAGGTCAGGAGAGCATGGAGGCCATGGAATTGGTCCGCCTCTACCAATCCATCAGTCACCAAATCTGTTGTTGAGAAGCGATTGAACACTTCGACAGAAATGTGCAAGAGCTCCATCGTGCATGAACCACATGTTGTGTCGTATTTGTAAAGGCACATATTCTAGCAGCACAGGTAGAGTATCCCGTATGAAATCATGATAACGTGCTCCATTGAGCATAGGTGGACGAAACTAAAATAAGATCTAACATGGAAATTAAGCGTTTCTGGACACATGTCCACATAACATCTTTTCTTTATTTGTGTGTGAGGAATGTTTCCTGAAAGTTTGGCCGTACCTTTTTGTAACACCCTGTATACTGTATGTATTCTGACCAGAGGCAGTTCACTCCGCACTCTTGTACGCGCAAGTGCTGAATAAACCTTCATTAAGTGACGTTAGTGTTTTTCATTCATCTAATTACACCTTCTTCTATGTGACATTATTCTGGTGGAGACACTGGGTATTGGAACTTGTGATAGTGCACATTATCGATGACACAGTGGCTCCCATCAGGCCATGACAGAGCCGCCATTTACATGGCAAGAAACCCGAGTTCTAGCCATATTCAACAGATCACAATCTATCGGAGACAGAAGAAGAAAACATTACGATGACAGCAACTGTGTGCCACCACATGAGACATCCTTCTGGGTTCTCTGGTGATGATGGCCAAGATCCAAACAAGTGGCTGAAGGTATATGAGCAGATAGCCAAATTTAACAAATGGGATGACAGCGGGTGTTTGGCTAACGTATTTTTCTACTTGGAGGGCACTGCCAAGCAATGGTATGAGAACCACGAGGAGAAGTTCACAAGCTGAGAAGTATTCCAGACAGAACTGCACAAGTATTTCGGCAACACACAACGGCATAAGTGCAAGGCTGAAGATAAACTAAAGTGCAGGGCAAAACATCCAGGAGACACTACAGCATCCTACATGTAAGACGTCTTGGAGCTGTGTAAAATGGTGGATCGTGAACGAAGGAGGAAGATAAGGTTGCACATTTCATGAAGGGTGTTGCTGAGGACACGTATCAAGCCCTACTCCTGAAGGAGGTTTCGACAGCAAACGACTTCATAAAATGGTGCCAGTATATCGAGACAATGCATCAAGAAAGAATTACACGCAAGAAGTTTGAATGGCTTTCAAACGTCGTATTGATGTCTGTGATGGAGGAAGCAGTTGATTTCACAAGTGTTCTTCATCAGATAGTGAGAGAGGAAGTTCAGAAGGCACCTGAATTGCACGGTGAGTAAAAAACCAAGACGCTTCAAGAGGTTATGAAGGAGGAAGTGGGACAGACATTGAACACAATCTCTCGTCCTTCATTTCCCTTTAAAATGGTGAAAAAGTTGAGACCCAGCAGTTATGTTCCTTTAAATGCCGCATGAGGAAGCTGTTTGGGCACCCTGGAAGACTGACATCTGGAGGACCCAGGATAACCAATCAGTATGTTTCCAATATGGACGACCGGGACATGTGGTGCGCTATTGTCGAGAAAGGCAGCGGATATTTGATGACACCCGCACCAGAAGACAGCAAACCGATCTTAGCCGATGCCAACTCCGAGATGACGAAGATGAACAAGAAGATGTGGGTGCAGGACGATGTAGGTCACCAGCACCGCATGCTAGCTGCTGGAGAGGACGCTCCCCAACATGCCAATCAAGGTCTCCATCGCCATTTACAAGCTCCAGCCGATCACCTAGAACCCACAACCTGGAAAACTAAAGGGTGCGATCTTCCTTGGAGGTGAGGCCGCCGGAGAGAAAAATCCTCTGCCGTCGATCACTACAAAAATGATATGAAACTACATCAATATTCTCATGGATGGCCGACCAGCCCAAGCTCTTGTGGACTCTGGAGCATCATATTCAATCATTTTGGAGAAGTACCGTCACCAGTTGCAGAAAATCGTATTCTTTAACAAGAAAACATCTCTGCTGAAGGTGGCTAATGGCAAATATGTAAAACCTACAGGAAGATGTACGATTCGTGTGGGTACAAGTGGCCATACACAGCTCTTAGAATTCATCGTCTTACAAGAGTGTAGTCATGGCGTCATTCTCGGATGGAATGTTTTGAAAGCTTCTCAGGCCATTATAGATTGTGGTCGCTCGAAGATTATGCTAGATGAGATGAGATACTGTGGAGAGGAAGATGCGGATCGGAGTGTGAGGAGACTATGTGTGCTGTATGAAGTAATCATTCCTTCAGTTAGTGCTAGAAAGGTAACTGTCATGTGTCGTGTCATGCCAT
Organism: Schistocerca nitens; assembly: GCF_023898315.1. NCBI lineage: Eukaryota > Metazoa > Arthropoda > Insecta > Orthoptera > Acrididae > Schistocerca > Schistocerca nitens. The sequence goes on from NC_064622.1 coordinate 342,792,138, forward strand.
GCATCAAACCACGGATCATGTAGTGGAATGTAAGAGAAGCGTACCACTGAAGAATAACTTGGTCATACCAGCCTCTGTCATCACATTTAAGAACAGATTTGGTGAATTGTAGATAGGTAACTGTCGCTGAGAACCACAGATCCTTCCAAGACACATGTGAGCAGCAAACGCTGAGCCATTAATTGAAGAACAGCTGAGTGTCATAGAATCCTCGCATGCCGAGTCTGGGGGCGAAATTAGCGCTACCACTACGAGACAAGATCTTCTAGCTCGACTATCACCAGATCTCACTAAGGAACAACAGAAGAAGCTACTTGCCATTCTCCAAGAGTTCTCTGAATGCTTCACTTCACAAGTGAAGCGCAAATTAGACAAATCAATGGTGGCAGACCGCATTAGCACTGGAGACCATCAACCAATAAGCCAGAGGGCAAACCATGTGTCAGCAACGGAACGTCGAATAATTCATGACGAGGTACAAAAAATGATGAAGAATGACATCATTCAGCCTTCGCAGAGCCCATGGTCGTCAGGAAGAAGGATGGCAGGAGGCGCTTATTTGTTGATAACAGTTAGCTTAATAAGGTAACTAAAAAGGATGTTTACCCTCTTCCACAAATTAACGATACACTAGATTGTCTGAAGGGGGCTAAGCTTCTCCCAACCATGGACATGTACTCGGGATACTGGCAAATCGAAGTAGATGAGGCTGATCATGAGAAAACTGCATTCATCACCCCTGAGGGCCTTTATGCCGTTTGGTTTGTGTAATACACCAGCAACTTTCGAACAGATGATGGATAATCTTCTACGTCACCTGAAGTGGATGATGTATCTTTGTTATTTAGATGACATTATAGTGTTCTCAGAGACATTTGATGAACATGCAAAAAGACTGATGGCCATTCTTAAGTGTCTCCAACAAGGCGGACTGAAACTTAATCCAAGAAAGTGTCTCTTTGGAGCAAAAGAAATCAAAATACTTGGATACCTTGGTCAAACGAAGGTGTGCGGCCAGATCCAGAAAAGGTGAGATCTATAACGGAATTTCCTATTCCTAAAAGTATTAGAGATGTGAGAAGCTTCCTTGGATTATGTTCTTATTGCTGTTGTTTTATCAAAGACTTTTGTATCAAAGCCAGGCCACTCCAAGAGTTGTTAAAAGCTGATGCTAAATTTATGCAGGGTGGCGCTCAACAAGATTCTTTCGATGTGCTGCGAAAAGCTCTGATGACTGACTCTGTACTTGGTCTGTAGGGTGAGAGAGCACCTACAGAACTATACACAGATGCCAGTAGGTATGGGATCGGTGCTGTTCTAGTGCATATTTCGGATGGAAAAAGAGAAGGTTATAGCCTATGCTTGTAGGACACTTACAAAAGCCGAGAGACACTACTCAACTACAGAAAGAGAATGTCTTGTTGTGATCTGGGCCGTGTGCAAATTTCGGCAGTATCTCTATGGAAGGCCATTCACAGTTGTTAAAGACCATCATTCACTTTGCTGGTTGACAGGTCTTAAGGATCCAACAGGACGACTCGCCAGGTGGGCACTACGTCTTCAAGAGTATGACATTACCATAGTGTACAAAAGTGGAAGATAACACCAAGATGCCGATTGTCTCTCAAGAAACCCAGTGCAAGACCATCAAGAATTTGATGAAGATAGTGACTGTCTCACGGCACTCCAGGATCTCTCTGCTGAGCAGAAGGATGCCAAGATATCTCAAATTATGCTTGCCTTAAATCAGTCAGAGGATGTGAAAGGACAATTTAAGGTAGTTAAAGGATTACTTTGCAAGGAAAACTTTGATCCACTTGGAAAGAGGTGGCTACCAGTGATTGCTAAACATAGGCGCTTAGATGTTCTACAGAAATTCCATGACATGCCTACCTTTAGGATTTATTAAGACATGCGATAGAATCAGCAAGAGATTTTTCTGGCCAGGTTTATTTAGGAGTGTCCGTCACTATGTTTCACACTGCCGAGAGTGCCAGAGGAGAAAGGCAGTTCCTCAGAACCCACGTGCCTGACTCATACCAATTCCACCAGCCGAAACACCTTTCCAGCGTGTTGGGATTGACCTCCTTGGACGATTTCCAACATCTGCTAGTGGCAATAGATGGATTATTGTTTGCACTGATTATCTGACATGCTATACCATTACAAAAGCCGTGAAAACAGCCAAAGCATTCGAGGTAGCCAAATTCATCGTGGAAGACGTTTATTAAAACACGGTGCCCCAAGGTTGTTAATTATAGAACGAGGGAAAGTCTTTCAATCGAATCTTGTGATAGAGATAAACCATCGGTGCAACATTACTCATCACATGACGACTGCCACCATCTGCAAACTAACGGACTTACAGAACGCCTTAATAAGACTTTGATCAACATGCAATTAATATTTGTCAATGTTGAGCAGAGCAACTGGGATGAGGTGCTACCTTTCATGACATTTGCCTACAACACTGCCAAACAAGACAACATTATTTACGCCATTTTTCCTGGTGCATGGGCATGAGGCAACTATGACGATGGACACTGTGTTTCCATTACATCCTGATGACGTGGACAATGACTACATCGACCACATATTTACCAGCTTGACTCCGCACACTGCAAGCCCAAGAAAATGATCACCAAAGGTATGACACGAGCCACCACTCTGTTGTCTACCAGCCTGGTGACCTCGTCTGGATCTTCACTCCTATTATCTTCACTCCTATTCGGAAGGCTGGTCTCTCTGAGAAGCTCCTCAGGCACTACTTTGGACCTTATAAGGTTGTAAGACAATTGTCTGATGTTACTTATGAAGTTGAAGATTTCAACCCCGACATAAGACTACGAAAGATCAGAGACTGGGTCCACGTCCTTCGAATGAAGCCCTATAAGGATCCTCCAACCGAGGGTAAAAATCTCCAGTGACAGGTAACAAGCGGAAAGATGAAGAAGAGCATAGCGGCAAAAGAAGTTTTAAGAAGATCACCGCCAGGGCGAGAATCAGTCATCAGCAGCTGGAGTATGCAGGACCGATGACTCGTTCCCGGACTAGGAGGACGTAACACCGAGATGCTGTTCTCTTAAGGAAGGAGCAATGCCACAGAAGAAGCTGAGTAGCACCGTGGTGTAGTGATTATAATACTAAACTGTTGCATGGAAGGTCACGAGTTCAAAACTCACCTGGACTGTACAATTTTAATTTCTATATTCAGTTCGACTACATTCTAGAAGTATCCACAAATGTGAAGAATCATTGACTGTATTCTGTAGCTGTATATATACTGTACATATTCTGGCCGGTGGCAGTTTACTCCGTGCTCTTGTATGTACAAGTGCTAAATAAACCTTCATTAAGTGAAGTTTGTGTTCGTCATTCATCTAATTACACCTCCTTCTACATGACAATATGACTATAATCATAGGATGACAAATAGAAAGACCGGGTACAGGTACAGAAAATGGATTAACAGGAGGCAGTAGAAACAGTAACGTTTTGAATCGATAATCTAGCTGGAGCTTGGGTTTTAAGAAAAGAGAGAACAAAAGATAGAATAGAGTGCAATTAAAAATACTTAGACATGTAGTGTCATCAGTAGAGGAGTCGAAATATGAAGAAGGTAGTAACAAAAGACTCAACACTTGAAAGAGTACAGACATGGAAGTCAAAAGGGAACCTCAAAGTAACATGGGAGAAAGTAGACGGAAAAGTGATGGAAGATATAAATATATCTGAAATGTGGAGTGTACTACCTAATTAGGAATGATGAATAAATGGCAGATAGGCAAACCTAAGAATGGCTGACCTGTACTGTGCGGGTGGGGCACCAAGAAAGGAATTGACTTGTACCATACTAGAATAGGAATTAATACGGGGCACTACCACACTGAATGAAATAGAAATATTTTACAGTACTGAGCCACAGAAGTGGTCTTTCGTGGAAGTGTGGATAAGTTTTGTTAAATGGGTAATCCATAGATTATTCTTAAAGCTGGTTATAATTAACAAGCTTTGGTATACAAGTCTGTACTCTTGGAAGTTGGGATACTAAGGAAGTTAAGTTCTCTAAATAGAGAAGAACTAGATGTCAATATAGTGGAAACTCAGAAAGTTTATAATCAGTATAATAACGAAAGATGAGCTATCTATGTAAAGAAGGTTAATATTGCGTTACCTATTTAAATAGGAATAATATTATGGTGTCTAAGTATATCAGAATAAATGTCTCACAAGTATGCAGTAGATAGACAGTAAAATTGTCTTAAAGCGAAAACGAAATTGGTTAATTGGTTATGAGGTCAAGAGGACCACAAATAAAAGGAACATAAGAATAACATTAATGGCAAGTAATATGTCTGTATTGCCAAGCATGTTCCTCAGATACTTCAGCTGATCTAGAAAAGGTAGCCATACTATTAAAGAAAGTAACAAGATATGAGAAATAATATTACAAGTATGAAGAAAAGGAATGAATCCTGCCAAACAGGGACGAAGTAGTTAAGTTACTAAGTGAACGTAGTCACGAGCAATCATTAACAATTATTAAAAGTTATGTTGGAGAGACTATGTAAAGGCAGCTTAAAGATGTAAGAGTAGGATAATCATAATAGAATCGTTAGTAAAAATGTGTATGTAACTAGCGACTTAAGCATGAAATCTCTTGTCTGAGTGGCCGGATATGTAGTGTTTTGGGATATTTGTAAACATCCCAACACACCATTGGAAAGTCGTCGACAAGAGGTGCTCATGAGTAAACTGAATCAGGATAAATGTAGTGGGAAAGGGAAACTGTATTTTTCTTCCTTGTATGCGGTGAATGTGGAACAATGGTGGAGCCAGGGAGAAGGGGACCAGTAAAAATGGTATTACAACCACTGGTCGTCCGGGAGTCATTTGCGCAATGGTGCAGCAAGTGCCTGAATCTGAGAGCCATGGAGCAAATGACACACCAACAAGAGCGTAATGAACAATTGAAGAGAGGTAGTTGTTTTTCTGGTTTTTTCTCTCAGGCCCTACAGTATGCATATATGGAAGTTTGAATGTACTCAAGAGAGTGGTATTACCGTAGCATTTGTTAGTTGTGTTGTGAAAAGTAATAATGAAAATGTTGGGCAAAATATACCCCTGTGAGTGAGCAGTAGCGCAACAGAGAGAACCTGGGGAAGCATTCCAAGGATCTTCATAGCAGGTGGACCGACAGGAAGGTGGCGCGGAAGGATCTGGACAACCAAGAGGATAAAGGTAATACTTCCTTCATCTGGCAGTGTATTTGGGTCGGCTAAATATTGCCCTGTTATATTGGCCAGGGACGCAACTTCCTGCTAGTGCTGGTATAAGACCCACCACAAATCTTACAAAATAAACAACAGTAGGAAAAGAAGGAAAAATATACCTCACATGCTCCTCTTCTCCACTCCCCCCCTCCCGAAACTGTACCCGGTGGCAGTCTTTTTATGCCTTCATCTAGTCTCTGCTCACTCTGCCAGACAGCATTCTTGTCCCCTCAATCTGCTCACCTTTACCCTACTATCTTTTCCCCTTCTCTGCCCTCTCCAGGTTGCTGCTTTCGTTCCACATGACAGTTGCATTCCAGTCGAGCTGCCAGAAATTGCAGTCATGTAAGCATGAGGTGTGCTTGCTTGTGTGTGTGTGTGTGTGTGTGTGTGTGTGTGTGTGTGTGTCCTGTTCTGAAGAAGGCTCTAGCCAAAAGCATAAACTCCCATATGTTTTCTCATAGAATTTTGACTGACTGTGTTCATCATATGAAGCAAATTAGTTTATGTTCAATTTAAAACAAGTTGCCAGTGTCTATTTTCAAGAAGTTGTATTAGTATAAAACTCATTCCATAAAAACTGTCACTTACCACTAAGTTGTACCTTGTCTTCAAATGTTGCCCTGAAAGCACCTTCCGGTTTTGAAGCAGCTTTCTTTATCTGGCCTCTTATTCCTGACACAGTCTTGATTTTCGCACCTTCAAACTTCGCAACTTCAAGAGCTGAAGAGAACATGCCTTTAATAAAAGCAGTCTTCTTATAAATTTTTAGTGGGGTGCCAGTCAACTTCAATTTCTTGAGAATCTGAGCGGACTTGTCCAGTTCCACCACAGAGCCTGTTAGTGCAATTCGAAATGTCTGTTGCTATATCAATAGGAGAGAAAATACATAAAAAATTAAATAAATAAATATGGCACAACAATGCAAATGAATGATCAAAACAACTTTTTGTAGCATCTGAGCATAATAAGTAGCAAAAGGATTTAAATAATCACCAACTTCTTTAAGACAATGAAGATATTAATGCAGCAAAGAACTTTATATCTCAACTTACCGTGTTGTCGGCATTCTGGACTGCTAGGAAACCTGTACCTTGGGGTGTAATTGGACCCCAGAAATGTACCATGCAGGCAACATGCTGTGGAGTGTATTTGAGATACCTGAAATGAACAAACAGTTATAAAATCTTGTCTGTGGCAGACGATCGAAGTGGCAAGCATACAGTGGTACTTAGAAGCACATTATTAATTGTTCATGTCTACAGATCACAGATATAACTTAAAAATACAGACAGTTTGAGTAAAATCTATACATTCTGTGTGAGCTAATACATTTAGGTGTAATGTCATCATAGAATCTGTCTTCTACACTGGAGGGCAGCTTACTCAAATTGCAAATTCACTGAACTACATAACACCCAAGTGTAAATTAATTACTGTGAAATTATATTTGTGCAGCTTTCCACACTGTTCTTACCTATGTCGCAAATTATCCTCGAGTTTTGCATATATGGGCAATGTTTGGAAACGCCTCCATCCAAGAGAGACAATGAGGGGATCTTTCGTTTTTAATATTTTTGGAAACCATCTGTGTTTCTTGCCACGGACCTGAAAAATTATGCTTGCATAAAATAGTCATGGAATTGTTTGGACAACTGGTTAAAGCTTTACTAAGTCTTATAAAAATGTAAACTCTATTATTGCAAACAACTCAGTAACATTGCTCTTAGACAGAACTTTCACATGTATTCTCCAGTTTAGCCCCTTCACTTTACTTACGAATGACAGCACTGAAGATCATTAAAACAAAGAACAATCTTAGAAGGAGTCTGAAAAATGGTACAAGCATAGATAATCATTCGTCAGATAAGACATTTTGAATGGCAGTTAGAATCCATGTCATTCTCCTACCCCCAACTTCATACAATGTCTTGGATTTGTTTGTTTAGAGGAGGAAGGAAGATCAGAGTTTAACAATTATGAGTTTATTTGAAACATGTTACAAACTAGGACTGGTTGGAAAGAAAGAAGAAATTGTCCTTGGCCTACCAAAGGAACCCCAGGATTTTTTGTATTAATTTATCTTTTATTCAATTGGACACCTGTGTCAACGGCACAATGCTATATCACACACCGCCATTGGTCTCTCTCTCTCTCTCTCTCTCTCTCTCTCTCTCTCTCTCTCTCTCTCTCTCTCACACACACACACACACACACACAAATTGAACACAAAAATAGTTTCTGGTTACAAAATATTGCCAAAACACATTTTATAGCAAACAAGCAAATATTTGATACACTTAAGAAAATGGTGCTCACCATGTCTCCCACAGATTAGGTACTGTTGCCTGTTTACTCAATCAGACTTCATTTTGCTTGTCTCCCCATGCTGTTTCTCCCATCTGGTTGATGTACAAGAATAAGATTTGACAAATAGTGGCATCTCATTCAAACATCCTTTCTTCCCACTCTTCAATTTCATCAATCTTGTAAATATTTTCACTTCTTTTTCAATCGAGTCTCATCTGAGTCTGAGTCAAGTCCGGCAATTTCAGTTGCCTAAATTCTAGTTCTGACTTACCTTTTTTTAGGGAAAGTTCTAGTAACATACACAAATTTCACTTGTCTTTTGTAGAGTTGTTCTAACTGTTCTGTACACCCTTTGAAAGTTTGCTAGGTTTTACTCAGAAACCTAATGATAAGTGTGTATAAGGTAGCACCTGAGATGTGTCTAAATTATACTACTTAGTTAACAATCTGCACATATAAACCTTCAAGAATATGTGCAGTCTTCTGTAATAACTTTACCTGTCAATATTGCTTTCACATACTCATAGTCTTCAGGGTTGTAGTAGACAATCTAAGGTGAAGGGCAAGTGTTTGGTGCCTTTCAGCCAAAGGAAGGAAAACCCTGTCAGAAAACTATTTTCCTCTGGATTGAGAATTCTCTTGGGGGGGGGGGGGGGGGGGGGAGACTAGCACAAATACATCATCCTGTGATATATACCTGTGGATGCTAATGGTGGTATTAAATTGTTATAAAAGGATTCTATTGTGCACATTTATCACAAACAAACACAAGATCTTTTAAAGTGTTTGCTCCAGTAATTGTCCTCAGAAAACTCCTAACTTTTTGTGCGTATAACATTTTCTGGCAAGAAACTTGGCAGTGATGTACTGCACTACTAATGAATGTAATTACTATTCACACAGTGCCAAAACTGCTTTATCAAGTTCCCTCACTCTTGGACATCTCCTTATGATTCTATTTGAACAGGAGGCAGTTACACATATATGGCGCAACATGCACACTTTTCACCATTGTGAGTGCTCACAAGTGTGACTAGGAGACACTATCTTTGAGATTATTTCTAAGCTGGCTATTACTATAGGCAGTTACTGTCTCAAATTTAGGTCCCTGCTAAGGAGGACTGATGAAGCACTAGAGAACTTTGATGAGAGCCAGATCTAGGAATTTTAGCTTTATGAACAACCTAATCAGTAAGATGATATCAAAGAATTGTCTGAATGATTGTAAACACAAGTAGACAACTGAGTCTAATATTCACAACTGGAGAGAAAGCTAACACAACTAAGTAGACAAGTGAACTGGAAAAAATTAGAACTACAGTGTCAAATTACAGAATCATCCCTTTAATTCTTTTTGCAGGATGCATTTTAACTTGCTGTACATTGCTGTTGTTGTTGTTGAATTTGATATAATTAGAACTCTGCATTCAGCAATGCAAACACCGAGATGATATTTTATATAAATGAGGCACTTACTGTGCTTCACTCTTGTGAAATATTATAACAAATCAATACCACAAAAGCATTATTAGGAAATATTTTGTAGACCAAAGTTCATGAGCTACTTATTATTATCCTTTCTCTAAACAGATTACAATACTTAACAAGTAAGAGGAAGAATCAATTAACAAATGAATAACTTGACTAATTAAAAAAATACAACAATGCAAATTAAAGGACACAAAAAGAAACAAATGAAGGAGATGCAGCAAGACAGTGGTGGAGAGGGGGGAAGCTGTGAGGAAAATTAACTGGGACCATACACACATGAAAGAATGAACGATAAATAATACATAGCTGAGATATAAATAAATGAATTGACGAAACTGTAATGGTGTAGCTATGGGGCGAAAGTACAGCAGAGACTGGAATGCATGAAAGGTATTCACAGTTGTAAATATGGACAAACATCAGCTTTATAATGGATTGATGACAATGAAAATTTGTGACAGAGCAGGACTCGAACAGAGATTTCCTGTTTATCGTGAGCGATTGCCTTATCATTACGCTATTCGAACATGCCTCATGGCCAAACCCAAACTTCCACATGTCACTAGCCACGGGCCTGCAATCTGCATCTTACATCCATTACATATATTACTGTACAGGGGAGACATTATAATAACTAAGTTGCTAGCCTGGTGTCGGTAGATAAATACAATACTGCAGTGCCTGTGTCGTTCAGAAGTACGATGCTATGTTCCATTGGACATGAGCAAAAGAGATGATTGGCCTAGTGAAAACAATGTCTTACCTGGCACCTATTCAACCACAGAGCAGCCCATATTTAACAGTAACTAGTGACCGGTGGCATTTGGAACAGTTTGCTGTCTGACTTACTACTGGAGAATTTTTTTTACATTTTTTGGCTCTGACCTGATATGAGACGCAAGGTAGATTATAGTTTAAAGTCCTTTTGATACTGAAAAAAAGAAAAAGTCACAGCTTCCTTCAGTCACACAAGGCCAGTGCCTAAAGTTTTTTCTCACATCATGCAATGTGCGAGATATCAGGGACACAGCTTGGAGCAAGTGGTGCTTGGAGAATGCAATACACAAAGTGAATGAGTGGTTCCCTGCAGAGAGGTACAAAGCAAACCTGATTCAAAATGCAATATAACACAACAGAAGGGTGCTACAGTAACACCCTCATCTTCATAGTTGTGAAAGGGACACTGTTACAATTTTTGGTATGCTGTGCCTCACTTTGTTATGCAAGGTAAAGAAATAAAATTTTAAAAAAGAAACAGCTGATTTGCATAGAAACAGTGTGAATGTGGAGAACAAAATATTACTTATCTATGATGCAAGCACAGCCATGGCTGATTTCTGTCTCTCTCCACCTGAGTTAGTGCCAATCCTCCAAAGATCCCAGTATAAAAACTGTATTACATTCTAAACTCCTACGTTTTTGCAATTACAAGAATTTGTTTATGGCTCAGAATGGACGATGACTGCACCTTAATGAACAGAACTCATGTGATTTTAGTTATCAGAAATCAAACAATGGAAACTCCAGGCAGGAATACCAACAATGTAGGAGAAGACACATTGCTACTTACTGTAAAGAAGACACATCAAGTTGTTGCAGACAAGCACGATTAAAAGACACTGGCATATAGCTGTTGGCCACAGCCTTTGTCAGTAAACACCCACGCACGCACGCACGCACACACACACACACACACACACACACACACACACACCTGCCAAGTTCTCTGGTTCAACTCTTATGTCATCATCGAGCCCCTTCTTGCCCGAGATGCTGGAGAGGGGGAGAGGGGGGGAGAGGGGGGGAGGGGGCAGGGAGGGGGCAGGGAGGGAGGGAGGGAGGGAGAGGGGGAGAGGGGGAGAGGGGGAGAGGGGGAGAGGGGGAGAGGGGGAGAGGGGGAGAGGGGGAGAGGGGGAGAGGGGGAGAGGGGGAGAGGTGGGAGAGAGGGAGGGAGAGAGTCTTTACTGATGAAGGCTGTGGCCGAAAGCTATATGTGAGTGTCTTTTAACTGTGCCTGTCTGCAACCTGACATGTCTCCTTTATGGTAAAATCTATCGTTTCCTACATTGTTAGTCATCAGAAACATGATTTAGAGAAAAGGTTAATGACTGTATCTAATACCATCGCCAAAAACTAAACCACTGCTAGATGTAAACTCCCAGAACTTCACAGCAGTTGACATGACATTAATTTCTGGTGCCTTAGATTTTAAAGAGCCATCTTAATATCTGACATGCAAGTTTAATGTGTTCAAAATGAGTCATCTCGAGCATGTATCTACGGAAACAAACTGCTTGGAGAAAAAAAAAATATGTAACCTGAGCTGGATACATACCTGGACATACCCAACATTCTCCTCACCAGGCTGGAGACCTCCCATTATTAGAGGATACTCAGGATCAAAATGAGTAACGAGTTCACAAGGTACAGAAGCAAGCTCTACTCTCACATACATTCCAGGTCTATAACCTTCTAGTTCAACTCTTATGTCATCATCGAGCCCTTCAAATTGACTTTTATTCAGCTGTGAAAGAAAAACAGTAGCAAATATATAAAAAAAACGTGGATATGTGTATTATCACTTCCAATTACTTTGACATGATAATACACAAAGGAGAAATGGATACAAAGACAAGGCTTACAATAATATCTAAAGTTATTTGTATTGCTCCCTATTAGTATGATGAAAGTGGGCACTTTTTACTAGAATAAGCTGCACAATACTACTAACAAACCAATTCTTTTCGAGTGATAAACATGTTTTGTATGTTTATCCCTGCATAAAATTGATTGCTGGACATTAACTTAACAGTTTCTATTTTATGAATATCTGCATCATCCAGAATCTCCTCCAAAAATGGAAAGATTCGAGCACCATACAACCAAGGACACTGTAGGTGTGGCAGAAAGAGAAGGCATTTTACTCTTATCACAAGCAGATGCCACTGGTAGCTATCATTTCACACACAATATGCTACACTGTCACAAAATGAGACATAAACTTGATTTCTGGAAGTGTGTATAGTCTTTAACATTATGAAATAGTTTTTCAATCTTTGTTAGTAGGAACTAATAACAACACACACTACATATTCATGGGTCTCTATCATTTTTTTAAATCTTTTTAATACAGATTTGGCCAAACACAGCAGATAAGGTATCTGCATGTGGACTCTACAACTGCGCATCTTCAAAAATGCTTGTCTTTGTTAAGGATGCTGGCCGCGGTGGTCTAGCGGTTCTGGCGCTGCAGTCCGGAACCGCGGGACTGCTACGGTCGCAGGTTCGAATCCTGCCTCGGGCATGGGTGTGTGTGATGTCCTTAGGTTAGTTAGGTTTAAGTAGTTCTAAGTTCTAGGGGACTTATGACCTAAGATGTTGAGTCCCATAGTGCTCAGAGCCATTTTTTTTGTTAAGGATGGTGATGACTTGAAATGTGTAGACACAGGCTGATGTGTAAATTTTCTGTACACTATGTTGCAAATATTCATCTGGTCTCTCTTAACTAGAGCACCAAGAGAGGTGTACTGGCCCTGTTCTCCATGTTCCATAATAAATTTTGTCTTTGGATGGATGGAGTTGAAGTGTTCTAATGAAAAGCAAGACTTCAGTGCACGTGGCCCATACAACAAACATACTGACCACATTTCAATAGGCACACATTTTACTGAATACAGTAAATTCTAAGCACCTTTTTCTCTAAATCTGACACTTAGAGATGCTCCACAACTATTCATAAACTACCCACTGACATCCAATGAGCCTCTTCCCAATGTTTGCCCCCTTCAAACAAGAGATGTAAGTCTCAAGAGTTCGACAAAACACTCTTTTATTCAGTTTAATAAACTCTTTGTCTTCCTCATTCTCCCAACAGATGGGACCTATCAACCAGAGGTCTGAGTTACCTGACCCTCCTTTCCTCTTTGTGGGAGAAAATAAAAATTCAAAAAACTACATATAGTTTGTTTCTACTTCTAAAGGTGTGTGTCAGCAGTACTTGGAATTTTGCCACCTGAAAGTGGGTCCTGGCCAGTCACTCCATCCCTTGTTTTACACATAAAATCCCCCCCCTCCCCCCCTCTCTCTCTCTCACTATCTCTTTCACTTTCACTTACCACTCCACCCCCCTTCCTACTGTTTGTAAAAACTGCAACACCAAGGGGACACAATCAGAGCCTCTACATGATGTGGCAAGAAACCAAAAAGAGCTTGGATATGCAGCGGGGAATACATTTCCACGTAGTTTGAGGCACATCGATAAAGCACAGACAGTGGTTGCTAGAGGTTCTGAATGAACAAGTCACTGACCGACCATATTTCGGACACATCCAATGCCAACATGTTAGGTGAATGATTTGGCTGGGGAAGTAGGGGTACTACTCATACTTCGAAGAAAGCTCGAACATTCCTCACCGTGTATGGCCAGGGGTTGTACTGCACAAGTGTCCGCCCCCGGTAGCTGAATGGTCAGCGCGACAGAATGTCAATCCTAAGAGCCCGGGTTCGATTCCTGGCTGGGTCGGAGATTTTCTTCACTCAGGGACTGGGTGTTGTGGTGTCCAAGTCATCATCATTCCATCCCCTTCGACGCACAAATCACCTAAGTGGCGTCAAATCGAAAGACTTGCCCCCGACGGGAGGCAGTAGTCGCATGACATTTACTGCACAAGTACCACATGTGGAGCTGCCTGCAAGATGGACAGTGCATCAGGCTCTGAAACCTCTGTGATGTCCTGGATGCTGTTCAGATCACACCCAGCATGTACGAGGTGAGATCGCGCACGATAGCCGATGGTGTCCCAATCTGTTACACTTGGCATGTGTCAGCTGTACTGCTCAACAAAGCAACCTGCTGAACTTTGTTCACTACTGTAGCACCTAACACATATGCAGCCATCAATGTGGGGCAAATTGAAGCAGGACTCGTCTCAAACCAGCACATTTTGCCACACGAGACCCTAGTGACATCGTTCGTGTGCCCACCGCAGTCTGAGGCATTAGTGGTTCCCGGTTGATGAAGCCAAAGCAACGACATGTGTGCCAGCAGTTCAACGCTCAGTGGACTGCATGAGCTATCAATGCAGAAATATCGGCTACCATTGCAGTGTTCTGACGTCAAGCCAACACTGTTGATGAAGCTGTTCTGACAGTTACGGCTGTGCAGACCAGATGGTGGCCACCCAATGTAGTGGTCACACTTTGTGGTCTAGAACCTTTTCATAGCTGTCTACAGCTCTCTTCTATCCAATGCTTCCCTTCACACATCACTGTGATAGCAGCATGCCCTGTGCGAGTCTACCTGTTTTCCAGAGACTGATCATTGTGCCCTATTAAAATTCTCTCATAAAATGCTGATACGACATTGATGCAGCAAACTTGCACTTGTTTACAAATATCTACTCCGTTTGACAGCTCCGCAAGGAAAAAGAACAGTGACCTGTCCAGTCGCACAAAAAAAGGTGGTTCTGGGCCTGCGAGCATGACATATCTCTGCAATTTTAATCACTTAGTTGTTCCACTATTCTACACATCTTCCATTTTGGAGTGATTCAGAACATTCCTTCTGGACGTTGTAATTTTCACAAATAGTAATTTATTGTTCAAACACTGAGTATATATACCAAGGCATTAAAATTATATCTTTACTACTGGATAAACTAAACAAAGTTATTTTGTTAATCAGCATCCACCAAATCAAATTATTTAATGAGAGATTAAATACCTGAGCCTGCGTGTCTGCTTCCTGCTTCAGCTCATCATAGTAAGTCTTCCCACCTTCTTGCTCATCATATTCATTGTCAAATTTTTCTTTCAACTTGCGCTTCTTTTCCAACAATTTTTCTCTACTTGTTTCGTCATCTTGTTCATGTGATGCTGTAATCATTTCAACAACAAATAAACTAAAAATTCAATACATGAGTTTCTTTTTATACACTGCAGTTAATATATTTTTCTGCCTACACATAATGAAGATATAAAAATGTTATAGTATTAGGTTGGTGCATAAGTTTGTGTAGAGTTTTGTTTTGCATGTTGGTATTCCAGTTACTTGGGTTGTCATTTTTATTTGTAATTCACTGTTGCTATTTGAGTTTACATACTGTCATTTTGTCATTTGGCGGTAGCAAGTGGAGCTGTGGACACTAAAAAATGGAGTGGCAAACAGAGAAATTGGAACATTTTCAACATATTCTTCTGTTTGAGTTCAATAGAAGGGTGACAGAAGTGGAGGCAGTCAGAAACATTTGTGCAGTGTATGGGGATAATGCCACTGAACAGAGCACAGCAAGAAAATACTTTTCTCGTTTTAAGGAGGACTGTTTTGACATCTGTGACTCTCTGCATTCAGAAAGACCTTTGAAACACATTAATCCACGATTATCCATGTCAGTGTACTCAAGAACTGGCAAATTTGATGAACTGTGATATTCCACCATCATGCGAGATTTGCATGCAATGGGTAAAGTTCAAAAATCAGGTACATGAGTAACCCATGCTCTAAGCCAAAATCACAAAAATCAGTGTGCATCTCTGCTTCCTCATCATCAATTGGCTCATTAACACCAGCCATTTTCCTGAGATGCAACCATCACTGCTGACATTTACTGTCAGCAACTGAGACATCCTGCAGATGCAATCCAAGAACAATGACCAGGAAGACTGTGTGAAGTGATGCTACTCCACAATAATGCCCACCTGCATTCTGCTACACTGACAAAGAATACTATACAGGAGCTGGGTTGGGAAGCTATCCTGCACCCACATTATTCACCTGATCTTGTGTCCTCAGATTTTCTCGTTTTCCACTCACTACGGAACAAATTTCCTTTCCAGATGAAAATGCACTTTGAACGTGCCTCGACGAGTTCATCGCCTCAAAAACTACACGATTTCTACAGTCGTAGAAACGAAAAGTTACCACAGCATTGGCAGGCTGTAGTGTTTATTAAACTAATGGAAAAATGCTATGAACTTATGCACCTACTCTATACAAGGAAGTTATGAAATAAGAACAGCACAGGACAAAATTATGCAAGCACATTTTATGTTCCAGGATCTTACTGTTTGTTTCTTAGAACAGAAAAGCAAGTATCAACTAAATCTTAGGCCAAAAGCAACAAACAGTGGCTTACAATGCAGGTGACCTGCATGCACATTTGCAATACAGTCTATTCAGTAACATTGTTCCTGTCTCAGTACAGCACAACACCCAGAAAAAGTACTTAACATGGGATTGACTTTTTTAAACCATCTATATGGTGATGTAGGTTAAGGCCCAAGGTATCATATCCTTCGGCCATTCATCTTAGTGGACCCTCACTTGTTAATGATTGATGAAGAAATTATTCAGAATTTCACATGATGCTCTACAGCTTTAAAAAATGAATGCTACACAGACTGGATGCATAGTGTAATAGTTAAAGTACAGCTCCCACAAACAAGAAGTTGTGGGTTTGAATCTCGGCAGATGTTTTGATTTTTTTATTTTAAAATATTTATCAAAATGACTTTGATCATTATTTTTATTCAATTAATTGGCTTAAATGTATCTTTTTTTATTTCTGTTTAAACACTGTATTAACTTTTTCATTTGCTCTCATTTTTCTTCCTACACTCATTTCCCACTTGGAATCCTTGTTCAAGTAATTTTAATTATTTTTATGTATTCAGTTTGATTTAATTTCTTCTATTTTATCATCCTATATTTTTGTCTAGGGTATTGTATTCACTATTTCTGTTCCTCAGTTTACTTGAATTTCATTTTACTTAAAACCCCTTCTTTCATCTAAATCTTCATCTATTTTATCTGATCCTGTAACGAAAAATACATTCTTGACACAACTGCACAGTCAATATAAATAGATTATTTCCTCTTTTGGTTTTTAACCAATGCAATGGCATTTCAAATGATTGAATATTATGATAATCAAATAAACATAAATTCACACGAACAAAGATTCCAAGTGGAAAAATAATGATTAGAAGAAAAATATGAGAGCAAATGATACAGTTAATAGATTATTAAAATGATGTGACAAAGGAATACAAATAAAAAATACTTTTAAACCAATTAATTGCATAAAAATAATGAGCAAAGTCATTTCAATTAAGACCTAAAAATAAAAAATTTCAAAGTATCTGGCAAGATCTGAACACATAACCCAATTCATGTGAGGACTGTACCTTAACCATTAAGCTAAACAACCCACCTGCAAAGCATTCTTATTTTATACTCTCTCTCTCTCTCTCTCTCTCTCTCTCTCTCTCTCTCTCTCTCTCTCTCACACACACACACACACACACACACACACGGCGTCCCATTTTAATCTATACCAGCCGAATTTCTGCAAATGGTAACCCCTATTTTTTAAATTCCATATTTGTATTCGCGGAGGGAGGGGGGGGGGGGGGGGGAGATACATTGTACGTAGAGAACATATTTTAGGAAAAGCCAACAGTTTGTCACCAGGGGACACTTCATCATGACTTTCCCAGGTTACCAGTATCTTGAGAGTAAGCGAGATCAGGAAAAATTTTCTGTGAAAATCTTGTATTGTTTCTGAACTCTGTCCACTGGTGTAATTTTCATGAACTTGAAATGGCCTTGAAACTCTTCAGTAGAGATTAAACTGAAAGCAAATACTGTCAGCATTAGTGACATCCAATGTGCACCACTTGGAGGGTGCCAAATCAGAGACCAGCACTGTCCTTGTACCAGCACAATCAGAGAAGAGAAAGGTGGATCTTTGAGGCTAACTAATAAGGGTCATCGTCGGGAAATTTGAAATCATGACTGGGGGTTGGGGGTTCAGAGAAATTTTATCTTGGGAGATTCTGAAAATTTCTTGGCTGTGCTCACTTAGAATGATTCTTGACTGGACTTAGAAAAAATGTAGGTTAAGGGATTTAAAAAAGTTCAACCTCGTCGAACTCTGATGAATTTTGCCTCGTGGGATTCAGTACAATCTCGTCTCGTGAGACTCTAATGAGTTCCTGTGAAGTGAAATTTTTCCACAACCATACAAGCATAATTATTCTCAACATGAATGTTTGGAGCCCATAAGAGAAAGATTTATCCGAGTCACCCGTTCTCACAATTGACTTTCTTGGGCCCATCTTTCATTTCTGCCTTCTCTCCATATCTGTAAAGGGCAGGTTACCATGGCGTATTTCACTACTTTATTACGTAGTTACGTCAATATCGAGATATGTAAAGGTGCCCTCTTGAAACACACACATCTGTTAGACACCTAAGTAATTTTCTGCAAGAGCGCACTTGAATACTGTATGTTTTGGCTTTACGTGGTGGCGTAAAAAACAGCGAGCATGTGTAAACAAACAGGTCATGTACACTGAAATTAGTCAGTTGTCCTGCAAACATGCTTACGGATGTTTTGTTGAAGGAAAAACCTAAGAAAACAAATAATAGTAAAAGTGATCAGTACAACTTATTTTTTGACTCTAATCTGTCCAAAATGGCTGATTACATGTCATTAGAAATAATGAGAATGATAAAAACTGTCGGCGAGTGTCGCGATAATTATGCAGCCGTGGACAGATTGTTATGCAGCCGTGGACAGATTGTATGCCGAAAGGCATCCTGATGCTCGTCATTACACAAAGGTTACAATTAGGTCTTTAAATTCTACCCCTATTACTTACAAATCACCCAAGCAATTGAGCCTGAGGATCCTGAGACACACCTGGTATTTTGTCGATAGGCCGATACGCAAATACATCGTGAGCTGTTTTTCTTCGCATGTACTCACTTTACGGACAAGGCAAACTTAGACAACATGAGAGTTAATGTCCATAACACACACTACTGGGCGGAAGCAAATCGTCGCTGGCAACAAGATCACCAAACACAGAGATGGTGGTCAACCAATGTCTGGATGGGCTTAGTTGGAGATTACATAACAGCTCCCGCTTTTTATGGCAAAACGTATTCTCTAGAATCTGGTGCTTCCATTACAAGAAAATATCCCCCTAGACATACGGGGACGTATGTGGTTTCAACATGATGGTGGCCCTACACATCAGGCCTTACCTGTCAGAAGGTGCCTTGATGCAACTTACATGCATCGATGGATTCGTATCAATAGTGCAATTCATGAATTCCCACCAACATTGGCATACTTAACACCGCTGGACTACTACTTATGGGGAGCTGTGAAGCAGAAGGTGTACTCCACTCCCCTGACAATGCCAGAGGATATGAGAGAAAGGATTGTGGTGGCTTTCCAGGCGATCACCCATCAGACATTGAATGATGTCAAGACCAGTTTCCAACACAGAGTGCAAATGTACATTAGGCAAGACACCCTAAATTTCCAGTGAGAACCATGTTAATCAGCACTTTTCAGGGCTAACAATGTGCAAAGTCTGCTGGGCAACCTCCATGTGGTGCACGCTGGGTTCCACTAATGCAGACAATATTTGCTTTCAGGTTAATCCCCACTGAAGAATTTCTAGGCCATTTCAAGTTCATGAAAATTTCACCAGTGGACAGAGTTCAGAAACCACATAAGATTTTCACTGAAAATTTTCCCGATTCACCTTGTTCTCGAGATACTGGTAACCTGGGAAAGTTACAATGAAGTACCCCCAGGCGACAAACCATTGGTTTTTCGAAAAAAATGTTCCCTACAAACAATGCGTATTTTTTCACGAAGAATGTGAATATGGAATAAAAAATAGGTGTTGTCATTTGAAAAAATGAACTTGGCCTTGGTTTGACCTTGAGAACAGGGTTCAAGGATATTTTGAGGTAACCACCCCATGACCCTCCTTAAACTTTACAACTTTTACTCGAGATGAAAAAAGAGAAGTGACATTTCTTTCATACTAACTTATATAATTAGTCTACATACTAACTTCTATAATTAGTCTAATGCACCACCTGCAAGTAAATCAGTACAAATTGAATACAAAATGCTTAAAATATATAGCTGAACCTAAAGAAGTGCCTAATTTAGAAACTATACAGTTTTCTGTGAAAAAATTTCATTTATTCATATTCGGAGATTTGACAGGTTAATTTCCTAATATAGAATTGTCTTATTTCTAAACTCACTTGTTTGATCAGACTTCTTGTCATGTTCACCTACATCACTGCTTCCATGCTTTTCACCAGTTTCCAAGTCTTCAAAATCACCAAACATTTCATCATCACTTAACACATCATCCAGTTTTAAAAGTTCTTCAGCATCTTCCGACTGTTTCCACTTCCCAGTGACAAAGCAATCTCTTATAAGATCCTGTACCTAGAAGACGGATTTAAATATTAAATGTCCACACCTAAATGCATAAGAAGAAGAACAATAAATAAAATCAGCAACTACATTCAATGTGCAAATTAATGTGTGTCTAAGTAAATTTGGAATATTTTGCTTCGACAACAATAACAAATTAAACCTCACAGTGAATATTAAGAAATGGTGAGTAGTGCTTCTCCTTTACAAAGCTACACTATGTTATCAAAAGTATCCCGACATCTGGCTGAAAATGACTTATAAATCTGTGGCACCCTCCATCGGTAATGCTGGAATTCAATAGGGTGTTGCCGCACCCTTAGCCTTGGTGAAGCTTCCACTCTCGCAGGCATATGTTCAATCAGGTGCTGGAAGGTTTCTTAGGGAATGGCAGCCCCTTCTTCACAGAGTGCTGCACTGAGGAGAGGTATCAATGTCGGTCGGTGAGGCCTAGCACGAAGTCGGCGTTCCAAAACATTCCACAGGTGCTCTATAGGATTCAGGTCAGGACTCCGTGCAGGCCAGTCTATTACAGGGATGTTATTGTTGTGTAACTACTCCACCACAGGCCGTGCATTATGACCAGGTGCTCGATCGTGTTGAAAGATGCAATCGTCAACACTGCATTGCTCTTCAACAGTGGGAAGCAAGAAGGTGCTTAAAACATCAATGTAGGCCTGTTTGTGATAGTGCCATGCAAAACGACAAGGGGTGCAAGCCCCCTCCATGAGAAGCACAACCACATAACATCACCGCCTCCGAATTTTGCTGTTTGCATGACACATGCTGGCAGATGATGTTCACCGGGCATTCACCACACCCACACCCTGCCATCGGATCGTCACATCGTGTACCATGATTCATTACTCTACACAACATTTTTCCACTGTTCAATCATCCAATGTTTAGGCTCCTTAAACTAAGCAAGGCGTCGTTTAGGATTTACTGGCATGATGTGTTGCTTATGAGCAGCCGCTCGACCATGAAATCCAAGTTTTCTCACCTCCCATCTAACTTTCATAGTAACTGCAATGGATCCTGGTGCAGTTTGGAATTTCTGCGTAATGGTCTGGATAGATGTCTGCCTATTACACATTATGACCCTCTTAAACTGTCCGTGGTCTCCGTCAATCAACAGACGAGGTCGGCCTGTAAGCTTTTATGCTGTACATGTGTCTACACATTTCCAAATGTATGTTTTTGGTGGTGTCCGGATACTTTTGATCACATAGTGTAAGTAAAGAAAGGCAGAAAAACATGTTAAAATGCAGCAGATATTACAAAGAAAAGATTAAATTGTCAGAATTATTCAGGTATGAGTTGGGGAAAAAGAATATTTCTTTCTTCTAAAGAAAAAGCCCTGTCTTCAGAAATTTAGGACTCACTGCTATTTTTCACACATTTCTATTTCTTCACTATTCTACATGAAATCTTGCATCATGAAAAAATTGCTTCTTATTGTAACTGAAATGGTTTGACCAACATTCCCTACAACTAAAAGTTTTCCCCCTCCTCCTCTTTCATACTGTAATTCTATGCCACAGAGTGGCTTATTTTTGTTGACTACTGTACCTCCGACAGAGACCAGTCATGCAGTTGTGTGATGGGGAACCTGGCACAGTCCTCAGCATCACAGAGTTCTTTAGCTTCCTGCTGCTGCTGTTGTCGCTGCCTCACAACTCTGAACAACCCTCCAACCTCCTCCACACCTTCCTCAGCATTTGTTTCCATATTCTGCTCATTTTCCTTGTTGTAATTCCCTAAAATGTAAGACGACAATGTAAATGACTCAGACTTGCATTTATTATATGGCACAACAGGCAAATATCTAGCTGCTATGGAAGTGGAGGGGATATAGACAAGATAGAACATTACAATTTTCCAAATGAATAACTGGCAGCCCTATTTTATCAACTCAAATAATTAATGATTCACAAGTTCCCGTGAATGCCCTCACGATGCCTAATTTCTTGCACTTATAACACACTCCTTTTTCTTAAAAATAGGTCTTTAATGGTATATTTTATGCGCTGTATTTATGTTTTTTTTAACAATTCCTTGATTCTAATGCCAGCTCACCTGTAGCTGTCCACTTTTAATAAAAACATTAATAACAATCATATTTATGTACTGCTGTTCTAGTAACACAAAAACACTCCATCGTAAAATGCAGTTCACACAATTATTTTCTCTTTGGATTTATAGGATTTCCTAATCTCAGTTTTAATACAAAAGAATTTTCTGAGTTTACTGGTCCTTCTTATAAAACCATAATTTTAGACATATGGTCTTTTTTAACAAAAGTGATTGTAATATCCTTTTTTACTGAAACTGTCCAAATTGCTATAATGTATGTTGTCACGCTTGGTTTATTTAATATATGCAAATATTGGTCAGTTACGAAATGAACAACTGTTATCAATATAATGATAAGAAGTGTGCACTTGCAATTAAGGTATACACTGAAAATTCTCGTAATTGTTCTGCCTACACTTCTTGTATAAACAATACTGTTTCACAAATCACAATAAAAGCTAGTAAAATTTATGCACAATCAGTGCTAACCTGCAATATTCTGACAATATTCTCTTCATTCTCATGTCTGATATCTCATCTGAAAGTGAAAAATTTGGTTTCACAGGCTTAATTTTCAGTACCAGAATACCTGTGTCAGAAAATATTATTATTGGCAGTAGCATTATGTTTCAATTTTAAAAGATTAATTTTCACTATTCTGACAAATATTTCACAGTTAAGCACATCATTAAATACTGAAATTTATTACATTACACAACAGCTAGGAGTGAAGAAATGTGTTTGGTTAATATTATGAAAAGGATAGACTGCCAGAGATGCTGAGTCACAGACAGGCACAACAAAAAGACTACTAAACATACAACCTTTTGGCATAAGGCCTCCTCCTGAAATAGGCAATACACACACATTCACACAAACACATCTCTCACACACGACCACTGTCTCTGGCTTCTGAGAAGATGGCCTTCTACCCAAAAGGTTATGTGTTTAGTAGTCTTTTCGTTGCGAGTGTCTGCGACTCAACATCTCCGCTACATGGTGAGTAGCAATCTATCCTTTTTATAATATATTAAACAATGGAAAATCCAGGATGGAATGTAACAAAACCAGAGAAGGAAAATCGCTACTCACCTTATAGCGGAGATGCTGAGTCACGATAGGCACAACAAAAAGATTCAAACAGTTAAAGTTTTTGGCCATTAAGGCCTTTGTCAGCAGTAGACACACACACACACACACACACACACACACACACACACACACGTAAACGCAACTTGCACACACGTCTGCAGTCTCAGGAAGCTGAAATCACACTGCGAGCAGCAGCACCAGTGCATGATGGGAGTGGCAATTGGGTGGGGGTAAGGAGGAGGCTGGGGCGGGAATGGGTAGGGATAGTATGGTGGGAGTGGCGTACAGTGAAGTGTTGCAGTTTAGATGGAGGGCAGGAGAGAAGGTGCGGAGGGGGGATGGTGCAGGTAGCGGAAAGGAGAGAAATAAAAATAAAAATAAATTCAAAGACTGGGTGTGGCGGTGAAATGACAGCTGTGTAGTGCTGGAATGGGAACATAGGGGTGGGGGGGTTGGATGGGTGTGGACAGCGACTAACGAAGGTTGAGGCCAGAAGGGTTACGGGAACAGGATGTATTGCAGGGAAATTTCCCACCTGCGCAATTCAGAAAAGCTGGTGTTGGTGGGAAGGACCCGTATGGCACAGGCTGTGAAGCAGTCATTGCGATGAGGGATATCATGTTTGGCAGCGTGTTCAGCAACAGGGTGGTCCCCTTTTTTTTTCGCCACAGTTAGTCGGTGGCCGTTCATGTGGACAGGCAGCTTATTGGTTGTCATGCCTAAATAGAATGCAGCACAGTGGTTGCAGCTTTGCTTGTAAATCACATGACTGGTTTCACAGGTAGCCCTGCCTTTGATGGGATAGGCAATGTTAGTGACTGGACTGGAGTAGGTGGTAGTAGGAGGATGTATGGGACAGGGGTATGAGCCATGAGGTAAGGGATTGGGAGCAGGGGTTGTGTAAGGGTGGACGAGTATATTGTGTAGGTTCGGTGGACAGCAGAATACCACGGTAGGAGGGGTGGGAAGGATAGTGGGCAGGACATTTCTCATTTCAGGGCACGACGAGAGGTAATCGAAACCCTGGCAGAGAATGTAAGGCAGTTGCTCCAGTCAATATAATATAGTCATCATTCCATCCTGAATTTTCCTTTGTCTGAATGTTTTTGGTCAAGGACACAGAGAGCTTCACGTGAATG
Organism: Schistocerca nitens; assembly: GCF_023898315.1. Lineage (NCBI taxonomy): Eukaryota > Metazoa > Arthropoda > Insecta > Orthoptera > Acrididae > Schistocerca > Schistocerca nitens. The sequence continues at coordinate 342,816,774 of NC_064622.1, forward strand.
AGCGAAGTTGTAAACAAGGGCTATTACTACAAAAGCTTACCAACATATTTTAGTATTAATTCTTAAAAGATAGTGTGGATAGGCAAGTAACTGCAACAAAGGATACAAATGGCACTAAGAATTATACTGCTAATGCAATCTGTTATTTATCTAGTTTCATACCATAAACAAGCTTCCAAAGACTCCGAGTATTAGCCTGTCTTTCCAGAAAGGCATCTGCAGCCTTCTGAGCAAGGTTCTCTTTCCAGCGTGCGGCTGACAGCTCGGCAGTACTTTCACCAGCTTCTTCATCAGACCCACTATCATTATCACTGTTCTCCTCTGTACTCTGTCCATCAGATGTAACACCTGAATCTTTCTTTGAATCACTGCATTCATCCTCTGAATCTGATAAATCTGAACTACCATACTCTGAAACAGAACTTTCCACATCTTCATCCCAGGCTTTCTTTTTCTGGGATTTTTCTAATTTTAACAGTGCTTCAGATATTCTACTTTTAATTTCCTTATCTTTTACTGTACTTGTTTCATGATAGCTGCAATGAAGAAAATGATACAAACATATAAAGCAAATTAAAGGATTGTACATAAATTTATTACAAAACCAAATAAATCTATAGCGTATATTGCATACCTCACATCATTATTTTTTGTCCTTTCAAGCCCTGTGTTACATCCTTCCTTTGTGTCATCAATCACTGCATTATTTTCAATATCACTCTCTTCAGTGTCACTATCTGACGTGGAGTCACCCATGGTTGCCAATAACTTCTTCTTCACTCTAGCCACCGAGTTTGAGCTCAAGTCCAAATTTTTACAACCAGCCTCTACAACAGTTTTAGCACCCTTGTGTCTGTCCTCTATCCTCAGTTTCTTCTTGGGTATACTCTTATCAGTTACCTTTCTACGTTTTTTCTTTTGATTAATTACTTGTTCATCATCATCATCATCATCATCATCAGATGACATTCTGTTGTGACTATCTACATCACTGTCACTGTCAATAACACGTTCCTCCTCCTCCTCTTCTTCTTCCTCTTCTTCCTCTTTTTCTTCTTCTTCATCGACACTAACACCATTGGTGACACACTTGCCTGAAGTGTCATCTTTGCCGTTATTCTTATTTCCTTTTGATTTTCTGAAGATAATAATTACAAGGAAAAATAAGTAAAATTAATGAAATTTTTAAATAGAACGTATATTTCCTAAGATGTGATTTAAAACAGACATAAACAGAACAAATTAATATTATACACACAAGAAATATCTTACAACACAACAAATAACAGAAAACTAAGAAAAATGAGCATGGTTGGCAGACAGATTGTTATCTCCTCTATCTTTGTCCAGAGTCTGTACTGTTACCATCTGCCTAATAGCTGCAGTTCTTCCCTTTTATTTTTGCAGTTTCCTACAAGCTCTCCTTCACAAAGAAAGAACTGTTCCAAAAACTAGAAAAAAAGAAAGAAAATTTGAGTTCAATGCCCATCGACAACATCGTCTTTAGAGATGGAGCACAACTTCGGGTTACCAGAGGATGGGATACGGGATCAGATGTGACCTTTAGCTTCCTGGCATATGCCTGGAACAATTTAAGGAAATTACTGAAAACCAAAATCTGGATGGCCGGTTAGGGATTTTAACTGTCGTCCTCCTGAAAGCAAGTCCCATGTGCAAACTACTGTGCCACCTCACTCGGTCCAAAAATTGGAGATTCAAAGTCTGCTTTTATCTGTGTCAGTACTATAACAACATTAGGCACCCAAAATAAACACATCAAAAAAAGTTTTGCATCACCCCGGTTCCCAGAACTTGGGAAGATAGACATTGAATGTGGATATTGCATCACAGACACAGTCCCTTTGGCTATTCAGAGCTGTCACTAAACCTGTCCAAGGTTGTAAACAACAATGCATGAGCATCACCTATTAGACTGAGGGGGGTGTGACAGCCAATCAGTTCCAGTCATTCCACCAAAAAGGAGGTACATGTCTCGTGTTGTCTGTAGTTCAACCAGTCCTAGACAGTCAATACTGCAGTTTGATCATGTCCACATTGTTACTTTGTGCCAGCAAGGGCTCTCAACAAGGGAAGTGTACAGATGTCTTGGAGGGAACCAAAGCAATGTTGTTCGGACATGGATGAGATACAGAGAGACAGGAACTGTCGATGACATACCTCGCTCAGGCCACTCAAGGGGCCACTACTGCAGTGGATGACCGCTACCTATGGATTATGGCTCGGAGGAACCCTGATAGCAATGCCATCATGTTGAATAATGCTTTTTGTGCAGCCACAGGACATCATGTTATGACTCAAACTGTGGGCAATAGGCTGCATGATGTGCAACTTCACTCCCAACGTCCATGGCAAGGTCCATCTTTGCAACCATGACACCATGCAGAACAGTACAGATGGGCCCAAACAACATGCCAAATGTACCATTCAGGATTGGCATCACGTTCTCTTCAGCTATGAGTGTTGCACATGCCTTCAACCGGACAACTGTCAGAGACATATTTGGAGGCAATCTGGTCAATCTGAATGCCTTAGACACACAGTCCAGCGAGTGCAGCAAGGTGGAGGTTCCCTTCTGTTTTGGGGTGGCATTATGTGGGGGCGACATACGCCGCTGGTGGTCATGGAAGGCGCTGTAACAGCTGTACGATACGTAAAGCAATCCTCTGACCGATAGTGTAACCACATAAGCAGCATGCTGGCGAGGCATTCGTCTTCATGGACGACAATTCACGCCCCCATTGTGCACATCTTGTCAACGACTTCCTTCAGGATAACAATGTTTCTCGACTAGAATGTCCAGCATGTCCTCCAGACATGAACCCTATTGAACATGACTGGGATAGATTGAAAAGGGCTGTTTATGGACAATGTGACCCTCCAACCACTCTGAGGGATCTACACCGAATTGCCATTGAAGAGTCGGGCAATCTGGACCAACAGTGCCTTGATGAACTTGTGGATAGTATGCCACCATCAATACAAGCATGCATCACAAATACAGGCATGCAAGAGGACGTGCTGCTGGGTATTAGAGGTACCGATGTGTACAGCAATCTGGACCACCACCCCTGAAGATCTCGCTGTATGGTGGTACAACATGCAATGTGTGGTTTTTATGAGCAATAAAAAGGGCGGATATGATGTTTATGTTGGTCTATATTCCAATTTTCTGTACAGATTCCAGAACTCTTGGAACCAAAGTGATGCAGAACATTTTTTTTTACGTGTGTAGTATTAATATCTAATGTAAGTGAAAGGTGAATAAGGGAAAATGTTTTTCAGTCACTTCTGGCTGGGATTAAATATCATTTTAACTTCCCATGTGCTCTTGTGTCCCCTGACAGTGAATTGCAAAGCCACCTTCAGTTAAGTGGTTGCGTATCAAATATAAATTACTTTCATAACATTTTGTTCTTGCAAGAAGAATACACCTACATAAGATAATTATGATAGTCTCATTTTTATGGAACTGCCCTCCATAGTACATTTGAAGTGGTTTCATTGCTAAATGAAAAAACAGCAAATTCTGCAAAAAATCTTGTTTATTAGGAAAAAGCTGACATTTGGCACAAAAATTACAATTGTGGCTGCTGTATTGTGTAGCTGTGTTAGAAATTCATTCATTAATTAAATGTAAATTAGCTGGCATTAATGACACTTCACAGAAATCAACTTCTAACCAAGCACACACAGAGGTAAATTTCCCACTTTAATTTTAAAGCTATGGGAAGAGAAGCATATGCAAATAACATAAAGTAGTGTTGAACACAACCAACAAATGCATCTATGTGTAACAGAACATACTGAAGGATATTTTCACTCTGCAGCAGAGTGTGCGCTGATATGAAACTTCCTGGCAGATTAAAACTGTATGCCGGACCGAGACTTGAACTCGGGACCTTTGCCTTTCGTGGGCAAGTGCTCTACCAAATGAGCTACCCAAGCACGACTCATACCCCATCCTCAAAGCTTTACTTCTGCCAGTACCTCGTGTCCTATCTTCCAAACTTAACAGAAGCTCTCCTGCAAAACTTGCAGAACTAGCACTCCTGAAAGAAAGGATATTGCGGAGTTGGTAGAGCACTTGCCCACGAAAGGCAAAGGTCCCGAGTTCAAGTCTCGGTCCGGCACACAGTTTTAATCTACCAGGAAGTTTCATATCAGCGCACACTCTGCTGCAGAGTGAAAATATCATTCTGGAAACATCCCCCAGGCTGTGGCTAAGCCATGTCTCCGCAATATCCTTTCTTGAGGAGTGCTAGTTCTGCAAGTTTCGCAGGAGAGCTTCTGTTAAGTTTGGAAGATAGGAAACAAGGTACTGGTAGAAGTAAAGCTGTGAGGACGGAGCGTGGGTAGCTCAGTTGGTAGAGCACTTGCCCGCGAAAGGCAAAGGTCCCGAGTTCGAGTCTCGGTAAGTCACACAGTTTTTATCTGCCAGGAAGTTTCAGAACATACTGTTCAGGAAGAGTCCAAAATCCAAAACAATCCTAGAGAACTAGAAAGCTGTGAAGAGACCTTTTGCTGCTACCGGTACACTAGGTGCTGCTGTCTTTTCACGATCAGGGTGTCTACGTGGACAAGAAAAAAAAATTCCCGATTTTTCCCGGATTTCCCGGTTAAAAACACAATTTCTCCCGGATGAAATTACGTATAAAGCGGGTGAAAATACATCCCTGTTAAGTAACAGTATACTTTCCCTCGGAGCTGTAAAACCTATCAGTCCTTTGAATCGTAAAGGTCTTATACCGGCGGAGGACTTCCCAGCACTTTAGGAAACGGGATCCAGGAAAAACAATGCATTTGGAAAGTTGTTTGATGCGAGACAGTATACACAGAGTTTATTTTCGTGTTGCAAAAGTATATACACAAATTCCACAAATTACAGCACGGTAGCATTGAGTGATGCACTTTTGTCAGCCAGCCATAGCTCATGTCACATGATCTCGCTAGCGAATGACGGCAGTTATTCAGAGCACGAGGCCTACGAGGAAGACAGGCTGCGGCGCGTACGTTACGAAGGTAGGCCGAGCTCGCTCAACTCAGCAAAGTGCGTTTCTACACCGGTTAACTCGTAAGTAGATGTGTATGTATGAACGAGAATTGCATCGTCTATTGGCATCCACTGTTATTAGTCCTACAATGATAGGAAGCCTGTAGGCCTACTAACAGGCTCTAATTTGGCAATTAAAATCATACCAAAATCATTATCAGTTGCATAGAAAAGTCAAAGTGTTCTGGCATGAAGAGACTTGTGACATTGCTCAGTAACACATTATGCACATTTTTTGAAGGTCACTTACACTTTTTGCCATCGATTGCATAATTTTTTATCTATGAAAGAACAATATTAAATATGAAAACTAACTTGAAGCTCGGTCTTTTTTCATCGTGTGTTACACGTTAAGTCATATCAAATACAAATGTGCCGGTAAAATTTTAAATAGTGGCATAAATGACTTATCTTCTGGGCCCGACATTTTTCAAATGGCTGATCCTCAAAGTGTTACATTTTGAATGAGAGTTATAACGCCCTGTGATTTAAGAAATTCACTGCACACTCTCACACGTAACATAAATCATCTTGCGTCGAAATTTACTTTGAAAGTAACGCATCTCAAGCCACTATTCGTAATATTTTCTGGTGATCTGTTAGAAGTGTAAACAATTGTGACGTCACGCACATCGAATGCACGTCAGTTGTTACGCACGTACTACATAATCTTCGACCTAAAGCCTTTGACACTTTTCGGTGTCGGCAAACTGGTCTGTGCATTGTGTAAATTACACATTTTCTATGCAACTAAACTTTTATTTTGGTGTTATTCTTTGATTTATGTTTCATTGCTGCAGTATTATTCAGCAGTAGTGGACTTAAGTTCTTTGTGAGCGTATCAGATCTTACACGTCAAACCTACAAAACTAACTGAAATCTAAAACAATGAAAAATCCCGGAATTCTAAAAAATTCCCGGGTTTTTCCCAGATGAAAAAATTTCTGGGTTTTTCCCGGATCTCCCGGATGTCCCGGGCTGTATACACCCTGATGATACATTCTGTTAAAATATAGCATACTAAAATTTGTCCAATGCACACAATGTGCACTGGTGCATTCTTTTGCTAAAGTTGGATGGTACCTCTAATATTATTTTGTCCAGTGTCAGTGACTACATGACTAGGAGGAGGAATACAACTTGCCACGCTGTAGCTTCACTGATCACAGAACATAACCCAGCAACATTGGCAGTTCTTTCTTGTACTGACAAATGAAGCTTTAGCTCCACTTTAACAAAACAGTATACAGGAGGACAACATATTATACCACAGTCTATCCCACAAACACTTTCCTAATGACACCTTCCTAGTATCAAAGTTTGCTAACACATGCTCGTGCAGTGATGCTCGACTCAAGAGTATTCAGTTCAAATGCTGGTGATAGAAGAAATTTTCACCATCAGTATTTAGCTGGCAAGGGGAGGAGGGATGATCCCATCACACTCTTGATAATTAGACTTTGCATTATTTCAACAACAACACAAACATAACACAACATAGTAAGCATACTCATTAGAGTCACCCAAACTTACACCACAAAGGAAAAAGGCCATTGTGGTTAAAGGAAGAAAATACTTTCTGATCATGCAGCTGGCTTACCACACGGGATTTCCCAATGGACAATGTAATGCAGCTTTGTTCTTTATTTCCCTTAACCATTTTGTAATTAAGCTTATAACATTAGTTTTACATGTGCCCTGGCAGTCAGCAGAAAGACATCTCTTATCCCTGACCACAAAGATAAAGAATGTTATGTACTGTATGGTTTGCATCTCCTTCTGTGCTGGGTACATGGGTTGAATAGCTCGAAAAGTACTCAAGGAATTGGAGCACCAGTATCTGATCTGCTTCAGTGAGCTTAGTATAAAATTTTGGATAACTTATTGTGAATTCGTTAAAATTTAAAGCCTGTGCTTCCTGTCCACTTCTTAAATCATTTTATTATCAACTACAAGCAATAAGTAGGGGAAAACCTGAAATGACATGGCAAGAAGTCAGAGAATGTTTTATACATTAGTGCATGGAGACATAAAGGTAGCCACGGAAGTCTGATCTGCAGAACTGTCCAAGGATTGCCTTTCGCGGGCAAGTGCTCTACCAACTGAGCTACCCAAGCACAACTCACGCCCCATCCTCACAGCTTTACTTCTGCCAGTACCTCGTGTCCTACCTTCCAAACTTAACAGAACAAGATGAATCCTGACAAATGCCTTTCATGCTGTCTCCTTTAGCAGGACTGACTGGATATAACTAAGTAGTTTTTTGGATTCTAGGACCCTTGTCAGGCAATAATAGGTAGGTCTTATACAGCAAGTGAAGACACCACTATGACGACTTCTGAGAAATGTACACTCCATCAGTCGCTTTTACATAAAGACATGTAGCAGAATTTCCTTTTTTATGTCATAAAGCTATTCTGGTTTGGGTGTTTGTAGATGCAGTCTCTTGGGTCTTCAACAGTACAGAAGCCAAAACCAATATGGAGATGGAAGTGTTGTTCTCCTTGGTGATAATGGAATGGAAATACTGACTTCTTCCCTCTATAAATTCTCACTGGTGAAGCAGCACTGAATCCTCACTTTCAGTGACATGATTTAAGAGAAATGTGTTTATGCTCATAGATGTGTTGCATGTTGTTTGTAGAAATTTGGTGACCTGGTAAATATGCTTATGATGTAATTAATTCGATGTTGGACACTTTACAGTGTTAAAACAACCTGCTAATTGGTTGAACAACATGCACCTGCTCTGCTGAGAACACATCTCTGTGGCTTGGTTACGGAAACTGTTGTGTCTGATTGGATTCTGATAGAGAAGTGGGTCCTGGAGTGCAAATATCAATCACTTGCCACTGAGCAGAGTTTGTGAGGAAGGGGAACTCCGTGGAAGGTGAATACGCCCATTCTCTTACTGGGAACGCATGACTCCTTTCATAATACTGTGCTCATCAATAAGTCAAACCACGGGGCAGACAGACATCAACATTACAGCACACAGTTTGCACTAAAAATCTTCTACACAAGTGGGAGTGGCTGTGACATAAGAACAGGGAAAATCTATCTGTTACCAGTTTAATGAGGATGGCAAATAAATATTGCACAGTGTTATGCTGAACACAATATGAACTTCTACTACAACTGCTTGAATGTTTGTCATGAACAGGACAGGAGTGCAGTTGTACTCATTGTTTGATTTGCATTCTGCCAGTCCCACTGAGATCATTGTTACTGTGAATACTGTGTCATTACGGCACAGGTGAGCAAGAAAATTCCTGACTCATGTAGGTAGAAGCATGAGGATTTCCTTGGCACATGGAATTTCACTTCCTCCCACACAATGCTAGCTAAGTTACATCTTAAAGGAAACAGATAACTGGAGTCAGCGTTGGCAGTAGCTACACCGCTCACTGAACACTGCACGACATTTAAAGAGAAAGAACTGCTGTGATATATCAGCACTGTCTCTGCAGTCACTCCATATGTAATTGTACAAATGTCGACCATCTTTTACCCCTTTCCTGTGTACCCTATCACACTGATAAGAGTTCAGAACATGAACAATGGGAGGTCGAGGTCAGCTGAACAGCAGAAAACTGAAGTATACCGTGTGATTTATAGCCACTGCCAAATTAGTCAACTTTCTTGTCTTCGTTACATGCGGATTGTGCTGTAATCTTAACACTTACTGTTTCTTTCAATTATAGAATTCAGGACTGAGTGACCCTCACAGTGTTCATGAATGACAGAAAGCAGTTATGTCAAGAGTTGTACAAACAAGCAAGGATAGTGTGTCATGTGTGAGAACTTTAAAAGACAATCTTGTGCCAAACCCCAGTTGGCCCACGGCACTTGTCGAACCATTGTCAAATGGAGGGAGCAGGTGGTAGAATCCTGTGGGTTCTGTTTAAAGACTGTTCGCAGAAAATGCAGTGAAGCTAAAGTGTCTATTCAAGTCTATTGCACAGCTGTTTTCAAGTAACCAGATAATCAAATATATGCACAAAAAAATTAAAAAAATATAAAAAAAAGAAAGAAAGTATTGGGTGACCTACAGAATTTTGCAAACAGTATTTTGTGAAAGTACTCAGCAATTATACAATTCAGGACTGAGAGCAAACAGACTATGTTAAGGTTAGTGAATGATATATGTTTCAGATATTGGAAAATGGACATTGGTAAGAAACTACTTATAGAATGTAATGATTCCATATTTTACAGACTATAAGACTCACTTTTGTCTTCGAAAAATTGACTCCAAAATTCAGGTGCTCCTTATACTCTAAATTAATATAAAAAATATCCAGTGCTTCATTTCAAATTCCCGCCAGTCTTAAAAATGGCAGTATATCCAATGCCGCGTGAAACCTACCCCTATCTGGCAACACTGGATTCAACTGGCACCAGCTGTGCACCAAAGTAACAAAAATGAGTTTTAGGGAATCACAAGCTTACTAACACAATCTCCCTCCAGCCCTGCCATTGAGTAAATGTGCACATAGAGGACTGAATGTAAAATGGCTACAACTAGAAGATGATGTACTGAAATGGATTCCAGAACACCATCAAAATGGCACTGGCATTAATACAAAAATTATTCAAATACACACTCATAATCTAGCCTTACAGTAGAACTTAACAGATGTTAAGTGTGGAGTTGGCTGGTGCTACAGGTTCATAAAGCGTCATGGATTTAGCATGCAATACAAAACCAAAATAGCTCAAAAATGCCACAAGAGTATGAAAAGAAAATATTATCTTTCGATCACTTTATTATTCAATATCGAAAGAAAACCAGTGTGGAACTAAGCCAAATAGGAAATATGAATGACATCTGATGTGCCAAGTAACAGAACTGTTGCCATGAAAGGTGCTGAAACTGTAACTATAAAAACAAGTGGACATGAAAAAATGCACTACACTGTTGTCCTTTCATGTTTCATTGACAGTGCTCAACTTAGTCCAATGATCATTTTCAAGCACAAAACAATATCAAAACTTTCTGAAATACCACAAACATGACAAGGGTTGGATGGACGAGGCTGATATGAAGTTATGGATTAACAGAGTGTGGGAGAGAAGGAAAGGAGCTTTATTGAAGAAGATTTCTCTTCTTGTGATAGATCAGTTCGGTAATGATTTGAAAAATTCTGTGAAAGAGAAACTAAGACAGGGAAATGCAAACCTTGCTATTATTCCAGGTTGACTAAATCAGGATTACAACCTATTGACGTCTCAATAAATAAACCATTTAAAGTGTATATAAGAGAAGAATTTAACAAATGAATGATGGATGAAACCCAACATGAATTCAAGTCAGAGGGAGCTTTAAAATGACCTACAAACAAGTGTGTCAATGGATAAAACAGTTATGCTCTAGAGTGAGAGAAAACATTGTTAAATCTTTCAAGAATTGTGGCACAAGTAACGTTCCTGATGGCAGGGAAGACCATCTTACATACGAAGAAGACAATGAAGAAGAAGAAGAAGGAAGTTCAGATGGTGATTTTCAGGGATTTTAAAGGTCAGTTTGGTTTTATAAACTAAGAATTTTTTTTAGTCTGGCTTTGCAGCCTAATCATAAAAATGGTAAAAATGTTATTTTTCAAAAAAATTACTTGAAAATTAAGGTGAATCTTATAGTTCGTAGTGTCTTTTAGTCCATAAAATACTGTACTGATCTGAGGACTGCATTTCTGAGTACAATGTAAGCGAACAAGCTAGCATATTTCAAATTTATTACATAAATGCAACTCATATAAAAAAGGCCATGCCAGGATATATGCTGGAAAATGGGCAATGGGTATGGTGGACTAAAAGTTCCAATTGACATAGGTGGTAGACTTATAGTGTTCTGCATCAGATTGGTAAAAATTGGGTTTATTCTCCAGAGCTAGGCTGATTTTCAAGATGTCAAGAGTTAAGAATTCTGAGAATTATCTTCCTGAAATGATGTACAGTGACTCTAAAAGATGGTGTAAAGAACAATTGATGCCATATCTAGCTGAGTATTCAGTGACTGTCATGGACAATGTGAGCATACCCTCTGTGGAACTGATCAAAGCCCTAACTATGGATACCAAAGTAGCAGACATTAATGCATGGCTGTCCCCTATTAGAGTACCTTATAGTTCATCACATACCAGAGCAGAGTTGCTGGATCCTGTCAATGACCATATGTCTGTGTACTGAATTTACAAGAGGGATACAATTGTGAAGCAGCTTGGACATGTTAGTCAACCTCCATAGCACTGTCACTATAACCCAAAAATAGTTGGTATGAACTTAGGTGCAGTCTTATATTGTGGAGGAGGACAATACATCCAGAAGTGAAGATGGTGAGAGAGTTACACCTGAAGCATCCAGCAACTGCATCATCAAAATGCATAAGACCATGGAAAAACTGCAGGACAGAGATTACTATAAATTGGTGGGGACACAATTATGGAACCTTTTGCTACAAATCTTCATGGTGTAAGTCATCTGTATCAGGCAGTGAAAACAACAGCATTTATTTCTTACATCTACTTATGGAGTTATCTTGGTGATCATGGCTGCAGCTGGATTATAAATTATTACTAGCCAGTTATTCCTCTTTGGGCATATAATATAGCAGTTTTCTTCATAAGACACTTAATTCTATGTAAATACATAATGCAAATACATTGACTGCAAGACAGTATACATCACAAGCAGGTGGAACAACAAAACAAAATTAGCCTTCAGTAGCTCATTAAATGATTTGCATCTGACATCTTTAAGGTCAAACATTTTTACAGCTAGATAATGCTTTAAACTTATTCTACCTACATGGATAAATAATGCACGCAATGCAAAAAGTTGTTTGATTAATAAAATGTGTTGTTGTTGTTGTTGTTGTTGTTGTTGTTCAAAGACAAAACACCAAACTTGGAAAGTATTTAAAAGAAATGAGTTACACCATCGACATGATTACAAACAACGCTCTGTGTGTGTGTGCTACTGAGAATGCTTCAGCGGAACAATATATATGCCAATATAAATCAGCTGTCAGAATGCGGCTCTGCGCAGAATGTAATCCTCACCTGCCTCGCTCTGGATTCTAGCAAAGTTTTCATTTGATACTATTGATACTATTTGTTTTCCATTTCACACTACACTGACACAGAGAGAAATTAAAACCAATTTGGCATTTAAAAAAATGAACTGTTATGTTCATTAAAACTTAAATTAATTTTTAAAACAAAAATTAATCATAAGAACCAAACAGAAAACTTACTCTGGGACATCCGATGACTTAAGAGGTGCAGCATCTGAAAAGAGCTGAACTTCACTACGAGCTATCTTGCTATCCAGAGTCTCCTGTGTGTCCAATAAGCTGCTCACTAGGTTCTTGGTACCATCTTCCACCTATCAGATAGTTAACATATAATGTTTAATGAAAAATGAACAATATGTAAATCCTTAAAAACGTATATCAGCTGATACAATGGTGAACAATGGTTATGTGGCGTATAGCACGGTGGAAGTAAGGTATTTGGCTTAAAGATGCTTTGACAATTTGCATTTGAATATTTATGCTTATTTATTCACGCAACTTCTTAATTAGGCTGGGTGGACACAATCTCAGACCATTTCCTTACAAAAAATTCTCAGCTGGTAACCTAGAATCAAACAGCACCCAAATCAGCAGCTAGCTCTTTTAACTATGTGTTTAGGCCAGTACTCTTTCACTACAACTCCTTTATTTACTCTGAGTTAGTTCTCACCTTTGACTCATTTTTAATAGTACAGAACCACACTGCAACAATGAATGTGTGGGAAGTGATCATATCTGCAATAAACTGACAGAAAAAAATTCCAACTCTAAAAAAATAATCAATGTAGAGTAATGAAGTTTCAGGAATACATTTGTCTAGGTTACATATTTAAGTGATTAACATTGTGAGATCACAAGTTAATGTAAGCACAAGAAAATGTGTGAAATGCTGGTACATTAATAACTGGTGTAACAACCAGAATTTTGAATGCAAGCATGTAAATATGCGTGCATTATGGTGTACAGGTGACGGATGTCAGTTTGTGGGATGGAGTTCCATGCCTGTGGCACTTGTCGGTCAATAGAGGCGTGGTTAATGTTGGTTGTGGATGACACTGAAGCTGCTGTCTGATGATGTCTCATATGTGTTTGATTGGAAACATATCTGGTGTTCGAGCAGGTGAAGATAACATGTCAAGACACTGTAGAGCATGCTGGGTTACAACAGTGGTATGTGTGTGAGCATTATCCTGCTGAAAAATATACACTGGAATACATAATGAAGGCTTTCACAGCCAGATGTTGCTGATGAGTCTTCTGGTCAAAGAAACTTTTCAGTTCTTGACATCTTTGGAGGTGCTCCTGGCAATGGTGAGTCTTGGTAATTGACCATTTACAGAGTGCTCTCCAGCTATCATACAAAATCTCACACCCCAGACCCCCCCCCCCCCAACCCCCCGGTGTAGGTCCAGTGTGTCTACAAGTCTACAAAGCAGACAGTTTGGTTGCAGACTCTCACCTTGCCTCCTCCTAACCAACACATGGCCATCATTGGCACTGGGACAAATCTAGCTTTCTTTACAGAACACAACTGACTACCTCTCCGCCCTGCAATGAGCTCTCGCTTGACACCACTGAAGTCACAAATGGTGGTGGTTTGGAGTCAGTAGAATGCAGACTACAGAGTGACAGGCTCATAGCTACATCAAATAAACTATAATAAAAACTAATACATAAGATAAAGTAGTATTTGAGGAATACTCCATGTTCTACACCAGGAATGCTCCATGTTCCACCTAAGACAAACAGGCTGAAATTTCAATACCAGGTACACAGAGCACATTAAAGCCTACACACACACACACACACAAATGTATAATACAGAACACCCATCTGGGAAAGTAGAGCAAAATGTCAAAGCACTCCACTGACTAGATAAAGGGCATAAAATGGCTTTGTTAAAAGAACTGGAGATATATTCACATTAAAGTAAATATGAAGACAAAATGTTAAACAAAAAGCTTAAAACTGAATTGGTGAATTTCTTCAGATGCTTTGACAATATACTTAAATAAAAATAGTAACACACAGAAATAGGCAACATTGTAAAAAAGATGTAAGCAAATTATAATCCATATTGTTAAGATAAATATGTACTGTGCAAAAGCATGTCATTCTTTTTGTATGACCAGTAACATTATCTCTGTCAACTACATCTAAAAACATAACTGTTTGTTTATGTAAGTTATTCTCAATGTATGCTGTACACGAAAGGTTGCACGTGGTGTTCTTCCAAATTTCACCACTAATTACACATAAAAATTGATAACTTACTAAAAATTGCCCATTCTTTATATATTGCATAAAAAAAGCAGACTCTCAAGCATCAAACACTTTACATAAGAATGACATTGTGCAAAGAGAAAACATACTTGAAAGTAGGAATCATTTCCCGAAATGCACAGTGTGAAATATGAATAAAAGAAAATCACAACTGTATCAGAAAAGATATTTATAAACAAGCCCATTTTCCTTGATGTAACTGATTTGTAACAGTTCATTAAATCTCTGTGATTCCACGAGGCTGTCCGGAACCCAGCCTTCTTGCAACTGTACTTTCCTGTGAGTATGGTCACCAGTAATCGTGTACAGTGGCTGCATTACTGTGAAGTCTTTCAGTATTATCACAAAAGGAACATCTGGTTTCTCGTCGTCCAATCACACAATCTCATTCAAACTCAGTGAGCTGTTGATAATGGCACTATCGTCATCTTAAAGGCCTTCCTGACTAATATCTACACACTACATTCAGTCTCAAAGGTAACTAATGCTCATGACCATTACAGAGAATATTTAAAGTACATGTGATTTGTATTCTCCTAGTGGCACCACTCTGATGGAACTGGTATGAAATTTCAATAGATGTCATGTTTCAGATGCAGAAACATGCCTACCAACTTTTGTTTATCTCATACAACTCGTTTTTGGTGTTCAGACTTTCTTTTTCCATAAGTGTATTTTTTTCAAGTTGCTTAGCACTTTGTGGAAGCAGGAACATCCATCTAGTGGCTCTCCACAGTACTAAAAGAGCAAACAACTGACTTCAAGCCACCACTGCTTGGAAATAATGCACTATGAAGCAACAAACAGGAAAGCTGTGATTGAAGATACTTCTTGAGCACTGAGTGTTAGGGAAATTACTATGCGCCAAACATTTCTGTAGACAGCGACCGGAATGAGTTAGTCCACTGTGGCTGTGGCAAATGACTGATAATCACATTACTTCCATCTTGACTACTGCCAAAATATATTTTTTACTTGTGTTAAATTTCATCTTTATCTTCCGGATTTGTTGGATGTGCATAAAGCCATTCTTTTTTCTTCTTTTGTTTCATATGGAGGAATAATTTCAACTATCTTCCAGTCTACAAAACACTGTACATTATTTTATGTGATTAACCTTTTTCTGTTTTCATTCCCGAAAACTGTCGCTTACTGAGATTTCATAAACAGTGTTTAACTACCTACTTCCTTCAGTAGTTGATTAGATACAAGATTTTTTTTAGAGTAACTGAACTTGATTTACTGGAAAATAAAATGGTGCTTTCTGGTAGAACACTTCAAAGTGGTGATGAAAGGAAGAAGCTTGCTACAGTGAAAATCCATTTATTTTGAGGAGTGACTATGGAAAGAGATATGTAATTTACTTCTTGCTCTATGATGTATGTAGCTAGTTTTATCTATATCATGCTTCAGGAGACTGGAAGGATATCTGGACTATAAACTCCAGATGAGAGTAAGCAACTTAGGGGAGGCAAAATGGCTGTTTATGAGTACTGTGCGCTTTCTTCCTGAATGTGACATGGGTAGTGCTGCAAAACTACTTACTTCCTTATTGAAAATGACGCAGTGTCATTTGCTCATTCATATCCTTCAATTTGTGCTTGTATTTCATGTCAACCTAACTTTGAGGTAAATAACAGTCTAGCATAGAAAAAAACAAGTCTGAATCTTATACAGGTTGTAATAACACGCCAATATCAAGTGTATCTCAAAATAACCCAATCAGTAAACAAAAATGAGCCAGAATGAAATAAGTTTAATATATTGAAATTCAAATGTCATGCAATGCTTCACTAAATATATCCACTGTGTGCTAAGTATGAAACAGTTGTAAATTGGACATTGGTAATTTGAGTAATGGCAAAACAATCAGGTTATGTTCTTGCTATTATACTTCATTAGAATATGGGACAACAGGTATCACATTGTGAAAATTATTGAGAAAATAATGGTATGAGGACAGAAAAACATCCACCATAAAGAAAAAGCAGCAAGCAATTAACTGGCACAACCACATGCTGCTGAACACTGTAGCTTGGCATTCAGATTTGTGACAGGGTGCTTATTGTCCAGGACTGCTCCTTCCCCAACTTAAGTGCACATGCACACCCTATCGCAACATATGGGTGCAACCAAAGATGCCCCCTACCCCCCATGATTTGATTTTCTATCCTCATGTCACTGTTTATTTTAAATAGGGAATTCAATTATTAAACTAGTTCGTGCAAATGTGGCAAATTATATTTTCAAATTTTTGTCCATCTCTTCCCTCTGTATACCTCCATCTTCAACTGACCTGTGTGCAACCTGCCCACTATTTCTTTTCTATCATGTATATTTACCTCTAAATTGTATATCTGTGTTACACACATTTACAGTTTACCTTTTCCATATACGAATGGCTGCCACCCAGTTCAACGTATACAGCATCTTTGTCATACACAATGCCACCAATCCCACAAAATGGAGCATATATAATCCTCTCCTTCTCCACAAGACTACGTTTCTTCAATTTATCAGGCAAAGGGCATGGATCAGGCAAGAATGATACATCCTTGATCTTGAGATCGCCACAACCTGGTATACAACAAGAAAATTTTACAAAAATATATGGCAGTGCAAAAAAAAAAAAAAAAAGACACAGAGTTATATTTGTACTACAATTAAGTTCATTAATTACATTGTGTTAAAGTATACTTACCATTAGGACCTTCCTCCCCCTAATTCTGAACATATTTTACACCCACCCTCTCTTTCCGTCTCTGCCCCTCTCCCTTCTGTTTTCCACCTGTCTTCTATCCCTATACACCTCCCACATGCCTCATGCACCTCCCATTCCTCCCCTCTCTGCATAAATTTTCTCCTCCCCCTCACTCTGCACATCCCCCCCTCTCCCGCACCCCCACTGATCTCTAACTGTCCACGGCCATGTTCATTGACACTTGTAGCCCCTGCAATACAGTTGAATAAAGCAGGCCAACACCATCCAACATGACACACTTATCATGCAGAGCAGCCTACATATCACGCCCAGAACACTGTTTCTTGCCAGACACGTAGGCTGCCTTGCACGACAGGAGATTTAGACACCCAACGTATCATACATATATAAGTCCCTAACAACTTCCCAGGCAAAGACACAATACGAGCTGTTAATCCAGATCATAATTTGATGAAGATAAGAATGAACACTAAAACCTCCTCCCCCCCCCCTCCCCCTTGACTGGCCAATGACCTCAGACAAAAACCTTACTGGACTATTGTAGCCCCTTTCCTTTCAATAAAAAGAAAAAGACACTGCAATACTGAATTGCTCCTCCATCATCACTGACACATCTAAGCTTCTTCCCTGAATTATATATAGTGAAGCATTCTTTGGGTACAATTCACACATTAAGGTTCACAGGTACTAAAAGGAAAATAAACAAGAAATTGTGCTACATGATTTTGGAGGTAATCGGGAGGGCTGTGATGACCTGAATAGTATGCCATCATCTGCACGCAATCAAGTTGACCTCTACGTGTTCATTATGAACTACGGAACAAACTCAACAGGATATCGGTGCACTAAGAAAGTGGAAAAGGGAACACTTAAAATGGTAGCTGGATCAATGGTGTCATGTTCTCTTCACAGACAAGTGCAGAATTTCTTTGACAAATAATGATAGGAGCAGAAGAGTGTAGAGACAACTAAGTAATAATGCGTGTTTCAGGCACACAGTCGCAAGGGTCCTGCAAGTTTGTGGGTCAGTCAAGTTTTAGGTCTGTATGAAGTACAGATGTCGGACGTGCCTTACCAATATTGAAAGTAATTTAAGGGCTGTGCAGAACAAAACAAGATACTCTGTCTTATTGTCCAACTCTAAAGCCAAGACTTCAGCAACAGGTACATGTTTTGAGATGAAAATACCAGAGTAGTTGACGCCCACACTTCATGAACACCCTTCCTCCAGCAGGCAGTGATGAATCGTACGCAATGGCCTATGGTATCTGTTGACAGATCCAACTGATCACGTCTGAGGCCAGCTGACATACTTTCAATGTGTAGTCACAACAATCCTCCTCACACACTGGACGAGGTCAGGAGGATTGCCATAAAAGAGTGGGACAAGTCCACGGAGTAACAAATTGACCACCTTACAAGCAGCATATCAAAGAGGCTCCACACTTACACTACATGGGGTGGAGCAGCTCTGTCCTGAATGTTACCCAGCAGGAGAGATTGATTTCAAAGGAGACTACTTTCAAATAGACTGTGTTTATTTGGTTATTGTTCTATCTATCTCTGTTTTCACACAGCTAGCCGGCACGTTAAGGCACTGCTTCTGAGACAGGGGGAGTAGGGTGGAGATGTGGTTGGGTGGTGTACAAGCCCCGGGTCGAATCTGTCCAGTGGCCAGCTTAGATGTGATTTTTAGACAGTTTCCCCACATCCCACTATCTAAATACCAGGCTGATACTGCAGTCCTGCCTCAGATATACTACTTGATACATTTAGAAACCTTTCACATATTTCCACATGAGTAATATTACATGCAGACAGTTGGCAGTTGGGGGTACACATATTATGTCCTGGGCGGGGGAGGGGGTCGTTTGGTGGGGATAACAGGGTGGCGACAGGAACGGCATCTGGCCAACCCTTAAATCAACCTTGCCACAGCCATTATTAACCATGATGACTCTGCACAGACGCGGGACAAAAGCACGAGAGGAGTGAGAAAAAAATCTTCTCTCTGTCTCTCTCTTAAAAAAAGTTTCATAAGAATTATTCTTCCATTGCCTGCTCTTCTCAAACCTAAGCCAACATGCATTTACATATAACCATCCAAGTAGTGTAAAACATTTGTGAGCAGTTTATTTCAACAGGTGCTTGGCAAGGAGCATCGAAGCAATAGAACCGAGAAATACTGCAAGATAGCACTGGACCACAAAAAGGGTACACTGGAAGCAATACTCCATTGCATTTGTAAATGCTACTTAAATGCGATAAGTCGACCTTCGAAATTTAAAATGTCTGAAAATCCATGTTTCTGAACAGTATTACTTCAAGTGGCTTAAGTAAGTCAATTATATCAAAAATAAAACTATTAATTTCTTTTACAAGATAATTCTGCACCATTAACAGCAAGGTTTGTTAAGCAGCCCAATTATACACACTTTTCTTTTCTTCGGCCTCACATTCCACATGTTTGGAGTCACAAACAAACTGCTCTGACTAGCTGGATATAGAAGTTGCAGAAGGAAGGAGAATGGAGACATAACCTGCAGCACCATTGAGGAAATCACTACAGTAGTCACATGCATCATGAAAAAGTCAACTGAAGTCAACTGTTTATGGTGTGATCAGTAAGAGAACTTGATCCTTTCCAAAAACAAAATTCAGTACAATACCAACATTACTATTTGTACCAAATGGACAATTCAACTGAGAAAACTGTTACAATTGTAGGGAGATAAAAGGGCTGGCCAGTAACTGGGTTCATGAGATGCTATTCCTAGTACTGTATTAGAAACACTTAAAGTGAGAATACTAGCTCTCTCTCGTCCTCACAACAGATAAGGTCCTCTCGTCCTAGGGCATGAAGAGACAGATTCCTCTCTTCCAACATTCCCCATCCAATCTCTCTTCACTTCTTGAAAAAGGAACATACATGCTCAAAAAGCTACAACTAGTATCTCTACTTTAAGTATTTATATTGGTTGTACTAGGAACTTCGTTGCATGAAGGTAAGTACAGGGCAGCCATTCTGTCCCCCAGTAAGGTTAAGATGATAATCTGTGGTGTAACCCATGGCTTGAAATAAATCACATAAAAAAGAAATTATAAACAGATCTCACAAGAAGAATATTCTGTGTAGTGAAACGGACTTACAAAACTAATTGATTATTGATAATATGATGTAAATGGACAAATAAAAGGTTTACTGATCACACAGCAGTAGGGGAAACCACACACACACAAAAGGATTTAATGTTTACAAGCTTTTGGAGCCAGTGGCTCCTCCTCCTGGCAGAGGTGTTGAAGGGGAAGAGGGGTGAAGGGAAATGACTAGAAAGGTTTAGGGAAAGGGGTACAGTCCAGCCACCCAGAACCCCATATCAGGGAGACTTAACGGATGGGACGAGAATGAAAGACTGTTGGGGACTGTACCGGATGAGAGTTTAAAGGTGGAAGACAGGGTAATAATAATATTACGCTGTCTTCCGCCTTTAAGCTATCAGGTTTTCAAATCTCATCCGGTGCAGTCGCCAATGATCAGTCTTTCCTTCTCATCTCATCCGATAAGTCTCCCCTGACCTGGGGTTCTGACTTTTCTGAACTGTACCTCTTTCCCTAAACCTCTCCAGTCCTTTTCGTTTAACCCTTTTCCTTCCCCTTCAGTTCTTCTGCCAGAAGAACAAGCCACCAGTTCCGAAAGCCCATAAACGTTAAGTCCTGTAGTGTGTGTGTGCTCCCCTGCTGCTGCTTGGTGAGTAGATTTTTAATCTCTCCATTTACATTATTACACTTACAAAACTGAAATAAATGAATTCACATTTGGATAAAGTCTATTGGTTTTGCAAGTTATATATGAAATATCTTGCTACTAACACAAAAAATACACAATTTGGAATCCAGCAATATTACACAAATATATTTAATCTAACTGTTTACCTGGTATATGGACACTACTCTTCTTGTTTAGAGGAATCCCTCGCACAAAGCCATATAGAGAGACTGTCCTGTCAACTTTAGGATTCTGCCGTAGCATTTCAGGTGGTGTTAAATCTTCCATTCTGTCCACTATATAAATAGAGAATACTATAATAGGAAATCCAGGATGGAATAACAACAATATAGAAAAGGTGGGTTGCTACTCACCACATAGAGAAGGTGTTGGGTTGCAGACAGGCACAATAAAAAGGAAACTAGAAATATTTTCAGCTTTCAGGCAAAGTCTTCCTTCAAAGTAGAATGCTCATACACTCAAAGAGTGGCCAAAGACAGTGATCATTTGCATGAGAGTTGTTGTCACGTGAATGTGAGTGTGTTCTGCTTCTGAAGAATGCCTTTGTCCGAAAGCTGGAAGTATTTCTAGAAGTCTTTTTCCTCGTGCCTCTCCGCGACTCAATGCCTCCTCTACATGACGACGAGTAGCAATCTATCCTTTCCATACTGTTGTTGAATATTGCAATAGTTACATAACCATATGAAATAAATCTTTCAAAAATAACACATAACATTTAAATATATTACTAAATTATGAGACCAAATTGCTGCTCAGTACTTCCCTTCACAAGGCAAAAATGTTCAGTCTGCCAACAGACACGTATAAACACAAAAGAGAGACATTCTGTAGCTTTCCAAACTTATAGTTCATTCCTTGGGGCAGGGAATGGTTAAAAAGGAATGGCAGGTCACTCAGATCCCAGAACAAGAGAGACAAACATGTAGTTAGGACATGGTCTATTCTCCTCCTCCTCCTCCTCACTACAGCCGCGTCTATCTCATCCTGGAGTGTGAGTGACCTGTAATAAACATTTTGTCTCCTGAAAGTAAGTACTGCCCAGCACTCCAATTTATTACGTTTCTTCACTGAATTTTCTTTTAATAATTAATTTGTGCACCCCAGAAGTAGTAGACAGGTACAAGTAATGCGTTACTTGCCTCATCCTCAATTAAAGGAAAAACCTGACCTACAGCCCCTGGCTGTGGGTAGTGAGCAACACTTCAAGCAATCAACATAAAAGGGAACTGAATGTCTCCCAGAACAAGGATGCAATCTCTATAAAGTGCTGGTGGTCTCCTCGGAGGGCTCACCCTTGTCCTTAGGATGAGAAACTATCCTTAAAGGTTGATGAGCCACCAAAGCCGATGAGAAAAGTGATGAGAAATTACCACATTAAACATTGGTTTCGATATCCTGTTCTTAGAAACTGTGGCTGTATCTCATAACAAACGTATCTTTACTGATCACGGGTTTCGGATCCCGAGGTCTGGCAGGCAGAAGAAGAAGCAAGCCTTCTCAGGTCGTCATTTCACAAAATCCTCACAGCAAAGGAGTGTAGAGACCAGAAAAAGAAGGAAAAAGATAATTTAATGTATGCACCTGGAATGTGCGAACACTGTTAAATCCTGGAAAACTGGATGACATCAGAAAGACTATGACTGAAATTCCAATATTATGCTATCAGCAGGTTCTGATAGAGAACTTGGTTCAGTGTGGACTCCAAACTACAGTATAAATTGGCATTTTTCACATCAACAAATCGCTGCCAGAGGTGAAAGAAGTGATAAATGACACAAAAAATCTGGACTGTCTGAGGCTCAAACGACAAACATTTGGATTTGTAATCTGATGCTTGCCCACTGAGTCAGAGCAGTTTGAGTGAAACTGTATTGCACAAAACTAAATACAACAATTCTTCAATGTTCACAATTCTTTCCTGCCAAATAAGTGTTTACAATCAGTATCACTAAGAAAATACATAAAATTAATTTGGGAATGATGCAGAAACATGTCGATTCAATGATATATCAAAATATTCAGCAACCAGTTGCATAAAAGAAATTTGATTCCTTAACTGCTTTCAGGCACTCAGTGTCCTTCTTCATATGGCTATATCTAATGGATTATTTGTGAGTGTCAACATAAGATGCATGCAGCATATTCTCTGGTTATGTGGTTCATAATGCATGTACAAAAATAGTGTAAAGAAGCCAAACAACAAGTGCTGACAACCTCAACCGTATGTCTACATTTGTTGTTTGGCTTCTATATACCGTTTTGGTACAGACACTATAAATCACGTGACCACAGCAATATGTTGCAAGCATCTTATTGTTGACACTTGCAAATAATGCAATAGGTATAGCATTCTGAAGAAGAACACTTAAGTGCCTAAAACCAGTTAAAAAATTAAATTTCTTTTAGGCAACTACTTGCTGATTATTTTGATATATACAACTACAGTTGCTGAAGATTAATAAAATACTGATTCAATGAATATGAAAATCATGAACAAGAAACAGGTACCACATATATTGACAGTGTCGTACATCTACTACAAATGGTCAGCATTCAATTTCACTATCACGGCAAGTGAAATTCCTTACAGACTACAGAATTGTGTAAAATTCACAATGAGAAAGCACTTCACAACTGGAGACTGAAAAAGTGTTTTACACATGGTAGACAATCGATCAAAAAGTATCAAGAAGCATATATGGGGAAAAAAATTTAACACTAAGATATTTACCACAAAAATATGTTACCACAAAATGATACTACAGTCCCGGAAATGAAAACATTTTGCTTCTCAGGCAAACAAATATATCTGCTTCCTGTAGTTGTAGCCCCAGCAAGATTTAGTGGCTTTTTTCTGTTAGACCAAACAGAGTAAATAGTGGTTACTACTGCCCCTATGCTAGCACTTCTCTCTGGGTACTGCTATGGCCGAAACAATCACCTCAGCTTTCGAATTCAGTGTCAGACATGTCAAACATCTGAATTGTGTGTAAAAATCTTTCATGTTTTTAAATAAAAATTTTCTTTGATAGTGCAATAGAAGAGAAACGGGGAAAGGTTTAAGTTTATTAGACTGACCTACAATCTTACTGGATGAATTTGTTGTAGTCAACAATGATGTGAGTACAGAGCAAATTTTGACATACAAAGACATTTCAGATATCGTTCAGAGCTCAAAATATCACGTTGATGATGATGACAAAATTTAACAATGAAATCAACATTGTACTTCCTGTTCCCACTACAACAGAGATGCAAACATAACGAGAAGTACATGCAGCTAGCCAGAGATCATTTCAGTGACAAAATGACTGAAATGATGAACGTTCTGGCACATTTAATACTAAAGAAGACATTGCAAAAAATAATAATGTACTGTGTGTAAACATTAATTGTATTTACAATTGTAATTTTTAGGAGGAAATTAAAATCTACTTTAATAAAATTTGACAGAAAATACATACAGTTAATTTTTGACTGCACTGCCTAACACAAAATTCTTTCAATAAGTAACAATGTTTGGTAACGCCAGTTTCTTGTTACATGTTTTTCATTGAAATAATACATCATGTGAGAGACAGCAATAATTACAAATAAAATCCACTACCAATGACATAAATTCTTTACAGACAAATGGAAAAACTGGTGGAAGCTGACCTTGGGGAAGATCAGTTTGGATTCTGTAGAAATGTTGGAGCACCTGAGGCAATACTGACCCTACGACTTATCTTAGAAGATAGAGTAAGGAAAGACAAATCTACATTTCTAGCATTTGTAGATTCAGAGAAAACTTTTGACAATGTTGACTGGAATACTCTCTTTCAAATTATGAAGGTGGCAGGGGTGAAATACAGGGAGCAAAAGGCTATTTACAATTTCTACAAAAAACCAGTTGTAAGAGTCGAGGGGCACGAAAGGGAAGCAGTGGTTGGGAAGGGAGTGAGACAGGGTTGTAGCCTATCCCCGATGTTATTCAATCTGTATATTGAGCAAGCAGTAAAGGAAACAAAAGAAAAATTTGGAGTAGGAATTAAAATCCATGGAGAAGAAATAAAAACTTTGAGGTTTGCTAATGACATTGTAATTCTATGAGACAGAAAAGGATCTGGAAGAGCAGTTGAATGGAATGGACAGTGTCTTGGAGAATATAAGATGAAAATGAACAAAAGCATAATGAGGATAAGGAAATATAGTCAAATTAAATCAGGTGAAGCTGAAGGAATTAGATTTGGAAATGAGACACTTAAAGTAGTCGACGAGTTTTGCTATTTGGGAGCAAAGTAATTGATGATGGTCGAAGTAGAGAGGATTTAAATGTAGACAGACTATGGAAAGGAAAGTGTTTCAGAAGAAGAGAAATCTGATAGCATGGAGTATAGATTTAAGTGTCAGGAAGTCTTTTCTAAAAGTATTTGTATGGAGTGTAGTCATGTACGGAAGTGAAACATGGACGATAAACAGTTTAGACAAGAAGAGAATATAAGCTTTTGAAATGTGGTGCTACAGAAGAATGCTGAAGATTAGGTGGGTAAATCATGTAACTAATGAGGAGGTACTGAACAGAATTGTGGAAAAGAGGAATTTGTGGCACAACTTGAAGGTATCGGTTGGTAGGAAATGTTCTGAGGCATCTGGGGATCACTAATTTAGTATTGGAGGGGAGAGCATGGAGGCTAAAAATTGAAGATGGAGACCAAAAGATGAATACACTAAGAAGATTCAGAAGGATTTAGTGTGAAGTAGTTACTTGGAGATGAAGAAGCTTGCACAGGACAGAGTAGCATGGTGAGCTGCATCAAACCAGTCTCTGGACTGAAGACAACAACAACAACAACAACAACAACAACCTATTTACTGTGAATGTAACAATACTTCACCCATCACTGACACAGTAAATGTTAATAATCTTACACTGGATAACCTAATTATCAACGAAAATAATTAATTTTTGAAAATATGGATAGATAAATAAAATCTGTTCACCAAGTGGCTTTTGAAAATATGATGCAACTGGATAGATAAATTGAATAACCTAAAATATTTATGTTGTAACTGATGTGCTCATCTTGTTTGATGGGAGTAAGTGAACAGAAAAGCCAATGTAGAGTGGAATGATGAATGGCAGATCGAAAATTGATCTTGAGGAAACAAGATAAAATGTATAAGCAAAAGCCTGTTACTTATATAAATGACCTTTAATTTTTGAAACTACCGTATTTACTCGAATCTAAGCCGTACTTTTTTTCCAGTTTTTGTAATCCAAAAAACCGCCTGCGGCTTAGAATCGAGTGCAAAGTAAGCGGAAGTTCTGAAAAATGTTGGTAGGTGCCGCCACAACTAACTTCTGTCGTCGAATATATGTAGCGCTACGCATGCATGCTTCGCAGGCACAAAGACAAATACTGGCACCAAAACCTCTGCGTCCGTAAATAAAAAAAAGGTGGAGGGCAAGCTTTTTTTTCTCCGCCCAGAGTTTCGACCACTGCATTTTCATACATTATCCAATGAAGTAAATACAAATTCCGTATTGTTCCTCTTTGAACGTAGCAGCATTTCAATGTACTACGAAAATCCGACTGGCAAGACTGTTTGGGATATTTGTCAATATGGCCAACTCTGCTTTCTGAATTTTTTCCTAACTGTGAGAAGAAATGGTTGCTAATAGGAACTTTTATGAATTGTGAATCACATGCAGTATTCTCTTCACCATAAAAATAATAAGAATATAAACATTTTGCCATGTATTCTTTCGTGTTTGCTGCTATCTCATTTAAAATCCTGTCCGCCTAATAAACTACGAAACTAGAGCGAGACAACAGCAGACGCGGAAGAATATACATACCATGTCATGTTTATATTCGTATTATTCTTATGCCTAATAGTGATACAGTCAGAAATGAAGCACGGCAATTGACTAGATTTTTAAATCTAAGATGACTCTAATTTCTGTGCATAATGTAATGTACTAAAGAGGTGTCTGCAAAGATTTTCAAATGGAAATAATTTTCGCTAAATTCTCGTTCAGAACATCTTCTATCATACGCAGTCTATTATTTGGTTCTTGTTGATCATCATCAAAGAAAGCAGCAGTGTAAGTAGCAACAAATAGCAGTCTCTTGCCATTGTTTCGCTAATGAGACAATTCCTCTCTTTGTTTTTTTTTTTTTTTTAATTGTAAGCGGCGGTAGCGTGCACAAAAGCAAGCCATGCCGCGAGCGGCGACAGGCCGTAAACCCTGATTTTCAGAATGCGACAAACAATGCATGCCACAGAACAGTAATGCATTTTCAGCTTTGAGTGGCGTAAACACCTATAACAAAGAGAACTGCACTTGTCAGATCAAAGAAAAATAAGCAATCAATTCAAACCAGACGAAGCACGTGAAAAAGGAAGGGTACCCTTATAAATACGGACGCATAACAACAGCTACCTGGTAAAGCTTAACTGCTAAGCTTACGACTCGAACCAAACTACTACAGCTGTATCGTCATTCATTCAACCTAAATTGTGTCTCATATTACAATGGACCAACTTTGTATCGATTGGGAGGTGCGGCCTAAAACTTTTCTCTCCCCTTGAATTTTGAGTCTCAGATTTCAGGTGCGGCTTAGATTCGGGAAAACTTTTTTTCCTCGATTTCGAGTCTCATTTTTCAGGTGCGGCGTAGATTTGAGTGCGGCTTAAATTTGAGTAAATACGGTATATGACTGAATACAGGCCTTCGGATAATAAATATTCTTGGACATTTTAAACAAGTGAGGTTTAAGAACTTTTGCATTACAATTACAATTAGAATTATTGTTTTATCAATATAAATTTCATTCCTCACTTCTCAAATAGGTTTGTAAATTCTCATACTTTTTCTCCATGACAACACAGAAAACATTTTATTTGTAAAACTTAAAAATTTTGGCCGTGATAATACGGAGGACTTTTACGAATGAAGATTGCAATTGTTATGAAGCATTTTCATAGCATTTAGATGGCAAATACAATAATGATACTGCAGTAACAAAACATGACACAAAGCAACAGGAGTCAAATTATATGTAAAAATCACAAATCACTTTAGCATCAAAATGCTTCCTTACCGAGAACGTAAGGGTGAGAAGTACGCCAGGTCAGTGGACGAAACTTCATGACAGAAATGAAACGGCCCAGATTACGTATTTCATTCCTAAGATATTCTCCATGTAGCAAGCCAGAAAGATAAAATAATTTTGCACCAGCATAAACTTCAGTCCAGAAGCGATGTTTCAGTGTTTTTTTAGTTCTTTTCAGCTGCTTTGCATTCTTAAGCATGTCCAGGTGAGTTAACACACCCATCACACGAGGCATTCCATGGACCTACAACAAAGAGAATACAATTTCAGCCTATATTTCAGCACCACATTAAAAGTACAAGGAAAGACACACTGATATGGAAGTGAAAATCATGAACATACAGTTTTGGGTTCATGTGTTTAGTTTTACACTTAATGTTTAATTAACTGGGCATTAGCTATATAGGCTCATTGTTCTTCACATACAATGCATATTGGAAATTTAGCATTGTCACAAACGCTATTCAACACCGCATCATCCTGTGGTAAATGGAAGAACATCTAAGCATCTTGCAGACTCGTTCACTTCATAACAACAGGTATATTTCAATAAAATATTGTTATTATTTCATGCACAAATAATTCTGACTCTATTGTTTTAATTCTCGCCCTTAATTCCATGGAGGAGATAATGAATGCAGATCTAATTGTAAAGTTAGCAGAAAAGCCACACAACTGATCTAAAGATTTCAGGGTACCATTGGTGGTCTTTGGGTGTTCAATTTCATTAAGAGAACTGTTTATTCATCCATTCACAAATGACTTATCAAAAACCTTTTGAAACTGCTATAATTATAAGTGCCTTTGTCCAGCTTAGGTTTGGTTCCATGTAATGGTGCATTTAACTGTTTCACACAGGCAGATTATGTTTGCTTAGTGTAAGACTAAATATTTCAGTACATCATTGTTTCACAGCAGGAAAGGTGCATTATACAGTCATGAGTTTGTAAATTTTTACATTTGTGTCGTACATTTAAAAAATGCAGCTTAAAGGCAACAGAACAGAAGCCACAATGAATAAGTTTTCTAGAAAGTACAAAGGAGATGCCAAGGGAAGGACATTGGTTTTGGCATGGGCTGGAAATGTTACGTAGACTCACGAGGTATCAGGTGAGCTCATGCGGAGAGCCGCAAGGTGTGGCAGTGCATTGACAGTGACCATGTATGGTCACATGAGGCCCCGCAGCATGGTACTCAGACGCTCCAGAGTGGAAGGGGCGATGCAGCCTGCTGCACAAATAAAAGGCGCGGGCAGCATAACCTATGAGAGAGTTCAGAACAGACAATGGTCCAGGAGCGATGTCTAATTAGGTCAGACCAGGGGCCTGGACTTTTAATATTCACTCTGGCTTTGTTCACACTCAAACTTATCCACATATCCACTCCATGGGATTTCACAATCAGGAGTAGTGTACATTCACGTACATCTTCATCCAATTCTTGCACAGACAAGCAATTAATGATTCTAGTTATTCAAGTCTTGTCTGTTCTGGTGTCACCATCAATGCCAGAATGAAGAGGCGGAACGCAAGAGCAGAGAAGGCTGTGAGGAAACTGTGGCCAATGGTGCACAGAATTGGACTGCACCCCACCCCCTGCATCAAGTGCATATAGACAATGCTCCTGCTAGCCTCGGCCGCTCCGATCATCCCAAGCTTGCAACATGATTAGTGCTACTCTGTCAGATCCATATCAAGTGTTTCCTTGGACTCACTGTGTCGCAAGAACTGTACTGTTTTCACTCCGCCTCTTGCTAGTGACATTTGCTGTAAAGAAAGTTAAGTATTGTCAGTTTGCTTTCTGGAAATAAAACTACGTATGTTATTTGTTTGAAATTATTGTATAGCATTCCATGAATGCCGCATCCCGTAGGCACCCTAGTAGCAACGAGTGGGCAAGACCCCACATTGACATTCAAGTTTCATTAAAAGAACTGTTTATTCATGCTTTCAAAAATGATTCTTACCAGACTCTTTTTGATACTGCTTAAGTTATTTGTGTCTTTGTCTGGCTTAGGTTTGGTTCCATGTAATGGTACATATAACTGGTTCACACAGGCAGATTATGTTTGCTTTGTGTAAGACTAAATATTTCAGTATATCATTGTTTCACAGCAAGAAAGGTGCATTACACATTCCTGCGGTTTCAAAGTTTTACATTTGTGTCACATATTTAAAAAACCCAACGTCTGAAAGCCAACAGGACAGAAGCCAGAATGAATAAGTTTTCTAGAAAGTACAAAGGAGATGCCAAGGGAAGGGCGTTGGTTTGGGCATTAGCTGGAAATGTTACATAAACTCACAAGGTATCATGTGGAGAGCCGCAAGGTGCGACACTGCACTGACAGTGACCATGTATAGTCGATCGAGTTCCATAACTCTTTCAAACTTTCAGTTAGCCATCATCATGTTAGCTGACTGGACGGACCTTCTCCAGCAGCCACTGTCACTGAGCAACTAGACTGGTCGCTGGATGCAACATTTGGTTTAAAGCACGGTCAGAAAGTCCTAATGGATGAGATTCCAATTATCCCTGTTAAAGAAGTCCTTTAGATACAAAATGTACAGAAATTAAAGAGGAACAGATGAATGAGGTGAAAAGTGTAAAGAGCTTGGGGTGCTACAGAACAACATAAGTACAAAATGGAATTATCACTGGCATCTGTCATTGCAGAAGAGGATACTTCCAGACTTTGTGGACTTCAGGTAGCCGGTATGGTTCTGCCTGTAATTCTTCAAAGTTTGAGTTTCCAGTGTAACTGCAATCTGCTTCCTGAACTTCTGGCACTGTCTTCCTCCAAAATGAAAGATATATCCTTAATATAAATGACATATCAAGACAGACAACAAACAGCATTATCTCCAGTTAGTTATACATGGGATAGGCAAAATAATGTGAACAATGGTAGTAATGGGATGGTTGTGTTTGATGGTCAACAACACAGATAAGGCACGTGTCGCGCTGGACTGTGCATGTTCAGTATGAACTAGGCATCATTCCAGGTTGTTTACGGGTATTGCACACTTTGTATTTGCATTCGGAGGCCAAGGTTGACGTGCACTGAAAGATCTAACAGAGGTCCAAAGAGGGCAGATTGTGGGGCCTGATTAGCTGGGGCATCAGTAACGAAGACAGCCAATTTGTTGAATCTTTCACGAGCAACATTTTTAACAGTCATGAAACCTACACAAAACATGGAAATACATCATTGTGTAAACGTAATAGTGGGCGCAAATCAAAACTAAATGACAGAGGTCATTGAACGCTAATACCAATTGTGTAAAAACAACACAAAACTATGGTGGCTAAAGTGACTGCAGAGATCAACAGCCATCTTCAAGACCCCATATCTATCGACACTGTTTGCCGAGAACTCCATAAAGCTAATATTCATGGATGAGCTGCTATACCGAAACCATTAGTGAAGACAACCAATGCAAAGAAGCATAAAACATAATGTCAGGAGCATAAATCGTGGATGGCTGACCAGTCGAAATACGTCATACGGTCAGACGAGTCAACGTTTTCGTTATTTCCAACATCGGACTGGGTTTACATCTGGAGAATGCCAAAAGAAGCCTAAAATCCTGATTGCTTTATTCCAACGGTTAAGCCTGGAGGTGGAAGTGTGATGATGTGGGCAGCCATATCATGGTATTCTGCTGGTCCCATCATTACCCTCAAAAGCATTGTTACAGCCAACGATTATGTGAACATTTTAGATGATTAGGTGCACCCCATGATTCAAATGTTCTTCCCCAACAATGATGCCCTAGTTCAGGACGATAATGCGTCCATTCACACAGCAAGGACAGTACAATCATGGTATGAGGAGCATGCAACTAAACTGCAGCATCTTCCCTGGACAGCACAGTCCCCGGACTTTAACATTATCGAACCCTTTGGGGGTTATTGGAGCGCAGACTCTGGAGCAGATTTCCACCTCCCTCATCACTACAGGAGTTAGAACAGGTTCTGATCGAAGAGTGGCATAACATTCCACTGGAGACTATTGTTGTTGTTGTGGTCTTCAGTGCTGAGACTGGTTTGATGCAGCTCTCCATGCTACTCTATCCTGTGCAAGCTTCTTCATCTCCCAGTACTTACTGCAACCTACATCCTTCTGAATTCGCTTAGTGTAAACATCTCTTGGTCTCCCTCTACGATTTTTACCCTCCACACTGCCCTCCAATGCTAAATTTGAGATCCCCTGATGCCTCAGAACATTTCCTACCAACCAGTCCCTTCTCCTTGTCAAGTTATGCCACAAACTACTCTTCTCCCCAATTCTATTCAATACCTCCTCATTAGTTATGTGATCTACCGATCTAATCTTCAGCATTCTTCTGTAGCACCACATTTTGAAAGCTTCTACTCTCTTCTTGTCCAAACTATTTATCATCCATGTTTCACTTCCATACATGGCTACACTCCATACAAATACTTTCAGAAATGACTCCCTGACACTTAAATCTATACTCAATGTTAACAAATTTCTCTTCTTCAGAAACACTTTGCTTTCCACTGCCAGTGTACATTTTATATCCTCTCTACTTCGATCATTATCAGTTATTTTGCTCCCCAAATAGCAAAACTCAATTACTACTTTAAGTGTCTCATTTCCTAATCTAATTCCCTCAGCATCACCCGACTTAATTCGACTACATTCCATTATCCTCGTTTTGCTTTTGTTGATGTTCATCTTATATCCTCCTTTCAAGACACTGTCCATTCCGTTCAACTGCTCTTCCAAGTCCTTTGCTGTCTCTTGACAGAATTACAATGTCATTGGCGAACCTTAAAATTTTTATTTCTTCCCCATAGATTTTAATACCTACTCCGAATTTTTCTTTTGTTTCCTTTACTGCTTCCTCAATATACAGATTGAATAACATCAGGGACAGGCTACAACCCTGTCTCACTCCCTTCCCAACCATTGCTTCCCTTTCATACCCCTCGACTCTTATAACTGCCATCCGATTTATGTACGAATTGTAAACAGCCTTTCGCTCCCTGTATTTCACTCCTGCCACCTTTAGAATTTGAAAGAGAGTATTCCAGTCAACATTGTCAAAAGCTTTCTACAAGTCTACAAATGCTAGAAACATAGGTTTGCCTTTCCTTAATCTTTCCTCTAAGATAAGTCGTAAGGTCAGTATTGCCTCACGCGTTCCAACATTTCTACAGAATCCAAACTGATCTTCCCCAAGGTCGGCTTCTACCAGTTTTTCCATTCGTCTGTAAAGAATTTGTGTTAGTATTTTGCAGCTGTGACTTATTAAACTGATAGTTCGGTAATTTTCACATCTGTCAACACCTGCTTTCTTTGGGATTGGAATTACTATATTCTTCTTGAACTCTGAGGATATTTCGCCTGTCTCATACATCTTGCTCACCAGATGGTAGAGTTTTGTCAGGACTGGCTCTCCCAAGGCCATCAGTAGTTCTAATGGAATGTTGTCTACTCCCGGGGCTTTGTTTCGACTCAGGTCTTTCAGTGCTCTGTCAAACTCTTCACGAAGTATAGTATCTCCCATTTCATCTTCATCTACATCCTCTTCCATTTCCATGATATTGTCCCCAAGTACCTCACCCTTGTATAGACTCTCTATATACTCCTTCCACCTTTCTGCTTTCCCTTCTTTACTCAGAACTGGGTTTCCATCCGAGCTCGTGATATTCATACAAGTGGCTCTCTTTTCTCCAAAGGTCTCTTTAATTTTCCTGTAGGCAGTATCTATCTTGCCCCTAGTGAGTTAAGCCTCTACATCCTTACATTTGTGCTCTAGCCATCCTCGCTTAGCCATTTTGCACTTCCTGTCAATCTCATTTTTGAGACATTTGTATTCCTTTTTGCCTGCTTTTTTTTATATTTTCTCCTTTCATCAATTAAATTCAATATTTCTTCTGTTACCCAAGGATTTCTACTAGCCCTTATCTTTTTACCTACTTGATCCTCTGCTGCCTTCACTACTTCATCCCTCAGAGCTACCCATTCGTCTTCTACTGCATTTCTTTCCCCCATTCCTGTCAATTGTTCCCTACAATCATTATATACCAGCATTCCAAGAAGAATCATATCTGTATTAAGGGCAAATAGGGGTCCAACCCATTATTCGTAAACCATTCCCAAGTAAATACATTATTTTGCCTATCCCCTGTATGTGCCTTGTTGCAAGAATGTGCCCTTCACAGGACACTCATTTTCGTTAACGTCTCATAGTCGGGGTTCACAACAGTCTGCTTCGGTGCATGTCAGACTTTAAAATCCTGTGACATGTATACAAGTGCTGAAGAAAAATCTTTTGCAGTATCACTTGAAACTGGCCAAGAGGCTGAAATTGCAACCGTGAAACAAATGATTACAATCAACAGTGAATATTATGTTCTTTGAGGAAATTAAGTTTGGTGTTCATGATTGTTTTGTTCTTGGTAACTGGTCATTATTGTGTGCCTTGAAATGATTATGCATGTTTTAATTTCACTCTCATCATCAAGTCAGCTGTTACTCTACCCCTGTCACATGTCCACAACAGTTAAGTGTAGTCTTAACTCCAACCTATGCATCAGTTCTTATATCTACAGCTCATCAGGGAGAGAATATATTTCTGCCTACAACAAAACATAACTATTTTTTCCTTTACAATTCAACAAAAAATAAGTTCTTTCACTCTCCTG
Source organism: Schistocerca nitens (assembly GCF_023898315.1). NCBI lineage: Eukaryota > Metazoa > Arthropoda > Insecta > Orthoptera > Acrididae > Schistocerca > Schistocerca nitens. The sequence continues at coordinate 342,851,493 of NC_064622.1, forward strand.
GCAAATGTTCAAGAACTCAAATGTTTCCATTTCAAAGGCAAAGGATGTGTCAACTAACAGAAGGGCTAAGTCAACAACTTTGGCTACATCTATTATACTGTTTCACTAAAGTGTAACTATTTTTTCTCTACACTTCAACAAAAAATACATCCTTTCACTCACCTGGCAAATGTTCAAGAACTCAAATATTTCCATTTCAAATCCAAAGGATGCATCAACTAACAGAAGGACTAAGTCAGCAACTTTGGCTACATCTATCATACTGTTTATGTCATTATTACACTCAATCAAAGTCAGTCTTCTTCTTTTACCTATTGAAAAGAAGAGTAAATTCATTAGTCTCTCAAATTAATCAGACACAACCTTACCAGACACATTTATATGCTATTACTTTCTAGTGCATGGGAATTTTTACAATCACAGTTCCACCAGAACACAATGAAAAGTCAATTACTCAGTTATAAACAGAAATGTAACAATATGAGTGTTCCCAGTTCAAAATTAGGTATATGAATCCAGATGCATAAATGTAACGACTATAAGTTATTATTTACATTTATCAGTGTCATGTAAGTAAATAAAGATGGATCAGATAAAACACTAATACATCACCTACAAGTGTAGGCTAGTCAGTATTACTACAATGATACCATGATAACATACAAGTAGTACAAGAGAAACATATACATTATAAACAGTCAATATATTGGTTAAGTTAGTCACTTTTCTATGAGCTGCATGGGAAGAGGGTGAAGAGAGGAATGTAGAAGTTGACATGATACTGCACAAAAATGGGTTGCTCAAAATATAAGGTCAAGAGAGACATAATGAATGCAGATGATACAATTTCTGAGCAGGCAACAATATGGCAGGAAAAGCAGTCGATGAGCCAGGAATAAGAAATAAGAAGATGACAACTGAAATAGAAACAACAGAAGATGTGATCAAGTGGGCATATAATGAAGATGGAGGGAAATAACGAGAAAAACAATAAAGTTACTCAGCTTAGTAAGCAGGACTGGTGGAGTCCATATTCATCAATTTCTTCAACTACCAAAATAAAAATGCATGTACTTGTTCAAAAATTTAGTGCACTAACATCCCATAAATTACCCACTCAGCACCTTGTTTTTGTCCCGCTTGTTATTTCACACACAACTGTTGCTTTGCTGCTTTTCACTTTTCACTAATTTTACTTGTCACTGTCTCTCAACTTTTTCTGTCACTTATCATGTTAGCAAACTGAAGGTTTGATTTTAAAAAGTATTATACTTTGACTTGGCATATAATCACCGGGTAACAATAAAAATTAATGTATCACACACAATGTGGACAACCTAGTTTATTATGACGTTCATTCAAATGAAACCTGGTCAGTGCACCTATCTTTGCCTTACACGTAAGGTGGCACCACATAACAGCTTGTATGGTAGAGAGACTGACGCATGTGCAGCGTTTGATGTAGCACGCTGAAGAGAAGGTGGTCACACAAGTTATCGTCCACTACCAAACGGGCAGGCAAGTAAGCAGGAATAACAAGGAGTGGTTCGATTTTTGGTGGCGGTGGGAATTGGAGGCCGTGAAATGTATCGACAGATGAAAGCTGTGTACGATGAGTACAGTGTGGTTATTAAAGTGCTGTGGAATGGCGCAAATGATTCCTTGATGGGTGCGAGTCACTCGACGACGATGCTCGTCCTTGACAGGCTCATCGTGTCATCACACTGGAAATGCTTGTGGAAGTGAATGCTTTAGTGTTGGACAACCGCAGAATACCATGGATGAGATCCATTAGTTACGGGTATTAGCATGGGCACTGCCCACACTATACTGCACCAAAATCTGTGCGCAGTGGGTTCCCCACCAACTGACCGACAAACAGCGCAATACTCTAATGGCACTGTCTTTGAGACATCTGCAACATTATCATGAGGAGGAATACGGGTTTCTATCGGGTGTTGTCACAGGTGACGAAATACAGTGTCACCATTTTGAACCGGAAAGCAAGCGTCAGAGCAAGCAGTGGAAACATGCAACTTCACCACCTCCAAAGAAATCAAAGGCCACGCACACCAGTTCTGTTAATGTCACAATGCCCTTTTTTTTTCGGCCAGAAGGGCCCACTGCTTGTAGAGTTCCTGGAACGGCGAACCACCATTAATGCCCAGCGTTATCACGCCACTTCACAGAACCTTAGAAGAGCCGTCAAGTTGAAATGCCAATGCATGTTATCCAATGGTGTTATCCCCCTGCACGATAATGCCCACCCATACACGGCCAATGCCGTGAAGACGACATTACATTATTTCGGTGGGAAATGCTGGAATATCCACAGTACAGTTCCGACCTTTCACTGTGTAACTTTCATGTGTTTGGACCTTTAAAACAAGCTATTCGCAGACATCGATTCGCAATGGATGGCAAAGTGTGTGACTGGGTCCAGGCCTGGATCCGACAGCAGCCTACTAGCTTCTTCAAGGATGGAATCAACTGGCTAGTGTTGCAATGGGATATATGTGCCAACAGTTTTGGGGACTATTTTTGAGTACATGTAAGGTGTATAACTACATTTTTTTAGTTAATAAAATTATCAACATTACTTCACACTAGTGACTGAGTTTCATTTGAATGCCCCTTATAAATGCAATTATAGTCACAATATATTTGTAGCAAATGTGTAAAAGGTACAGTTCTGACAAAAATAAAAGGAAGAGAGCTACAAACCTGAAACTATTGTCACTGGTCCCTTGATAACAGTCATTGGCTGCTTGGTAAAATGTTTGATAAGACAATGCATAAGTGTGGTCTTCCCAACTTTACGTGGTCCCACTATTGCCACAACTACTGGTGGAGGTTCCAATGGTGCTCGATCTACCAGAGGTATATGTTGTTTCTTTGTCTGGATATCTTGTTTTCTGTAAGAATTCATTTCACATTCATATAAAACAAGCAATAAATTATATATATATATATATATATATATATATATATATATATATATATATATAGAGGGAGACATTCAACGTGGGAAAAATATATCTAAAAACAAAGATGATGTGACTTACCAAATGAAAGCGCTGGCAGGTCGATAGACACAAAAAACAAACACAAACATACACACAAAATTCAAGCTTTCGCAACAAACTGTTGCCTCATCAGGAAAGAGGGAAGGAGAGGGAAAGACGAAAGGATGTGGGTTTTAAGGGAGAGGGTAAGGAGTCATTCCAATCCCAGGAGCAGAAAGACTTACCTTAGGGGGAAAAAAGGACGGGTATACACTCGCGCACACACACACATATCCATCCACACATATACAGACACAAGCAGACATATTTAAAGACAAAGAGTTTGGGCAGAAATGTCAGTCGAGGCGGAAGTGCAGAAACTCTTTGTCTTTAAATATGTGTGTGTGTGTGTGTGTGTGTGTGTGTGTGTGTGTGTGTGTGTGTGTGTGTGTGTGTGTGTGTGTGCGCGCGCGCGCGAGTGTATACCCGTCCTTTTTTCCCCCTAAGGTAAGTCTTTCCACTCCCGGGATTGGAATGACTCCTTACCCTCTCCCTTAAAACACACATCCTTTCGTCTTTCACTCTCCTTCCCTCTTCCCTGATGAGGCAACAGTTTGTTGCGAAAGCTTGAATTTTGTGTGTGTGTTTGTGTTCGTTTGTGTGCCTGTCGACCTGCCAGCACTTTCATTTGGTAAGTCACATCATCTTTGTTTTTAGATATATTTTTCCTACGTGGAATGTTTCCCTCTATTATAACTATATATACACTCCTGGAAATGGAAAAAAGAACACACTGACACCGGTGTGTCAGACCCACCATACTTGCTCCGGACACTGCGAGAGGGCTGTACAAGCAATGATCACACGCACGGCACAGTGGACACACCAGGAACCGCGGTGTTGGCCGTCGAATGGCACTAGCTGCGCAGCATTTGTGCACCGCCGCCGTCAGTGTCAGCCAGTTTGCCGTGGCATACGGAGCTCTATCGCAGTCTTTAACACTGGTAGCATGCCGCGACAGCGTGGACGTGAACCGTATGTGCAGTTGACGGACTTTGAGCGAGGGCGTATAGTGAGCATGCGGGAGGCCGGGTGGACGTACCGCCGAATTGCTCAACACGTGGGGCGTGAGGTCTCCACAGTACATCGATGTTGTCGCCAGTGGTCGGCGGAAGGTGCACGTGCCCGTCGACCTGGGTCCGGACCGCAGCGACGCACGGATGCACGCCAAGACCGTAGGATCCTACGCAGTGCCGTAGGGGACCGCACCGCCACTTCCCATCAAATTAGGGACACTGTTGCTCCTGGGGTATCGGCGAGGACCATTCGCAACCGTCTCCATTAAGCTGGGCTACGGTCCCGCACACCGTTAGGCCGTCTTCCGCTCACGCCCCAACATCGTGCAGCCCGCCTCCAGTGGTGTCGCGACAGGCGTGAATGGAGGGACGAATGGAGACGTGTCGTCTTCAGCGATGAGAGTCGCTTCTGCCTTGGTGCCAATGATGGTCGTATGCGTGTTTGGCGCCGTGCAGGTGAGCGCCACAATCAGGACTGCATACGACCGAGGCACACAGGGCCAACACCCGGCATCATGGTGTGGGGAGCGATCTCCTACACTGGCCGTACACCACTGGTGATCGTCGAAGGGACACTGAATAGTGCACGGTACATCCAAACCATCATCGAACCCATCATTCTACCATTCCTAGACCGGCAAGGGAACTTGCTGTTCCAACAGGACAATGCACGTCCGCATGTATCCCGTGCCACCCAACGTGCTCTAGAAGGTGTAAGTCAACTACCCTGGCCAGCAAGATCTCCGGATCTGTCCCCCATTGAGCATGTTTGGGACTGGATGAAGCGTCGTCTCACGCGGTCTGCACGTCCAGCACGAACGCTGGTCCAACTGAGGTGCCAGGTGGAAATGGCATGGCAAGCCATTCCACAGGACTACATCCAGCATCTCTACGATCGTCTCCATGGGAGAATAGCAGCCTGCATTGCTGCGAAAGGTGGATATACACTGTACTAGTGCAGACATTGTGCATGCTCTGTTGCCTGTGTCTATGTGCCTGTGGTTCTGTCAGTGTGATCATGTGATGTATCTGACCCCAGGAATGTGTCAATAAAGTTTCCCCTTCCTGGGACAATGAATTCACGGTGTTCTTATTTCAATTTCCATATATATATATACAAAGACGATGTGACTTACCAAATGAAAGTGCTGGCAGGTCAACAGACACACAAACGAACACAAACATACACACAAAATTCAAGCTTTCGCAACAAACTGTTGCCTCATCAGGAAAGAGGGAAGGAGAGGGAAAGACGAAAGGATGTGGGTTTTAAGGGAGAAGGTAAATATGTCTGCTTGTGAGATGTCTGCTTGTGTCTGTATATGTGTGGATGGATATGTGTGTGTGTGTGATATGTGTGTGTGTGCGAGTGTATACCCGTCCTTTTTTCCCCCTAAGGTAAGTCTTTCCGCTCCCGGGATTGGAATGACTCCTTACCTTCTCCCTTAAAACCAACATCCTTTCGTCTTTCCCTCTCCTTCCCTCTTTCCTGATGAGGCAACAGTTTGTTGCGAAAGCTTGAATTTTGTGTGTATGTTTGTGTTCGTTTGTGTGTCTGTCGACCTGCCAGCACTTTCATTTGGTAAGTCACATCATCTTTGTTTTTAGATATATTTTTCCTACGTGGAATGTTTCCCCTCTATTATAACCATATATATATATATATATATATATATATATATATATATAGAGGGAAACATTCGACGTGGGAAAAATATATCTAAAAACAAAGATGATGTGCCTTACCGAATGAAAGCGCTGGCAGTTCGATAGACACACAAACAAACACAAACACACACACAAAATTCAAGCTTTCGCAACAAACTATTGCCTCATCAGGAAAGAGGGAAGGAGAGGGAAAGACGAGAGGATGTGGGTTTTAAGGGAGAGGGTAAGGAGTCATTCCAATCCCGGGAGCGGAAAGACTTACCTTAGGGGGAAAAAAGGACGGGTATACACTCGCACACACACACATATCCATCCACACATATACAGACACAAGCAGACATATTTAAAGACCCAGTGATGTGGGAAAAACGGAAATGGAAATAAAGTGAACGTTATTAGAACTAGCCGAAATGGTTGTTTAAAAGGTGAAAGGAACTGTTTGTGAACTAGAAATGGTGGATTTTATAGCGACGGTAGTGTTGAAAGCGGCAAAAAAAAAAAAAAAATATTTGTTATGGTTTGGAAGTGGGTTTCGTATTATTGAGTATATATAGGCGGGATAAAATTGTATGTAGCAGATTACGGTAAAAAGGAGAAGGTGAATACAAAGTGGCAAAAACAGAAAGAGAAAATAAGACGACAGAAAAGATTTCGAAATTCAACAGTGACAATAACAAATGTAATTGTTGGGTTCAAATTACTGATATCAATATAATAGAGGGAAACATTCCATGTGGGAAAAATATATCTAAAAACAAAGATGATGTGACTTACCGAACGAAAGCGCTGGCAGGTCGATAGACACACAAACAAACACAAACACACACACAAAATTCAAGCTTTCGCAACAAACTGTTGCCTCATCAGGAAAGAGGGAAGGAGAGGGAAAGACGAGAGAATGTGGGTTTTAAGGGAGAGGGTAAGGAGTCATTCCAATCCCGGGAGCGGAAAGACTTACCTTAGGGGGAAAAAAGGACGGGTATACACTCGTGCACACACACACACACACACACACACACACACACACACACACACACACACACACACACATATCCATCCACACATATACAGACACAAGCAGACATATTTTTTTGCCGCTTTCAACACTACCGCCGCTATAAAATCCACCATTTCTAGTTCACAAACAGTTCCTTTCACCTTTTAAATGACCATTTTGGCTAGTTCTAATAACTTTCGCTTTATTTCCATTTCCGTTTTTCCCACATCACTGGGTCTTTAAATATGTCTGCTTGTGTCTGTATATGTGTGGATGGATATGTGTGTGTGTGTGTGCGCGTGAGTGTATACCCGTCCTTTTTTCCCCCTAAGGTAAGTCTTTCCGCTCCCGGGATTGGAATGACTCCTTACCCTCTCCCTTAAAACCCACATCCTCTTGTCTTTCCCTCTCCTTCCCTCTTTCCTGATGAGGCAACAGTTTGTAGCGAAAGCTTGAATTTTGTGTGTGTGTTTGTGTTTGTTTGTGTGTCTATCGACCTGCCAGCGCTTTTGTTTGGTAAGTCTCATCACTTTCTTTCTTTTAGATATATTTTTTCCACGTGGAATGTTTCCCTCTGTTATGTTCATAGTTTTTCAGAATTACACCTGTGTTACCACTATCTCTCCAAACCAGAGTGTGTGTATATATATATATATATATATATATATATATATATATATATATATATATATATATATATATATATATTCCGAAAAACTATGAACACATTCAGGTGGTAGACACTAACAATAACTTAGAAATGTGTGAATACATTACAAGTTCTTAACTGAAAACATAAGAAAGTGAAATCTCAAAATAATTGAAGTTGAATCCATAAACTTGCATAGCTTCCCTATCTCAACCAATCCAGATGTTCTTGGATCACCTATGTATAATATGTTCTGATGTAATATGAGGGTGTGCTGAAAAGTAATGTCTCCAAATTTTTATGTGAAAACTCAGACAGCTTTTTAAACAACACAAACTTTATTAACCTTCTACATCTTTATTCTTTGTGACTAGAAATTTACATCTAGACATAGTCATTCTGATGACGAACGCATTTCTCCCAATTAGAGGTCAGTTTGTTGATACTATCACTGAAAAAAGTTTGAATTGTTGACAGAGCTACAACCTCAATTCTTCTCACGCCACTTCATCACTATTAAAAGTAAGTCCTTCAAGGTGTTCTTTAAGGTTTGGAAACATATGAAAATTGGATGGAGCCGAGTTGGGACTGTATGGACAATGATCAATGACAACGAAATCAAGGCATTGGGTTGTTGCAGATGCTGGCATTGACATGCTGAAAGAGATGGTGCTCTATCTTGGACAAACTTTTCAAATTCGTGCTTTCAGTTCCCCACACGTAGTTACATTATGTATAGTTATGTTACATAGCATTATGTTACACACTACAATTTGGAGCCCTCTAGTGGCAGAGAATTGCAACTTTCATCTCTGAAGTGGGGAAGTCAATCAAGTAATATGCATGACCTGTAATACCTCAATCAATACTTCTACTAATTTTTACACATAGATAATAGAGTAAAGCTTTAGAAATGTTTTTACTAGAAACTGATGTGTGTCTGACAGTAGGCTGAGTGTCGTACACAATAGTTGAAAAAGCGAAATTCAAGAGTTATATGACAAAATTTAATAAATGATGGAGGATTGAAAAGTGATACTGTATTAGTGTGGTTAGAAATCTGGGAACTGACACATCTGTTATTGGCATATCATACTCATCAGACAGCGTGGCAGAGTAACTCTTATTCTCTTGGATATACTGCCTTTTTAATTCCTTAGTAGCTTGTCTAGTATCTCCTGTGGCTTTGTTCACTTGAGGCAGTGGTGTGGTAAAACATCCGACTTATATTTCGGAAGATAACAATTCATGTCCTCGCCCAGCCACCCAGATAACTCATTATGTTTTCTGTGATTTTGCTAATGCAGTTAAGAGTGAGTGATATATATAACCCTGGGGACGTACAAAGAAGAAATATGTTACTTGACTCAGCATGGAACCTACACACATTTTATTTATGAATTGACACATTATTCAAAGTAAGTCCTTACGTTATGCACCACTTACATGTTGAGCTCTCCCCTACTGGAGTTGGTTGAATATTTTTGTGACTCAACAAGCCTCTGTTGGATCATGAAACTCTCCTTAAAGTATTCTGAATCTCTTCTATTCAAAATGGTATTGGCCAAGACTATAAACAATAACTGAGTGGATGAAAATTTTATAAGCAGCTTTCTTCATAGATGAAACAGATTTCCTTAGGAACCTTTCATGAACTTCAGTCTGAAATCTGCCTTCCCTGCAGTATGATTCATGAAATCATTCCACATTAAATATTTGACATTTGCAGCAACTGAGTCTACTGACTTCTTTTTTCACACACACACACACACACACACACACACACACACACACACACACAGGAGCATACAAAACTTCTGGGCAAGCTGCTACCAGAATGATTTGGGAGAGGGGGGCGAGGGGGGGGGGGGCAATGTTCCTACAAACTGGACCGTATCTAACAATCTGACAATTCATTATCAATAATTATTATTTAATAAAAGCAACAACTTACCTTCTGAACCTTCTTTCTGCACGCACAGCAGAGTTGAAGGTGAATGCCTTAGGATTCTTCTGTTTATCAGTAAGTTCCTGAACATGTTTATTTTTTGCTTTCTTCTTCTCTGCCTTTCGACCTAAAATAGGAACAGTGTCATTAAGTAGCCCACAAATCATTTCTCTCTAAGAGTAAACATTTAAATCTCTGAATATTTGATTCATTAAGCAACAGTTCTGAATGATGATAAATACATGTTAATAAGATAATGGATTTGTTTTTGGATGCTGATGCCATTATCAGCAGAAAGACAAATGCGGAAAGATTCAAAATGTGAAGACTAGTCGAAGTGTAATGCACGGTTCACTTTAGTACAGCAATAAGCATAAGGATTCTATTGTTGTTGTTGTAGTCTTCAGCCCTGAGACTGGTTTGATGCAGCTCTCCATGCTACTCTATCCTGTGCAAGCTGCTTCATCTCCCAGCACGTACTGCAGCCTACATCCTTCTGAATCTGCTTAGTATATTCATCTCTTGGTCTCCCTCTACGGTTTTTAGTCTCCATGCTGCCCTCCAATACTAAACTGGTGATCCCTTGATGCCCCAGAACATGTCCTACCAACCAATCCCTTCTTCTAGTCAAGTTGTGCCACAAACTCCTCTTCTCCCCAATTCTATTCAATACCTCCTCATTAGTTATGTGATCTACCCATCTAATCTTCAGCATACTCCTGTAGCACCACTTTTCAAAAGCTTCTATTCTCTTCTTGTCCAAACTAGTTATCGTCCATGTTTCACATCCATACATGGCTACACTCCATACAAATACTTTCAGAAACGACTTCCTGACACTTAAATCTATACTCGATGTTAACAAATTTCTCTTCTTCAGAAATGCTTTCCTTGCCATTGCCAGTCTACATTTTATATCCTCTCTACTTCGACCATCATCAGTTACTTTGCTCCCCAAATAGCAAAACTCCATTACTACTTTAAGTGTCTCATTTCCTAATCTAATTCCCTCACCATCACCCGACTACATTCCATTATCCTCGTTTTGCTTTTGTTGATGTTCATCTTACATCCTCCTTTCAAGACACTGTCCATTCCGTTCAACTGCTCTTCCAAGTCCTTTGCTGTCTCTTGACAGAATTACAATGTCATCGGTGAACCTCAAAGTTTTTATTTCTTCTCCATGGATTTTAATACCTAATCGGAATTTTTCTTTTGTTTCCTTTACTGCTTCCTCAATATACAGATTGAATAACATCGGGGACAGGCTACAACCCTGTCTCACTCCCTTCCCAACCACTGCTTCCCTTCCATACCCCTCGACTCTTATAACTGCCATCTGATTTCTGTACGAATTGTAAACAGCCTTTTGCTCCCTGTATTTTACTCCTGCCACCTTTAGAATTTGAAAGAGAGTATTCCAGTCAACATTATCAAAAGCTTTCTACAAGTCTACAAATGCTAGAAACGTAGGTTCGCCTTTCCTTAATCTTTCCTCTAAGATAAGTCGTAAGGTCAGTATTGCCTCACGCGTTCCAACATTTCTACAGAATCCAAACTGATCTTCCCCAAGGTCAGCTTCTACCCGTTTTTCCATTTGTCTGTAAAGAATTCGCGTTAGTATTTTGCAGCTGTGACTTATTAAACTGATAGTTTGGTAATTTTCACATCTGTCAACACCTGCTTTCTTTGGGATTGGAATTACTATATTCTTCTTGAAGTCTGAGGATATTTTGTCTGTCTCATACATCTTGCTCACCAGATGGTAGAGTTTTGTCAGGACTGGCTCTCCCAAGGCAGTCGGTAGTTCTAATGGAATGTTGTCTACTCCGGGGCCTTGTTTCGACTCAGGTCTTTCAGTGCTCTGTCAAACTCTTCACGCAGTATCAGTTCTCCCATTTCATCTTCATCTACATCCTCTTCCATTTCTATGATATTGTCCTCAAGTATCTCGCCCTTGTATAGACCCTCTATATACTCCTTCCACTTTTCTGCTTTCCCTTCTTTGCTTGGAACTGGGTGTCCATCTGAGCTCTCGATATACACACAAGTGGTTCTCTTTTCTCCAAAGGTCTCTTTAATTTTCCTGTAGGCAGTATCTATCTTACCCCTAGTGAGATAAGCCTCTACATCCTTACATTTGTCCTCTAGCCATCCCTGCTTAGCCATTTTGCACTTCCTGTCGATCTCATTTTTGAGACGTCTGTATTCCATTTTTGCCTGCTTCATTTACTGCATTTTTATACTTTCTCCTTTCATCAATTAAATTCAATATTTCTTCTGTTACCCAACGATTTCTATTAGACCTCATCTTTTTACCTACTTGATCCTCCACTGCCTTCACTACTTTCATCCCTCAAAGCTACCCATTCTTCTTCTACTGTATTTCTTTCCCCCATTCTTGTCAATTGTTCCCTTATGCTGTCCCTGAAAATCTGCACAACCTCTGGTTTAGTCAGTTTATCCGGGTCCCACCTCCTTAAATTCCAACCTTTTTGCAGTTCCTTCAGTTTTAATCTACAGTTCATAACCAATAGATTGTGGTCAGAGTCCACATCTGCCCCTGGAAATGTCTTACAATTTAAAACCTGGTTCCTAAATCTCTGTCTTACCATTATATAATCTATCTGAAACCTGTCAGTATCTCCAGGCTTCTTCCGTGTATACAACTTTCTTTTATGATTCCTGAACCAAGTGTTAGCTATGATTAAGTTATGCTCTGTGCAAAATTCTACCAGGCGGCTTCCTCTGTCATTTCTTACCCCCAATCCATAATCACCTACTACATTTCCTTCTCTTCCTTTTCCTACTATCGAATTCCTGTCACCCACGAGCTTTAAATTTTCGTCTCCCTTCACTATCTGAATAATTTATTTTATCTCATCATACATTTCTTCAATTTCTTCGTCATCTGCAGAGCTAGTTGGCATGTAAACTTGTACTACAGTAGTAGGCATGGACTTCGTGTCTATCTTGGCCACAATAAGGTGTTCACTGTGCTGTTTGTAGTAGCTTACCTGCACTCCTATTTTTTTATTCATTATTAAACCTACTCCTGCATTACCCCTATTTGATTTTGTATTTATAACCCTGTATTCACCTGACCAAAAGTCTTGTTCCTCCTGCCACCGAACTTTGCTAATTCCCACTATATCTAACTTCAACCTATCCATTTCCCTTTTTAAATTTTCTAACCTACCTGCCCGATTAAGGGATCTGATATTCCACACTCCGATCCGTAGAACGCCAGTTTTCTTTCTCCTGATAACGATGTCCTCTTGAGTAGTCCCCACCCGGAGATCTGAATGGGGGACTATTTTACCTCCGGAATATTTTACTCAAGAGGACGCCATCATCATTTAACCATAAAGTAAAGCTGCATGCCCTCAGGAAAAATTACGGCTGTAGTTTCCCCTTGCTTTCAGCCGTTCGCAGTACCAGCACAGCAAGGCCGTTTTGGTTAGTGTTACAAGGCTAGATCAGTCAATCATCCAGACTGTTGCCCCTGCAACTACTGAAAAGGCTGCTGCCCCTCTTCAGGAACCACACGTTTGTCTGGCCTCTCAACAGATACCCCTCCGTTGTCATTGCATCTATGGTACGGCTATATGTATCGCTGAGGCACGCAAGCCTCCCCACCAACGGCAAGGTCTATGGTCATGGGGGGTAATTTCTATTACCAGCCTTAAAAATATTTTTTTCCTCCCGTTTTTCGGCTTCCGAGGTTTCAGCATAGAGATTACAGTATCCAGTGATATGCACATTTAAATAAATCAACAGTCACAACTGATGAAAATGTATCAATCATTTGTGAAGTAATCCATAATGACAGAGGCGCCGCAAATAGGTCAGATCACAGAGTACTCAGGTGTGGTAAAAGGATCTGTTGTTAATGATAACTGAATAATTAGGACATGGAAACCAGTGTGCTTAATGGTTTCTGACTCTTGACAAGAAGGTAATGCAAATCAGAAGAAAAACAAATTTGGTAATCTTATACAGAGCTTTTGGGGGTTTGCGGAAACACTTTAATGAAGTCATCAAGTGTACTAAAATCTGGCAGTTTCATTTTCATCCTGAGAAAAAGGCAGTCAACGCTACTGGGGCAATGAGGATCATCACATCAAAAGAAGCAACCTGCCACATGAAACGATAAATTGATGGCAATACTCTTTCAAGATCACAATGGTTGGATTTCATACATTTTCTTGAACATGAAATTGCAAGGACCAAGAAATGATGTTCATCATGACAAGTATTTATCTTAATGAAGTGGAATTTCAATTACTACCAATAGAAACATTTTACTAACTTCTTGTAATACTATTCCAACGATCTTATATATTTTTTAAATGATATGCTCACTTTCAGTAAGAAAACAGCTACAGCTAAAAGCAAAGAAGACTTCATCTACTTTAAGTAATCCTACCTTCAGAAATACATGGTCCTTCACTAAGACAGGAAAGTGCAGGTCATTAAGGCCAAAGGTGGGACTGAGGTGGGTGGGAAAACTTAAGATTACGATTACTTACTTTGCTTCTATCGACAGTACTTCCGAACTGTCTCCTGGAGATCAACACTAGGCAGCCATTCTCCTTCTTTGCAATTTTAATAAAGAGTCCGAAGTTAAACACAAGAAACAAAAGTAAACACAAATGACAGTTCAGGCCAGAATTCAAACCTTGTGTTTTCTTTAATGACAATGAAATTTAAAATGAGAGGTCTGTAATCTACGCTAGATGTTCTAATTTTCATTACTGCACTCCTTTTTTCTTCATAATTTCAACAATAGTAGCTTTTAAATCGAAAACTCATTCCAGACATTCCCCTTTAGTTAACCAACAAACTCTGCAGTAATATATAAAGCCTCCACACTCTTTGTTCAATTCCACTGAAAACTGTTGGAACTGACAGTGGAATAGTGCATGTGACTTCAGAAATTTTACTATTCATATCACCAATTCCTTCTGTACTCCATGCCTGCAAGTTTAGCTCAAAGAGCTTCTTGATGTATAGAACAATGAATTCTGTCTATTATCGTTGTAATTTTTTGCTCTTTCATTGTCAACTATATCTTAAAATTCTTTCTACGTAGTGGTGTAACACTGTTATACAGAGAACGGGCAGTACCCATTGATTACACTACTGCTTAATAGATATTTGAGAATTCTCGCTGCTGTCTTCTGTCACTCATTTTTAAAGGTTCGTGACGATAGCTAGACTGCCTCTTTTTGCACAAACAGCCACTGGACCCACGAACATCTTCATACCATGAACTGAAGAGAGGCAAGGCGAATGACAAATGCTGCACCACAATATTAAAAGAAATGTCATGCCATGCCAGGTAGTTCTGAGAAGGACTGATCGAAGCCAAGGCAGGACAAGCCTCAGCCCGCACATAAGGGTCATGTGCAGTTTGGCATGCCATGGACAGCCCTGACGAACATCATTCCATGTTGCTTTAAATGTAGTGACTTGCAAGTGGTGGCATGTCAGTCTCTTGGCAACCCCGAGTAGACGTTATCTGGAGAATATGCTGGCCAGGACAACATTCACACAACCTCTGAATCGAGACATGTCGGAACAGCACAGACAACCTGCAGTCTTGTGTTATCTTCCTGAAAGATAATGTCACTAGACCTCAATGATAGGGCATAGCTGACCTTATCATGTGTCAGATACTTAAAATGACTGCTGTTCAAATTACTGGCTATGCAAACCAGAGAAGATCATTTTTTGTATCCTGTGGAACCGCATACCATCACGACAAATGCTGGACAAATTTAATGACAACAAATGCAATCTGGCAATATTCATTCTCCTCTGAGCCTCCACAGATGGAGGCAGCGAATATGGCTCTTCTGCACCTATTAATTCCATATTTGGGTACTGCTGTGGGACTGTCAGTGACACTGAATGATAAATGATAGTCTCAACACGCTACAATCCTGTTGCTTTTGAATTCCAACTCTTGCCAGTAGATGCTTCTCGTTATTTCACAAGACGATACATTATCGTCTCACAAACAAACATCACTGAAATAGAGTTCCCAAATGAGGAATTGCTGCATAATCTTCCCTTACATATCGAATTAAAATGGCATTACCCCTCTCCACTTTATGTAGTTGCACAGAAATGCTAATCATTTGCATATCCAGGCATGTAATACACTTCCTGTCAGTTTGGCATTTGTTGAATTTCACCTTGCAATTTTAATGACCAGCAATGTAGTTAGCACTGTCAGAAGCATGCAACACACGGTGATGCTGAAAGCTGACATCAGTCAACATAACAGACAAATGACTGTCAGTGGTGCAGGTCGCCACCCACAAAAGCATTCAACAAGAACACTGCCTCACAGAGGGTAAGTACAGGGGAAGGAATCTACTGTGACCAGTCCGGATATAACCAAGTGTCTTAGTTTCTCTGCCACTATGCTCAGTGACAGTTTACAGGAACTGGACAATATTTTATCGAACTTTGAAAGAATTCTATTAATGACACTAGAGAATATATTATTTTTACAACAGTGATTGTGAGTATTCTGTTTGTTCTGATGGATGATTTGTCTGAAGGCTTAGCAACATCTTCAGCCTTGTCTCTGTGCCTGTCAACATCTCAATGCCTCAGATAATCACTGAGGTGTTACCTTCATTTCTTCCACTTTTTAGCTTCCATGAAGGACTTTCCCTTACCATTTTTAACAAGTGACAACTGAAATGTCAATACTTCTACAAAATATGGGTGGGATTGGTTCCACATGCTCCACTGGTACTGCCGCACATACTTCTGTCTCTGGCGTTTCTTAGATTGGTTCATATAATGCCTAATCGAGCAGTGTAGAAACTTGGTTAGTGACACCTCTGCCTGTGGCTGTCCAGAACCTTCACAAATCCCAGGTGATCAGATACTGTAGTTTCAAAGAAAACGTTCAGGATATATGGTCATAGATGAGCTGAAATGATGATCAACAATTTTCACACCATCAGACTACAGTTCTTCTTATACAATGCTCTGTTTATTGATTGGAATCAGGTCTTCCGTGGTTTTATGCTGGATCTCCCCTCTGCTAAGTCTAAAATCTGTGCTTTCCCCTTGGGTGAGTACTTGAGTTTAAGATTGTGTACCGATTTAAAGTTCTAGATTCGCATATTTTAGTGTTCACATCATTCCTGCATAATATTTCACTGATTGTATCAATACCCATTTGTATTGTGATATATTGTGAAATTTCAAGTCTTGGCGAGTGCCGTGATGAACTTGTACTGTTAACATCAACTGTAGGCTTAAACTAAATTGTGCTCTTTTAAATTTTTGAGAACTTTCAAAACAACTATTCTCTAATTTCATTGTACAATTACATCAGAAACAGGTTAATTTGAGAATTTTTGGACACTTACAAAACAATATTTTCATAAGTTACCGGTATGAGAGCGTCACAGAGATATCGAAGGATCTGAACTGGCAGGCTCTTGAAGAGAGACATAAACTAACCCAAGAAAATCTATTAGCAAAGTTTCAAGAACCACCTTTAAATCATCACTCTAGGGATATACAGGGTGATTACAATTAAAGTTAAACTTTCAAGATGCTGTACAAATAATACCACTGGTCAGAATGACGTCAAATTGCATTGGAATATTATCAGAGAAGGGGGAAAACGTTTGGCAGAAGAAAAAAAATAGTGTGAAAATTGATCAATAGATAGCACGACCCACTGAAGTTGGTATAAACATGCCAGATACACGGCTTTTCCTCCTTTCGCATCTGCAATGTTCGCCGTGACTGCCTCAATGCAGGATCACGCTCTGCCTGTAAAGCTGTATTACAAGAATGATTACTGCACACATGTCATTCTGCGAAAGTTCCGGACACTGAAGGGTTTGAAAAAAAGGCGTTGGTCCGATGAGAAAATGATTCAGAAATTCAAAAAGATGTGTTCTTTTGGTGTGTAACCTGGTAGAAGGAGGAAACAATTTGATTTGACACCAGTGGAAGCAATGGCCACAGCAATGTAGGAGGAGACGAATGGTGGTGTGCAAACATGTAGTGCACACTGGACATACCTGTGAGCATGGTGTGTAAAATCCTAGGAAACACCCTTCTTCGTTATCCATTCAAAATTACCCATGTGCACGAGTTGCTTCCTGTTGACCTGCCAGCAAGAGAGACCTTTGCTTTGAATTTCTTGCTTGCATGGAAGTGGACAGTGATTGGCTGTGGAAAATTTTGTGGACAGACGAAGCGCACTTCCATCTGATAAGAAATGTCGATACACAAAATTGTCGAATGTGGGCAACGGAAAATCCACGCATAAATAAACCAGTATCACTTATCCTGAAAAGGTCACTGTGCGGTGCCGGATTATGGTATCATTCATCATAGGGCCACATTTTTTCGAAGAGACAGGTGCTTCCAGTCCTGTTACCTGTACCGTCGCTGGTGAGAGCTATGCATGTCTTTTGCGCAACCACGTCAGTCCAGCTCTCCAACAGCATGGATGTGTCAATGGAATCATTTTTACGCAAGATGGCGCACCTCTGCACATTGCAAATCCAGCTAAGCAGCTGTTGAAGTGCTATTTCGGAAATGCTAGAATTATCAGCCGCCATTTCCCTACAGCCAGGCCATCCCAATCAACTGATCTTAATCTGTGTGACTTCTGGCTGTGGTGTTATCTGACAGATGTTGTGTTCAGTGTTCCGACTGCAAACTTATCTGCACTGAAAGCACGCATTGAGCAATACATTACAAATGTTACCCCGAAAACACTTCGATCAGTTGCAGAACACGCTGTTTCTCGATTTCATCTTGTTGCTGAAAATGGTGGACAGCACACTGAACATATTTTGTGACAGTCACACAGAAGTTAATAATCTGATTTGATTTTGATTGATGCTTTTTATGTGGTTTTTGGCCTCAGGACAATTAAAAACCGATTTTTTACATCCAATGTAATATGACCTTGCCGTGGTGGACAGGCTTACGTAACTAATAGAATCACACCTGTACACCCATGCACACTGAGTACGTCTAACATACACCTTAGGCATTGCTGTATGATTCATTTGCCATTTGGGAAGCCAACTACCATTAAATTACGATGCATACTGCACCATCTATTGCTACATTTTGTAACTATTTATTTTTCTTCTGCCATATGTTTTCCTCCTTCTCCGATAATATTTTGTTGCGATTTGATGTCATTCTGATCAGTAGTGTTATTTCTACTGTGGTTTGAAAGTTAAATTATAATCACACTGTACAGTAATCCCCTAAGTATTGCTCACATAGGGATCGCGAGGATAAGATTGGAATAATTACTGCACACAAAGAGGCATTCAAACAATCATTCTTCCCATGTTCCATGCATGAATGGAACAGGAAGAAATCATAATAACTGTTACAATGGGACATACCATCCGTCATCCACCTCACGGTAGTTTGCAGAGCATAGATGTAGATGCAGAAATCAGTATTTGTGGTTCACAGTTCTGCCAAAGACTACATTACCCCTGAATTTCGTTGCATATCAACACAAATAAACTTGCATTTCTGAGAATTTTCATAAGCTACCATCGACCTTTGCATAATGTACGAGCAATTTGTAGCAAATCAACGTTTGTAATTTAATTACTGTGGCAGATTTTCTAACTTAACATATTGTGTTACATCTAGTTTTCCCTTAAAGAGGACTAGGCATATATAATATCTGGATTCATTGTAAATTAACTCTATTGTCAACTTACCATCAACTTTGAATTAAAGTCAAAATGTTTCAGGAAATTAGTAACTTTTACCACAGGTTTTTGTGTTACCTTAACAGAAATCTCATTTTGTGTATCTGCTTCAATTGTCATAGGGACTTAGCAACTTTTTAGGTCAACAGGTTATCTTTTAATCAGTGGGCTTAATTTAAAGTTATTTGTTCACTGCCTTTTAATACATTGCACCAGCCAAAATGTTACTCCACTTTGAATGCTGACTGTGTGTGAGCCGCATACAAGGCTTCTTAGATTAGGTGACACTCTTTCCAATCCAAATAATGACAGCTGTAGGAAGCCAAGAAGTGTAAGATAAAAGATATGCCTCCCACTCTTGAGAGTATTAAAATCATAATGGTAAACTGATGAAGTATTTGCAACAAAGTGCCCAAGTTTGAAGCACTCATGAAATGCAGTGAAGCTCACATAATGCTAGGTACAGAAAGGTAATTGGAATCTAAAATTGATAGCAGTGAGATTTTTGGGTAAAGTTAAAGTGTATATCAAAAGGATAGGCAAATGGAAAATGGAGAAGATGTATTTGTCACAATGTACAAGAAACTCAAATTCACCGAGATAGAAATTGAAGCTGCATGTGAGATTGTTTGGGCAAGATTCATTATCAGGGGTGGGCATAAATTGCTAATTGGATCCTTCTAACACCCACCACCAGATTCATCTGCTGCTGATGTAACCTAAAACTTAAGAGAAAACCTCAGTTCACACATACATAAGATCCCCAATCATACTATAATCATCAGTAGAGACCTTAATCATTGAGCAATTAATTGGGAAAATTACAGTTATGTTGGCAGTGGGCGTGATAAGACATCCTGTGCAACTTTACTAAATGTCTTCTCTGAAAACCACCTAGAACAGATAGTTAGGAACCTTATCATGATGGAAATATTTGGATCTAATGGCAACAAATAGACCTGACCTCTTTGAGGATGGCCAGATGGAACCTGGTATCAGTGAACATGATGCAATTGTGGCAACAATGACTACAACAGTAAAAAGGACAACTAAAACAAGCAGAAAGATACATGATGTTCAGTAAATTAGATAAAAAAAACAGTATTGTCATATCTCCATGAAAAACTTGAAACTTTCAGCACAGGGTAGGAGCAAGTAGATTAACTCTGGCTCAAGTTTAAAATGTGTCATCCATATTCTTCAGAAGAACCAAAGAAAATGACCAAAGACTCTCTGAAGATTCAATGATGTTATCTTGCAGACTCTTCTCCACTTCCTTCTGGATTGACTATTGTTCAGCTGGCGACCCCCTGCATGAGCGCTAGGTAACTGGTGGATGATCCCCAGTGTTGATATGCTGTTTCACTAGGAGCTACTTTGTCTGTCTTTTCTCCATTTGAGATTTAAAATCATCCAAAAACTGGCATGGAATGGCCAACAATCACTCATGCGGTTCTTCAGTTGGGGTAGATCCTATTCACAGTTTAATAGTAAGACTGGTTGATTAATTGAGAGTGTTTATGGGACCAAACGGTGAGGTCATCAGTCCCACGATTCCGAAGTTACTTGCAAGGAAAACGGGTCCACTAAACGTGAAAGGATCGAGTCAGGGGAGTCAAATCATAAAGTAATGAAGTTAAAACACACACAGCAAAAGGCATAAAACATGAGACCAAATCTAAAAACTGGAAAAAAGGGCCAGTCTTTCCATGGGGGAGTGGTCATGGGGTCCCTGACCGAGAAGACATGAAGAGAGGTCTCAACCACAACCACACCGCCCCTGCTCCAGGAGTAAAGCAAAACCTTATACCTGGAAATAAAAACCACTTTCACAGAGGAAACTGAGGACTAGTTCAACCATCTGTGAATCGCCTGCTAATATTAAAATTAAGGAATCGGGGATACTATACTTAGCATGGAGGGCCAAAAGAAGGAGACATTCCAACAATATGTGGGACACCATCAGTTTGGCTCCACAACCACATTGTGGGAGTGAGTTGCTGCAGGAGGAAACAACAGGTGAACCTGGTATGATCAGTGCATAGACAGCATAAAACGGTGGACTTCTTCCGAGAAGAGCTGAAGCAAGAGTGCCAAACTGCAGTAGACTCCTTGATTGTGCAGAGTTTATTACTATGAGCAGTAGCATACCAGACGTCATTCCACTTTTGAGGAAAGAGAGATTTGACGTAGATCTGCATACACACAGCAGGAATCACGAAAGGGAATGGGGAGGTAAGTATATGCTCCTCTAGCCAAACTGTCAGCCAGTTCATTCCCTGGGATGCCCACATGACTTGGGACCCAGGGAAAGACAACTGAGCAAGCAACACAGCCAAGGGGAGAGAGAAGGTCAGGGATAGCAGAGACCAAAGAGTGATGAGAGTAGCATCGGTAGATAGACTTCAGGCTGCTCATTAACTCTGAACAAATTAAAACACTGTGGAGGGAGGCCTGAGAAATAAAACTGAGGGCTCTGTGAATGTCTAGAAGCTCTGCTGTGAACACCCTACATGATCCCAGCAATAAATGGTGTTCTAAGCCAGTAGGAGACATGGAAGCGTCAGTTAGAAGATGGTGGCATCCTGGAACTCTGCAATGATGGTACATACAAGATGCCAGAAGACCATACGGGTAACAGAGACCTTAGGACGCTGGAATAGGTTGGTCCAAGTCCTTTGTTTAAGCACCATCCAAGGAAGGGAGGGTGCAGGGGGGCGGGGGGGGGGGGAGGAGGCATGGGAGGAAATACATGGGGTGCACTCCAGTGAGTGGAGATGCGAGATCCCGACATGGAAAAGTGAGACATATGCCAACCGACAATCCCACCCATGGGCAGTTGTCAGGAGGGAGACAACCCTCATTTGCAAAGAGGACAGGGTACATAGGACTGTCAGGGATTTGGCGAATGGCGACTGCATAAGAAACCAGGAGTTGCCTCTGTCATATCTGTAGAGGGGGAATCCCTGCTTCTGTGAGGAGATTGTCAATGGGTCTAGTGCAAAAGGCACCAATAGACAAACACTACCCACAATGTTGAGCAGGATCAAGTAGTAGCAAAGTGGAATAAGCCACTGAGCCATAAACCTGACTACCATAATCTATTCTGGACAAGACCAGAACATGGTAAAGATGGAGAAGAGTGGTACAGTCTGCACCCAAAGATGTGTGGGCCAGGAGGTAGAAAGCATTAACCTTCCACATGCATCTAGTCTGTAGGCGGTGAATATGGGGCAGCCATATCTGCTTTTTATAGAAAATAAGGCCCAAGAAACGTGATTGTGTTATAACAGCAAGGAGCTGTGACAGTGGCTAGATTGGATTGGGTAAAAAAAATTGGACTGTGTAAAAATTGGGACACTGTACGGGTGCTGATGGCAGCACAGTTGAGCACCCCACAAACCGAACATCAAACACCAGGGGGCTGGTCATCTAAATAAAGCTCTGGATGGAGGTGTACTGTGGGTCGATGACAAAAATGCACAAACTGCATTTTGGAGGGAGAAAACTGGAAGCCATGGGAGGTAGCTCACACAGAGGGCCATCGGATGGCACCTTGGAGCCAGCGCTCAGCAGATGCTACTGAGTGGGAGCTGCAGCAGACGCAAAAACCATTGACATACAATGCTGGGGTAACTACAGGCCCAACAGAGGTTACAAGCCCATTGACGGCTATGAGGAAGTGTGTGACACTTAGCATAGAACCGTGTGGGATACCGTTCTTCTGAATCTGAGGGATGCTGAGTGAAGTGCCAACTTGAACTTGGAAGAATCAGTGAGATAAAAACACGAGGATAAAAATCGGAATGGTGCCACGGAAGCTCCAGACATTGAGGGTAACTAAAATGTGATCGCGCCAAGCCATGTCATATGCATAATGTAGGTCAAAGAAGACCACGACAAGGTGCCGGTGGTTAGTAAAAGTCTGTTGGATGGCGGCTTCCAATGTCAGTAAATGGTAAGTTGGAGATCGTCCGGCCCGGAAGCCACACTGATACAGGGACAAAAGGCCCAGAGATTCAAGTAACCAAAATAATCTGAAGCTGACCATCCCCTCAAGTAGTTCACAAAATTCATTTGTCAGGCTAATCGGATGGCAGCTGTTGAGAGATGTTGGATTCTTCCCGGGCTTAAGGGCGGGGATAACTATACTGTCTCCCATTGTGACGGAAAAGCACCCCGTGAGCCAACTGCAGTTGAAGACCATGAGTAGATGTTGACCGTGGGGAATGTCAAAGTGTTAGACCATCTGGTTGTGGATGGAATCTGGGCGTGTGGCTACGTCTCATGAAGAAGCAAGAATTCCCATTTAGTGAGGAGTTCATTATATGGTTCAGCTTGGTGGGGGTTGAAACAGAGAGGAGACTGTTCAACACGGTATTTCTGCCGGAGACAGGTAGCAGGATAGGAAGAGGACAGTAGCACAGTGTGTCTACATCTACATTTATACTCCGCAAGCCACCCAATGGTGTGTGGCGGAGAGCACTTTACGTGCCACTGTCATTACCTCCCTTTCCTACTCCAGTCGCGTATGGTTCGCGGGAAGAACGACTGCCGGAAAGCCTCTGTGCGCGCTCGAATATCTCTAATTTTACATTTGTGATCTCCTCGGGTGGTATAAGTAGGGGGAAGCAATATATTCGATACCTCATTCAAAAACGCACGCTATCAAAACCTGGACAGCAAGCAACACCGCGATGCAGAGTGCCTCTCTTGCAGAGTCTGCCAGTCTAAACATCTCCGTAATGCTATCACGCTTACCAAATAACCCTGTGACAAAACGCGCTGCTCTTCTTTGGATCTTCTCTATCTCCTCTGTCAACCCGACCAGGTATGGATCCCACACTGATGAGCAATACTCAAGTATAGGTCGAACGAGTGTTTTGTAAGCCACCTCCTTTGTTGGTGGACTACATTTTCTAAGGACTCTCCCAATGAATCTCAATCTGGCACCCGCCTTACCAACAATTAATTTTATATGATCATTCCACTTCAAATTGTTCTGCACGCATACTCCCGGATATTTTACAGAAGTAACTGCTACCAGTGTTTGTTCCGCTATGATATAATCATACAATAAAGGATGCTTCTTTCTATGTATTCGCAATACATTACATTTGTCTATGTTTAGGGTCAGTTGCCACTCCCTACACCAAGGGCCTATCCGCTGCAGATTTTCCTGCATTTCGCTGCAATTTTCTAATGCTGCAACTTCTCTGTATGCTACAACATCATCCGCGAAAAGCCGCATGGAACTTCCGACACTATCTACTAGGTCATTTATATATATTGTGAAAAGCAATGGTACCATAACAAACATGGCTCTGAGCACTATGGGACTTAACATCGGAGGTCATCCGTCCCCTGGTCCCATAACACTCCCCTGTGGCACATCAGAGGTTACTTTAACGTCTACAGACATCTCTCCGTTGAGAACAACATGCTGTGTTCTGTTTGCTAAAAACTCTTCAATCCAGCTACACAGCTGGTCTGATATTCCATAGGCTCTTACTTTGTTTATCAGGCGACAGTGAGGAACTGTATCGAATGCCTTCCGGAAGTCAAGGAAAATGGCATCTACCTGGGAGCCTGTATCTAATATTTTCTGGGTCTCATGAACAAATAAAGCCAGTTGGGTCTCACACAATCGCTGTTTCTGGAATCCATGTTGATTCCTACAGAGTAGATTCTGGGTTTCCAGAAATGACATGATACACGAGCAAAAAACATGTTCTAAAATTCTACAACAGATCGATGTCAGATATACAGGTCTATAGCTTTGCGCATCTGCTCGACGACCCTTCTTGAAGACTGGGACTACCTGTGCTCTTTTCCAATCATTTGGAACCTTCCGTTCCTCTAGAGACTTGTGGTACATGGCTGTTAGAAGGGGGCAAGTTCTATCGCATACTCTGTATAGAATCGAATTGGTATCCCGTCAGGTCTAGTGGACATTCCTCTGTTGAGTGATTTCAGTTGCTTTTCTATTCCTTGGACACTTATTTCAATGTCAG
Organism: Schistocerca nitens; assembly: GCF_023898315.1. Taxonomy (NCBI): domain Eukaryota; kingdom Metazoa; phylum Arthropoda; class Insecta; order Orthoptera; family Acrididae; genus Schistocerca; species Schistocerca nitens. The sequence goes on from NC_064622.1 coordinate 342,876,590, forward strand.
CCATTTTTTCGTTTGTGCGAGGATTTAGAGAAGGAACTGCAGTGCAGTCCTCCTCTGTGAAATAGCTTTGGAAAAAGGTGTTTAGTATTTCAGCTTTATGCGTGTCATCCTCTGTTTCAATGCCATCATCATCCCGGAGTATCTGGATGTGCTGTTTCGAGCCACTTACTGATTTAACGTAAGACCAGAACTTCCCAGGATTTTCTGTCAAGTTGGTACAGAGAATTTTACTTTCAAATTCACTGAACACTTCACGCATAGCCTTCCTTACGCTAACTATGACATTGTTTAGCTTCTGTTTGTCTGAGAGGTTTTGGCTGTGTTTAAACTTGCAGTGAAGCTCTCTTTGCTTTTGCAGTAGTTTCCTAACTTTGTTGTTGAACCACGGTGGGTTTTTCCTGTCCATCACAGTTTTACTCGGCACGTATCTGTCTAAAACGCATTTTACGATTGCCTTGAACTTTTTCCATAAACACTCAACATTGTCAGTGTCGGACCAGAAATTTTCATTTTGATCTGTTAGGTAGTCTGAAATCTGCCTTCTATTGCTCTTGCACAACAGATAAATTGTCCTCCCTTTTTTTATATTCCTATTAACTTCCATTTTCAGGGATACTGCAACAGCCTTATGATCACTGATTCCCTGTTCTGCGCTTACAGAGTCGAAAAGTTCGGGTCTGTTTGTTATGAGTAGGTCCAAGATGTTATCTCCACGAGTCAGTTCTCTGTTTAATTGCTCGAGGTAATTTTCAGATAGTTCACTCAGTATAATGTCACTCGATGCTCTGTCCCTACCACCCGTCCTAAACATCCGAATGTCCCAGTCTACGTCTGGTAAATTGAAATCTCCACCTAAGACTATAACATGCAGAGAAAATTTATGTGAAGCGTATTCCAGATTTTCTCTCAGTTGTTCTGCCACTAATGCTGCCGAGTCGGGAGGTCGGTAAAAGGAGCCAATTATTAACCTAACTCGGTTGTTGAGTGTAACCTCCACCCATAATAATTCACAGGAACTATCCACTTCTACTTCACTACAGGATAAACTACTACTAACAGCGACAAACACACCACCACCGGTTGCATGCAATCTATCCTTTCTAAACACCGTCTGTGCCTTTGTAAAAATTTCGGCAGAATTTATTTCTGGCTTCAGCCAGCTTTCCGTACCTATAATGATTTCAGCTTCGGTGCTTTCTATCAGCGCTTGAAGTTCAGGTACTTTATCAACGCAGCTTCGACAGTTTACAATTACAATACCGATTGCTGCTTGGTCCCTACATGTCCTGACTTTGCCCCACACCCTTTGAGATTGTTGCCCTTTCTGTACTTGCCCAAGGCCATCTAACCTAAAAAACTGCCCAGTCCATGCCACACAACACCTGCCACCTGTGTAGCCGCCTGCTGTGTGTAGTGGACTCCTGACCTATCCAGCAGAACCCTAAACCCCACCACCCTATGGCACAAGTCGAGGAATCTGCAGCCCACACGGTTGCAGAACCGTCTCAGCCTCTGATTCAGACCCTCCACTAGGCTCTGTACCAAAGGTCCGCAGTCAGTCCAGTCGACGATGCTGCAGATGGTGAGCTCTGCTTTCATCCCGCTAGCGAGACTGGCAGTCTTCACCAAATCAGATAGCCGCCGGAAGCTAGAGAGGATTTCCTCTGATCCATAGCGACACACATCATTGGTACCGACATGAGCGACCACCTGCAGATGTGTGCACCCTGTACCCTTCACGGCATCCGGAAGGACCCTTTCCACGTCTGGAATGACTCCCTCCGGTACGTACACGGGGTGCACACTGGTTTTCTTCCCCTCTCTTGCCGCCATATCCCTAAGGAGCCCCATTACGCGCCTGACATTGGAGCTCCCAACTTGCTGCTGGCAGCTGCTTATCCAACGGCGGCAGGGAGCACCTCGAAGGTTAAGAGCCTGGACAGTTGACTGTCACTGGCAGACCATAAGGCTATGGAGCTTGTACCAAACCTGCGATGAAGAAGCATAGATCCCCAGGGAGGAAACAGCGCTCCCAGCATTTCTTTTTACTCTGCTTGGTAAAGTAATGAGCCTTAGCATGGAGACGCTTAAAAGCGAGGAGGTTAGTCTGTGGAGGATGTTGTTTAAATTGTTGCAGTGCCCGTTGGCAGTCCCGGACAGTGACTGCTACATCCTTTGTCCACCGTGATACCGGTCAACTTTGAGGGGGACCTGTGGATATGGGGACAGCAGTGCCAACAGCAAGAAAAATGGTGACAGAGATGCCTTGCACAACCACACCCAATGGAATTTGAGGGGCAGGTGTTGAAGTGCACAGCAGACATATATAAAGGCCAATTGGCCCTGCAGAATGCCCAACATGGGAGGCCTGCCTGCCTGACGGCAGCAGGGGAACAATAGGATCATCAGAAAGTGGTCACTGTCACTAAGGTCATTATGGGATGACCAACATGAGGAAGCCACGAGAGCAAGGGAGGATATTGTGAGATTGATAACAGTAAAGATGCCATCAGCGGGACTGAAGTAGGTAGGGGAACCATCGTTGTGGAGACATAAATCAAGGTCCATAATAAGTTGGTCAATTGGGAGACCCCACCCGTTGAAGTAGCACTCCCACACTGTGGATGGTGTGCACTGAAGTCCCCACAGAGGAGAAATGGGTGGGAGTTGCTGGTTTAAGGTAGACAGTTCAATGTAAGGAAGTGACCTACTTGGAGGGAGATAGACATTGCCTGAGTCAATTGCACTCTAACCACTATTGCTTCCAGGTTGGTACGTAGGGGGATCCAGTCAATAATGACATCGGAGTGAACCAAATGCAGATCCCACCAGATGCTACACCAGGGCCGGCACGGTTCCGGCAGAACATCTGATAACCAAGACATATTGGAGAGAGAGGACATCAAGGAAGTGCATTTCTTGAAAAACAAGACAGAACACAGTCTAGGAAGAGACAAGAGATTGTATGTCTGTTAAGAGATGATAGTATCCATTGCAATCCACTGGATGGCCGTGTGGTGAGAGTCCAGATTAGACATTAAGAAGCCAAAGAGGAGGTCATGTTACTCAGTCGGTGGTCGTAACCAACAAGGATGGGACGACATACATAAATAAGATGTCAGACTCAGGTTACCAGAGGGGAGATGGCACCTCTGGGAGCACCAGGGAGAGGGGAGGGGGGGGAGGCAGGGGGCAGGGGGTGTCTTGTCTTGGGACTTACATTTCTTCTCTTTCAGAGGTGGATGAGGGCAGGGTACAGAGGAAGTACAGGTGTCTGCAAGATCTGGAAACGAAAGAGAGCAGACAATCTTGAGGTGCACAGATGGTGCATCTTGTGGCCGAGTGGCGGTAGGTGTCTTCCGGCCTGAGAGACGTCAGGGAGGGGGGGGGGGTCGAGAATAGTAAGGGAGGGCAAGTTGAAGGAGCCACGGAAGGAAGAACTGGCTGCAATAGCTCGTGGCCCCATGTGCACCATGCACGAACTCACAAAAGAACTGTGAGGCCCCTGAGGAGGGGGGGGGGGGGGGGGGGGGAGGGAGGGAGAGAGAGAGGGAGAGAGAGGGAGAGAGAGGGATAGTGGACTGCTTCCTAGCATTGTATGTAGTGGTGACAGAGCATGATTCTTTACCAACGGCATTAAAGCAACCCTTCCTGGAGTTGTTTGGCTACCCCTATGCACATACCTCAATGGATGATTTGTGGCTGTTTATGACGATTACTCATCCAAAGTTCTCCTTGAAAACCTATTACACGAAAGATCATCATTGGCATGTAGATTTCTTTCATGAGCCAGAATAACTTCCTGAAATCAAAAAAAGCTTCAAAAGTTATCTGAATATATAGATTGGTGACTGGAATTCGTCTTTCTGATGATTGTGGAATAACATCGTCTTCAACAGCAAGCACCGGCCCAGAGCAGTCTTTGTTCGTACTGCGTTTGTTGAAATAGCTCCTTCAATCTGGAGTGATGGTCGTCCACAGTCTATGTTTGTATATGACACCTGGTAGCGGTCCAATGTGAGAAATAACATTACAGCTACATCCTAATAAAACAACAAATTCAAAGAGCTGTGTTCTGTCATTGACAGTCAGTCATTCTCACAAACATGTTCCTGTCGATTGGATATATTTTCCATTTAAGACTTTCAACACCACTGCTTTCGAATTCCAGAACATAGTTTTCTCTAGCTAACAATAATAAGCATTCGACAATACAAAAAAGGAAGCTCCCAAGTCAACTAGCACCTGGATAGACTTGCCACTGAGATTTCTTGACGGCCATGTGACTGGAATCTCTGGAGGATTTTCATTTGTAGCAGCCTCACTTCCATAGATGGTCACCTCACTTAGTTTTCCTGAATTTGGCAGCTAGTTGAGTCATCTGTAGCTCTATGTGGCAACAGGGAATTGTTACTGAGTGTTGGGGAGTGATCTCATCCAGGTTACGGTGATGTGCATTGTCCAACATGTCGGCTATAATCAGCTGCAATTGGCTGATGCAAAAGGAACTGTTGTCGTATTTGACATCTGGTCATCATGAACTCGTCTCCTTTCTACACAGTAGGGCACATGTCCAGGGCATGCACAGTGACAACATAATGGCATGCTGTCCTTCAAATGTCAGTTCATCTGAGGGGCATTATACTTGGTGAAGGAGTTAGTTGTATGTGCATTTGTCAGGTGCTGTGTTGCGGCATGAAGTCTGACATAGCCAAATCCATTATTCCTGGCGCTTCGTCTTGGGTTGGAGATAGGTGCTGGTGATTGATACACCTCTTCAACATTTATTTTTTACTACCGGACGTATCAGGTCAACATTCATGGCTGCTGACTCTTTCTTTCTTGATATGACAGTTGTGGTTGCATAAAATGCTGTACCTCTTCTTCCACAACCTGGCACACAAGAGAGGTAAGATAATGGTGGTCTTCCATAATTGCCATACGGACCCTTATTCAGGAGCCCATCATATCTTTTTCATCTGTCTTTTCTGTTGTATTTCGTTGATGCACTGGCACCATGTGATGAATTCATCTGTAGCTGTAACAACCTTTACTACAGTGATGACCAACATTTTACCTTACCTGGACCATACTGCGAACACACAACACTCATTTGCTTAACACTGATAATAACCAAGGAGAAAAAAAAGAAAAAAGGAGGGAAAAAAAAACGGTATGGAGCAATGAGAGAGTAGCACATGTGGAAGGAGTTTCAAGTCAAAAATATTTAATTTAAATATATCTAAAAACAAAGATGATGTGACTTACCGAACGAAAGCGCTGGCAGGTCGATAGACACACAAACAAACACAAACACACACACAAAATTCAAGCTTTCGCAACAAACTGTTGCCTCATCAGGAAAGTTATCATAACTTTACATAAATGGAATTTTGTATTCCTTTCTTTTTTTAACAATTAGGTGATAGATGCTCAATTTTTAGGCTCCACTGATAGTTGCTGTGGACCACATCCACATGTGGCCTGGAGGCTGTGGATTGGACACAGCTGTAAAGGAAGAGCTTGGTTCATTTCTTTTGCGACTCCTTTCACAAAGTGTAAGATTTTGTCAGTTTCCGTCATTTTATGATTCACAATGTGGAATAAAGCTAAAACATTCTGAATGTCAGACTGTGAGGCTGAGTCCTGTTATTCATTTGGTCTCCTGCTCAGTGGATTTGCTGCTGGTTGTTGGCAAACAGTTTTTCAGTTCACCTAGAAATATATCCCAGTTGTTGATCTTTTCTCTGTTGTTCTCAAATCACTGCTGGGCTGTGGCATCCAAGTAAATGTACACATTTGCCAAATACTTGATGCCATCCCCCCTATTATATTTGATGGCTTGGTTGAGTCCTTTTAGCCATTACATCAGGCCATGCCCAGCACCTCAGGAAAACTCTGATAAATGCCTGATGTGCAGCTGACTTACTGTTGCTTTGGAATCAATTGGTCTCCTGAATATACAGACCATGGGAACAATGTACAGCTTGTATTCTGATTCCTGTCTGTGTAGGTGACTGCTTTTACATTGCCTATTACAGCCATGTTTATATACATGTTTTGAAGTAGCTAGTGTCACCACAAAACAATGTAACACAATAGCCACAAGCAGTGTTGTAAACAACCTACAACACAGACATTTACTATGAACACCAACATACAGCCAAAACAAAAGTGACCTGGATGCAGACCGCTGCTGTTTATACTAACATCAAATAACCCAGAATATACAAACATAAAAAATTTCGAGAGCCTTCTAGAAATGATAAATACTAAACAACAAAAAACAGCTAATTGCTGAGTTTGAACTGGCAACCTGCAGCATGCCAGGCAGTGACTAACCATTACAGCACACTGTGCAGCAATATTTATATGTCATGCCTGCATTATAAAAACATGAACTATTTATAGGAGAATGGATTAACTGATAGAAGCCTATCTCACAGAAGATTAATTTTAATTTTGTAGGAACAAACAAGGCAATACCAACCATATGACTTACCTTAGAAGACACATCGAAAAAAGCCAAACCTACATTTACAGCATTTGCAGATTTGGAGAAATCTTTTGACAATGTTGACTAGACTACACTCTTTGATGTTCTGAAGATAGTAGGAATAAAGTACATTGAGTGAAATGTTATTCACAACTTGTACATAAACCAGACTGCAGTTGTAAAAGTCAAACATCTTCAATAAACTGCCAGCAACCTTTAAAAACTTGGTTTCATGTAAAGCACAGTTTAAACAAAGTCAGAAAAACTTTTTGATAGCCAACTCCTCCTACTCTAAGAATAAACATCTTAACAGGGACTGTTAGATCAGCTTACGTAAAAATTTCTATTAGATTTCAGTTCTGACAGTATTTGGTCACAACAGCCAAGATTGGGTATTTATGTGTATGATAAATTTATTAAAAGTGCATAACTATGTTTCATTCTGATACCGTATTAACCCTGTAAATATCAGTTTACTGTAATGTATTCACATATTTTGACAATCTCCTGACAAATGATCAGGAAGTGAGTATTATATTCAAATGTTCCTTTTTTTATGTTACACTTTCTGACTTGTTCCACACCAATGAAAATCATCTCATTTTTGGGTCTATAGAACAAAAATTGAATCTAATGTAAAGGACATGAAAGGGAAGCAATAGTTGTAAATGGAGTGAGGCATGGATGTAACCTATCCCTCATGTTATTCAGTACTGCAATTAAGCAAGAGGCAAAGGAACCAAGGAGAAACTTGGTAAGAGGATTCAAGCTCAAGGAGGAGGAGAAAAAAGCATTGACATTCATCGTAGACACTGAAACTGGAAGAGCAGCTAAATGGAATGGATAGTGTCTTCAAAAGAGGTTACAAAATGAACATACGCTGCAAAAGTAAACCAGCATAATGGAATGTACTCAGATTAAATTAGCCAATGTTGAGAGATTAAGAAATGAGACATTAAAAGTAGGAGATGAGTTTTGCTACTTGGGAAGAAAAATAAGTGATGAGGGCAGAAGTAGAGAAGACATAAAAATACAGACCAGCAATATAAAGAAAAGATGCTCTGCACTGCTTCGGTCGCAGGTTCGAATCCTGCCTCGGGCATGGATGTGTGTGATGTCCTTAGGTTAGTTAGGTTTAAGTAGTTCTAAGTTCTAGGGGACTAATGACCACAGATGTTAAGTCCCATAGTGCCCAGAGCCATTTGACCCATTTTTGATGCTCTGCAAATGAGAAAATTGTTAACATCAAACATTAAACTGAGTGTCGGGAAGTCCTTTCTGGAAGTATTTGTTAGGAGTGCACAGAAGTGAGATGTGGACAATAACCAGCTTAGACAAGATGAGAATATATAGTAAATTCTGAAATACAGTGCTGCAGAAGAATCCTATAGGTAAGACAGGATGCTGAATCGAATCAGGGCAATTTTTTTTTTTTTTTTTTTTTTTTTTTTTTTTTTTTTTTTTTTTTTTTTTTGCACAGCTTGACTAAACAGAAGGGATCGACCGATAGGACAAATCTTTATGCATACAGGAATCATCAATTTGGTAATGGAGGAAAGAGTGAGGCATTAAAACTGTTGTGAGAGACATGGCTCGAATGCAGTGAGGAGGCTCACATGGATGAAGATTTCAATAGTTCTGCAGAGACGAAGAGGCTTGCACATGAGAAACTAGTCACCTTCAGACACAATCCACTTTGATATTTGATATGTTGCCAATTAAATGACATGCCGACTGAACAACCCACCCATGACTGACATACAATATTTATATTGGTTGTAGATATAACAACATCATGATATGTTCGGCCATTAAAAAGTTTGGACCGATGTGTTGACAACACCTATAATTCTTACTATGGCACATAAACTTAATTTATCAACATTTGACTATGGTGAGTGGTTCATGACCAATTTTATGGCATCATGGGTCAAAGCAGACAGCTGGTTTTGATAGGTTTAATATTTCTCTTTAACACACAGAATTGTAGTTCTTGATGAAGAAGAAAGAAAGCATGGAAAACTGATATTCTGTAGACTAAGAAACAAATGTTTTTTCTAATTGTAGTTAATGCAGTTATGGGCTAGAGTTTGATAGTGGCCCTACCTCGCATTCTTGGTTGTGATGACAAACTGATATATAGCATTATCCAAAGTCTAGCATAGGTCAGAAGGTATTTCATAACCTGGTAGTAATTTGCTGAATACAACAAATGTGAATGTGAAATAAAAGCTATGGTGACACATTTATCTGCAGTGTTGCCTGATTGTATACATTCATGTCATATTCAACACACTTCTTCCTATAAAAACTTAACTACAAGGTAAATTCAGAATATTTTGGTGCTTCTCACAGACGAACTGATATACTACACACAAACTTAGAGAGAGAGAGAGAGAGAGAGAGAGAGAGAGAGAGAGAGAGAGAGAGATATGTCTTTTAACATACAAGGGTTTAAAAGCTCTGTAGCTTTGCATTACTCCCATCTATCTAAAAAACAATGAACCCAACAGCAATAAAATTTGACAGATACACAGGCTATCAGGCAACAAGAGAACAAGCAATTTCAGCTTCATAGACATTTTGCCACAGCAAAACATCACATTTTAGCACTCTTGACTTAGGATGCTCCTACTTACCAAGTATTAAAATTTGACAAAAAGTTTGTAAATCCTCGTTAGGTTGTTTAGCAAACTTGTAGACTTACACTAAATCTGAAATGGATCAGTGAGAACTCATGGACTAGTTGACATGGAATCAGCCAGGAAGAAAGGAAGATTAGAGTTTAACATATCATCAAAAACGAGGTCATTAGAGACAGTGAACATTCTTGGATTATGAAAGGATGGGGAAGAAAATAAATGTACTCCTTTCAAAGGAACCATCCTGGAATTTGCCTGGGGCACTTTAGGGCAATCACGGAAAACTTAAATCTGGTGACTGGACAGGGATTTGAAATGTTGTCATCCTCCAGAGTGTGACTCCATTGTACTAACCAATGTGCAGCTTCGCTCAGTTGAAGCCAGTAGTACAGTAAATACGCTAATTTTGTACACTACAAATGAGATGTAGTATGAATGAAGATGTATCTACGAAATATATGGCGTTATCAAGGGGTGTTATTGTAGAGTATGGTAAACTTCGCCACCTGGCCGACATTTTACTCCGTGCGTAAGTGACTGAGTATTATTATCACAGTGTCACTCACTCTTTTCTTACAGTTGGGAAGATGGTCCATATACCAGGAGATGCAGAAGCATCAATCAGATATTCAGTTCCTAGTATGCGTTATGCCCATTCTCTTTCATCTCTTCAGGTAGTTGCTGTAGATGAACTCGCTTTGGTTAAAGTAAAGAATAGGGCCCCACTAAAATCTTGATTTTTTCCCCTAACATCTTACTGCAATAACATAAGACGCATGCAAGGATATCAAACTATTTTCGTCAGGTGTTTTTTAATGATGTCATCAATTTTCCAATCCACTGCCTGTTAGAAATGCAATTAAGTATTCGACAAAATTTGCCATGTGTTATTTTACTCTATACAAAAATACATGTCTTTAGAATAATTACAAACACCTATTACTCAACATCATTACTCTTGGATTTCATTTAGGCAGTTTTGCTGTAGTTCTTCCATTAAGCGCAATTGTGCTCTCACTGCGATTTGTATTGTTAATCACGCGTGTGTGACCAATAACCACCCCCAAGAGATAATTTTATGTTATTGTATGCAACTGAATTTTGTTTCTCACCTGCATGTCGTTCTCGATGTACTTTTTTCTTATCCAACGCCGATTGTTCTGTTTCCATTTCGAATTACAGCAAGAAAAGTCTTCTAGCTAAATACAGGTGGCACACGTTAGTTACTACTGTGTCATTACTAACTGTCAACACGGACACTACTCACAAACAACAACAACACAACCACGTGAGCATTGGTCTCCACGCTTCTAACGCCATATTTGTTACACACTCCAAAGATGTACAAACACAACAAACCCGAGCGGCTCCACAATTTGCTGTCCCCAGACGTAAGTCGTTTACACTGCGATTTGTATAGGCACATGTATGAGATACATGTATATGCGACTTTGCGACATGTATCGCGACTTCTATGAGTTGACAAGTATCAACTTCATACATGTATGAGCGTACGTTTACACTGATTGATTTGTATCACTGTGCGATGGCTTCCGACGACGATTTGGAAGATTTCACATTTTTATGTGCTGGTACACTTGCTCTTTTGGAAGATGATAGGAAGAAAAGGCGGAGGAAGCGAAGATGGTGGCAGAGAGAGTTTCTTCGCAAACGCTCTACTCACGGAGCTTACGCAATGCTCGTTCAGGAATTAACGCTAGAGGATGGCGCATATTTTAGAAATTATGTTAGGATGAGTATGAAGGATTTCCGCGGTTTGTTATCTCTTGTTGCTCCTCTTGTGTCCAAAACCAACACAAACTTTCGGGAAGCGATTCCACCAGAGGATCAGTTGCCAGTAACACTCCTTTTTTTGGCCACTGGGGATTCCTTTTCGACGTTAATGTATCTGCATAGAATATCAAAAAGTGCAATATGCAACATTATTCTTCGTGTTTGTGAGGCCATTGTGCAAGTTTTATCCCAAGAAGTGAAGGTAAAAGTTTTATATATATCAGAGTATGTAATATATTATATAATTTTTTCATGCATCTGGCACGTATATCAGTTTTTTGCTATTATTCCGGCAGCCTCACGTGATAATGTTGACAACGGATGCTAATGCCGACAATCGTGTGTGAGACGTTGGCATTAGCAATCGCGCGACAATGCAAATGTTTTGTCATGAAATCTTCGTTTTACGAGGGCAATTACTTTTAACGAGCGGACGAGGGTACACACAAGTAACTGTCAACCAGGAACAGCAACACAAATTTTCTACCGCGCCGTTGATGTTGCCAACATAACCACGTGAGGCTGCTGGAATAGGAATTCACATTTTAACGGCACATACATTTTGCAGCATAAATTTCTCAAATTTTGCTGAAATGGGTTAGCTTTTAGTTCTTTGGAACGACTGACATGCTTCACTCAGTAATACAATATCACAATTTCTGAGGACACTTTCTGCACAGTAAACATATCCAACAACATTAATTTGTATTTAGTTTTATTAAGTAGTACTTGACAGCACATGACATGCATATTTCAACATTTATACATGTTTTTAAGGAATCCATATATTATGTTGCATTTGCATCTATTAGTTCATCGTTTGCCTCCTGCAAACATCTGTATATTCCGTTCTCAAGTCTTGCCATAATTCTAGTATGGCCATTTTCATAAAGAAATCTGAGCTTATTGGCGACAAAGTCACCCAAGTGGGTAAACTGATCCCTTTTTCTGCCTGCTAAATTGTCGCCAACTTTTCTTAAGGTCTGTAAAAGACCTCGGTCTTCATCCAGGTCTCTCCTGGCTCTCTTCAGTGCACTTGATCTACCACTTCCACTCGGACTTGGAGTGGTACAGGGTGACACGGTTGCAGATCCACTTTCATGTGGAGGCACAGAGATGACTGGAGTGGTTTCCACTTCCACAATGTCTTGTGGGGGCGTGGCAGATGTCAGCTCCTCCATTTCTGTTACATCGAAAGGGAAACTAATGCTTCCTTCTCCTTCACCATCTCCTTCTGTGGCTGGGGCTTCCATGACCTTTAAAATACATAAGACATTTATAAGACAAAGTGAGCTATATGTTATACATACATTTAATCAAAGCATCTTAATGTATTGAGAATTTTTTGAGTGTCCATGCGTAAATTAAATTAAAAAAGTAACAATTTTCTTTCCACCTTCCTGCTACTGCAGAGGAATGGCTGAAAATTGCCAAAGAATATGAAGAAAAATGGAATTTCCCCAGGTGTTTGGGAGCTATAGATGGGAGACACATTGACATTGTGGCACCACCCAACAGCGGAACAGTTTATTTTAATTATAAAGAGCGCTTCAGCATTGTTTTGCTAGCAATTGCTGATGCTAATTATAGAATAATTTACGCTGATGTTGGCATGCAGGGGAGAATTTCAGATGGTGGTGTCCTTAAAGACACCACATTTTACAAAATGTTAGAAACCAAAACTTTAAATAAACCACCATCAACTCCTCTTCCTGGTAGGAGCAAGCCTGTTCCATATGTTTTCGTCGCTGACGAAGCCTTTGGCCTAGAGGAAAATATTGTGAAACCATTTCCAGGTCTGCATGAAAAAACTGGCTGAAGAACTTCATTGCTGAATGACAACAGAAGAGAATATGCTGAATACTTCTGCAGTATTCAGGGCTCCATCCCATGGCAGTATGGAAAATAAGTTCCACATCATTGTTAAATGATGACATGAAGTAATATGCTCTATTCTTCAGCAGTATTCACGACTTCAAACCATAGCAGTATGGAGAATCATGTTTTTCAGTGAAATTGTAAATATTCACATTATGTAAAGCATTAGCACGAAAAACTGGGGACTAGTGCAGCAGGGGATACAACCCGTCGGCTTTGAACAATGACGTCACAAGTCGCCAGAGAGCATGTATTACAGAGATGAAAGAGCTGAGGAGAATGTTGAGAAACAAAGGAATGCGAGAGAGATAAACATTGATCTTGTCAAAAGCATAAGTGTTTTTTGACTTAAAAAAAATCTCACGAGATAGAATAAACTGATCCTACTTTATTAAGCAGCTCCCTTCAGTACCTAATAACTGTTTTTTGCCTTGTTAAAAAAAAAATCTCACGAGATAGAATAAACTGATCCTACTTTATTAAGCAACATCTTGTCAAAAGCCGAGAAGCGATTGTTCTTAATGTTCTAGCTCCCTTCAGTACGTAATAAGTGTTTTTTGACTTTTTTAAAAAAAATCTCACGAGATAGAATAAACTGATCCTACTTTATCAAGCAGCTCCCTTCAGTACCTAATAACTGTTTTTTGCCTTGTTAAAAAAAAATCTCACGAGATAGAATAAACTGATCCTACTTTATTAAGCAATATCTTGTCAAAAGCCGAGAAGCGATTCTTCTTAGTGTTCTAGCTCCCTTCAGTACGTAATAAGAGTTTTTTGGCTTTTTTTTTTAAATCTCACGAGATAGAATAAACTGATCCTACTTTATTAAGCAATAGTGTTTTTTGGCTTTTTTTAAAAAAAATCACACGAGATAGAATAAACTGGTCCTACTTTATTAAGCAATATCTTGTCAGAAGCCGAGAAGCGATTCTTCGTAGTGTTGTAGCTGCCTCCAGTAGCTGATAAGTGTTTTTTGGCTTTAAAAAAAAAATCTCACGAGATAGAATAAACTGATCCTACTTTATTAAGCAATCAGTAAAAACACGAAATGGAAAGATAACAGCAAAAGCTGTTATGTTTTAGTTTAGTTTTTTTTATTGATTGCTGAATAAAGTAGGATCAGTTTATTCTATCTCGTGAGATTTTTTTAAAAAAAAAGCCAAAAAACACAATCCACATTACCTCAATATCATTACGAAAAATATTAAGTACCGGACGAATAAAAAACAAACAATTAAGTTAATTAAATCACACATTTAATGATGCACCGAATATCAAGCGATCGCTTTTAGATTAACATTAAATTATTTTAATGATAGTGCTTATTAGAACACAGAACTGCTTTATTATCTATGCCTCGAAGTGAAGACATTACGATCTATGACTAAGGAATGACGTAATTGTTCAAAGCCGACGGGTTGTATCCCCTGCTGCACTAGACCCAAAAACTGTTGCCAAATATATGATTAATAAAATAATATAACAAATTTATTTACTGGTACTACTTCATGTGTGCTTCTATGAGAGAGTGGTTTGTAATTGTCTCTTATGAACTGAATACTTTCAAAAGCATACCATGAAGAGTGGTACACATTGCTGCTCTTCCTTTTCGCTAACTCGCGACTATATTGGCTTTTTAAATTATGCCACTTGTCCTCACATTCCTTCCTTGACACGTCAAATGCCTTGGCAATTTCCTCCCACTCGTCGTACCTTTTCTGAGTGTTCTTATAGTCTCCTAGTTTCACATCCCATATACAGGGATGCCTGCGCACTGCCTCTATAAAATGCAGTGTATTTTGTTTTGACCAAGAAGTCATGGTAAATTTTAAAGTATTACATGCGAGCACAACACACGACACAATACGCAAATAACTACACAACAAACGACAGTCGGCACCTCCAAAACTCAAACAGCCGCCAAAGAGCCTGGTACTACGCATGCGCTAAGCGTCAAAATAAGCGGCAGGCGACAAGACGACAGGAAATGATAGTACTGCGCATGCGCGAGTTCTTAAAATGTCGCTCATATACATGTCGCGTATATGGCCAAAAAGCGATATACAAAATGTATACTTGACATGTATGAGCTCGAGGGTCCGCATACAAGTTCCGTGAATTTTTGTATGAGGTGATGTATCGCGACATGTCATGTCGCTCACACATGTCGCGATACATGTATCCCAGTGTAAACGTACACAGTCGCGACACTTCGCCTCGATTTTGTTGCCTATATCGCCAGCACCGCCCCAAGCGGCCAGTAATTTAAACTGTGAATTCGGCGCGATCGTGAAAGCGAATAGTGGTTGTTTATTTTTATTTCTACAATGGTTTTTACAAGCGGGAGCGTTTGTAGCGCAATAAATTGCAGCAACACAGGAAGAAGACGCCACAGCTGTCTTTTTTAGGTTTCCTAAGGATCCCAAGAGGGATATACCATCATGTTAGTAAACTGTATCGTCAGGATTCACTTGCAAACTACTTGTGTATTAATGTTTCGTTTTAGGAGCAGAAAATAGCTGTTAATAGCAGATGAGAAGACCTTATGAAAAAAGACCCAGTTAACCTGTATAATAATATTAGGTTCTTTTCGCTACATTTCGAATAAAACCATTTCATGAACGCAGACAATAATAAACTCGTGTATAGTGCAGTACCCACACTGTTTGGCATTCCAAATAAGCCACCTTAACTGACGATGAAGATGAAACTGTCACAAAGATTCGACAATCCATCTAAAGCTGTAAAACGGTCCTACGACACAGAAGCAGCCACTTCAGCTCTCCATGTATCAGTGCCAGATTCGTGTGAATCGTCAACACAGACCTACTTTGACGAAAAAGTGGTTAGATGAAGTGCAGTTATTCGTGTCTTACAAAAGCCTATTGTTTGGTATGTATTTCATTCACTTCTCTTGTTAGTCACTTAATTTTCCTTGCTTCCTTCGTGTGATTACATTATTTTGTTATCACCTTGTTCACTGACAGATTGTTTGAAAATTATTGAAATATATGGTTTTGCGTGAAATGTATTGTAATCAGTTCATTATAATATTTTCAACATATTTCACCCCCCCTATTTGGCAGTTGCTTATCCCACTTAGAATAATATAAAGATGATGGGCGTACTTGTGGCAACAGGCGATGTCGGTACCCGTTTGAATTACCGCGATTGACGGTTTAACATCTGCGTGTACTTGTAGGCTGAATAAGAGAAGTAGGCTTGC
The DNA here is from genome assembly GCF_023898315.1 of Schistocerca nitens. NCBI lineage: Eukaryota > Metazoa > Arthropoda > Insecta > Orthoptera > Acrididae > Schistocerca > Schistocerca nitens. The sequence goes on from NC_064622.1 coordinate 342,892,626, forward strand.
CTCAGCTTGATGCAGTAATTTATTAACGAAACCCTGCGGTCGGAACAGACAATAATACACTGCAACCGATAACTCGTGCGAAGGCGTGAGAAAAGTTCAGTACGGTAAATTATTCCGTATCTAACACACTTTGATTCACGCTTTCGCCAGGAGTAGAACATGAAACAGAAATCAACAATCAAAGAATAAAACACAGAAGAAATGTTGCTTGTGTATAGCGCCTCTGGCGTCCAGCGGGAAAGTTTCGCAGCACTGTACTTTCAAACACCCGAGCATGTCACGGAGCTGGACGATGACAGAATACGCCAATCAGCCCCCATGGTGGAAGCGGAGCGTCATTCCAAATAGCTTGTTGAGAAATTGACACGTAGTCCGTATCTTGAGGTGCGTGGTGGTGGGTCAACTGCGGCCCCCAGCTGCATATGTGTCGGCAACGATGACAGAATGCGCCACAGGCGACAATGACAAACACAGTAGGCCTGCAGAACGATAAATGAGCTGTCGATCGCTTTTGCATGTAGAGGTCCATGTCTGTGCTTCTTACGTGTGAATCTGTGTGTTTATATTCTTTTGATATCAACGAGGTAAGCTGCAATTTTTCCAACGTCACAAATGTTTCTTCACGAATGCGTTGAGCTTGCCACTCGATTTATGGTTTTTGTCCATACTTGCGCTTATTTTAGAATCATTATTAGAAACATATATGCCTTCTGATACTATACAAACCCTTGGAGGCAAGAAAATAACACAATTGTTTTGTAAATTACATAGGATATGGATGCAAAACAAACATTATGCTTACGACGCGTCTGATGTTCACCACACTCGCTGCTTGGAGCGCTAGTGTCGCTCCATCTGTCAAACGGTAACAACTTTTACAGCAGTGAGTGTCGCCACTGTTATGTTAGACTGTCGTATAACATAACAGTCGTGACACTACGCCTCGTTTTTGTTGCCTTCTGCGCCAGCAGCGCGCCAAGCGGCCAGTAAGTTAAACTGTTGAGTTCAGCACGATCGTGAAAGCGAAAGCGCAGTAGTTGTTTATTTTGGTTTGGACTGTGTATTTACAAATTGAAACGCAGCGTAGCGCAATAAATTGCAGCAACAACAAGAAGAAGATACCACATCTGTCTTTTTTTTTTTCAGGAATCCTAAGGACTCTGAGAGGAATATAACAGCATGTTACTAAACTTTGCCGTCAGGATTCGCTTGCAAACTACATGTATATTGGTGATTAATGTTTCCTTCTATGAGCAGAAAATGGATAGTGAATAGCAGATGAGAACATCTCGTGAAAAAGACCCTATTTACCTTTATAATAATGTTAAGTTTTGTCCACTACACGTCGAACAAAACCAGTTCATGAATGCAGACGATAATAAACTCGTGTGGAATGCAGTTAACCACATTGTTTGGCATTCCAGATAAGCCACTTCAACTGACGCTGAAGAGAAAAATGCCACAGAGGTTCGACAATCCGTCTAAAGCTATAAAACACTTCTATGGCACTGAAGCAGCCAGTTCAATTCTCCATATATCAGTGCCAGATTCATCTGAATCGTCAACACAGACCTGCTTCGACGATCAAGTGGTAAAATTAAGTGCAATTATTCATGTCTAGAAAAAGTGCATGGAATGCCAGAATGTGCTAATCGCTAGACTTTATGCAAAACTGTTACAGACAGCAAAGGAAAATATCAGAGGTATCAAGTGAAGAAGGACAGACAAATTTTGAAGACTATAGGATCCCTATATTTAAAAAAAAATATGCCCTTGACTTGTTGTTAAGCCAGATAAACATGCCATCTGCAAGATGGAAAGACAAAAATAAGCTGCTTGCTCTAATTTTATTATATTACAGCACTCAGACATACAGGTTTTGTCAAAATATTTTATGTTTCCATCAGTGCATACATTACAGAGGTATGTGGAAGATATACAAATAAAATAGAGGATAAGTGACAATATGTTCCACCTTTCAAAGCAGAGGGTACAGCTTTTCTCCGATATTGATAAACTAGTGCATATGTCATTGGATGAAAAGTCTCTAATGGCAAATTTAACATATGACAGCACTTCTGAGAATGTTATTGTTTGGAGGACTTGAGATTTACACTAGCAGTATGTTTCTCCCACTATTTGGCACTTGCTTGTCCCACTTAGAATAATATAAAGATGAACATCGTACGTGTGGCAACAGGCGACACTGACTAAAACACAGTAGAACTATGGAACGACAAATGCGGCGTCTCTGCTTCTTATGTGTGAATCCATGTGTTTATATTCCGTTGATATCAACTTGCTAAGCTGCAGTTCTATCCAACGTCACAAATGTTTCTCCACGAATGTGTTGTAACTTGCCACTGATTTCATGATTTTTATCCCTACTTGCTCTTGTTTTAGAATCATTTTTAGAAACATCTATGTCTTCTGATTTTACACAAAGTAATGGAGGCAAAAAAATAATTCAAGTATTTCATAAACCACGTATGAAAACAAACATCATGCTTACGACACATCTGAAGTTCTCCTTCAGTGTCGCTCCATCTATCAAACGGTAACTAAAATTACAGTCGCGACTGTTATGTTAGACTGTGATATCATCCCAAGAGTCGTTATGTGGATATATTGAGAAGAGACTCACCAGTGGTTCTGCTCCAGTTAGCTCATTGTTCTGCTCTACACAAAGACCCAAACGTAATACAGTTTGGTTTCAGTGACCTCAGTACTAATTTAGTATCGAGCTCACTGCTTCGTTTTCACCGTACATTGGCTTGTGCATTCTGTCAAAGTTTCCCATATATTAATAGCTTGGGAACGAACAAGCCAGAACACATATATTAAAGTGATGCTATTCGATAACATGTGAAAACTACAAGATTGAGTGGCGCCACTTTGTGCTTTGCCACCAAAAATTATAACTTTGTGATGCCACTAGCCTTCCCCAAACACCGATAGAGCCTTTCAGTGGCCAGCTCTATTTCAAATTCAAATTATTTGTATGTAGACTACTGTGGTGCTGTCTGTGTACTGGTCTATAATAGTAGAACAGATAATATTAGAATAGATTAGATGCAGTTTCGTCCATAGACTCAAAAATGAGATGTTTCTCGTGGGTGTGGAACATGTCAGAAAGTATACCACACAAACATAAAACATTTGAATATAATACTCACTTCCAGATCATTTGTCTGGAAATAATCAAATCATTTGAATACTTTACAGTAAACTGGAACTGCTACTATTTAATGGATTAATACACTGTCAGAATGGAACATAGTTATGCACTTTTAATAAATTTGTCATACACAAAAATACGTAATCTTGACCGTTGTGACCAAAAGCTGTCAAAACTGAAATCTAACAGACATTTTTGCTTAATCCAGTCTAACAGTCCCTGTTAAGATATTCATCTATAGAGTAGAACAAGTTGCCTACCAAAATGTCTTTCAAACTCGGTTTAAACTGTGCGTCATCTGAAACCAAGATTTTAATTGTCACTGGCAATTTATTGAAATTGTATGTTCCTGAATATTGGGCCACTTTTGGACCAAAGAATGTGATTTTAGGTCTTTATGTAGATTGTTCTTATTCCTAGTATTGACACTATGTGTTTAGCTGTTGCTTGGAAATAGAGACATATTATTTGCAACCAATTTCAATCTTGTTGTTGTTGTGGTCTTCAGTACTGAGAGTGGTTTGATGCAGCACTCCATGCTACTCTATCCTGTGCAAGCTGCTTCATCTCCCAGTACATACAGCAGCCTACATCCTTCTGAATCTGCTGTGTTCATCTCTTGGTCTCCCTCTACGATTTTTACCCTCCACACTGCCCTCCAATAACAAATTGGTGATCCCTTGATGCCTCAAAACATGTCCTACCAACCGATCCCTTCTCCTAGTCAAGTTGTGCCACAAACTCCTCTTCTTCCCAATTCTATTCAATACCTCCTCATTAGTTATGTGATGTACCCATCTAATCTTCAGCATTCTTCTGTAGCACCACATTTCGAAAGCTTCTATTCTCTTCTTGTACAAACTATTTATCATCCATGTTTCACTTCCATACATGGCTACACTCCATACAAATACTTTCAGAAACGACTTCCTGAGACTTAAATCTATATTCGATGTTAACAAATTTCTCTTCTTCAGAAACACTTTCCTTGCCATTGCCATATCCTCTCTACTTCGACCATCATCAGTTTGAATATACTGAGAAGCGTTGGTTAGAATACCCTATTGCTTGAACAGTTTTCTACATTATGTTCTTGAATTTTCATCACAAATGAGTCTTATTTTTCTCTTGCTTTGATGAGTTACACAAAAACGATATCCCATGTGACATAATAGAATGAAAGTAAGCAAAGAATGTAAGTTTTTTTATTTTAATCTCCTATATCTGACATGATTTGCATTGCAAATATAGACTTGTCCAGGTGCTTCAGCAGTTCTATGTTATGTACTTACCAACTGAATTTATTATCGAGTTGTAATCCCAGAAATTTAACACTGTCGACCTCTTCTATTTGCATGTCATTGTATTTCATACACATACTGGATGGAAATCTCTTACAGGTTCTGAACTGCATATAGTGGATGTTCCAAAGTTTAATGAGCATAAAGTAGCTTTAACCATAAATTAATGTTGGTGAAATTGTCTTGCAGTTGTGTTGCCTTGGCACCAGATCACAAGTATTGTACTTTTTCAAAGGTGCAATTTCTCTTCCATTGCTTGTTTCCACTTTGATGACTCTAGTATTTTTTTTGTACTTCTTTATTCGTCCTGTAAATCGTTATTTAGTATACAGTTTGTACAAATGTTGTAGGAAAAGCCCAGTTCGATATAGTACATACAAGTTTATACATGCTGTGATTTTGATACTGAATATCGAAACAATTATAAAACAATAAGATGACTGAAAAAATAGTATGGTTAAGAATATGTAATCACTATATGTTCTTTATTACACTATATGTTCCAAAAAATCAGAAACAGAACAGAAGCAGTGGTCAAGCAGGTATTCATTCAGTTTCAACTTAAACTTATGTAGCTTTTGTGTCTGTTTTCAATAGGCATAATGCAAGTACTAAACACTCCTCCCCTACCAATTTTTGCAATTACTGTATTGAGATGCAGGTAATGCACTGCCCAGTACCATGAGAGTGTAAATCACTGTTATTCTTGACGATATTATCTTCTTATAAGATGCTTAATTTTATGAATATTAGCGTTTTGTAGATGTATAAATAAGGAAAGGAAAGTATATTGAGACTTTTAAATATTGGTTTACAGGAGTCTCTGTATTTAGCATGTGATATTATTCCTACAACATTTTTTTGCAGCCCAAATGTTTTTCTGCTACTCATGGAGTTCCCCAAAAGATAATCTCACACATCAGTAATGAATGGATTCTGTCATGCTACATAGTGACCACTGATGCATGAGTCGCATTTTGTGAGAGGATTCTTACAACATATGTTAGTGTATTTAACTTTTTATGTATATTATTCATGTGTGTCTTCCATTTCAAGTTCTCTTGAATACGTATACCTAAAGATTTTGTCACACTCATGTTTGAGACAGTTTTTCTGTCAAAATTAAAAGAAGGTGTTGCATGGTGAAGTTTCTGTAAAGTGTGCAAGTTACCTGTGCTTCAGTTGCTTCTTCAAAAGCTTGAGGTTGAAAGGTAATGGCAGAACAAGCTATACCTTGGTTCTCGTAGATTACATCAATCTCTCAGATTCAGTCTTTCATTTTCTTTGACTTTTTCAATAGCATTGTTCTCTGGAGATTCCACTTGAACCGCTTCTGCAGCATGACCCCCAGATAAAATTCAGCATACCTTTGTTCCAGGTTTAAGCCACTAGTTTCTCCCACACTGAAAGAGACATTCAGGAAATTGTAATTTTCTATGATTCAACATTGTAGATGCGATAATTGGTACTACATTCTTCAATTTACTATCTCATTTTGATCGAAACTGATTAGGAATGTGTACATATGCAGCTGATCTAACTTCCTCATGTGTCCTGAAGAAACAGGTTTTCCAAACAATTTTTCATATGGCATAACATTATTGTTTGTTTTATGTGATTGTCACTTTAAGATGTTCCTGTGTATGCCCAAAATTCGTGATACAAGGCTGTAGTCAGCGAGAAAATAGTCAACAACAATGGAACTGTTTTCCCACTTAGTTCAGTCATTCTGCAGTGGGGTATAGGGAGTTGTTTTCTCATGTATTATTCTATTTTGCTTGAAATAATCTACCAATTGCTTATTTATGAATTTGGTCCTACTGTCACTTCTCAGAACTGTGATTTTGTCTCCAGTTTGTCTTTCAATCAGTCTCTGAAATTCCAATATCATGGGGAAATTATCATGTTTGCTTTTAAGGAAATACACAAATCTGTATAAAATGCAGTTATCCTTGAAAATTATATACAAATGTGCAACTTTAAGAGATGTTTTTCTCGCCCATTCACTCAAATCTGCATGAATAAATTCACAAGAAACTTTGACTGCTGATTAAATTTGAATTAAATGATTTTCTCTTGATCTTGCCACACTGATATGATTTGCAAGAAAGATCTCCATCTTTCTTTGCTTGTAATTAGGAATTAATTTCATATCAGTCATGTTGTTCAGATCTTTGCAATGGATGTGTCTTCATGCCAGATCATTGTGAAATTCAAGGAAGTAGTATAGCCTGAAGTACAGCTGACATTTAAATAACATTTGATGATGCTGATTGGCATACTCAATTCCTGTTGTAACTAGGCCCGAACTGCAAACTACCATTGTCTAGTCCTCAAAAATAGCATTTATTCCCCTTTATGTGACTACTCCCACAGAAAACAAATTTTTCTTTAGCTTAGGAATATACAATGTCTTTTCCAAAAATGTGAACATGCCGTTTTCCCTCAACTAACGTCAGTACTTCAGTGGATTTATTGACTTCTGCCTTAAAAATTGAATTGTATCCAGTTTGAACAAAGGCATCATCAGATTGAGTTGTAATAAAAGTGTTGAACCAATCATTCCATGATGTCATATGTTTTGACAAAGCACTAAAAACTAACAAAATATTTTCGCAACCTGGAGCAAAAAACATCTGCTTGCTCTAGTCATAAAGCATAGTGCTCGTAAGCATTACCCTTCATATCGAGCCTTGCTATACATTTTTTCCCCTAAGATTTGAAATGTCCCATTTTGTAACTGTAATAACATTCAACATATCTTCTGCTGATTGTATCAGATACAATGTTATTCTTTAAATTGAACCTAAGTGTTTTGTTGACATTAACTGCTACAAAGGACGTGTGTTCCTCTTTCAATAAACTTGAAGTCAAATTTTAACCATGTTAGATGTTTCGAGATTTCCGCTGGGATCGATTGACTGATTTGTCTTTATAGAACACAGTTCAAATCAAGACATGACCAAAGTACAGTAAGTGAGGACACACACTTTGAAATATCAGCTATTGAATGGACAGGGCTTGATATCACCAAGAAATTAATCATTTTGTGTGTGTGGACACTTTTTTCAATAAATTAACAGAAGTTCTTGATAAAGTCTCAAGTACAAAGGTCAACATAATTCACTGTGGGGACATTAACATCAACAGTAATATCATAAATGACTCCAGCAGCACTTTCATAAACATCCTTCAAAGTTTTGGCATGTCCCTACAGTGACAAAGCAGTAATTGACCATGTGGCCACAAATATGGACAGGTAAAAATGTGATGTAGCTATAAAATATCTCGGACTATCAGACCATCTCTGTCGAATAACAACAGTAAAATGAGGCATTGAATCATTCCCTAAGTTACAAGCCTAGAAATCAAAATAAAAGATTTTTCAAAAGGACTTGAAAAACAAAGCTGGGATGAAGTTTATAATGAAATCAATGTGAATATGAAATTCTCTAAATTCTCCACATTGTTTAAATTAAACTTTGAAAAGGCATTTCCTAAGTATGCATGTCTCTATCAACATCTCACAAAAACAGATGGATAACAGCAGGTATTAAGAAGTCCTCCCAAACACTTAAACACCTCAGTTCCATGAAAAAGATTCGCAATGATCCAGAAGTCTTAAATTTCTATCATAGGTACAAATAGATCTATAGGAAGGTGCTGAATGCTGCAAAAAAGCCATTTAATGACAAAATAATATATAATGCAGAAAATAAAAGCAAACCAGTCTGGTATGTTATAAAAAAGGGAACAGGGAGAGGCAAACAAACCCAGAATAACATACCGCTAAGGAAGGGGGATAAGGTAATAAATTAATTACTTCTGAATACATTGTGGGAGTGAACCGTGATCAATGTTGTTACAAAGATGTACTATCAAAAACAGTCTTGATCACAATTTATTTATTCCGGTGACCGGTTTTGACCACTACTGTGGTCATCTTCAGACCAATGAGTAAGAACATCCTTCTGCCGGTAAATCACTAGTGGTCGAAACTGGTCGCCGGAATAAATAAATTGTGATCAAGACTGTTTTTGATAGCAAATATTTTTTAAAAGGTATGGATATAGATTCTTTTATTGATGATATGAGAGCTAAAGATTTTCATGAAGACATGAAACTGATTATAAATGAATTTGATGCAAGTGTTTACCAAATAATAATATTTACGACATTCCACAAGAAAACAGGTAAGTTGTAGGAAAAATGAAAGATGAAAATAGTGAAAAAATTATTTTAGATTATGTTACTTTACAGTCGAAAATGTATGCTTGTAGAGTAGAAGATAAATAATATAAAAAAATGTAAAGGAGTAAAAAATCTGTAATGCCAAATGAAATTACTTTTAACAATTATAGAATTAATTGTTTTAATTTCTGATGATGACAAAAGGTTTACATTAGAAGATGGAATAAATACTTTACCATATGGTTGTTGTAAAAGTAAAGAATAAAAAATTAATTATTTAACCGATTTGTTTATTAAACTTGAAATGGAAAATCAACACAATAGTTCATAATGCTTTTTCATTTGTTTAATATTTTAACCGATTTTGAATTCAAAACTTCTCATGGTTGGAATTCACAGTCATATAATATTTCTTAAAAAACATCATAGTCGCCGTTGACTGTATGAAATATTTATTATTGGAATTCACAGTCATATAATATTTCTTTAAAAACATCATAGTTGCCGTTGACTGTATGAAATATTTATTATTATGAATGCATTTTCAAGTAACACTGCAAAATTTACAGTGTGTCAGAATATAAGACTATCTGACATGTCATCATCAAAATGCAGTCTTTTGAATGCGAGAATCCCACAAGATATGATGAGTACGACACTTATTACATCGTAAAATGTTGTTAAATATGTGCTGAATTGTCAATGTTACCATCTTTCTAATAATCTATCACAAATAAAGCTCAGGTGCACTGACAACATGTGGAGCTAAGTCTGTTCTTGAACACGAACACGAATACGAACAACACTACGCTCGCTCATGCCAGATTCCCTTGCAATTTGACACAAACTATCACAAGGATCTCGAACCACAGTGTCAAGAGTACCGATTTCCGTTTCCTCATTAGTAACTTTCCTTCACCAGATATGTTTCCGATGCATTAAAGATCCAGTTGTTCTCAATTTATCAAACACATATTTAAATGTACGTCATGTAGGGTGAGCACACTGAGGATATCTTTCAACATATAAGTCTCTAGCTCTCACTGAATTTCGTTGGCATTCTCCATAAATCAGAAGCATATCGACTTCTTCTTTCCCCCACCTCCTCCTGTTCTTCCAACATCTCCGCATCCTTTACACTGTCCGCAGGCTTGTTCCCCCCCACCCCCTGGTTTCCTCCTCCGTCTCCACCACCGCCTGTTGCCGCTCCTCTATCGCTTTATCCCTCCCTCTCTCCACATCTTCCTTCTCCTTCGTCAGGGTAATTTCCAGCGCCTCCCCCTCCCGGACGATGAACTTTGCTGTGACATATACCCTTCCTTTCACCTATAATCTGGCCTTGTTCCCCCTTTTTTCCTCTCCCCTCCTCCTCCCAGAGCGGATTTTCCTCCTTCCCCTTCCCCCTGAGACCCTGCACCCTATCCTTGCCTCTTTCCTTCCCACGTCCCTCCCTACCTGGCCCTCTTCGCCGCGCCCCCCGCCCATCTCCCCCCCCCTCTACCCCTCCCTCCCTTCTTCCCTTCTCCCTCATCTCCTTGCGCCTGGCAGATCCGCCGTTTTGATTATCATCAGTGTGTCACATCAGCATTGTGTTTAGTGCTGTTTCTCCTGTGTGTAAAGAGGTGCAATTTTAATTGTGTGCTGGCCTTATACTTAGTGTTACTGTCAGTGTTTGTTATGTGCTATGCCATCCGTCGATACTTTCATGCTCCGGTCATACTGTGCCTTGTGCTCTTTTAATTGACCCAGTGTATGGTTTTTTGTGTGCGCTACTTTGTTATGGTTTTTATCTCCATTTCAGTCACCCCTTTTTTATCAATTGTCTTCCGTGATGTTCCCTCTTTCTTATATCTACGTACACCGTGTTTTCTCCTTTGTTATTTTTAAACGTCTTCTATTGTTTGTTCTATGTCTCTCGGCTGAAGAGCAGCGCATATGCTGCTGCTAGCCTGCCCCGATGGGGAATTGAAATACACTCCTGGAAATTGAAATAAGAATACCGTGAATTCATTGTCCCAGGAAGGGGAAACTTTATTGACACATTCCTGGGGTCAGATACATCACATGATCACACTGACAGAACCACAGGCACATAGACACAGGCCACAGAGCATGCACAATGTCGGCACTAGTACAGTGTATATCCACCTTTCGCAGCAATGCAGGCTGCTATTCTCCCATGGAGACGATCTTAGAGATGCTGGATGTAGTCCTGTGGAACGGCTTGCCATGCCATTTCCACCTGGCGCCTCAGTTGGACCAGCGATCGTGCTGGACGTGCAGACCGCGTGAGACGACGCTTCATCCAGTCCCAAACATGCTCAATGGGGGACAGATCTAGAGATCTTGCTGGCCAGGGTAGTTGACTTACACCTTCTAGAGCACGTTGGGTGGCACGGGATACATGCGGACGTGCATTGTCCTGTTGGAACAGCAAGTTCCCTTGCCGGTCTAGGAATGGTAGAACGATGGGTTCGATGACGATTTGGATGTACCGTGCACTATTCAGTGTCCCCTCGACGATCACCAGTGGTGTACGGCCAGTGTAGGAGATTGCTCCCCACACCATGATGCCGGGTGTTGGCCCTGTGTGCCTCGGTCGTATGCAGTCCTGATTGTGGCGCTCACCTGCACAGCGCCAAACACGCATACAACCATCATTGGCACCAAGGCAGAAGCGACTCTCATCGCTGAAGACGACACGTCTCCATTCGTCCCTCCATTCACGCCTGTCGCGACACCACTGGAGGCGGGCTGCACGATGTTGGGGCGTGAGCGGAAGACGGCCTAACGGTGTGCGGGACCGTAGCCCAGCTTCATGGAGACGGTTGCGAATGGTCCTCGCCGATACCCCAGGAGCAACAGTGTCCCTAATTTGCTGGGAAGTGGCGGTGCGGTCCCCTACGGCACTGCGTAGGATCCTACGGTCTTGGCGTGCATCCGTGCGTCGCTGCGGTCCGGTCCCAGGTCGACAGGCACGTGCACCTTCCGCCGACCACTGGCGACAACATCGATGTACTTTGGAGACCTCACGCCCCACGTGTTGAGCAATTCGGTGGTACGTCCACCCAGCCTCCCGCATGCCCGCTCTACGCCCTCGCTCAAAGTCCGTCAACTGCACATACGGTTCACGTCCACGCTGTCGCGGCATGCTACCAGTGTTAAAGACTGCGATGGAGCTCCGTATGCCACGGCAAACTGGCTGACACTGACGGCGGCGGTGCACAAATGCTGCGCAGCTAGCGCCATTCGACGGCCAACACCGCGGTTCCTGGTGTGTCCGCTGTGCCGTGCGTGTGATCATTGCTTGTACAGCCCTCTCGCAGTGTCCGGAGCAAGTATGGTGGGTCTGACACACCGGTGTCAATGTGTTCTTTTTTCCATTTCCAGGAGTGTTCAATAAAGAAAAAAAAACTTCTTCGTCGACACTAGTCGTACCATTCCTGTTAGTGTTGTATTGCGAAACTGTCGAATGGTATTTACATGTCAATGGCACATTAGATGGATACGCCGTATTCAGCGAATATTTACCATTTGCACGATATACGAGATAGAATTGTCAGAGCATGTGCTTCGATAAGTGGCGAAGTGATAAGGAATACCACTCAATCCATGATAAGAAGATTGCAGCACTGCATTGATACCAATGGTTATCACATCGAACACTTTCTGTAAATGGACATTCATGCTACCTTTTTGACCTTTGTTGACCTTCAAAGACCTTACTGTTACACATTCGTCTCCATAGCCGCTATCAGAAAATAAGTATCAAACTACAGCATCCCATTTATGAAAACAAAGTTGACCTTCATATCTCTGACGTGGCCCCACCTAGCAACAAAAAACCAACGTCATATTATGCCCCCATTGTCCCATGCAACATTTGTGCCACAAAGATTTCAGCTACTGTCATACTTTCGGAGTTATTCTCGGTGGCAATCGTTGATGACTCACCCTGTATACTAATAGGAAAATAACTGTCATAAAAACTGTGACCAGTATCGACAAAAAATAGGCAATTTGTCATGAAGCTGTGATGTGAAACTATAAGACAAGCAAACATCAACTTTTTGTGCCAATTAGTTTCCTCAGAACTGAACTAGAAATATTTTGTAGCTAAGAAAACCGAAAGAAGTGCTTCTTAATTTTTTAAAAGAAAAGGAGAATCTGCACCGAAAAACTGAGTACAGGAATCAGGAGTTTACGTAGCTTTGCTTCATTTACATATAGTATTTTTAACAGCTGGGTCGGAGATTTTCTCCGCTCAGGGACTGGGTGTTGTGTTGTCCTAATCATCATCATTTCATCCCCATCGACGCGCAGGTCGCCGAAGTGGCGTCAACTTGAAAGACCTGCACCAGGCGCTTGGTCTACGCGACGGGAGGCCCTAGCCACACGACATTTTATTTCAACAGCAAGAAATTTGGGAAACACTTTTTTCTCATGCACTGATATCAGCCGCCGTGTGGGAACTGCTTCCTGCAGGGATGCCCTCGCTGCTCAACGCTGCTACCAATCGCTGCAGCGTCAACCCCATAGCCAGACAACTTTCTGTCTGGCCAGGCCTTAAAGTTGTCAGCATACGGGATGAGGCAGCTAACAATGGATGTGTACGCAGGAGGAATGTCCAGTGTCATGAGGGGTAACGCCTTTGGCACATGGAACGAGCTAGTTAGCCGTTGTCGGCTTTATTTGCCACACAAACAATATAGTATGTTCATAAAAATGGACACACATATGATTCCAACGTTAACTCTTATTAAAACACGCATTTCCTCCTCTGTTTACATGCTAGTCACGTTATTCGATCTGCAGTATATACAAATAAAAACTTCAATATTCGTGAATATGTAATACAACAAGACAGAAAATATATGTTAGTGAGGACATCAACTTTTAAAAGTTTACCAAATCGAACAAACTCACTCCTGACAGAGAACGCACTTATACTTCCATAACATTAAGTATTACAGACATTATTTCTATTGATTTCATCAGAAACTCCCACAATCTTTTGGAAAATGTGAAAGTGAAAGAAAAAATATTACATACGACAGGACTCAAACCCTATTCTGACCTAATCTCTGCACTGTAACATGGTGCCTCGGACCGTACTCCAAATCTACCACTGGTGAGTCCACCTTCAGACATTGCCCCAGACATATAGCTAGAGGAACCACCTTTGAAACCTAGCCCGGCCGTAATGCATGATGGATTCACCTCCAAACCGTATCCTGGCCATAAAACGTGACATATCCACTTAAGAGCTCTATCCTGAACCTACCCTGCACCATGTGACACCTCCCCCACCCCCCCTGCCCACTTGCAACTGATACAGGCATACATACTGCATGGGGGCTTAATTAATATATAATGAAAATAATTTTAATTTTTTGTTTTTAGTAGCTGTTTGTCCGATTACGAAGTCTCGTAACGGTTGGCCCTGACTAGTATTATTACGCTATCTGACTGCATAGAACAATAACAAAGAATGAAATGGAAATTTTCATTAACACAATGAATTAATTAAGTCCCCAGCAACTATAAAACCTACGAAACCAAAGCACAAGTGTAACTGTTCTGCGTGTGGAAGTATAACTCAACGTACACATCTGGCACAGTTCTTCTTCAACAACACAAGAAATTTTAAATATCATTTATACTGAATTAATTAAAGAAAATAAAAATACCATAATTACTCAAGAGAACCAGAATTACACTCTAATCCAAGAACACAAGCCAGATGCTTTGTTGACTGAACTTGTAATGACGCATTATTTAAAACATGGAAATAATGAAAAATAAATCAAGTTTCGTTACCTTCATATATTGACCAAAATCACTCTAATCATTACAATATATCTCCACACCGACTCGCTATTACCACATCTCAACAAGAACTTTTCAGTATCACATCTCAGCAAGCACTCCCTACTAGCACATCTGAACACGAACTGACTACTACGAGTCCTCGACAAGCACTCCCACTACGACATCTCAATAATCACCGCCAGTGGAGGCGGCGGAACAATGCTCTCTAGCGATCTCTGGCGCTGTGGCTCAGTGTAGCCACCTTTCAATACATACAGAAAAATAACGCAGTCATATGTGGTATGGACAACTGTATTAGATTTACAAGCAATATTAGAGTACATGGCAAGAAGTAATGTGATGATTACACAAGGAGAAGAGACACAAAATTATGGAAAACATGTATACATTCAGGGAAAATACGCCAAAATGCCGGGAAATTGAGAGAGAATGAGGGAATACATACATGTATGCTTGGCTGCACGAAAATTCTTGTACATGAGAATGAGTATGTAACAACAAGAGGAATGTGGGAAAAAGTTGACATAGAAGCAATGGGAACCAGGGAAACAGTCATTTTTTATGGTTTGTGATAAAATGACTGGAATAGATTGTTTAATGTGGATGATCACCGAATGTAGGGTAATAAATTCACATATGTCAGATCACAAGCCCAGGTGCAACCGCCCGCATCTCGTGGTCATGCGGTAGCGTTCTCGCTTCCCACGCCCGGGTTCCCGGGTTCGATTCCCGGCGGGGTCTGGGATTTTCTCTGCCTCGTGATGGCTGGGTGTTGTGTGCTGTCCTTAGGTTAGTTAGGTTTAAGTAGTTCTAAGTTCTAGGGGACTTATGACCACAGCAGTTGAGTCCCATAGTGCTCAGAGCCATTTGAACCATTTTGAACCCAGTTGCAACCCGCTTTTATCAGCAACCACCTTACAGATTTTTACAAAGTGTCCTTAGCCTAAGAGCATTGAATTACCAGTTTGGGCGCTGCAACTACAGTGTGTATTGCATGTTTTACCCTATGCAAGACTGTTTACATGTTTCAAACTCTAACAAACAGTATTTGCAACGTGCTTCTCTGTACTCTCTAGCAAATACAGTCATATAGTGTAACTAACAAATACCTTACTTAGAGAGCTATCTACCTGCGATCATTAACAGCAAGCCTCTCTATAACACAGTCATCAGGGGCTTCTGTCGTACATGTGATGAATCATGTCTACCAAACTGATGGAAAATCTGTTCCAGCAACCTTTTCTAGACGAATGAATATGTATGCAAAGTACTCCATTCGTCTTCCACGTCTTGGACATAAATCTAGTCTTAATTTTCATAACTGCAAAGATTCTAAGTTAGTGACAGTGGTTTGTGAGGTACTGCAATCCCTTTGTATACATTTGCTTGACAAATGGCATGCACAGAAGAGACTGTGTTCTGTTCACAGAGTTAGAGCAGCCACAATTTCACATGTTAAACACCACTGCCATGCGTTTGTTTATTTCCTCATTTATGTCATGCATTTTCCGTTGCTGACGATCATTTTATAGGAGTGATGAGAGCATCACACAATTTACAAACCATAATCAAATGTAAACTGGTGGTGCTATTTCCCCCTCGGAAAGCTATATAGTGCGTGAATCACAAAGAATCTATGATTCTTTTCTTTTGGTGTAGGATGTAGTATTTTTATCGTCTTAACATGTCTCAACACAGTGAGTGGGATAGAAAGCTTCCAGAGTGAATATATGTCATGTATTGGATATATGTTTCCTGCACTGGAGTATTAACAGCATTTCATTTGATGCAACTAATGTATCAGAAACCACACGGCTTCAACATTATAGCATGATTAAGTGCAGAACTGTGTAGGAGTGTGTGTTTATGTTCTATGATCATTTCTCTCTTCCCAGTGCCTTCCTGATAGGGTATATAAACACTACAACAGTTCTACAGAATGGATAGCACAAGAAATTTACGGGAAATGTTTCAAACTCCTTGCTTCTGGAGCTCCATTGTGTATAAAACATACATCTCTTCTTCTTCTTCTTCTCCTTCTACTTCTTCTTCTTAATCGGCTGTTATGTCACCACAGTACTCTCAAATGTATCAGGTTCGTATCTACTATACACCAACAAGGACTACTAAACTCCTCAGCATAAAGAGATCATATACAATTGGATGGGTGACGTGAGTAAGACCTGTATAGAATGGGAGCTACAGCGTTGGAATGAGAATACCAGTCTACATCACTAGCGTCGATCAGTACAAGTTTGGAAAACCTGTTCTACACTTTGTGAAAGCAAAATATCAACATATATTGCGTATGTGGAACTCAGCCCATTCTATTCCTTTAAGAGACGCTAAACATAAGTGGTGTAGTACCCTCCTGCTTTTGGTCAGTTCCAAATTAAATTGGAGACGTTGTTGCAGGGCGAGTTGGTTAAAGACAAAGGAAGAGTTACAAGATGCATAGAGACAGGCCCAGGGGCGCTGACTTATAAAAAATATTGGGGAGGCCCATACTTGGGGGTCTTGCCAGAGAAATTTTCTAGATTTTACACGAAGTTTTTTTAAGCATTTTAGAGTCATATGATCAACATTAGAACCCCGAAAACTTGACTCTCGATAACTCGACACTCCAGGAAACTTGACAAGCCTGACACATTTTTTGGCTTTGAAAAAAGAGACAAAACATAAAGATGCGCAGTATTTTCGTAAAAAGCTAATTTAATTTACAGTAATAATCATGCCTATAGACTACTACAGAGCAGTGAATATATAGCTCTGAAAAGACTGAAATTATATTTAAATAAATCCTAAACTATCATTAAAATATTGCTGTCCCACAGTAACAGCACTTTGATTAATAAGTGAAGTAGCTAATTTATGCTTACTTTGAATAAGGCTCAGGGTTCATTAAATAAAAACAATATACTTTAATACAGTTAATAAACTGTGAAAAAGTATGTAAATGGTTTTAATTGGGTCTTACACCCTAAAAATATTTAAGTATTAAAGTCATATAAGTCATATAAAATAGTTCACTAGACACTGAAGTCGGAACACTAAACACGTCTGCAGCATGCACTGAACGAAACTATCCACACTGAATGGCAACTTGTGGTGGAGGGTTCCAGACGCTTCTGCTACAGTCCTTTTGCTGTCGCCACGGCCGCAGCACTGGCCCGCCGGCGCCAGCCTTTACCCGAAGGTTCGCGCACTGGGATAATTTCTAAGAGTGCCTGCAGCACCATTATACTATCATCATTCACACTACTCGTTTTCAGTTAACCTGCTTACTACCTAAGTAATTATTTGTTTTAGTTCATTACTGAATGTATTTTAAAAGGTAACGAGGAAACAAAGAAAATAAAAAATTCCAACATAATTTTGTGATTTTACAAAGCATACTATAACAAATAGTTTTCTTAAATTATTGAGGGGTTCTGGCCCCCAAACTAATTTTTGAGGGGGCTCGGGCCCTCTCTGACTCCAGGGAGTTAGCGTCTGTGGACAGGCCATATAGAGTTTTGCTCAGAGGCCTTAGCCAATAGGTTCAACGAAGGTGTATCTCAGTTCTAAATGGAGGGCAGAGTGCTAGATCTTTGAATCTCCAACACTATCCTCGAATGTGAGTATACTTTGTGACTCCCATCCACAAAGGGGGAGATGGAAAATCATAATAAAATCTTACCAAATAAATTGTTTTGGGTAGGGAATGTAGTTTTTTCACCTCCTTTCTGCTGATGGCTGTTTCCTTCACTACGAAACAGTCATATAGGTAGTGTAACAGGGTTCACAATATGTCCACATGTATATGTCCCTTGCAAAGTAATCGTGGGCGTTGTTTAGTAATGGTACAGAAACTGAGAACATGCTGCCATAGCATCACGAGATTGACGCGATGAGACGTTTTGTTGAAGTGACAAATCATTGAGAGTGGTGGTTTTGGCCTCGAGTAATTGAGTAAAATGTATTGAAACTATGGAAAACCTGGTGAAAGCACGAAATTTCATGGAAAATACGTTAAATTGATGAAAATACAACAAAAATATGAAGGGGTGAGTGTACTTACATGCTCGCCTGGGAGTATGAAAATCATTCAATTTCTTCACTGGTGGGATTGAAAATTGATGATGCCCATTATCTGCGCTCTGTGGGTTTAAGTCCTGCAGAATTCCCCCTTGTTCCACATGTGGTTATGTATTATGAGCCATAAAAATCAAAGATGCAGTGTTCAACGATTTGTGTGTCAGGGTGACTTCCACCTAGGACACCGACACAGTGATCACATATCTGGAAGCAATAGGAATCACAAGTATGAGGAATCAATGCTCTGAATTTCTTCGAAAACAGAATACTGAGACATCTACTACCCTGTCACTGTGAATGATGAGATTAAATGCAGAAGTCATCATCTTCGGATAACTGTTTGACACGCTCCACCATGCCACAAAATCTGCCAGTTTCTATATATTGTGATGTCTTCCATGTTTTTGTCAATAAGAAACACCGCCTCTGTCTTTTATTTCAGCCATTCTGTGTGTTGTGAGAGCAACTTAGTTTACACCATGTGATGTTCAGCTTTCTGTGAGAGTCGATGGATCGAAACGCGTTAATGGTGGTTTACTACATGACACAGATCTCAAAATAACGGTAGAAAAACAAAATGTATAGATGTGCACACAGCTGTAGTCATACAGTGCTTCGATGTGTTACAGTAAACTACTATGTATCAAACTGCTTACGAAACAACAACACAAGAACCCTCTATTGTGACTGATAGTCTGTAGGATATTGTATTCCTCCAGAACAGGCGACAAAACTTTAGAAAGATCTGTGGAAGCAACTTCGATCACTGTTCACGTGCTCCAGGGGGCAAATATGTGTATAATTAATGTGATTAACACATATGGTCGATGTCAACACGGAGATGATATTTGTTTCCTATATATCGGAAGAGAGAGATACGGAAAAATCTTATTGAGTTCTCTACCATGTGACATTACTGAAGCTTTTATAATTCGTAGTTTTACTCCGTTGGAGTTTACAGAAATAACGAAGAGAGAGGGCAACACTGCACTGTCAGTAGAGACTCTGACACCATTACACTGTCGCATTTCTAGCGCTGTAATCATAGGAGTACGATAAAGGAGATTAAGATACGCACAAAAGGATATTTGTAGACTGTCATTCAGTATCAAAGGATTTTAGGTGTTATGTTCCTGAATTTCTTTGTGCAGCCCATGTGTACTCTACATGGTTAAGAAGTTCCTCCTGTAAGCTAGCGTGCTATTTTTCTTGTTGTGATAGCTCTCTACCTAGTCAGTGGCGAACGGAGGGATAGACAGGCTTCTAACTATAGAACCTAGCTGTTGGGATGTGATGGGATTTCGAGAGAATTAGTAGGGGTTTGTGACTTAGCTGGAAGTATCAGTTCTTCCCGCTGTAGCAAACGCCAGCTATCGCACAAGAACATACGTGACATAAATAAAAGACGTGAGGGCTTTTCAATTGTTATCACACCCTTTATTCCTCGACAAATATACGATAATGGCGATGTGGCTGGGCGGTTTTGCTTCTTGGCAGTGCGAAGCGATACCACACTAATATGAGTGTGGATAAACCACAATTCCTTTGGACGCTATATGCACATATAAACGATAGTGGGAAATGTTATGCTGTTGGAACGTAACGTTGCTGTCGTCAGAGTTCCGAAAGAAAATGGCGATGGTGTGAGTATGTCTGGTCGTAAGGGAGGTGTAGATTTGACATGGAAAACTGCGATATCAGTGCATCGGTAGCCGTGAGGAGGATGAAAGATTTTACATGGAAAATTATGTCCAGTCATAAAGAGATTGATATTTCCAGAGCCACAATCGTCAAGAGGAGCTATTTCCGATACCACGCTCATCATCGAATGTCACCAGATTGGTGGTACAATCGTAATATTCAACTATAGATACACTGATAAATATGTGGCTGGTTCCCTGGGACAACTCCGCCAGGAGTCCGGGTGTGTGACAGAGGTAGCCAGTAGCCAGAAAGAATGGGCATTTCCAGCTTAAGGTATGAGTCTCCCGAACTGGTCAGGCGGGTAATGGCGATGCAGCTGACCTCACCATGTTGCCCTGTGGACAGGTAAATACCAAACTAATACTCAGTATGTGTTGGGCATTCTTCGCAAATATGTGTGTTGCGAGTATTCTCCAGTTTTTATGTGGATATTTGAGAACATTCAATATCGATCACTGACAAGTGTTGGCACTGGAAGTATTGATAACATCCGGATTCCTATCGCTCCAGTCATCCTGGGCACCTTCCACAGATGGATGGTCCTCACTGGCGGACCAAGTCCAGCTGCAGACCTGGCGCAGTTATTGAGAGACGCATCCACAGCAGCAACTAGGGCTGCATGATTCTTTGGCCAGGGCGCTGCCTGTGGACAATGAGACATGAGTGCACGTGATGTACAAGTGTTTCAGTGATCTCCAACTGTAAAAACTGCTACTGTGGAATGGAACATGGTTTTAAGTGTGTGGAGATTACTGCTTCTCAATACAGCCCAAGGATTTTGTCTTGCAGTGGAAAGGTGGGAGTGGTATTTGTTGTTGTTAGTAAGCAATCATGTGGCAGACCCTTCCTCCTACTCATCCTCTTCTTTCTCTGCCTCCTCCTTCTCCTCATTCTTCGTTCTGGTGTAGCTGAGGGAACCAACTTAGGGATTATATAGTGCTTTAAAAACCCAAGCGTAACATAAAATTCCCGACTGATCAACTTATTGTTTCCGATAGTGATATTGCGAGCACACACAACAGTCCAACCCCATGCCCTGTCTCCCACAAATTGTTGAAGGTCATTGCATGCAACTGAGTTGAAATTAGAAATTTTCAGCTACCTGTAGCGTAATGAATTTGCAACCAGTAGGGTTTGGAAATGGGGTACTTTGCGGGATTGAATCCCGGCAAATATACCAGTCCTAGTATCCGCCAACAGGATGCAAGGAAAAACTGACCACACACAAAGGGTATAAATTCAATTAATTAGTCACTCAATCTGACAGAGTGAGGCAATATTTCCAAGACATCCACTGCTGGGAATTTGCCAGGTATCGACTTAGTTGTTCAGGACAAAAGTGGTGTTAGTGTGGTACAGAATGGACGCTTGCTGGGCAGGAATTAACTACTTGAGAGAGAGGGAGAGAGACTGTGTTTCAACAGGAATTCCCAGATATCAATGTCAAGGAGTTGTAGCCACCTGATGCTTGTTCGACGGGAAGTAACCAGAGAGGCGAGGGGAGGGGAGGAGGGGATTGGAGGGAGCATCCTATGCCAGTGGTACTGTGAACTAACTCAGTCAGTATTTGCGCAGCAGGGCGAGCACATGGAGCAGCTGTTTCCATGGACCTGGTGTGGAAGGTGTGTGTTTGGGAGCAGATTGTGCAGGTGCTGCAACTGGAAGCAGCCACTTAAAGTAGAAATTTCTCAGCAAAGGGCGCCACAGTGAAAAAAGGCACCACAGCTGTGGGTCGCTTGGCTGCCAGACAGTCACAAAAAATGTAACTCGTGTCCACTGTTGCAGGCAGTGGAGCTCTCTGGATGCTGAGTGTCTATATCAGGGGCGGGCAGGAATCCTGCACGTGTGCGGTGCACTTGCACGCGTGCAGTTAACAGGTGTTCTGCGTGCACACAGGGGCAAGTTGGCCACCCGCTTATCTCCCCTCCCCCACCATACATTCTGTCCACTCCTGCAATGCGTTTTGTTTCCTAGCTTGCTTTATTGAGTGAAGGAATAAGATTAGTAGGAGTGCTTGAAAGATATCGTGGTTTGAAAGAGTACCTATTACCTACGATACGTTTTATTTAATTATCACAGAGTGGAACAAAATTTCTACATACAGAAAAACACAAACAGTTACTTAAATTTTCATCACTGATGTTTGCTGTTAACCGACACTTTCTAATTCAGCAAATGGTTTTCCAGCTCTCGCTATATTAAGCGCAATCTTATAAGTTGCACGTACCGCTGGGCTATTATTGTTGTCGTCCTGAAAAATTGAAAACAGTGCTCCACAAAATGTTAAATCAGTTAGATGAGAGACATGACTAAAGGAAGTCATAGATCTCTCGTGACCACAGCAACTACGACAGATTCATCTAGTATCGTCAGATCGCTCTTCTTAAGCTCAGTCGATTTCCCCATCCGCTCAGAAACCGACAATACATTGTACTCGTCCTTGTGAAATTTGTTATAATGGCTTTCAATACTAAACTTCCGCTGACCTTACATTGTACTCGTCCTTGTGAAATTTGTTATAATGGCTTTCAATACTAAACTTCCGCTGACCAGCGAGAATACTGCCACATATTAAACATTTCGAATTTTCACGTTTTTGCACAGAGAAAAAATGATTCTCCCATTACTTTTTAAAAGATAGCAAATCTCCACTTCCCCGTTTCCTTGTTTCACTCTGTATTCTCCGTTTCTTGAAATACAACGTTCACTGCGTAGTGATGGCTACGCATCAACGTCCGCAGCTTAGCCTGGCACTACAGTGCAGCAACCTGCCGGCTGTCGCCAACTGCCCCAGTCGACGATTGCACGCGAGCAGTACACGTGCAGCGCTGTGCGCTCATGAGCCGCGTGCAACGTCTGCCCGCCCCTGGTCTATATTGATCAACGGTCTCTGTACAGTCAACATGCTAATACCAGGAGATGTACTCTAAACACCAGATGGCCTGCATCCCTAGGGGTGCTGAGTGGTGTCATGGGACTGGGCACATTGCGGCTTCCAGTAGCCAGTGCATAGTGCAGCCTCTTGGCTGACTCGGACACTGGCTTATGGTGCAGCCTGGCAATCACCATATATATTTAGTGTTATCTGTGACTGTTATTAAGTTGTGGCAAGTACTCCACGACGGTATTCCTTTCATGATCAGAATAAAAAAGGTCATAGTTGTTTAAATATTTCACACACTGTACCCCAAAAATTGCTTAAATAAACAATATTCCATACACTGTAATCAGTTTCCTGCCAATCAACCAATATTTCCAGAAGGGAGCTGTATCCACTAAGGACAACTGTCCCACACAAAAAGGATATTGATTTAATTAATTAGTGTATGAGACTGATGGAGTGGGATGAGGCTACTTGAATAACTCAGGCCAGACCT
Organism: Schistocerca nitens; assembly: GCF_023898315.1. Classification (NCBI taxonomy): domain Eukaryota; kingdom Metazoa; phylum Arthropoda; class Insecta; order Orthoptera; family Acrididae; genus Schistocerca; species Schistocerca nitens. The sequence continues at coordinate 342,916,286 of NC_064622.1, forward strand.
GAAGCAGCTTGTGTTCAATGACAGGACACTAAAAGTGATAAAGTAAGTTAAGGGGAGAGGGAGTACCTCAACTGGGTATCGACTGCCAATTTTTCGACCAATTTAATTAACTAATCAATTAATTTGATATCAAAAGCAGTGACATTTAACAGAACAATAGGTTAAGGGGGTTGACAACGAAAAAGCACCAGAAATCCATTCAAAAGCGCGTGAAATTCAAAATGTGCGCTAATATCGGCGGTGAGGGAGTGGGAAGGGAGGGGCTGAACTTTTCCTGGCAATTTCCAACAGAGTAGTGCACAAAATAAAGAAAATAAACTACCCTATATTCTTCTTCTCCAGTAGCTCAGCACATAGTGTGTGGTTTTCTCACCAATTTCCAGGTGGGTGAGGGGGGATCAAAGGAGGGCACGTGGTAATTAGTTGATCGATTTAATTGGAAATCTGCAGTAAGTTCCTATACGACCGAACTGCTGATGTCATCAGTCCCTAGGCTTATACATTATTTAATCTAACTGAAACTGACTTATGCTAAGGACAACACACACACCCATGCCCGAGGGAGGACTTGAACCATGACGGGGGGGAGCCACATGAACAGTGGCAAGGTGCCTGTGGCCTGTGGTCACGTGGCTACCCTGTGTGGCGATTTAATTAAATAGTCAATTAATTTGATATTAAAAGTGTGCTTGTATTAGCAAGGTGAGGGGAAGGGTTGGGGGTTTCCCAGAGGGGTGGGTGAGGAGTTGGGTAAGTGTGAGGGGTGGGGGGTTTCTCAGAAGGACAGATAATCCCCAGAGGGTCATAAATCAACCCCCAGGGGTCATAAATCAATTAGCATAAAAATGGGTTTGTCGATGAATGATGCTTGCCCCTGAATGTATGCAGCCCACAAAAAAATTGACCTCATAGCGGCTTTACCCTACTACTTATGACGTTCTCCATAGTTTTATCACAACAAACCAAACCAATGATTCGTTCTCGAAATATTCAATGTTCTGGGACTGACAAACAGCATATATTCATGTAGTGCAAAGTATAACATAAAACCCACCGAATATGAGCGTCCACTGAACAAGTGCAAAATGGTTCAAATGGCTCTGAGCACTATGGGACTCAACTTCTGAGGTCATCAGCCCCCTAGAACTTAGAACTACTTAAACCTAAGTAACCTAAGGACATCACACACATCCATGCCCGAGGCAGGATTCGAACCTGCGACCGTAGCGGTCGCGCGGTTCCAAACTGTAGCGCCTAGAACCGCTCGGCCACTCCGGCCGGCGATCAAGTGCAATATGGCATCTTGCTTTCTGCAAGCATCAAGTTTTCTGCGTGGCCTACAATAAATACAGGCCTAAGCACAAGTCTATGTGACAGCAGTGTAGTGTCAACACAAATGCATGCTTTGTCAGAGATATCCTCAAACTTGAAACTTCCTGGCTGATTAAAACTGTGTGCCGGACCGAGACTCGAACTCGGGACCTTTGCCTTTTGTGGGCAAGTGCTCTACCAACTGAGCTATCGAAGCACGACTCACGCCCCGTCCTCACAGCTTTACTTCCGCAAGTACCTCATAGTTGTTTTTATGGTTTACTGCAATCATACAGAGTTCTTTTATCAGATTTTATGAAACACCTATGCAAATATTAGTGCTTGATGATGAGAATAAATTCTCGCAAAACAGTGTGCAAATCGTGAAAAATACGTAATTGGTGCAGCGTTTCATTATTTAAATCATGAATGCTACTTGTACTAAAGAGCATCTCATGGCTAAGTTAAGATTTTTAGCACCAGGCGAAAGCTATTCCAACTTTCAACATAGTACTCGGATCCCGCAGTGTAGCATTTTATGTATTATTCCACAAACGTGAACCAATATATAGATCACTTAATGAGGAATTTATGAAGGCTAAATTAGGTTATTTAGGTTACAAATGAATGCATTTATTTCACTTATGTATGCTCTGAACACACTTTGCGTTTCACATCTCGATCTCCTTCCACATCCTTTGTTTTTATATGTAAGAATAGCGTCATCCACAATGCAGCCATTTCGAAAGCACCTGTTTCTTTGTAAGATTCAGACCGCTTATTAGGTTTTTTGTAGTCAGTGTGCTTTGTGTTATGAACAATTTCGTATTCTTCATACTATGCAATGATCACTATGGTGGTAGTCATGCAGCAAATATACTGCATCATTTTATGGCTTAAATTCACTAAGGTAAGCGAAGTGACACATAAACAATGGCTCTCGCTCTAACTTTTATCAGAAATGTTTTGTAAAAGCTTCCCTACTACACTGCCAAAGATCTGACAAAAGGGTTTTGACAAGTATTTGTCGCTGGCCGTGAACTCTATATTGCTGACGCCAGACAGACACATATTCAGTCGTGTATTTGTCGTAGAGAGCATTCTTGATTCCAATTGCTTCTACTTCACGTGACACGTCGCCGAAATATCGCAAACTTATTTTATGTTTCACTTGACGAAATGGCTCCTCAATGTGAAATAGCAGGAAGTGACATCACAAAAGTCGCACAGCGCCTCGTCGACGTTAGCTGACTCGTGCCGTATGCTAACGGCTGAGGACGGGCTCCCCGGAGCTCTGGTGGTACTTTGCGGCGCAGGCGCCTGCGGTATACAAGGAACTGAACCGACGTCATTATCAGCGAAGATACAGAAAATCTGGACTGACGGGTCTGAACGTTTACAATACTTCAGTTAGAAGGATAATCGAATATAAACGAACTGTGGTAGGCCGTTATGCTAAATACCTCTCGAACATGTAACAGTATGTGCTGTTTTAAGCAACAAGGCAATAAATAGTACATAGGCAAAATGAATGAACAAGGGATAAAAAGAAGTAAAAACATCATTAAAAATAATGGGTAACATCGACCATAGCAAGTAAATCGTCATGACGTTACACTTTTACGTTCATTTGCTTGTTAGGCCCTCACCTTTTTCTCGTTCCACCTAGATAGGGTGATTTGGAACCCTTGCACTGACTGGCCCAACCACATGTTATGCATTACCAAATGCAATAAGTGAGTCACATCGTTTCGTTAATTTGCTCCTCTGGTTTTCCGTATACATGGTGGTCCATTGATAGTGACCGGGCCCAATATCTCACGAAATAAGCATCACACGAAAAAACTACAAAGAACGAAACTCGTCTAGCTTGAAGGGGGAAACCAGATAGAGCTATGGTTGGCCCGCTAGATGGCGCTGCCATAGGTCAAACGGATATGAACTGCGTTTTTAAAAAAGGGAACCCCCATTTTTATTACATATTCGTGTAGTACGTAAAGAAATATGAATATTTTAGTTGGAGCACTTTTTTCGTTTTGTGGTCGATGGCGCTGTAATAGTCACAAACCTATAAGTACGTGGTATCACGTAACATTCCGTCAGTGCGGACGGTATTTGCTTCGTGATCATTACCCGTGTTAAAATGGACCGTTTACCAATTGCGGGAAATGTCGATATCGTGTTGATGTATGGCTATTGTGATCAAAATGCCCAACGGGCATGTGCTATGTATTGTAGTGTCGTGGAATAGTAAGGAGTTGGAAACGTGGAATATTGTCAAAGTTTCGTTGCCTATGCCGAGAGCCAGTGGCAGTAGGTTAGCCAAGAGGTAAGAGGATTGCACATGTATCGGAATGTGTCGTCACGCAGGGGCAGTAGCCTGGTTACACACAACAGGCGAGAGAGAATTGATGGGCTCGGAGAGATATAGTCATAAGCCACAACTTTCACGAAATTGAGTTTTTCATGTTGTGGCATTCTTAACAATATCTTCTTCACAAGGTGTTGAAAAAGTTCCATGTTACTTCAACAGATGGCAGGCTATGATGGAGTGCAGTTCTATGCTGTCCCATCTGGTGGTAGTTTCAGAAGATACATAGTCACAAGCTACGTTAAAATGGCAGGTGGGTCAGGAGCGTCTGAAGCGTCTTCGGGTCTTCAACGCATATTTGACACAGACAGTAGTGGAAGTGAAGAGCTTTTCCCTTTGGATCCTGACAGTGATGAATCTTGGCATCCATTGACCAGCAGTTCCAGCTCAGATGATGTTTCGGTAAGTATATAAAACGGTTTATTTCTGGTGATTAATTTCCTGTGGCTTGTGACTTTGTTTCTCTCAACATTGCCAACGCATTTGACAGCCATCCTGTACGTTAATGATGAAACGTGATGGGCACATTTATATTACTGCTTAATGGTGCAATAGTGTAGTTTCAAAGGCAAAAGATGTGTAAAAAATATTTTCTCATTAATGTGATTTTAGCGAAATTTAATGTTTTGTGTGGCTTATGACTATATCTCACGCAAATTCTTAGACTATTTTGTTCTTCATATTATAGCTTGAAATAAGTAGAATAAATGAAGAATCACCCGGAAAACCAAAGCCTTCACGGAGAAGAAAGCGAAATATTGACCAGTGGAAGAAAAATAAAGCAAAACGTCGACGAAATGCTGGTCAGCAGTATAAGTCTTTAAAAACCCACAAGACTGTTCAGGCTGCTACTATAGCAAGTCCCTGTACTTGTTGAAATAAATTCTTCACAAAACTGCTTGGAGTGGAAGAAAACATTTTTCATCCATTTGGGGACATAGGAAACTTTAATGCCCAGAATACTTACCTGATGAGCTATATGAAAATGGAACCGAAAAAGCGGAAGTTTGTTCACTATTTAAATAAAAATGGTTTAATATTTTGCATATTTATTCCATTTTGTTATATTTGTCATAATTTCTTTCAGAGCTATCCAAAAAAGACTTCCAAGAAAATATCGTCCAGGGATGTTACATTTTCTTATAATGTGAGGGTATGTGGAATAGAAGTCATGATCTGCAAGGAAGCTTTCCTAAGGGTTCATGGCTTACAGATACATGCACGAAGAGTGAGGAATTTGCAACATCAAATGAAGCAGGGATTTGTAGTGCCAAAAGACGATGGAAGAGATTTGTATGTTACTCTGTGCTGTAAGTTAGGGGTGTACTCAAACTGAGTACTATACAAATATTTCTATTAGGAAGAGGATATAAGCTCATCTTTTTTTTCTTTCAGGAAAACATGGAAACTACCCACATAAATTTCAAGACGAAGCTGTACAAAGTGTTAGAGAATTTCTCAACGCCATACCGAAATATAACAGTCATTACAGTAGGCAACAGAACCCCAATAAAGTGTATTTGGGTTGTGATCTCTCAACTGCTTCCTTTATTTCGAGATAAATACTCAGAACACTGCTAGGAGAAGCAGGTTCCTGCAGTATCTGAAAGTAAATTCAGAGAAATTTTCGTATCTGAATTTAACATAGGCTTCAAACTACCAAAAAGTGACACCTGTTCAAAATGTGATGGATTTCTAATTGCAATAAATAACCCAGAATTATGTGCAGAAGAAGTCACAGGAAAGAAACAACAATATGATCTGCATCTCAAAAAGGCTGACAGAGGACAAAATATGATTGCGTCTTTAACTGCTCTGGCTGAAGAATATTGGAAAGAGCATCATGTGATAGCAATGGATATGCAGCAAACGTTCCCCACACCTAAACTAACAGTTGGTCCAGCATTTTACGAGAGGAAAATATGGATATACAACTATGGTATCCATGACTGTGGATCAAATAAGGGTTATATGTTTCTGTGGAGCGAGAAAGATGGAGGACGGGGTTCAGATGAGGTTGCGAGCTGCTTATTGAAGTACTTAGAGATAACTAATCCTCAGAAAAAACATCTCCACATAATCACAGACAACTGCAAGGGTCAGGCAAAGAAATGGACTATTATTGCTTTGGAAAGGTCCCTTGTTGCTACCAAAAGATTTGATTCTGTCCAGCATTACTTCCCTGTGATGGGTCGCACCATGCTGCCTTGCGATCGTGATTTTGGTCGCATTGAACGGTATGCAAGGAACAAACGTCCAATAGTGTACACTCCAGATGAATGGGCAGAAGTAATAAAATCTGCGAGTCCAAAACATTTCATTGTAACTAAAATGGAAAGAGAAGACTTCAGAAGTTTGGAAAGCCTGAAGACATTGATCTCAAAACGTACAGAATCCACGTCTGGAGATCCCCACCATTTCAGTGAAGCTACTCAATTTAAGTTTGAAGATCCCTTCAAGCTAAGTGTAAAGCACTCTTATTCAGACATAGGAGCTTTCATGTCAGTGGATATTCGTGTCAAAAAGAAAGGAAGGCTTGTCGAACCGAATCCATATCAGATGCCAATAAAGTATAGAAAGCCACTACCAATTAACCAGAAAAAAATTGGTGATGTACTGTCTCTTATGCCATACATACCTGCAGCAAATCAAGATTTCTTTCGGTCATGTACTGGAAATAACGTGTACGATGATGAGGTAGAGGAACTTCCTTGATGTAACTGTATCAATGAAAAAGTAATTTTACATCTCAGATACCTGATATGTATATATTAACGTGTAAAAATTATATATTCTGCTTGCTGTGTAAGAGTAGTTAAAATAAATCCTTACAAATTCATACTTTATGTTTTAAACAATTTTTTGGGAGATATAGTCATAAGCCACCATTGACTACATCTTAATTAGAATCATTCTGAAATTAATATGTTATAGCATGAAGAGAGTTGACTATTTAACAACATGCTTCGCAAGTATTAAGCAAGTGTTTGCAGTAGAAATAAAGTTTCTATTTTGTATTAAACATTTTCAGACCTCCGTGGATCTTTAAACTCGCTGTATCTCAAAACTAGTTCGATGTGGCTTATGACTATATCTCTCCGACCCCTTCAATTGCTTAGCGTGCGGGTTTGTGTTAGATGGAGACTTTCGTAGAGTGTAAGGCAGAGGTATAGTGTCAGCTGTACTGCATTTCATAACTTCGCGTAAGTCTGCCGTAACAACTACGTAACTCTGTCACAAGAACACCTAAGGGGTGAGTACGACAGATAAATCAGCAGTATAAGTGGAACGAATGCGTTCATTACAAACGAGCATGACGTCAGGACGTCGCTCGTGCTTCCTTTAAATACCCCAGCTTTGATAGCAACAAGGCACTCGCAGTTAGACTTGCAGTTAGATGTGTACTGGGACGCTGCGTAGCGCTCAGCTCGGTGATCGACATGTTAATCTTTATTAAGGAGATGTTGCAGTAAGGGCGGCTCTTCCAGCAGCAGATGTGAGGGGACAGTGCCAGCTCTTGTACTCTCTGCTGCCGCTGTCAATCATCAACCCAGGATTAGCAGACATCGCGGCAGACTCGCTCGCCGCCAATGCTGACCACATCAGTGAGCCGTTGTCGAGATCGTGCAGGGCCAAGGCCCTGTGCATCCGCCGTCATAACCGGGTGAGCCGAGGATGCTGGGGGACTGCAGCCCGTTCCACCCGTCCACCGCAGACGAGCCACCAGGAGGGGCAGGGAAGAAGATGGGGTGGGATAGAGTACACTCCACACTAAGAGAACGCCTCTCATGCCGACAGCGCCGGGACTCCAACCCGGAGCCTAATACGCGCAGCGGCCTGTTGTCCGCCACTGAGCCGTCCGGCCAGCCAGGCGCCGTCAGCCACGCGCGGCCGAAGTAAGCATTCCACGCTACATCACAGCACGCGGCGCTGCGCTAGCAAGACTGGTCAGCGAGGACTCGGGGAAGGTTGTTGATATCACCAAGCTCAGCCAGCCTGTGTTACGTGGGCCACATTGTACTCAGCGGGAATAAAGGTGTCATGAATTAATAGTATTTCTTTGGCGTTTCTGACGTGTGCACTGTCATTTCCTAGCATCCTGACAACCAGAGCTGTCGCCGCTCAGCTTCCAGTCCACCATAGGCGACCGGGACCACTAGTGGCCTACAGTATGCTGCTCGGTATCCTGGACGACATCATCCAAGTGTCTGGACCGTTCCCCGGATAGTTACGTTATTTAAGGAAACAGGAAGTGTTCAGCCACATGTGAAAGGTCAACCACGGCCTGCAACAAATGATGATGCCCAAGTAGGTGTTTTAGCTGCTGTCGTGGCTAATCCGCACATCAGTAGCAAGCAAATTGCGCGAGAATCGGGAATCTCAAAAACATTGGTGTTGAGAATGCTACATCAACATTGATTGCACCCGTACCATATTTATATGCACCAGGAATTGCATGGCGACGACTTTGAACGTCGGGTACAGTTCTGCCACTGGGCACAAGAGAAATTACGGGACGATGACAGATTTTTTGCACGCGTTCTATTTAGCGACGAAGCATCATTCACCAACAGCGGTAACGTAAACCGGCATAATATGCACTATTGGGCAACCGAAAATCCACGATGGCTGTGACAAGTGGAACATCAGCGACCTTTGCGGGTTAATGTATGGTGCAGCATTATGGGAGGAAGGATAATTGGCCCCCATTTTATCGATGGCAGTCTAAATGGTGCAATGTATGCTGATTTCCTATGTAATGTTCTACCAATGCTACTACAAGATGTTTCACTGCATGACAGAATGGCGATGAACTTCCAACATGATGGATGTCTGGCACATAATTAGCGTGCGGTTGAAGCGGTATTGAATAGCATATTTCATGACAAGTGGATTGGTCGTCGAAGCACCATACCATGGCCCGCACGTTTACCGGATCTGACGTCCCCGGATTTCTTTCTGTGGGGAAAGTTGAAGGATATTTGCTATCGTGATCCACCGACAACGTCTGACAACATGTCTCAGCGCATTGTCAATGCATGTGGAAACATTACGGAAGGCGAACTACTCGCTGTTGAGAGGAATATCATTACACGTATTGCCAAATGCATTGAGGTTGATGGACATCATTTTGAGCATTTATTGCATTAATGTGGTATTTACAGGTAATCATGCTGTAACAACATGTGTTCTCAAAAATGATAAGTTCACAAAGGTACATGTATCACATTGGAACAACCGAAATGAAATGTTCAAACGCACCTACGTTCTCTATTTTAATTTAAAAAACCTACCTGTTACCAGCTGTTCGTCTAAAATTGTGAGCCATATGTCTGTGACTATTATAGCGCCATCTATCACAAAGCGAAAAAAGTAGTCCAACTAAACCATTCGTATTTCTTTACGTACTACACGAATACGTAATAAAAATGGGGGTACTTATTTAAAAAACTCAATTGATAGCCGTTTGACCTATGGCAGCGCCATCTAGCGGGCCAACAATAGCGCCATCTGATTTCCCCCTTCAAGCTAGACAAGTTTCGTTCTTTGTAGTTTTTTCGTTTGACGCTTATTTCGTGAGATATTTGGCCCGGTCACGACCATTGGACCACCCTGTATATAGATAAAACAAGATACAAAAATGTTGCACATAGTAATAAATATGAAAAATCACAAACATTACTCTAATATCTAACAGCAGACAGGCTCTAATTGTACTTAAAAACTACCCTCCGACAACTTTTATAACCTAAACATTCAGGCATTTCCAGTGGTAAACACAAATGAAGACCAAATCTAAGATACAAAACTAAATGATTAAGCTCAACATGCAATAGTAAGTCTAAAAACGGAGTGTTCCTACATGGTAGCGGCGTCTGGGAGATATGTGAACATTTTAAAGACTAGCACAGGGGTCCACAGTAACAAAAAAAAAGATGCAACACAAAAAAGACAGCGAATACCGGCAGTACAACCTGCATGAAGGGAAATAAAACAGAGTTGCGAAATGCCGTCTTTCCCCTCTCGCCGAGATATTGATCATTCGACGGCAGTTCGTCTCCAAATCTCCAGGTTTCTATGTTTGTGCTTAGGTATTCCTGTAACCTCGAGGACGAAATGCGTAACAGACTCTGAAACCCCACAAGGAAAGCTGGACAAACGTCCAGATGTGTACGGTTATACCAAGAGCCAAGAAACACAGGCAATAAAACGGAACTATCGCTACAATGAACGTAACTGATATGTATGAGAAATACGCAGTCCAGTCCAGTGTCTCGGTTTCGTTGTAGGGGTGCGACTCACTATTCGCTACTATCATTGCTCCACGATGAGATTGCACACACACGCGTATTTAAACGTGGAGGTGACCCAAACTTATCACAATACCAAAGTATGACCCAACGCACAGCGGCGAGGGCGGGCTAGGCGGGCTCCTTAGCATTTCACGAATCCGAATTCAGCACACGCAACTCAGGCGTGACTAAGCACAGTCGAAGAAACAATACAAAAATTGGCACAACGCTCAAGGGTGTGCCCATACACACTCGAAACTGATCAAGAGATAGGTGCAACGCAAAGAGTGCGTGACCCACTCACTGTGATAAGCATTCGTAAGAGTGGTAAGCACCCCACACCACCACCAGAGCCGGCAGCTGTGGCCGAGCGCTTCTAGGCGCTTCAGTCCGGAACCACGTTGCTGCTACGGTCGCAGGTTCGAATCCTACCTCAGGCATGGATGTGTGTGATGTCCTTAGGTTGTTAGTTAGGTTTAAGTAGTTCTAAGTCTAGGGAACTGATGACCTCAGATGTTAAGTCCCATAATTCTTAGAGCCATTTTTGAATACCACCAGAGACAAAAGACCGGCCCAGGTTTCACACATGCCAGATGACGATTACCCCGTCAAGGACGCAAAGGCCGAAATCACCCAGCCGGCCGCGGTGGTCTCGCGGTTCTAGGCGCGCAGTCAGGAACCGTGCGACTGCTACGGTCGCAGGTTCGAATCCTGCCTCGGGCATGGACGTGTGTGATGTCCTTAGGTTAGTTAGGTTTAAGTAGTTCTAAGTTCTAGGGGACTGATGACCACAGCAGTTGAGTCCCATAGTGCTCAGAGCCATTTTTGAAATCACCCATGTAGCAGTCATGACCCCACAAAGCGAATGCATTCGTCCAAACACCGATAAGTACCGCTTACAATTGTGGCTCATGCTCCACAAGAGAAGCAGTTACGGAACAAAAAGGAAACAAACAAAAAACACAACTTTTTCACGTGACACACGGGGTGAAGGCCGATAGACCTTTTCATCTTCAATTATTCCAATTCCAGGGCGTTCTCGTGAGTGATTATGAGCAGCCGCGCGGGATTAGCCGAGCGGCCTATGGCGCTGCAGTCTTGGACTGTGCGGCTGGTCCCGGCGGAGGTTCGAGTCCTCCCTCGGGCAGGGGTGTGTGTGTGTTTGTCCTTAGGATAATTTAGGATAAGTAGTGTGTAAGCTTAGGGACTGATTTCACACACATTTGAACATTTTTTTTCTGTTATTATGCGCATTCGGTAAGGCCCGTTATACATCGTGGACAACTTGTGGCACAGCTGTTTCACCTTATTAGACGGCCAGAAACATTTCACCAAGACTGTCTCCCATGTGGAACTGCCGCACTCGTGCAGTCTTGTCAGTCCGAATTTTCCCACTGCGTGCGGCTGCCTGAATTCTACGGAGCGCTTCCTCTACCACTCTCTTATGTTGTTCCCGCGTCCTCACAGGGTAATCAACAATGGTTCTAATCACGTCCTTTGGCTGCCGATTCCTGAATATTGTTACGGGTGCGAGTTGTGTCACGCCTTGAAGCACCTCACTGAGTGTCTCCTGAAAGTCATGCAGGAAAACATCCCACGTCGTATGTTGCTTATTGCAGCATATCCTGCAGAGATTACCCAGTTCCTTTATCACGCGTTCCGTGGGATTCAGACTTGGATGGTGGGAGGAGATAAACAGAGGTTCAACTTTGTGTTTCTTCAACACCTCCTTCCATCCCCTCGATTGAAACTGTGGACTGTTCTCCGAGATGATCTTCTTAGTTAGAGCCCGCGGCACCGTTCTCGCTGACGCTCTCTTAAGAGGTACCAGCGTTATGAACTTCGAGGAAAGCTCCACCACGAAGACGAGGATATAAAAGTACTTTCTTTTGGTGCGAGGTAAAGGGCCTAAAACGCTCGATAAATCACGCAGGGCTAACAAGTAATTAGGGTTGTGGAAAGGGTCAAGGGAATTGCGGTCGGATTCATTTCACAATTGTAATTTATTATCATTTAGTTCACAAATACACTTTTGAAAGAATTAAATTTGCTTCGCGGCTGAAGGCCTCCAAAGAGATGCTTTAGAATAAGTTCAATTTTGGAAAAGATATGACACACAGTTAAATTTACGAATAAGATAAATCGTATACATATATGAGATCAATATGCGGAGCGGCTGAGGGCTGCCGGATTAAATCTTCAAAATTCCAAATATACTATGATGATTACTGAAGGCAGAAGGCCACAGTGTTTTAAGATGCTAAAAGGGCTGATGGCCCGCAAGGTGCACAGAAAGAGATAAACAAACGCAATAAGATGGCTGAAGGCCACAAAGTTAAATTCTGAAAATAAGGGAAATATATATATATATATATATATATATATATATATATATATATATTGCAACAATCGGTAAAACAATACATTAAGTTTACGAATTTCCTTTTGCAACACCAACAGCGGAAGGCCAACAATAACTTGTAAAAACTTTCAGAGGAAATTACAATAACCTTTCAAGAGCAGAAGGCAATAATGTTTGGACTTGAAGGAAACTATGAGACCATGTTTCCAGGGCTGAAGGCCCTCAATTAACTTTGCCCAATTGAAAATATAAAATACAGTAAAGCCCCAAAAAACCTTTTAAAATAAATTACAACTACGTTAACACTGGCAAAGAATAATTAAGGGAACAGCACTCAGGAGCCTCCAGGGGATCGGTCTGCCCTCCACTTGGGCGAGACAGGCGGTGGGCCCAAATACACTCGATTCGTCTGAATCCAACCAAGGGACAGTCACGGACCGACCGACCAACCGCTTGCTTGCCACGGCGGAGTACACGAGAATTCAAGGCCCCAAAAGTATCACTATCCCCAAACAAATGCGAATGTGAACTGAGCTGCCAATACTACACACTATGTTGGGCAGCAACAACCGGTGAGGAAAACACACTGCCTAAAAATTATGTTAGCGGCCAGGGCAGGTAACCAGGACACTAACGGCCACAAGGCAGAAAATTCCGCTGGTGCTCTTAACTATGGATAAATTAATTTAATCAGTTCCACCTGACGGCGGCTATTTCGAACACTTCACTCGTTGTTGCTCACAGGAAAAACCTCCACAGCAGCAGCGCCGGAACCAACAACGTAATGCTCAAAACCACTTAACCTGGGTCGGCGAGCGACGATGCTTGTACCGATCGGACAGCTCCAGACAGACTCCGACACTGCGCAGACACCGCCAGCGGTCCAGTCGACCACGCCGCACGGAGATGTCCTCGGACCAACCGACCGCCCAACAATCCACCAGAGGTCAGGCCCGGCTGAAGTGATGCGTGGCGGCAACGGTCGGGCGGGCGATGTCCACGCAGGGCTCACTGCTGCTGCAAGCCGGCGACTGGCTGGCCCGCGCTACGTTCCAGGCGCGTTGCGACTCCCTGGCAGGGCCCAACTCACGACCCGAACTGCCGCCGTGAACTCTTCTCCTCGCACCTTCCGACTCACTCCACAATTGATGACAACCGGGAAGCCATAGCAGCTGAGCAAAGATCCTATCAGAGGGAATATATCGATACGCGCTACTAGCGCCGATGACGGTCAGGCAAAACAGCAACTCAGTAACGCCAGTAATTTAAACCAACGTGATGAGATGGAAATACGTTAAAACAGGGTGTAAAATACCAAATGGTGCGACGGCGAGGCACGTACGGCTCAGGGCCCATGAGGTCCGTCGCTGCTAAACGTTTAACTTTCCGTGATACAGTGGGGAAGAGAGGAGCCTCCATGCTTATGATGCAGTGTTTTGCCTTTTGGCATGACTTCCACACCGACAGGATGCGGCGGATTCTCCTCTCCATGTTGTTGAAGTGGGCAAGGGTCCGCACCTTCAAGTAACACTTCCGATCTCCAATGTGCCCTGACTACAATGGGTGTGTCAGACAACTTTCACTATAAGCTGCTCCGGTAGGCACAGGCGCCATAGGGAATCCTCCGTGCTTCCCCTGTCAAATAGAATTACCTTCCTAAGAAGGTAGAACTGCCGGATCACAGCCTCTCTCCGGTCCTTCCACTTCTCCTTTAGTTTCAAGAGCGCTGAATCTTTGTCCTGCTCCTCCCTGATACGTCGCATGCTAGTAGTGACATCGAATACGACCTTCCACATGTAATAAATGCAAAAGCGGTCTCCCTCTAGCTCACTATCGTTGGCTTCCTTAAAGCCAATGGATGACCGAGTCAGAGCATCAGCTATTACATTGGTACTACCTTTTATGTGGATAATCTCCAAATTATACTCCTGAAGCAGGAGAACCCACCTGGTGAGGCGTTTATGAGACAGTCTCGCCGTGAGCAGGAATTCCAGTGCCTTGTGGTCTGTGTAGACCTTGGTTCTACGTCCAAACAAGAAATACCTCAACTTCTGGAACCCCCACACGACGGCGAGCGCCTCTGACTCCGTCACCGAGTAGTTCTTTTCGCTTTTGGTGAGATCTCGGCTACCAGACACTATAGTTTTCCATGCGAGGTTGCCTCCTTCCATATATCTTTGAAAAATCATCACTCCAAGCCCAGAATACGCACTGTCTGTCACCATGCAGAAGTCCTCTGCTAGGTTCAGGTGTGACAGTATCGGTGCCTGAGGTGGAGCCAACCAGTGCCTAAAATCGTTTTTCCGGTTCTTCGTCCCATACGCACGGTGTTTTCTTGCCAGTGAGTTCGGTTAGACGAGGATTACTCAAGGTATTTGTATGGACGAAACGCCGATAGAAATTTATGGTACCGAGAAAACCGCGCAGTTGTCGTTTGGTTGTCGGACGTGGAAATATTGTTATTGCTTCTATTTTGTCTGCGTTAGGCGATATCCCCTCCATCGTAATGACATATCCCAGGTATTTGACACTGGTGGCCCCGAAACACGATTTCTCGATGTCAACTGTGACCCCGTGATCACTGTATGTTTTAAGGACTCCTCTGAGAACTACATTGTGGTATCGTTATGTTTTCTCTGATATCAGCAGATCGCCAACGTATGTGGTGACATGTTCCTTAAGGAAGTAACTCATGATCCCATGCGTTCTCCTAATGAAGGCCGCAGACGAGATGTTCATACCGAATGGCTGTCTTCGGAACTGATAACATCCACCGAATGCGAGGAACGAGGTGTACTTTCGACATTCAGGGTGTAATTGAATCTTCCAAAAGCTACTCCGCAGATCTATGGATGGAAACACAGTAACACCGTGGAAATTCTGGAGCAGCTTTTCCGGCCTCTCTGGTCTCTCTGTTTCCGTCTCGAATGTCGTATTTATCTGTCGAGAGTCAAGAACATGGTGGATCGTCCCGTCACTCTTCTCGACAACACGGATCGGGCTACTGTACATCGACCGTCGGCCAACATTCGGGAAATCTCTGCTGCTACGCGTCTGCGATACACATTCGGTATAGGGTAAGGAGGCACAAAGAATTTTGTATACTCTTCTACGAGGGTGAGTCAAATGAAAACCTTAAATCTGTAATAACAAATCGAAATTTCTCGCCGTTATCCTGTAAGTTGGTAAGCGTGCTACAAACAGCATACAGAATGGCCTGTAGGTGGCAGCATAGTTCAGATGCATACAAACCTTCGCAATATCAGTGTAAAGATGGTCGCCCCACTTGCGAATTGCACCAGGGAAGAACAGCGTTCTGTTATTCGGTTTTTGCGTAGTGAAGGTATGAAACCTATTGAATGACGAATGAAGGTTCAGTACGGTGATTCATGTTTGTCACAGCAGCAAGTCTACGAATGGAGTAGGATGTTGGCAAATGGTGTGACTTCAGTGGAAGATGCTCCTCGTCCAGGTCAGGCACAACGAGTTGTGACTCCACAGAACATTGCAGCAGTTGAAGCCATAGTGAAGGAAAACCGCCGAGTGACACTGAATGACATTACAGCATGTTTGCAGATTAGTCATGGGTCGGCACACCACATTGTGCATCCTCCAGTTTCACAAAGTGTCTGCAAGATGGGTGCCACGGCAGCTGACTCCTGAAATGAGAGAACGACGTGTCTATGCTTGTGAAGAACTTCTTCGGCGCTTTAAACGAGAAGGTGATGGCTTCTTTGCAAGAATCGTTACTGGGGACGAAGCCGGGGTTCACTTCCACCAACCGGAAACGAAGAGAGCGAGCAAGGAATGGCGCCATTCCTCACCACCAAGTAGTTTACATATGTTTGGACCACCCAAAGATGCAATGGGAGGGAAGAAGTTACGTTCTGATGAAGAGGTACGCCACGCGGTGCGTGAGTGGTTGCGTGGACTACCAAAAGAATTTTTTTCTAAAGGAATTTATGCGCTTCGAAAGCGCTGAAGGACTTGCATTGAGAGTGGGGGAGATTATGTTGAAAAGTGATACAGCTTTGTACCACTTCTGCACAGTAAATAATATTTAAAAAAATATTTAAGGTTTCCATTTGACTCACCCTCGTGCATTGAACTTGTAGCAAAAGTTATTTATAGTCCCAGGTTTCGGCGAGAAAACAGCTGTGTTTGCCAATAACATCTCCCTGAGCTCTTCCTGTTCTATCGGTTCTATATGCTGAACGGAATCCACCTTTGTGTCAATTGTCTCCTCAATTTTCTGCATCAGTTCGCCTTCTTTTCGTCTGTGGTTGTCGCTATCATTGTCTCCCACCTTATGAGACAGTCTCTGGTCGTCATGAGTGTAACAAAGATTGACACTTTCTGCCGGTATTGGAGCTCGTAGCGCGTTCTCATCGAACAGGATATAGACATCCTTCACTTGTTCAAACGGGCCTCGCCTCTTCCCAGGTCGAGTGCCTCCTGATACTCCCTGAGAAAATTCATACCAATAATTATATCTATGGCCAGGTTTGGTATCCCTATAAAATTACTCTCCAGGCGGAGTCCTTGACACTCAAACTCAATCCTGGCCTGAAGATTGGCCTCGGTCACTTTTCCGGCTATTGCGTCTTGGTCATGGCAAGCGTTGGCCAATTCCGTTGCTCCGAACAACGCTGAAAAGCATGTTCCGAAATGGCCGCTATGTTACTACCACTGTCCATAATACCTTTAAATATTACGTCTGCTATCGTTACTGATATTACCAGATGGAGATCATCACGGGTGACTACGTCTTTCTCCTCCATTAATACCTCTTGTAGGTCTTAGTAACCAGCCAAGTGTATTGGTTGTATGTAGTTCAGATATGAGCATTTCTCCGCTGGTTCCCTTTTTTATCCCCGTCACAGCAGGGCATGTCACTCATATGGCAAGAACTTTACCGCTCGGTAAAATTTTGATAGTTGACTTATGTGATTAAAATTACACGAAAATAATTTTACACCTCACGTAGTATTTCTGGCTTTACAACCATCATATCCAGCTACAAGAATTTCTTCCTAGGGCAGTTGAGAAGGCGGCAGTGGGAAGATCACGTAATGTGGTTTGAGATACCAGTGACAGATGGTTTATTCGGTACGTGTATCCTGACAAATACCGCCTAATTTGTGGCCCTTTTCCGCAATTTGGCGTTGTATTCG
The DNA here is from genome assembly GCF_023898315.1 of Schistocerca nitens. Classification (NCBI taxonomy): domain Eukaryota; kingdom Metazoa; phylum Arthropoda; class Insecta; order Orthoptera; family Acrididae; genus Schistocerca; species Schistocerca nitens. The sequence continues at coordinate 342,933,797 of NC_064622.1, forward strand.
GAAATAGCGCCCCAAAATGATAAACTTCTGTTATTAATATTACAAAGACCAAACAGTGAATTACTTGCCTTTCATATAAAAGGATCTCTGAACAGCACGCTGTGATTCCATTATTTCAGAAGTGTTAATTTTGAGCATAATAATACAGAATTGCTGAACGAAAATGAAGCCTCTTCGGAGATCTTCGAGTGGCGCCTATCTTGGGTGGAGGGTGAGGAGGTTCGGCTGTAAGATCATAATAGCTCCATCGGCAGCCTCGGAGGACAGACATGTTGTCTGCTGCGGTCGGTATCAGTGAAGACTTACTTCTAATCTCTGGTTTGTAAATATGTAGCTCGATCTGCATTCTCGGAAGACAGACCTGTTGTCTGTCTCAGTCGGTATTGGTAAAGAACTTAATTAGAAGTCTCAGGTGTTTTGAAGATATAATTGAGAACTAGTTTGATACTAATTAGTTTTGTTGATTTTCCGTAGTGTAAAGAATGGAAAGTAAAATTCAAATGGCTCTCAGCACTATGGGACTTAACAGCTATGGTCATCAGTCCCCTAGAACTACTTAAACCTAACTAACCTAAGGACATCACACAACACCCAGCCATCACGAGGCAGAGAAAATCCCTGACCCCGCCGGGAATCGAACCCGGGAACCCGGGCGTGGGAAGCGAGAACGTTACCGCACGACCACGAGATGCGGGCAATGGAAAGTACTTGTGATTCATACAGCGAACTATAACAGTGCAGTTTCTCATATTCTGTTAATAAAAAGCGAGTGGCATCGCATTTAAACAAACCAATTCAAAATTTAATTATTTATACAGGGCGGTGGAAGGAACTAGACGCCTCGTTTTCTGCAGTCTTAGTACAAGTGAGATCAGTGACATGTCATCTGTGGTAGCACACAGGACATGTGAAGGAAGGAAATTATTGAGGGAAGGCATTTATCATAAACACGTAAACCCTCTCTCTCTTTCACTTGCCATACCCGACCGGGTTTTATGTGAATAAAAATTTTACCTGTGTTTCAGTACTATACCATGGGGTTCCCAGAACCCTTCTGATGATAAAAAACGTAATTACATCACATTTCTTCATGCCGTGTCACTTTATAAACTACATTTTTGCATCACACCGGATTTTACGCGTGTATTTTATGTGTATAGGTAGGGTAACATCTGTACATCTCGGGAATGGATAAAGATATTTAAAAAAATCGAGGTTTCTCGAGCTCGGAGTTTTAGGACTATATTGCAAAAATTTCAGTCATTTGCTGTACATAGCCGTCTTGGATTCACGGCTCTGTTTTGAAACGAAAAAATGAAAAAAGAAACGATTTTCTTGGAATTTTCTATGGAACCTCTTTTGAGCTAATAAATATTTTTGAAAATGAAAAGATGACACTTCTAGATAAACGTGTAGAGAATTTAACGTCAAAATTTGAGCAGATTGCTGCAGTCATACAGGATTTTACGTGCGTGTTTTACATGCAGAAGAAGGGTAAATTCGAAGCTCCGTATCCCGGATAAAGATATCAAGAACAAATATCAAGAAAATTTTCAAGTTTGTTCGAGATCGAAATCTTAGGAATATAACCTAAAAATTTCAGCCATTTTTCTTGTGCTTAGCCGCCTTAGAATCCGCGGCTTGGTTTTGATACCAAAAAAATTTTAAGTAAAACTTTTTTCGCGTTTTCTAAGGAATCAGCCACTAATTAATGATGCCTCCACAAGTTCCTTAAGGTAACACGGAAAACCAGATCAAATAAAATGGAACCAACCGAGTTGCTCCACTTGTGTGAGGGATATGTGTAATATTCATACTTTGGTCCTGTACTGTACGATAGTGACACTAAAACTATCCTTCTGATGGGTATAAAAATGGTCCCTAGCCCAAGGGCTTTCCAAAACACTTGATCCTACATTTGTATCACCAACGGAACCGAGTATGAGCCCGGGAAGAATAGCGTTTTTATGAGCGGCGTTTCGGAACATATTACGTAGCGCATGGTGTCACATACGAACCGATAAAAACGATCATGTACATAATGCTGAGGGGAAGGCGAATCAAAGACTGCGTTTTGTTGGCAGAACGCTTGGAAGATGCAACAAAAGCCACCAAAAAAACTGCCGACACTGGCTCTCGAAGATTCCGAACTCCCCCTACCCAACTAAAATGTCTAATACTACAGTATTTTGCTGGCGGTTGGATCACCATCTATTTTGTTTTGTTTGTAGTTTACACCTGTCGGAGGGGAGGGGGGGGGGGTTCTCGTTGACCGTACCTCGTGAGCAAAGTACCTGTTTTCTTCAGTACTGTACGTTATGTTTCGCAGAAACCCGTCTCTTTTAACGATCCTAAGTTAGATGGAAATGTTAGTCAGTGGATGGAGAAAGATGTCAGTGACATAGATCAAGAAACACACGCAAAAGACGACGATTTTATATTATCCAGTCTTCACAGTTCTGCTAGTGAACAAGATGGTTATTCAGAGGTAGAACTCCAGGGCTATTTTGATGAGAATATTTCTATTTTTACAATAAGGTACTTAAAAAGTTAGTTGAAATCTAATGTGTTCTGAGATATGATAAAGAAAAATGTAGAGTCAATTACTGAATAACAATTTTGGAGACTTTCTTTTTGTATCTATGTGTGCAATTTTGAACCCTGGAATTCAGTTTTATTTGAACATTTACTTGCTACAGAGAGACTACAATTTTTCAGAATGTAAAATTTTGTGTACTATTAAAAATGCGAAAAAGTATGTGAATAAAAGTAAAATACTGCAGGCTTATTTAGTGCAATAAAATTAAAATGGGGTATTTAAAGAACTCTTAAATAATTGTTATACAACTCAAAAATTTCAAATGATTCAAGGCTTAAATCTTGCGTTAAACAGAGGACCCTTCCAGAGACCCCACCTCGCTGTAAGCGCTACAGAAAAATCACCTTGTGAGTGAAGAAAGGTATAGCTTTGCTGTGTATTTGAAGTGTTCATTCAGAATTAAATGCATCGTGAATCTGAACAAGTTTTGCAATTTATGTGAGTCTCATTTTTTACAACTATAAAAAATAATGTAATTTTAAATTGTCTGTGTTTTCTATTGAGGTCAAAACCGCGTTTTATATTTTATAACATTATTTTCCATTAGAGAAATGATAATAATATCATTGAAACAAAATATAAAAAAGTAAAATAACATCTGTGTTCACAGATTTTTTTGTTTGTTTATCCCGCAGGAAGCTCACACTGCTAAAAGAGAACCATGTTGATTTGCAGACTTCATCAGCACGATTCCCAGTTTTGCTTGTTTCTCTTTGTCGTTCACGGCGAAAAGATATCAATAAAGACTTCATTTTATTTTTCACATCGTACACATTACTTTCTAACAGCTGACTTAGTTCCCTTGAGGTATCTGTGTTTTCAACTTTTTTTTTAATCGCAGTTTGTAGGGTTGCATTAACATTCGAGTTCATGGAACAACTCTTATCAGCTTTAATGCTGTCTCCTAATTCCAGTACTTACTCCAGTATTTTTAAACACAATAAATACCAGAAAATATGTATATTCTAGTCTTCAGACACAATTTTTTATTTTTCTCATAGACCTCTGGGAAAAAAAATGCGACAAGAAACACACGCAAAAGACGACGATTTTATATTATCCAGTCTTCACAGTTCTGCTAGTGAACAAGATGGTTATTCAGAGGTAGAACTCCAGGGCTATTGTGATGAGAATATTTCTATTTTTACAATAAGGTACTTAAAAAGTTAGTTGAAATCTAATGTGTTCTGAGATATGATAAAGAAAAATGTAGAGTCAATTACTGAATAACAATTTTGGAGACTTTCTTTTATATTTATATTTATATTTATGATTACGTATGTGGGAAACATGTACAATAAATGTACACTCATTCAACAAACAAGGTAAAATCACTATTAAAACAACGAACATCCGTCCCAGTGTTCACACTAGGAGGGGTCCCAAGGCCAACACACCGCCAACCAACACTTCGATGTTGAACCTCAGTCAATGCCAACCACTTTGCTGGTGCCCGTTTGCTACCCGAACCCACTAAGAAAAGCTCACCCAATAAAGCAGTTGATTGTCGTTCGTTGGCCATCTACATCTACGTGACTACTTAGCAATTCAGAAGTAAGTGCATGCCCGACGGTTCATCGAACTACCTTCAAATGATTCAAATGGCTCTGAGCACTATGGGACTCAACATCTGAGGTCATCAGTCCCCTAGAACTTAGAACTACTTAAATCTAACTAACCTAAGAACATCACACACATCCATGCCCGAGGCAGGATTCGAACCTGCGACCGTAGCTGCCGCGCGGTTCCAGACTGAAGCGCCTGAACTACATTCAAGCTATTTCTTTTCCGTTCCATTCTCGAACAGCGCGCAGGAAAACGAACGCTTGTATCTTTCGAGTGAGCTCTGATGTCTCTTTTATTGCGATGATCGTTCCAGCCCTATGTAGGTGGGCGCCAACAAAGTATTTCCAATCTCTGAGGAGGGAGTGGGTGACTGGAATGTCATGAGAAAATCCTGCCGCAACGAAAACGTCTTTGTTTTAATGATTGCCACCACAATTCACATATCATATCCGTGGCACTCTCTCACCCATTTCGCGATAATACAAAACGAGCTGTCCTTCTCTGAACTTTCCCGATGTCCTTCATCAATCCTGTCTGACACGGATCCTACACCGCACAACGTTACTCAAGAAGAGAGGCAGTCAAGCGTAGTGTAAGCACTCTCTTTAGTTGATGGAAACTCATCAAGTAAAACAGAAGTAATATATGGCGTTTCACAAGTAAGCGTTACAGGCCGTCTGCTGTTCTTGATCTACATCCACGATTTTGTAAAGTCATAAGACGATCATAGACAATTTAGACAACATATCTGTATGGAACGACAAGTGACAATTGCCTCCAAGTAATGAAACGTGTGAAGTCGTACAAATGAGTACTAAACGGAATCCGCTAAATTTCGGTTAAACGATAAATCAGCTAAATATTTAGAGATTACAATTAAGAATAACATAAATTAGAACGATCACATAGATAATGCTGGGGGAAAAGCAAACGAAACACTGGGACGCTTATAAAATGCAACAGGGCTACTAAAGAGACTGATTAGTGATTACAGTACGCTTGTCCGTCCTCCTCTGGAGTAGTTCTATTGCTGTGCGGTGGGGGATGCGAATCAGATAGGATTGACGGAGGACATCAGAAATATTCAGAGAAGGGTAGTCCGTTTTGTATCATCGCGAAACAGGGGGAAAGAGTGCCATGGATATGATACGCGAATTTGGGTGGCAATCATCAAAACAAAGGCGCTTTCCATTGCGGCAGGATCTTCTCACGAAATTCTAATCACCAAATTTTTCTCAGGATATGAAATATTTTGTTGGTGCCACCTACGTAGGGGGGAATGATCATCATAATGAAGTAAGAGAAATCAGAGCTCGCACAGGAAGTTTTAAGTGTTCGTTTTTCCCGAGTGCTGTTCGAGAGTGGAACAGTACAGAAATAGCTCGACGGTGATTCGACGAATCCTCAGTCAGTCACTTAATTGTGAATGACAGAGTAATCATGACAGAGTAATCATGTAGATGTACATCTAGATTTTCACACGATCCTAGCGGGTAGACCCTGCAAGTATGGTATGACTACACCAATCCCAAGTAGAAATGCCAGGAACTTGAGAGCTCTTGTCAGCAGAGGAGTGCTGGCACTTAGGGGGAGGTACATCGTTTCCATTTCTTACATATCACGCAGAAATCTGCATAAAAGTGACACCATATTGGACATTTTCATGTCATACTAATAATTAGTGGTCTTTAACAACGTAACATACTATTCAAACCATGAAGTGCTTGGCAAGAGGTACTTTGCATGATACTATTTTAAAGATTCTTCCCTTTCTAGTCGAGTATGGAGTGCGGGATTAATGACTGCTTAATAGCTTCTGTGCGAGTTGTAATTAGTCCAGTCTTATCTTCATTGTCTCTATGGCAACTGTACACAGGGTAATGAAGAATATCTCTAAAGTCTTCATTTAATACTGGTTCTAGAGAGTTTGTAAGTGGCCTTTCGTCACATAAATGGCATCTCATCAAGTTTCTGTCAGTTCACGTTCTTCAATTCCGTGACATTTGTATACGTTCGATGTCTCCTGTTGGTCCCATAGGCGGTGGGCAGTAATATGGAAACCCCAAAGCATAACACATTACCATGTCCAATAATCTGTTGTCATTCAAAACACCTTCAGTCGTCTTGGAGTGGATAAAATATCTCGTACGGTTTTCAGTAGAATCGCTACCGTTCTTCCTTCAAAATAGTGGCATGTTTAGATAACTATGATGAAGGTGGATAGCGATATCACACCCTTCTCTCCAAAATAGACCGCAAAGGCTGTATTATATTCAGATATGGTAACTGTGGTGGCCAGGAGGGTTGCGACAACTTACCCCAGTGCTCATAAATCCAGTCCTGGAAGATATGAGCTGTGTGAACAGTGGCCCTGTCGTCTTGGGACACAGCGGCGCCACTGGAAACAAACATTGTACCATGGGATGAATCACATGGTCACCTCATGGTCACATAATCCTTGTCAGTAATGCGATCTTGCAGACTAAGCATGGAGCCCATGGAATATTGCGATATGGCTGGCCAAATCATCACCCAACCCTAACTATGTTTCACTCTTGGAGCCTAAACTCAGATAAAAGTTGGAAACAGTATGAAACAAGACTCATATGGACAAATAACGTTCTTCTATTGCTCCATAGTCCACATCTTTTGTTTCGACTCCTTGTTTTGCTGCTACGGGCATTCTATCATTGATGAGTGAGTTTGGAGATCCAGCTGGCCCTGCAGTTCGCTACTTAAGCAATTGCTCTCATGTTGTGTTGGTATTGACATGGTTCGTGAGTGCGACATTCAGTTCTGCGGAGACTTTTGCAGCTATCGTCCTCTTATTTTCCATCACAATAGTCTTCAATGTTCGTCTGTTACGATCACAGCACACACACTGCCGTCCACCTTGTGACATAGTGGGAGACGTACTCGCGCTTTCCCTGTATGCGCTATCAATCTTCGATATGAATCCTCTTCAAGACACCAAACATTTGGGCTACTTTGATTACGGAAGCAGCCACCATGCAAGCACCAACAATTTGCCAACGATGGAATTCACTTAGTTCGAACACAACTATACGGAACAACGGTCTGGCCAAGACTGACACTTGCAACATGCGAGGACATTGCACTGGTGACGATCGTGGTCAAATAGAACAGGACAAACTGCAGTGTTGACTAGCATCTGCATTTCTGTTCGAACATGCATTCTCGCGGTGTTTGCGTATTTTAGTCCACTCTCTATAATTGATGGTTCAAATGGCTCTGAGCACTATGGGACTTAACTACTGAGGTCATCAGTCCCCTAGAACTTAGAACTACTTAAACCTAACTAACCTAAGGACATCACACACATCCATGCCCGAGGCAGGATTCGAACCTGCGACCGTAGCGGTCGCGCCGTTCCAGACTGTAGCGCCTAGAACCGCTCGGCCACCCCGGCCGGCTCTATGGTTGATATGGGCCCCCCATACCAGAACTATTTTCTAATATGAGACGTACTGCATTTTCCCAGTATCCTGACAATGAACAGTCTCTTGTCTGCCTTACCTACGACTGAGCCTATGTAAGCATTCCGTTTCGTGTAAATTCTTGAATCCAGTTGCTCGCAAGAGTAGACGAATATCAATTGTGTCTCACTGATGTTACACAATACCAGAAAAAAATCGTACACTCTTTTAGAGGTTTCCAATTTACTCAAGATCTATTATTGCAATAGTGCATATCGAATACATGAAATCAGTACATTTACGGATCAACAGCACATATTACTCTGAGGTACTGGGTATCGACCCAAGCCGAAACACCGATATCAGTGTGTGGTGTAGCCTTCACAGGACAGTATTTCTGTATCTTCGTTAGTAAAGGAACATTTGAAAACGGACTTCAGCATTTCTGATTTTGCTCTGAAATCCACATTTTTACTTGCTGCGTCAACCATGAGTCTACAGTAGCTAGATTGGTTTCATTACCAGAATTTCTTTGGGTTTTGTGAGAGCTCTTTCGATAAGATTCTGCTATGGCAGTCATTAAAGATCTGGCGCATTGTCCTCTCTGTCCTCTTGATAGCCAGATGCGTTTTATTCAGCATCTCTTTGTAGATAGGCTTATTCTTTGTTTTATACGTATTTGCAGTGCTCGGTGTATCAAAGAAGTTTCTGCATGGTCCAGTCACATTAATGTGACCGCCGCCTATGTTCTACGTCAGCGTCCAATAATTAACCATTCACAGGCGGCACTAGCACTGGAGAGTATATGAAGCAAACTGGGGGACACGGAAAAACAATGCATTTGTTGGGTTAGATAGAGCAGCAATCAGTCGTAGGATTAAGTTGCTTTAATATGGCATTTATAGTCACAACGCAGATCAGATTTCGACCTGTGTCAGGTCATTATCAATGCTAAAACAAATACAAGAGTATATATTACAATGTGATTTACAAAAGTTATAAGTCCATCACATCGTTCTCTTTTAATGTTAACATTACATGCCAGTGTGGAATTGTAGCAGTTGTTCGTGCTCAAGTGAATGCTTACGCAGTTCAGCCATTACTGTCGTAAAATTATATGTTGGTTTCACAGTTTAATATTTTTCTTTTTGTGGGATCTAAAAAATTTAAAAGACTCTCTCACACCGGCCTGATTAGCTTCACTGATCAGGATAGTAAAAACATGCGCATGCTAAGGAAATTTTCATTCACAAAGCAGGCTTATCACATTCACACACTTCAATACTGTTCTGTCCTGATTAAATTGAGCTTAACTTAAATTCTTAAATAAATTCCATAAGGCAGTGAAGCAATTTCGAAGTCTCGGTGCGACGAAAATTGTCAGTCGATCTCCTGAAAACATTTGTAATAATTATTAACTTTCGGTGATCACATGGGGAAGACCGGAGATCTGCTGGTAAGACCGTGTTAGCCTATTTATTTGAAGTAACTGGATATCTTGAGCATACAAAACGGCAGGTTCGTCCAGTGTAAATCAGACGTTCCCCACTGATCCCATACAACACAGTGTAGTAAGCAGACACTGTCAATAATAGTCAGTTAAATAATACGCGAACACACTTACTTTAGTTCATGTATTAAATTCCTTCTCATACAGAATCTCATCAAGATGGCGACTAGCTCAACAATACATACATATACATCCTCCTTTCACGGCTAATCAGCAAGCATTGCCTCATTCTTTCCATAAGAGAAAACAGATAGCAGAGAAGCTATTCCATGGAGTAAATGGACGCTCCAAAGAATAATAGGGCTTGAAACTACTTTGCATTGATAATCATCGTATATTAAAGTTTAGGAATCGGTAAGATAAGAAGAGATATTTCGAGATATGTACTGAGTTATATAATTTATAAAATTTCTGAAAATATCGCGCAGAGACCGCTGCAAGAGACATTACAACAGTACACATCGGTTTTGCGTATGGCGCCCTCTATGAGCTGCGCCTGAATTTTACAGTTTTGACGACATTTTTTGTAATATTTATGTTGTGTAGTAACTAAGTAGTAACATGAAATTATTATGAGTAAAACCATGTAAAATTACAATTCTTACTTTTTCTCGTGTCTGTAATGTGCTGGATGTTTAAAATTACTATAGCACGTAACAGTGACAGTTTACGCCTCATGGGCTAAAATTAATTATAAAACTCATATGGCTACATAAAGTACGTTATAAGAATGCAGTTGTTGTTGCAATGCGGAAATGGAGCGATTTATCTGACGTCCAAAAGAGCATGATAATTGACTTTCGGCTCAGGCGCGGAAACATTTTCGAAAAGCAAAGTTTGTAAACTATTTGCGTGCCGCTGTGGTTTAAGTATACCATGCATGCGACGACGGCATTATCAAAAATTGGCGCCGAGCCAACTGTGATGCACAACAGGCCATCCATAACAGCGGCTGCAGAGGTGTGCAAGGGCGAACAGAAGTGCGACTGTTAAGCAACTGATTGCACAGATGAACCAAGGGGCTAACAACAGTGCCTCCTCAACAATTGTTCAGCAAACGTTGCTTGCGTATAGGCCTCCACAGCAGGCGTCTGGTTCATGCACCCGTACTGACTCCTCTTCATCGACGATGAAGCCTGGAATTTGCTCGCCAATCCCGCAATGAGAGGTGACTGGTGATCTTTTCAGATAAATCACGTTTTATGCTTCGACGGAGGTTGTAGGGCGTGAAACGTCTGAAAGTAAACACCCTGTACATTTCGTCGGAAGGCTCCAGGTAGGAGGATAGAATGCTGAGTTCTGGGGAATGTTTTCGTTGTATTCCCTGGGTGATATCAACATTCTGGAAGGCACAATGGATCAACACAAGTATGCATCTATCCTTGGACCCCATGTCCACCCATATATGCAGTTTCTTTTTTCTTCGTACAATTGCATCTAGCCGGCCGCGGTGGTCTAGCGGTTCCAGTCGCGCAGTCCGGAACCGCGCGGTTGCTACGGTCGCAGGTTCGAATCCTGCCTCGTGCATGGATGTGTGTGATGTCCTTAGGTTAGTTAGGTTTAAGTAGTTCTAAGTTCTAGGGGACTGATGACCACAGATGTTAAGTCCCATAGTGCTCAGAGCCATTTGAACCATTTGAATTGCATCTACCAGCAGGACAATGCAAACGAGCAGATAGCTCACAGTGTACGTGCATGATTCAAAGAGCACCATCATGAGTTTACTGCACTCCCATGGCCACCAACTCCCTGGATTGAAACCCAACTGAGAAAATCATGCACGTACACTGTGAGCTATCTGCTCCTGCTGGTAGATGCAAGTGTACCAAGAAAAAAGAAAATTTACAGACGCGCGAAATTTGGCACGCTCTTCAATGCGAGATGCCTTTAATAGGTTCCACAACGAAACATTGTTTCGAAATTTGGTAGAAAATCCGAAGAAATTCTGGTCGTATGCAAAGTACACAAGCGGCAAGACGATGTCAATACCTTCGCTGCGCAGTGCCGATGGTACTGTTACCGACGACTGTGCCGCTAAAGCGGAGTTATTGAACGCAGTTTTCCGAAATTCCTTCACCAGGGAAGACGAATGGAATATTCCAGAATTTGAAACACGAACAGCTGCTAGCATGAGTTTCTTAGAAGTAGATACCTTGGGGTTGCGAAGCAACTCAAATCGCTTGATACGGGCAAGTCTTCAGGTCCAGATTGTATACCGATTAGGTTCCTTTCAGATTACACTGATACAATAGCTCCCTACTTAGCAATCATATACAACCGCTCGCTCACCGATAGATCTGTACCTGCAGATTGGAAAATTGCGTAGGTCGCACCAGTGTTTAAGAAGGGTGATAGAAGTAATCCATCGAACTACAGACCTATATCATTGACGTCAGTTTGCAGTAGGGTTTTGGAGCATATATTGTATTCAAACATTATGAATCACCTCGAATGGAACGATCTATTGATACGTAATCAGCATGGTTTCAGAAAACATCGTTGTTGTACAACGCAGCTAGATCTTTATTCGCACGAAGTAATGGCCACTATCGACAGGGGATCTCGATTTCCGGAAAGTTTTTGACACCGTTCCTCACAAGCGACTTCTAATCAAGCTACGGGCCTATGGGGTATCGTCTCAGTTGTGCGACTGGATTCGTGATTTCCTGTCAGGAAGGTCGCAGTTCGTAGTAATAGACGGCAAATCATCGAGTAAAATTGAAGTGATATCAGGTGTTCCCCAGGGAAGCGTCCTGGGACCTCTGCTGTTCCTGATCTATATAAATGACCTGGGTGACAATCTGAGCAGTTCTCTTAGGTTGTTCGCAGATTATGCTGTAATTTACCGTCTAGTAAGGTCATCTGAAGACCAGTATCAGTTGCAAAGCGATTTAGAAAAGATTTCTGTATGGTGTGGCAGGTGGCAGTTGACGCTAAATAACGAAAAGTGTGATATGATCCACATGAGTTCCAAAAGAAATCCGTTGGAATTCGATTACTCGATAAATAGTACAATTCTCAAGGCTGTCAATTCAACTAAGTGCCTGGGTGTTAAAATTACGAACAACTTCAGTTGGAAAGACTACATAGATAATATTGTTGAGAAGGCGAGCCAAAGATTGCGTTTCATTGGCAGGACACTTAGAAGATGCAACAAGTCCACTAAAGAGACACACTACACTCGTTCGTCCTCTGTTAGAATATTGCTGCGCGGTGTGGGATCCTTACCAGGTGGGATGCACGGAGGACATCGAAAGGGTGCAAAAAAGGGCAGCTCGTTTTGTATTATCACGTAGTAGGGGAGAGAGTGTGGCAGATATGATACGCGAGTTGGGATGGAAGTCATTAAAGCAAAGACGTTTTTCGTCGCGGCGAGATCTATTTACGAAATTTCAGTCACCAACTTTCTCTTCCGAATGCGAAAATATTTTGTTGAGCCCAACCTACATAGGTAGGAATGATCATCAAAATAAAATAAGAGAAATCAGAGCTCGAACAGAAAGGTTTAGGTGTTCGTTTTTCCCGCGCGCTGTTCGGGAGTGGAATGGTAGAGAGATAGTATGATTGTGGTTCGATGAACCCTCTGCCAAGCACTTAAATGTGAATTGCAGAGTAATCATGTAGATGTAGATGTAGATGCAGAGAATCTGTGGGATCACCATGACTGGGCTGTTCGCACCATGGACGCTCAAATGAGAAACCTAGCGCAGCTGACCACAGCACTGGAGTCAGCATGGCTCCACGTCCCTACCAGTACCTTCAGAATCTCATTGACTCTCTTTCTGCATGTCTTGCACTGTAAAATGTGGTTATTCTGATTTTTAAAAGGTCATCACATTAAAGTGACATACCATATACCATAAAGAATCCCTCTCATCATAAAGCGTCCTGCTAGATACATAGCTATCTGCACAATGGACAACTATTCTTTTATACTTTGTTTTGAATTCCACTTTCAGATATGACATAATTACCTGTTTATCTAACTTGCTGAATATATAAATCTTCCCACTCCTTTTTGTTGCCTTTTGCACTTTGGTAATCACTATTGTCGCAACTGCCTCAAGTTCACATACCAGTTTCAAAGTGGTTAGGTCCTTCTATTGATGACAAACTGCCTATTGGCTTCTGTCTCGGGTTCTTCGGACGACGTTCATCTAATGATTTTTCTGACGTTTCGCCAGCACGAGTGGCTGGCATTGTCAAAGTTTCACCCTCCATTGCCAGTGGTGAACTGGAGCCGAGCTCGCGGCCGCAGACTATATGTACCTGGCGCGCCAACGTCCGAGGGCTTCTCCGCGGTCATTTCTGGTGCGGTTCTCCTCTTGCTACCTGCGACGGTCGTTCGCTGCAGTACGGGAAGCCAGGATCCGTTTACCTTAAGGCTTTCCTCTTTCTTGTTGAAAGTGTTCGCGTGTTTTTGTATTTCTACAGCTTCTCTGAACAAGCGCGTGTTATAGTGCTTCTCTACAGCCAGAACTTCCGTGTCGGCGAATTTTATTACGTGGTCGGTCTCATTCAGTGCGTGCTCTGCCACGGCCGATTTCTCCACCTGCCCCAACCTGCAATGTCGCTTATGCTCTTTGAACTTGGTGTTAATTGATCGTCCAGTCATTCCGACATAAACTTTTCCGCATGTTCATGGTATACGGTATATTCCCGACATTGCCAGTGGGTCTCTTTTCTCCTTCGCCGATCTAAGACACTCTTTGATCTTCCTTGACGGTTTGAAAATCGTCTTTACGCCATATTTGCTCAATATACGGCCAATTCTGTCCGTCACTCTGGGAATGTATGGCAGAAAGGCCGTACCCGACATTTCTTTTTCTGGTTCCTTACTTCGCCGAGTGTTTGGCTCTGTTACACTTCTAACGTAATTTGTGGAGTACCCATTGCTCCTCAGAACAGTTTCCAGGTGTTGCATTTCTCGTTTGAGGTGTTGCGGCTCACATATTCGTCCTGCTCTCGTTACGAGCGTACTAATCATGCCTCTTTTTTGGCTCGTGTGGTGGTTTGACAGTTTGTGCAGGTATCGGTCCGTGTGTGTCGGTTTTCGATACACGCTGTGTCCCAGGTTTTCGCCGTCCCTTGTGACCAGCACATCTAGAAATGGCAGTTTCTTGTCCTTTTCTACTTCCATGGTAAATGTTATGTTGGCATGGCGGCTGTTCAAGTGTTTTAGGAAGTCACCGAGCTGTCCTTCACCATGGCTCCACACCACGAAAGTATCATCGATGTACCTGTACCACACCTTAGGTTTGCAAGTCGCCGAGTCCAGTGCCTGTGCTTCGAATTGTTCCATGAAGAAGTTGGCCACCACTGGACTGAGAGGACTACCCATGGCGACGCCTCCCAGCTGTTCGTAGAAATCGCCATTCCACGTGAAATAGCTCGTGGTGAGACATGCATGGAAGAGCTTTTTGATGTCTTGCGGGAACCTGGAACCGATGTGCTCCAGAGCGTCACTGAGTGGCACTTTCGTAAATAACGAAACAACATCAAAGCTGACCAGGATGTCGTACGGTGCAAGTTTCAGTTTCTTCAGCTTCTCAATGAAATGTCCTGAGTCCTTAATGTACGTGTCGGTCTTCCCCACATGTGGCTGGAGCAGAGAGGCCAAGTGTTTTGCCAGTTTATACGTTGGTGAGTCAGGAGCGCTAACGATCGGTCTCAGTGGAACGTTGTTCTTATGGATCTTGGGTAATCCATACAGCCGAGGTGGTAGGGCTTCTGTGTTGCGCAGGTTTCTCTGTATGTCCGCCGGCAGAGAAGACGCCTTGATTAATCGATTCGTATTCCGAGTGATACGCTGCGTCGGATCTGCGCTTAGTTTTCGGTACGTCGTCGGATCTAATAGGTCTCGGATCTTTTGCTCATAATCTTCGGTCTTCATTACGACGGTCGCATTCCCCTTATCGGCAGGCAGTACCAATATACTCTTGTCGGCGTTGAGATTCCTAACGGCTTGTACCTCTTCTTTCTTCAGGTTGCAAGCTGCTGGTTTTGCTCGGCGCAGTATCCTGGCTGTTTCAGTGCATATTTCCTCTGCCCTTTCACAAGGAAGGGTCAGAATGGCTGCTTCGGTGTTGGCAATGATGTCCTCCATAGGTATAGTTCTCGGGATGATAGCGAAATTCCCTCGTTTTTGAAGAACAGACACTTCCTCTTCGATCAATTGTCGTTCAGTGAGGTTGAACACTGTGTGTGACATGTCGGTAATCGCCTTGTCGGTCTGCTTCCGGCATCTTTCAAATCTTTCAAACTTTTTCTTCTGCCGCTCGGTGCAGCGCTCGAGTTCGTTCTGCATGCTCCTGTGAGTGATGCTGTCGATCTTGTCCCAGTTTTCTCGATGCATTCTGCTACTTAGTTGATAGAAAATGTCCAGAAGTTCTTGATCCGTTCTTGCCAAGTCTCTCCGTGTTGTATGTATTCGCTCACGAAGAAAAGCTCGTTCCATTCTGTCGTAGATACGATGTGCTTGGGCGGTGCTGAATAGGCGCTTACATCTCAAGAACTTCGGTGTAGCACATTCATCTCGGCACCGTGACAGGCGAGAGAGGACATCAGTCGCGCTTTCTTCTTCCGTCGTTGGTCAAGGCGTCGGTACAATCTGCAAATCTCCTCCCCGTAGAGGCGTAATACAAAATTGTTAAGGCTTTCGTGGCCACTTGTTGACAAACTGCCTATTGGCTCCTGTCTCGGGTTCCTCAGCCGACGTTCATCTAATGATTTTTCTGACGTTTCGCCAGCACGAATGGCTGGCATTGTCAAAGTTTCGCCCTCCATTGCCGGTGGTGAACTGGAGCCGAGCTCGCGGCCGCAGACTACACTCCTGGAAATTGAAATAAGAACACCGTGAATTCATTGTCCCAGGAAGGGGAAACTTTATTGACACATTCCTGGGGTCAGATACATCACATGATCACACTGACAGAACCACAGGCACATAGACACAGGCAACAGAGCATGCACAATGTCGGCACTAGTACAGTGTATATCCACCTTTCGCAGCAATGCAGGCTGCTATTCTCCCATGGAGACGATCGTAGAGATGCTGGATGTAGTCCTGTGGAACGGTTTGCCATGCCATTTCCACCTGGCGCCTCAGTTGGACCAGCGTTCGTGCTGGACGTGCAGACCGCGTGAGACGACGCTTCATCCAGTCCCAAACATGCTCAATGGGGGACAGATCCGGAGATCTTGCTGGCCAGGGTAGTTGACTTACACCTTCTAGAGCACGTTGGGTGGCACGGGATACATGCGGACGTGCATTGTCCTGTTGGAACAGCAAGTTCCCTTGCCGGTCTAGGAATGGTAGAACGATGGGTTCGATGACGGTTTGGATGTACCGTGCACTATTCAGTGTCCCCTCGACGATCACCAGTGGTGTACGGTGAAAGGTGGCTACACTGAGCCACAGCGCCAGAGATCGCTAGAGAGCATTGTTCCGCCGCCTCCACGGGCTGTCATTATTGAGATGTGCTAGAGGTCAGTGCTTGTCCAGGACTCGTAGTAGTCAGTTGGTGTTCAGATGTGCTAGTAGGGAGTGCTTGCTGAGATGTGATACTGAAAGGTTCTTGTTCAGATGTGGTAATAGCGAGGCGGTGTGGAGATATATTGTAATTATGAGAGTGATTTTGGTCAATATATGAAGGTAACGAAACTTGATTTATTTTTCATTATTTCCATGTTTTAAATAATGTGTCATTACAGGTTCAGTCAACAAAGCATCTGGCTTGGGTTCTTGGATTAGAGTGTAATTGTGGTTTTCTTGAGTAATTATGGTATTTGTATTTTCTTTAATTAATTCAGTATAATGTTATTTAAAAATTGTTGTGTTGTTGAAGAAGAACCGTGCCAGATGCGTACGTTGAGTCACACTCCCACACACAGAACAGTTACTCTTGTGCTTGTTGTTGCGTTGGTTTTATAGTTGCTGGGGGCTTAATTAATTAACTGTGTTAATGAAAATTTCCATTTCATTCTTTGTTATTGTTCTAAGCAGTCAGATTGCGTAACAATAACAGTCAGGGCCAACCGTTACGAGACTTCGTAATCGGACAGACAGCTACTAATATTTATTAAGCCCCCATGCAACGGCCAGTGTAGGAGATCGCTCCCCACACCATGATGCCGGGTGTTGGCCCTGTGTGCCTCGGTCGTATGCAGTCCTGATTGTGGCGCTCACCTGCACGGCGCCAAACACGCATACGACCATCATTGGCACCAAGGCAGAAGCGACTCTCATCGCTGAAGACGACACGTCTCCATTCGTCCCTCCATTCACGCCTGTCGCGACACCACTGGAGGCGGGCTGCACGATGTTGGGGCGTGAGCGGAAGACGGCCTAACGGTGTGCGGGACCGTAGCCCAGCTTCATGGAGACGGTTGCGAATGGTCCTCGCCGATACCCCAGGAGCAACAGTGTCCCTAATTTGCTGGGAAGTGGCGGTGCGGTCCCCTACGGCACTGCGTAGGATCCTACGGTCTTGGCGTGCATCCGTGCGTCGCTGCGGTCCGGTCCCAGGTCGACGGGCACGTGCACCTTCCGCCGACCACTGGCGACAACATCGATGTACTGTGTAGACCTCACGCCCCACGTGTTGAGCAATTCGGCGGTACGTCCACCCGGCCTCCCGCATGCCCACTATATGCCCTCGCTCAAAGTCCGTCAACTGCACATACGGTTCACGTCCACGCTGTCGCGGCATGCTACCAGTCTTAAAGACTGCGATGGAGCTCCGTATGCCACGGCAAACTGGCTGACACTGACGGCGGCAGTGCACAAATGCTGCGCAGCTAGCGCCATTTGACGGCCAACACCGCGGTTCCTGGTGTGTCCGCTGTGCCGTGCGTGTGATCATTGCTTGTACAGCCCTCTCGCAGTGTCCGGAGCAAGTATGGTGGGTCTGACACACCGGTGTCAATGTGTTCTTTTTTCCATTTCCAGGAGTGTATATGTACCTGGCGCGCCAACGTCCGAGGGCTTCTCCGCGGTCATTTCCGGTGCGGTTCTCCTCTTGCTACCTGCGACGGTCGTTCGCTGCAGTACGGGAAGCCAGGATCCGTTTACCTTAAGGCTTTCCTCTTTCTTGTTGAAACTCCAGTTCACCACCGGCAATGGAGGGTGAAACTTTGACAATGCCAGCCACTCGTGCTGGCGAAACGTCAGAAAAATCATTAGATGAACGTCGGCCGAAGAACCCGAGACAGAAGCCAATAGGCAGTTTGTCAACAAGTGGCCACGAAAGCCTTAACAACCTTCTATTGATGTTAGGCCAAATTCTGATATATATTTATGGCATGAGTAACTTTCTGGTCTATTTGCTCTGGGTGTTTCCAGAGTAGGATTTAGTAGTGTTTCAAAGTCTTGTCACCGGTTATTGGATGACTAAAGTCATGGTATGATTGGGGAACATTGTACCAGTGAACTGAGGTTTTCTCCAAAGTGTTCGTCTGCAAAAGAGATTGAGTCTGGTGGTCGATAGAATTACCCAATTAGAAGTCTACATGCATTCTTTATACTGAGTCTTGCCCAAACAATGTCGTATGCAGCTCCAGTTTCTACCTTGGTTGACTTGAGTTTCTTGCCTAAGGCTACAAGTGCATCATTTCCATTTTCGCTTGGACTATCCTTTCGGTGTTTAGCTAGCTTTCTGTGCCTATTATTATATGATCACCACTGCTTGCTAGGGTTGTTTCAAAGCTTGGCACTTTGTTGTTTATGCATTGGCAACTGATCATTAGAATTTTAATCTCTTCATCCATATAGGCCATTTCATCGAGTCTTATACTAATACTTTGAGATCTACTACTGTGATTGTTGTCTGTATTGGATGGAAAATCGCGACAATTCGCGCCTTACGCTTATGATCTACAGCACTTGTTTATGCACTCAAATGGCAAGCAGAAAATGATTTATTATTATAATTTATTTTTCATCAGCAAATATCTTAGGTAAATCATCTGGACACTATGCAGTAACAACAGCGCTGTGACCATTGCTCGTGAGGAATATTGAAATATGCAATCTATCACTGCGGACAAATTTTACCTCAAAAAAGTCAGTTGGTGCTTAAGATCATTGTGTTTTTGTTTGCTTGCTGTAAGTGTATTTATCAGTCGTCGTTTTTATTTAAGGTTCTGGTACTGTTCTTGCAGTGACATGTTGATTTTTGCGTATTTAAAGCTTATGAGGAGGATTGCTTAAGAGTTAGAAAAAGGATTAAAAAATTTGTGATAAGTTCCTATGGGACCAAACTGCTGAGGTCATCAGTGAAAAAGGATTGTCAGGAAAGAGTCTCACAATGATGACATTTGATTCACTTTGGATGCAGTGGAACAGTGAAGGCAGTAGGGACAGCTCAAAAGATAATGTGCGTGCGTGAGAGTAGCAGACAGTGTAACCCGAGTCTGCACTGTTGCCAAATTTATTCAAGATGGCGGATCCAACATGGCGGCCATAGATGTAGCAATGTCGCAGTGATGTCATGGAGGGAGGTTCAAATTTTGGCGGAAAAATAGGTCAATTGGGCTAACTCCACTAACCTAACCCTCTCCCCTGTCCCCACTCTCCCCCCTCCCCCACCTGGAAATTGGTAGGAAAAGGACTCAATCTGAGCTGGGCTGCTGGATATGACATATGTAAGTCTTTATTTTGTGTGCAGGGATCCCCTCCCCCATCTGGAAATTGGCGGGAAAAGACCTCAGTTTGTGCTGGGCTGCCAGATAGGATGGACGTAAGTATGTATTGTCTGTTTAAACAATTTGAGTTGTCTTATAGAGTGGCTCCGTCCAGTGTGTTCACCATGAGATCCAGAGTCCAACTGACCTAGTACACACCACCACCACCACCAGAGAGCACTGTCAGTCCTCCCCCTCTCCCCTCCCATGACATAATCCAAGATGGCGGTCTGGAAGAAATGGTGGGAAAAGGACTCAGACTGTAACTACCTGCTGGACTGGGAGAACAGATGTAATAGTTTACTGTGTTCGACAGATGATGTATGTGCTGGAGAAGGAGTAGTTAAATGGATATATCAGTTGTAATAATCATCTGAGTAATGTGTTGATAGCAATGACATTTCGTGAAGACAAACACGTTTCATGAAATAATGAAGATGCAGCGGGATGGGGCTAAGTTACACTTTGCAACTCATACTGATAAACGTGTGTGTTGTAACTGTAGGTCATTCGTTAAAAGTACAATCAGTCTTCCAAAGTGCCGGAGGCAAGACGTTCATCCAGGTGCACGTGCTCCCTCTCCCCAGAGGCCACACGCAGGCTTTCGACACAGCCACGCGATAGCCACAGAAGTGGCCACGTACTTTTCCTGTCACGTTGGAAATACCTGCAGCTTTCCTCCCTCCCATCCCTGGGGTATGCATACTCTTTGTCGTTAAAGACAAACTGCTTTGGGAGTTATTACATCTGGTGTTGTGGAATATTGTTACATCCATAACATGAAGATGTCAAAGGAACTAAACGTACCACTGCACAAAGAGAGAGAGAGCTTTGAAGATGACGCAAGAGTATTTAGACAATTAGACGTTTTATTCAGAGGAATACCACCACCGTCATACTTGAACACAGACTCTAAAAAGATCGCGACGCACTTGTGAAACCATCCCAGAGACACTTCACGCGCTTTTGTGGGAAATACCCTTGTCGTTGTGCATGGGTTTCTTCAGGAGTTGCTAAATCCATCTGAATATGTCTGTAAATACACATTTTCAAAAAAGATCTCTGCTACGCTCGAACAAGGACTCAAAAAAAGATCACTGCACACTTGTGAAACGTCACTGAGACACTTCACACGTTTTTGGGGGAAACAGATCCCAAACACGGTATCAGCTGCAATATCTAATTTTGCACGCCATAACGACGATATTTGGAAGTCGAAATAAATATCTCTGAAAATCTATACAGGACGCTCACCACTTTTAGAGTTATAGCTGCTTGTTTGAAGGCACTGCCAGAGAGAGAAAGAGAAACATTTCTGAGTCCCACAGCTGCTGTGGTGTTCATCATTTTTCTGAAACAGTGAGTGGCCTTTTATATTTGCTGCTGCTGGAGTAAGTGACGTTATTTTCCTCACTTCTCAAATCACACATTGGTATCTAAGCGCAGACGGGAAAATCAGAACAATTGCACAAACAGAATTAGAAGCACTGTTCTACAGACGAGAAATAAGCTGGAATTTTTGGTCAATTTTCGATGTTCTACTGCTGGTGGTCTGGAGATGCTCAAACCGCAATGGTGGATGAGGGACAGCATGCCGCAAGAGGAGAAAAGTCTGCTATGGCTTGTCTCTAAACATTCAAACAAAGAAGACATCAAGTGTCTCTCAGAATGTCCCATAGATACCTTACCTTCGAAACAGTCTGTAGAGGCTCCTATGCCACACACAAAGGACGTCCTCGGAATGGAGCGTTCTGATTGGCCCTTACTGAATTTTTCCGCCAAACTGCTCCTGCTGCCAGTGTGAGAGCACTGTCCGCCATTTCCTGCAGATGAGACTTTCAGCGGCAAAACTATTTTGTACAGATCGAAAAAAACATGCAGCAGTCATACTGCAGTGACAGTTAAACGCTGCGAAAATGGTCTGCAGATCATGAAACCTTTACCTTTTCATTGTGAAACCAACCTCCTACCCAGCTATATCAAAACGTACCCTCTCGATGTAGTAAACACAATTCATATCCTGCAACATACAAAATCATCACTTCTGCGTCCTGCTTATAGCTATCGACCACCAGACTCTCGTACATATACCACGAAGATAGGCAGACCCCAAAGAAACATAAGCACATGCACTTTACATACAGTTGTGGCACTAGATACTTCCCGTGAGATCAGACGATCAGCCACTGCCGCCAACGGTCACGAGTCAACTGCCCCAACACACACGCTGGCCCGATGTGCGATCAGAGCACCCTTAACAGACAGAGGTCACTCTCTCAACAGGCGTACAAAGACTGGGATGGTTCCCCTCGGCTCAAAGGCGTTACTGTTGCCGGCCATAATCAGATTGCTTGCTTGCTTGCGACAGTGCTTTCTACACCCATTCCCGGACTCTGGAATTACAAAAGCGGATGTATTTTCACTTGGTTTACCAGAATATCATACCATTTATGCAATAGTTCTCGATATCGAACACATAGCAGTTTTCTACTGATCTCTTGCACAGTATAGTTCCGAAGATAGTTCGGAAATTATATCTCTAGAAACCCAAACAGAAATTATATTTCTAGAAACCCGAAATTTTAGCGAAGTGCAACAAGGTGGAATATGCTGCAAACCACTGAGTAACTACAAACTTATCTCATCTGCGAAGATCTTTATGTGAAAACTTGAAAAAGTAGAGGTAACTGGTAGTTCCATCCATATTTTTTAATGAATACCGATGTCAATGATATAAAAGTTTCCAAATAATCCTTGTACTTCACAAAGTTGGCTAAAGGTTTTCTCATGTCTAGAGAACCAGCAAACATCTGTTTCACATGTCTTTTACCATCTAGATGCACACAACACATACCACAACCGATGTTCTCTCAACCAAATACAGACGGGAAATACCAAGCAGAAGCAGTCAACCAGACAATTTACATGGGAGGGAATAATTGTCCAGCGCAAACACACGCCCATGTTGAATCTTCTCACATTTCCACGGAGAACGCACCCGATCACGAAGGCCGCCCAACACATACGGAGTATTAGTCCGTTAGTCAACCGCCAAGAGGGCGACACAGTTAGGTCAGCTCCAATCCAGACAGCTCCCGCCACAAGCCGGATATGTCAGTTGTTCTGGCCACAGGCTACAGCCACCATGCGCGCTCCCGCACGCCAGGCAGAATCATCACTGTACTTACAATTAAATATTACGATTGCAGCCTCAATGTGATGACATTCAACACTGAGGGAAGTATCAGATATACCCCCTCCTGGCGACGGTGGCTCTGGAAATATAAAAATCTGTAGCTTTCTTATGACTGGACATAATTTTCCACGTACAAAATTTTCATTCCCCTCACTGCTATTGTAATTTTCTACGTCAAATCCATACCTTCCACACGATAGAATGATGCCATTTTCTCTGAGCATGTCCGAATACAGACATATGGTACTTTATAAGCCCACTGATCACAGCGATTCTATCACAAATTCCCTACTAAGTATAATACTTCGCCAATAACAGAATGCTGGTGACACCAAACAATACCGAGCGACAATCCGCGATGGTTGGACATGTCTCATTTGTTTTTCTTGTGAGTGGTATCAGTGTGTCTCAGGGAGAGGGAGGTAATCGTCTTACAAGCCACCATATGTTAAAAACACGATTTTCAACGACTATGTTACGTCACAAGTGGTCTTGGTTTTACAGGCGGACACAAGTACCGCTAACGATATCCGTGTTAAAAACTATACAAGCTTTATAAATCAAGATATGGTATTGCATCCGAATGAACTGATTTTCCATTGAAATACAGCGATATTCAATACAGACAGTGATCGTGGGGTAGTATTAACAGACTGAAAGTGTGGGTGCACGATGCACCGACTTTAGAAAGTGGTTCGGCTAAGGAACATGGTATAAAGCCGGTATTTGCAACTGCCTCGTGCTGCCGCTAGATATTTTCCAAGTATTTGTAACACGTTCTATCTCGATGCCATGCCAGAGGTTCTATGATATATCCACTGGATTGTAGGCGATAGTTGATTGATAATGATTACATAAAGTAGTTGGTGTGCTATGTGACGAATCACTTTTTAAAAAATCCAATGCTAGATTGAGATCTATAGTGTTACGCTTTCTAATAGAAATGCTGTCTGCAATAGATGTCTTTTAATGATTAGAGTCACAAGTGAATCACATTCATGGCACTCTGGTATCTCGAAACGAGTCACCTTTTTCGAAGCTTTCTTCTACAGTAAAACTCCTATGTCGTTCTATACAGTCTCTATGCATCTTGTAACTGTTCCTCGGTTTCTGCCCCGCCACCCCTGCAACTTCGTGCATGTGGTCGTCCCAATTTAAATCGGAAGTGAGTAGAAATCGGAATCCACTGCATCTAGGACCTTCTGCTTCTTGTGGAGAAACATGGTAGGCTGAGTTAATACGACTGGACCGTCTTTTTTGACGACTCGGTGGAAATGGGGGTACATTGTCGTTACTCTGCCAACTATGTACGTTGTGTAATACCAACATCAAAACGAAGCTCTCTCCTGGACACGAGGTAGTATTAGAAAAAGACAGTATGGGAACTGGAAGAAGGACGATGATTTTGCTACTGCACCTCAGTGCGTCTCCAAACTACATACAGGTACTGCAGTCTGAAGGAGATCTGCGTTCCTCATGGTGCATTCAAGTCTGTCATCGTTATTTTGAACCATCAAACAGAGAATAAAAAACTATGAACTATAAAAACTCCACTAAAGTCATCCAGTACAGAACTCGATAAGATATCACCACGTTCCTGTCTTCGGATACATATACAGGGTGAGTCACTTAACGTTACCGCTGGACATACTTCGTAAACCACATCAAATACTGACGAACCGATTCCACAGACCGAACGTGAGGAGAGGGGCTAGTGTAATTGTTTAATACAAACCATACAAAAATGCATGGAAGTATGTTTTTTAACACAAACCTACGTTTTTTTAAATGGAACCACGTTAGTTTTGTTAGCACATCTGAACATATAAACAAATACGTAATCAGTGCCGTTTGTTGCATTGTAAAATGTTAATTACATCCGGAGATATTGTAACCTAAAGTTGACGCTTGAAACCTCCGACGTTCAGTTGCGTGTTGTAACAAACACGGGCCACGGTCGGCGAGCAGCATCTAAAAAAATGGTTTAAATGGTTCTGAGAACTATGGGACTTAACATCTGAGGTCATCAGTCCCCTAGAACTTAGGACTACTTAAACCTAACTAACCTAAGGACATCACACACATCCACGCCCGAGGCGGGATTCGAACCTGCGACCGTAGCAGTCGCGCGGTTAAGCGCTTAGAACCGCATGGCCACTACGGCCGGCGAGCAGCATCTGCAGGGACATGTTTACGATGACGACCGTGTTTACGAGTGTGGCTGTAGTGCACTGTTGTGGTTTGGTCTAGCTGTCGCAGTGTCCGCATGTAGCGCTTGCTGCTATTGTAATTCTGCATTCGTCTCCGCACGCAGACTAACTGTAGTACACCGTGCTACCAGACGTCTGTGATAGTGTAGTGTTGTAGGAACTGTGACCATGGTGTATTCGAACTCCGAAAAGGCGTAGATGATACTCATCTATGGCGAGTGTCGACGAAATGCAGCTGAAGCCTGCAGGGTGTATGCAGAACGGTACCCGGACAGAGGGCATCCAACGTGCCGTACGTTGCAAAACATCTACCGCCAACTGTATGCAACAGGTATGGTCGTAGCACGCAAACGGGTCCGTAACAGGCCCGTCACAGGAGAAGCGGGTGCAGTTGGTGTGTTAGCTGCTATTGCCATGAACCCACACATGAGTACACGGGACACTGCGAGAGCCGGTGGACTGAGTCAAAGTAGTGTCATGCGCATACTGCATCGTCACCGCTTTCATCCGTTTCATGTGCTGCTACATCAGCAAGTACATGGTGATGACTTTAATCATCGAGTGCAATTTTGTCAATGGGCATTAACAGAGAATGCGTTGCAGTTCTACCTGTTTACCGATGAAGCGGGTTTCACAAACCACGGGGCAGTGAATCTACGGAACATGCACTACTGGTCCGTGGACAATCCTCGCTGGCTCAGACAGGTAGAGCGACAGCGACCGTGGACTGTACATGTATGGTGCGGAATCATTGGCGACCACCTCATTGGTCCTCACTTCATTGCAGGGGCCCAAACAGCTGCAACATACATCGCGTTTCTACAGAATGATCTGCCAACGTTGCTCGAAAATGTCCCACTGGAAACGCGTCGACGTATGTGGTATCAGCATGATGGTGCACCTGCACATTCCGCAATTGACACTAGGCTGACCCTTGACAGGATCCAGAATGAGATTTTCACTCTGCAGCGGAGTGTGCGCTGATATAAACTTCCTGGCAGATTAAAACTGTGTGCCCGACCGAGACTCGAACTCGGGACCTTTGCCCTTCGCAGGCAAGTGCTCTACCATCTGAGCTACCGAAGCACGACTCACGCCCGGTACTCACAGCTTTACTTCTGCCAGTATCTCGTCTCCTACCTTCCAAACTTTACAGAAGCTCTCCTGCGAACCTTGCAGAACTAGCACTCCTGAAAGAAAGGATATAGCGGAGACATGGCTTAGCCACAGCCTGGGGGATGTTTCCAGAATGAGATTTTCACTCTGCAGCGGAGTGTGCGCTGATATGAAACTTCCTGGCAGATTAAAACTGTGTGCCCGACCGAGACTCGAACTCGGGACCTTTGCCTTTCGCGGGCAAGTGCTCTACCATCTGAGCTACCGAAGCACGACTCACGCCCGGTACTCACAGCTTTGGAAGGTAGGAGACGAGATACTGGCAGAAGTAAAGCTGTGAGTACCGGGCGTGAGTCGTGCTTCGGTAGCTCAGATGGTAGAGCACTTGCCCGCGAAAGGCAAAGGTCCCGAGTTCGAGTCTCGGTCGGGCACACAGTTTTAATCTGCCAGGAAGTTCCTTGACAGGATGTTCGACGGGCGTTTCATAGGACGTGGAGGACACATAAATTGGCCAGCCCGTTCTCCTGATCTTACACCTCTGGACTTCTTTCTGTGGGGTACGTTAAAGGAGAATGTGTACCGTGATGTGCCTACACTCCAGAGGATTTGAAACAACGTATTGTGGCAGCCTGTGGTGACATTACACCAGATGTACTGCGGCGTGTACGGCATTCATTACGCCAGAGATTGCAATTGTGTGAAGCAAATGATGGCCACCACATTGAACATCTATTGGCCTGACATGTCGGGACACACTCTATTCCACTCCTTAGTTGAAAACGGAAACCACGTGTGTACGTGTACCTCACCCCTCATGGTAATGTACATGTGTGTCAGTGAAAAAGACCAATAAAAAGGTGTTAGCATGTGGACGTAATGTGCTGTTCCAGTCTCTTCTGTACCTAAGGCCCATCACCGTTCCCTTTGGATCCCTACGTAATTCGGTGCTCTCCGTTACACACGATCGAACAGCGGAGGAGTGGTACTCAAGCGTCAAGTTTAGGTTACAATATCTCCGGATGTAATTAGCATTTTACAATGCAACAAACGGCACTGATTACGTATTTGTTTATATGTTCAGATGTGCTAACAAAACTAACGGGGTTCCATTTTAAAAAAAAACGTAGGTTTGTGTTAAAAAACATACTTCCGTGCATTTTTTATGGTTTGCATTAACCAGTTACACTAGCCCCTCTCCTCACGTTCGGTCTGTGGAATCGATTCGTCAGTATTTGATGTGGTTTACGAAGTATGTCCAGCGGTAATGTTAGGTGACTCACCCTGTATATATATATATCGAAAAGAAATACAATCTGCATCGAGCACATGTGGGGCGATCTTATTAGGTATACAGATACAGGTATTGCTCCACTCAGTAATCGAAGTCACCTGCACAGACCAGTGTAAAGTTTCCATCACCTGCACTGTATAAGGGCCATATCCCACAGACTGAGTGGCAGGGGAGGGTCCCTATCTTGTTTGGGCTGGCCACGGTGGCCCAGCGGTTCTAGGCAATTCAGTCCAGAACAGCGCGACTGCTATGGTCGCAGGTTCGAAACCTGCCTCGGGCGTGGATGTGTGTGATGTACTTAGGTTAGTTAGGTTTAAGTAATTCTAAGTTCTAGGGGACTGATGACCTCAGATGTTAAGTCCCATAGTGCTCAGAGCCATTTGAAGCATTTGTCTTGTTTGATATGTTGATTTTTTGTGCTGTACCACATCTAAGAAATGTATTACTATAGCTTTGTACACCACCCTACTTTTTTTTTTCCACCGCAACTTCAAGGTCTGTGTCAGGTTCTAAACTGACATTAACACATTTCGATTTATTGGCTCTCACAGAAAACTAGGCATCGCACAGTGTAAATTATGTTGTTGCTGCTCCCTCAACACACTCACAGGATGATTTCTAAATAGAAGACAGTCACAACATATGGAGACTGCATTGTGCAACGTTTCCAAACAGCTGTGAAAAGGCGATTGATGACCTCTACATTTAAACTCATCTTTCACGGTGGTGGGGGAGCAGATGGCTTGGTGTTCCGCTTCGACAGATTCCTCATATTGCAGTCATGTACACAATCAGCGTTTCGATGATTTATTCGCCATCAGTACATCATCTGTTCAATTAATGATACCCTTGCATTGAGCAAGGAAAAATCTGACAAGTCTATTTGTTGTAATCAACTGTAGGAGAAATGTAGAGACAACTTTCTACATCAAGAGTAGAAGGGAATGATAGTGGAGGAGCATTAGACTACATATAGGAGGAGTATTGTTCAGCAAATCGCGCCTATGCCACAGAAAGGCAAGAAGATGCATTACATGATTTTGACCATAAACACACCGGGCTGCACATGTTGTAACTGTATACCATTTTTAAACCTTTCATACCCTCTGGCTATTATTTCTTGCATAACTTTTACTGTGTCTTAACTGCAACAGAAATATTTTTCCCGAATGGAAACCTGAAGCACACATTCGTGAATGTTCAACATTTTCGTCATGTGCAAGTGCTGTCTAACTGTTGGGTATCATTATGAGAATACCTCATGACCACCAGAACACGAAGTTGTGGTTGGTTCGCTATATATCACTGTATATTTGAATATTGTTATTGTTATTTTACATGGTAATTATTGAATGATCATTTTTTATTACAATAGAGAATATTTAATAATTAGAGATTTTAGTCCATAAAACGAACCCAAGTGTACAAAGTATATTTCACTTAAAATGCGCATATAGTGTTGTACAAATCTTGCATCTGAAGTCATTGAAAAAATCACCTAAGAACATTAACACACAAAGAAAAATTTTTCTTCCTCCAGAAAAAAATTCAGGTCTGAAAAGGTCAAAAAGCCTATCCAGTCTTGCACCACAAAAGAAGAATAAGCAATTACTCTAAGAATTCAGCTATCTATAATTGTTACTCAGTTTGTATGACATCATATTTAGGATTAATTTCTTTTTGTGCTATTACAGAGTTAATGGTGGTGTTCACAGTAGCAGCAACAGATTGTTGGTTTTTAGAAATAGCCTCACACAGCGCATCTTGACGATGATGATGATTGATGAACATGTCAGCTGTAAATATTTGGAAAAAAGTCTGCTATTTCCACTTCACACTGCTAAGCATTTACGTTTCTGTATTTACTTATTTTATCCATAGCATGACATGATGGGTGCACTTATGATGATGTGCAGGCAAGTTCCATTTGCAGTGCTGAGGGTGTGATTGAAACATCTTGCTATAATGAGGATATTGTAAGAAATTATATAATAATAAATAATTATTGCTTAAATAAATGCGTATAATTTTGTGGATAGCACTGGCTTCGCGCCTATCAGGAGAAATATTATAAATAAAACACTGAAATGACAAAAGTCACAGGATATCTCCTAATGCCATGTCAGAGGTTGTTTTGCCTAGCGTATTGCAGTAACTCGATATGGCATGTATTCAACAAGTTGTTGGAAGTCCCCTGCAGAAATATTGAACCATGCTGCCTCTATAGCCATCCAAAATTGTGAAAGTGCTGCAAACTGACTTATCAATTATGTCTCTTAGATGTTCCACAGATTTCATGTCGGGAGATCTGGGTAGCCAAATCATTTGTTTGAATTGTCCAGAATGTTCTTCAGACCAACTGCAAACAGTTGTGGCCTAGTACATGGCGTAGTCACCCATAAAAGTCTCAATGTTGGTTGGGATCATGAAGTTCCTGAAAGGCTGTAAATGTTCTCCTAGTAGCTGAACATAACCAGTTCCAGTCAGTGTTTGGTTCAGTTGGGCCAATGGACCCAGTCCATTGCATGTAAACACAGCCTGCATCTTATATAGAGCCACCACTGGCTTGCACAGTACCTTGTTGACAAACTTGATCCACGACTTCAAGGGGCCTGCACCATACTCGAACTCTGCCATCTGCTCTTATCACCTGAAATGGGGACTCATTTGATCAGGCCACAGTTTTCCAGTCCTCTAGGGTCCTCTAGGGTCTGATATGGTCACATGTACCGGAGGGACACTCCAGGTGATGTCATGGTGTTACCAGAGTCACTGGTCGTTTGCTGCCATATATAGCTCATTAACACCAAATTTTAACACACTGTCCTAACAGATATGTTTGTTGTACGTTCCATATTAATTTCTATGGTTATTTCAAGCTGTGTTGCTTGTCTGTTAGCGCTGGAAATTCTACAAAAACGCCGCTGTTCTTGGTCGTTAAGTGAAGGCCATCAGCCACTGCATTGCCTGTGGTGATAGGTAATGCCTGAAATTAGAAATTCTTGGCACACTCTTGTCACTGTGGAACTCAGAATATTGAATTCCCTAAACATTTGCAAAACAGAATGTCCAGTGCATCTAACTCTGACTACCATTCTGCTTTCAAGGTCTGTTAACTCCCGACATGCAGCCATAATCACGACAGAAACCTGTTTACATAAATCAATGGATTACAAATTACAGCTCCATCAAGTCACTGCCCTTTTATACCCTATGTATGTGATACTACTGCCACCTATATATGTGTATATCGCTATCTCATGACTTTTGTCACCTAACTAGATGACCTACACACATGCAGTTTTTTAAACTGTAAATGCAGGGCATGCCGCCTCTGGCTCTGAGGTGCTTATCAGCCACATGGCGTATGTCAGCATGCCACCTAGAATAACTTCCTAAATTTCTTAGCCTCACAAGCCTAGATGCAGGTAGCTCAATCAAAGACAATTATAATGACTGTAGAGGTTACGAATATGTATTTACAGTGATCAATAAATAGTTCACCCATTTGTGAGAGAAACATTTTAGGGTAAGGCTGTCAAGAAGTATATCAACATTCCCTATGGTGAGGCAGTCTAAGTACTAACATTGATAGTGATTAATGAGAGAAAAAAAGAAAACGTGCTTAACTAATGTGTTTTTCCTTGCACGTAAGGCAAAGTTACTCCAGCAGCTTTCACCTAACATGGAAATTATGCTGTTTGGTCAAATACTGTTTCAACATCAGTGGGTGTAAGCATGCCAGTGTCGATATGATATCAAATCGAGAGTTCTATCTGGTGGTAGTATTTGAAAACACTCAATTTTGTGACATCAAAGTAATACTATCCATGGATGAATGGCATTGACTATGCAGTGTGTCAATGCATATTTCAGACTTGTTCCACAGAAACATTTACTCTCCATCGGAGATAATGGATGAACATACAATCTCTGTAGTGGACTTTCCTAGTACAGTTAAAATGTTTAACAACAAAGAGTGCATACATCTGCATGAACTACTTTTATGAATTTATTGAATGCTGACTGTGCAATACAGCATGGGTTAGAGTATCGCAAAAGGTGGTTGTCATATGAGACATTGTGAAATAATCTGCGGGCGTTAGCTCGCCAAACTCTCTGCCCATAAGAAGAAACATAGAGTAGTGGCAACTTCTGCCACCGAATGTAACAGCAACACCAAATGTAATAGGAAGAGGTAGAAGGCACCGTTTAAGACTCGTCCAAGCTTTCCAAACGATTTATTGTTTCCAATTACAGTGCCCCTGTTCGTGTCGTTCTGCGTCACTGGATCCCGCAGTGCTGCGGACACCAATTTGCTGTCTGCGAAACGGCTTGGTGCGGAATGGCTGCGTCAGCAACCCGTGCACGCACTGTGTGTCGACTTTGTACACCAGTGGAGTTGCAGTGTCGTCAGGATGCCAGCAGTCGACTCAGCGGTCTGCGTCCCTGTCGACTCAGCGCTGCTCGGTGTGAGCTGCAATTGGCCAGCTGCGTACTTCTCGCCGGAATGGCTGAGATCGTGGCGACAACAAGCGACCGCAATCTGACATTCGAATTTGCGGCCCTTGCCTCGGGATCCTCTGGCGTGTGTTGGAAGCCAGGATGCCTGCCCATGGTAGCAAGCCATGGAGTGGCCCGCTGCTGGCTGGCTATGGACCTCACGTCGGCCTCAGAGGGTCGAACCAGCGACCCACCGTAGACTGGAACGCTGGCACCCAATCTGCTGCTACGTGTAGCTGGTGGTGTGACACGCCCCACCATCCAGGAGAGCTGCCACACCTGAATGAATCCCGTTAGAAACCTATACCTATTTATACATGGCTGTGCACCTCTGTTTTGCCATACGCGCTGCTTCGCATCACGTACTCATATCACACTATGTTGGCCAGTGGGCCCCTTCTGCCTGTGATTTGCGACATGCAAAACTGCTACACATACTCTTTCAGCAATTTGACAGCCCTGTGGCCTCTACTCTACTTCACAACTGTTGGTATGCATAACTCACTGCAATCCGGCCTGCACCTGCCTGTAACTTGTGCTCAGGATACTGCACAAAGCTAACTTTCCCTATCCTAAACCGTGGTGCCGCTAGAATAGCCATATTCTACAATGCATTCTGTACATCGATGGATTTGGAAGCACATGATTGAACATTACAGATGTGAACACAGAAATATGATCTTATGTAAATTTCTTTACACATCCAGTTACACGTAAGAGTTTATAAAAATCCCTACAGCGCAATTTAAATGAAGTTACCTCCATGACTGAGTGGATGAAACAACCTCATCACAAGGGTCTAATCATAAGCAACTGGTCTTGCACTGATGGTACTGGAAACTGGAACAACAAGACGAATGGTTCTTGGGTTGTGGGTTGATTAACCTTGTTCTAATAGTGTTAGCAACTCCTAAGGTAGTCCACTTTGAGCATGTATATATTTTTCAAAAACCCTGTTTCGGCAAAAATACGCCTATTGCAAGAGATTTTGCACAGTGTTGAGGTAATAACGTACCAGATGCTCAGTGACAGCAATAATATTCCACTACCTGGAAAAGTAAAGCCAAACAGTGTTTTCATATTTGGCAATGTTGCAGTGCAAAATCCGGATGAGATCTGGAGATATGTCCAGGCTGACTGCTACTGCCATGCAGAAGGGCTGCTCAATCACTGCCAGAGTGCTGTTTACTCTTCATGCTTCACTGTCCATGTTAATACATATAGATAAAATTAACACATATCGATAAACGGAACATTGCAATACACTAACCTCGGATCGCTCTGTCAAATGGGCATACATAATTCCACTTTAAACAGTATTTTATTTGTAAATGGAATGACACTGGGTGTCACATGAAAGATGTAATGAGCGATATTGGTTTGTATGATATTGCAATGCCTGTGTTGTTAAGAAGAACGATGGAATGTATACATGTATAATAATCAATAATGTTGTGCATTAATACTGTGATTCCAAATGTTGAACAAAAGAGATGCTGCTGCTGTGATAACTGATATTCTTATTTACAAGCAGAAAAAACTGGATGAGAAATCATTTCGAAGAGCATCAAAGATTATTCATGGAAATTTGTTGAGACAATTGAGACTGAACAAAAACAATTATTATAATAATTTTTTCTACATTCATGGTCCAGCATATGATACTTTCCTCTAAATGGTTCTCCCCATACATTAATGTCCCCACACAAACGCGTCTGCTCTTGAACCTTCTCCCCCTCCAGAGAGATTTCTGCAGAAACCCATTTCCCTGTTATCAAACAATATACAGTGAGAAATGATGCAGTTGGTGTTCATCTATAATGCTACAATGCCTTGCTACTGGCAATTCTTTTGATACTTGCATTATTCGAGACATAGTTATGGAAACATGTCATGAAATAATAAATGCACTAAAGGATTATCTTTGGGTAAGTAATGTATACACAGAGATAAATATTTATGTATACTTTTATTCATAACTTTGCAGTAATTATTTTCTTAAAAAATATCTTCCATGGGTAGCAGCTCTCTACTTTCTGAGCAACAAGTCAGGCGGTTCATGATTCTTAAGACTTCTGTTCTTTTACTCATATGTTCTAACATCCCACAGTGCCAGCAGTGATTAATATATTTCAATACACTACAATAAATAACACTCTTTCCTCTTGCTTGGAACTCATTTTCCTCACAACAACAACAAACCTCACCTGTGGCTTCGGCTGTGTAGCATGCAACAGACTGTTAAGGATATTGTCAATCAAGAATGAAGAAGTTTTATTCACACTTGATCATTGTACAATGAAATAGGCTTCATCACTGAAGAATAACACAGTATGTAGTAATAATCTACACAACGATAAAATAAACAAATGTCAATAAACTATAGTATCATAATAACATACACTTCAGGAAAATTTCTAAGAGCTAGCATCAATAAAGTATTATAGTATAGTATGGTATAATATCTGTGCATAATAACTGGATAGAGATTTATTCTGCTTATGACTCATCACCCACCCTCCCATGAACCATGGACCATGCTGTTGGTGGGGAGGCTTGCGTGCCTCAACGATACAGATAGCCATACCGTAGGTGCAACCACAACGGAGGGGTATCTGTTGAGAGGCCAGACAAATGTGTGGTTCCTGAAGAGGGGCAGCAGCCTTTTCAGTAGTTGCAGGGGAAACATTCTGGATGATTGACTGATCTGGCCTTGTAACACTAACCAAAATGGCCTTGCTGTTGTGGTACTGTGAACGGCTGAAAGCAAGGGGAAACTACAGCCGTAATTTCTCCCGAGGGCATGCAGCTTTACTGTATGGTTAAATGATGATGGCGTCCTCTTGGGGAAAATTTTCCTGAGGTAAAATAGTCCCCCATTCGGATCTCCGGGCGGGGACTACTCAGGAGGATGTCGTTATCAGAAGAAAGAAAACTGGCATTCTACGAATCGGAGCATGTCAGATCCCTTAATCGGGCAGGTAGGTTAGAAAAATTACAAAGGGAAATGGATAGGTTAAAGTTAGATATAGTGGGAATTAGTGAAGTTCGGTGGCAGGAGGAACAAGACTTTTGGTCAGGTGAATACAGGGTTATAAATACGAAATCGAATAGGGATAATGCAGGAGTAGGTTTAATAATAAATAAAAAAAATAGGAGAGCGGGTAAGCTACTACAAACAGAATAGTGAGCGTATTATAGTGGCCAAGATAGACACGAAGCCCATGCCTACTACAGTAGTACAAGTTTATATGCCAACTAGCTCTGCAGATGACGAAGAAATTAAATAAATGTATGATGAGATAAAAGAAATTATTCAGGTAGTGAAGGGAGACGAAAATTTAATAGTCATGGGTGACTGGAATTCGAGAGTAGGAAAGGGAAGAGAAGGAAACAGTTGGTGAATATGGATTGGGAGGAAGAAATGAGAGGAAGCCGCCTGGTAGAATTTT
This sequence comes from Schistocerca nitens, assembly GCF_023898315.1. Classification (NCBI taxonomy): domain Eukaryota; kingdom Metazoa; phylum Arthropoda; class Insecta; order Orthoptera; family Acrididae; genus Schistocerca; species Schistocerca nitens. Next base: position 342,969,360 of record NC_064622.1, read on the forward strand.
GCACAGAACATAATCATAGCTAACACTTGGTTCAAGAATCATAGAAGAAGGTTGTATACATGGAAGAATCCTGGAGATACTAAAAGGTATCAGATAGATTATATAATGGTAAGACAGAGATTTAGGAACCAGGTTTTAAATTGTAGGACATTTCCAGGGGCAGATGTGGACTCTGACCACAATTTATTGGTTATGAACTGTAGATTAAAACTGAAGAAACTGCAAAAAGGTGGGAATTTAAGGAGATGGGACATGGGTAAATTGACTAAACCAGAGGTTGTACAGAGTTTCAGGGAGAGCATAAGGGAACAATTGACAGGAATGGGGGAAAGAAATACAGTAGAATACGAATGGGTAGCTCTGAGGGATGAAGTAGTGAAGGCAGCAGAAGATCAAGTAGGTAAAAAGACGAGGGCTAGTAGAAATCCTTGGGTAACAGAAGAAATATTGAATTTAATCGATGAAAGGAGAAAATATAAAAATGCAGTAAATGAAGCAGGCAAAAATGAAATACAAACGTCTCAAAAATGAGATCGACAGGAAGTGCAAAATGGCTAAGCAGGCATGGCTAGAGAACCAATGTAAGGATGTAGAGGCTTATCTCACTAGGGGTAAGATAGATACAGCCTACAGGAAAATTAAAGAGACCTTTGGAGAAAAGAGAGCCACTTGTATGAATATCAAGAGCTCAGATGGATACCCAGTTCTAAGCAATGAGGGGAAAGCAGAAAGGTGGAAGGAGTATATAGAGGGTCTATACAAGGGCGATGTACTTGAGGACAATATTATGGAAAAGGAAGAGGATGTAGATGAAGATGAAATGGGAGATACGATACTACGTGAAGAGTTTGACAGAGCACTGAAAGACCTGAGTCGAAACAAGGCCCCGGGAGTAGACAACATCCCATTAGAACTACTGACGGCCTTGGGAGAGCCAGTCCTGACAAAACTCTACCATCTGGTGAGCAAGATGTACGAGACAGGCGAAATACCATCAGACTTCAAGAAGAATATAGTAATTCCAATCCCAAAGAAAGCAGGTGTTGACAGATGTTAAAATTACCGAACTATCAGTTTAATAAGTCACGGCTGCAAAATACTAACGCGAATTGTTTACAGACGAATGGAAAAACTGGTAGAAGCCGACCTCGGGGAAGATCAGTTTGGATTCCGTAGAAATGTTGAAACGCGTGAGGCAAACTGACCTTACGACTTATCTTAGAAGGAAGATTAAGGAAAGGCAAACCTACGTTTCTAGCATTTGTAGACTTAGAGAAAGCTTTTGACAATGTTGACTAGAATACTCTCTTTCAAATTCTAAAGGTGTCAGGGGTAAAATACAAGGAGTGAAGGGCTATTTACAATTTGTACAAAAACCAGATGGCAGTTATAAGAGTTGAGGGACATGAAAGGGAAGCAGTATATTGAGCAAGCAGTAAAGGAAACAAAAGAAAAATTTGGAGTAGGTATTAAAATCCAGAGAGAAGAAATAAAAACTTTGAGGTTTGCCGATGACATTGTAATTCCGTCAGAGACAGCAAAGGACTTGGAAGAGCAGTTGAACGGAATGGACAGTGTCTTGAAAGGAGGATATAAGATGAACATCAACAAAAGCAAAACGAGGATAATGGAATGTAGTAAAATTAAGTCGGGTGATGCTGAGGGTATTAGATTAGGAAATGAGACACTTAATGTAGTAAAGGAGTTTTGCTATTTGGGGAGCAAAATAACTGATGATGGTCGAAGTAGAGAGGATATAAAATGTAGACTGGCAATGGGAAGGAAAGCGTTTCTGAAGAAGAGAAATTTGTTAACATCGAGTATAGATTTAAGTGTCAGGAAGTCGTTTCTGAAAGTATTTGTATGGAGTGTAGCCATGTATGGAAGTGAAACATGGACAATAAATACTTTGGACAAGAAGAAAATAGAAGCTTTCGAAATGTGGTGCTACGGAAGAATGTTGAAGATTAGGTGGGTAGATCACATAACTAATGAGGAGGTATTGAATAGGATTGGGGAGAAGATAAGTTTGTGGCACAACTTGACTAGAAGAAGGAATCGGTTCGTAGGACATGTTCTGAGGCATCAAGGGATCACAAATTTAGCATTGGAGGGCAGTGTGGGGGGTAAAAATCGTAGAGGGAGACCAAGAGATGAATACACTAAGCAGATTCAGAAGGATGTAGGTTACGGTAGGTACTGGGAGATGAAGGAGCTTGCACAGGATAGATTAGCATGGAGAGCTGCATCAAACCAGTCTCAGGACTGAAGACCACAACAACAACAACATGACTCATCACAGCTGCTATGCTCCCAATAACTCCATATATCTCTTGTTTGCTTAGTAGAATGTCAACAGAAATATAATCAAATGTTTTTGCTAGGATCACATAATACCAATTGCCGTGTACCCCCCTCCCCCATTCACCTAAAGGTATTGACAACCCATCAGATGCTGAAGCATCACAGGTTTGCATATGTACAAGGCGTTGCCTCCCCATACTGCTCTGATCACAAAAAGGACAAGGAATGGCAGGACATGCACCAGAGGTCCTCCACGCCAGGAAAATGTTTCCTCCACCATGTCACAAGTGTGGTACTTGTAAGGGGTCCATAGGCCCTTACTATAGCTTTGTACTTGGCACAGGTCGATAGGACGAACAATCAATTGCGACGTGTTGAGAGAATGAGTTTGGAGATGCGCCAGTGTGGTTGGCGGGTTTATGTGTGTGAAGGCCATTGTTGAAATACAGGGTTTTAACGGAGAAGGGTGTCGCCATCGCCGTGGTTAGACCCCTATGTAATAGATTAATACTGGGAAAGTGAAGAAATGTCATTACGAAAGTGATCAGTGACGTTACTAGTGCCGATATTTGGTTTCGCGTCTACCGCGCCGGCCTAACCTTGGATTGCAGTGTTGGATGCAGTGATGGATTAGCGTGTGACGATAATGGAAAACGAAGGAAGCCTGTGCTGAGATTAGTCGTAATTAGATATGTATGACGAAGGCAGTGGCTATCTCCTGTTTTGTGTTTTGAGAAGAATTTCGTAATTAGTAAAACTGTGTTGGTGTTCCTCATTACCAGACATTCAGTATTATAGTATTGAGCAGATCGAACTGGAAAGTAAAAACTTCCGTAGCAGTCAATTCCGATTACCAGCCCCATTAGGTTCGATCAGATCAGGTCGGGATAAAAACGGAGGTGTTACAGACTGGATCAGCATCAATTCCTCTGCACCCCAGCTATATAGGGCAGTGCAATCCCAAATGTCATCAGTTCGCTCCACCAGAGCTCTGGACAAATTCATGCGCTGGCTTTTAGCAGCCCATCAGTCAGAGACCGATCAGCAATCACTGCAGCAGGACCTATGGCTTTCCAGCAATATCCTGAGATGTATCTGTCAACCAGCTCCACTGAATGCTCAACCGCCAACATTACGGATTATCAGCAGCATAGCCTTTATGTCCCACTACTTTTATTCACTGTGTGTTTCACACATATACCTGCTAGTGTCTTAGTAGTGGTATTATTTATATTGAGATGAGGATGAAATGTATAATGAGATAAAAGAAATTATTCAGATGGTGAAGGGACATAAAAATTTAATAGTCATGGGTGACTGGAATACGATAGTAGGAAAAGGGAGAGAAGGAAACGTAGTAGGTGAATATGGATTGGGGAGAAGAAATGACAGAGGAAGCCGCCTGGTAGAATTTTACTCAGAGCATAACTTAATCTTAGCTAACACTTGGTTCAAGAATCATGAAAGAAGGTTGTATAGATGGAAGAATCCTGGAGATACTAGAAGGTATCAGATAGATTATATAATGGTAAGACAGAGATTTAGGAACCAGGTTTTAAATTGTAAGACATTTCCAGGGGCAGATGTGGACTCTGACCACAATCTATTGGTTATGAACTGTAGATTAAAACTGAAGGAACTGCAAAAAGGTAGGAGTTAAAGGAGATGGGATCTGGATAAACTGAAACAACCAGAGGTTGTAGAGAGCTTCAGGGAGAGCATAAGGGAACAATTGACAAGAATTGGGGAAAGAAATACAGTAGAAGAAGAATGAGTAGCTTTGAGAGACGAAATAGTGAAGGTAGCAGAGGATCAAGTAGGTAAAAAGACGAGGGCTAATAGAAATCCTTGGATTACATAAGATATATTGAATTTAATTGATGAAAGGAGAAATAAAAATGAAGTAAATGAAGCAGGCAAAAAGGAATACAAATGTCTCAAAAATGAGATCGACAGGCAGTGAAAAATGGCTAAGCAGGGATGGCTAGAGGACGATTGTAAGGATGTAGAGGCACATATCACTAGGGGTAAGATAGATACTGCCTATAGGAAAATGAAAGAGACCTTTGGAGTAAGGAGAACCACTTGCATGAATGTCAACAACTTTGAAGGAAACCCAGTTCTATGCAAAGAAGGGAAAGCAGAAATGTGGAAGGAGTATATAGAGGCTCTATGCAAGGACGATGTTCTTGATGACAATACAGGGTGATTCAAAAAGAATACCACAACTTTAGGAATTTAAAACTCTGCAACGACAAAAGGCAGAGCTAAGCACTATTATCGGCGAATTAAGGGAGCTATAAAGTTTCATTTAGTTGTACATTTGTTCGCTTGAGGCGCTGTTGACTAGGCGTCAGCGTCAGTTGATGCTAAGATGGTGACCGCTCAACAGAAAGCTTTTTGTGTTATTGATTACGGCAGAAGTGAATCGACGACAGTTGTTCAGCGTGCATTTCGAACGAAGTATGGTGTTAAACCTCCTGATAGGTGTGTATTAAACGTTGGTATAAACAGTTTACAGAGAATGGGTGTTTGTGCAAAGGGAAAAGTTCTGGACGGCCGAGAACGAGTGATGAAAATGTAGCACGCATCCAGCAAGCATTTGTTCGCAGCCCAGGAAAATCGACTCGCAGAGCTAGCAGAGAGCTGCAAATTCCACAGTCAACTGTATGGAGAGTCCTACGAAAAAGGTTAGTTATGAAACCTTATCGTCTGAAATTGGTTCAAGCACCGTCTGCAGCTGATAAGATTAAAAGAATCGATTTCTGTGATTTTATCCTTGCTCAAATGGAAACAGATGAATCTTTCGTTTCAAAGATTGTGTTTAGTGATGAAGCAACCTTCCACACTAACGGGAAAGTCAACCGTCACAATGTCTGTATATGGGGCACTGAGAATCCGCGGGAAACAACTCAGTATGAACACGACTCGCCTAAGGTGAACGTTTTCTGTGCCATTTCAGCCAATAAAGTTTTTGGTCCCTTTTTCTTCGAAGGTGCTACTGTAACTGGACTACAGTATCTGGAGATGTTAGAGAATTGGCTGTTCCCTCAGCTCGAACAAGAAGCACAATAATTCATATTTCAGCAGGATGGAGCGCCACCACATTGGCACTTATCTGTCCGTAACTACCTGAACGTCAACTACCCGAGGCAATGGATCGGCCGCCAGGCAGCCCATGACAGAGCACTTCATCACTGGCCTCCAAGAAGCCCTGATCTTACCCCCTGCGATTTTTTCTTATGGGGGTATGTTAAGGATATGGTGTTTCGGCCACCTCTCCCAGCAACCATTGATGATTTGAAACGAGAAATAACAGCAGCTATCCAAACTGTTACGCCTGATATGCTACAGAGAGTGTGGAACGATTTGGAGTATCGGGTTGATATTGCTCGAGTGTCTGGAGGGGGCCATATTGAACATCTCTGAACTTGTTTTTGAGTGAAAAAAAACCTTTTTAAATACTCTTTGTAATGATGTATAACAGAACGTTATATTATGTTTCTTTCATTAAATACACATTTTTAAAGTTGTGGTATTCTTTTGGAATCACCCTGTATTATAGAAATGGAAGAGAATGTAGACGAAGATGAGATAGGAGATATGATACTGCGTGAAGAGTTTGACAGAGCACTGAAAGACCTGAGTCGAAACAAGGCCCCGGGAGTAGACAACATTCCATTAGAACTACTGACAGCCTTGGGAGAGCCAGGCCTAACAAAACTCTACCATCTGGTGAGCAAGATGTATGAGACAGACAAAATACCCTCAGACTTCAAGAAGAATATAATAATTCCAATCCCAAAGAAAGCAGGTGTTGACAGATGTTAAAATTACCGAACTATCAGTTTAATAAGTCACGGCTGCAAAATACTAACGCGAATTGTTTACAGACGAATGGAAAAACTGGTAGAAGCTGACCTCGGGGCAGATCAGTTTAGATTCCGTAGAAATGTTGGAACACGTGAGGCAATACTAACCCTATGACTTATCTTAGAAAATAAATTAAGGAATGGCAAACCTACATTGCTAGCATTTGTAGACTTAGAGAAAGATTTTGACAATATTGACTGGTACACTCTCTTTCAAATTCTGAAGGTGGCAGGGGTAAAATACAGGGAGCGAAAGGCTGTTTACAATTTGTACAGAAAGCAGATGGCAGTTATAAGAGTCCAGGGGCACGAAAGTGGAGCAGCGGTTGGGAAGGGAGTGAGACAGGGTCCGATGTTATTCAATCAGAATATTGAGCAAGCAGTAAAGGAAACAATAGAAAAATTCGGAGGTAGAATTAAAATCCATGGAGATGAAATAAAAACTTTAAGGTTCGCCGATGACATTGTAATTCTGTCAGAGACAGCAAAGGACCTGGAAGAGCAGCTGAACAGAATGGACAGTGTCTTGAAAGGAAGATATAAGATGAACATCAACAAATGCAAAACGAGTAAAATGGAATGTAGTCGAATTAAATCGGGTGATGCTGCGGGAATTGGATTAGGAAATGAGACGCTTAGAGTAGTAAAGGAGTTTTGCTATTTGGGGAGCAAAAAACTGATAATGGCCGAAGTAGAGAGGATATAAAATGTAGACTGCAAATGGCAAGGAAAGCGATTCTGAAGAAGAGAAATTTGTTAACATCGAGTATAGATTTAAGTGTCAGGAAGTCGTTTCTGAAAGTATTTGTATGGAGTGTAGCCATGTATGGATGTGAAACATGGACGATAAGTAGTTTGGACAAAAAGAGAATAGAAGCTTTCGAAATGTGGTGCTACAGAAAAAATGCTGAAGATTAGATGGGTAGTTCACATAACTAATGAGGAGGTATTGAATAGAATTGGGGAGGAGTTTGTGGCACAACTTGACTAGAAGGGATCGTTTGGTAGGACATGTTCTGAGGCATCAAGGGATTACGAATTTAATATCGGAGGGCAACGTGGAGGGTAAAAATCGTACAGGGAGACCAAGAGATGATTACACCAAGCAGATTCAGAAGGATGTAGGCTGCAGTACGTACTGGGAGATGAAGCAGCTTGCACAGGATAGAGTAGCATGGAGAGCTCCATCAAACCAGTCTCTGGACTGAAGAGCACAACAACAACAATCTTAAATGCCAAAAATGGTATAAAGCTAAGCTCCTTCTCTGAGGTGCAGGTATGCTTATGCCTCTGGTTTAGTATGAGCGTGTTTTCTCAGATTTCCACCAGTTCTTCAGAAATCCAGTTCATTCTTTTACTTTTTGGTGCAGTCGAAGATCTAATTTTTGTTACTGGTAAACAAGAATACCATAAATCTGCATATTTCCTTAAAAAGTTATTGAAGACAATTTCAGCTCCCCTTTTTGTTGATTGACAGTTATATAGAAAGTCCCAATTTGCATTACCTTGTCTACCAATGAACAACAATCTTATGTGCTCTTCCTTTTGCCATCTTGCCAGCACCAGGTTCTTTCATTTTAATTGGTCGTCTCTTATAGAGGGAGAAGAGTAAAGGCTCATCATCCGCAAAACCTTTTGCAAGGCAGACTGTAAAATCTTTCCTATTGAAGTTAATGATAATATTATGTAAGCGGGCATTCTTATGTGCAGCATAATTGTTTGTGCTGTATTTTGAGATGTCCTTCTGACTTGCCTCTCTGTTTGCCATTTCTATGTTGAAATCACCACAGTAACGATTCTTGGTTTAATTTTTCAGATTTTTTTAAACTGTTAATTCACATTATCCAGTAAACAAATTTACCATCAGGAGACCTATACCATGAGAGTATCGATCTCAATGTAGTCTTCAAAGACCCCAGCATTGAGAAGTGAATAATATTTTGGACTGTTCAGGGAGTCTTGATTTTTGGCAGTTGCATGTATTTATGTGGGCTAAGAAAGATGCCGTAGATGTATCTGCTGAATTTATTATCAATGGTAGTTGCAAATACTGGCCCATACTATAATGTACTCACAAGACTAACTACAATTATATTTTCATTCTCTAATTCTACACAACCAAACTCTCCATCAAATTCTGAGAATTATGTAGATAAAATAGATCTGGAAAATTTCACTTCTTCTTTGAGAAAAGTTATGCCCCACCATACTTTCTTTGTTTTTTACATGTTATGACTCCAACAACATAACTTTGAGGAAAAAATATATTTACTTGATGTTGGGTTAAGCAATGCTCAGATACACACATATCAAATCGCTGAATGCTCTAATTCCAAAAGCTTATTTCTAATGCAACACATATTAATTTACAAATTCTATTAGATGATTGTTCAAACAACCATTCGAACATCCAGACTTAGATTTTCTATGATTTCCCTAAATCGCTCCAGGCAAATGCCCGGATGGTTCCTGTTAAAGGGCACAGCTGATTTCCTTCCAAATCCTCTGCACAATCTGAGCTTGTGCTCCATCTCTAATGACCTTGATGCCGATGGGACTTTAAGACAATCTTCCTTCCTTCCTTTTAATTTACAGCTATTTGCTGTATACTTGAAGTTGTACACTCAGTTTATATCTTTAATCCTAGTGCATTGCGACTGTTTATGTTGTGATGGTAACATATGTTGTCTTCTGTTCTCGTTGGGTGACTTTGTTAACTGTAAACAGGTGGCACAATATTTCCGGGCAACACAATATATTTCATAAGTTTTTAAGGTTTTGATGAGAACAGTATGAACGCACAACCTTTCAATGTAACTCCTATGCATTCAAAATTATTGTTCGCCAGGAAACATTGCGCAATATTATGGATCTTTTAGGGGGCACTTAAGCATATGAAATGCAACTAATACATAGGCTCAATCTTAGATAAAGCAGATGGCACACTTCAGTTCACTGGAAGAATACTAGGAAAGTGTTGTGAGGCCACAATGGAGACTGCTTTCGTAACACCTGTGCGGCCCATCCTGAAGTATGCTGTAGTGTGTGGGAATCAAATCAAATAGGGCTAACAGGGGATTTGAACATATACAGAGAAGGGCAGGACGAATGGTAACAGATTTGTCTGACTCATGTGAGCGCGTCGTGGAGATGCTGAAGAAACTGACATGGCACACACCTGAAAATAGTCTTAAACTATACTGAGAAAGCCATCTTATGATGTATCTTTAAATTATTAGTCTACGAATATCTACCCCCTGCACGCACGCCCACCCTACGTATCGTTCTCTTGGGGCCGCGAGGGAAAGATTAATTACAGTCTGCACAGTGCTTCTTCAGGCCTCCATACCTGAATGGCCCATAACAGGCAGGACGTACCCTGTGCCATGCACTTCGCATTGGTTTAATGAGTATGGATCTTGGTGGACGCTTATTCCAGAGGCCCTTCCGTCTCATTGATTCAGAATGTGACAAGTTTGAAAATTTGATTTCTTGTCCAATCCATTATTTTTTACACAACGCAACATGTACTCTGCTACACAAAGCGTTACTGAACAGAATGTAAACAAACACTAGCCTCGTACAGTGGCGTTTAGCGGTAGCAGTTCAGAAACTATATCTTTTGATACATACCGACGCAGCAAGTAAAGCTGCTTTGTGTTTACAACCTGTCTCTCAAAATCAGTGTTTACAAACATGCTCAAAAATAGCACAAAATTCATCACACACCCAACACATTTAAAAGTTTTTGATCTGATCAGTAGTACTTCACAACGTTTTCCCCTACCCCACAACCTTTCAAAATTATTGCATAGCCAGAAATATTGAGGAATAAATGCCCGTCCAGGGGGCCGCTAGTACGACAAGAGAATCTTTGGAAGCATATCATTTGTTTACCAGTTTTTAAATGTACGGCGCTGTAATTCAAAGTTGTACAAGTTAGAAAGGTAACTGATATTTTATTTCTACGTTGTTGTAGTGGTCTTTAGTTATGTGCTATCTAAGAGTTTTTATTCTGTGATACATAATATAAACTAGTCCCATACCATCGATATGAGTTTGGTTTTGAATACGGTACGTCTTAGGAACGTTTGATGTAGACGGTTGATGTTGTCATTTTACCACGGTTTTGTTAAATGAATAATATATTTTTTATTGAGGCTTATGCCTATTCGCCCCCTCCCTGTGAAAAGACACTCATAAACTATTTCTAATTTACTGGTGCACTATAATTTCTTAGATTAAAGTCAATTTTCAAGGGCACACAAAAATCCGTAAGTGTGGAAACCTGCATTATATTCATGTTTAAACTCATGTTTTCGGCCTACGTCAGGATTTATATGAACAAGAAACTGAAATGGTAATAATTCAGTAGTTGTCCTTATAGACGCAAAGTATATGGTTTATCGCCAAGTAGAGTAATGCTTAGCTCACTGCGAGCATCATTGTTAGGAATTCGTAATGGAAGTTAAAGGTTCTTGTCAGTTTTTCACACAAAACTGCTATTATTGTCTGTTACATGGGACTGCCAAAGAAGTGAAGTGTATTAGCGGAAGTGGCAAGAAAACCTATTTAAGTTAATGCAGTAGACAATATTGGACGAATACCTTTTTGTCGCTCCAAAATAAACTCCGTTTTGTCATCCAAAAGCATTGGTTCTGTCTTCCCTCACTAGATTAATGGCATCATTCATCCTTTGCTCTCTCTTTTATTTTTTTACAGATTCCTAAAAATTTGACCAGAGGATATAATTTTTAAATGTCAGTGTTGCGGAATTGGGGGAAAATGTTGCTGTTTGCACTCGTTGCCCTTTGTTTGTATTTACAGGAAGAAAACACACTGACATAATCCCCAATGAGTTTGTAATCCACAAATCACTAAATCATAATATTTTAAAAGCTTATAAAAAAATGTTAAAGGCGGGAAAAACTGGAGACTGAAAAATTCAGGACGTGTGGTGACTTATGTGACCACAACCACTAAATAGTTGCATTTTAATTTTGAAAAAGCAACTGACTACAGAAATTAGTTGAGACCAGAATCTTATGTTGTTAAAATTGTTTAGCTTTTACCCAGGTTTTCACTCGGTTCAATACAGTGTGTTTAAAAATACTTCCTATATTCACAAGGAGGTTGTGATGCCCTTGAAGTTTAATCTTGTGATTACTGCTATACTCCTTTGTAGTGTTTGTGGAAAAAAATGTGATCATATTCTGAATTTTTAGTTAGTTCATTGGTGAGAACCTGAACTAAAAGTTATAAGATATGTTAGAGATCTTTTGAAATGTTTAAGCACTGCAACTTTAGTGTTGTGGTAAATGTTGGATTTTAGAGATAGAAAGGTCAAAATGGTGACTAACTTTTCCTATTTTGATTTACTAAGGGCTTGTGCCATCTTATTCTGGGTGATTTGTGTCATTATACAGGTCAAGCGTGAATGTGTCACACCACTATTTCAGAGCTTTCTAAAAAGAATGTTTGTTGAAGTTCCACATAGCACCTTTCCAAAACTACAATATTTTGATTTTCTGATGATTTGTTAAAACACTACAGATCTCTCTAAATGAGAGTAATTGTGAAAATATAACAAAAGGGAAAATTGAGAATTTGTAATAAGGAAACCAAAAGTGATAGTGACATGAATTTATTTTTAATAAATACTTTGTTCCCAGTAGGCCCTACTATCAGACATGATTAATGCATACATACTTATGAGTTTTTTTTTTTTCCCCCCCAAGGAATAAACTATGAAAATTTGTAACTTTTTGCTTATTTCAAAACTATGTTTTGAAAATATGAATAGTCACAGGGTGCTAACTGTCTTGAGAAATGATAAAGTGGATGGACTGCTAACTATCATCTACGAATCTGAAATTTTTTGATTATTTAGAAATTTTCTCCAAAACCCCCATCCTAAATGTCCTAAAAATTTCTACTTATGGAATGGACATTCAAATTAGGCCATACTTCTCTATACAAAATGTGAGAAATTTTTTAAGTAGACCTAGCACTACTCTAGAGTTCAAAACATCATGGGCACTTAAATATTTAAATTGATTGCTGATTTGAAGTAAATGTCGTGCAAAGCTGGTATTTATGAATCAAAATAATTACTTTACAACATTGTAAGTAAATGGAAAACAATTCATGATTTGGTTCAAAAGCATTTTATAACAAAAATGATATATAGGATATTTATACCCATTTTTCTTTTTATGGTATTATTCACACATTATTATTGTCGTCTGTCATGATTTTCCATGAATTAAAATTGCCTACACTGTAACAATCAACTCTGCACTTTGAAAGGAGTCCATCTGTTTTTTTCGTCTGTGCTTTTCATTGAACTTCTTTAGCCGAGCTGACAACAGAGATGCAACAAGAGCAGTACTTTGGAAATAGGAACTGGAGACTAATCTTTTCATGATGCCCATTGAAAAGCATTAGCAGGATAATGAGGTGTCATAAAATTATATCTTGTAGTTCATGACACACTTATTGTCTGTCCCACCCACCACTGAATGTCATACACAGAAGAAATGAAGTGGCTCACTACAAAGTCTTCTAATGTATACTGTGGTCTCTGCATTTCACACACAGTAACAGGCTGCATTTCGTGGAGAACTGTTCTTGTAATGTATATGCCCCTACTGGATGCAACCCAGTAGTGGCTTGCTTGAATTCCTACTGTAGGCTTCATAGCAGACCATTCTTCTCTCTCTCTTTTTAAATGGAATTCCCTTAATGTTCATTCGTTTAGAATTAAGAGCTTCATGTTTGTTACTAATGTTGATATAGTGTGTACAAATCCAGTAGCATCTTATAGCATCAATAGCCTCTTCTCCTTGGATGGTTTCTATGTTCTTGAGGACTTGTTTGCCTTAGTTTCAGTGCCATAGGGGGACCACAAAGTTCTGCGACCAGCGACCTGTGCTCCTTCAGCCGTTGGCTGGTGTCCAGTTGCAGATTGACATAATCCTGGTAAGGGAGCACCCGAGGGACTCCTTCCTGGTGCCTTCCTGATGAGGGATGCCTGAGGATGGTGTTGCTTCTCCGCCTGGAGGTTGGGGAGTCAGTGTGGGGAGTCAATGTTCCCACAATGGGTGTGTGTGTGTGGGGGGGGGGGGGGGGGATAGCAGGAGCTCACCCTCCCCATACACCAGGGGAGCACGTGCAGTCAAGCGGCCTCAAGGGCCTGATGTAGAAGGCACATATGGCAAAGTTATTATTGCTAGAGAGGATGTTGTTATAACAGCCATAGCAACGTCATTGCCATATGTACAGGATGCAAAGATACATTTCTTCGGTCAAGACTCTTGTATTCTTGAATTTTCTTTTCTTGTTGGAAGACGGTGCAGTCCAGTGAATAAGGGGAATGCTGCTGCTCACAACTGATACATACAGGGGAAGGGGCACAAGAGCATTTATCAGCAACAGACATTCACAATCCCTACAGATGGCACTGACATTACGATGCAAAGATATATGCCTGAAATTCACGCATTTGAAACACGACATGGGAGGGTGTCATATGGTTTCACATTGTATTGGTACAAAGTTCCTTGTTGAACACCTCAAGGACAGGTTTGGGGAAGTACCAACAATGAAAAGTGGTTCTGTTTGTCATCCACTGCTCAGATGTGGGTGCCGCTTGCTGTAACAAGCTCATTAACATTCCTGTAACAGTCACACTCATAACAGTCTTAATATGATATAGTGTACCATCTTCCACCACAACCTCCTTTTACAGACCAGTGATGAGTTGCGTGTAAATTTGGAGTGGTGGGGGTGCACTTTGTCAGTTGTGTGCTAGGCGGACCAAAGGACAATAGGGTTGGTACTGGGGCTTCCAGCTTGGCCTCTGAAGGTGGCTCATTACCTGAAAAGTTCAATAAAATGGAAGAAAATGTGTCACTACATTTGCGAGTCATCCACCATGGTGCTACCTACTCTGAATGGGGACTCTCCCCATGGATGCGACGCAGTCACATCAACCTGGCTGGTTAACTGCTCCCCAGAGTCTCCGTGCCCCTGGTCCGATGGACATACAATCCTTGCCATACGTGGGGAATTCCAGCTCGGGCACCATTATTGTGATTCATGTATGGTGAGGGTGCTACTGTCATTCAGGTACATGATGCTCTCCGTCCCCCCACAATGGCATGTCTGCTGTGTTGGGTGTATTACTTTTGCCAGATAGGAAGGGTGCATAGATAGAAAAGCACAGGAGGCGGAATGTACACTGAGTTGGGCAGCCTTCCCCACTCAATCTGCACTTCTGTAAAATTTGGAAGAGGAATGGTACGTCAAACCCAATAACGGGGACCATGCAATTAAGGATGAAAAGTTGTATAAAGTGGTGGAAGAGAAATAAAAATGGGAAGGCAGAAGGGGAAAAAATCGTAGCAGAAAGTTGTACTTGCAGCATGGAAAGAGAAGCAGCACTGTAATGTGTGTCTCCCACCTGATGGTGAAGTCTCAGAATGTGTTGTCTGCACTGGTTTCTCAGCTTCCCTATCTTTTGTCATTCTGGTTGACTATAATGCCCACACTCCTTTCTGAGGGGGCCACAGTAAAGCCATTCAAACTTTGCTCACGGAGCTTTTCTTTGCAGTGCAGTGTAGTGTATGGCTTATTCGACCATTGAACTTTTCATTTTTAGCCCTAGTCTTCTCTCCATACATTGGAGAGTCCATGATGTCCTGTGTTACTGATCATTTTATGATCGTCCTGTCCCTTCTGCAGTGACACATGGTGTCCACCCAGATGGGCTGTCAACAGTGCTAACTGGGATGCCTTTGTCTCTGCTGCCATCCTAAGCACTCTGTTTTGTGGATGTATTGATGCAGCTGGACAGAGCACAACCACAGCCTGCATTTCATGTCCTCAAATAGCAGGCAGAGCAAATTCACTTACTTTTCACTACATGTCACTCGGAGCCAGATATTGCTCCATTCAATGAATGGGAATTCCTCAGTGCCCTAGCCATTTGCCCTGACATGGTTCCAGGTTAGATTGCATCCACAGCAAAATGCTGAAACACCTATCGGTGGATTGCCAACGTAACGTTCTTGCCATTTTCAGCTGTATCTTGAGTGTGTGTGTGTTCCCATTTCATTGCTTAGAAAGTGTTATTTTCATGGTAATGAAACTGGGTAAACAACCCCCTGAGATGGACAGCTAATACCCAGTCTCACTAATGTTCTCTGTAAGTTGCTGGAACATATGGTGCGCCAATGGCTGTGTTAGTACCTCGAGTCTTGAGGCCCTTCGACTCTGTTCCAGAATGCTTTTCTCCAAGGCCATTCTCCTGTTGACAATTTGGTCTACTTCGAATCTGCTATCTGGTCAGCTTTTGTCTAGTGTCAAACCTTATTACTGTTTTCTTTTAATTGCAAAAGGCTTATGATACCACATGACATTATCACATCCTTAATACTGTACATGAGTGGGATCTATAAGGCCCACTCCCAATTTTTCTCCAAAACTTTTGTCACGCCATACTACTTTCTGGATTGAAGTCAGTGCTTCCCGTTGTACATCCCATGTACAAGAGAACAGCGTCCTGCAGGGCTCTGTATTGCGTGTGTCCCTTTTTCTAGTAGCTGTCAATAGTCTAGCTACAGCTGTGGGATCTACAGTGTCACCCTCCTTGTATGCTGACAAATTTTATATTTACTATTGCTCCTCTTATGTGGGGGTCGCTGAACGCCGACTGCAGGGTGTTGTACGAAAGGTGCAGTTTGGGCTGTCACCCAAGGCTTCCAGTTTTCAGTTGCCAAGACACACGTCAAGCACTTCTGCTACGATCGTACTATCTGTCCACTACCAGAATTTTACCCTGTGATCAATTGCTCAATGTGGTGGGTCTTATCAGTTTCTGGGATAGGTTTTCGATGCCTGCTTGACATGGCTTCTATTTTCACCAACTGCAGTGAACATTCTGATCACACTGTAATACTCTTTGCTGCCTCACTAGCACCAGCCCAGGTGGGGTTGTTTGGTGTTGTGGTCTTCCGTCCAGACACTGGTTTGATGCAGCTCTCCATGCTACTCTATTGTGTGCACGGTTCTTCATCTCCCAGTACCTACTGCAACCTACATCCTTCTGAATCTGTTTAGTGTATTCATCTCTTGGTCTCCCTCTATGATTTTTACCCTCCACACTGACCTCCAATACCAAATTGGTGATCCCTTGATGCCTCAGAATATGCCCTACCAACTGATACCTTCTCCTAATCAAGTTGTCTAATCTTCAGCATTCTTGTGTAGCACCACATTTCGAAAGCTTCTACTCTCTTGTCTAAACTATTTATCGTCCACGTTTCACTTCCATACATCGCTACACTCCATACAAATACTTTCAGAAACGACATCCTGACACTTAAATCTATACTTGATGTTAACAAATTTTTCTTCTTCAGAAACGCTTTCCTTGCCATTGCGTCTACATTTTATATCCTCTCTACTTTGACCATCATCAGTTATTTTGCTCCCCAAATAGCAAAACTCCTTTACTACTTTGTGTCTCAATCTAATTCCCTCTGCATCACCCGACTTAATTTGACTACATAACATTATCCTCGTTTTGCTTTTGGTGATGTTCATCTTATATCCTCCTTTCAAGACACTATCCATTCCGTTCAGCTTCTCTTCCAGGTCCTTTTCTGTCTCTGACAGTATTACAATGTCATCTGAGACCTCAAGGTTTTTATTTCTTCTCCATGGATTTTAATTCCATCTCTGAATTTTTCTTTTGTTTCCTTTACTGCTTGCTTTTTATACAGATTGCATAACATCGGGGATAGGCAACAACCCTGTCTCACTCCCTTCCCAACCACTGCTTCCCTTTCGTGCCCCTCGACTCTTACAACTGGTTTTTGTAGAAATTGTAAATAGCCTTTTGCTCCCTGTATTTCACCCCTGCCACCTTCAGAATTTGAAAGAGAGTATTCCAATCAACATTGTCAAAAGCTTTCTCTAAGTCTACAAATGCTAGCAACGTAGGTTTGCCTTTCCTTAATCTATTTTCTAAGATAAGTCGTAGGGTCAGTATTGCCTCACGTGTTCCAACATTTCTACGGAATCCAAACTGACCTTCCCCGAGGTCAGCTTCTACCAGTTTCTCCATTCGTCTGTAAAGAATTCGTGTTAGTATTTTGCAGCCGTGGCTTATTAAACTGATAGTTCGATAATTTTCATATCTGTCAACAGCTGCTTTCTTTGGGATTGGGATTATTATATTCTTCTTGAAGTCTGAGGTTATTTCGCC
Source organism: Schistocerca nitens (assembly GCF_023898315.1). NCBI lineage: Eukaryota > Metazoa > Arthropoda > Insecta > Orthoptera > Acrididae > Schistocerca > Schistocerca nitens. The sequence goes on from NC_064622.1 coordinate 342,986,808, forward strand.
TGTCTCATACATCTTGCTCACCAGATGGTAGAGTTTTGTCAGGACTGGCTCTCCCAAGGCTGTCGGTAGTTCTAATGGAATGTTGTCTACTCCCAGGGCCTTGTTTCGACTCAGGTCTTTCAGTGCTCTGTCAAACTCTTCACGCAGTATCTGATCTCCCATTTCATCTCATCTACATCCTCTTCCATTTCTATGATATTGTCCTAAAGTATCTCGCCCTTGTGTAGACCCTCTATATACTCCTTCCACTTTTCTGCTTTCCCTTCTTTGCTTGGAACTGGGTTTCCATCTGAGCTCTCGATATGCACGCAAGTGGTTCTCTTTTATCCAAAGGTCTCTTTAATTTTCCTGTAGGCAGTATCTATCTTACCCCTAGTGATATGTGCCTCTACATCCTTACAATTGTCCTCTAGCCATCCCTGCTTAGCCATTTTTCACTGCCTGTCGATCTCATTTTTGAGACGTTTGTATTCCTTTTTGCCTGCTTCATTTACTGCATTTTTATATTTTCTCCTATCATCAATTAAATTCAATAAGGGGATGGGACCTGGATAAACTGAAAGAACCAGCGGTTGTACAGAGTTTCAAGGAGAGCATAAGGGAACAATTGACAGGAATTGGGGAAAGAAATACAGTAGAAGAAGAAGGGGTAGCTATGAGGGATGAAATAGTGAAGGCAGCAGAGGATCAAATAGGTGAAAAGACGAGGGCTAGTAGAAACCCTTGGGTAACAGAAGAAATATTTAATTTAATTGAAGAAATGAGACGGACGGTTCCACGACTTACATTTGTGGTCTTTTTGGTTTTTCGCTTATTCTGGTTTCTTCCTTCCTTTGTTTGGTTCCTTTCTTTGTCCTTCTCCCTCCCTCACTGTCTTCCTTACTTTTTACCTCGCCTTCTTCTCCTTGCCTACCTCTCCTCGCCTACCTACCTCTCCTCGCCTACCTGCCCACCCTATGGTCTCCGCCTTGGCGTTTGAGACAGTCTTTCCTTTCTCTCCCTTTTTTTCCCCTCTTCTTCTATGCTCCCTGTGCGTGCCTGAAGGCCAACCCACGCGTTCGCAAGCATAGCCAGTGACGGGGTAACGCGTAATTCCCCGCCCTGGGTAGACAAGTAAGGCACGCACGTACCCCCTGGTAAAGGCCAGGCCCAGGGAGGGGTGACTGCCTGAGCTGACACCTTCTCACCATGCCGATTGGTGCCTCTGTCCGTTTCTCGGGAGGTGTGACCTGAGGTGTAAACATTCACCTAAGGCGGGAGCGCCCTCTGAGAGGGTCCCCACAAGGAAGGAGAGTGCCATCGGAGATGCTGGCAGTCATGGGGGATTCCTGTGCAATGGATTTTCCTTCTTCTTCTTCTTCTTCTCTCTCGACTTTTGCCCAAAAACAGTAACTTGACCAGCCACCAGTGGCTGTCCCATAGTTTCTAGATCTGAGGCCGGAAAGGAGTCTTCATCTGTCAACCCTTTCATTATTCAGAAGGGTGTAGATGCCATAGCCAGACCTGTCAAGTCTTGTACCAGGATGCGTAACGGTACCTTGTTGTTAGAAACTGTGAGTACCTTTCAGGCACAAAAACTGCTTCGGGCCACACTCCTGTACACGTTCCCTGTCCGGGTGGAGGCTCACTGCACTTTTAAATTCGTCGCGTGGTGTGGTATATACTAGATCACTCGACGGATTGACTGACGAGGAGATTCAGTCTTTCCTTGCTGAGCAGGGCGTGACGGCTGTCCATAGGTTCATGAAAAAGGTCAACAATGACCTTGTACTGACCTGGACACTTTTCTTGACCTTTGATAGTGTTCAGCTGCGGTTGCGCATCAAAGCGGTCTATGAGGTTATTTCTGTTCGCCCCTATGTCCCGACATCTACGTGCTGCTACCAGTGTCAGCATTTTAATCGCAGCCCCCAGTCTTGCGGCTAAATGCGTCACTTGTGGCAGGGACGTCCATGAGGGTGACTGTCCACCTCCGACTCCTCGTTGTGTGAACTGTCAGGGTGCCCATGCAGCGTCCTCCCGCGACTGTCCCATCCACAAGGATGAACGCTATATACAGGAAATTCGGGTCAAAGAGAAAGTGTCCACCTCGGCTGCTCGCAAGCTATTTGCTAGTAGGAAGCCCAAGCTGCTCCCAGCGTGGAAGTACAGTACTGTCCTTGCCTCTCCTCGGACAACCAGGGCGGTGTCGACGCAGACATGCGATCTGATCTTTAGCGTTATGGTCATCCGTTCGGCCAGTGCTAAGATCGCCCAATCAACGTCTCCTCTTCCTCCCGTCACCCATAAGACACAAGCACCTTCATCAGCTTCTGCCAAGGCTAAGACCCAGAAGTCAGATGCACGGGCCTTCAAGAAGGAACCGTCCCGTGAAGACTTCCTACATACCTCGAACTCCCAACCATCGACCAGTACTTCGACTAAACGACCTTCCAAGAAGGCTCATACGAAGCAAAGTTCTCCTTCTCCGCCACAGCGCGTTTCTTCTCCTGCGCCACCCAGCGGTTGCCGCCCCAGGCTGTCATCCGTTTCGCCTGGCCGCACCACTAGTTCACCGGCGGAAGAAGCTCCTCCTCCCGGCCATCTTAACAAGATGGCCGACGAACCTACTGAACAAATGGACGATGACTCTCCGCCTATTGATAGCGGCGGTAGTGCTTGCTCGGAGCCAGGCCCTCAGCGGCCTTCTAGGTGACCCCTTCTTGCTTCTCTGTTTTCCTTTTCTTCTCACGATGGCACTTCTTCTTTGGAATATTCGCTCCAACCGAGAGGAATTAAAGTTGCTGCTACGCTTGTACTGTCCGCTCGTCGTAGCCTTTCAGCAAACGAAGCTATGCCCATGCGATAAAATTGACTTGGCACACTATGCCTCTGTGCGTTTTGACCTACCCCGTGTGGCAGGTATTCCGGCTCATGGAAGGGTTATGTTGCTGGTCCGGGATGATATTTACTGTGATCCCATCACATTGCACACCGACCTGGAGGCAGTTGCCGTTCGAATTACTCTCCCCACTTTTACATTTTACATTTGTACCGTTTACACTCCATCGTTGTCTGCCGTTACTAGGGCAGACATGATGCAAATTATTGCTTAGCTACCTGCACCATTTTTGTTGACTGGAGACTTCAATGCCCACCATTCCCTTTGGGGCTCTCCAGCATCCTGCCTGAGTCGCTCCCTGTTAGCAGACCTTTTCAACCACCTCAATGTTGTCTGTCTCAATACTGGCGACCCTACTGTTCTTTCGGACACAACTCACACCTATTCCCATTTAGACATCTCCATATGTACTACCCAACTTGCACGCCAGTTTGAGTGGTACGCACTTTCTGATACGTATTCGAGTGACCACTTCCCTTGTGTTATCCATCTCCTGCATCATACCCCCTCTCCATGCTCAACTAGTTGGAACATCTCCAAAGCAGACTGGGGGCTCCTCCAAAGCAGACTGGGGGCTCTTCTCTTCCAGGGCAACCTTTCAGGATCAAACCTTCGCAAACTGCGATAGTCAGATCGCACACCTCACAGAAGTCATTCTCACTGCTGCCGAGTATTCCATCCCTCATACTTCTTCTCCACATCGCACACCGGTCCCCTGGTGGACCACAGCATGTAGAGACGCTTTACGTGCTCGTCAACGTGCTTTACGCACCTTTAAACGCCACCCTACGATGGCGAATTGTATCAATTATAAACGATTACGTCCGCAGTGTCATTGTGTTATTAAAGAAAGCATGAAAGCCAGCTGGGCTGCTTTCACAAGCACCTTCAACAGTTTTACTCCTTCTTCTGTTGTCTGGGGTAGCCTGCGCCGGCTATCTGCACTAAGGTTCACTCACCAGTTTCTGGTTTGACGGTCGCGAATGACGTCCTTGTGGCCCCTGAGAATGTCTCCAATGCCTTCGGCCAATTTTTCGCAGAGGTTTCAAGCTCCGATCATTACCACCCTGCCTTCCTCCCCCCGAAAACAGGCAGAGGAGGCAAGGCCACCTAACTTCCGCTCCTCGAATCATGAAAGTTATAATGCCCCATTCACCATGCGGGAACTCGAAAATGCACTTGCCCGGTCACGGTCCTCCACTCCAGGGCCTGATTCTATTCATATTCAGTTGCTGAAGAACCTGTCTCCTGCGGTAAAGTTTTTCTTCTTCGTACTTATAATCACATCTGGATTGAGGGTCATGTTCCCACACGCTGGCGCGAATCTATTGTTGTCCCGATTCCTAAGCCGGGGAAGGACAAGCACTTGCCTTCCAATTATCAACCCATTTCCCTTACCAGCTGTGTCTGTAAGGTGATGGAACGAATGGTTAACTCTCGTTTGGTTTGGCTGCTCGAATCTCGATGCCTACTTACCAATGTACAATGTGGATTTCGGAGGCGCCGCTCTGCTGTTGACCATCTGGTTATCTTGTCGACCTTGATTGTGAATAACTTCTTGCGGAAGCGCCAGACTGTGGCTGTGTTCTTTGATTTGGAGAAGGCTTAAGACACATGATGGAGGGTGGGCATTCTCCGCTCCATGCATACATTTAATGGATCGACAGTTCAGGGTACGTATGGGCTCTGTCCTGTCAGACGCCTTTCGCCAGGAGAATAGGGTGCCTCAGGGCTCAGTTTTGAGCGTCGCTCTCTTCGTCATAGCGATCAATCCAATAATGGATTGCCTCCCAGCTGATGTATCCGCCTCTCTTTTTGTGGACGATTTTACCATCTATTGCAGCACACAGCACACGTTTCCTTGAGCGCTGTCTTCAGTGTTGTCTTGACTGTCTTTACTCGTGGAGTGTCGCCAATGGCTTCCGTTTTTCTCCAGAGAAGACGGTCTGTATTAACTTCTGGAGCTACAAAGAGTTTCTCCCACCAACCTTATATCTCGGTCCCGTTGCTCTCCCATTCGTGGAGACAACAAAATTCTTAGTTCTTACATTTGACAGGAAACTTAGCTGGTCTCCACATGTCATATTTGGCTGCCCGTTGTACCCGTTCTCTAAATGTCCTCCGTGTTCTCAGCGGTACGTCGTGGGGAGCGGATTGAACCGTCCTACTTCGTCTATATCGGTCGATCGTCCGCTCAAAGTTGGATTATAGGAGCTTTGTATACTCCTCTGCATGGCCGTCCATCTTACGCTGCCTCAACTCTATATAACATCAGGGGTTACGTCTTGCGATCGGAGCGTTCTATACTAGTCCTGTCGAGAGTCTTCATGCTGAAGCCGGTGCATTGCCACTAACCTACCGGCGCGATATACTGCTTTGTTGGTATGCTTGTCAGCTATTGCCAATGCCCGACCACCCGTCTTTTTTTGACGACTGTCTCGACTGTCGGTACGGGTTGTATGTATCTGCCCTGCTACCCCCTGGAGTTTGCTTTCGTCGCCTCCTTCAGCACCTTGAGTTTTCACTCCCTGCAACCTTTCGAGTGGGCGAGAGCCAAACGCCACCTTGGCTCCAGGCTGAGGTTCGCGTTCTCCTTGACCTCAGCTCGCTCCCAAAGGAGGTTACCCCAGCTTCGGTATACCGCTCCCGGTTTGTCAAACTTCGTTCGAAGTTCATTAATACGATCTTCATTTATACAGATGGCTCTAAGACCAATGACGGTGTCGGGTGTTCTTTTATTGTCGGGGCTCACAGTTTCAAATACTGGCTACATGGCCATTGTTTGGTCTTCACAGCTGAGCTATTTGCCCTCTACCAGGCTGTTCTTTACATCCGCCGCCACCGACATTCTGCTTATGTCATCTGCTCTGATTCCCTGAGCACCATCCAGAGCCTCAGTGATCCGTATCCGGTTCACCCTTTTGTGCACCGGATCCAACGCTCTCTTCGCAGCTGGCGGACGATGGTTCTCCAGTTACCTTTATGTGGGTTCCTGGCCTCTGCGGTCCTCCAGCCTTGGACAGCTTCTTGTTGTGTGCCTTCATCTGATTTTAGCAGGGTCATTTGTCAGCGCATTTTATCGCTGTGGCATGCCGATTGGGCTACACTTACTGAAAACAAGCTTTGGGCCTTGAAACCTCTCTCCACGGCTTGGACGACCTCTTCACGCTCTTCTCAGCGGGAGGAGGTCGTTTTGGCCCGGTTACGAATTTGACACTGCCGGTTCAGCCATCGCGATCTGCTGACGGCTGCACCGGCGCCGTTCTGCCCATGTGGGCAATTGCTGACGGTATGCCACATTTTAACGTCCTGTCCGAATTTTAATACACTGTGCATTGATCGTGGCTTGCCATGTACTCTGGATGCTATTTTAACGGATGACCCAGGAGCAGCTGCTCGCGTTCTTCATTTTATCCACTTGACAAACCTGTCTAAGGATGTTTGATTATGCTGTTTTCTTTTAATCCCTTGCCTGTTAATGTGCCTTTTATAGTGTTGTCATTTTTAGTTGCTGTTTTAAGATTGTGCCTCGCAGTGCATTCATAACTTAGTCTGGGCACTAATGAGCACAGTAGTTGTGCGCCCTAAAACCACAAAAAACAAAAACAAAACACCAACTGGGGTGCAGATCGCTCTATGCTGCTGCAGCTCTACAGAGCCCTTGTTCAATCCTGCCTTGACTATGGGAGTTTGTATTATGGTTCGGCAGCGCCCTCGGCATTACGTTTGCTCGACCCAGTGCACCACTGTGGCTCGTCTAACAACAGGAGCTTTTAGGACACGTCTGGTGACCAGCGTCCTGGTGGAGGCCGGAGCTCCTCCATTGCAGGTTAGGCGTGCACAACTGCTGGCCAGTTACGTTGCACACATTTGTAGTTGTCTGTGCATCGGAATTACAGTCTCCTTTTCCCACCCATGGCAGTTCATCTTTTGCATCGGCAGCCCAGGTCAGGGCTTCCAATTGCAGTTCATGTCCCATCCCTTCTTTCCAAACTGGAGCCCTTGCCTTTACCACCTATACTTGAGGTCCATTCATGTACACATAGGCCGCTGCTTCGCCTGGACCTTTCACATGGCCCTAAGGACTCAGTTAACCCCGTGGCTCTCCACTGCCACTTCCTCTCGATTCTTGACATGTACTGAGGCCATGAAGTGGTTTAAACCGACGACTTGATGGCTGATGATCACGTCGACTTTGCGTATGTCCATGGAGGACATATTGAACAGCATTCCTTGCCTGATGGCTGCAGTGTCTTCACTACCGAGCTGGTGGCTATATCTCGTGCTCTTGAGCACATCAGTTCATGCCCTGGAAAGTCGTTTCTTCTGTGTACTGACTCCTTGAGCAGCCCAAGCTATCGACCAGTGCTACCCTTGTCATCCTTTGGTAGTGACCATTCAGGAGTCCATCCATGCCCTGGAATGGTACAGTCATTCAGTGGTGTTTGTCTGGACCCCAGGTCATGTCGGAATCCCAGGCAGTGAACTTCCCGACAGGCTGGCCAAACGGACTATGTGGAAAGTGCTTATGGAGATTGGCTTCTCTGCAACTGACCTGCATTCAGTACTACGCTGCAAGATTTTGTGGCTTTGGGAGACGTAATGGCGTAACCTCAGTATGCACAACAAATTGCGTGCCGTTAAGGAGACTATGAATGTGTGGAAGACCTCCACGCGGGCCTCTCGCAGGGACTCTGTGGTTCTCTGTCAGCTCCGCACTGGCCATGCTTGTGTGACACACTGCTACCTCCTGCACCGAGATGACCCACCTGTGTCGGTGTGGCGTCTGGCTGACAGTGGCCCATATCTTGGTGAGCTGTCCTCCTTTGGCTGCCTTGCGATGGACTCTTCAGTTACCGGACTCGTTGCCATTAACATTAGTTGACAATGCCTCATCGGCTAAATTAGTTTTACGTTTTATATGTGACGGTGGGTTTTATCATTCTATATAAGTTTTTGCGCATGTCCCTTGTCCTTTTGTCTTCTCCACTTTAATGTTATTAGGCTAGATGTTTTAATGTGTCGCAGAGTGGCTGGCTTTTCCTTTTGATTCTCATGATCGGCTAGCCACGGTCATCTGCTCTCTTGTTTTTATCCCTTCTACCTGTTTCTTGCTTCTCTCTGTGGTTTTCTTGTCTTGTTTTGTCCATTGTAGTGTTGGTTATCCTTCTGTCGTTCTTCTGGTTCTTCGATTCTCCTGTTATTGTGCTTGACATCTCCTTTCTTTTCTTCTTTCTCTTGTGTAATTATTTTACCGGGAACAAGGGGCTGATGACCTCGCAGTTTGGTCCCTTCCCCCCTCCTTTAAACGAATCAACCAACCAACCTGGATCTAGTATTCTGCTGCTACCATCTGACCATAGAGAGTGGTGAGTTGGACTTCAGATTCCACAATTCTGAGTCATACAAATGCCATTTTGCAAGTGGGATCTCGAGTTGGCACTTTCTGATGCTTATGGTAGTGCTCCCCATACCACCGTCCCCCTTCTTTTCCCTATGTTTTATCTGGTCTTCTGTTTTCTTGTATGTCCTTCCCCTGGTGGTGGTTCCATTGTGTCGTGATCATGATATGGTTCCGAGATTGGGAAGAGTCGACGGCGGTGCTGGTGCTCTGACATGCATAGTGTCTCTAGAGTGCTCCTGCTCTTGCCATTTCCCACCCCCTCAGCCACTCCACTGTTCTTTACTCTTTGTGCTGCAAGGATGTTCCTATTACCTCTTTGTTTGCCTGTTTTCCCTTCCCCTCAACTAGAGTGTGCTGTTTGTGTTGTTCCTCCCTGCTTTCTGCCACCTTAGATTTGCTAGAGATAGCTATCCAGTGGGCTTTCCTACATAAACAAAATTGTAAGGCAAAATTTTTTGAACTCTGTATTTTGCACGACACTATTTGGAGGCACAATATTCTGGAACAGTTCCATCATAGGGCTTTTATAGCCATCTGCACAAATTCAGCTGGTCCATCTTATCTAAACGCTTTTTTAGGTAGTGAGTTGGTGATGTGCTGTCAAATAGTTTTGAGTGTGAAAATGGTATTTCTCAGGAAAGTGTTTTAAGTGTTTCCTGTTTGCCATAGCCATAAGTGTATAAAGCCTACAGTAAGGAGGAGGATTTTCCTCATCTGTTCTGGATCCTTACTCTCTACAACACTAGTAACCAGCAGACCAAGTATTCCTCTCTCCACCTACAAAGGCTCGGGAGGAAGGTGACTTTCTGCTAAATACCAGGGCATGTGGGTTTTAATGGAAACAAAATGCCAGATGTAGCAGCCAAGAAGGCATATTGATTAGATAGTTCAGTGTGCCGTCCTTGTGCATGCTGTCACCTCACTGTTGATGTAGGGAGTCGTGTGTAAAAGAATTGCTGGAAGTGCAGACAATAACCTGCATTTAGTAAAGTCAACAGCTCGGCCATGGTGTACATCCATCCAATTGCACAGACAGGATGAGGTCGATCACACTCGTCTTCACATGCATATGATGCATGGTTTCTTGCTCCCATGAGAGGACCCCCAGTGTGTGGTGCCTGTGATGTACAGATCTTAGTGTGACACGTTTTAGTAGATTGTATTTTCTATTCAGACTAGAAGGCAGTAGCTGATGTTCCAGCATACTTGTCCTCTATTTCAACTGACAATGACACAAATGTGGTACAACTTTTAAAGTTCTGTGCTATGTCCGACTTGCTCCCTAAGATTTTAAGTAGCTTAGTTAAGTGATCAGCCATCAATGTATTCCTCATAATTCTTTTAGATTTCCTCTTGTATTCATACTGTTGTAACTGATTTCACAGTTTTAGACTATCTGGCCATATTTCCGTTATCTTCAGGGATGTGAGATAGTGTGACTGTGTGAATGACTGCGGGTGGGATTGGTAGAGTGTCAGTGTAATTAAGTATGATTTACTCTTATCTGTTGTTTAACACTTTACACATTTTAACCACATTCATTTCTCTCTCTCTCTCTCTCTCTCTCTCTCTCTCTCTCTCTCTACACACACACACACACACACACACACACACACACACACACACACACACACACACACACTGCTTTGCAGATAATATTGAAAATGTATTCGGAGAACACTCTGTAAACTATGAAGTGGTTATGTCTTAATCAAAACAGCACCATCTACACAGTTCCAAGTGTTAACACTCTTGCAAGAAACTTGGTGTCATACTTTTCATCACCATAACATCTACAAGAGCTTGAACGTGGTACGGAGTTTAATTTTTTACCAGGACTTAACACTACAAACTGATAAGGAATTAATCGAAAACCTGGAGAAGTAAGGTTGGTTGGTTGATCAGTCCCATCAAATGAGGAAAGGTTGGAGAAGTGAGGTTGGTTGATTGGGTGCTTGGTTGATTCGGGGGAGGGGACCAAACATAGAGGTCATCAGTTCCGTCGAATGAGGGAAGGAAGTCAGCGATGCCCTTTCAAAGGAACCATCCTGGCATTTGCCTGAACAGATTCAGGGAAATTGTGGATAACCTAAATCGGGATGGGAGGACATGGGTTTGAACTGTTGTCGTCCTGAATGTGAGTCCAGAGTGCTAATGGCTAAGGTGGAAATCATGAGTGTACTTTTGTGATGTGAAGCTGTATTTCTCACCACTGATGCATTGCTTTAAATCCCACCAATCTGGGCATATGTCTTCAGGTATACGAACAACCCAGTAGTAGCCAACCGAGACAGACGCAGCAACAGGGAAGTAACCACTTTTGTGACATTTACGAGTTTCTTACCAGGAGCGAATTTTATTATATCATCTGTGTGCTTTAATAGTTTAGTTTCTTGAGTTTCTGCGTGTAAATTTAATATCTAATAGCAACAGTTCTCGCGTTTTTGTTTGCGTCGGAAAGTAAACCGATTTTGTGACATATTACACGTTCCTAATCGGGTGAATTTTTTAGTTTCACCTGAGTGCTTCGGTAGTTAGGTTTTTGAATATCTGCGTATTATTAGACACAGTTCCTGCATTTTTGTCAGTGTCTGCAGTAGTATTGCGCAGCACGTGCCGATAGTCCATTTATCTGCATAGTTTAGTTTTCCACATCTTTAGTATGGACAGGGACTGCGATTGTTGTGTGCGGATGCGAGCCGAGTTGGTGATACTTCGCTCAGCTTCAGGCTGTAATGGCTTCGGTTACACAGCTTGAGGCTGCAGTTGTGAAGCTGTATTTCTCACCACTGATGCGGTGCTTTAAATGCCACCAATCTGGGCATATGTGTTGTGGGCCGGCCGTGGGGATCTAACGGACGTTGAGCACATCTGAGTCCTCTGATCGGTCCTCACGGGTGGCCAACCCAGTTATTGCTCGCTCTGAGGCTGACCCCTCACCTGTGGTCGAGTGGGAGGTTGCCCCACGGTGAAGCAGGCGGCAAAAGTCTTCCCAGGCGGGGGCACGTAGGGCCTCCCCAGTTTGTCTGACAGGATCCAGGTGCTGTCTGTGGCTGACACTGTCACTGAGCGAGATGCTGCCACCTGCCCTGTTCCAGAGGAAATCACTCAGCCTGCAAAATCCGGGCAATCACAGAGGGTGGGATTGTTGGTAGTTGGGAGCGCCAGTGTTAGGCGCGTTATGGAGACCCTTAGGGACTTGGCTGACAAGGAGGATAAGAAAACCAATGTGCACTCCGTGTGCATACCGGGTGGAGTCATTCCAGATGTAGAAAGGGTCCTCCCGGATGCCATGAAGAGCTCAGGTTGCAGCCAGCTGCAGGTGGTTGCTCACGTTGACACTAGTGATGTGTGTCACTTTGGATCAGAAGAGATTCTTTCTGGTTTCGAGCGACTAACAGAAGTGGTAAAGGCTGCCAGTCTTTCTTGCAAGATGAAAGCAAAGCTGACCATTTGCAGCATAGTCGACAGGACTGATTGCAGACCTCTGATACAGAGCCAAGTGGAGGGTCTGAATCAGAGGCTCAGACGGTTCTGTGACCGTGTAGGCTGCAGATTCCTCGACTCCTGCGCCAAAGGGTGGTCGGGTTTTGGGTTCTGCTGAATAGGTCAGGTGTCCACTATACGCAGGAGGTAGCTACACAGGTAGCAGGGGCTGTGTGCCGTGGACTGGATGGTTTTTTAGGTTAGAGGGTCTCAGAAAAACACAATAAGGGCTTCAGTCACAAAGGGTGCAGCCTGAACGTAGGAAGAACATAGATACAAGAACCATTGGTATAACTGTTGTAAATTGTCGTAGCTGTGTTGTGAAAGCACCAGAGCTCCAAGCGCTAATAGAAAGCACTGATGCTCAAATTGTTATAGGCACTGAAAACTGGCTAAAGCCGGATATAAGCTCAGCCGAAATTTTTGCGAAGAACCTAACGGTGTTCCGAAAGGATAGGCTAAACACGGTTGGTGGTGGCATGTTTGTTGCTGTTAGAAGCAGTTTAACTTGTCGTGAAATTGAAGTAGATACTTCCTGTGAGTTAGAATGGGCAGAGGTTATTGTTGGCAACCGGAATAAAATAACAATTGGATTCTTTTATCGACCTCCCAATTCAGTTGATACAGTTGCTGAAAGTTTCAAAGAAAACTTTGAGTTTGATTTCAAACATGTACCCAACTCGTGTGATAATAGTTGGTGGTGACTTTAATTTACCCTCTATATGTTGACGAAAATACATGTTTAATTCCAGAGGTACGCATAAAATATCATCCGAAATTGTGCCAAACGCATTCTCTGAAAATTATTTCAAGCAGTTAGTTCATCTGCCCACGTGAATAGTAAACGGTTGTGGGAACACACTTAATAAATAATCCTGAGTTAATAATGAGCATCAAAACTGATTCAGGGATTAGTGAACACAGGGTTGTCGTAGCAAGATTGAATATTGTAATCCCCAAATCCTCGAAAAATAAGCGAAAAATATACCTATTCAAAAAAGCAGTTAAAAATTCACTCGACGCCTTCCTGAGAGACAATTTCCACTCGTTCCAAATTAATAATTTAAGTGTAGACCAGATGTGGCTCAAATTCAAAGAACAAATTCAAAGAAATAGTATCGGCAGCAATTCAGGGATTTATACCAAATAAATTAACAAATGACGGAGCTGATCCTCCTTGGTACACAAAATGGGTTAGAACACTGTTGCAGAAACAACTAAACAAACATGCCAAATTTAAACAGACACAAAATCCCCAAGATTGGCTATCTTTTACAGACGCTTGAAATTTAGTGCGGACTTCAATGCGAGATGCATATAACAGTTCCCACAACGAAACTTTGTCTTGAAACCTGGCAGAAAATCCAAAGAGATTCTGGTTGTATGTGAAGTATGTTAGCGGCAAGAAACAATCAATGCCTTCTCTGTGCATTAGCAATGGAGATACTATTGAAGACAATGCTGCCAAAGCAGAGTTACTAAACACAGCCTTTCGAAATGCCTTCACAAAAGAAGACAAAGCAAATATTCCAGAATTTGAATCAAGAACAGCTGCCAACATGAGTAACGTAGAAGTAAATATCTTCGGAGTAGTGAAGCAACTTAAATCACTTAATAAAAGCAAGTCTTCTGGTCCAAACTGTATACCAGTTAGGTTCCTTTCGGAGTATGCTGATGTATTAGCTCCATACTTAACAATAATATACAACCGTTCGCTCGACGAAAGATCCATACCCAAAGACTGGAAAGTTGCACAGGTCACACTAACATTCAAGAAAGGTAGTAGGAGTAATCCACTAAATTACAAGCCCATATTGTTAATGTTGATATGCAGCAGGATTTTGGAACATATTGTGTTCGAACATTATAAATTACCTCGAAGAAAACGGTCTATTGACCCACTGTCCATACAAGTGGCTCGTAGTGAAATTGCGTGCTTATGGAATATCTTCTCAGTTATGTGACTGGATCTGTGATTTCCTGTCAGTCAGAGGGGTCACAGTTCGTAGTAACTGACGGAAAGTCATTGAGTAAAACAGAAGTGATTACTGGTGTTCCCCAAGGCCCATTGCTGTTCCTTATCTATGTAAACAATTTGGGAGACAATCTGAGCAGCCGTCTTCAGTTGTTAGCAGATGACACTGTGGTTTATCCACTAATAAAGTCATCAGAAGATCAAAACAAACTGCAAAACGATTTAGAAAAAATATCTGAATGGTGCGAAAAGTGGCAGGGGACCCTAAATAATGAAAAGTGTGAGGTCATCCACATGAGTGCTAAAAGGAACTTGTTAAACTTTGGTTACACTATAAATCAGTCTAATCTAAAAGCCATAAATTCAACTAAATACCTAGGTATTAAAATTACGAACAACTTAAGTTGGAAGGAACACATAGAAAATGTTGTGGGGAAGGCTAACCAAAGGCTGCGTTTTAAGGCAAGACACTTGGAAAATGTAACAGACCTACTAAGGAGACTGCCTACACTATGCTTGTCCGTCCTCTTTTAGAATACTCCTGCGCGGTGTGGGATCCTTACCAGATAGGACTGTCGGACTACATCGAAAAAGTTCAAAGAAAGGCAGCGAATTTTGTATTATTGTGAAATATGGGAGAGAGTGTCACAGAAATGATACAGGATTTGGGCTGGACATCATTAAAAGAAGGCATTTTTCGTTGAGATGGAATCTTCTCAAGAAATTTCAATCACCCACTTTATCCTCCGAATGCGAAAATATTTTGACACCGACCTCCATAGTGAGGAACGATCACCATGATAAAATAAGGCAAATCAGTGCTCGTATGGAAAGATACAGGTGTTCATTCTTTCCACGCGCTATACGAGATTGGACTAATAGAGAATTGTGAAGGTGGTTCGATGAATGCTTTGTCAGGCACTTGAACGTGATTTGCAGAATATTGATGTGGATGTAGAGACTGGTTGGCCACTGCTTGAAAACATCCTGTGTGAGCAACCATTCTGTGTCAGTTGCAGTGACAAACTCCTCCCTTTATTCCCAAACTGTACTACTTTAATTAAGGAATTAAAATCCTGGAACTTAAGTTACTGTCACTTTTCTCATTTTGAAGCCTGAATAAAATATGATAGCTTACATCTCATTCCAATGACATTGAATTTTGTCTCCACAGTGGCTACTCCCTTGATGTTGACCTCGGGTAGTTGCACAAGAAAATTAGGCCATAGAAGAGTTAGGAACCCTCATCTTGGCGTTCTTGCAGCAACATCTTCAGGTATGTAGCCTAACTGCACCAAGCTGCAGAAGCAATTTCCTCTTCTGGCATCTACTAGTGACATTGCTCCCTCCTGGGGAACTCTCTGCCTCGAAATCTGTTGGCAAACAACCAAACATCAGGCAGCTGCTGAATGAGCCATGGACTGCATATGCCAATGCTGTCTGCTTCTCTTCAGTTCTTACTTTCACAGCAGGCAAGACTTTGGAAGAATACTGAATTTCTAAAAGAGTTAAGGAGCAAAAGAAGAAATCTCGGGAGAAGCCTGCCCTAGTGACCCTGGAAATGCCAGAGAAAAACAACTCTTATAAACATCACTACACTCTTTCCATTTCTCTCTGATCCACAAACATCTTGAACCACCTTGGATTTCATCCCTTCACTACCTATGCCTCTCTGCCCAGGTCTGTATAAATGCACGTCACACAGCACGAGTACAGTTCCTACTAAAGTTTTTTACTGCAATGTGCAGTCCAATTTGGCACAGTGGACCTGCGCACTGCTTGGTATATTAGGTACCGTATTTACTCGAATCTAAGCCGCACTCGAATCTAAGCCGCACCTGAAAAATGAGACTCGAAATCAAGGAAAAAATTTTTTCCCGAATCTAAGCCGCACCTGAAATTTGAGACTCGAAATTCAAGGGGAGAGAAAAGTTTTAGGTCGCACCTCCAAATCGAAACAAAGTTCGTCTAGTTGTAATACGAGACACAATTTAGGTCGAATGAATGCAAATAACAGACTGCGTATGATAGATGATCTTCTGAACGAAATTTTAGCGAAAATTTTTCTCCGTTCCAAAATCTTTGCAGGCGCCTCTTTAGTTCATTACATTCTGCACAGAAATTAGTCATCTTAGATTTAAAAATCTAGTCAGTTGCCGTGCTTCATTTCTGACTGTATCACTATCAGGCATAAGAATAATACGAATATAAACATGACATGATATGTATATTCTTCCCCGTTTGCTGTTGTCTCACTCTAGTTTCGTAGTTTATTAGGCAGACAGGATTTAAATGAGATAGTAGCAAACACGAAACAATACATGGCAAAATGTTTATATTCGTATTAATCTTATGGCGAAGAGAATACTACTTGTGATTCACAATTCATAAAAGCTCCTATTAGCAACCATCTCTTCTCACAGGTAGGAAAAAATTCAGAACGTAGAGTTGGCCATATTGACAAACATCCCAAACAGTCTTGCCAGTCGGATTTTCATAGTACATTGAAATGCTGCTACATTCGAAGATCAACAATACAGAATTTGTATTTACTTCGTTGAATAATGTACCAAAATGCAGTGGTCGAAACTCTGGGCGGAGGAAAAAGGCTCGTCTTCCACTCTTTTTTTTTTTTTTTTAAATTTGTTTACTGACGCAGAGATTTTGGTACCAGAATGTATCTTTGTGCCTACAAAGCATGCCTGTATGGCGCTACATATATTCGACGGCAGAAGTTAGTTGTGGCGGCACCCACCAACATTTTTCAGAACTCCCGCTTGCTTTGCACTCGATTCTAAGCCGCAGGCGGTTTTTTGGATTACAAAAACCGGAAAAAAAGTGCGGCTTAGATTCGAGTAAATACGATAATTCATATTTGTTATTGACTACAGTTGTGAAATGCAATATCTTGTGGTGATATTCTATGGTTGCCAAAGAGTAAAATTAACGTGTTGCTTTCAAAAGATAAAATGGAGCATTGGCTTTAAGTTGTTGCAAAACATCTTGCACCGAAAGTTGAAAAGTGCTTCGCTTGGAAAATGCAGCATCAACCTCAAAGATTTCCATTAGGGATTGTGAGATTCAACTTAATCTCAGTGGTTTCAAGGGGGGAGAAAGGGGGGGGGGGTTGGGGGGAGTGTGACAAATCTTACGTCAATCTCAGATTTATTGATTCTAAAGGCACCGAAAAGTTCCACACTACCTGCCAAGATGCATTGACATTTAGAAACTATACGCCCTAATTGCAAAGCCAATAATGAAAAATATTTTATGCATAAGAAGGAAAAATTGTTATAAAAAAACTACGAAGTATGCATCCCAAACTGTGAATGAAAAAGCCAGAGGGATCGTATTAGATTAGCTATCACATTGCACAAGCAGACGAAGAGCACGCTATTGGCAAGAATTTACTAAAACCATGTTGTTGTTGTGGTCTTCAGTCCTGAGACTGGTTTGATGCAGCTCTCCATGCCACTCTATCCTGTGCAAACTTCGTCATCTCCCAGTACCTACTCCAGCCTACATCCTTCTGAATCTGCTTAGTGTATTCATCTCTTGGTCTCCCTCTACAATTTTTACCCTCCACGCTGCCCCCCAATACTAAATTGGTGATCCCTCGATGTCTCAGAACATGTCTTACCAACCGATCCCTTCTTCTAGTCAAGTTGTGCCACAAACTCCTCTTCTCCCCAATTCTATTCAATACCTCCTCATTAGTTATGTGATCTACCCATCTAATCTTCAGCATTCTTCTGTAGCACCACGTTTAGAAAGCTTCTATTCTCTTCTTGTCCGAACTATTTATCGTCCATGTTTCACTTCCATACATGGCTACACTCCATACAAATACTTTCAGAAACGACATCCTGACGCTTAAATCTATACTCGATGTTAATAAATTTCTCTTCTTCAGAAACGCTTTCCTTGCCATTGCCAGTCTACATTTTATATCCTCTCTACTTCGACCATCATCAGTTATTTTGCTCCCCAAATAGCAAAACTCCTTTACTACTTTAAGTGTCTCAATCTAATTCCCTCAGCATCACCTGACTTAATTTGACTACATAACATTATCCTCGTTTTGCTTTTGTTGATGTTCATCCTATACCCTCCTTTCAAGACACTGTCCATTCCGTTCAGCTGCTCTTCCAGGTCCTTTGCTGTCTCTGACAGAATTACAATGTCATTGGGGAACCTCCAAGTTTTTATTTCTTCTCCATGGATTTTAATTCTACCTCTGAATTTTTCTATTGTTTCCTTTACTGCTCTGCTCAATATACAGATTGAATAACATCGGGGAGAGGCTACAACCCTGTCTCACTCCCTTCCCAACCACAGCTTCCCTTTCATGTCCCTCAACTCTTATAACTGCCATCTGGTTTCTGTACAAATTGTAAATAGCCTTTCGCTCCCTGTATTTTACCCCTGCCACCTTCAGAATTTGAAAGAGAGTATTCCAATCAACATTGTCAAAAGCTTTCTCTAAGTCTAAAAATGCTAGAAACGTAGGTTTGCCTTTCCTTAATCTTTCTTCAGTGTCATCCTAACCGCCGTCTGCTTCACGTCTGCTGTGCAGCGAGCTACCTTAATTTGAGTATTACTGTATTTTTCTTACTTGTCACTTCTTCTTCCGTGTGTTTTTGCTCTTAGGAAGCTTTAATTGTCGAGTGCTATTAATAGTGTTCCATAGATTTCGTGTTTGTTTTGAATACAGTCAGAGAGAGTCCCTACCATAATGCCAGTAGTGCTAGTGTTTGTTTTCAATACAGTCCAGAGACAGGTAGTGCTATTTTCATTGCTTTCTACAAGAAGTGGCTAGCAATCACAGTTTAGTCAATAATCAGCCGCCTTTAGTGAATTAGCAGTCTAGTTAAAAGTTGATTAACTCTCTTCAGTAAATAGATTCCTTAGGATGGATAGGATGTGTGACTGCTGTGTACGGACGCAGGAGGAGCTGGCCACTGTTCGCGAACAGCTGAACGTGTTGATGGCCGCATTCAGCCGTCTTCAGGCTGCTGCCTCGGAGTGTAGCGGCAGTGGGGAGTCTGGTGCGTCGCAAGGTACACCCCAGGTGTTACATGCTTCACCTAATGTCCCTGCTGTCGAGACATCTTCGCGGGTACCGGGCGCGGTTGGGCCACCCTCTCCCCAAGGGGAGTGGTGGGTTCAGCGGCGTTCACGGCGCACGAAGCGGAGGGTAAATGTGGAGGCTGGCCGTGTGGCATCGCCCGCTCTGCCTGTGAGTGGACATGTGGCTGGTCCTTCAGCAAGGTCCGAGCAGGCACACGGGGGGAGGGGTTTATTAGTTATTGGGAGCTCCAACGTTAGGCGGGTGATGGAGCCCCTTAGGGAAATAGCTGAAAGGTCGGGGAAGAAGGCCAGTGTTCACTCTGTCTGCTTGCCGGGTGGTCTCATCCGAGATGTGGAGGAGGCCCTACTGGCGGCGATAGAGAGCACTGGGTGCACCCGACTGCAAATTGTTGCTCATGTCGGCACCAATGACTCCTGCCGTCTGGGTTCAGAGGTCATCATCAGTTCGTACAGGCGGTTGGCGGAATTGGTGAAGGCGGAAAGCCTCGCTCGCGGGGTGGAATCAGAGCTAACTATTTGTAGTATCGCTCCCAGAACCGATCGCGGTCCTCTCCTTTGGAGCCGAGTGGAAGGCTTAAACCAGAGGCTCAGACGATTCTGTGGAGATCTGGAGTGCAAATTTCTCGACCTCCGCTATCGGGTGGAGAACTGTAGGGTCCCCCTGAATAGGTCAGGCGTGCACTACATGCCGGAAGCGGCTACAAGGGTAGCAGAGGATGTGTGGAGTGCACATGTGGGTTTTTTAGGTTAGAGAATTCCCTCCCTAGGCCCGACAAGACGCCTCCTGAGACGCGGCAAGGTAGGAGTAGGCAAAATGCAACAGGGAATAACAATATTAATGTGCTAATAGTAAACTGCAGGAGCGTCTATAGAAAGGTCCCAGAACTGCTCTCATTAATAAACGGTCACAACGCCCACATAGTGCGAGGGACAGAAAGTTGGCTGAAACCAGATGTAAACAGTAATGAAATCCTAAACTCAGATTGGAATGTATACCGCAGAGACAGGTTGGACAGTGAAGGGGGAGGCGTGTTTATAGCGATAGCAATAGTACCGAAGGAAATTGACGGAGATCCGAAATGTGAAATTATTTGGGTGAAGGTCACGATTAAAGCAGGTTCAGACATGGTAATTGGATGTCTCTATAGGCCCCCTGGCTCAGCAGCTGTTGTGGCTGAGCACCTGAAGGATAATTTGGAAAATATTTCGAGTAGATTTCCCCACCATGTTATAGTTCTGGGTGGAGATTTTAATTTGCCGGATATAGACTGGGAGGCTCAAACGTTCATAACGGGTGGCAGGGACAAAGAATCCAGTGAAATTTTTTTAAGTGCTTTATCTGAAAACTACCTTGAGCAGTTAAACAGAGAACCGACTCGTGGCGATAACATATTAGACCTTCTGGTGACAAACAGACCCGAACTATTTGAAATAGTTAACGCAGAACAGGGAATCAGCGATCATAAAGCGGTTACGGCATCGATGATTTCAGCCGTAAATAGAAATATTAAAAAAGGTAGGAAGATTTTTCTGTTTAGCAAAAGTGACAAAAAGCAGATTACAGAGTACCTGACGGCTCAACACAAAAGTTTTGTCTCAAGTATAGATAGTGTTGAGGATCAGTGGACAAAGTTCAAACCCATCGTACAAAATGCGTTAGATGAGTATGTGCCAAGCAAGATCGTAAGAGATGGAAAAGAGCCACCGTGGTACAACAACCGAGTTAGAAAACTGCTGCGGAAGCGAAGGGAACTTCACAGCAAACATAAACATAGCCTAAGCCTTGCAGACAAACAAAAATTACGCGAAGCGAAATGTAGTGTGAGGAGGGCTATGCGAGAGGCGTTCAATGACTTCGAAAGTTATGTTCTATGTACTGACTTGGCAGAAAATCCTAAGAAATTTTGGTCTTATGTCAAAGCGGTAGGTGGATCAAAACAAAATGTCCAGACACTCTGTGACCAAAATGGTACTGAAACAGAGGATGACAGACTAAAGTCCGAAATACTAAATGACTTTTTCCAAAGCTGTTTCACAGAGGAAGAGTGCACTGTAGTTCCTTCTCTAGATTGTCGCACAGATGACAAAATGGTAGATATCGAAATAGACGACAGAGGGATAGAGAAACAATTAAAATCGCTCAAAAGAGGAAAGGCCGCTGGACCTGATGGGATACCAGTTCAATTTTACATAGAGTACGCGAAGGAAATTGCCCCCCTTCTTGCAGCGGTGTACCGTAGGTCTCTAGAAGAGCGTAGCGTTCCAAAGGATTGGAAAAGGGCACAGGTCATCCCCGTTTTCAAGAAGGGATGTCGAACAGATGTGCAGAACTATAGACCTATATCTCTAACGTCGATCAGTTGTAGAATTTTGGAACACGTATTATGTTAGAGTATAATGACTCTTCTGGAGACTAGAAATCTACTCTGTAGGAATCAGCATGGGTTTCGAAAAAGACGGTCGTGCGAAACCCAGCTCGCGCTATTCGTCCACGAGACTCAGAGGGCCATTGACACGGGTTCACAGGTAGATGCTGTGTTTCTTGACTTCCGCAAGGCGTTCGATACAGTTCCCCACAGTCATTTAATGAACAAAGTAAGAGCATATGGACTATCAGACCAATTGTGTGATTGGATTGAAGAGTTCCTAGATAACAGAACGCAGCATATCATTCTCAATGGAGAGAAGTCTTCCGAAATAAGAGTGATTTCAGGTGCGCCGCAGGGTAGTGTCATAGGACCGTTGCTATTCACAATATACATAAATGACCTTGTACCGAGCGAGGTGGCGCGGTGGTTAGCACACTGGACTCGCATTCGGGAGGACGACGGTTCAATCCCGTCTCCGGCCATCCTGATTTAGGTTTTCCGTGATTTCCCTAAATCGCTTCAGGCAAATGCCGGGATGGTTCCTTTGAAAGGGCACGGCCGATATCCTTCCCCATCCTTCCCTCACCCGAGCTTGCGCTCCGTCTCTAATGACCTCATTGTCGATGGGACGTGAAACACTAATATCCTCCCTCCTCCAAATGACCTTGTGGATGACATCGGAAGTTCACTGAGGCTTTTTGCAGATGATGCTGTGGTGTATCGAGAGGTTGTAACAATGGAAAATTGTACTGAAATGCAAGAGGATCTGCAGCGAATTGACGCATGGTGCAGGGAATGGCAATTGAATCTCAATGTAGACAAGTGTAATGTGCTGCGAATACATAGAAAGATAGATCCCTTATCATTTAGCTACAAAATAGCAGGTCAGCAACTGGAAGCAGTTAATTCCATAAATTATCTGGGAGTACACATTAGGAGTGATTTAAAATGGAATGATCATATAAAGTTGACCGTCGGTAAAGCAGATGCCAGACTGAGATTCATTGGAAGAATCCTAAGGAAATGCAATCCGAAAACAAAGGAAGTAGGTTACAGTACGCTTGTTCGCTCACTGCTTGAATACTGCTCAGCAGTGTGGGATCCGTACCAGATAGGGTTGATAGAAGAGAGAGAGAAGATCCAACGGAGAGCAGCGCGCTTCGTTACAGGATCATTTAGTAATCGCTAAAGCGTTACGGAGATGATAGATAAACTCCAGTGGAAGACCCTGCGGGAGAGACGCTCAGTAGCTCGGTACGGGCTTTTGTTAAAGTTTCGAGAACATACCTCCACCGAAGAGTCGACCAGTATATTGCTCCCTCCTACGTATATCTCGCGAAGAGACCATGAGGATAAAATCAGAGAGATTAGAGCCCACACAGAAGCATACCGACAATCCTTCTTTCCACGAATGATACGAGACTGGAATAGAAGGGAGAACCGATAGAGGTACTCAGGGTACCCTCCGCCACACACCGTCAGGTGGCTTGCGGAGTATGGATGTAGATGTAGATGTAGATAAGTCGTAGGGTCAGTATTGCCTCACATGTTCCAACATTTCTACGGAATCCAAACTGATCTTCCCCGAGGACGGCTACTATAAGTTTTTCCATTTGTCTGTGAGCAGAATTTACACATTGTATGTTTGGTGAAAAATGTGCAAAGCATTTTACAGTGCCGCTTTCAAACGACACTGTTTCATATCGAATTAACGATTTGCAGGCTTTATCAGCAAGCACTGGTTGGGTGACTTCAATATAACAAATTCGCCTTGCAAATGGATGCGTTGACTGATGATACTGAACTGGCCATCTCGCAGATAGTTAAGATATCCACATAAACATTCTTTTTAAGAAGACTTGCTTATGTGCACATCGCTGCTGAGTATCACTATTGCAGAAGAAATTTTTTAAGCAATTTACAGTTTTTTAAATAAACCATCTTGATCGGAACAACCATATCAATATTTGTACAGATAGTGACTGGCAATGACTAGTAAAGTAGCTGGAGTGGTATCATTAATAGAAAGTAAAGTGCCAAACTGTAGTTCCAGCTTATGTATTGTGCATAAACAAGCACACCTGATAAAGATGATGCTATCAAATCTATAATTAGTTCTTGATGAAGCAATAAACATAATCAGTTACATTAAAAACACACTTTTCTGTGCCAGTTGTTTTCAGTGCTGTGTGAAAATTATGGGACTGCTCCACATCGAGGTTAGATGTTTATCTTGGGGTGAGAACTAAATTACAGACTTTTGTGATTGACTTTTTTTTTTTTTAATTTAAGAGAAAATCTGAGCAGTGTAACTTGATTGTCCACAGTAGCTTTTTTGGCAGATATATTTGGAAAAAATTAATGAATTGTAAATCTATCTCTCTGTGGAAAACATATAGTGGTTTTCAATACTAATAACAAAATGATCACCAAATATATATATAATAGAGGGAAATATTCCACGTGGGAAAAATATATCTCTGCCCAAACTCTTTGCCTTTACATATGTCTGCTTGTGTCTGTATATTTGCGGATAGATATGTGTGTGTGTGTGTGTGTGTGTGTGTGTGTGTGTATATCTGTTCGTTTTTCCCCCTAAGGTAAGTCTTTCGCTCCCGAGATTGGAATGATTGCTTACCCTCTCCCTTAAAACCCATATCCTTTCGTCTTTCCCTCTCCTTCCCTCTTTCCTGATGAAGCAACCGTGGGTTGCGAAACCTTGAATTTTGTGTGTGTGTGTGTGTGTGTGTGTGTGTGTGTGTGTGTGTGTGTGTGTGTGTCTATCAACATACCAACACTTTCGTTATATATATTGGATTGCTTGTGCTGGCAAGTGAGAACTAGAAATTTTTTTAACAAAAGCTTTTTATCACTGAGTGTGCTTGTTGGTAAGACAGCAATTTTTTCGAATAAAATATTTGAAGATCAAATAATGGAAAATTCAGGATGGAATGTAACAATATTATGAAAAGGAAAATTGGTACTCACCATGTAGCAGAGACGCTGAGTTGCATATAAGCACAACAAAAAGACTGTCACAAATAATAGCTTTCGGCCAGAAAGGCCTTTGTCAGAATTAGACGGCAAACACACACATGCACGCAACCGCAACTCTCACACACATGACTGCAGTCTCAGGCAACTAAAGCCACACTGTGAGCAGCAGCACTGGTGCAAGGTGGGAGTGACGACTGGGTGGGGGTAGGGAGGAGGCTGGAGCGGGGAGGGGGAGGGATAGTAGGGTAGGTGTGGTGGACAGTGACGTGCTGTTGCGGAGCGCGGAGGGATGAGGTGGAAAGAGGGTAGGGCAGCTATGTGCAGTCAGGAAGTTAGATGGAGGGAGGGGATGGGACGGCAGAAAAGGAGAGAAGTAAAAAGACTGGGTACGATGGAGGAATGAGGGCTGTGTAGTATTTGAATGGAAACAGTTAAGGGGCTGTATGGGGGAGGACAATGACTTATGAAGGTTGACGCCAGGAGGATTATGGGAATGTAGGATGTATTCCAGGGAGAGTTTCCACCTGCGCAATTCATAAAAGCTGGTGGTGGTGGTGGTGGTGGTGGTGGTGGTGGTGGTGGGAAGGATCCATATGGCACAGGCTGTGAAGCTGTCTTTGGAATGAAGGATGTCATGCTTGGCAGCAGCATGCTCAGCAACAGGGTGGTCCACTTGTTTCTTGGCCACAGTTTGTCGGTGGACATTCATGCGAACAGACAGTTTGTTGGTTGTCATGCCCACATAGAATGCAGCACAGTGATTCAGCTTAGCTTGGAGATCACATGACTGGTTTCACAGGTAGCCTTGTCTTTGATGGGATAGGTGATGTTTGTGACCAGACTGGAGTAGGTGGTGGTGGTGGTGGTGGTGGTGGTGGTGGTGGTGGAAAGATAATGCATGGGAGATTTGTTTTTGTACAAGGTTGGGAGGACAGTTATGGTTTGTGAAGGCTTCAGTGAGACCCTCAGTATATTTCAAGAGTGACTGCTCGTCACTGCAGATGCGACGACCATTGGTGGCTAGGCCTTATGGAAGGGACTTCTTGGTATGGAATGGGTGGCAACTGCCAAAGTGGAGGTATTGTTGGTGGTTAGTAGGTTTGATATGGACGGTGGTACTGATGTAGCCATCTTTGAGGTGGAGGTCAACATCTAGAAAGGTGGCTTTTTGGGTTGAGTAGGACCAGGTGAAGCAAATGGAGTTGTTGAGGTTCTGGAGGAATGTGGATAGGGTGTCTTCACCCTTGATCAAAATCGCAAAGATGTCATCAATGAATCTGAACCAGATGAGGGGTTTAGGAGTGTAGGTATTAAGGATGGATTACTCTAGATGACCCATGAATTGAATGAAATAGGATGGTGCCATGCGGGTGCCCAGAGCAATTTGTTTGTATGTCGTGCCTTCAAAGGAGAAGTAATTGTGGGTGAGGATATAACTGGTCATGGTGACTGGGAAGGAGGGTTTTGCTCTGGAATCTGTCGGATGTTGGGAAAGGTAGTGTTCAATAGCGGTAAGGCCATGGGCATTAGGGATGTTGGTGTAAAGGGAGATGGCATCAATGGTGACGAGCAGGGCACCTTGTGGTAAAGGGACAGGAACAGTGGAGGAAATGGTTAGTATCTTTCATATTCGAGGGTAGGTTCCGGGTGATACGTTGAAGTTGTTGGTCTTTGAGAGCTGAGATTCTCTCAGTGGGGGCATAGTAATCACTTTGGGACGCCCTGGGTGGTTGGGTTTGTGGATTTTAGGAAGCATGTAGAAAGTGGGAATGAGGATAGAGGTAGGGGTGAGTAGAGAGATGGCCGGGGAGAGTTTCTGGGAAGGGCCTAAGGATTTGAGGAATGACTGGAGATCCTGCTGGAGTTCTGGAATGGGGTCACTGTGGCAAGGTTTGTAGGTGGATGTATCTGACAGCTGACAGAGTCCTTCTGCCAGATAATCTTTGCAGTTCAAAACAGCAGTGGTGGAGCCTTTATCCACGAAAAAGAGCAGAATGCAAAACTGACAATGAATTCATAGGCTCAGAATCCTTTTGTGACAAACTTGCAGAAACCAAAGAAAGGAATTATTGTTCAAAACAATACCACTTGATGATTTTCTGTGCAGGGTTCATGATGAATATTCATAACTTAGCACACAGGCTCTTGACTGTTCTTTCCCTATTCCCAACAATATATGAGGCTGTTCAAAAAGTGGTGTACAATCGGGCACGAAATAGAAACCACAATGAAAATCCAATGCAGCTTTCCACAGATGTTAAACAGTGTCTCTGGTGATCGTATCAAGTCACTCTTTTCAGTTCTGAGTGCACAGTGAGCATGAAAAGATGCCTAAATAGTGTCTCCCACCAAATATGAAAGCCTGCTAAGAGATTTCGTTTGATGTCACACATCCCTTATAACTGCCAGACCTTTCCTTCTTTATGACAGTTCTTAGCCACACTCTGCTGGGCAATGAAGGTGCTCCTGCAAAGTTTTTGCTGGAAGGTGTTTGATTGCCCACAATGCAGCTCGTAATTTGCTCCCCGAGTTTCGTCTCTGCTGACATGTACCGTTGGCTATGAAGACAGCATTTTGTCACAGACAACAAGCTACAGACCAGTGTACAACACTGTGACAGATATCTAAGTGGGATTGATGACTATATAGACAAGTAGCTGGAAGGTGTAGCTAAGTGTTGCAAAGAAAACATTTTTGATTTTCACAGTCGTTTCCATTTCATGACCGATCAGACCATACTTTCCAAATAACCCTCGTACTTTGTGAAAAGTGAGTCTCAGCATATGCAGCTACAAAGATGAAACACTACATCATACTAGATGCTGAAACTGATTTGCTTCTTCAACTCTATTCTATCAAGCATGGCATTAAACAGTTGGTTAAAAATAAGAAAGCAACTTCATGCCTCCCATTATATGGAAACAATTCTATCAGTTTACAGTGGAATCAATACAGTGTTATTTTGTGTATTGTATAATGGTGTTTCTTGTGCGTATATTGTTGTAGAAGACAGTAGTATATAATGTACGTATTTTTATTTGATTTTCATTAAATTATTATAGTTAAAGAATGAACATAAACCAAGTTTGATTATTTTAGGGCTCTGTAATATATTAGGTATTTCAAAAGGGGAATGTTGCCAAAAGAGTTTGAGAACTGCTGCCATAGACAGTCTCCTCAATGAAGTGGGGATCTTACCTCTTCAGTCCTGGCACAATGACTACAACACAATGTCATGATCATCTTAATTATCAAATTCTTTTCTCATTCAGGTGGTGTTGACCGCCAGACGCTTACCCTCAGTTGGTTTCCAAATTGAAATGCACCTCGAGACTCTCCACCAAGACACTCTCCTACCGCTTTTAGAATGTACTTCTCATGTATTGCTATGCACACTTCCTTGGTTAGTACCCAGACTGCAAATTAGGACCAGTCTATGTCATGGACCTATAGTTTGTCATGCCCATGATTGCTTGGTGTCTGTTCCTCTCAGTTCTTCAGCAGTATCAGGGTGCTATCATCGTGTACTCTGCTGGCTCTAAAACTATTGATACAACAATGTGCGTTTACATCTCCTGACAGTCTAGACCAACACCTGTTACTGGGATTATGTAATGGTTTCTCAGTGAAACTGATAGTCACTAACAGAGGCCTAAGTTTTATTAAATGATCTCTTTCGACAAAGTTTTAATTTGTAGAGATTCAGTGAACAGTCTCCTGGTTATTTAGAAGGTCTGTTAAAAAAAATCTGTAACTTTGTCAACAAATTTTTTTTATTTTACGGTTACGTTTCCGTATTGTGCACGGTCTCCTTCAAAATACTCTCCTCAGCAATTGGTACACTGCTCCCAACACTGTTTCAACTTCCAATAGCTTTGGTATGCCTCTTGCTGGATCATGCGAAGAGCTCTCCGCAAATTTTGTCTTATATCATCTGTTGTTGCAAACCTTCGTCCTTTCAATGGGGTTTTCAACTTAAAAAAAAAAAGTTTGCAGGGATCAGGTCTGGAGAGTATGGAGAATGAGCCAGCACAGTGATTTCGTTTTTTGTGCAATAAGGATGAATGTGCAGGTGTGCTATCGTGATACAAGAGCTGTGAATTGTCTTGACACATTTCAGGACGCAGTCATATTTTCTCACAGGCTTCGCAACATGTCCCAATAGTACCACTGATCGACAATTTGTCGCTGTTGCATAAATTCATACTGAAAGTATCCTTTAAAGTCAAAGATAACTATCAGCATGGCATTGACATTTGACCTGACCTGACAAGCTTTTTTTGTCTTGGAGAGACTTTCCTGACCCATTGTGAAGACTCTTAAGAAACATCTTGTTCTTGTTTGCACAATCCAAAAGCTCTTCACAGATTGTGAGGCAAAACTCTTTCTGGTCTAGACTCGTGAGCTGTGGGATGAACTTGGGCAACACTATGCATTCCAAGATGCTGTGTCTGAATTTCGTGATGCAATCCAACTGACATTTTACGTTCTTCTGTAACCTCTGCGACGGTCAGTCTTCAATTGACATGCTGTTTCATTCACGTTCCTGACACGAGCATCGTCAGTAGATGTCAAAGGGTGTCTTGAATGAGGATCAACTTTAACTTCTGTCCAATCATTTTTAAATTGCTCAAACCAATCGTAACACTCTGTGTGGCTTAAGCACACATCACTGTAGGCTTCCTGCATCATTTGGTGTGTCTCTGAAAACATTTTCTTGAGTTTCACGCAAAATTTAATGCGTACGCGTTGCCCCTCTAACACTGCAATCTCGAAATTCACAAAATGTGCGACACAACATTCTTCCCAATTCAGCACTGAACAATAACTAATAGAGATACAACAATTAAAGTTCTGGGAGTTACACATTAAACACAGGTGTGTGCAGGTATGCCATCTGCATTTTGCACCACATACCATTGGCATGAAATTACGAATACTCCGGAATTTTTTGAAAAGACCTTGTATTGATGTTATTACTGTCGGCGTATGGTATCTGTTATTCTCTGTTTCTCTTATGGTTCATGAAGACAAATGGAAGAGGAGAGGGTGATGCCACAGTGTGGAATTCCACATTACATTACATTACAAAGTGTGAAATCAAGAATCTAGCTAGTCAGATTTTTGTGTTGAGGAGAGGAATTTTGCCAATGAGATGCAACAGCATTTTTATGTAACAAGCAGAAGTTACGAGCCAGCATATTGTATGAAGTAAAATTCTGTATTTGGTATTTTCTATTTTAAAATTATTATTATTCTTTCCTTTCTCAGACGATATATCTGGTTAAAAATGGAAAGTGACGCGAACCTTGATCAAGCGTGACTTCCTTTTAACTGTACGGACTGTACGGTATATGTTAAATTGCATTTAGGAACTTTCGGGTAATTGAACATGTATCAATAATTACAGATTTCTGTAGTTGTATATATAAGTTTGGATGTAGCTGTATTGCGTTTATGTACTGGTGGATATTGTGTGGTATGACTCCTGTAGTTGATAGTATAATTGGTATAATGTCAACTTTATCCTGATGCCACATGTCCTTGACTTCCTCAGCTAGTTGGACGTATTTTTCAATTTTTTTCTTCTGTATATTTGTTGTATTAGGTATGGATATTTCTATTAGATGTGTTAATTTCTTCTTTTTATTTGTGAGTATGATGTCAGGTTTGTTATGTGGTGTTGTTTTATCTGTTATAATGGTTCTGTTCCAGTAGAATTTGTGTTCATCATTCTCCAGTACATTTTGTGGTGCATACTTGTATGTGGGAACATGTTGTTTTATTAGTTTATGTTGTATGGCAAGTTGTTGATGTATTATTTTTGCTACATTGTCATGTCTTCTGGGGTATTCTGTATTTGCTAGTATTGTACATCCGCTTGTGATGTGATTTACTGTTTCTATTTGTTGTTTGCAAAGTCTGCATTTATCTGTTGTGGTATTGGGATCTTTAATAATATGCTTGCTGTAATATCTGGTGTTTATTGTTTGATCCCGTATTGCAATCATGAATCCTGTCTCACTGTATATATTACCTCTTCTTAGCCATGTGTTGGATGCGTCTTGATCGATGTGTGGCTGTGTTAGATGATACGGGTGCTTGCCATGTAGTGTTTTCTTTTTCCAATTTACTTTCTTCGTATCTGTTGATGTCATGTGATTTAAAGGGTTGTAGAAGTGGTTATGAAATTGCAGTGGTGTAGCCGATGTATTTATATGAGTGATTGCTTTGTGTATTTTGCTACTTTCTGCTCGTTCTAGAAAGAATTTGCTTAAATTGTCTACCTGTCCATAATGTAGGTTTTTTATATCGATAAATCCCCTTCCTTCTTCCTTTCTGCTTAATGTGAATCTTTCTGTTGCTGAATGTATGTGATGTATTCTATATTTGTGGCATTGTGATCGTGTAAGTGTATTGAGTGCTTCTAGGTCTGTGTTCCTCCATTTTACTACTCCAAATGAGTAGGTCAATATTGATATAGCATAAGTATTTATAGCTTTTGTCTTGTTTCTTGCTGTCAATTCTGTTTTCATTATGTTTGTTAATCTTTGTCTATATTTTTCTTTTAGTTCTTCTTTAATATTTGTATTATCTATTCCTATTTTTTTGTCTGTATCCTAGATATTTATAGGCATCTGTTTTTTCCATCGCTTCTATGCAGTCACTGTGGTTATCCAATATGTAATCTTCTTGTTTAGTGTGTTTTCCCGTGACTATGCTATTTTTCTTAAATTTGTCTGTTCCAAAAGCCATATTTATGTCATTGCTGAATACTTCTGTTATCTTTAGTAATTGGTTGAGTTGTTGATTGGTTGCTGCCAGTAGTTTTAGATCATCCATGTATAGCAAATGTGTGATTTTGTGTTGGTATCTTCCAGTAATATTGTATCCATAATTTGTATTATTTAGCATGTTGGATAGTGGGTTCAGAGCAAGGCAGAACCACAAAGGACTTAATGAGTCTCCTTGGTATATTCCATGCTTAATCTGTATTGGCTGTGATGTGATATTATTTGAATTTGTTTGGATATTAAGTGTGGTTTTCCAATTTTTCATTACTATGTTTAGGAACTGTATCAATATTGGATCTACTTTGTATATTTCCAATATTTGTAGTAACCATGAGTGGGGTACACTATCAAAAGCTTTTTGGTAATCAATGTATGCGTAGTGTAGCGACCTTTGTTTAGTTTTAGCTCGATATGTCACCTCTGCATCTATTATCAGTTGCTCTTTACATCCTTGTGCTCCTTTGCAACAAGCTTTTTGTTCTTCATTTATAATTTTGTTCTGTGTTGTATGTGTCATTAATTTCTGTGTAATGTTGTTGTTGTTGTTGTTGTTGTTGTTGTTGTTGTTGTTGTAGTGGTCTTCAGTCCTGAGACTGGTTTGATGCAGCTCTCCATGCTACTCTATCCTGTGCAAACTTCGTCATCTCCCAGTACCTACTGCAACCTACATCCTTCTGAATCTGCTTAGTGTATTCATCTCTTGGTCTCCCTCTACGATTTTTACCCTCCACGCTGCCCTCCAATACTAAATTTGTGATCCCTTGATGCCTCAGAACATGTCCTACCAACCGATCCCTTCTTCTGGTCAAGCTGTGCCACAAACTTCTCCCCAATCCTATTCAATACTTCATTAGTTATGTGATCTACCCATCTAATCTTCAGCGTTCTTCTGTAGCACCACATTTCGAAAGCTTCTATTCTCTTCTTGTCCTAACTATTTATCATCCATGTTTCACTTCCATACATGGCTACACTCCATACAAATACTTTCAGAAATGACTTCCTGACACTTAAATCTATACCCGATGTTAACAAATTTCTCTTCTTTGGAAACGCTTTCCTTGCCATTGCCAGTCTACATTTTACATCCTCTCTACTTCGACCATCATCAGTTATTTTGCTCCCCAAATAGCAAAACTCCTTTACTACTTTTAAGTGTCTCATTTCCTATTCTAATTCCCTCAGCATCACCCGACTTAATTCGACTACATTCCATTATCCTCGTTTTGCTTTTGTTGATGTTCATCTTATATCCTCCTTTCAAGACACTGTCCATTCTGTTCAGCTGCTCTTCCAAGTCCTTTGCTGTCTCCGACAGAATTACAATGTCATTGGCAAACCTCCAAGTTTTTATTTCTTCTCCCTGGATTGTAATACCTACTCTGAATTTTTCTTCTGTTTCCTTTACTGCTTGCTCAATATACAGATTGAATAACATCGGGGAGAGGCTACAACCCTGTCTTACTCCCTTCCCAACAACTGCTTCCCTTTCATACCCCTCGACTCTTAAAACTGCCATCTGGTTTCTGTACAAATTGTAAATAGCCTTTCAAATGGTTCAAATGGCTCTGAGCACTATGGGACTTAACATCTGTGGTCATCAGTCCCCTAGAACTTAGAACTATTTAAATCTAACTAACCTAAGAACATCACACACATCCATGCCCGAGGCAGGATTCGAACCTGCGACCGTAGTGGTCACGCGGTTCCAGACTGAAGCGCCCAGAACCGCACGGCCACACCGGCCGGCGTAAATAGCCTTTAGCTCCCTGTATTTTACCCCTGCCATCTTTAGAATTTGAAAGAGAGTATTCCAGTCAACATTGCCAAAAGCTTTTTCTAAGCCTACAAATGCTAGAAACGTAGGTTTGCCTTTCCTTAACCTTTCTTCTAAGATAAGTCGTAAGGTCAGTATTGCCTCACGGGTCCCAGTATTTCTACGGAATCCAAACTGATCTTCCCCGAGGTCGGCTTCTACCAGTTTTTCCATTCGTCTGTAAAGAATTCGTGTTAGTATTTTGTAGCTGTGGCTTATTAAACTGATTGTTCGGTAATTTTCACTTGTGAACACCTGCTTTCTTTGGGATTGGAATTATTATATTCTTCTTGAAGTCTGAGGGTATTTCGCCTGTTTCATACATCTTGCTCACCAGATGGTAGAGTTTTGTCAGGACTGGCTCTACCGAGGCCGTCAGTATTTACAATGGAATGTTGTCTATTCCGGGGGCCTTGTTTCGACTCAGGTCTTTCAGTGCTCTGTCAAACTCTTCTCGCAGTATTGTATCTCCCATTTCATCTTCATCTACATCCTCTTCCATTTCCATAATATTGCCCTCAAGTACATCGCCCTTGTATAGACCCTCTATATACTCCTTCCACCTTTCTGCTTTCCCTTCTTTGCTTGGAACTGGGTTTCCATCTGAGCTCTTGATATTCATACAAGTGGCTCTCTTTTCTCCAAAGGTCTCTTTAATTTTCCTGTAGGCAGTATCTATCTTACCCCTAGTGAGATAACCTCTACATCCTTACATTTGTCCTCTAGCCATCCCTGCTTAGC
Organism: Schistocerca nitens; assembly: GCF_023898315.1. Lineage (NCBI taxonomy): Eukaryota > Metazoa > Arthropoda > Insecta > Orthoptera > Acrididae > Schistocerca > Schistocerca nitens. Next base: position 343,020,362 of record NC_064622.1, read on the forward strand.
CACTTTGCACTTACTGTCGATCTCATTTTTGAGACGTTTGTATTCCCTTTTGCCTGCTTCATTTACTGCATTTTTATATGTTCTCCTTTCATTAAATTCAATATTTGTTCTGTTATCCAAGGATTTCTACTAGCCCTCGTCTTTTTACCTACTTGATCCTCTGCTGCCTTCACTACTTCATCCCCCAAAGCTACCCATTCTTCTTCTACTGTATTTCTTTCCCGCATTCCTGTCAATTGTTCCCTTATGCTCTCCCTGAAACTCTGTACAACCTCTGGTTTAGTCAATTTACCCATGTCCCATCTCCTTAAATTCCCACCTTTTTGCAGTTTCTTCAGTTTTAATCTACAGGTCATAACCAATAGATTGTGGTCAGAGTTCACATCTGCCCCTGGAAATGTCTTACAATTTAAAACCTGGTTCCTAAATCTCTGTCTTACCATTATATAATCTATCTGATACCTTTTAGTATCTCCAGGGTTCTTCCATGTATACAACCTTCTTTCATGATTCTTGAACCAAGTGTTAGCTATGATTAAGTTATGCTCTGTGCAAAATTCTACCAGGCGGCTTCCTCTTTCATGTCTTAGCCCCAATCCATATTCACCTACTATGTTTCCTTCTCTCCCTTTTCCTACTACCGAATTCCAGTCACCCATGACTATTAAATTTTCGTCACCCTTCACTGTCTGAATAATTTCTTTTATTTCATCATACATTTCTTCAATTTCTTCGTCATCTGCAGAGCTAGTTGGCATGTAAACTTGTACTACTGTAGTAGGTGTGGGCTTCGTATCTATCTTGGCCACAATAATGCGTTCACTATGCTGTTTGTAGTAGCTTACCAGCATTCCTATTTTCCTATTCATTATTAAACCTACTCCTGCATTACCCCTATTTGATTTTGTGTTTATAACCCTGTAGTCACCTGACCAGAAGTCTTGTTCCTCCTGCCACCAAACTTCACTAATTCCAGCTATATGTAACTTTAACCTATCCATTTCCCTTTTTAAATTTTCTAACCTACCTGCCTGATTAAGTGATCTGACATTCCACGCTCCGATCCGTAGAACGACAGTTTTCTTTCTCCTGATAACGACGTCCCCTTGAGTAGTCCCTGCCCGGAGATCCGAATGGGGGCTATTTTACCTCCGGAATATTTTACCCAAGAGGACGCCATCATCATTTAATCATACAGTAAAGCTGCATGCCCTCGGGAAAAATTACGGCCTAGTTTCCCCTTGCTTTCAGCCGTTCGCAGTACCAGCACAGCAAGGCCGTTTTGGTTATTGTTACAAGGCCAGATCAGTCAATCATCCAGACTGTTGCCCTTGCAACTACTGAAAAGGGTGCTGCTCCTCTTCAGGAACCACACGTTTGTCTGGCCTCTCAACAGATACCCCTCCGTTGTGGTTGCACCTATGGTATGGCCATCTGTATCGCTGAGGCACGCAAGCCTCCCCACCAACGGCAAGGTCCATGGTTCATGGGGAGGTTCTGTGTAATGACTGAAGTTAATATTTTGTATATTGTTGGTAGACATGTTATGGGGCGATATTTAGCTGAGTTTGCTGTCTCTGCTTGATCTTTAGGTTTCAGATAAGTTATTCCATGTGTAAGTGTATCAGGGAATGTGTATGGGTCTGCAATGTAACTGTTAAATAATTTAGTTAGATGTGAATGTGTTGAGGTGAACTTCTTTAGCCAGAAATTTACTATTTTATCTTTTCCAGGGGCCTTCCAATCGTGAGTAGAATTAATTGCTTGGGTGACTTCATGTTGCAAAATTATCACTTCAGGCATTTGTGGTATCATCTCGTATGTGTCTGTTTCTGCTTGTATCCACTGTTCTGGGTTTGACCATCTGTTGCTCCAGAAGTGTTCCATGTCTGTTATGTTTGGTGGATTGTCTATTTTAATGTGTGTGTTATCTATTTTCTGGTAAAATTTCTTTTTGTTTGTGTTGAATGTTTGGTTTTGTTTCCTTCTATTTTTACTTTTTTTGTATCTTCTAAGTTGTTTGGCGCATGCTTGTAATTTCTGCTTCTTTTCATCTAATTGCTCTATCGCTTCTTATTGTGAGATTTTACTTAACCTTTTTTGTTTTTTGTCTGATATTTCATTTCTTATAAATTGTGTTAGCTGTCCAATGTCTTCACTCACTTTTTCTATTCTGATCTGTAGCCTGTGTTGCCATGCTGGTTTTGTGGGTTTCTTCTGTGTTTTGTTTGGTTCTGATCTCTGCCTAGTGTGTACATTTAGTGTAGTGAGTGGTCCTATATAAACCAGTATTTGTAACTCTTCCATGGTTGTATTTTCATTTTTGTTGTGTATGATTGTGTTGATAGTTGTTATTGTTGTTTCGACTTATGGGTTATTTGGTGGTCTATGCAAGAATGGTCTAATGTCTGTATTTGTGTCTTTGTATTCTATATATGTCAGCTGAAATTTTTCTTCTATATCTAACATGTGTGTCACTTCATGTTCTATTTGTGCTTGTTCTGGTGGCTGTCTTAAGATTTCATTTTCCTCTGATTGTTTAATTGATGTGTGTTGTTCTTCGTTTGTTTGCTCTGGGATGTTTGAGTCCATTACTGTATTTTCTTCTTCTTCTTCTTCTTCTGATTGCACATTATTTTGTTCCGGTATTTGTTGTACTTGTTGTTTGATGTTTTCTAATTCTGACTGGGGTATCCTGTTATTTTTGATTATTACACGGATCTGATCAGCTAGTCGTTGTACTGTTAAAAATTTTAATTCTGGGTATCTGGTAATAAATGTTGTGTATACTTGTGATCTGTATCCAGTTGTGTTGGTTCCTAGGTTTGTTGCTTGGTAGTAACAGAACATGAGGTGTTGGTTAACATCATCTGACCATCTCATCCTCTGTCTTTGTTTTCCTTCTAGAGTGGTTGCGGGAAGCATATCCTGCAAAACACCTTTATTTGTATTTAAATCATTTTCAGTGTGGCCTCGCAGTGTCGTTACCATTGTGGACGGGCATAGGGTTCAAGCGTCGTCCCCGACCATGACAGCGCTTGTCCGAGGCTTCATTAGTTCTGTCCTGAACCAACTAATCACACTAAAAGGGGGGTTAGCCCTATTAGTGGTTTGTTCTTTTCGTCGCCTTTTATGACTGGCAGAACATACCGGAGGCCTATTCTTTTCCCGGGCCTCCACGAATTATTATTATTATTATTTTCTTTACTTTCTCAGACGTTAAGTCTGGTTAAAAATGGAAAGTGACGCGGACCTTGATCAAGCGTCACTTCCTATTAACTGTACGGTATGTGTTATATTGCATTTAGGAACTTTCGGGTAATTGAACATGTATCAATAATTACGGATTTCTGTAATTGTATATATATGTTTGGATGTAGCTGTATTGCATTGATGTATTGGTGGATATTGTGTGGTATGACTCCTGTAGTTGATAGTATAATTGGTATGATGTCAACTTTATCCTGATGCCACATGTCTTTGACTTCCTCAGCCAGTTGGATGTATTTTTCAATTTTTTCTCCTGTTTTCTTTTGTATATTTGTTGTATTGGGTATGGATATTTCGATTAGTTGTGTTAATTTCTTCTTTTTATTGGTGAGTATGATGTCAGGTTTGTTATGTGGCGTTGTTTTATCTGTTATAATGGTTCTGTTCCAGTATAATTTGTATTCATCATTCTCCAGTACATTTTGTGGTGCATACTTGTATGTAGGAACGTGTTGTTTTATAAGTTTATGTTGTAAGGCAAGCTGTTGATGTATTATTTTTGCGACATTGTCATGTCTTCTGGGGTATTCTGTATTTGCTAGTATTGTACATCCGCTTGTGATGTGATCTACTGTTTCTATTTGTTGTTTACAAAGTCTGCATTTATCTGTTGTGGTATTGGGATCTTTAATAATATGCTTGCTGAAATACCTGGTGTTTATTGTTTGATCCTGTATTGCAATCATGAATCCTTCCGTCTCACTGTATATATTGCCTTTTCTTAGCCATGTGTTGGATGCGTCTTGATCGATGTGTGGCTGTGTTAGATGATATGGGTGCTTGCCATGAAGTGTTTTCTTTTTCCAATTTGCTTTCTTCGTATCTGTTGATGTTATGTGATCTAAAGGGTTGTAGAAGTGGTTATGAAATTGCAGTGGTGTAGCCGATGTATTTATATGAGTGATTGCCTTGTGTATTTTGCTAGTTTCTGCTCGTTCTAGAAAGAATTTTCTTAAATTGTCTACCTGTCCATAATGTAGGTTTTTTATGTCGATAAATCCCCTTCCTCCTTCCTTTCTGCTTAATGTGAGTCTTTCTGTTGCTGAATGTATGTGATGTATTCTATATTTGTGGCATTGTGATCGTGTAAGTGTATTGAGTGCTTCTAGGTCTGTGTTACTCCATTTCACTACTCCAAATGAGTAGGTCAATATTGGTATGGCATAAGTATTTATAGCTTTTGTCTTGTTTCTTGCTGTCAGTTCTGTTTTCAGTATTTTTGTTAGTCTTTGTCTATATTTTTCTTTTAGTTCTTCTTTAATATTTGTATTATCTATTCCTATTTTTTGCCTGTATCCTAGATATTTATAGGCATCCGTTTTTTCCATCGCTTCTATGCAGTCGCTGTTATCCAATATGTAATCTTCTTGTTTAGTGTGTTTTCCCTTGACTATGCTATTTTTCTTACATTTGTCTGTTCCAAAAGCCATACTTATATCATTGCTGAATCCTTCTGTTATCTTTAGTAATTGGTTGAGTTGTTGATTGGTTGCTGCCAGTAGTTTTAGATCATCCATGTATAGCAAATGTGTGATTTTGTGTGGGTATGTTCCAGTAATATTGTATCCATAATTTGTATTATTTAGCATGTTGGATAGTGGGTTCAGAGCAAGGCAGAACCAGAAAGGACTTAATGAGTCTCCTTGGTATATTCCACGCTTAATCTGTATTGGCTGTGATGTGATATTATTAGAGTTTGTTTGGATATTAAGTGTGGTTTTCCAGTTTTTCATAACTATGTTTAGGAACTGCATCAATTTAGGATCTACTTTGTATATTTCCAATATCTGTAGTAACCATGAGTGGGGTACACTATCAAAAGCTTTTTGGTAATCAATGTATGCGTAGTGTAGTGACCTTTGTTTAGTTTTATCTTGATATGTCACCTCTGCATCTATTATCAGTTGCTCTTTACATCCTTGTGCTCCTTTGCAACAGCCTTTTTGTTCTTCATTTATAATTTTGTTCTGTGTTGTATGTGTCATTAATTTCTGTGTAATGACTGAAGTTAATATTTTGTAGATTGTTGGTAGGCATGTTATGGGGCGATATTTAGCTGGGTTTGCTGTGTCTGCTTGATCTTTAGGTTTCAGATAGGTTATTCCATGTGTAAGTGTATCAGGGAATGTGTATGGGTCTGCAATGTAACTGTTAAATAATTTAGTTAGATGTGAATGTGTTGAGGTGAACTTCTTTAGCCAGAAATTTGCTATTTTATCATTTCCAGGGGCTTTCCAATTGTGCGTAGAATTAATTGCTCGGGTGACTTCATGTTGCAAAATTATCACTTCAGGCATTTGTGGTATCATCTTGTATGAGTCTGTTTCTGCTTGTATCCACCGTGCATGCCTGTTATGTTGTACCGGGTTTGACCATATGTTGCTCCAGAAGTGTTCCATGTCTGTTATGTTTGGTGGATTGTCTATTTTAATGTGTGTGTTATCTATTGTCTGGTAAAATTTCTTTTGGTTTGTGTTGAATGTTTGGTTTTGTTTCCTTCTATTTTCACTTTTTTTGTATCTTCTAAGTCGTTTGGCCAATGCTTGTAACTTCTGCTTCTTTTCATCTAATTGCTCCATTGCTTCTTGTTGTGAGATTTTACCTAACCTTTTTCGTTTTTTGTCTGATATTTCATTTCTTATAAATTGTGTTAGCTGTCCGATGTCTTTTCTCAGTTTTTCTATTCTGATCTGTAGCCTGTGTTGCCATGCTGGTTTTGTGGGTTTCTTCTGTGTGTTGGTTGGTTCTGATCTCTGCCTAGTGTGTATATTTAGTGTAGTGAGTGCTCCTACATAAACCAGTAGTTGTAACTCTTCCATTGTTGTATTTTCATTTATTTTGTTGTGTATGATTGTGTTGATAGTTGTTATTGTTGTTTCGACTTGTGGGTTATTTGGTGGTCTATGCAAGAATGGTCTAATGTCTGTATTTGTGTCTTTGTATTCTATATATGTCAGCTGAAATTTCTCTTCTATATCTAACATGTGTGTCACTTCGTGTTCTATTTGTGCTTGTTCTGGTGGCTGTCTTAAGATGTCGTTTTCCTCTGATTGTTTAATTGATGTGTGTTGTTCTTTGTTTGTTTGCTCTGGGATGTTTGAGTCCATTACTGTATTTTCTTCTTCTTCTTCTTCTGATTGCACATTATTTTGTTCTAGTATTTGTTGTACTTGTTGTTTGATGTTTTCTAATTCTGACTGGGGTATCCTGTTATTTTTGATTATTACACGGATCTGATCAGCTAGTCGTTGTTCTGTTAAAAATTTTAATTCTGGGTATCTGGTAATAAATGTTGTGTGTACTTGTGATCTGTATCCAGTTGTGTTGGCTCCTAGGTTTGTTGCTTGGTAATAACAGAACATGAGGTGTCGATTAACTTCATCTGACCATCTCATCCTCTGTCTTTGTTTTCCTTCTAGGGTGGTTGCAGGAAGCATATCCTGCAAAACACCTCTATTTGGATTTACATCATTTTCCAGTTGGCTAGCAGTGTCGTTACCATTGTGGGCGGGCATAGGGTTCAAGCGTCGTCCCCGACCATGACGGCGCTTGTCCGAGGCTTCTTTAGTTCTGTCCTGAACCAAGTAATCACACTAAAAGGGGGGTTAGCCCTATTAGTGGTTTGTTCTTTTCGTCGCCTTTTACGACTGGCAGAACATACCGGAGGCCTATTCTTTTCCCGGGCCTCCACGGGGGATTATTATTATTATTATTATTATCATCATTATCATCATTATTATTATTACTATTACTATAGTGTGTACAGTATAAACATAAGCTTTTCCAGTGCATCAGCAAATAGAGGATCTCTTAAAAATGCAATGTTTTAGGCATGATTTGTTATAATGAAATGACACAAAACTACATATTACTGTTTAAAGGCTATCTGTATATAATGCTTTTAGTGTTAAAACTAGTATGTTGTGAAAGTATACCGTTTCAGTGCTACAGCATAATGATCTATCAAAAACACATTGTTTTGATACAGTTTGTCATGGTTAAATATCAAATAATGGTATTTGTAAATAAAGCCTCTACACAACACATATTGTATGCAGAGGAGCAGATGGTTTGTCAAAGCCATAGCGCCGTTAATAGCATCGTGAGCTGTTAAGAGAAAGGTAGCAAGTTTGTATCCAGCTCCTCCCCATTTTTTTTTCTTCACATTTTGTTCTCTAAAAGGTTGTCCATTATAATTATCCGGGCTGTTATGCCGTGGTCGGTTGATGAATTTGGTCTCAATTCCCAACGTTTCGTCTCCGACTGCGGGAGACATCTTCAAGGGGGTCCGTAGGTCGATGGGAGGTCCAACACACCCACTGGCTCGCTACAGTCAGTAGTGAGCCAGTGGGTGTGTTGGACGTCCCATCGACCTACGGACCCCCTTGAAGATGTCTCCTGCAGTCGGAGACGAAACGTTGGGAATTGAGACCAAATTCATCAACTGACCACGGCATAACAGCCCGGATAATTATAATGGACATGATATTTCCGGTCGTGAAAGTCTACATTTTAGTATCTCTAAAAGGTTGCACATCTTGATTGTTAATTTAATAGAAGAACTGTCTGTAATAGTCAGTGTTATTTATTGTAAATAATTTATTTGCTACAACTCTTATTGCATATTCCAGTGACTGGAATGTTTTCCCAGTGGCCAGAAATGTTAATGTGACTGCCAGTCTGTCTGTCAGAATATAAACACAAATTACACACTGAGTTTTTGCTATTATGAAACTTTGTGTAAAAATGGGTACCTATCTCTTAGTTTTATAGACTGCCTCATGTTCATACAGGACGACATTACTGAACTATATGAAATTAAATCGTCATAACTTCTGAATGATTTCTGTTAGGACATTCAAACTGCACAGTGGGACGCGGGAAATGATGGGAATTAGTATGCGCACTATGGTTTGGTTTAGTGACGAACCCCACTTTAATTTGGATGGATTCATCAGTAAGGAAAACTGGCATATTTAGGGGACTGATGATCTGCATTTCATGATCAAGAAGTCTCTTCACCCTCAACAGGTGATTGTGTGGCGTGCAGTGTCCAGTCAACAGAATAATCGGTGCGATATTCCTTGATGGCATGGGGGGACTCACTGTTCTTTTGTAAGTTCATGCGTGGGGCACATGGGTCCCGAGCTGTTGCAGCCCATTCTCCCTATACTGGGTCCATTTCCTCCACAGTGCCCGTCCCTCCCTATCCTTGGTCCTTCCCCACTGCCTTCTCCTACCCGTCTCTTGGTGCTTCGATTTATGTCGACCTGGCTATCCACCTAGTTCCCTGCATTGCTAGCAATTTTGTTCCTTGTGCCTGCTCTCTTTCATCCTTTTTGGTGTTCAGGTCCCTGCTTGGGGTTTGACCTCCCCTTCTAAATTTTCTGTTTTTGGTGTGAGCCATTTGGGGAAAAATTCTCTCCATAGCTTCTACAGCACGGATTTCTCTCACATCTTCCTACCCCTCTTCCTTCCTTTCTTGCCATAGCTCCGCTCCATCCCATTAGGTCACTAGCATGTCTAGCCAGTTCCTGTGGTGGGGCTGTTATGTACCCATCGGCTTGAGCCCCCTGACAACACAGGGATCACACTACTGATACCTAAACTGTTCCCTCCCCGTGTATGCCAAAGAGTGGTTGCTTGTCTTCCTGGAACATCAGAACTCCTGGCAACGGCCACTGTGCCAGGAGGCCATTACTGTGACTGGGTAATCCCATGGGGAGAGCCACTGATTGGAGTGGGTGGTATCAGGGTGGATGCTTGGCACATGAAGTGCATCAAGCTGCAAAAATCTGCCCGTTCGCAAATGGCTCTCTCTTCAAATCTTAAAGGATAATTGAATGCTGCTTCGTATGACCCGGCAGCCTTCCCTTTCCTGGCTACCACCTGGGAGGAGAGCCAGGCTCGCCCTCTTGGGATGAAATGCTTTCCCCACTACCTTCTATGTACCAAGATGGATGGGGCCACATTCATCTCCACAAAGTCATTGTTTTTTGTGGAGGACATTGAGGACAAGTTTGGTGAAGTGAAGTCCCCAGTAAGATGTGGCCGGCCTCCCTGTTGATCAAAGCTGCTTAGTCTGCAGCTCTTCATGCTTGTGATCATCTTGGTGATGTCCCAATGTCTATTACCCCTCACCAGTCTGAATGTGCTCCAGGGAGTGATTTTTCATAGGGACCTCATCCTGTAAACTGATGAGGAACTCTGTGCTAATTTGGAGCAATGCAACATTAATTTAGTTCAAAGTGTGCAGGAGGGTCTTAAAGATAACTGTACTGAGACTGACACTTTCATTCTGGCTTTTGAGGGAGATACCCTCCCAGAGAAGGTCAAGGTTATGTGCTATAGGTGTGATATGAAGCTGTACATTCCACTACCTATGAGGTGCTTTTGGTGCTTGCATTTTGGGCGTATGTCTTTCCATTGTGTGACTTGACACACACTCCATGAGGGAAACCCCTGTGTTCCACCACCTTTTTGTGTCAATTGTCATTACTGCCACTTTTCATACTCGCCATATTGCCTAGCTTACAAGAGAGAAAAGAAGATCCAAGAGTACAAGTCCTGGATCGCCAAATATCTTATGCTGAGGCTCGTCAAAAACATGAAAGACTCCAACCAGTGTCACTTTCTTCAACTTTTACCTCTGTTACATCGTTTTCCCCTCCTCCTCCTTCCTTACCCCAGCCTTGGTGCCCCCTCTCTCCGCCTTCCCCTGCCCCTCCTTCTTCCTTACATTTCCCACACCCTCCAGGAGCCACTTCCTCTCCCTACCCGAAGAAGTGCCCTCTTTCTTCCCCCACCCCCACCCCCACCCCTCCCCTCCCCTGACATCTCTCAGGCTGGAGGCCTACTACCACAACTCGGCTGTGAGATGCACCATCTGTGCGCCCAAAGATTGCCCATTCTCTTTTGTGTCTGGATCTTGCAGAAGTCTGTTCTCCCTCAATGCACTGCAGCTCCTCTAACTCCCAAAGAAACATAACTCCCAGGACAAGGCCCCCGGAGGTGCCATCTCCCCTCTTACAACCTTTTTTTATAGGATGAGGCCCCTCCACGCCCACACCAACGTGGTGACCAAACCAAAAGTTCTACTGTCACCTCCGTATAACACGTTAGTTTTTGAATCAGGAGTCACAGGATGCTGGCTGTGATGTTAGCGATGCATCTGGGTAAGATTACTCATTTACATGGTCCATCAGGAGATAGAAAGTGGACGAAAGCGATTGAAGGGTAGCGGTTGTAAGGGCAGAGGGAGAAAAAAGCGCCAAGGGGAAAAAAATGTCTGACAGTAGGACGGGTAGTAAGGGCAGTAGCAGCTTGCTAGCTGCGACAGTGCATGCAAGGTGTGGTTATGTTAGTGCGAGATATTGTGCATTGTTACCTTTGTCATTGCGGAAGCTCGTTGTAGGGCTTGCTGCAGTTGCTGTGTCCCTGTAACAGTTCAAGGTCATCATACATTACTGGGCGATCGGTCGTAGATCGGCTCACAGTGTAGTGGGTGTGTGGGGCTGGTTTGCATGCTGTGTACAGTACGGTTTCCCTGCGGTTGCCTGTTTTTTGGCGGATCGAGCATCTGGGGTTACCAGTAGTAGCTGTGTTGCAGGGGCTCGCCTGTACTGTTGTGTTAGCGCGCTGTGGACCATATATGTTTAGTTTCTTGCCAATAGTGTCTTTGGTCTATTATGTTTCCATCTACGGTTGTGGTCGGAGTTACCCACAGAAAGGATAAACGGGTTACATGAGTGTCTCGTGTTATTGTACAGTCGTGTAGAGAGTTTTTGAAATACCTGCAAGATGGTATCTAGCCGATATTCCCAGTGAAGGGCCGCGGTGCGTGTGTAGCGCGGAGCGTTGCTTATGATTCTAAGTACTTTGTTCTGTATGAGCTGCAGGCGTGTGGGCGCAGCGTATCCCCAGACGGGCTGCGTACGTCATCAGGGGTCGAATAAGTGTCATGTACATGGACCTAGACACCCTCCTATTCAGTGTGCTATGCCTGTAAAACATAGGGTGAGTTGTTTGAGCCTCGCATTTGCTTTGTTGGTCCCGTGTTGAATGTGGTCCCCCCAGAATAGTTTCCGGTCCAGCCAGACACCGAGGTATTTGACCTTATTGCGGAGACGTATTGGGTGTGCATGTAGTGTTGTTGGGTTGCAGTGCTGATGTTTGCGCAGTAGTTTCGGTCTTCTAGTGAACAGTACGGCTTCGCACTTGTCGACGTTTACTCTAACACGCCATTTCACCAGCCAAGGCTCTGCCGCTCTCAGTGCAGTCTGTAGTTGTAAGTTAATGTTAGATGGCTTCCAATCTTGCGCAAGGATGGCAGTGTCATCCGCGTAGATTGCCACAATCATGTTGTGTGTAACTGGGAGGTCGTTAATGTAGAGGTTAGAATGCTTCATTGGGGTACTCCTGCCTGGATACCATGTCGTGTTGATTGTTTGCCCTGCACGTCAGTGTTGAAACTCCTGTCCGTGAGATAAGAGTGTATGAGATGTACGAGCCCGTTGGGAAACCCTGCGTCGCTGAATTTGCATATAAGGCCGTTGTGCCATAGACGATCGAAAGCCTTTTGATTTCCAGGAACACCGTCCCAGTTACTTTGTTTGTGTTGTATCCGTGTGTTATGTATTGAACGACGCAGAGGAGTTGTTGTGTTGTCGAGTGGTGATTCTACCTTCTCAACGATCTTCCTGAGCGCGCCCAGCAGACTGATGGGTCGGTAATTTTGTGGGAGGGAGTGGTCTTTCCCCGGCTTCCTGAACATCAGGACCTTGGCCGTCTTCCAAAGGGCGGGGAAGTATTGGTGTTTAAGTATGGCATTCGTGATGTGTGTGAGGTATTCTACTGCTTTCTCCGTGAACTCCTGGAGGACACGGTTTTAAATGCCATCGTGACCAGGGGCCTTCCTAGCGGTGGTATGCATGGTGGCCCATTTGACTTCAGCTGTGCTAGCCTGTCGGATGATGTTGCGCGCTGGTTGGGCCGGGATGCGTGTGACCTCCTGGTCGGTCGCATGTGTGAACGCTGGGTCTGTGGGACATTGAGATATGGCCCAGGATCTCCTGGGGCAGGGCAGCAGTGTGTTGTTGTGGTGTATGGATTGGTATGGTGTCGGCTATTGCATCTTGTACGGCGCTGGTGAGGGTTTCAACTGCCTCATCAATTTGAGCTGTCTCATTAATCGCGTGGGTGGGTGGGATGCGACTGTCAACCGTTTCCTTGAACAAAGTCCAATTTGTGCGCCTTTAGTCTAACATCCTGCGTTGATCCATGTGCTGCAGTGTTTCTTCAATGTCACAACCTGGGTCTGACGTCTCATTTATGGATGTGACCCCATCCTTGTTGGTGACAACCACTGACTGAGTGACGTAACTTCACCTCAGCTTCTTTATATCTAACTGGACTCTCGCCACACAATAATCCAGTGGAATTGCAATGGATATTATTGTCACGTACCGGAAATATAAGGCTTTGTTTCCTCCTATTTTGCATTCTGTCTTTCTCCTCAAGAAATTCATTTCTGTGATGACCACTCTGCAATGTTTTGTGGTTATCGGGCATTCTGTTGAAACCGTGCTGATCTTGGGATAGCATCTGGAGAAGTCTGCACTTTGGTTCATACCAATGTCATTAGTGACTGGACCCCTTCATACCAACCTGGAAGCAATAGTGGTTAGAGTGCGCAAACTACTCAGGCAATCACTGTTTGCAATGTCTACCTCCCTCCAGGTAGGCTACTTCCTTATGTTAACCTATCTACCTTAATACAGAAACTCCTGTCCCTGTATCTCCTCCTCAGACCTTCAATGCACACCACTCCCTAAGAGGGAGTGCCACATTGGCAGGTAGGGGGTCTTCTAATTGACCAACTTATAACAAACTTTGACGGTTCCCCTACCCATTACAGTGCCGCTCATGGCACCTTTACTGCTATCAATCTCACTATCTCCTCCCCTGCTCTTATAGCTTCCCTACGTTGGTCACGTCATGATGATCTGTGTGACAATGACAACTTTCTGCTGATTTTGTTGTTCTCCTGCTGCTGCCAGGCAGACAGGCACCGACTTTCGGCGATATGAAGGGCCAATGTGTCTTTATATATGTCTGCTGAGCAATTGGACACCGTTCTCTCGAATGCATTCATGTGGTCATGCAGGGTGTATCTGCCACTATTCTTCATGCTGCTGGCACTGCTGTCCCCCTATCTCCAGATTCCCCTCGTCATCGACTGTACCATGGAGTACCAAGGACATAGCTTGCTAACCAGGACCACCAGCGGTTACTGCAGTGATTCAAACATCATCCTTCACAGACCAACTTCCTCGTTTTTAAGCATCTCCATGCTAAGGCTTGCTACCTAATGGAGCAGAGTAAAAAGGAATGCTGGGAACTGTTTCCTCCCTGTGGATGTATACCTCTTTATTGCAGGTTTGGTCCAAGCTCCATAGCCTACTGGGCCACCAGCAACAGTCAATTGCCCAGGGTCTTATTCTCAAAGGTGCTCTGTGTACTGATCCATTGGTCCTTAAAGAACACCTCACGACACACTTGTGACAGCATCGGTGTCCTCTTCCTATCCTGCTATCTGGGGGGAAATGCCGAGTTAACAAGGCAGGCACCCCTCTCCTCCCACCTCTTTCTGTTGGGAATTGTTGCAGGCTCTCACCTCTTCCCATGACACTGCCCCATGCCCGGATTCCATCCACAACCAAATGATCCAACACTTGGACATTACCCAGAGGCAACATCTACTTGTGGTCTTCAACCGCATTTGGATGACGGGTGCCTCCCCCTCACAGGGTGGAAGCTTGGGAAGAACCCAACATCTCTTGACACCTACTGTCTGATTAGCCTGACGAACGTATTTTGTTAACTGCTCGAGAGGATGGTTAGTTCCCTATTATGCTGGGTACTCAAATGTCAGGGCGTTTGTCCCACATCAGTGTAGCTTCCGGGAAGAACGCTCTCCAACTGACCATTTACTCTGATTGGAAGCAGCCATCCAACTGGCTTTTACTGAATGTTGGCACCCTGTCACGGTCTTCTTTGACTTACGTAAGGCATACGACTCAGCTTGTCGCCATCACATTTTAGTTACCCCCCATGGCTGGGCCTTTCACGGCACCTGTCTGATTTTTATTCACGACGTTTTATCCTACCTGCTCTTCCGGGTTCGAGTTGGTACTTCACACAGCACTCCTCATATTTAGGAGAACAGTATCCCACTGGGTTCTGTGTTAAGTGTAACACTCTTCCTCATAGCTGACAATGGGCTTGTAATCTCTGTTGGGTCTTTGGTTATCCTGACATTGTATGTCGACAGATTTTTGCATCTGCTGCAGCTCCCACTCGGTAGCATCTGCTGAGTGCTCGCTCTAAGGCGCAATACGGCGGGCCTCTGCATGGGCCGTCTCCCTTGGTTTCAGATTTCTCCCTCCAAAATGCATGTTATGCATTTTCGTCATCGATTCATAGTACACTCCTCCCCAGAACTTTATTTAGCCAACTATCTCCTAGATGTTGTACTATAGTCACGTTTCTTGTGCCTTATTTTCAATAAAAAGCTGACATGTCTGCCCCATATTCGCCCGCTAAAGACTACATGCATGCGGAAGCTTAATGCTGTCCGCCTCCTGGCCCACACATCTTGGGGTGCAGGCCATGCTACTCGTCATCATTACCATGCTCTGGTCTTGTCCAGACTAGATTATGGAGTCAGGTTTATGGCTCATCGGCTTCTTCCACTCTGAAAGCACTTGGCCCCGTTCACCGTTGTGGTTTCTTATGCAATCTCCATTCGCTGATTTCCTTACCATCTCGTGTACCCTGTCCTCTTTGCAAATCAGAGATGCATCCCTCCTGATAACTTCCCATACTTGGGACTGCCGGTTGGAATGCGTCTCACTTCCCTCTGTTGGAATCTACATGTTTACATACTGGAATGTGTGCCGTGTATTCCCCCCCCCCCCCCCCCCCCCCTTGGACGCTGCCTAGACCATGGATTAGGACAGACCTAGTCCAGGTTCCTAAGGTCTCTGTCGCCCCTATGGTATTCTGGCATCTTCTGCGTTTCAACCTTGAAGAGTTCCAGGGTGCTGTTATCTTCTACACTGATGGTTCTAAGATGATAGATAAGGCAGGATACCCTTTCACGTCTCTTACTGGCTTAGAACACCATTTATTGCTGGGATCAGGTAGTGTGTTCACAGCAGAGCTGCTAGCTATTAACAGGGCCTCATTGCACAGTGTTTTAGTATGTACCAACATAATGAGTAGCCTGCAGGCCATTGACCGAGCCTACTCTCATCACCCCATGACCCTCTCTCTGCCCTTGGCCGTGCCGCTTGCTCGGATGTCTTTCACTGGGTCCCAAGTCATGTGGGCATCCCAGGGAATGAAGTGTCTGACCGTTTGGCTATCCTGATTCCAGCTGCGGATATGTTGGTCTGTGTCAAATCTCTCTTTGTAGCAGTTTGGTGCTCTTCCTTCCGCTCCTCTTGGAAGGAGTCCATTGTTTTATGCCATCTACACATTATTCACATCACACTCACCCATTGTTTCCTCTTGCATAGTGAACCACCCCTTCAATGTGATTGTGGAGCCAAACTGATGGTATTTCATATATTGGTGGAATGTCCCCTTCTGTTGACCCTCTGTACTTAGTCTTCCAGATTCCTTATTTTTAATATCAGCAGATGATTCACAGATGGTTGAACTGGTCCTCAGTGTCCTGCATGAAAGTGGTTTTGCTTTAATGCTGGAGCAGGGACAGGTTGGTAGTGGTTGGAGCCTCTCCTCATGCTTTCTTGGTCTGGGACCCGATGCCCGCTCCCCCATGGAAAGATCACCCCTTTTCTTCCAGTTTGTGGATTTGGCCCCAACTTCTATGCTTTTTACTGTGTGTGTTTTAACTTCATTATTTTATAATTTGACTCTCCTGACTGGATCCATTCATTTTAGCATAGCCTCTTTCATCTGTGAATAACTTTGAAATTTTCAGGTTTTCGCGGCGTAATGACTGCTCCATTAAGTTTCGGGAATGCAGCCGCATGTATTCTGCTTCTTCTTTGAAATTGCAGGACTGATGACCTCGCCATTTGGTCCCATAAACCCTCTCAATCAATCAATCAGTTGGTTGTACCAGATTAATCTATAGTTGCATCTTATGCAATGAATCACACCCTTCCCCCTCCTGTTGTGGTTGCGGATTCTCACAGATAGTAGCTCACATCCTGGTGGCTTGCGTCCTCCTCCAGCCTCTACATGCCAAACATTGTCTTTAGGATTGTTTGCCTCTAATGAGAGAACATGTGTAGCCATTTCCATTGGTTCTTAGCTTTCTTCAAAAAAGTTGTTTTTCTTCTCTGGTCTAATGTATTAAAATAGTTTCAGGAAGGAGGTGGGGTAGTTGGAGTTCGAATATCCTCTGCTGCATGGTGGGCCCGGGGGCTGTTTTATGTCCAGCTCCATTGCCAGAAGCCCTGCTCACCCCTCTTTTACTCCGCTGTTAATTACTTTCAGATTTGGTTAAACTCTCTTTTTGCCACACTCTAGGTTATTTTATTAGAAAGTCCCTGGCATGTAACATTCTGATGATAACAAAACTGTAAGGATTTCTAATTCTTGATACTAGCTCGTGACAAAAAATGAGTTGAACAGGCTTTTATGCTTCCTCCGAAAGAATGGGTTCTATTCCTGTCTTTAACAAATTGATCATAATGATCTGGGACTATTGTGAAAGGGAATCCTCCCTCTGCAAGCTGCGCTAGGGGGGCATCCAACTGGGCCAACCCAGTGAATGACCTAATTATTCCTCTCAGTTAATTTTACTATTTTAACTATTTCTGACATTTTATTATTGTCTACTGCTGGTGCTTATTACATTTTTAGTTATTTCTCTTTTGTGATTATGGATAGAAGAAATTATTTATTTTTTATTCATTCCATTATTGGCTAACCCCACATCAGGACAGTAAGGGTCAGATGTGGGGGGAGCTGTTTCTGGCTATGATGCTAATGAGCCCTTGGGGACACTCACCAATTCTTGGGTCTGCAGACTGGCTTGGCACGTATAGTTTTACCTCTTCCAATTACTTTCATCTCGGATACCAGTACGGCTTTCAGTGCTGTAGTAATATCATTCCAGCATACTATCACAATTCAGTCCACTTTCTGGCTGTTATCACGAACTTCAGGTGGACTATCTCATGCTGCCAGCCAGCCGACCAACCAATTAACCAACCAAATGAAGATTACTCATCTTGCTGTATCAAAATACAAAGAAAAGAAAAGGGACACACTTTGACCTGAAATAAAGCTTCAACAGCTGATCAAAGACACCAGAAGCCTTAATGAAAAGCTCCAAAATTGTCCAAACAAGTTTGTCTTGTGGCCTTTAATGATTCGCAAGAAAATATGCCTCTAGATGAGATGATGTGTGAAGTAGTCTTCAAAGAACCTGCAGTCTGTAGATCTGCATGCTTCCCCTCAGTTCCAGACTACTACTTTAACACTCTTCAGCTTAGTCTAAAAACACATTAAGAAGTGAAGGGGAAAAGAAATAGTTCAAGGCAAATCCAGCAGCTCTGGCTGTGTCAGAATCCCATACTACTGGTGTCGAAACTACGCATTTTGTTATTGTTTCTGGTCAAAAATAAATCATCATTTATTGCATTAACAAGCCTTTGAGGCCTACAGTAGAACAACAATAGGGAGAAAAAAAAACATTACAAACACAAAAATCGCAATGAAAGGATTGTCTGTCATTCACAATAGAGGAGGTATTTGCTGCAGATGGCACTCCATCTTTTTCGGTCTTTAGCATCATCCTCCATGGCCGCCAGTTCCACTTCTTGAAGGATCATCACCACTCGATCTTTCCATCGCGTTTTTGGGCGTCCCCTCAGATGTTTTCCCTTGGGTTGAGAATGGAGGACTCTCTCAGTAAGGGATTCGTCCACTCGTAAGATGTGACCAAACCATTGTAGTCGCCTCTGTCCCAATATTTGTCCAATGTGTAGCTTTCCAAAACTCTGGTACAGGTCTTTTTTCTTTATTCTTTCCCATATACCTTCCATGTTATTGTAGACGGGTCCGTAGATCTTCCAAAGTACCTTTCTTTCAAACGCACATATTGAATCTTCTGTTGTTGCTAATATTGCCCAAGTTTCACAACTGTATAAAAGTACTAGCCTCACCAGTGTCATGTACAGATGGACTTTGTTCTTCTGAGATATCAGACAAGATTTAAAAAGGTTGTTCAGACTAAAGAACACACGGTTAGCACTCTGTATGCGTTAATGTACTTCTTTCATCTCTTCACTTTTGTTGGTTATTATTGAGCCCAGGTACTTGAACTCTTCAACTTGTTCTAAGGTATTCCCATCTGTAACAGTGGAAGGAGGGAGAACTCGACAATGTGATACTCCAAGATATTTTTAGTTTTGTCCTCATCCACCCCCAGCCCAATTTCCTATGCATTTTGGAGGAATCTGGAAGTATCAGCACACATTTGCTCTAGTGTGTCGCCAAGGATCACAACATCATCAGCAAATACCAGAATTGTGTCTGCTCCCACCATCTCCATTTCTCTGGTTTCCCGATTGAACTCGTAGAATTTTTCTATCAACTGCCTCAAACAAAATATGTGGTCAGTGGTAGACAGTCTGGGGACAAACCCATGTTGTTATGTGCCCACAATTAATGCCTTCAACCAGTGGTTTCATTTGGTTTAGCAGCTGAGTTATAAAGAAGTGAAATTCCTCAGTAGTTGGATACTTGGGTAGCATCACCCTTCTTGAAAATGGGACATATAATTGCTCCCTTACATTCTTAAGGAATTATTTTTGCTACCCAGATGGTGGATATTAATCGTGTCAATGCATCCATCCAGGGTTGTCCTCCCAAGCGAAGCATCTCAGCTGTGATACCACTACTTCCTGGGGCCTTGTTGTTCTTGAGTGGTTTTAAGGCAACACTGATTTTTTCCTCTGATGGTTCAGGGACCTCTACTGTATCAAAATGAGCTCCCGTCTAAGTTTTCACTGTTAACAGAATGTCCCGCTTGGATAGGTTCCCAAAATGTTTTTAAATAGGTTTGCCTGCTCTTCTGGCAGTACCACTTCACCCGTCTCGTTCATTAGAACCAGTGTACATTGTCGGTAGACATCTCTGTCAAATCTTGAGGCCTGGAAAAACGAGCGAGATGACCTTGCTTCTTCTACTGCTTTCAACAGTCTTTGATGGTGTTCCTGTTTCTTCTTTCTCATGAGTTTGTCCATGTTGTGCCTCACTTCACATTAGGCTACCCTTGCTTCTTCTGAGAGTTTTTCTAACCATTGTATCCTCTTCGCTGATCTCATCCCAATGGTTTACTTCTGTGTTTTGGAAGGCAAGCAAGTTCTCCTCTTGCACCCTGTAACACTGCATTCCTCAACACCAACCATGTGTCTTCGAAAGTGGAGGGTTCTCTGATATTGTGAGGTTTTCTGCAATTTTATCTTGATAGCATTGTCTCACTCCTACATCTTCCAACTTGTCCTTGTCAAAGCAGGCCATATTTTCAGGATTTCTTCAGCACTATCAAGACCAATCGTTGGACGATACTGTACTTCTCTTCCCACTTGGCCGTTGAAGTTTTCCATTATCAAGTGAACTGAATGTCTTTGTAGTGTCTACTACATTCTCTAGTTCAAGGCAGAAATCTTTCTTTGTTTCCTCATCAGCATCCTCTGATGGAGCGTGACAGCTCACTAGGCAGATCTTATGTGGTTTAGTGTTTAAAATCATCCAGCAAATGCTGGAGCCCATTTGTTGACACCCGATATCATTTTTTGTGGACAGAAAATCTAACCCCCGAAGTCCAGGTCTGACTTTGCTCACTGCTGTCAAAGGGCGTGTGGATATCTCCAATCCTCATAACACCCTCAGGAAGCCCCCCTGCGGGTCTGGGGTAAGAATAGGCCCGAGGTATTCCTGCCTGTCGTAAGAGGCGACTAAAAGGAGTTTCAACCATTTTGGCCTTCAGTGTAATGGTCCTCATTGGGATTTGACCTCCATCTTTTCAAAATTCTACAGAAGTACGAGCGTTTTGGGGAAGGGCACCTTACGTGGTGTATCACCGGTCCTCAGTGCACTAAGACCTTGGTACTCATCATTGTAACGGCGTCGTAACTGCACCCACTGTTCACCAATTTGGGCCTAAACAGCTGATGGGTTGCACAAGCTACGCTCATAGTGCATCCCCATCTGCACCTACGATCATGATGGACTTTCTATGTCACCCGAAATCCAGCACGGTAGCCAGCCTGTTGTGGTGGAGTCGTCATGTACCCTCTAGGTTGTAGCCCCATGACAACACAGGGATCGTACTGCCGATACCTGAGCTGCACCCTCCCCACGTAAGCCAAGGAGTAGATACCCGTCTACCTGGGGCATCAGAACTCCCGGCAACAGTCGTCCTTCCAGGTGGCCCTTGCTGAGGCGGGGTGGCGCCCGTGGGGTGAGCCCCTGGTCGGAGTGGGTGGTATCGGGACGGACGTTTCGCAGATGAAACGTCAACATGCATCAGTTCGCTCTGCGGTCACGTCTTCTAAGAGGAAAGGTTCTGTCTCTGTCTCTGTCTCTGGTTCTGGTACTTTTGCCTTTTTCCCCTTGGCCACTCCCTGGGAGGAAGGACAGGCCCGCCGGCTTGGGGCGAAATACTTCCCCCCGCTATTTAGTCTGTTCTCAGACCGATGAGGGGACGTTCGCCACCCCCAAGCCCATGATCTTTGTACAGCATATCGAGGATATCTTCCAGGGTGTATACGACCCGGGAGATTCGGGAAAAACCCGGGAATTTTTTCGTCCAGGAGAAAACCGGGAAAAACCTGGGATTTTTTTTATAATTCCGGGAATTTTTCATTGTTTTAGTTACCAGTTAAATTTTTGTCATTTTGACTGGTAAGAACCAATACTCTAACGAAGGGTATTACTGTATCCCGCTTCTGCAGAATAATACTGCAGCAACAAAACATGAACGAGAGAGAGGAAAAAAAAAATAAAATAGAACTAAGTCGCAAAGGAAATGCGCCATATACAACAACAAAACACAGTGCTCATACAAGCGTCTGCCAACCGAAGTGTGTCAAAGGCTTTGGGATAAATATGCAGTGTTTCCTAACAACAAATTGCCTCCGATGAGCGTGATGTGACAGCTGTTTACATTAGATTCATTTGAGCAGTTGCGGGCCGGCTCTTGCGCATGCGCAGTTGAGTCGCGTATGAGTAGTATCTTCTCCCGCTTCTGGCTACAAATGTGTGGCTGGGCACCACTATCTAAATTGCTCCGGTCCGGAAATATCGTAGATCAGGGGCTGATGCACAGAGCAGTCTGAGTTGTAGTGGGGAGGTGGGTAGTCTGCACGTGACCTCTGTTTATGTTTAGTGATTTTTCTGTTTCTCTTCGTTTATTGCTCTCACATTAAATGAAAACAAAACGGATTTCTGTGGCCGGGAGCTACCAAATGAATTAAAATACGTTCGCATAATTGCGGAAGGCTAAAATATGTTGTTAGTTTCAGGTTTTATTTCCACCTTTCTGACAGTCAAGCATTAATCGCCTTGCAGAACAATGAAGTTATTTTTGTAGGTTTGCTAAAGAGATTTGGCCTTTATTAATCTTTTGCGCAGAGGCAGTCAAATTATTTGAAACGAAGTGTTTAATTTCACACTGTTGGCTAGTTTCAACTGTTCGCTGCATTTCAAGTGCACGTTTTCCATCTTCTAGCTCGTATGGCATTATGCCATAATAAAGAACCAAACATGAGATAATACAGTACTGGTCTTCAAGAAAATTTACATCCGAATCTGGATATAACGACTGTGCACTTTAAGCCGAATTATGCGTTTTAGTATGGTTCACGAAATTCCAATGCTCTTGAAGTATCCTTTGATGTCTTGTTTCTTTTATGACATAATGCAAGATCTTTTAACGTTTTACATGTACGGAGATGCGGGCTTCCTGCGTCGTCATAGCTTCACTGGTGCAGTGAGGCCTGTTATCTGGCACTCTCTGGCAACTGCTGAAACGAACCAATTTCTAACAGATCACGGGAAAATATTGCGAATGGTGGCTTGAAAAGTGTTACTTTCAAAGTAAATTTCGTTTTACGCAAGATGAACTACGTGCGAGAATGTACGATGAATTTCTTCAATCACAGAGCGTTTGACTCTCATTTAAAAATCAACTCTTTGAGGACAACCATCTAGAAGAATTTCGAGCCCAGAAGATCAGACATTTACGTCATTATTAAAAATTTTACTGACACATTTGTGTGATGTATCTTAAAGTGTAACACGCGCAAAAAGATCAGCATTATATGTGGAAGCTTAGCTTCTCTTGCAGCTTATTAAACATTAGAGACCAATATTGTGTGTGAAAGCTTTGTTTTTCTTGTAGCAACACTATGTATATTAATTTAAACCATTAACTTTTCTTTTTTGTGTGTTCGCACTACTTAAGAGTGATCTTGCTATTGGTTGACTACATCACGTGTCCTATGCTGTCATCAGCTGGCGAGATCACGTGACATAAGCCATGAATGGCTTACAAAAGCGCATCGCAATCTCGATTTCATTGCTTCGGAATGTAACATGCACTGTTTGATGGAATTCGAATTTATACCTCCGTAACACGAAAAAATGCAGCGTACATGTTGCTGCACATCATAGATCGTTCCAAAGCGTGTTTTTTTTTTCACCCTGGGTTTCGTTTTCTAAAGTGCCGGCAAATTCTATGTCTGTGTAGAAAACCATGAACATTCTAAGGATTGATAAGTTTTACAGTGCCGAGGAAAAGTATAGTGTCACTTAAAACGGAAAAAGTGTATTTTCAACCGGGAAACCCGGGAATTTTTTTTCGTTGTCCATGTATACACCCTGTCTTCGGAGACATCAAGGCTCTTAGTAAAATGCGTTCGGGGTCCATTCTCATAAAGACCACATCCGCTACACAGTCGTCGGCACTCCAGGCATGCAACCGACTAGGGCACATGCCAGTGTCCATTGTCCCACATCTGGCGCTCAATAGGACGCAGGGGATTATTTTCCATCGGGACCTCCTGCTGCAATCTGATGAGGAGCTCAGGGCCAACCTGTAGCGCCGCGGCGTGCATTTCGTCCGACGAGTCCAGCGCGGCCCCAAAGACCATCCCATCGACACTGGGGCATTTATCCTCACCTCCGAGGGGGATGTTCTCCCTTAAAAGGTAAAGGTGATGTGCTACCGGTGCGACGTGCGACCTTACGTCCTGCCTCCTATGCGATGCTTTCGATGTTTGCGCTTCGAGCACATGTCGTCACGGTGTGAAGCTGAGCCCCTTTGTGGCGATTGTGGACGTCCTCTTCGTGAGGGACATACGTGCACCCCACCACCTCGGTGCGTCAATTGCCCTGGCCTCCACTCGCCTAGATCTTTCGACTGCCCCACATATCAGAAGGAGAAGTAGATACAAGAATTGAAAACCTTGGACCGTCTATCTTATTCTGAGGCCAGGAAGAAATATGACCGCCTCCATTCTGTGATGTTGACAACGTCGTTTGCTTCGGTCATGTCCACTCCTTCCGCAGTATCCTCGCCCCTATCCTGTCCCCCCTCCACCTCCTCACCCCATCCGGGGTCTCTGCCTCCACCTCCCAAATCCCTCCCTTCCAAATCTTCCTTCCTCGCGGCCCCTGCCCCCTCTGTCCCAGGGGCCACCCTTCCTCCTCCTCTCCCTCCTCCTCCGCCACCTGAGAAGCAATCCTATTCTCAGGCGTCCATCGGGGAAATGTTACGGACCCCGGCTTCCGAGGTCCGGTGTTCCGTAAAGGACCCCGAGTGTGAGGACTTCCTTCGGGTCCAGCCCCCACAGCCCACCATCCCTGTGACTCATCGGTCTTCCAGGAAGGCCTCAAAGAAGAAGTCTTTATCCCCCTCTCCACTCCGGCATGTTTCGTCTGATGCTCCATCAGACTGTCGCTGCTCCCGGCTGTCCTCAGTTTCGCCGGGACGCTCTGCTGCCAGGCGCTCAGCTGGCCTGTCGTCGGCGGACGATGCTGCCCCTCCTGCGCAACCCAGGAATGTGACCGCAACTGGCGATGACTCGATGGAACAGGATCCGCCTCCCGACGATTGTAGTGGTGTTCCCTCAAAACCTGACCCTCCGCGGCAGTCGAGGTGACTAGCTCTTCACCGTTTCGTTCCCCCTTTCTCTGATTCGCGATGGCTCTGTTACATTGGAACATAAGAGGTATTCGATCTAATCGGGAGGAATTACAACTGCTCCTCCGCCTGCACTGTCTACTTGTCATTGGTCTCCAGGAAACGAAGTTGCGCCCAACTGACCGTATTGCTTTTACCCACTATACCTCCGAGCGATCTGACCTCACCCCTGTGGATGGTATTCCAGCTCTTGGTGGGATCATGTTGCTCGTTCGGGACAATGTCTATTACCATCCCATCCCATTGACCACCCCGCTCCGAGCAATAGCTGTCCGTATTACTCTTTCTGCCTTTACTTTTTCTGTTTGTACTGTCTACACTCCATCGTCATCCGCAGTTAGTCGGGCTGACATGATGCACCTGGTTGCGCAGCTTCCTCCGCCGTTTTTATTGTTTGGCGACTTCAATGCCCATCATCCCCTTTGGGGTTCTCCTGCATCCTGTCAGAGAGGCTCTCTCTTGGTGGATGTTTTCAACCATCTCAATCTTGTCTGCCTCAATACTGGCACCCCGACTTTCCTCTCGGACTCTACTCATACCTACTCCCACTTGGACCTCTCAATCTGTTCTACCACTCTTGCCCGTCGGTTCGAGTGGTATGTCCTTTCTGACACCTATTCGAGCGACTATTTCCCCTGTGTCGTTCGTCTCCTGCACCACACCCCATCCCCACGTCCCTCGAGCTGGAACATACCAAAAGCTGACTGGGGACTTTACTCCTCCTTGGCGACCTTTCCGGATCAAGATTTTCTCAGCTGTGACAGTCAGGTCAAATACCTCACGGCTGTTATCATCAATGCTGCCGAACGTACCATTCCTCGTACTACCTCTTCTTCACGTCGCGTTTCAGTCCCCTGGTGGAATGAGGCTTGCAGAGACGCTATCCATGCTTGACGACGTGCTTTACGCACCTTTCTTCGCCATCCTAAGCTGGCGAATTGTATTAATTACAAACGACCCCAAGTGCAATGTCGTCAAGTAATCAAAGACAGCAAAAAAGATTGTTGGGCCTCTTTCACAAGCTCCTTTAACAGTTTTACTCCCTCTTCTGCCGTCTGGGGTGGCCTGCGCTGGCTCTCGGCCATTAAGGCCCACTCCTCGATACCTGGCCTGACTTCAGGTAATGAGGTAGTTGTGGACCCTGTGGATGTCTCCAACGCCTTGACCACTTTTTCGCAGAGGTTTCAAGCTCCGCCCATTACCACCCTGCCTTCCTTCCCAGAAAAAGAGACAGAAGAGGCTCAGCGACCTTCCTTCCACTTGCTGAATCTGGAAGATTATAATGCCCCCTTTACCATGCGGGAAATCGAACGTGCACTTGCACTGTCCTGGTCCTCTGCTCCGGGGCCAGATGCCATTCACGTTCAGATGCTGACACACCTTTCTCCGGCAGGCAAATGCTTTCTTCATCATACCTATAATCTTGTCTGGACCGAAGGTCAGGTCCCCATGCGTTGGCGTGAGGCCGTTGTTCCCAACCCAAACCCGGGAAGGATAGACGCCTTCCTTCTAGTTACCACCCCATTTTTCTTACAAGCTGTGTCTGTAAGGTGATGGAGCGCATGGTTAACGCCCGGTTGGTTTGGATTCTTGAATCTCGACGGCTACTTACCAATGTTCATTGCGGCTTTCGTCGACGCCGCTCCGCTGTTGACCACCTTGTGACCTTGTCGATGTTCATCATGAACAACTTTTTGCGAAAGCACCATACGGTAGCTGTGTTCTTCGATTTGGAGAAGGCTTACCATACCTGTTGGAGAGGAGGTATCCTCCGCACTATGCACAGCTGGGGTCTATGTGGTCACCTGTCCCTTTTTATTGATTCATTTTTAACAGATCGAATGTTTAGGGTACGTGTGGGTTCTGCATTGTCCGACGTCTTCCGCCAGGAGAACGGAGTGCCTCAGGGCTCCGTTTTGAGCGTTGCCCTTTTTGCCATAGCGATCAATCCAATTATGTATTGCATTCCACCTAACGTCTCAGGCTCTCTTTTCGTTGATGACTTTGCGATTTACTGCAGTGCCCAGAGTACATGCCTCCTGGACCGCTGCCTTCAGCATTGTCTTGACAGCCTATACTCATGGAGTTTGGCTAATGGCTTCCGGTTCTCTGAAGAGAAGACCGTTTGCATCAACTTTTGGCGATATAAAGCGTTCCTTCCGCCATCCTTACATCTCGGACCCGTTGTTCTCCCATTCGTGGAGACAACGAAGTTTTTAGGGCTCACACTGGACAGGAAACCTTATTGGTCTCCGCATGTCTCTTATTTGGCTGCCCATTCTACACGTTCCCTTAGTGCCCTTCGTGTTCTTAGTGGTTCATCTTGGGGAGCGGATCGCACTGTCCTGCTTCGCTTACATCGGTCCATAGTCCGATCAAAGCTGGATTATGGGAGACTCTTCTGCTCGGCCATCCCTCCTACGCCGTCTCAACTCTATCGATCATCGGGGGTTACGTCTTGCGACCAGAGCATTCTATACTAGTCCCGTCGAGAGTCAGTATGCTGAAGCTGCCGAATTACCATTGACCTACCGGCGCAACGTACTGCTTTGTTGGTATGCCTGCCAACTGTTGTCAATGCCCGACCACCCCTCTTATCAGTCCTCCTTCGCCGATTCTCTCGACTGTCAGTATGGGTTGTATGTGTCTGCCCTGCTGCCCCCTGGAGTCCGCTTTCGTCGCCTGCTTCGACAATTGGATTTTGCCCTCCCTACCACCTTCAGAGAGGGTGAGAGCCCAACACCACCTTGGCTCCAGGCTCCGGTTCACATTCATCTTGACCTCAGCTCGCTCCCAAAGGAGGGTACTCCGGATGCAGTGTATTGCTCACTGTTTGTCGAACTTCGTGCGCGAATTGCCAGTAACACCTTTATTTACACTGATGTCTCCAAAACTGACGATGGTGTCGGCTGTGCCTTTGTCGTCGGGGACGTCACCTTTAAATACCGGCTCCTCGACCAGTGTTCCAGCTTTATGGCCAAGCTTTTTGCTCTCAATCAGGCCGTTCAGTATGTCCGCCGCCACTGCCATTCTCCGTATGTACTCTGCTCTGATTCACTCAGTGCTCTTCAGAGCCTTGGAGCTCCATATCCGGTCCATCCCTTGATGCAACAGATCCAGCAATCCCTCCATTCTTTCGCTGATGATGGCTCTCCTGTTAGCTTTATGTGGGTTCCAGGCCACATAGGAGTGCCTGGGAATGAGGCTGCTGAAGCTACGGCCAAGGTTGCAGCCCTCCTGCCTTCGCCAGCCTCCCTTTGTGTCTCATCATCTGACATTAGTGGGGTTGTTTGTAAGAGGCTTGTGTCATTATGGTGGGATACTTGGTCGTCACTTCAAGAAAATGAGCTCCGGGCCATAAAACCGTTCCCAACAGCTTGGACAACCTCCTCCTGAGCATCTCGGCGAGAGGGGGTCCTTTTGGCAGGTTGTGGATTGGGCATTGCCGGTTTAGCCTCTGCTGCCTGCTATCCGGTGACCCTGCCCCACAGTGCCCTTGTGGTCATGCATTGACAGTGCACCATGTTTTATTGTCGTGTCCCCGTTTTAATCAATCTAGTGTTGTCCTGTCTCTGCCATCTACGTTACAGGAAATTTTAGCTGATGACGCTCGAGCAGCTGCTCGTGTTCTCCGTTTTATTACTTTGACGGACTTGTCCAAAGACATCTAACTCTTTTAATTATTATATGTGTGTCTTTGTAAGAACTTTCTGGTGTAAACCCCCCCCCCCCCCCCCTTGAGTTTTACCAGATAATATGTGCACTTAAATTTGTGACTGGGCGCTAATGACCTCAGTAGTTGAGCCCCCCCACCCAAAAAAAAAAAAAAAAAAAAAAAAAAAAAAAAAAAAAAACACCCTCAGGGAGTCTCATTTCTTGGATTGCTGTCACTAGGCATTGATATTTACCCAGTTCTTCTCAAAGTTGTTGCATTCCCCCTATCATAATTGACCTTACATTTCATATTCCATTTCTAAATCCAGAGAATCCATTTACGTAGTCAGTTTTGTCAATATTTTGATCAGTCTGGCTTTTCCTTTTATCTTTTTCTTTAACTGGGTTCTTTTTTCAATGAGGAAGGGGGGGTTCTTTTTTCATGGAGGAAGGGGGGTTGGCCCATCCTTTAACCCGCCCCCTTTCTCATCTGGGCTTGGGACCGGTAATGACGAAGTTGGTCAAAAATAAATAAAATAATAAAACAGAAAAAGGAAGAAAGATGGTCCAACGTCCTTCCCATCAGTCATGAATACACTTCCAGTAAATATTGTATGGATCTGTAAACATCATCTTCCCTATCTAATGGGAATGAGAGACCTACTATCAGACACTTAGTGTTTTTGTACAGTGTTACGTATTGTCCATCAGAAAACTCGGTTCCCTGAAACATATACTCCTACCTTACATAAACACTGTGCCTCTCCTGAAAATAATATTAGCCCTGAAAGAGCATCAGGTGGTATTGGACCTAAGTACTTGCAACAGTTTGAATGAATAAGTTAGTGATTGACAGTCAATATGGCATTCAAACCTGTAGCAGTTGGCATATTAACAACTATGTATTTTATTCTCTATAATGTGTATGCGATGATGATGGTATGGGAAAAAAAAAAAAATTAAAAAAAAGAAAAGAGGCACCCTGGTGCGGATGACATTCCCTAAGAATTGAGAATCTTGGCAAAGCCAGCCATGAAGAAAACTATTTCTATTGGTGTGCAAGGCATGAGACAGGCAAAATACTCTGAGGTGCTGCTGACTTCTGTTGTGTCAACTCCCTAAGTGATGCCGTAGAGACAGGGTTTGGCACACTATGCTGGTTAGTGATGATAACCAGCCGTGACCATGGGCAAAATACACCTAACATTGGGTAAACCATCTAGGAAAAGATAGATTGCAACTTACTGTAAAGAAGACACGATAAGTTACAGACAGGAACAATTAAAAGACAACTTACACAAAGCCACAGTCTTCATCAACAAAAGAGAAACACACCATTCATACTCACAAGTACACTCACCTCACACACATATATGACCACCAACTCTGGCAGCTCAGACTAGAATGCAACTGTCACGTGGAATGGAAG
Organism: Schistocerca nitens; assembly: GCF_023898315.1. Taxonomy (NCBI): domain Eukaryota; kingdom Metazoa; phylum Arthropoda; class Insecta; order Orthoptera; family Acrididae; genus Schistocerca; species Schistocerca nitens. The sequence continues at coordinate 343,049,968 of NC_064622.1, forward strand.
CAGCAATCTGGAGGGGCGGGGAAGGTAAAGGGATAGCAGTGTACGGTTGAAGGAAGAGAGGAACGCTCTCTGGCGGAGTGTGCAGGGACTAGAATGCCATCAGACGCAGTGTCAGGAGGCTGTGGTGCAGGGAGGTGATAAAAAAGGAGGAAGAAAGGAAAGTAGCAGGGAAAGATGGGCAGGTGCGTAGGGAGGGGTGGCAAACATAGGTGGTGGGAGACAACAATGGGCAAGAAGGTGAAAGGACGGACAGGGTGGAAACTGTTGGGTTGAGGGCATGGGGACAATATGTTACAGTAGGTTGAGGCCAGGATAATTAAGTGTGTGGAGAATGTGTTCTAAATATAACTTCCATCTGCACAGTTCAGAAAAGCTGGTGTTAGAGGGGGGATCCAGATGGTTTGAGTAGTGAAGCAGCCATTGAAATCAAGCATATTATGCTCAGTTCCATGTTGTCCCACAGGATGGTCTACTTTCCTCTTGGCCATAGTTTAGCAGTGGCCCTCATTGTGGACAACTGATTGGTGGTTGTACCAATATAAAAAGTTGCTCAGTGTTTGGAGCAGAGCTGATAAATGACATAGCTGATTTCACAGGTGGCCAATCTCCTCATGGGGTATGATAAATTTGTGACAGGACTGGAATATGAGTGCTGAGTGGGTGGACTGGGCAGGTCTTGCACCTGGGTCTTCCACAGTGATATGATCCTTCTTGTACCAAGGGATTGCAATTGGGAGTGGGATAGGAATGGAATAGGGCATTGTGGGTGTTGGGTGGGTGACGTAACACGACTTTAGGAGGGATGGGAAGAATCATGGGTAGGATGTCCCCCATTTCAGTGCATTATGATCGGTAATCAAAGCACTGGTGAAGGATGTGATTCAGTTTTTTTAAGTCTGTGGTGGAACTGTGTGACAAAGGAGTCACTTCTTTGTAGTCAAATCTTGGGGTGGTGAGAGGATTGGGGGTATGAGGGTATGTGGCATGGGAGATCTGTTTGCAGACTGGGTCTTTGGGGTAGTGCCTGTCTGTGAAGGCCTAGATGAGACCCTCAGCATACTGAGCAAAGGAGTTCTTGTCACTGCAGATATGCTGTCGCTGGGTGGCCAGGCTGTATAGAAGGGATTTTTTGGTGTGAAAGGGAGTACAGCTGTCGAAATTCGGGTGCTGTTGGTTAGTGTGTTTAATGTGCACATAGGTGCAGATGGAGCCATTAGAGAGGAAGAGGTCAACGTCTAGGAAGGTGGCACACTGGGTGAACCATATGAGAGAGGTGGTGTTGATGTTGCGAAGGAATGAAGGTGGATATCTTGGCCCTGAGGCAAGATCATGAAGTCATCATCAATGAACACAATTCCTCAATGCCCTGCGTGTTCTCAATGGTACTTCCTGGGGTGCTGATTGATCCACCCTCCTCCATTTGTACCGGTCTCTTGTCCGTCTCAACACTAGTCACAATCATGGCATTTGTTTGCCTACTGTCGCTTTTTACACTGGCCTGGTTGAGAATCTGTATGCTGAAGCTGCTGGACTACGACTGTCCTACCACTGTGACTTTCTCTCCTCAGCAGGTATGCATGCTGTTTGTCTGCCATGTGTGGCCAGCCATCCTATGCCTCCTTCTTCAATGATTCCTTTGATCGCCAGTATGGGGTGCATCCATATTCTCTGTTACATCCTTGAGTCCGCTTTTGGCACTTGCTATGGCGGCTTAACTTCAGACTACCTGCAACTTTCCCAGTGGGTGTGAATCCTTCACCACCTTGGCTTTGTGAAGTGGCCAGTGTTAACCTTAGTCTTCATTCGCTTCCTCTACTCCAGCCTCGCTTTATCACCTTCGGTTTCATGACCTTTGCATGGAACTTCGGAATAGTATCTTTGTATACACTGATGGCTCTCAGATTGACCGTGGGGTCGGGTGTGCTTTCGTCATTGGTGCCTGTGTCTTTCAACATTGGCTTACAGCACACTGCTCAGTATTTACAGCCAAGCTCTTCGCCCTGTATCAGGCCACAGAATACATTCGGTGACAGAATTTTCTATTGTGTCCTCTGCTCAGACTCACTCAGCGCCCGTCAAAGTCTATGTGTGCTATACACTGCCCATCCCTTATTGCAACTGGACTAGGAAAACTTGCTCACTCTTGGTGAGCCACTGTGATGTTTATGTGGGTTCCTGGTCATGTCGGTCTGCCAGAAACAAGGCTGCTGCCAAGACTGCAGTCCTCGCACCTCATCCCACTAGTTCCTATATTCCCCTCCAGTGATCCCTGTGTTGTTGTCTGTCAGGAGGTTGTGTCCCTTTGGCATCGCCAATGGTCCTCCCTTCACGGGAATAAGCTCCGGCTTATTAAGCCTCCCTCGGCGGCTTGGACGAACTCCTCTCAGCCCTCCCACCAGGAGGAGATCATTTTTACTCTGCTGCGTATTGGGCATTGACTTTTTAGCCATCATCATCTGAAAAGTGGCGCTACCTCACTACTTTGTACACATGGCACCCAAGTTTTGACTGTCCACCACTTCCTGACAGAGTGCCCATTTTTTAACCGTTTATGTCCCCACTTGAATTATCGGCCGTTTAAGCAAATGACGCGCTGGCTGTCGACGGTGTTTTACTTTTTATCTGCAAAGCAATATGGCGAAGGCAATTTAATTTTTAGTTTTGGACCTCTGTTTTTGTAGTGTCTTTTTAGCCCTTTCTCTGTGTCCCAGTTTTAGCTGTCCTTTCTAATGTCAATTGGGACTAATGTATAGCCCTTTTTTTTAACTCTTCTACAGTTTTGACTTGTGTTTTGCTTTAGGGTGCAAAAAACAACTGGGATCATATGCACCCAACCAACAATCATCAATGAACCTAAACTAGACTAAGGGTTTGGTATTTTTGGAGGCTTGACCAATGAACATGTTGGCTTAGGAGGATGTCATGCAGGTGTCAGTGGCTGTGTCACGGATTTGTTTGTATCCCTCCCTTCAAAGAAGAAGTAGTTGTGGTTTAGGATAAAGTTAGTAAGGTGTGTGAGGAATGAGTCAGTGAGATTGGAATCTGAAGGACTTTGGGTAAAGGTGTGTTCAATAGGGGTGAGACCATTGGCATGAGGGACATTGGTGAATAGGAAAGTTGCGTCAACAGTAATGAGTAGTCATCCGGTGATGGAGAGTCAGTGAAGGAAGTGTTTGGTATCTTTTACTTGGGGTCTAGGTTACGGGCAACTGGTTGAAGGTGTTGCTCAACGAGGGCTGGAATTCCTTCAGTGGTGGCACAATAACCAGCCACATTCAGGCATCCAGGATTGTTGGGTTTGTGGGTTTTGGGGAGGATATAGAAGAGGTGTGTGTGTGGGGGGGGGGGGGGGGGGGTCATAGGGTGAGGAGGGAAATGGGTTCAGATGAGAGATTCTGGTAAGGTTATAAGGCTTTAAGCAGGGATTGGAGTTTGTGTTGGACTTCTGGGATGAAGTAACTCTGGCAGAGTTTGCAAGTGGAGGAATAAGACATATGGTGGAGGCTGTCTTCCAGGTAGTCACTACAGTCCATAACAACAGTGGTGGAACCTTTGTCAGCAGGTAGGATGATTAGGTCAAGATTTGTTTTGAGGTTGTATGGCTATTCATTCTTCTGCTGAAAGGTTTGTGTTCTGAGGAAGGGACCTGGGGTAGGTTGTTGGAGTTAAAATTGAAGGTAAAGAATCCTTTGCTCTCCAGCACCTGGAGGAGCATTCCAGACACCATCTCCATAAGTTATCCAATCTACCAAAATCCAACTTCCGCCTCAGGGCACCATTCCACCTCGTGGCACCACTATACAACCCCCATATCACCCTCAGTTTTTCTCCTCATAACACCTAAACCCTCCTTAGCTTACCTTCTCCACTTGTCACATAGCCTTAAACGTCCTACCAACGCGCCACCAAATCCAGAGCCAAAACATTTCTGTAGCACTATTGTTAACCTTTCCATAAATACCCTCAACTACACAGAAGTTCATCCTATTAAAAGACCTCATGACTAGCCCTATACCTAAATTTAACCATGCTGTATTTGTCAAAGATCTACTCTCCTGCTTGCAATCTCTGCAATAGAAGCACTTCTCGTCTGCCAATCCCTTCAACCTAATTCCAACATTGAACCCTGCCTTTTTCAGTTTGTACCACCATCCAGCTGTGACCCTCAACCACCCCCTCCCATCTAGCCACACACACACACACACACACACACACACACACACACACCTTTGCACCACCCCAAAATCCATAAATCCAATAATCCTGGATGCCTCATTGTTGCTGGTTATTGTGCCCCCACTAATAAAATTTCTACCCTCATTGACCAACACCACCAGCCAATTCTTCGTAATGTAGCCTCTCACGTCAAAGATATCAGCCATTTCCTTCACTCCTTTACCTCCTGGATCCTTACTTGTCACCTCCCTATAGGCAAACATCCCTCATACCCTTAGTCTTAACACTATTGAGCACTACCTTTCCCAGTGTTGTTCAGACTCTGGACCCACTACCTCATTCATCATGCACCTTACTAACTTTATTCTAAACCATAACTACTTGTCCTTTGAAGGGAAGGTATACAAGCAAATCTGCGGCACAGCCATGTGTATCCACTTGGCACCCACCTATGCCAACCTGTTTATGGGCCATTTAGAGGAGATCCTCCTAGCCTCCCAAAACACCAAACCCTCAGTGTGGTTCAGATTCATTGATATCATCTTCATGATATGGACCCAGGGCCAAGACACTCTGTCTTCTTTCCTTCACAATTTCAACACTTTCTCTCTCATATGCTTCCTTCTCAACCCATCGTGCCACCTTCCTAGACATTGACCACCTTCTCTCTTATGGCTCCATCCACACATCTGTCCACATTAAACACACCAACCACCAACAGTACCTTCATTTCAACAGCTCTCATCCCTTTCACACTAAAATGTCCCTCCCATACAGCCTGGCTGCCCAGGGCAGCATATCTGCAGCGACAAGAACTACTAAGGCCTTGTAATACAGGCACTATCGCCCAGAGCTAGTCTGCAAACAGACCTCCAAGGCCATTTCCCCCTCACACCACCAATCCTCTCACCACCCCAAGAACTGACGACAAAGGAGCACCCCGTTTGTCACCCAGTACCACCCCATACTGGAACAACTGAACCACATTCTTCACCAGGCCTTTGATTACTTATGATAATGCACTGAAATGACGAACATCTTACCTGAGATCCTTCCCACCCTTCCTAAAGTGGTGCTCCATCACCCACCCAACTCCACAACATCCTAGTCAATTTCTATACCATTCCCAGTTCCAACTCCTTTCCACAAGGATGTCCCTATGGAAGACAAAAGTGCAAGACCTGCCCAATCCACCTCCCAGCACTTCGTATTCCAATCCCGTCACAAGTTTATCCTACCCCCATCAGAGGCTGGGCCACCTGTGAAAGCAGCAATGTTGTCTGCTGCAATCATTGTGCAACTTTTTATATTGGTATGATCACCAACCAGCTGTCCATTACAATGAAGGGTCACTGCCAAACTGTGGCCAAGAGCAAAATAGACCAACCTGTGGCACAACATGCAACTGAGCATAGCATGCTAGATTTCAATGGCTGCTTCACCAAACAGCCATGTGGATCCTCCCCTCCAACACCAGCTTTTCTGAACTGCGCAGATGGACGTTATCTCCACTCTTGTAATTATCTTGGCCTCAAAACCTACGGTAACATATTGTTCCCACACCCTCAAACAGTTTCCATCCCCTCTGTTCTAACATCTGCTTCCCATTATCATCTCCCTCCCTCTATGTTTGCCTCCCTCTGCCATCACACCCTCCCATCTTTCCCTGCTCCTCTCCTTTTTTTGATCCTTTTTTCCCCCACCTCTGTGCCCCACAACCTCCTGGCCCTGCACCTGTTGGTGTTCTAGTCCCTGCACGCTCCGCCAGACAGTGTTCCTCTCTCCCTCCACCCATACACTACTGTCCCTTTCCCTTCCCCACCCCCTCCTGATTGCTGCTTCAATCCAACATGATAGCTGCATTCTAGCCCAAGCTGTTGCAATTGGCTGTCTCGTGTGTTTGAGATGTGCTTGCTTGTATGTATGAATGTGTGTTTCTCTGTTTCTCTTTTGCTGATAAGGGCTGTGGTCAAAAGCTATATGTTGGTCTCTTTTTAATTGTGCCTGTCTGCAACAGAACATGTCATCTTTATGGTAAGTAGCAACTTGTCTTTTCCTACATTATTGATATTCCTGCCTAGAGTTTCCGTTGTTTAACATATTACATGCATATATCAAAGCTCATCAGAGCATGGAGCTGGAAGCCCCAAAATAGATATCACCATAATAAAGAAATTGAAGGCTAGTCTTGCAGCCAGAGACTAATTTATATATAATTTCATCTCTTCATATTTTGTGTACTTTTAGGCGTCCTGTGTTTAAAAGCAGCCACTAGGTTATGATAAAATCAGAATCTGCCACCAATTTCATGCTTATAGAAAAAGATAACAATCCTACTATTTTGTGTGCAGTTGTGATGAATAATGATCTGAAAATGTCACTGTATTCTGGGAAAATAACAAAAATGCATCCAATAATAATGGCAGGATCTCAGTATTTATCTTTGTGGCAAGTACGTAAAATGTAATCCAAGATGAAATTCCTCCTATTTTCAGGAAAATTTCATCTGTTGCTTCTTGTGAAGTAGCCAAAGATTTAGATTCATTTTGGAATGAATGTGAAGCAGATCTCATGATACTAAGACTTACTATGACAGAAAAATGATAAAAACTATTAACTTATAAGAATGGCTGACAGAGTGGGTATCACTGCCCTAGCAAATAAGACATTAAATGCAGTTACTGCTATTTATTTAGCGGTTAAAAATGTAGTACGAAAAAAAGCTTTTATAGGAATTTTGTCACAGAGAAATTTATTACTAAAGTTAGCAGCTGCTGCAATTAACAGAGAGAACTTCTTACTAAAAGTTTTTTAGCCTGGTTTTCTATGCAGGTGACGGAATTCCACTTTGTTTTATAAAAATAGCACCAAATGTTTTTAAGTAATTTTATTATGAAAAATAATTACACATAATAGGAATTAATGTAAATAATAGAAAACTGTAAATTCAGAAGTTCACTAGAGCAGTGTTGCACCTATAAGCAAATTTTACACAAGGAAAAACTTCTTTATCCTTAACTATTTGGGCTCTCTTGATGCATATTTTGCATTTCTGCATATTTTGTAACAAGAAGAAGGGGAGGAGGAGGTGACTGAAAATTTTAATGCTGTTCCTACTGAAATTACAGTAAATAAGTACCTGTACATCCAGCATTTCACTTCATTTGGTTTTGCCAGACAAACTTACAAATTCACTGTGAAATATTTACGATCGGATTTTTCATTAACAGAAATCATCCGCAGATTGTTCTGCCAAATACAGTGGGCAGACCATATGATTAGATTCCGAACCTCACCATAGTAAGAGAAGTGGAATGTGTAAGATTATACAGGGTGTCCCATTCAAACCTCCCTGATTTCAAAGACCCATGGGAAAAAAACCGCAGTAGATAAAACAATGAAAAATGCATCCCATTGTAGAGCATCTCAAAGAATTTACTTATTTATCATCAATACGCCTCTACATGTGAACCATTTTTAGCACAAAAAATATCGAGTCTATATTCAATTTATTGCCAAGTTCTTAGTAACATTTCCTCTGTTATTGTTGCAATCACATTGGTGACACAATGTCGCAACATAGAAATACCGTCCACTCTGGTCACATACACGCTTCACGGATCCCCACATGAAGCAATCAGGCGGCATAATGTCAGGTGAACGTGGTGGCCAGACAATGAGTCCTCCGTGTCCAATCTGACGATTGGGAAATTTCCTATCCAGGAACTTGCGAACAGCCGTTGACCATTGCAGCAGGACTCCATCTTGTTGAAAAATGTTGGGTTGCAAGCCTTGTATCTGAGAGTACACAAACTGCTCCAACATGTCCAGATACACTACCCATTCACTGTTTGTTCCGCAAAGAAGAACGGTCCAACAATCCTGTCGTGCATTAGCCCGCACCAGACATTTAGCTTAGGGCTGTCACAAACATGTTCAATGACAATGGGTAGATTTTGCGAATTCCAAATCCAAATATTGTGTTATGCCTATTAATCCTTCCTGATAGATGAAAGCTTGCCTCATCTGAGAATAAACATCTTTCCAGGATGCTGGCACCCATATCAGTACGGTGCAGCATATCCGCAACAAATCGTTGTCAGCGTGGTTTGTTGTCAGCGTCAGATGTGGCAGAATGTGCACTTTGTAATAAGCACCCATACGAAGACATTGGTGAACTACACGATTTAATGTTGATCAAGCTACATCTAGTTGCCTAGGTGCTTTACAAATTGACTTCCGTGGGCTTCTGAGAAACGTTTGTTTGATTTCCTCCACTGTCTCTTCTGAAACTCCGTAATGTGCACCGCCAGAATGTTTCAGAACACTTCCTGTTGCCAGAAACTTCCTATACCATTCCTTAATTGTTTTCACATCAGCTGGATCACTTTCATACAAACGATGATAATTTCTTTGCCCAGTAATCGGCAATTTTGTTTCTGCAAACCACACTACTGCTTGCGCGCGCTGCTGTGGAGTTGTTCACTTCATGCGACCATGCTGCACTCTGGCGACGATACTTTGCACTTCTGATGCTGCAATGTAAATTCTTTGAGATGCTCTACAATATGGTGCATTTTTCATTGTGATATCTACTGTGGTTTTTCTCTCTTGGGTCCTTGAAATCGGGGAGGTTTGAGTAGGACACCCTGTACTTCCGAATGGATAGGCGTATCTGCTGCTCATCTCCTGGCAATGATTTCATGCTAAAACTGCATGAAACCAGTATTACTGCCTGCATTATATACTGCCAGGTTGTAAACAGAATGCTGCCATTGATAAAATACAGAAAATGGTTCAGTGGTGGACAGAAGAATACCTGCTGAAGATTGATACACAGCCACATTCATAGCCATTGTTTTGCTTTTTCCGGTATCGGCAGGGCATACACTAAATTTTGGGCAACACTTTTACACCTGCAGTAGTGGCTTTCTTGTTCTGGAAACTATTCAGTGTGTTTCTTTGCTAAGACTCTCATTATCCATGATTGTGTGAGGCCAGCTGGAGTGCTTTCCTCTTTTGTCTTCAAAGGGTAAATTGCTCTTTAATTTGTTGATTAAAACTTATCTTTGCAAGGTGTAATATGCAAAACATTAAAAAGTGTCTTAATATATGTGTACCTTACCAATTTCTAAAAGCAAATAATATATAAGTGAACAGTGACAATGAGACACACACTTCTGTCCCACATATCTTCACATTGACCATCTCAATGCATGAAAGCTCCGGAAGAGCTGTACCTTATCGTTTGCCAAGAAATCTCCACATGAAAACTTAGTGGAAAATTTTTCCTAGAAGAGAAAGAAATCTCATTCATAATATTTTGAATATCTCCCACAAAATTTGTAATATTTAATCGTACATTCAAATGAAAGGAATATGTAAAATGGGAATCATGTTCAAAACATTACAGTTTTGATTAAGTGTTACACTGCTGTATTACTCATAGAACTTGACAATTGAAAACCTATTTGAGGAGAGGCAAAAATATTATAACTGGAGATGGTTTTGCTTTATCAGCGTAATTTTTAGTCTTCACTTACGAATTGCTCACTTTTATATTCCCTGCAAATTTCAGACACTTGGAGTGTATATTTGAGAGAAAATGATTAACACATAATCATGGACTTGGAATGTTTTTTATTGCATGGTAAGAAGATAGACATTGGTGAAAGAAACATTATTTTTAATTATATTTTTTTACATCCTAACTTGGTTTATGGCATTGAATACAAGGTGACTATAACTGAACTTTCAAAATGCTGTATAAATAACACCACTGGTCAGAATAATGTCAAATTACAATGGAATATTATCAGAGAAGGGGAAGACACATAGCAGAAGGAAAAAAAAAGAAAAAGCAGTGCAAAAAGAGATCAATAGGTGGCGCTGTATGTGTCAGAATACGTAAATGAAAACACCTGTTATGCGCACGACCCAGTGAAGTTGGTATAAACATGCCAGGTACACGGCTTTTCCTCCTTTCGTGTCAGCGACGTTTGCCATGACTATCTCAATGCAGGTTCATGCTCCGCTTGTAAAGCTGTATTACAAGAATGATGACTGTGCACACATCACTCTGCAGAAGTTCTGGGCACTGAAGGGGTTTGAAAAAAGGCATGGGTCCAATGACTGCCATGGGTCTGTAGAAAATAATTCGAAAATACGGGTTCTTTTGGTGTGCAATCCGGTAGAGGAAGGAAATGAATTGATTCGAAGTCAGTGATAGCAGTGGCCACAGCAATTCAGGAGGAGATGAATGGTGGTGTGCAAATGTGTAGTGCATGGATAATTGCCCAAACTTTGGACTTAACCCGTGAACATGGTGCATAAAATCCTACGAAACATCCTCCTTTGCTTCAAAATGGCCCATGTGCACGAGTTGCTTCCTGTAGATCTGCCAGCAAGAGAGACCTTTGCTTTACAATTTCTTGCTCGCATGGAAGTGGACAAGGATTGGCCATGGAAGGTTCTGTGGACAGACGAAACCCACTTCCATCTGACAGGATATGTCAATACACAAAATTGTCGAATGTGGGCAATGGAATCCACAGCAGTACCACTTCATCCTGAAAAGGTCACTTTGTGGTGTGGGTTTACGGCATCATATATCGTAGCGCCATATTTCTTCGAAGAGACAGGTGCTTCAGGTCCTGTTACCTGTACCGTCAGTGTTAAGCACTATGAGTGTCTGTTGCGCAACCACATCGTTCCAGCTCTCAACAGCATGGATTTGTGGATGGGATCATTTTTATGCAAGATGGCACACCTCCGAACATTGCAAATCCAGCTAGACAGCTGCTGAAGCGCTGTTTCGGAAATGCTGGAATTATTACCTGCCATTTACATACAGCCTGGCCGTCCCAATCACCTGCTCTTAATCTGTGTGACTTCTGGCTGTGGGGTTAGCTGAAAGATGTTGTGTCCAGTGTTCCAATTGCAAACTTAGCTGCAGTGAAGGCATGCATTGCACAACACATTCTGAATGTGATCCCAGAACCGCTTCGATCAGTCTTGGAACGTGCTGTTTCTCGATTTCAACTTGTTGCAGAAAACGGTAGACAACTTATGGAACATGTTTTGCCACAGTCACATGGAAATTAATAATCTGATTTGATTTTGATGGATGCTTTTTATGCAAATTTTGGCCATAGGACAATTAAAAACTGACATGATTGATGCTTTTTATGCGGTTTTTGGCCTCGGGACAATTAAAAACCGATTTTTTCCATCCGATGTGATATGACCTTGCCACGTTCTTACATAACTAACGGTATCACACCTGTACACCCATGTACACTGAGTAGTACAGTTTAACATCAAACATACGCCTTACGCGTTGTTGTATGACTCATTTGTCATTTGTAGTCAGCCACTATTAAATTGTGATGCTTACAGCACCATCTGTTGCTACATTTTGTAACTATTTCTTCTGCCATACGTTTTCCCCCTTGCAATTTGATGTCATTCTGACCAGTGGTGTTATTTCAATAGCGGTTTGAAAGTTTAACTTAATTATAATCACCCTGTATATGACTGAAACTTCATAATCTTTGGAATTAAAGAAGTATAAGGTATATAACTTTTAGTGCAATGAAAAAGAACTAATTTTTCTTTCATTATGTTGTTTCCTCTTCTTCTGATTGCAACGCTGTCGCTTCAGGTTGGGAATATCCTGTGAGTAATAAATAAAATGCTGCATCCTCTGGTGATAAGTACTATGTTAGATGTTTCAGATTTTCCAGCTTTTCTGATTTTATGGGTAGTGTATTGGTTTAAAATGTCAGAGTGCTGAAAGTGATCTGCTGGGAGGGATCCTTCATCAAGGAATATACAGGGTGATTCAAAAAGAATACCACAACTTTAAAAATGTGTATTTAATGAAAGAAACATAATATAACCTCCTGTTATACATCATTACAAAGAGTATTTAAAAAGGTTTCTTTTTTTCACTCAAAAATAAGTTCAGAGATGTTCAATATGGCCCCCTCCAGACACACGAGCAATATCAACCCGATACTCCAACTCGTGCCACACTCTCTGTAGCATATCGGGCGTAACAGTTTGGATAGCTGCTGTTATTTCTCGTTTCAAATCATCAATGGTGGCTGGGAGAGGTGGCTGAAACACCATATCCTTAACATACCCCCATAAGAAAAAATCGCAGGGGGTAAGATCAGGGCTTCTTGGAGGCCAGTGATGAAGTGCTCTGTCACGGGCTGCCTGGCGGCCGATCCATCGCCTCGGGTAGTTAGACGTTCAGGTTTCAGACGATAAGGTTTCATAACTAACCTTTTTCGTAGGACTCTCCATACAGTTGATTGTGGAATTTGCAGCTCTCTGCTAGCTCTGCGAGTCGATTTTCCTGGGCTGCGAACAAATGCTTGCTGGATGCGTGCTACATTTTCATCACTCGTTCTCGGCCGTCCAGAACTTTTCCCTTTGCACAAACACCCATTCTCTGTAAACTGTTTATACCAACGTTTAATACACCACCTATCAGGAGGTTTAACACCATACTTCGTTCGAAATGCACGCTGAACAACTGTCGTCGATTCACTTCTGCCGTACTCAATAACACAAAAAGCTTTCTGTTGAGCGGTCGCCATCTTAGCATCAACTGACGCTGACGCCTAGTCAACAGCGCCTCAAGCGAACAAATGTACAACTAAATGAAACTTTATAGCTCCCTTAATTCGCCGACAGATAGTGCTTAGCTCTGCCTTTTGTCGTTGCAGAGTTTTAAATTCCTAAAGTTGTGGTATTCTTTTTGAATCACCCTGTATTATGAAGTCTGTTCCTCCCATTGCTTTTGCAACTGCAACTTTTTCCTGATATTTGTATGTGTATTTAAATATTTTATACTTAGAAAATTTCTGACCTCTCTTCTTACTGACATTTTTTAATACTGACTTAAATGTCATTAGTATTCCTGGAAATCACTACCTGTCATCCTTACCACATTGAAATGTGCCTCATTTTCTACAGTGTCTTCCTAATCTCTAGGAGTTCCTACCTTTTTTCTTTCTTTTAATTTTTTCTATTTTTGCAAAGTTGGCGTCACATGGAAGAAAGCTATGGCCTTTCGTGGGAAAGTAATGACTGATGTACTTGAATCTTCCAGAAGCAACTAAAGTTGTTAGATAATGAATCATTGTCATATTTTTGTTCTGCCCAATACAGCCATCAGAGAACAAGTAAAATGTATCAACTTGTGGCGATGATGTACTTGTCATGTACCTGTTTGGACGCAAAATAACTTCATTAACACACTTATGACCGTGTGTTTCATCCCACATAAACATTGTACTTTTTGTTGTTTTTTCACTCTGAATACTAAAGTTGAATTATCATAGTTGACACAGGTATAATATTTCATTCATGGGGAGTAAAGGGTATGGCAGATTTTGTTGGAAGTCAAAATTGGGAATATCCACCTTATTTTTTTCCTGGCAAGATTTGAGAACTTTTTCTTGTTCTTATGTGTTCACCATCCTGTTGGATTGTTTGAAGGAAAAAAATTGCTACATGCTGAACTGCACTAACTGTATGATGTATCATGAAAATTAGTAATCCGAAGAGAAAAGACATTATCTTACTTATAATTTCTGAAGATTTTCTATGGGGTCTGCTCTTTGTCTAAGTCCATCCTGGAATATTGTTGGAGTGTCTGGTACCCATACCACAAAGGAGTAATGAGTATATTGACCGGATGAACGGATACAGAGAAGAGCAGTATGAATAGTCACTGGTTTTGTTCAACCTTTGAGCGAGTGTCATGAAGACGCTGAAAGAACTAAACTGGCATGTGCCTGATGACACAAACTTGCCCATGAAAACCTACTCATTAACTTTCTAGTACCAACTTTAAGTGATGACTCTAGGAATATGTTACAACCCCCTATGTATTGCACGCATAGAGATTGTGAAAACAAGATGAAACTAATTACAGTGCATACAGAGGCATTTAAAATGTCATCCTTCTCGTGCTGTACACTGATGAGCCAAAACATTATGACCACCTGCTTAATAGGTTGCTTGTCCTTCTTTGGAACGGAAATACATCACTGATTCTGCGTATCATGGATCTGAAAGTTTGTTGGTAGGTTTGTGGAGGTATGCGGCATTAGATGTCTAGGCACAGGTCACGTAATTCGCTAAACAAATGGCCGCTGATGTGTGTACATGGTGACGCCCAGTAGCAACACAGTTGGGTTCCATAGAATTCACTTATGACGCTCCTTAAACCACTGCAGCTCGGTTTTAGCTCAGAGACATGGACAATTATACTGCTGAAAGATGACATTGCCGTCAGGGAAGACATCAAGCATGAAGGGATGCAGGTGGTGTGCAACTGCCAGTGTGTCTTTGATTACTACCACAGGTCCCATGCAAGTGCTGGAGAATGTCTCCCATAGCATAATACTGCTCACACCAGCCTACATTCTTGGCGTGCTGCCCGTTTTGAGGTGCCATTCACCTCGATGACAGCATTTGTGGAGACCACCATCGACCTGTTCCCATTGATTGACAGTCGAATCTCGATGTACCCATGCCCAGTGTAATCGTAATTGACAATGTCGTCGAGTCAACATGTGAACACAATGGGTGGACTGCTGCAGGTGCTCCATCTTCAACAATGTACAATGAACAGTGTGCTCCGAAACATCGGTATGTGCACCAGCATTTTGCTCTTGGTGCCACACATCACCATCTGCCCTATTTTACAAAGGAGACAGGCCTCCGAACGCTTTAAGTTTTGTGGAGAGCTTGGACGTCCAACTTTTCAGCGTCTTGTTGTAGTGTCACTGTCCTATCTCTTTCTGTAGACGGTAACGACAGTAGCACATGAACATTCGACCAGCTTCGCCGTTTGAGATACTCGTTCACAGGCTTTGCGTGATAATCTGCTCTTTCTTGAAGTCGCTTATCTTACAATCAGTGGGTTTCCCCATTTGCAGCCCATACTTCCCTATGGAGATCCCCCATCTCTCTCTGCTTCGCTTGCATACTTTTGTTACTGCATCACTTGCCCGCAACGCATCATTCGACGTCGCAGTGGTCATGGTGTTTTGGCTCATCAGTGTATAAGTGAATGGAACTGTATGAAACCATAACTGGTACAATAAGACATATCCTCTGCCATGCAGATGTATTGTCTGCCGACCTCGCTCAAAGAAGCTGCTGTTAGTCAGCACCAGAAGTGCCACAGCAGTTTTAACTTCTTTGACCATCAACGTTAATTGTCGCAGGAAAGAACAGATACCTCGTACAAGGCTTTAAACATATTTGTTCCAGTTCTAATCAAGAATATTACCCGTCTTATCACACATAACTTGTTTCGTGCTTTGTCGAGGCTTTGAACGGCAGGGAAAAGTGTGTTTCTGTCTCCTCAGATAATTGGCTGCTTGGTGAGAAATTGTCCTTGATGTTAGTAGCTAAGAATCCAGTTCAGATAACAAAATTTTTCTTTCCAGTCGGGTATGTATCAAACTAGGCCCCAATTTAATCAGTAATAGTAGGAGAGAGAGAAGCAAAGATAACTTGGTTCTAAATATTGACTTTAACCATTCAGAATTTCTCGCTGAATATGTGCCACACGGTACCTGAGCCTTGCGTTCAAAGGCAAGAACATTGTCAGTTCACTGAGAGGTTAAACAGTAAGTTGTCAACTTGTCGCAAAAGAAGTTGCAGATCAAGACTGAATTATAATGATTTCTAAAGGAGGTCGCACATCCATTTCCTAAGCAGTGGCGCACTGTGTTGATAAAGTTCGAGCACATTTTCTCTACTTTCCACGGAGAAATTCCAAAAAGGTGATGGAAAGTCACATATGTTATCAATTCGACAAAATTAACAGAACAGTCATTTAAGAAAATGTGAAGACAGTACTTCGTTTCGGATTATACGTCTAAATAGAAAGGCGAAATGGAGGGCTGTTAAGAATGCTGCAAGAAGAAATCGGTTCTGGACTACGTCTCTTTTTTGGCATTCACAGATTAAACAAACTGCTCTAACAAATGCATAACAAATATGATGTGAAACATAAGTGTGGTGAAAATAGTATTTATGTTGATCTGATAATTATTTTAATTGTTAAACGTACGCAATTCTGTGGGATGGTAGGCCATCACTGCAACGTTCTTTTAATTTGAGAAGTCTCATTCTATTTTTAATATTGTTACAATGTAACACATTCAGATCCACTGAGGAGAACCGTAGTTAGTTTTAAAATGTATCAGAGCTAAAAGGTATACCGTAATTGATTATGATCGGGACGACAAATAATTAGAAACATCATGGTTGCCGCCTATAAAAAAAGGACAACGGTGAATTGTAATTCGCAGCACTAATTCTCTGGTGACGTCAGCGGGCGCTACAAATGGCAGAGTATGAACCGGGAATGGTCTACCTGTTGAATTTGTACTGCCTACCTTACGCAGCATAGTAGAGGCATATTTTCTAGGACTAGTATTTATAGCCAATCTGAAATGGCTACCACCAGAGGTCAGCTTTTAGCAGAAGTGACATTTAAAACTCAATACCTTACTCCAGGCCTGTGTGTCGGTACCCCCATCAGCATATGACTCTTAGAATCGACATACCACTATGGTACCATATTTATTCTGGTTCCTTTCCGACGTGCCCTGTAGACAGCCTCCTGACGCAAATGATGATTGTCATTTTGTGGACCGCAAGCGACCAACTACCACTTGAGTATACTCTACACGTTTATTGTTACGTGGAACCTCAGAAACACTATTTCCTTTTCCCAGTAAGGGGATACAAACCTCACAGAAGCGACGCTGATCCAGAATTCTGACATCAGTCTGTGTATAATCTACTCGTTCTGACATACACCTACCTCCACCGAATCCTGGCATTTGGCCATTCTCGCAAATACCTTATGACGTGTACACTGCACATAATGAATCTGGATATATACCTTGTACCGATGGATATTATACAACTATGTGCTCACCGACAATTGTTCCTTTCTCTGTTCGGAAATCATATATACAGATTGCCCAACAGTTCTGCACCTCGTAGGTTGTGCCTTCACATACATCTGCCACATAGATACATATTTTCACAACAGAACTGCTAGCCATTATTCATTTTCTTTGACATATCCGTAATCAATGACATGAGTTTGTCTGGGTTAGTTCCAAATTCCCTAGATCATATTCACGATAAAGTTTACGATAATTAATGATTCAATTGAACAGAAGATTGCAGAGGCGTTTATTGTGGCTGGTAATTTGTGCAGAAAACATGGAACTGTCAGGGAAATTGATTTCACTAGAGAAAGTCACTGAAATGTCGGGTATTCTGTAAGGGAACTTCAAAAAGTAAGTTACAGATTATTATGGCAAGCTGAGTAACTTGCAGCATTCTGTACTACACTTCACAGTGACAGATACACTACACTGTTTTTCAGCACAGCCACCAATTGTCGGGATGTTGTAAATCGTTCAGTTCCTCGACAACAGAAATCAGCGCCTTGGTCACGGGACCAATCTTGAGCCACTGTGTCAACGCCTCCATCGTCCGAGCATCTACGATAGTTGTAAATCGGTTCCACGATTGCCTGGATATTGTCTGTCGCAAATGTCGATGGGCTTCCTAACCGATCACCATCACCCAAGTCTGTGCGGCGTTGGTCATGTTGTTGGCACCATGTCACTACAGCTGGTTGTGACGTTACGTTTGGACCATGCGCCGCCAGAATTTCACGGTGAATCTGTGTGCAATTTAGACGTTTTGCCCACAAGAATGGTACTGTCCCGCTTACTACAGCTTTGGAGTAAGTTTCCAGTTGTCGCGACATTTCATTCCCACGTTGTGATGCACCTGTTTTCCGTACCGCATCAAAAGTGATCCTTCAGGAAACCCACAACATGAACTCTCTTATGACAATACGCCACTCTTGGGAAATGGTCTTCATGGGACGACATGTCGTAACTTAACTTTTTGAAGCCCCCTCGTAGGTGACTCCACGAAATTGGAGACACAGGGGCGTTTAGAATCGTTGTTCGTTGACGAAGGAAACGTATTATCATTTTAATATAAATCAGTTGAGATTATGCTTCGTAAACAGTCTGTTTTGTAGTCGCATAGGAAAGGTGAAGAAGCACATTGAATTGTTATATTTCTCGCTTGTCAACTTCGGTCCGCACGCTAACTTCGGGAATCTTCGTGTTAACCCGTCGAGTTCTTCGGCTCCAAGACCGATTCTCGTAGTATGATTGTGAGTGTGAAAAGTTAGTGTGAGAAACTGTCATGTATCGTAGCTATCATTCACACAAAAGCAAGGTAGGCTTTTAAATTTTTTAAATAAAAATACGGATCCTTATCTGAACTTGCATGTTTTGTACAACACCATTAAATATCCGGGATTCTCAATTCTTTTGCTAATTTATCTTCAGTTTAGTGCTTTCCTTACTGTCTCACAAAGCATTGCTCACAGATAGCAGTGATCATGGTATGAAAAGCATGTGATTTGAAACATGGTGCATCATTTGCTATCAAAGTCTATTGATGTTTCATTTCAGTGACAACAGTTCGAAGCGTATTCCTGCTGTAACTTCTCATGTAGTTTGTCACCGTATCTCATAGTGACATGGTATGGAATGGCGGCAGCCCACGCTAACGATGGGATATCTAGGGGACATAAGCTTAAGCATGCAGAACTGCTGATAAAACTGCAAATATACTATTGTTTTGTAAAGTTTTTGTACAGCATTCAGAACATCTTGATGACAATTCCACAGCTGTTGTAGTGGTTTTGAAGGAAACGTCGTCATCAGTTGCACTTTTATTTTGGACTACTATCGGTTTCGACCCCCAAGGCCATTTCTAGTAACCTGTCAGGCGTCCTGAGACAGTTCGGAACCTTAAGGACCGAAACGGATCGTGGCTAAAATATTGTTTTGTATTCATGTTTCAGTATTTGGATGATTATTTAGACACAAACTGCCTCAGGTACTCAAGAATCTAAGTCATCGGTTTTCCAGTCCTGTTTCGAAATGCCTCGTTTTGACAGTAAGGCTGAAAAAATCCTGCAGCAGAATTGTTTTTAACGTCCGTATCTGGCGCGGCTCTGTTTGCCTTTGTTGCTCTGTTTCAAAATGCTTACTCTTGAATGCGTTTAGTTTTAAAAATTGCGTAAAATGTCTTATTTTTACCTCTGTTCTGAAAAAAGGAAATTGCGTCTGCTGTTGGCGTGAATATTCAATGCTCACGACGAAATTTGGCTTACTTATGTAA
Organism: Schistocerca nitens; assembly: GCF_023898315.1. NCBI lineage: Eukaryota > Metazoa > Arthropoda > Insecta > Orthoptera > Acrididae > Schistocerca > Schistocerca nitens. The sequence continues at coordinate 343,069,414 of NC_064622.1, forward strand.
AGAAAGTACTTCGGAATGTTTTCAGAAGTGCCTTGAGAATGTGGATGTAAATGGAAAGTTTCAGCATCTGTGCAAAATAACCACAGATCCCTCACGAGGAAATGTGCTTAGAATGCATGAAAAAGAGTCGTGTGACACGCCTGTGAGGCGGCCGCGTTCTAAAGCCCTGATTCGGATTAGAGAACAACGGGTGACGCCTGTGCCTGTCTTACTATGCCGGGTCGCAATAAATTGCAGTTGATGCCATAATAATCTTGTCCAGGTCTAGACCATGCTGTGCGAGAACTTTACTTTGGGGCGGCGCACTTAAAAAAGGACACAGTGGACATATCCGCATGTGTTAATTAAAAAAAAAAAAGTAGATATCGTTTTAACCTAACGTACTTTTACATACAGCACAATAATACGTTAAATCGCTTTTTGAAGCATTAACTAACAAATTAACGTTTAGAAAATGTACCATGTAGACTATTTTCAGTACATTACTTTTTTAAACAAGGCTGACAGAAAGAAAATGAGCCATAAGGACATAGTTCCTGCTATATTCAATACATTTCATATCTGCTTTCCTAAACTGTTCGTACGATAATGCAGTTTATCAAACATTTACTGTTCTCTGTAGTACTTTTAGTCCAAGATCAGGTCATGGAAGAAGACATAATGCAACGTACTTTGTCGGCTCAGAGTTTTGCCACTGAAGAAATTTATGTTAAAGTTTGGCTGCCTCAGAGGCTTTCTTTTTAACAGTTGTGACATAGTATTACAGAATTATTGTAAATTCATTTATATTAATATTTCTATATTAATCCCAGCTGAACTTTGAACAGACACTAATAAATGATGTGGCAACTCCAGAAAAAGAAGAGAGAGAAATCATATGTGCCCATGAAAACTTACAGAGTAAAACTTGCCCATGTATATTACATAACTTTTTCAGAAAAATTCGGAATATCAATCAGGAAAAACTATTGGTGAGACTAAGTGGCCATCCTATACATATCCCCATGGAAATAAAATATCTGACTGGCAGCAGAAGTGGTTGTAAATTAAGATGTTTCTCCCTATCTAGTATTTGCATACTGCAGAGGAGATCTTTTTAAGGAAAAAAAAACTGTAAATAGCCATCATATGCTACATTTATAAGAAGAATCCTCTATAGTATAGGAGTAGTCAAGGAGAGATTACTGTAATCTGCATTTGTGAAAACACTTCCATTCTGTGGCAGACGTATTTTTGTAAACCCTCGTCCCCAGTTTTGTAAAGGCCTCGTCACTACTGCTGTGGAGGCCGAATGTTGCCATTGTTGTTACGTTACGCCAGGTTTGAGAGTTCGTGAAATGGCTTCTGGTGCAGAACACCACTAAGACAATTTCTACCTGCCCCTATTAGACAGCTATGCCCCAAGGTCGGGTAACAGGATACGAGAGCAAAGGTTCTACAACACTCCAACAAATTAGTAACAAAGTCACACAATTGAGTTAAAAAAGTGAACTTATCTTTGTGACTTGTCGAATAATGAAGCCTGCAACACTGTATGTATGTGGCTAAGTGCTAAGTACATAACAAATGCAATTTACAACAACTGTCTGTTCACCTCTAAGAGTTCACTAAACAACGTTCCATGTCTAAGTCAGTCCTGGACGATGATCTATAACCAAGTCGGCGAGAGCTGCTCTTGTATCATCCAAGTAGGCTTCTGTCCATTGTTGTCTGGTCATTAGCAGGTTGTACTCAGCCAGTAAGTGACTGAGGCAAAGTTAATATTTTCATCCTCAGCACCGCCCGTGGTGCTGGTGGAACTTGCGCAAGTGACGAGTGTCTTTGGCACTGGCACCAGCTTGCATCTTTGCACTTGTGGTGCTTTTGCTCTGGCTGTGTCTTGTTTGAAAGACACAGCACATCTAATTTCTATTAGAAGATTGTTAAAAGTTTATACCTGTGCTTCCCTTCTTTCTGTGCCAAAGCCGGCCGGAGTGGCCATGCGGTTCTGGGCGCTACAGTCTGGAGCCGAGCGACCGCTACGGTCGCAGGTTCGAATCCTGCCTCGGGCATGGATGTGTGTGATGTCCTTAGGTTAGTTAGGTTTAATTAGTTCTAAGTTCTAGGCGACTGATGAGCTCAGAAGTTAAGTTGCATAGTGCTCAGAGCCATTTGAACCATTTTCTGTGCCAAAGTGAGATTCACTAAAGGGGTAACTAATTTAGAGATACCCATTAACAGCTTACAGGCTATAACTATTACACTAGAAACTTCTTGATGATGACTATTCATGATCATCTCTCCAACCCACATGTTAACAAGAGGTACATTGTATTCCTCTGGACCCGAGTCACTGTTTCATTGGACTACTTAAATCATTTATGGATCTGTTTGGCTGACTATCCTGTTCCTTCTGGTGGAACCATATTGGCGTGATATCCTCTGCATGTGGGGACCAGTGACCCTGTAGGCTAGCTTCATTAACTCGGCTGATCACATGAGTGACGTGGTGCAAATTTTGTGGAAAAATAAGGCTGGCTGATGACAAAGTTTTTATTGGCAATCAGCTAGCTACTTATATTTTTTTCTTAGTAACAGTCAGATCTGGATTGACATACATACCAGGTTGTTCCATTGTGAAATTTGCCATGCAGGAAAGATCATTATGATACTGAAAAATGATCTCCCTCCTTTACAGAGATTTACCGTTTATTGCAAGATGAAGACTGCACAGTTTTTCAAACTGAAGCTTGGTATTGATGTAATCGACATGAGTGGGGATACCCATGTAATCATGGAGTTGCAGAATTAAGAATATTTTGTAGGCTGATCTCAGTGGCAGTGTTTGCGTCCATAAAATGTTCATCTTACATTCCCTTGCCCTTGTTGATGCAACACACTGATCAGTGAAGATATTCTACTATTATCATATAATGTAAAATAAATAAGAAACTCGGCTGTTTACATTAAGGAACTGTTTGCCATATCTTATTAGTGCAAGGCACTCTTAACCTTGAACTGTGTCCCTACACTGTTGTAAGTTTAAAATCAATCACCTCAGTGGCAGTGGATGAGCAGTTAGTATAATTGAACTTATGTTCGTTCCTTCCACAGTTTAAAACATTTCTGCATGCCCTTTTCCTTAAGGACATGCTGAAGCTCCACAGTTTTTGTCTTCTAGAAGAGTGCTATAGTAGACTTCTTGTTTACTGTTACTGTACTAAGCTGATCGAGAAGCCTGGGACGTGCCACAGTGAAAGACAGAATTCAACATTGTAAGAAATTTTGTTCTAGTACATCTGGACAGATATGCAGCAAACCAGTCTCAGGACTGAAGACCACAACAACAACAATGGAAACTGTAACAGAAGAAGCTAGACTATTTGCATTGGACACAGGCACTTTTGCTTTAGAAGGATTTCAGCCATCTTGTGCTGTTGAAATTGTATGTCATTGTAAATAGTTTCCTCATAATTCCTGTGAGGCACAAGACCAGTCACTAAAATTTCATCTTGGTGCTAACTCGTGGGATCACTTACTATGCACCTTTAAGTAATTCTGTCTAGTCCCTGATGATGATGATGTAGGAACATCATCTTTATTAATTTGTAATTGTGTTTTTATGTTGTCAATAGTCATTGTTATGGAAATTATCACTTATGAAAAGTATTTAAATAAAGGAATTTTACATTACACTAGGATAATTCTAAGTTATAAGCAGCTTGAGAGCAACCATTGTATAATTGCTGACACAAAACCAATGTTCTCTGAATTTCCTCAAAAATTTCTTTAAGAGCTACATATCTCATCACCAAATCAAAGATGTATTAGACAAATTCTTGTTGTTGTGCTTGGTACATTAGTGTTGGGCAATCCAAGAAATAAGAACTATGTTCTTAATTACAGTGTGTTCATGATGTTCTCAGGAACTGATTTTGTAATTCGAATAGAACGTCCCATAACATGACCTATTTCTCATTGTGGTTCGGCCCATAATGGTAGCAATTGAGAACAGTTGGTTGCATTTCTAAAGGCTTTGTTTTCTCTAGGATGTATGTTCATTTCAGTTTGTTCCCAGCTTCTTCTTAATACAGAAATTTGAGGAATAGCTTTCATATTCTGTTAAAAGTTATGATAAAAATACTGGAATTGTTTATGTTTCGGCTTATTCTAGAATGAAATTCTCAAAATTCGTTAACCTATGTCACGGAAGAAAAAATGGAAACCTTTTCTCTGCAAATAAATGTCGGTGAAATTGTAAATTAGGAATCAAACGTAACTCTAAATGAACTTTAATTGTAGTGGGGCTGTCCATAAAGTATGTAGCAGGTTAATCGGAGAGTAAGGGGAGTAGCATCCTTATATCTAATGCTAATAATGAAAGGATAGAAATTGAATTATCAGAAAGCGAATGAAACAGCAATAAGGGAAAGAATCAGGTTTTTCTTCCCTTCCCTCCACACCACATAATTACAGTGATGTCGTATGAATTTGTATTAGTTAAACTGTGTTCAGCTGTGACCAGGGTTTGTCATGCAGTACTCTCGTACATTTCATGAAGCATAGTATACCACAAAAATAGTTGTTTATTAAATCTATTCAAAGCAGTACACTTGCAGTTAGTGTTAACAAAATATCTTATTCCCAAACTTGGGTACACAAGTTATCTCTCATAAGATACTCTCATAAGAGGGTTAGCAAGAGACTTTGAATGAGAGAGGGATTGATTATACATTCAAGATTTATGTTCTCTTCCTTTCCATTGTTAATTTGGGTTCACAGAATTTTCCATTCGGCGTATTCCTAGAAGCTGTGGTTGGCGATGAGATTTCTCTGCTGCACTTGCTCTGATGTCAAAATGTTGGCTACTGCACCCTAATTGCTGCCCTTAGCCCAACAAACACATCAAACAGAAGATATAAAATTTCACACTAAGACAAATGTCATATGCAATCAGTACAAGAATGATATTATAACTTGATGTATTTACTCATTCATACTCGACATTGAGGGAGCGGAAATTTAAGGCTGATAACTTTCACATATATATCAGGGTTTTTAATCTCAAAATTTCTGCACCCTTTCATAGTTTCATTAAAATCTTGTTTGAAAGGCAGCATGATAAAGATAAAACTAACTACAGAGGCTGAGGATAATTTTATACATTTACATAAAACCATTTTCTTTAGAGACACAGCAGTTAACTGTAGACACAGTTTTTCTTGACTTCCGAAAAGCATTTGGTTCAGTACTATATCAGCACATACTAATGAAAGTGCAGTAATAATTGGTATCGAACAAAATCTGTGATTGGATTGGAAATCAATTGGTAGCTAGAATATGGCATGTTCCGTTAGACAGTGAGTTGATGACAAATATATAAGCACCTTCAGATGTGCTCCCAGGGAAGCGTGTTGGTACCTTGCTGCTCATGTTGTGTATTAATGACCTGATAGATAATGCTAATATTGTTAACCTCAGGCTTTTTGTAACGATGCAGTTATCTACAGTGAAATATGATTTGAAAAAAAGTCTGCATAAACATTCAGACCATTCTTGATAAGATTTTAATGTGGTGCAGACATTGGCAACTTGATTTAAATGTTCAGAAATGTGCACTTCAAAAATGCAAAAAAAATGTACCTTAAGACTACAGTATCAGTGAGACATAATTGGAATCAGTCAGCTCCTACAAATGCCTGGGTATAACATTTTGTAGAGATATGAAATGGAATGATCAATTTGGCCTCATAATATGTAAAGCAGGTGACAGACCTCAGTTTGGTGGTGGGTTGCTGGGAAAGTGTGTACAGTCTACAAAGAAGAATGCTTACAGAACACTCGTGCAACACATCCTGAAATATTGCTTACATGTATGTGACACATACCAAACATTGTTGACTGTATAAAAAGAAGGGCAGCACACATGGTCATATGCTTGTTGTTTGACCCACTGGAGATATCATGGAGATGCTGAAAAATGTGAATAGGTGAACACTTGAAAATAGACACCAGCTATCTGACAAAAAACACAAAGTTTCAGACACAAGTACTAAGACAGAAATCTCATAGGACCTGTGAAGGACAAGATCAGGCTAATTACTGCATTCACAGAAGCATGTAAGCAGTTGTTCTTTCCATGTCGAGATTGCTATTGATATCATCTATCAGGTTATTAATATACTACACATGGACTGGATAGAAACTGTAGTACATGGTAGAATAGAAGTACCCTTTGCCATGCACTTCATAGTAGTTTTTAGAGTATAAAGTGGACATAGACAACATCATATCCCACATTATGGACACACAGGTATGCTGAATACATGTCAGAGAACAAATTATTTTACCCATGTGACAGGTTGTGTGGTTGAAACATATGGTATTCCCAGCAACCAGCCTGTACTTAAATGAAAACATTTATTTTGTAATGTGTGTTCAATTCATTTGTAGATAAAGTTCTTGATTTCTTGAAGTTATCTGCTCTGTTCATCACTGCGCTACATTGTGTGGATACATCTCCACCATTTAGTTTTAGTTACTCCTGGAGGCCATAGGCAGTGTCCACCAATACACCCATTATTATTTCACCTACAAATAATGAAGTGAGGTTGTAGAAGAAAGGAGATAAAATAGATTATGACTATTTCCTCCCCCATTATATCTTTAGCTCATTCAAAATGGTAGACAATAAAATCTATGCTTAACGATATAGTTCCATTCAGCCAGAGATGATAGGTGACAGTTTAAATGTGCATTGCATAGTTGCTGTATGTACCTACTACGGCCAATCACATAATGCAATTATGTTTATGTTTCTATAATAGCACAGCCCCCCCAGCCCCGATACCATAGACCTTGCCGTTGGTGGGGAGGCTTGCGTGCCTCAGCAATACAGATAGCCGTACCGTAGGTGCAACCACAACAGAGGGGTATCTGTTGAGAGGCCATACAAACGTTTGGTTCCTGAAGGAGGACAGCAGCCTTTTCAGTAGTTGCAGGGGCAACAGTCTGGATGATTGACTGATCTGGCATTGTAACACTAACCACTGAAGGGCATGCAGCTTTACTGTATGGTTAAATGATGATGGCATCCTCTTGGGTAAAATATTCCGGAGGTAAAATAGTCCCCCATTTGGATCTCCGGGCGGGGCCTACGTAAGAGAACATCGTTATCAGGAGGAAAGAAAAAAAAAAGAAAAGAAAAAAGAAAATAAAAAAGAAAATAAAAAAAACTGACGTTCTACAAATCGGAGCGTGTAATGTCAGATCCCTTAATCGGGCAGGTAGGTTAGAAAATTTAAAAAGGGAAATGGATAACTTAAAGTTAGATATAGTGGGAATTAGTGAAGTTCGGTGGCAGGAGGAACAAGACTTTCGGTCAGGTGAATACAGGGTTATAAATACAAAATCAAATAGGGGTAATGCAGGCGTCGGTTTAATAATGAATAAAAAAATAGGAGTGCGGGTAAGCTACTACAAACAGCATAGTGAACGCATTATTGTGGCCAAGATAGACACGAAGCCCGCGCCTTCTACAGTAGTACAAGTTTATATGCCAACTAGCTCTGCAGATGATGAAGAAATGGAAGCACTGTATGATGAGATAAAAGAAATTATTCAGGTAGTGAAGGGAGACGAAAATTTAATAGTTATGGGTGACTGGAATTCGAGAGTAGGAAAAGGGAGAGAAGGAAACATGGTGGGTGAATATGGATTGGGAGGAAGAAATGAGAGGAAGCCGCCTGGTAGAATTTTGCACAGAACATAACTTAATCATAGCTAACACTTGGTTCAAGAATCATGAAAGAAGGTTGTATACATGGAAGAACCCTGGAGATACTAAAAGGTATCAGATAGATTATATAATGGTAAGACAGAGATTTAGGAACCAGGTTTTAAATTGTAAGACATTTCCAGGGGCAGATGTGGATTCTGACCACAATCTATTGGTTATGAACTGCAGATTAAAACTGAAGGAACTGCAAAAAGGTGGGAATTTAAGGAGATGGGACCTGGATAAACTGAAAGAACCAGAGGTTGTAGAGAGTTTCAGGGAGAGCATAAGGGAACAATTGACAGGAATGGGGGAAAGAAATACAGTAGAAGAAGAATGGGTAGCTCTGAGGGATGAAGTAGTGAAGGCAGCAGAGGATCAAGTAGGTAAAAAGACGAGGGCTAATAGAAATCCTTGGGTAACAGAAGAAATATTGAATTTAATTGATGAAAGGAGAAAATATAAAAATGCAGTAAATGAAGCTGGCAAAAGGGAATACAAACGTCTCAAAAATGAGATCGACAGAAAGTGCAAAATGGCTAAGCAGGGATGGCTAGAGGACAAATGTAAGGAGGTAGAGGCTTGTCTCACTAGGGGTAAGATAGATACTGCCTACAGGAAAATTAAAGAGACCTTTGGAGAGAAGAGAACCACTTGTATGAATATCAAGAGCTCAGATGGCAACCCAGTTCTAAGCAAAGAAGGGAAGGCAGAAAGGTGGAAGGAGTATATAGAGGGTTTATACAAGGGCGATGTACTTCAGGACAGTATTATGGAAATGGAAGAGGATGTAGATGAAGATGAAATGGGAGATATGATACTGGGTGAAGAGGTTGACAGAGCACTGAAAGAAAAGTTGAAGCAAGAACCTGGGAGTAGACAGCATTCCATTAGAACTACAGACAGCCTTGGGAGAGCCAGTCCTGACAAAACTCTACCATCTGGTGAGCAAAATGTATCAGACAGCCAAAATACCCTCAGAATTCAAGAAGAATATAATAATTGCAATCCTAAAGAAAGCAGGTGTTGACAGATGTGAAAATTACCGAACTATCAGTTTAATAAGTCACGGCTGCAAAATACTAACGCGAATTCTTTACAGACGAATGGAAAAACTGGTAGAAGCCGACCTCGGGGAAGATCAGTTTGGATTCCGTAGAAATGTTGCAACACGTGAGGCAATACTGACCCTACGGCTTATCTTAGAAGCTAGATTAACAAAAGGCAAACCTACGTTTCTAGCATTTGTAGACTTAGAGAAAGCTTTTGACAATGTTGACTGGAATACTCTTTCAAATTCTAAAGGTGGCAGGGGTAAAATACAGGGAGCGAAAGGCTATTTACAATTTGTACAGAAACCAGATGGCAGTTATAAGAGTTGAGGAACATGAAAGGGAAGCAGTGGTTGGGAAGGGAGTGAGACAGGGTTGTAGCCTCTCCCCGATGTTATTCAATCTGTATATTGAGCAAGCAGTGAAGGAAACAAAAGAAAAATTCGGAGTAGGTATTAAAATCCATGGAGAAGGAATAAAAACTTTAAGGTTCGCTGATGAGATTGTAATTCTGTCAGAGAGATCAAAGGACTTGGGAGAGCAGTTGAACGGAATGGACAGTGTCTTGAAAGGAGGATATAAGATGAACATCAACAAAACCAAAATGAGGATAATGGAATGTAGTCGAGTGATGCTGAGGGAATTAGATTAGGAAATGAGACACTTAAAGTAGTATTGGAGTTTTGCTATTTAGGGAGCAAAATAACTGATAATGGTCGAAGTAGAGAGGATGTAAAATGTAGACTGGCAATGGAAAGGAAAGCGTTTCTGAAGAAGAGAAATTTGTTAACATCGAGTATAGATTTAAGTGTCAGGAAGTCGTTTCTAAAAGTATTTGTATGGAGTGTAGCCATGTATGGAAGTGAAACGTGGACGCTAAATAGTTTAGACAAGAAGAGAATAGAAGCTTTCTAAATGTGGTACTACAGAGGAATGCTGAAGATTAGATGGGTAGATCACATAACTAATGAGGAGGTATTGAATAGAATTGGGGAGAAGAGGAGTTTGTGGCACAACTTGACTAGAAGAAGGGATTGGTTGGTAGGACATGTTTTGAGGCATCAAGGGATCACCAGTTTAGTATTGGAGGGCAGCGTGGAGGGTAAAAATCATAGAGGGAGACAAAGAGATGAATATACTAAGCAGTTTCAGAATGATGTAGGCTGCAGTAGGTAGTGGGAGATGAAGCAGCTTGCACAGGATAGAGTAACATGGAGAGCTGCATCAAACCAGCCGCAGGACAAAAACAGTGGCACCACAGTGTTGATGGAGTTTTAGGTGGCTGTTCTTCAGTCAGTATTGATGGCAGCCTTATGCACTTTGCAGTTGAAAGTTGACAGCAATGTTGCCAGCTGTCTTGGGCTTTCTCTTGCTGTATGGAATGGAGTGTCGTCAACAGTTTTGTTAAATGATGATCACTTCACTTATTTCTGGGGGTAGTAACTGCAAGACTACCCAAAGGGGAATTACTTACTACACAAATTGGAAGTTGATTGCTGGGCATTCACCTCCTATATTGTGCTGTGGTATGCTGCACATGACAATACCAGTTAGAAATTTGTTAGTAACCAGCTTGTGACCATTTCCAGGCAACTCACTGCGCAAGTTGCCAGTGAGTGTAATTTCTCAGTTTCAAGAGATCATATTTTTATTGACTCAGCATTTAACATTAAATTGATGATGAAAGTAGAAAAACATCTCTAATTGCACATTCAATCATTTTTCTTCTTCTGCTTAGCTTGTACTTAAGCATTTTTTTCATATTCTGTAGAATTTTTTTAGAGAAAGATCTCATGAAAAAGAGAACACTTCATCTACTACTGAATAGAATGAAAATGGATGTGACTGTCATTGTACATTAATCTTTATGAAGGTGGAATAACGAGGCCTACATGTGTTATGCACTATTGGATTGTGGAAGCATTAAATTTTCCTCTGTCACTATGTCTTTCAGCATAACCAGTCTGAGTAATTGTAAGTAATCCCGTAGCACTGCAGCTTGCAATTGCATTAATAGAGTCGAGTGGTATGATTTGTAATCGAAGTATGTTGAACCACTATTCATCAGTTCTTACATGCTTGCTGCCCAGTGCATCAATATGGTTTGGAAGAATCCATAACTTACCTACATGTCGTCATTCTTTTGAGTCATCTCCTTTTGGCATGGACATGTACATTTTGCTGTTTATATTCCAAAATATTTTTGTTGTCTGCGCTGCAGTGCATCAAATAATGGTTACCCCTCTTGCAAAATACAATGAAAGTGAAACAAATGTGCACTGTTTGGTCAAGTATTTTAAATGAAAAACTTTACATAAGGTTATATTATCATTTATATCAGAATTCTCTATTTTTTCCTTTTTTAGTTTATGCAGTCAAAGTTTTGCCTAAATACAAAGAAAAACGGAAATTTTGTTTGGAACATGAAAGCTACACTTATGTACTCTATATTTAAATTAAGTCAACACTTTCTTAACTCTGAGTAATTCTATGCCTCTGCTATTGCATTCTGAGTAATTCTATGCCTCTGCTATTGCATTCTACATTTACATCTACACTCTGCAAACCACTGTGGGGTGTATGGCAGAGGGTACGCCCCGTTGTATCAGTTGTTGAGGTTTCTTCTTATGAGGTCTGTTCAAACAATTCCAAAACTTTGCCCACAAATTTTTTCTATGCTGAGCTTTTACATATTGTGCATGGTTTCTTTCAAAATACTCTCCTCCCAATTGATACACAACTCCTAACGTCATTTCCGCTTCCAGAAGTAGTTTTGATACGTTTATTACTGGATCACGTGAAGCACAGTCTGCAAATTTTCTTCTGTCTTGTCTATCTTTGCAAATCTTCATCCTTCCAATGGGGTTTTCAACTTTGGAAATAAAAGAAAGGCGTCCCCAGGGGCAAGTTCTGGAGAGGGCAGAGGATGAGGCAGCACATGACTCATGAACCATCAGATGAACTTGGCAGCAACATAATGCATTCTAAGATGCTGTGTTAGGATTTCATGACATGATCCAACTGAACTGTTACATTCTTCTGCAATGCAATCTCTTGAATAATCAGTCTTAGATTGGCACACACAATGTCATTGTCGTTCCTGACGTGAGCATTGTCAGTAGACACTGAAGGGCATTCTGAACGAAGGTCACCTTTAACTTCCATCTGGCCATTTTTAATCAGTGTGAACCATTCATAACACAGAGTATTGCTTAAGCACTCATCACCATAGGTTTCCTGCATCATTTCGTTCATCTCTAAAGGTTTTCTTGAATTTCACACAAAATTTTAATGCAGACACGTTGCTCTTCTAACTATGCCATCTCGAAATTCACAAAATGTGCAACACAGCATTTTACTCAATACAACACTGAACAATAACTAACAGACATACAGTAATGAAACTTCCGGCATTTACACATTAAACACAGGCGTGTGCAGGGATGTCAATCGCATTTCGCCCCAACACACCATTGGTGCAAAATTACAACTGTTCCGGAATTTTTTGAACTGATTCATATTCCATTCACATTAGGAGCACAGGAAGAATAATTGTTTGAATGCCTCTGTGCCTGCAGTAATTATTCTAATCATATCCTTACAATCCCTATGTGATCTTGAAAATCCCAATAAACATACTGAATCACAGTATGTTATTTAGTAATTCTATGCAACACAATGAGTTTCAAATCTGTGTTGTATCACTTACCCTGCAGTTTGTTTGTAGTTTGTCCGTATTGATATGTTTGTAGTTTGTCCATATTGATAAACTTGAAAATTTTCATTTTTTCACTAAAAAATTGAAAATCCAGGCTGGAATAATGACAATATTCGAAAAGGATAGATTGCTTCTCACCTTATAGAGGAGATGTTGAGTCCCAGACAGGCACAACAAAAAGACAATTAACACACAAGCTTTCAGCCAGAAGGCCTTATTTTGAAATGGACAACATACACACACATTCACGCAAAACAGCTCACATACACATGACCACTGTCATGGCTGCCAAGGCCAGGCTGTGAGGAACTGTACATGATGGGAGAAGCAGTCTGGATTGTGGGGATAAGGATGAGCTTAGGGTGGGGAGGGGGAGGGATGGCAGTGTAGGGACGGGGAACGATAAAGTGCTGCTTGTGGGAGCGTACGGGAACAAGGTGGACAGAGGTAGGTCAGCTGGGTGCAGTTGGGAGATCCAGAGGGGGGCGGGGGGTGGGGAGGAGAGAAGTTACAAACTTTGGGTGCAGTTGCAATTGAAGACCGTATAGTACTAGAGTGAAAACAGGGAAGGGGATGGGATATGTGGGTGAAGAACAATGATTACTGAAGATTGAGGCCAGAAGGGTTACAGGAACATACACTCCTGAAAATGGAAAAAAGAACACATTGACACCGGTGTGTCAGACCCACCATACTTGCTCCGGACACTGCGAGAGGGCTGTACAAGCAATGATCACACGCACGGCACAGCGGACACACCAGGAACCGCGGTGTTGGCCGTCGAATGGCGCTAGCTGCGCAGCATTTGTGCACCGCCGCCGTCAGTGTCAGCCAGTTTGCCGTGGCATACGGAGCTCCATCGCAGTCTTTAACACTGGTAGCATGCCGCGACAGCGTGGTCGTGAACCGTATGTGCAGTTGACGGACTTTGAGCGAGGGCGTATAGTGGGCATGCGGGAGGCCGGGTGGACGTACCGCCGAATTGCTCAACACGTGGGGCGTGAGGTCTCCACAGTACATCGATGTTGTCGCCAGTGGTCGGCGGAAGGTGCACGTGCCCGTCGACCTGGGACCGGACCGCAGCGACGCACGGATGCACGCCAAGACCGTAGGATCCTACGCAGTGCCGTAGGGGACCGCACCGCCACTTCCCAGCAAATTAGGGACACTGTTGCTCCTGGGGTATCGGCGAGGACCATTCGCAACCGTCTCCATGAAGCTGGGCTACGGTCCCGCACACCGTTAGGCCGTCTTCCGCTCACGCCCCAACATCGTGCAGCCCGCCTCCAGTGGTGTCGCGACAGGCGTGAATGGAGGGACGAATGGAGACGTGTCGTCTTCAGCGATGAGAGTCGCTTCTGCCTTGGTGCCAATGATGGTCGTATGCGTGTTTGGCGCCGTGCAGGTGAGCGCCACAATCAGGACTGCATACGACCGAGGCACACAGGGCCAACACCCGGCATCATGGTGTGGGGAGCGATCTCCTACACTGGCCGTACACCACTGGTGATCGTCGAGGGGACACTGAATAGTGCACGGTACATCCAAACCGTCATCGAACCCATCGTTCTACCATTCCTAGACCGGCAAGGGAACTTGCTGTTCCAACAGGACAATGCACGTCCGCATGTATCCCGTGCCACCCAACGTGCTCTAGAAGGTATAAGGCAACTACCCTGGCCAGCAAGATCTCCGGATCTGTCCCCCATTGAGCATGTTTGGGACTGGATGAAGCGTCGTCTCACGCGGTCTGCACGTCCAGCATGAACGCGGGTCCAACTGAGGCGCCAGGTGGAAATGGCATGGCAAGCCATTCCACAGGACTACATCCAGCATCTCTACGATCGTCTCCATGGGAGAATAGCAGCCTGCATTGCTGCGAAAGGTGGATATACACTGTACTAGTGCTGACATTGTGCATGCTCTGTTGCCTGTGTCTATGTGCCTGTGGTTCTGTCAGTGTGATCATGTGATGTATCTGACCCCAGGAATGTGTCAATAAAGTTTCCCCTTCCTGGGACAATGAATTCACGGTGTTCTTATTTCAATTTCCAGGAGTGTAGAATACATTGCAGGCAGAGTTCCCACCTGCAAAATTCAGAAAAGCTCGTGTTGGTAGGAAGGAACCACATAGCACAGGCTGTGGAGAAGTTATTAAGATTAAGAACATTGTGTTGGGCAGTGTGCTTAGCAACTGGGTGGTCCAGCTGTCTCATAGCCACAGTTTTGTGTTGGCCATTCCTGTGGACAGACAGCTTGTTAGTTGTCATGCGATCGTAGAAAGTCGCACAGTGGCTGCAACGTAGTTGGTAGATCACCTGGCTGCTTTTGCAGGTGGCCCTGCCCTTGATGGGGGCAGGAGATGCTTGTGACAGTGCTGAAATAGGTAATAGTGGGAGGATGTATGGGACAGGTCTTGTGTCTAGGTCTGTTGCAGGGATATGAGCCATGGGACAAAGGTTTGGGAGCAGAGGTGGGCTAGAGATGGACAAGGATATTGTGTCAGTTCGATGGATGGTGGAATACCACTGTGGGGGGATGGTGAGGATAGTGGGTAGAACATTCCTCATTTCAGGGCACAACAAGTAGTAGTCAAAACCCTGGTGGAGAATGTGATTCAGTTACTCCAGTCCTGGATGGTACTAAATCATGAGGGGAATGCTCCTCTGTGACTGAATGGTGGGCTTTGGGAGGCAGTGGCTGACTGGAGAGATAAGTCACAAGAGACCTGTTTCTGTACAAGGTTGGGAGGGTAGTTACAGTCTGTGAAGGGTTCGGTGAGTCTCTTGGTATATTTCAAGAGAGATTGCTTGTCACTGAAGATGTGACAGCCACGAGTGGCTAGGCTGTATGGATTGCAGCTGTCGAAGTGGAGGTATTGCTGATGATTGGTAAGTTTGTTATGGATAGCGGTAATGATGTAGACATTTTTGAGGCGGAGGTCAACATCGAGGGAGGTGGTTTATTGGGTTGAGGAGGACCAAGTTAAGCAAATAGGGGAGGTGTTGTGTTCTGGAGAAATGTGGACAGGGTGTCCTGATCCCTAGTCCATATCATGAAGATGTCATCAGTGAATGTGTACCATGTGAGGAGTTCAGGATTCCGTGTGGTTAGGAAGGATTCCTCTATATGGTCCATGAATAGGTGGGTATAGAGTGGTGCGGTGCCCATTGCTGTATCACAGTTTATTTTCATTAGTTTGTCATAATAATCTGGTACAATAATTTACCGAGCAGTACTTTGCAGCAATGTCTGATGTACAGGTGATCAATGATCAGCTATTTCTTTCACAAGTAAACATCTTATACTACTCAAGAGTGTGTACATAATATAACTGGAGAAACATGTATTTCACAATCACATTTCAAGTGATGTGAAGTGATCATGTGATAGGCCAACCCAGCTCTGAAACAATGTACCTAAAATTAAGAAAATCAAACAATGGAAAATCTAGGATGTAACAATATTATAAAAAGGATAGTTGCTACTCACCGTATAATGGATACGCTGAGTCACAGATAGGCACAACAAAAAGACTGTCACAAAATAAGCTTTCAGCCAACAAGGTCGTTGTCAAAAATACACACACACACACACACACACACACTTATGCAAATGCAACTTCTTACACACATGACTACAGTCTCAGGCAGTTATCTGCGACTCAGCAACTATCCTTTTCATAATATTGTCGTATTAAGAAAATTAACAGTGAAAAAGAAAATGCACTCAAAAGCATTAAAAAGTGCAGGTATTGTAGAACTGAAGATCAATGTAAAGGAACTAATTATGCAGAAAATTCATTCTCCATTATAAAAATCCAGAACAGCTCTGGGTAAGAACAGTGCTTTGGAGAAAAAACAATAAACAAACATTTATTGCATGCAAAAAGGCAGATTTCAAACTGCCATGGCCTTGGAACTCATTACCATCTTCGTTAATAAACTATGTTATTAAAGTACTAGTTACCAGGCAGTGATTTAACATTGCCTTGCTTTCACTTCTTAAAATACTTTCTTGTGAATCTGGGTTCTCTCCCCTATTTATTCTGATAAATTGAAAAATACGTTTGAAGTATAAAAAAAATAATCACAAATTATCTGAGAGACTTTGTCATAGATATAAAAAATGTTGGTGGTGAAATCAACTAGCTGTAGTTTTGAATATAATTTAATTTAATACTAGTTTTTGTGTATGATGCTGTTGAATGTATGGGAATGAAGCAGAAAATTGGGTTATCCAGTACACTGTGTGCTAATTTTGAAATCTATGATGAAATAGTTCATTTTTTTATTTACTTTCCAAGTACCATGCTGATGCCTTCATAAGAACGTACTTGCTCTTACTACATTTGTATTCCCTTTTGCAGAAGGTTATAGCTGATGGCATTATGACACCCAGACACTCAAAACGTGTGGCAAGAACTGTACCAAAGACAGTTGCATTCATTGATCTCACAGACAGTCCTTCAAAAATCAATAAGTAAGTAATCACTACAATAGGCGTTACTTAATGTTCAGAGATAACCTTCCTGCATAAAAGGATGAAATAGCTTGTAGAATTTATTTATTATGCTGTGGGGTTAGGTGTGAGACCCTATTTGACCCACATTCTTAACAAGTCTTCAGATGTAACCACATTTTGTTTTTTTCTTTCATTGCTATTGCAAGGCATGCATTTGTAAGCTTTATAATTCCAGAAATATATACTGTATTTTCTCCTCCTTGGGTGGATACCTATTAATCTGTACTGCTATGCATGATATTTGTATAGAGTTTCTACAAAAAATGACGAAATACTGAAGACCTGTAATAAAATAGATTGTGTAAGTCAGGATGTGAAACATCTGGCGTGTGTGTGTGTGTGTGTGTGTGTGTGTGTGTGTGTGTGTGTGTGTGTGAAGCAATTCCCAGGGCATTGCAAGTGCTACCTACAACTCCTTCTCAGAAAAGAAAGCTAACTGCTCACACTGATGGTACACACTGCTTGCAAGACACAAGACATGCTTCCTCTGCACCACTCCTCTCCCTAGCAGCACTTCTACACGCATACTCTGCACTACCATTTAAAATACACCAAGTTAAAATGTGTACCCTATACTTAGTGTTTGTAAATCGGTTGATTAATGATCTCCTTATAGAAACTGAAAGATTTCAGGCTGTCTGCGCATTGTGTCCGACCACTGCTAATAATGATAATAATAACAATAATAGTAGTAGTAGTAGTAGTAGTAATAATAATGTGTAGGTACTACAGCAATGTAGTAGTCATTACATAGTTAGTTTTATTATGCTGTCTATTAGTTCATTTATCTGATGAGAGATAAATAATGAAGCAATTTTTGGTTCATCGTGGGAACTACCTACATCTCAGAGAAGATGTTTTCATGAGAGATTTAAGGATACGTGACATGTCTCAGTTTTACTGTGGTAGATGCATGGCACAAAGTATGTGTGTAATGGGTGGACTACCTGAGGAAGATATTATTGCATTTGTTTCAGAAGCTGTAACTTCCACCTCATTGTCTCACATTAATGTCAGCATTTGAAAAAAAATGTAATTATTGGTAATTGTGTAAATAGTATTACAGTCATGAAACAGCAACAAATGGTGTTTTAAAAAATATTTAGTATCGTGACCGAAACATAATCAAACCCTTTTGTTTTTTACCCCTGAGAAAACTTCATTTTACCCCTTAAGGCGTAATTAACCCCAGGTTGGGAACCACCAGTTTAGGAGAAGTTTGATAATATTTTGTATGCTACTCGCAAAAGTGATACTCTTCTAATCGTTGACACTTCATTTTGACTCCTGTCTTATGTAATCGGTGGATTAATGCTATTTTCCACTTTCCTGGAATCTTTACCATTTTCCAGATGCTCTCATAAGGCCAGTGCAGATTACTAATACTCTTTGGTTCTGATCATTTCAGTAATTTTGCTGTAATCGAGTCTTGCTCTTTTGTTTTTGAGTGATTTGGTTGCTTCATGAATTTCTACCTTTATTGATGGCGGCAAATCTGCCTCAAGATTTTCGGTATTGCTGGAATTCCAATTTAACTGTTCGAACTATACAGTTTTAAGATCTCGTCAAAAAATGTTACTACTATTTCACAATTTTTCCTGTTATTTAACCTTGTTTTACCATTTTTATCTTTGAAACAAGTACTAGATATCCTTTAAGTAATTGTTTAACAGTTTTGTAACAATTTCTAGTATTATTTTTGCTGTACGTTTCTAGTATTTCTAAAGGCTGAGAGTTTTCAAATGTTCCTGTGATTGTTTGGATCCCCCCCTCCCGATTTGTTCTAGCTGTTCTGTTGTAACATCATCATTTTTGAGCTCTTTGTTCCAGTGCTTCTTCATGCTCCTCATGTCACATGTCTTCTTTTTATTCTTTGGCCAGTCCTCCTGTTTTCTCTGTTTCTTTAGTAATATGTATCTGGATTTCATATCAATTAACTTTTTAGTTCTGTCAAATTCTTCTCTGTTTTTTTTTTTTTTTTTTTTTTTATGTACAATATTGGCCGTACTGGGTTCTATTTCTACATGATTACTCTGCAATTCACATTTAAGTGCTTGGCAGAGGGTTCATCAAACCACAATCATACTATCTCTCTACCATTCCACTCCCGAACAGCGCGTGGGAAAAACAAACACTTAAACCTTTCTGTTCGAGCTCTGATTTCTCTTATTTTATTTTGATGATCATTCCTACCTATGTAGGTTGGACTCAACATAATATTTTCGCATTCGGAAGAGAAAGTTGGTGACTGAAATTTCGTAAATAGGCCTCGCCGCGACGAAAAAGACTTTGCTTTAATGACTTCCATCCCAACTCGGGTATAATATCTGCCACACTCTCTCCCCTATTACTTGATAATACAAAGCGAGCTGCCCTTTTTTGCACCCTTTCGATGTCCTCTGTCAATCCCACCTGGTACGGATCCCACACCGCGCAGCAATATTCTAACAGAGGACGAACGAGTGTAGTGTAAGCTGTCTCTTTAGTGGACTTGTTGCATTTTCTAAGTTTCCTACCAATGAAACGCAACCTTTGGCTCACCTTCCCCACAATATTATCTATGTGGTCTTTCCAACTGAAGTTGTTCGTAATTTTTACACCCAGGTACGTAGTTGAATTGACAGCCTTGAGAATTGTACTATTTATCGAGTAATCGAATTGCAACAGATTTCTTTTGGAACTCACGTGGATCAACTGCCACCTGCCACACCATACAGCAATCTTTTCTAAATCGCTTTGCAACTGATACTGGTCTTCGGATGACCTTACTAGACGGTAAATTACAGCATAATCTGCGAACAACCTAAGAGAACTGCTCAGATTGTCACCCAGGTCATTTATATAGATCAGGAGTAGCAGAGGTCCCAGGACGCTTCCCTGGGGAACACCTGATATCACTTCAGTTTGCTCGATGATTTGCCATCTATTACTACGAACTGCGACCTTCCTGACAGGAAATCTTGAATCCAGTCGCACAACTGAGACGATACCCCATAGGCCAGCAGCTTGATTAGAAGTCGCTTGTGAGGAACGGTGCCAAAAGCTTTCCGGAAATCTAGAAATATGGAATCAACTTGAGATCCCCCGTCGATAGCGGCCATTACTTCGTGCGAATAAAGAGCTAGCTGCGTTGCACAAGAACGATGTTTTCTGAAACCATGCTGATTACGTATCAATAGATTGTTCCCTTCGAGGTGATTCATAATGTTTGAATGCAGTATATGCTCCAAAACCCTACTGCAAACAGACGTCAATGATGTAGGTCTGTAGTTCGATGGATTACTCCTACTACCCTTCTTAAGCACTGGTGCGACCTGCGCAATTTTCCAATCTGTAGGTACAGATCTATCAGTGAGCGAGTGGTTGTATATGATTGCTAAGTAGGGAGCTATTGTATCAGCGTAATCTGAAAGGAACCTAATCGGTATACAATCTGGACCTGAAGACTTGCCCGTATCAAGCGATTTGAGTTGCTTCGCAACCCCTAAGGTATCTACTTCTAAGAAACTCATGCTAGCAGCTGTTCGTGTTTCAAATTCTGGAATATTCCATTCGTCTTCCCTGGTGAAGGAATTTCGGAAAACTGCGTTCAATAACTCCGCTTTAGTGGCACAGTAGTCAGTAACAGTACCATCGGCACTGCGCAGCGAAGGTATTGACTGCGTCTTGCCGCTTGTGTACTTTACATACGACCAGAATTTCTTCGGATTTTCTACCAAATTTAGAGACAATGTTTCGTTGTGGAACCTATTAAAGGCATCTCGCATTGAAGTCCGTGCCAAATTTCGCGCGTCTGTAAATTTTAGCCAATCTTCGGGATTTCGCGTTCTTCTGAACTTCGCACACTTTTTCCGTTGCCTCTTCAACAGCGTTCGGACCTGTTTTGTGTACCATGGGGGATCAGTTACATCTCTTACCAATTTATGAGGTATGAATCTCTCAATTGCTGTTGCTACTATATCTTTGAATTTGAGCCACATCTCGTCTACATTTGGATAGTCAGTTCGGAAGGAATGGAGATTGTCTCTTAGGAAGGCTTCTAGTGACACTTTATCCACTTTTTTAAATAAAGTTATTTTGCGTTTGTTTCTGGAGGATTTGGAAGAAACGGTATTGAGCCTAGCTACAACGATCTTGTGATCACTAATCCCCGTATCAGTCATGATGCTCTCTATTAGCTCTGGATTGTTTGTGGCTAAGAGGGTTGTGTCCGATTATTCTCTAGATTTTCTTTTTTGATTTAGGTGGGAGAAATTTTATTTTAATCATCAAGAGGATAATGATCGGAATCAAATTCCCTAGTTCTGAACACTTAAACATCTATAATTTCCTTGATATTTCTTTATGACATTGCTGTGTGATCCATTTGAAATTCTTGTAGATTTGGATTTGAAGGCGTGTATGTTTGCCTTTTCTTTGTAGTTTGTGCCTTTTCTTTGTAGTTTGTGAAAATGTGTTATCAGTTTTAACTGGAACATTTTATACAACTTACATTTATTCTTAAATTGATTTTCCTTCTCAACTTACATGTTTCTCAAAGCTTGGCATGTTTTATATTGTTGTTAGTGCTGGTTTCCCTTATACATTCTGTAATGTTGCATATCAGCTACAGTCTAATCTAAAACTCTTGACTCCTAAAATTGGTATGCGGTACTTTTGTAGAAATAATTTAAATTCCTTCTGTTTCCCAATTTCAGAGGAGAATTTACATTTAATGTTCCATACTAGCAATACTTGTTGAAAAACTCATAAATCATTTCATCATATTCCAATTCAAACGCATTACAAGATGTAATGTTGGTTTCGTCATCAGTTACAACCTGGGGTAGTGCATCTGTTATGCAGACTTCCTTGTGATTTGAACTTGGTGTACACTTCACTTGCAGGAAACTGCAAACTGGTGCAGATTTCAGTGCTGGACCATCAACAAGTGTCAGTGTGCAAAGCATTCAATAAAACTCGTGTACCCTTGATGACTGCATGACACAAAGGTTTATGCCTCGCCTGGATCCGTCAAGGCAGACATTGGACTGTTGATGACTGGAAACATTTTGCCTGGTCAGACGAGTCTCGTTTCAAATTGTATCGAGTGGATGGACTTGTATGGGTATGGAGGCAACCTCATGAATCCCTGAACCCTGCATGTCAGCAGGGGACTGTTCAAGCTGGTGGAGGCTCTGTAATGGAGTGGCATGTGTGCAGTTGGAGTGATGTGGGACCCCTGATACGTCTAGATACAACTCTGACAGGTAACACATGCGTAAGCATCCTGTCTGATCACCTGCATCCATTCATGTCCATTGCTCATTCTGACAGGCTTGGCAATTCCAGTAGGACAATGTGACACCTCACACATCTAGAATTGCTACAGAGTGGCAGGAACACTGTTTTTAGTTTAAACACTTTTGCTGGCCACCAAATTCCCCACACATGAACATTATTGAGCATATCTGGGATGCTTTGCAACGTGCTGTTCAAAAGAGATCTCCACCCCCTCGTACTCTTATGGATTTATGGACAGCCCCCAATAGCACTACTTCAGACCTTAGTCGAGTCCATGCCACAATGTGTGGCGGCACTTCTGCGTGCTTGCAGTCTCTACATGATATTAGGCAGGTGTACCAGTTTCTTTGGCTCTTCAGAGTATTTTTATGAAAATTATAGAGTGCAAACTGAATGTGACATGAAACTTTGGAAAGATATGTTGCTGAATGGGATATTTTGATGATAAAGGAAGAAAGGAAGTATTTCAGCGTCAAATGAGTTCAATTGTTTTTGCAATATGACATGATAGCTCTGAAAGTGTTTCCCAGCTAGGAAAATCCCATCAAGAGGATGGGAACGTAGTTCCACTTGAAACTGAAATTAAGAACAGATCTTTGACATGCTTAGTGACACTATAGAGATCCAGAGTCCACAAATTTCTTATAGAGGGCACAGCTCAGTGGTGGCAGACAATATTTGTCTTAATAACAGTGTTGTAACTTTGGACTTCCGATGTTAGATGCCATCTAAATTAAATTAGATTATGCAATTAATTATTTAGTTTTCATTTGTTGGTCTTTAAGTGATGGTTACTGTTTTTGCAGTCCCTGGCGTTGCAATTTTTTTTTTTCTGAATGAATTTGAGGTGTGGCTAGAAAAAAACCGGACTAGTACTGGTGAAACAATAAAACGAATGCAATAAGGCTGAAAGTCGCGTGGCCTGTCACGTGACTCTCGCTCCGCCTACTGCTAGAGTTTCATCTGCCTCCTGCACTCAGTCTGCCCGTGGCGTCTGTTTTAAGTAGTTGACGTTTTGTCTGTGCGTCGGAAAATGTTGAGTGTACAGAAAGAACAGCGTGTTAACATCAAATTTTGTTTCAAACTAGGAAAATCTGCAAGTGAAACGTTTGTAATGTTACAACAAGTGTACGGCGATGATTGTTTATCGCGAACACAAGTGTTTGAGTGGTTTAAACGATTTAAAGATGGCCGCGAAGACACCAGTGATGACACTCGCACTGGCAGACCATTGTCAGCAAAAACTGATGCAAACATTGAAAAACTCGGTAAACTTGTTCGACACTTTCCTTGTCAACTCCTGTTAACTCAGACACTGCTCTGATTGTTAAACGGCGATCTTGTTGAACAAGTTTACCGATTTTTTCAATGTTTGCATCAGTTTTTGCTGACAATGGTCTGCCAGTGCGAGTGTCATCACTGGTGTCTTGGCGGCCATCTTTAAATCGTTTAAACCACTCAAACACTTGTGTTCGCGATAAACAATCATCGCCGTACACTTGTTGTAACATTACAAACGTTTCACTTGCAGATTTTCCTAGTTTGAAACAAAATTTGATGTTAACACGCTGTTCTTTCTGTACACTCAACATTTTCCGACGCACAGACAAAACGTCAACTACTTAAAACAGACGCCACGGGCAGACTGAGTGCAGGAGGCAGATGAAACTCGAGCAGTAGGCGGAGCGAGAGTCACGTGACAGGCCACGCGACTTTCAGCCTTATTGCATTCGTTTTATTGTTTCACCAGTACTAGTCAGGTTTTTTTCTAGCCACACCTCGTATTATCTTCTTTATGTAAAAGTTGTCTGTGATGATAAGGTTTGGCCATTGTCTTGCTTCCACATTAAATGATTTAGGGCAACCAATGAAAACATGGAGTTGGATGGCTGGGCAAAAATTTGAACTCTACACTTTCCAGATACCTTAATTGCTGCACTCTCTCTCTCAATATGGCTGTAAAGTCATAGTAAATCCACTAGAATTATTAATCATTCTCAACAAATGTCTCTTCCATGAAAATGTGATGAAAGTTGAGTTTTTTAATGTTACTTTAGGAGACATTATTTCCTTAAAGTGATAGTATCTGAAAGAGAAAAGAAATATGAAAGAAGGCATAAACATTATTGCTTAGGAACACAGTGAGTTCACAGAAGGGTGTTTTGTGGCAGGTATCAGGAAACTAGAAATTACACTGCTAAACCAAAACCACTGCCTGCCATGACACTGGATGATGCCTGGTGGCATTGCTGGCATGTGACACAGTAACAAAAGCATATAAGTGGGTGGAGCAGACACAGTTGGGGGTCACCATAATGACAATATGGCTTTCAAAGGGGGAAATCCATTGAGATAAGTGACTTTGACAAAGGGCAGATTATTATTACGCAGAGCCTGTGAACAAGTGTCTCGAAAGTGGCAAAGCTGGTAGAATGTTCATGTGCTACTGTTGTGACCATCTACAGAAAGAAGTAGGAGTAGTGACACTACCACTATGCACTAAATTGTTGTATGTCCATGACTCTTCACAGAACGTGGGGCTCAGAGGAGTGTCTGCTCTGTAAAGTAGGATAATTGGTGTTCTGTGGCATCTCTGCCAAAAGAGCACAAAGCTAGTTCATGCACACATTTCGGAGCACACTATTCATCCTACATAGTTGAACATGGTGCTCCACAACAGACCACCCCTACATGTTCACATGTTAACACAGCAACTTCGTCAGTTAAGATTGCTGTGGGCAAGGGACCATCAGGACTCGGATGTCCAACCAATGCAAACTTTTTGGCTCTTCAGTTGAATTACATATTTCCTACATTAGGTCATCTGATCTGATCCATTATAAATGGTTTTGAAAGCCTGCAACTGTGAAAGCAATAGGTTTTTTTTTATAAATAATTCTTCTGCTATAAGTCATGATTTTCTTTATTTACTTTTCAGGCAACATGTTTCGGGAAATGATACCCATTTTCAAGTGAGTTTTCTGTATGTATTAGGCCATTCCTATGTGATGTTCTCAATGTGAGAGAGTTTGCTTCATTTCGTTGACTTTACTGTAACATATAAGAAACACGCAAGTTTTTAGTTGGTTATCGATCTTTTTGTGAAGTTAGTAGCGAAATTTAGAGGAATTTTGGTCCATTTGTGCAGAGTCTCACATACACTAAACATCACACACAACTTGCTGTACACTTTAAACATAGAAAATATCTTACATAAACAAAATGGTTACAAAGACGTTCCTACAAGTAGTCCACAGAGATAACATTATAGGTCTTTCACAGAGTATGATGTGCTTTTGTTTAGAGGTTATTTATCTTAACAATTTGGATCATAAACACTTATATCGATTTTACAATTGTGCTTATTTCTATGTGTTACTATTTTTATCTAAGTATACTATCAAAACAATTGAAGAAATTCACTTTCAAGTTTTTTGTTTAATATTTTATCTTCATATTTTCTGTAATGTGAATATATTTCCAGTTCTTCTAGCAAATCCATTTTATGTCCTTAATTAGGCGGTGGAGTACATTGACATTTTGCTCTATTTTTCCAAATGGGTGTCCTGCGTTATATATGTGTGTTGCTATGGCTGATGTAGTGCATCTGTTGTGTGCTCTGTGTGCCTGGTGTTGAAATTTCGGCCTGTTTGTCCGAGGCAGAGACTAGAGCATTCATGGCATGCTACCTTGTACATTCCAGAGTCTGAATATGGATCATTATTACACTTTATATTATGTATTAGTTTTTGTTGTAGCTTATTAGATGTAGAAAACACAATTTTTACTTTGTGATTTTTGAAAATATTTGCAATCTTCTGTGATACATTGCCAATGTGTGGGATACTAGATATACATTTGTTTTTCTCTTTTTCTTCTGTGGTGCAGTTTGCATCTGGGTCTTGTTTCACTTTGTTTAGGATTATGTCAACCATGGAAACATTGTAACATTGGCAACTCCAATCTTTTCATTGTGTTTATTTCTTGTTGCATGTTTTCTTGGTTCAATGGTATTCTGGTTGTCGTATGTAGCATTGGCTTGTATACTGCCTGTTTATGGATATTTGGGTGACATGAGGTTGGAGGGATTGTGGTATCGGTCATTGCAGTTTTCCTATAAATTTTGAATGTGCATATGGTGTTGTGTCTTGTAATATTTAGGTCCAGAAAGTTGATGCTCCTATTTTGTTCATGTTCCACTGTAAATTTAATTTTCTCATGTAGATTATTGAAGTAATTTAGAATGTCTGTGATGTCTTTGATATCCTCTTTCACTAACAGCAGTGTGTCATCTACATGTCTCCTACGAAACTCAATTTTCTTTAGGCAAGGTTCTTGCCTCTTAAATAATTTCGTTGTAGGTGGTTTATGTATATGTCAGCTATGATACCAGATATATATGATCCCATTGATAAGCCTTCTGGTTGTTCACAAATGTTGCCATTAAAGGTAAAGTAGTTGTAACTTAGGGTTAGCTGAAGGAGTTCCATAAATTCGACAATCTCTGTGTGTGAAAGTTTTTTTGTGTTTCATAAGGTTCTTTTGTATTACTGTTACAGCTTCTTGTATGGGTATGTTGACATCACCAAGCTTTACTCAAACATACCCACACAAGAAGCTGTAACAGTAATACAAAAGAATCTTATGAAACACAGAGACTGTCGAATTTATCAGCCATAGCAACACACATATATAATGCAGGACACCCATTTGGAAAAATGGAGTAAAATGTCAGTGTACTCCACCGCCTAATTAAGGACATAAAATGGATTTGCTAGAAAAACTGGAGATATATTCACATTACAGAAAATATAAAGATAAAATGTAAAGATAAAATATTAAACAAAAAACTTGAAAGTGAATTTCTTTAGATGTTTTGATAGTATACTTAAATAAAAATAGTAACACATAGAAATAAGCACAATTGTAAAATCGATATAAGTGAATTATGATACAAATTGTTAAGATAAATAACCTCTGTACAAAAGCACATCATAATCTGTGGAAGACCTATAATGTTATCTCTGTGGACTGCCTGTAGGAACACCTTTGTAACTGTTTTGTTTATGTAAGATATTTTCAATGTTTAAAGTGTACAGCAACATGTGTGTGATGTTAAGTGTGTGTACAAATGAACCATAAGAAAACTGCAAGTACAAAGTCGTCTAAATTTCGCCATTAACTTCATAAAAAGATTGATAACCAACTAAAAACTCACATGTTTCTTCTACATTGCAGTAACATCAACTAAATGAAGCAGACTCTCTCACATTGACAACATTACATAGAAATGGCATAATGCACACAAAAAATGCACTTGAAAATGGGTACCGTTTCCTGGAATGCGACATGTGAAAAGTAAATAAAGGTAATTGTGACTGGTAGCAGAATAATTTTTTATAAACAAACCTATTACACTAGGTCAATTATCGTCTTCAGAAACGCTGTCATCGAGGTGAACAGTGGCTCGAAATGTGCAGGGTGCAACGGATGCAATTTGGTGGGAACAGCATTATGCTATGGGAAACATTCTCTTGCACTTGCATGGGACCTATGGTAGTAATTGAAGACACACTGACAGCTACGAACCTCCGGCATCACTTCATGCTTGATGTCTTCCCCAACAGCGATGTCATCTTTCAGGAGTATAATAGGGTGTTTGACTGTTTCCTGGAAATGATCTTAAATGATCATTTACCTCATTTTATGCTCCTAACGTGCTTTACCCCCTTGAATATCAGTAATATTTTATAAAAATCAAAATGAAATCCAAATAATTTGAAAGCCCACTAAAATGCTCCGTTCAAGTCATGTGATGCTTGCGCGACATCACTAGCTAGCTCGCTGCTCCTACTTTCGTAATGTTAATTCACAGTGCTGTCTTGTTTTGGAATTTACATTTCAGAAAATGATGTGTAGTACCATACTGTTCAAATACATCTGTGAAAACTTCTGGAAAGATGTTTTTGAGTGTTCTATAGACTGAGAAGATGCATAAAATGTGGTTGCACTGTACTGGCAAATTGCCACCACATTGATGCACAAGTTCACTAACTTAATTAAAAATGTGTTTCACTGCGAAGTTAACATTAACTTACCTCTGAAATGTGCTCTCCCACTATTACAACAAAGAATAGAATCATTTAATAACATTAAACTCTTTGTGAAAATTGTTGTTTTACCCAACTACACCTCAATTATTCAGTAGCTCAGTTGTTAGAACAGTAGACAGTCAAATTTTATAATATGATGTCCATAGATCACTTCCAAAAAAGTGAATTGCTTGTTTGCAGAGGAAATGCATTTATCCTCTATTGTCCATTTCTCAGACTACGACTAATGTGAAGCTATATATAATACATCCCAAAATTGAAACAACTCTTGCTAACACTATTTTTGTATTTCATGTAAAACTTTTAAAAACACGTGTCCTATTTATCCACAGTCTCATGCACTACCCATTGCACCACCAATCGCCTGCTAGAGGAAGTATCTCTCCTATGTGTGTTAAACACAGGAAATCCGCACTAAGTTTTGCCAAGAATAATTTATTGCACTTTGGGACATAGCTCATGACTGACAATTGACAATCTAGTTATAATATACAGACACATTTGCAAAAATTCTATAGTTCCTTAGTTTTGAGTGAGTTTAATGGCTCTAAATGGGTGAAGTATAAATGTATTAACTTTTGCAAGACATCCACTATCAGCATTCACACAATTCCTTTCTACTGTTACTTAAAAGCTATAATTATGTTTTCCATAACTAAATAAATAAACTGTTTGCAGAAAAAGTACATAAAAACCTTGTAACTTCATTTAAGGCACCTATAACACCCATATAGCTTTGTCTTATTCCTAGTCTGTGACAGCACAGAGCATTAGTCAGTAACGGAGCATTTTCAATCTGACCATATCTTGATATTTAATGATATTTTTGCTTTATTTACATAAAAATCACAGATATTTTGTGAGAATATCGATCTTAAATGCTATTTAAATGTTACAATGAATCAAAACAACAACATCCAAACCATGTTTTTAACATGGGAAAATAGCCTGTTGTCCATGTCTCAGAGCCAGAACTATGTTACAGCAGTATGAGGAGCATTATAGTGAATTCATGTTGATGTCTTGGCTATCAAATTTGTTTGATGTAAATCCTATGGAACACACCTTGGTTGCTATCGGATGCCATTGCTGCTTACGCAAATCAGCGGTCCGTTATTTATACAAATTACATGACCTGTGCATAGTTATTAATGCCACATATCTTCACAAACCTACCAACCAACTGTGGGATCCATGAGACCCGAGAATCAGTGATCAAAGATGGAAAAGCTATTAAGCAAATGGTCATAATCTTCTGGCTCATCAGCGTATAATAATAGTATATTTTGTGATTAATGAATTTTGTTGTAGTTAAGCAAAAGAATGTTGATTCTCAAAAGCTGATATCTTTACTCAACAGCAGCAATAGAGACACAAGTGTATCTGGATGCTACAATTCCCTAGCTCTGGGTATGTATGCACTGGCTTGTGTCCACACTGATGAAGAAATAAGTGTAATGAATATGAAACATCCCCTAGAGAGCTCATAACCCTAATAGTATGTGTGTGGTGAGCCTGGGGCACTGAGCTATTGCAATATTCCTTTTTTTCCTCTGCTGTAATTGTACTCCCTGACTCTGTACATTTTATTGTGCAATAATATCATAAGCATATCTTGTGATTAGAACACATTTGACACACACAGTCCAACACACGTGTCAATCTGTGGAGGGGGGGGGGGGGGTTGTCAGGTACCTGCTTAGTCACAGCCTTTGACAACACTGTGTTGGTGCCAGGACACTATTTATGCATGCCAAGGATTATATACCTTTCGAGTTTGGGACACGGGTATTTTGGACAATGATTACCATGCTGGGTAGCTGTTGCTGCAGCGAGGTGGCACCCATGGGGAGAATCTCACACTGATGACCACAGAAATCCAGCAGTTTCACCAGAGAGAATATATTGTTTCAACACAGAAAGGTATGAGTTCAAGATTTTCCCCTTCCTTGGCAGTGCTAAACTTTCCTCAATACCTTGTTTGTACCCGTACTCGTGGTGAGTTCTTTCTGAAAATGAAAATGTTTAGCATCAATTAGTAAGAGATGAAGTGGTTCCATACAATGCCCCCACCCTCTTATAAGAACCTCAGTGACATACCTGTCACTATGACATCTCAACAAGACCATCAACATGCTCCAGGGTGTTAATTTGTATCATGATTTCACATTGCTGACACACAAAGAATTGTGTACAAACCCTGAACAACAAGGTGTTCGGTTTATTTACTACACCTAACAAAGACCAACAGATAAAGAGTGGAAATTGGTGCTTCTATTTTGGCTTTTGAAGGGAGAATGTTACTTGAAAAGTTAAAAGTAGTGGTATACCAATTTGAGGTAAAAGCCATACATTCCGCCTTTCAGCTGATGCTTTAATTGTTTTCATTTTGGGCACATATCTCCATACTCACAAATTACCCATTTGTGGAGACAGCAGATGGCTATGGAATGAGACCAGGTGCCAATATGTATCAGCCATGGAGGGCAATCCTTTGGTCTTTGAAGTTTCTCATTTTATAGGAGGATACGAAGACATAGGAGTGCAAAGCTTTTCACTGTCTTTTGTATTTGGAACCACAGGAAAAATATCATTAAATTCAAATGACAACAAACTTTGCAAATATGCAAGGGTAAAGGCACTCACATCTCCTCCAGTGCAAGCCGTGATAGTCATATGGTTGTGGGGGCAAATGATCCCCTTCCTCCTGTTCCGCTATATCTGCATTAAGGACTTCCGTTCCCCATCCCCTGCTGCAATGGAGTCCTCACACTCATAACCCTCCCGCCCCCATCATGAAAGGTAACCTCTATGTGGTCCTACTCAACAGATGAGCACTGCCTTGCAGAGTTCCTTGTGGTGCAGCCTTCATTTTTGGACAGTAGTGTAGTTAGTGTTCAGATTGAATTTTGCTACTTGGTTCCAAGGATTATACCTAACCGACCTCCAAAGAATTGAATACATAAATTAATGCAGGATTGTTCCACTTTAGCATTTGAATTATGGCTGCAAATTCATATCTTTAGAAGAGAAATGTATTTAGTTTAATCATGTAATATGTGTTGATCAATGACTAAAATTGATTCTGTTACCATGTCAACCAAAGATATTCAAACTCTGCAGAGTACCTATTTGCTATAAGTGTCTGCACATGCAGTATCAAAGTTTGTGTAAAATTAATTCAGGATTATTAGCCCTGCATTCAGTGGAGTAGTAATTGTTAGTTTCACCACCAGTTTGAAGTGAGGCCATTATCATCTTATCTACTATATCTGATACCTTCTGTAATTTTATGTACTAGGTGTTGCTTTTCAGGAAACTCTGTTCTGCTAAGCATGCACACCTATTTCGCAGGCATTTTTAATAATAAACTACCACTCACTCCATATAGCTGTGATTGTATGCATATGGATTTTGGTCTTTGAAATGTCTATATCCCTCCAGACAGGGAGTTGGCATGTGAAGAGATAGTTAACTTGATCTATCAGCTACCCCTGCTTCTCCTCCTGCTGGATGATTTCAAAGCCCACAATCCTTTGTGGGATGGTGTTAAAATATCTGACCTACGCGAACTAATAAAACAAGGGATCACAGAACTTGACCAATGTTTATTATACAGTGCCCCCCCCTTTTGCAGTGGCATGTGGAACACATTCAGCTATCAATATTTGCTCCTTTACGCTCCCCTCCCCCCATCAGTTCTAATGGAGAATACATAGAGAACTCTCTCCAAGAGTATTCTTTTCCCAATTCTCAAGTCATTTTCCCATATCAGGTTCGTTGCAGAAACCAGTTTCTTCCCACATGCTAGGTCCTGAGGGGAGCCCTGCCTTTTCGACCCACACATCTCTGTCACCTCACTGTAGTTTATTACTTTTTATTGATATTTTAACTTGATTCTTCTTCTCGTTGTGTTTTACACCAAAAATGAAATGATTAAAGATTGCATTGACTGTGTATCTGCCCCTCAATTGTAGACCTGCATGACATGTACTTATTTCAACCTCTGTATGCTTTTATACAGATCATTGTTTCCATAATTTGTTTCTTATTGTACATTTTTACTATTCAGCGAAGACAGCATTCTGATTTTACAGTGACTGACGGTTTGCTGGTCGGGTGGGTGTACAACTTGACCTCCCACCACAGGACTCCTTCTGGGGTTTCAACTTGTTTTCTGTCACCCTCCCTTGCAACATTTTATGTTTTATTACTGCTTATGGTTGTCTTTCCTTGCATATACTTCTACCTAGTTTGGTGCCTCAGATGATAGTAGTAAAATTGCCTGTTCACCTGTATCTCCTAACTTAATCCATTAGAGGCTTTGATTTGTAAACTAAGAAGAGACTGATGACCGCTCCATATAGAGTCTAAGATGTAGTCAACCTTCTTGGCAGAAGATAGGTAATACATAAAGGGCAGTGATAAGGGATAGTTGTGGAATAATCTCCGGCTCTGGGCATGACTCCCATTCACCACCTGTAATAGAAAATTACGTAGTTAATTTTTTATTCTATTTGCAGGTACATATCTGCCATCCTGGTACATATTTTAAACACACATGCCACAGTTTCATAGCATGCTGCTAGAAGAGCAGACCATTGAGTGGAAAGGGGCTGCGTCATTTTGTTTTGGCTGCTCTATTTTTACTCGATAAAATAAGAGTTTGAGTATTCACCTGAGTGCAGAACATAATTATCAAATTTGAATTTTTTGTTAACATGACATTCTCTTTGTGTTTGCTAATGCTTGGCACTACTGATACTTGAAATCTGTGTAAGAAATTTTGTGAAATTTATGATCATTTCATCCTATGTGTTTGCATCAAAATTTTGCTTCAAATTTTGGAGTTGTTGTTACAGTTTTCCTACGACGTTTCGGAATAATGCTTCATCTGAAGAAAATGTGACTGATGTGAAAAAGTGCTGTCTCCACCACAGTGAGTTCCAGACTGACAAAACAAAGCAGGGTGAAGAGACGAATAGCTTGGCTGATAGTGCATGCCCAATCTGCCTGGAGAATTTGGAATTCTTTTCACCATCTCAAGGTCGTCAAGTAATGTCAACACTTTGTGGCCATCTGTTTTGTCAGAACTGTATTACAAGTGTTCTAAAGAGCTCAAAGGAATGTCCAACTTGCTGTCGGCGCTTGAAATTGAGTGATATCCATCCTATTTTCATACCATGAAGATTTATATGGAGAGGGGATGGGGAGGAGAGGGGGGAGAGAGAGAGAGAGAGAGAGAGAGAGAGAGAGAGAGAGAGAGTGAGTGTTAGTGAGTGAGTATGAGTGTGTGAGCGTACGTGCATGCGCAGTGCCCTCACTAAATGTGGGTAAACTCTTCACAACTGTCACTCGGCAGAGTAATCCTATGTAGCAAAATGAGGAAGTATGTAGTAATAAATGTATATGTGCGTTTTTTGAGTTGTTACTTGGATGACTACAGGTTACTGTAATAAAACTTTTTAAAATTTTAATATTCATGTCTGAAAATATTGTGTAAATTTCACAGTTCATAAAGATGCTGCTTGCTGGTTGTTTGGTAGTGTACTGGACACTCACTATATGCGTTTTATTTAATGTACAATGTTGTAACATTTTCGGCTTCATAGCCATAATGTAACTGCCTGCTGCTATTCCTTTCATTTATCATTTGCTGGGTTGTGATATGTCACTCTTACAGAAATAAACTGTAATTCCCATAAGTTAGGGTATGAATTGTCACTTCCCATTCATCTGTTGTACAGTACCTTATTTTATTTTTTTCTTGTGCTGCTCTTTCTTGTTCAATAACTGTTATGTAACATATGTTCCAAATTATATTGTATGTATTATAGTCTTTCAAGAGTTTTTTGCTATCCTCTTATCTTTTTTCCTCCTGCCAACTTGCACTGCTCTTTATCTCTGGTGCACCAACTGTTAATAATGTTTTCTAAAATCTTTTGTTTGGCCTGCTCATACACTACTGAGGAATGGTTCGGGAGTTTAATCTCAATGTGTTTAAATCTTTATTATATATACATTCATATTAGTGAGAGCTGCTAATTGCAGAATCAGCATCCCGCTGTAATGAGTGAGATGTCGAGCTCATAGAGTTTTGGTGTAAAGTTTTCTAGGAAAAAAAAAAAAAAAGGCAAGCATTGTAGTATAAAAGTGTGTGTTGAAGTGATATGAGATTTGAATTATTATTAACTACTTTGTAGTACTAGTTATCTAACCTCTACCCTGTGTTACTGAAGTAATCCTTCACTACATAAAATGTATCGGTTAATGAGAACCATTTTCCCATAATTTGAAATGAGCTTGTTTTCGTACTCTCTTAAAGAACAAAATAAATCTGTGATACTGAAGTCTCCTTTCTATTTTTTACAAAACTATGGCTGTGAACGGCAACAATTTATCTTCACATTAACTACCTATATTATTACAGTGAATTTTCTGAGAACACTATTGGGTTTTCTTTTTCAGTGTGAGTAGACTTAGGCATGTGTGTGTTAAATGATTTTACTATCAGATTACTGCCATTCTCTCGATGTTTCTACACACACCCACAGAAACGCACAACTTTCTCATATTTCTTGTTTTATTTTGTGTATAATTTCAATTAATGATAATATCAGCAATATGAATGTCTATCCCAGACTGTAAATGAATATTATCAGACAGAAATTTCCTTTCAATTGTATTCTATTGTTCCAGGTAATTCCGCAGCAAGGAGATATTTTAAGTTAAATACATATTGAATCTACAGCAAAGAATGTAGCTCCTCATCATATCTTCACATTGAATTGTTTCCAACATGTGTGTCCTTATTTTTACTCAGAATTTGTTAACGGTATTCATGCTTGTGCTCTACAAATGTGATCATTCAAAATTACTTATCACTTGCCTCGTTCAATATTAAGAATATGTACATGTTTACATAAAAAGTTTTATCCAGAGTGACATTGTTCAGAAATCGTGCCTGCTTAAAGTTGGTGCCACATCAGCTTTGAACTAATTCTTTTAGTTTGTGTTTCACCTTTTCTAAATAATATTCATAATTTATTTTCTTTAAATTTCACATCACTAATTTCATATTCCATGCTGAGTTATTGTATAAAGTTCTACTTGAATTGTATTCTGCATTGTATGCTCTAGTTATCATTCAGTATGCAAGACTGAGTTCCATGTAACAGAATGTATAATATGTTAAAATTCTATGTCGTTAATGCTTTTATGTAAGTAGTCGTATCTCCAGGTGTAAGTGAGAGAATTAATCTCCTTGAGCATTTCAATTCTTTACTAGTCAGTTAAACACAATCTAATAAGTAGTTCATCGCTCAATGTCTAGATCATATCCCTTTGATTCAACTGATACACCAATATAGCTTTGTGTGTAATCTCATTTGACTCAATAGAGAAACAGAGCAATGTTACTTGTCATAGTCTTCATAGTTAGTACCCATATGTGCCACCTTACTCCACCTGACTTCTATCTTCAATACATTCACACACACACTTAAACATTGGAACAGTGGGGTCCTACTTCAGCTCCTACAACTGTGTTCAATAATTAATCCTCCATATCATTGTAGGACCTGCCCTTGCATCATTACCAATGCTATACTACTAACACATAAATGAACTAAAGTGCTTGGCCCCTAATAGGTTAGCCACAACCACACACTCACAGTGTCAGCTAGGTACCATCAGCACTCTTATTCTCCAATGCGTACTCTATGTTGTCTTAATGATCTACACAGTATGCACTTATGAAAATTAAAGATGTCTTGAGTCAGACTCGTTCTTGTGATTTGACATGATAATTGCTTTATTTCCTTAATCTAATAACATTTCGCCTCTAATGTCAGGTGCATTTGTTACTGGTGAAGACTTACCTTCATGAAAATTCTCTTGGCCCTTTATCTTGTAAGTGGTTCATAGAGTAGGCAGTGTGGTGCAGTAAAAATTTTTATCATTCATTTCGTTTACTTTCCATCCTTGCAGTGTTACCTTTGTTTTCAGTTTCCTAGGTTTTCTACTTGTGACTAATGTGTAAATAATAAGATCTGCATTTTGTGTATTATTGATTATATTATATATAATGCTTTTACAATAACAGGTTCATTCCGCCAGTGATCAGTGCACAAATTTCTTTAAGTCTTTGTGCAGAAATGAAGCTTGCATCTATCCTGGATTTTAATTGACAAATAAACAAGATGTGGAATATTGGTGATCACTCACAGATCTGAGTATAGTAATTGCCACATGCAGTTGAATTTCTTTAGTTGATTTTGGTTGTGTTTGATGTTCACAAGTATGTTGTAGCCTTTTGTCAAAGAGTTTTTCCCCCCTGTTTTGCATTTTCACTCAGATTTATTAGAGCCGGCCGGAGTGGCCGTGCGGTTCTAGGCGCTACAGTCTGGAACCGAGCGACCGATACGGTCGCAGGTTCGAATCCTGTCTCGGGCATGGATGTGTGTGATGTCCTTAGGTTAGTTGGGTTTAATTAGTTCTAAGTTCTAGGCAACTGATGACCTCGGAAGTTAAGTCGCATAGTGCTCAGAGCCATTTGAACCATTTATCAGCCCTAAATGAACCTTTTCCTCTTGGGGAACTTAATCAGGTGATATCCTAGCTAGGGGTGTAATCCAGGCATCCACTTCAGACTTGCACGACATCAGTTCTGTTATGGTAAAATCTTTGAAAGAATGTGCATAATTTGTTCAAAAGGAGCTAAGTATTTTACACATCTAGTCTGTTTTGTAGGAATGCATATCCTGATAAACCTATTGAATTCCATAAAAATCTTTTCCAGGGAATCTGCTTCCAAATCTAAATCAGAACTAAAATGTGCATTATTTGTTTGTCGTTCAAAAAAGTTTTCCACCTGTAAAATCCAAGATGTTGCCTGTTAAAAGAGCAGTGGCTTTTGCTAACTCTAGGCAAGTAGTGTTCCGAGATCCTTTTAATGGTGGCTGATGTTTATTCTTGACAGCGTATAACTAAAGATATTTTGTGAAGACATCTTGTAAAGCAATGACATACTACACACCTATCCTAGTCTAGGGTGGGGTCCCACAGTATTCAAGGATACTAACTCCAAGGGCTTCGTCAGAATGATAGGATGTAGTTCAGTCAGACAAAACTGGTTTGAAGGGTTTGCTTTCTAGCAAAAAATATACAATTTCAAAACTTGATGACACAATAGGTAAATAACAATAGGCTACTATTTTGTTTGTATGCCTGGAAATTCTTTAATGTAGTATTTATTTGTTTATCATGAGTATTTTGTGGGAGTTTTGGTTTTACAATTCCCCATTAGTGACCCACATCTTGCAGAGGATTCATCTGTAAATAATCAGAATAGAAAGAGCCCTGATGTATGAGTAAAATGAGAAAGTCAGATGTTTGCTCAGTGAGCTGTATGGATTCAGTTGGGCATTTGCTCAGTGATCTCTATAAATGTATTAAGACCTAGTGGAAGATGTGAAAGAGTATGCGCAACAATGTTCTGTTCTCCTTCTATGTATGCAGTTTCAAAGTCAAACTCGTGAAGAGAGAGGGACCAGTATGCTTAAAAGGAATGACAATGCTTGGTGGCCACAGAAAACTTTGGCATGTTTACGCCACAGGCAATATTTAAATTTCCTGAAAGCCCAAGCAGCCGCTATTGCTTCTAACTCTTGTCACTGTGTACGATCATTCACACGCTGTGAGAACTCTGCTTGCAAAACTTATTGCACAAGTAGCAGGCTTTCTGTCACCATCTCAAATTTAAAGTAGAAATATCCCTATTCTGTTAAAACACACATCTGCAGCTAGACAAAAACCTTTATTCACATCTGGATGGTGCAAATGGTTTGCACTGATTAAGGCTCCCTTGATTGCCTCAAAATCTTTTGGCATTGACTTGAGCAAAACCAGGTGGAATTCTTACTCAAAAAATGCAGCAAGACATCAGTATTCAAAAGCTGGTCCAGAACAAATTACTAAAAAAAATGACATTAATCCAGGGAATGCTTTTACTTGTATTTTTGTGTGAGGAACAGGAAAATGCCTGATCACATCAATCTTTCCTTTCTCTGAAAGTATTGCCAGAATAGTGTCAGGCTGTCAGCTGATAGGTATAGCTGCTTAAGGGAAGTCCCTCTAACTAGGGGCTCACGTTCCGAGGATGTAATGTTTCCAAGTAGAGAAGGAATTAGCATATTTCATGAAAATATAAGAGGTTTTAGAGATAGAGTTAGTGAATTGCTTATAGATGTTGACTCTGAAATTATTGGTATATCAGAGCACCACTTAAATAATTTGACAATTCAGAGGCTTCCTTTACCAGGTACAGATTAGCTGGCTGTTTCTCAAGGAGTTCCTTGCGGGTTGGGGGAGTGCCTATGTATGTAAAAAAAAAAAAAAAAAACAAAAAAAAAAAAAAAAAAAAAACAGTATTCCATTTGAGTCCATAGACAAATCAAGACACTGCACTGAACAGATATTTTAATGTTGTGCAGGGGCAGTTGAACTTAGTGAAACTAAACTTCTAATTGTTGTTGTTTATAGGTCCCCCAACTCAGACTTTAGAGCATATCTGCTCAAGCTAGAGAGGGTTCTTGATTCACTTTGTAGGAAGTACCAGAAATTAGTTATATGTGGTGACTTCAATATTAGTTTTGTATATGATGGTGCAAGAAAAAGGATGTAGGTGATGATGATGATGATGATCATCATCATCATATGATGGTGCAAGAAAAAGGATGTAGGTAGATCTCCTAAATTCATATGATCTGATGCAGACTGTGTTTTTTCCAACTAGGGTGCAGGGGAATGGTACCACAGCCATAGACAATATTTTTATTCATTCTTCATTACTAGATGGGCATTCTGTAAAAGCGTGAATGGCACAAATTTAAACTCTAAAAGGCTTTTGTACTCAAACCAATTTCATATTTAATTACAAACTATGTCGGTAAGTTAATCCAATAGCAATCGAGAGTTTTTTATACCTTGTCAAGGAACAAGAGTGGCAGGATGTTTATAGTGCCGATAACATAGATGATAAATACACTCCTGGAAATGGAAAAAAGAACACATTGACACCGGTGTGTCAGACCCACCATACTTGCTCCGGACACTGCGAGAGGGCTGTACAAGCAATGATCACACGCACGGCACAGCGGACACACCAGGAACCGCGGTGTTGGCCGTCGAATGGCGCTAGCTGCGCAGCATTTGTGCACCGCCGCCGTCAGTGTCAGCCAGTTTGCCGTGGCATACGGAGCTCCATCGCAGTCTTTAACACTGGTAGCATGCCGCGACAGCGTGGACGTGAACCGTATGTGCAGTTGACGGACTTTGAGCGAGGGCGTATAGTGGGCATGCAGGAGGCCGGGTGGACGTACCGCCGAATTGCTCAACACGTGGGGCGTGAGGTCTCCACAGTACATCGATGTTGTCGCCAGTGGTCGGCGGAAGGTGCACGTGCCCGTCGACCTGGGACCGGACCGCAGCGACGCACGGATGCACGCCAAGACCGTAGGATCCTACGCAGTGCCTTAGGGGACCGCACCGCCACTTCCCAGCAAATTAGGGACACTGTTGCTCCTGGGGTATCGGCGAGGACCATTCGCAACCGTCTCCATGAAGCTGGGCTACGGTCCCGCACACCGTTAGGCCGTCTTCCGCTCACGCCCCAACATCGTGCAGCCCGCCTCCAGTGGTGTCGCGACAGGCGTGAATGGAGGGACGAATGGAGACGTGTCGTCTTCAGCGATGAGAGTCGCTTCTGCCTTGGTGCCAATGATGGTCGTATGCGTGTTTGGCGCCGTGCAGGTGAGCGCCACAATCAGGACTGCATACGACCGAGGCACACAGGGCCAACACCCGCCATCATGGTGTGGGGAGCGATCTCCTACACTGGCCGTACACCACTGGTGATCGTCGAGGGGACACTGAATAGTGCACGGTACATCCAAACCGTCATCGAACCCATCGTTCTACCATTCCTAGACCGGCAAGGGAACTTGCTGTTCCAACAGGACAATGCACGTCCGCATGTATCCCGTACCACCCAACGTGCTCTAGAAGGTGTAAGTCAACTACCCTGGCCAGCAAGATCTCCGGATCTGTCCCCCATTGAGCATGTTTGGGACTGGATGAAGCGTCGTCTCACGCGGTCTGCACGTCCAGCACGAACGCTGGTCCAACTGAGGCGCCAGGTGGAAATGGCATGGCAAGCCGTTCCACAGGACTACATCCAGCATCTCTACGATCGTCTCCATGGGAGAATAGCAGCCTGCATTGCTGCGAAAGGTGGATATACACTGTACTAGTGCTGACATTGTGCATGCTCTGTTGCCTGTGTCTATGTGCCTGTGGTTCTGTCAGTGTGATCATGTGATGTATCTGACCCCAGGAATGTGTCAATAAAGTTTCCCCTTCCTGGGACAATGAATTCACGGTGTTCTTATTTCAATTTCCAGGAGTGTACAATGCTTTCCCTAACACATTTCTCATGTTCTTTGAAAGTTGCTTTCCATTAGAACGTTCTAAATGGGGTACTAGCAGTAACAGGCAGCACGGGTGGCTGACGGGTGGGATAAGGATATCATGTAGAACAAAGCGGGAATTATATCAAAATGTTAGAAATAGTCACAACCAAGCTACAGTAGCACATTGCAAACAGTATTGTAAGGTGCTTAAAATGTTATTAGTAAGGCAAAGAATATGTGGTACGCAAACAGAATAGCTAATTCACAGGACAAAATTAAAACCATATGGTGAGTTGTGAAGGAAGTGTCTGGTCAGCAACACAAGGTCGACGATACAAAATCAGTTTGCAGTAAAAATATTTGTTACTGATAAATATAAGTACAGTATTTAACAATCATTTTCTGAGTATTGCTGGTGAATTAAATAAAAATTTAGTTT
This sequence comes from Schistocerca nitens, assembly GCF_023898315.1. Classification (NCBI taxonomy): domain Eukaryota; kingdom Metazoa; phylum Arthropoda; class Insecta; order Orthoptera; family Acrididae; genus Schistocerca; species Schistocerca nitens. The sequence continues at coordinate 343,110,769 of NC_064622.1, forward strand.
CTACAGGAAATCCTATAACTTTCTTGGCAAATGTCATTCTAATATTGATGCCTGAAATACTCCTCTGTGATACAGACAAGAGGGAGATTGAGTCAATAATTAAATCACTAAAGACTAAGGACTCTCATGGTTATGATGGAGTGTCTAGCAGAATATTAAAGTGCTGTGCTGTACATGTTAGCCCTGTATTTAGCCATATTTGTAATTTTTTCCGTTAGGAATACCGTATTTACTCGAATCTAAGCCGCACTTTTTTTCCGGTTTTTGTAATCCAAAAAACCGCCTGCTCGCTTAGAATCGAGTGCAAAGCAAGCGGAAGTTCTGAAAAATGTTGATAGGTGCCGCCACAACTAACTTCTGCCGTCGAATATATGTAGCGCTACACAAGCATGCTTTGTGGGCACAAAGATAAATACTGGCGCCAAAACCTCTGCATCAGTAAATAAATTTAAAAAAAAAAGGTAGTAGACGAGCTTTTTTTTCTCCGCCCCAAATTTCGACCACTGCATTTTCATACATTATCCAACGAAGTAAATACAAATTCCGTATTGTTCGTCTTCGAATGTAGCAGAACTTCAATGTACTACGAAAAGACGACAGACAAGACTGTTAGAGATGTTTGTCAATATCGCCAACTCTACGTTCCGAGTTTTTTCCTACCTGTGAGAAGAGATGGTTGCTAATAGGAACCTGATGAAATGTGAATCACATGCAGTATTCTGTTCACCATAAGAATAATACGAATATAAACATTTTGCCATGTATTCTTTCGTGTTTGCTGCTATCTCATTTAAATCCTGTCTGCCTAATGAACTACGAAACTAGAGTGAGACAACAGCAAACACGGAAGAATATACGTATCGTGTCATGTTTATATTCGTATTATTCTTATGCCTAATAGTGATACAGTCAGAAATGAAGCACGGCAACTGACTAAATTTTAAATGTAAGATGACTAATTTCTGTGCAGAATTTGATGTACTAAAGAAGCGGCTGCAAAGATTTTCAAAAAATTTTCGCTGAACTCCCGTTCAGAACATGTTCTATCATACGCAGTCCATTATTTGGTTCTTGTTGATCATTATCAAAGAAAGCAGCAGTGTAAGTAACAACAAATAGCAGTCTCTTGCCATTGTTTCGCTAATGAGACGATTTTTTAAAGCGGCGGTAGTGCGCACAAAAGCAAGTCATGCCGCGAGCAGCGACAGGCCGTAAACACGCACTATCAAAATGCGACAAACAATGCATGACACAGTACAGTAATGCATTTTCAGCTTAAAGTGACGTAAACACCTATAACAAAGAAAACGGCACTTATCAGATCAAAGCAAAATAAGCAATCGATTCCAACCAGACGAAGCACGTGAAAAAGGAAGGGTACCCGTATAAATACGGACGGAGTGCCTGACGCATAGCAATGGCTACCTGGTAAAGCTTAACTGCTAAGCTTACGACTCGAACCAAACTACTGTAGCTGTATCGTCTTTCATTCGACCTAAATTGTGTCTCATATTACATTGGACCAACTTTGTTTCGATTTGGAGGTGCGGCCTAAAACTTTTCTCTCCCCTTGAATTTCGAGCCTCAAATTTCAGTTGCGGCTTAGATTCGGGAAATTTTTTTTCCCTTTATTTTGAGTCTCATTTTTCAGGTGCGGCTTAGATTCGAGTAAATACGGTAGTCAGTTTCGTGAGTGATTAAAGTACTCAGTAGTAAAGCCACTTGATACAGAGGGAGAAAGGGATAATGTAGATAATTTTAGACCTATTTCTATGCCATCAGTGTTTGCAAAAGTTATTGAAAAGGCTGTGTATGTAAGGATAAGTGATCATTTCATATCACACGATTTGCTATCAAATGTAGAGTTCGGCTTTAGAAGTCGTTTAACAACTGAAAATTCTCTTTTTTCTGTGAGGTACTGGATGGGCTAAACAAAAATGTTTTAAACACTAGGCAAGTTTTTTGATTTAACTAAGGCATTTGATTGTGTTTATCACAAAATATTGCTCCAGAAGTTGGACCATTACGGAATACAGGGAGTAGCTTACAATTGGTTCACCTCTTACTTTAGCAACAGGCAGCAAAAGGTCATTATTCGCAATGTTGATAACGACTGTGATGTGGGGTCTGAGTGGGGTACGGTCAAGTGGGGAGGTGCCCCAGGGATCAGTGTTGGGGGCCACTCCTGTTCCTTATTTATATAAATGACATGCCCTCTAGTATTACAGGTAATTCCAAAATATTTCTGTTTGCTGATGACACTAGTTTGGTAGTAAAGGATGTTGTGTGCAACATTGGCTGAATTTCAAAAAGCACAGTTCATGACCTAAGTTCATGGCTTGTAGAAAATAAACTAACACTAAATCACAGTAAGACTCAGTTTTTACAGTTTCTAACACACAATTCAACAAAACCTGACATTTTAGTTTCACAGAACGGGCATATGATTAGTGAAACTGCACAGCTCAAATTTCTAAGTGTTCAGATAGATAGTAAACTGTCATGGAAAACCCACGTTCAGGATCTTGTTCAGACTTAATACTGCCATTTTTACTATTCGAACGGTATCAGGAGTGAGTGATCGTTCAACAAAAAATTAATCTACTTTGCTCATTTTCGTTCGCTTATGTCGTATGGTGGTATATTTTGGCGTAATTCTTCCCATTCTAAAAGGATATTTTTGGCTCAGAAATGGGCAGTTTAGACAATAAGTGGTGTAAGTTCACAAACTACTTGTTGACCCCTGCTCATGAGTCTGGGTATTTTGACATTGGCCTCATCTCTGCCCAAACTCTTTGCCTTTACAAATGTCTGCTTGTGTCTGTGTGTATGGATATGTGTGTGTGTGCGAGTGTATACCTGTCCTTTTTCTCCCCTAAGGTAAGTCTTTGCGCTCCCGGGATTGGAATGACTGCTTACCCTCTCCCTTAAAACCCACATCCTTTCGTCTTTCCTGCTCCTTCCCTCTTTCCTGATGAAGCAACTGTTGGTTGTGAAAGCTTGAATTTTGTGTGTATGTTTGTGTTTGTTTGTGTGTCTATCAACCTGCCAGCGCTTTCGTTTGGTAAGTCACAACAACTTTGTTTATTCCTTACTGTAATTTCTTGTTAACAATATTAGCTTATTCTCAAGAATAAGCAGCTTTCACTCGGTTAATACTCGGCAGAAATCAAACCTGCATTTGGATCGGACTTCCTTAACTCATGTGTAAAAAGCTGTGCAGTATACTGCTGCATCCATTTTCAGTAAGCTACCACTTGAATTCAAAAATCTTAGCTGTAATCCACGTGCTTTCAAATCAAAACTGAAGAGTTTACTCTTGGGTTACTCCTCCTATTCTGTCGAGGAGTTCCTTGAAAAATTAAGCTGATTCTTGTTGTATTGTTGACTGTGTGTACTTAAACTTATGGACTGACATTTTTCAGGTTCATAAACATTTATTTTTATCGGTTAACACTTTTCTGTTGTAATTTCATGTACTGACATGTTCCATGACCTTGGAGATTTGCTCCTCAATTTGGTCAACTTGATGTGTAAATAAAAAAATCAAAACGCCCTTGGACAACTAGGAAATCCAGGAAGAACTCAAGAATTTTTTCATCTGGGAGAAAAATGGAAAAAAAACACAGGAATTTTTCATGGTATTAGTTTTCAGCTAAATTTTTATAATTTTGACTGGTAAGAAATGATAATCTAACAAATAATTTTACTGTGTATCACTACTGCAGCAATAAATAATGTAGAAGAGGAAAAAATAAAATTTATGTTGCAAAGGATATGCGTCATTTACAACACAGTGCACACACAAGTGTCTGCCATTAGCAAACAAAGGCTTTAGGATGAAGACTATGCAATACTTCATAACGACAAACTACGGTATATCCAATGATCGTGACATCACAACTGTTTACATTACATTCATTTGAGATCTTGCCAGCGGGTTCATGCACATGCAGTTAAGTCGCTAATGAGCAGTACCTTCTTCCACTTCTGGCTATTAGCTGTTTCAGCAGTAGCGACAAGCAGCTATAGGCAACCCAGAACATTTTTTCTGACTCACCCAAGTTGCCAAATTCACTTTGAGTTGCAGAGGCGAGGGTTAGTCTCCACATGACTCACGTTTACGTTCATTGATTTTTCTGTCTCCTTGTCTTTTTGTAGTTCTCACATCAAATGAAAACAATGGCTTTTCCTACTTCATTCTTGAGATGTTGCTTCTTGTCCTTTGTGCAGTATATCTTCTCGTTTTTCTTTCTCTTGTTGCATGGGCCATTCACAGCTGTTCATGCAGCACGTCCGGCCATCTCATGGTCATTCGCCAGTGGACCTTGTTGCCCATGGCACTGACAAGACGGTTTCCCAACTGATGCAGTGATGCGTAAAATTTTCTCATAGATTACTGGAATCAATCACTTAGCATCAGAATTCTGGCAATCCTTATAACACCTCTATTTAACATTTTATTCTTTCAATATGCACTTAAAATTTTCTCAAAAATTATCATTGCCATCAATTTTGAGTTTTAACCAACTTTGTGTACCTAGTGTCATGAGAAGTTCAGACTGTGGCACTTTGTTGTGAATGCTTCAGCAGCTGATCACTAGGACATTAATACGCTCACCCAGGGCATCTCTTTGGATTTTATGCTGACACTTCCTCATCACCTACAGCTATTGTTATCTGTTGTGGACGATGGGTAACCTAATCTGGAAAACCCTTGTCTGCATGCCAAACCCAATTAGCTACATAGGTAGCAGCCTTTGTTGTGTACTGCACGTGACTCCTACAGTACAAGTGCATGAAGTCACATCCTAGCTTGCCACAGAACATCTGGTAGGAAGATTGAGTTTAACATCTCGTTGACATCGAGGTCATTAGAGACAGAGCACAAGCTCGGATTGTGCGAAGGATGGAGAAGGATATTGGGTGTGCCCTTTGAAAGGAACCATCCCAACATTTTCCTTGAGTGATTTAGGAAAATTACGGAAAACCTAAGTGTAGATGGACGGATGTGGGTTTGAACCACTGTACTGCTTTGCTCACTCAGAACATTTGAAGCCTCTGTATCAAGCCTTCCCTAGACTTGGAACGTGGAGGTCACGATCGGTTCCTGGATAATGCTGCTCATCATGAGCTTTGTTGGAACTCCCTGAGCAAGGCTGGTATTCTCAGTCTTCTCTGCCAGTCGCTGGATTGATCCAAGTAGGACCTCAAAGTTCAGATGACAGGCATTGTTTGTTCCTCTGTGTGCCACAATCCACTGTTGGTTGCAACATGTTCCATAAATTGCTACCATAATAGTCACTCATGTTGAATGAGGCCCCCCAGGCCTATGTACTGAGTGCACTTGGGGTTCCTTTCAGTCATTTGCTGACATTTATATTGGTGTAGAAGAATGCACACTTCTGACACCAAGTATAAAGGGTGCCTAGATTGTTCTCCACCTGAGATGGCTGTGGGAGCAGCAAAGGAGAAAGTTCATGGATACAAGTAACTTTTTATTGCAGATTATTACTCCCATTAGTCTTCAGTGCTATTAGTATTGAATCCTGGGGAGTGCAGGAAATATACCAACACGATGTCTCCAGTGTGTTGACCACCTAGCACAACACTGTCCGCCGCGTCCTGCCAATGCTGCTGTCCAGGGAAGTCTACTGTTATATGTCCATGGCTTGATGGTCCAACATTGGCTGCTGTCACCGTTAATATGGCAACTGGTGTTCACTCCCCAGTGGCTCAGAGCAAAGGAGTCCTCCGTTTCAATCTCAGCAGGTGTGGGGATGGCTGGACCCCAACATTGTAGTCCTGTGAAGAGTGCTCAGCTGTCCTGGCACCAAAGCGGTCAAGTGGTGAATAGAAGTTTGAGCCCCAGTGGCGGTGGTGGCAGTGTCATTGATATGGTGCTGCCCAGCACTGGCTAGACATTATGCTACTGCTCAGCTGTTCAACAGTGATGGGCTGGCCATGGGGGTTTAAAAGCAGCTGTCTGGAGCTGATTATGTGAAGAAGTCTTGTTTTTGTGTCATGCGGAAATGTCTCGAACATTGGCCACTGACTGCGCAGTTGTCATAGGGTAGCGGGTTGAACCGTAGAAAATTCCTGAAGTTTGGTCAGTGTCTCGGGCCATTGACTTGGTTTCCTGTCGCCCTTGACAGGGTAGCTTGCACTATCACTGATAAGCCACTCACAGTAAAGTGGATGAGTTGTGATGGATTCAGTACTTCCCATAGAGGAGATGAGTCAAAATGAGTGGATAGTGCTTGACGTACCTTTGGTATTTATGGAAGGAAAGACATGTAACACGAAAGCTACTGTTTATTTACTGGCTGATTAGTTTTTGGCTTTACCCATTTTCATAAGTGACGCACTCATATTTGGCTGCTGTGGACAGTTCTATTTATGTCATCACATTTAAATGTATCTCATTATCTTCATTAACCAGCATGATGTGATCCACATAGCAACGATATTTTATACACACCAGAAAATTTGCTCTAATTGGATTACACATGGTCTGTGAAAATGGGTAGAGCGTGAAACTAACCAGTCAGTAAATAAGCAGCAGTTTGAGTTAAAATTTCTTTTCTTCAGTATTTGAGAGCTGCAAGTCTTGACAAACTTAAATCGTTTGGTATCTGGCACACAACCCTTGGTAGCCCTTCCACAGGGCATATATGCCCCAGGAATTTTTCATTGTTTTAGTTTTTGTAATTTCGACTTGTAACGGCTCATACTCCGACGAAGAATATTACTTTAATCTGCCGTTGCCGAATAATACTGTAGCAATAAACCATAAACGAGAGATAAACATCAAAGTAAAATTTGAGTTGCAAAGAAAATGCGCCATTTACAACAACAAAACACGGTGAGCACAAAGCATCCGCCGATAGCAAAGTTCTTAAACGGCTTTAGGACTAAACTATGCAATACTTCATAACAACAAACTGCTTTCGGTGAGTGTGACATCACAACTATTTAAATTAGATTCGTTTGAGCAGTTGCCAGCAGGGTTCATGCGGAGCTGAAGTCGCGTATGAGCAGCACCTTCTCTCGCTAGTTGAAGTGTGGATGTCATGCCTAAAGCAGAAATTGCAACCAGCCGGATGCTACCCGGAAAAAAATTTTTTGGTGTAGGTGAGTTACCAGATTCACGCATGCGCAGAGCAGTCACAGTAGTAGTGAAGAGTAGTCTCTACAAGACCTGCGTTTACATTTCGTGATTTTGCAGTTCTCTCTTCGTTTACAGCTCTCATGTCAAATGGAAACAAGACATTTCTGTGGCTGGGAGCTATGAAATGAATTAAGACACTCATAATTACGGAAGATTAAAACATGTTATTACTTTGTTTCCTGATTTTATTTCCACGTAATTGGCAACCAAGCATTAATCGCTTTGCAGAACAATGAAAGTGCTAAAGAAATTTGGCACTTATTAATATTTTTCCGCAGAAGCAGTAAAATTATTTGAAAGGGAATGTTTCATTCCACCGTATTAGCTAATTTCATCTGTTCGCTGAATTTCAAATGCACGTTTTTATCTTCTGTCATTATGCCATAATAAAGAACCAAACATGAGATAATACAGCAATGGCACTCCAAGAAAATTGGCTTTGCGAAAACCACGGTGAAAAGCCGTAGCAGAACTCTGCCTTCTGTGAAAAACAATACTTTTCGACCACAATAAATGTTATAACAATTGACTGGTATCTCCTCTAAGTTTGACGTTATTTCTTAATTTGTGTCGCTCACGCCTTAAACTGACAAAACATCAGTCTTCAGTAAATTGTAGACTGGCAGCGCACCATGTTTTATCATCGTAACCCCCCCCCCCCCCAAAGATTTATATTTGCTCCTAGAGTAGAATATAAACTGCCACTTATACAATTTCTTGGCTTCACAAGTATCCTTGTTAATTTCAGTTTGAAAAAGTCACAAAAAGCTTAATATTCTTAGTTCTAGTGTATACAAACAACTGGTTGTTTAATTTTTCTGCTTATAGCTTTTGGCAATGTTGTGTCGATGTAAACTTTATTGGAAATGTTACATAAAGTACTGCGGAATATTAATAAAAAAATCTGTTAAAGTCACCACGTTCTTTTTTAAGTTGTAGAGAATAGTTTTGGAATGAATATTGTGCGAAACACTGCTTTCTAATTTTGCATTTCTTATCTGGATAGGATATAATAAAACAATTGCATTAGGTACAGCAACGCCCGCCTCGGTAGCTGCGTGGTCAGCGCGACAGAATGTCAATCCTAAGGGCTCGGGTTCGATTCCCGGCTGGGACGGAGATTTTCTTCACTCAGGGACTGTGTGTTGTGTTGTCCTAATCATCATCATTTCTACAGTCTACCAGACAGGAGGCGCCTTTTGTGTGTGTGTGTGTGTGTGTGTGTGTGTGTGTGTGTGTAGCAACGCCGCGTGTCCCCTACGAACAACATGCCGCAGTGCTATATACATGGTCACGTCTGATTCCAATCAGAAATGCGACGAAATGTTATGAACAGAGCAAATACCACGTAGTGATGCGTTGGAAGTATGATAGCAAAAGCAGAAATGGATACAGATGTCAAAAGCCAATTTTAGCAGAATCAGAAACGGATGCAGAAGCTGAAATTTATATATTAACCCTTCATTATACACTTTTTTTTAGAAGTTAAAATATTTTTTTTGTACTTCAAATTGTTCAAGGATGTTAGGAAAAATGTTGAAAAAAAAATAAGATGTTTTTAATTCAGAAAAAAATTTATTTTTATTCAGTTTGCATTTATGCAAAACTGTTGGAAACTTACCATATACACTCATAAGTGATACTTTGCACATATGCAAAATCGTGTGTTTTTCACACAAAAAGGTTAACTGTAAAAAATATTTTTTTTCATGTCAAATTAACAACAGATATGAAAGAATTAATGACATATTCGAAAATTAATGAAGGACACTTGTCTTAAACACTATGGAATGCAAGAAAGCAGTTTTTGTCAGTAACACTTTGCACATATGCAAAAGCTTGTGGTACCTGTGCATCAGCGACAGCTTCATTCTCATCATCCTTCAAACAATAATTATTTGAATTATGTGTATTAACTACAGTAGCCTCAGGCTCGCTATCACTATCTGCAGATTCCATATCATTTACGTTTATTGTCGGGTCTTCATCTGAATCGTCAAAAACTAACCCATCTTCACTGCCAGAAGGGCATTCTAGGGACATGAATTCTTCATACGTCATCACTTTACGTCGTCCATTGTCGAAATATGAGAATGACTCCATTACAGCACTCGAACTATCACGATAAACTAGAAAAAATCAGAAAGAAGGAAACGCTGCGTTCTCATCGTTCGATTGTGGTTTCACTTCGTAAAACTCTTTTCTATTATTTTTGCTTTGTTTTATTATTGTGATTATTACTATTATTATTTGCGTAACAACGCATATACGAAAAGAGCCGCGAAATACCTTTTAGTAATGCTGTGCCATGAATTTCTTTATAATCATTAATTTTCCACAAAACAGAATATATTGGGTTCTTATTGTTCTGTATCTGGCTTTCTATTAAAGGAACATTTTTCGTTACTGTAACTCACTATAAAAGTCAACATATCTTCCCTACTTTATCGTTATTGAAAATGAAAATTACTTTTTTATGAATACTGATGTTACAGTTCGCAAAGATTGTTCAACATCAAAATTTTGCAGTGGATTTTTGTTAAGAATAAAACACCAATAATTACCACGACTAGCACAAGAACATGAGACTATTGTCGGAGAAAAACACGTTTTTACTATAAGGTTTGCCAGACCAGAACTAAGCACAGCAAAATTCCTGTTATGTTACGAAGGTAAATTATCTCTTTTGTACTGTTAGTAATACATTATCAGCAGCCCGCGTCAACCTGTAAAACACATCACAAAATCTGCTCCTCTGCTCTGCAAGTCCGGAAGCTGAAAGAGATGATTTTATTTCACTATTACCTTCCCGCTTCTTTGCGGTATGATAGATTTCTTTTAATGCAGTTTGAATGCGCCGCGGCAGTGGCTCGTTCGTACGTAGCGCAGCTCTGCACCACGGATAATATTTAAATAACTGAAAATGTCTCAAAAGGATGGGATAATATTCCAAGCAAGCTACTACAGATAATAATGCAAGGTTTCATTAAATAACTCTATTCAAAACATTCAAATATGTTAACTAATACACACCTTTTAAAATGAGTACGTAATGGCGTACATCTATCGACCATGACAAAAGAAAACTACGTTAGCATTTACTACAGCGTCACAGGCTATCTTACTCCCGTAACTCCAAGAAGAAGACAAAGAAATTAATGTTCGTTCTGTATTATTTATACTAGTCGTATTTTTTCATCTTTGTATGATATTTATCGTCTGTGCGGTTTCAGTACTCGCCGACACAGATATTATCTAAAATAAATAATAATAATAAAAAAATACATAATTCCATACAATAACAAAATATGATACAATTTTGTTTTATTTTTGCTACATAATGTCTTTTGCTCATAGACGTTACAGTGGATAGAAGTATTATTACGCACTACTGCACATATGCAAACGAAATTGATTTGTATACTACTCACATATTTATTAGCAGAAATACAAGATGAATGGAGCAGAAAACTCTACAAAGGTTGTAGAAGCACTACAAATTTTTTGCATTCACGTGTTCTTCCTTTCAACTACTGACAATCACCGCCGAAAGAGAGCAATGTCAGCCTGACTTACAATGCTACTCACAGCAACACACATTGTCGCGTCATACACTCAATAGCACATTCTAGGGGCATAATCTTATCAGTTACCCTCATAAGACAACACAGCAAAGCAGTTTCAAGCGTTAAACTTCAAGAACAACGGCGGAAAGAGATTTGAAACTTTGCTTTGCACATCTGCAAAGCAACGCAGTGAAGGGTTAAGAAAACTAACAATTCTTTACCTATTTTTAATTATATTAATACTCAGAATTTATCAGTGGCAGATTACATTTAACAAAGAGTAATTTTGCAACTTTTTCACCCTGTAGTTTATTTCGATGTTCTTCATATATGAGGCCAGCTCCACTGAATAATTGTTGACTGGCTACGGTACTAGGAGGAAATGACAAATATTGGCGAGTGAGTGCTAATAGATATTGGTACTTGCTTCCATTTGATTTCTATCACATTAGCGGATCGTCTTTTACAGGAAGTCTTATTTCCTTTTTGTACTCCCGTAGGTTTGCTTTTAGCATCAAAAGCAAATTGTCATTTTCGTTTTGCATAGTGGTCTGGCTGATCTTCGTTCATATTTAACGTGAATTCTAACGTTTGTAAGGCTGATTTTCAATTTCAAATCGGCCGCTTTTAGAGCTATTAGGTATGCAGTCATTTGAGGTGAGTTTGGATATCTTTCATCATCATCAAATTAAGTATTTGGCACTTATCTTGCTCTGTGACGAAGCCTTTGAAAAATTTTGACTTGCGATACAAGTCTAAATACGCTGCAATTATGAAATTATAGTTTTTGGTCAGTTCTTTATATCTTCTGATGATGTACCGTAAGCTGGAGTTACTTTGCATCTGAGGGGTAGCTTTGCACCATTATTAGAGAACTATTTGTAAGACGCTTGTGACGACCGAGGGAACTAAATCAATTTGTTTTCCCCTTTCGGCGATAGATGGCATGCAAATGCATTGTGTCAGCAATAATCGACGACAACGAATATCTTCATTGTTGGAGTTGGTGAACTTATCCAGTGAGTGAAATATAAGTGAAATTAATTATATTCCATCACAACCAGCATGCTTAACAAGAATGTAAGATTCATATCAAATTACTTTTTATTTATGTATTCACAGTGTCTGATATAGTTTGTTAATCTCATGTGAAAGTATTTCGTGCCTGAGAACAATATTGTCACCAAGACATATTCAAGGCTAATATGGGATTACATTGCACCAGTTAATTAGATTATGTTATCGCCATTTGGTTTTATATTATTAAATTGTGTCATTATCATTAGAGAAACATTCTAAAACTTTAAATTGTATAATTTAACTTATTTGAATTGTTTAGATTTGTTGTCTGTTTCTCACTTCAGTCATGCCAAGGGTATACAAATGCTGCTTAGGTTCCGGACAGTATAATAACTACTCACAGGAAAAAATGGAAGTGTGTCTTGAAGCAGTAAGAAGTGGAAAAATGATCTAGAAGGCCGCTGAAGCTTATTTCAAAATCCTCAGGAGGACAATTAATTATAAACTGAAGAGCAAACACTCCAAGAAGCCAGGAAAACCACTTGTTTTTCACCTCAAGAAGAGGAACTGTTTGTTGATTGTATTATAAAATTGAGTAATTTTGGGTTCCCAGTCGATCAATTCGACCTGGAGCATATTGTTAAGTATTGCTTGAAAGCCAGGGGAAGGTATATGCCCCAGTTCAAAAACAGCTTATGAAGTAATGATTGGATTAAATCTTTTATGAAATGGCATCAGTGCATGTCTGCCCACTTTGCTGCAAATATATATATATATATATATATATATATATATATATATATATATATATATATATATATATATATATATATATATATATATATAAGAAAACAAGAGCTGGAATTAGTGCACAAGTTCTGCAAGACTATATATGAAACTGAGAAAGATGTTCCAAAACAGAACATCTGGAACTGTGATGAAACGAACTTGAGTGATAATCCTCATGGTCAGAAGAAAGTGTCTACCGAGGGGAATGATACTATGAAACACATCAAAAACTAGAATTTCCTTGATGTACTATTGCAACGCAGCTGGAGATCTTCTTCCTCGTTATCTTGTATATAAGGCTGCCCAAATGTGGAGTACATGGACTGAAATTGGGCCAAAAGGTGCCAGGCACAACACACCAAGTGGGTGGTTTAACTCTTGTAACATTTTTTGATTGGTTCCAGTCTATGTTGTTTCCAAGACTTAAACAGTTAGAGGGGAAGAAAGTGGTGATAGGAGATAATTTATCGTCACACATCATGCAAAATGTGCTAAATTTATGGCTGCAAAATGAAATCTATTTTGTGTGTGCCCTCCCCCTCCCCCCCAATAGTACTCATCTTACACAGCCCTTAGATGTTTCTTTCTTTGGACCGTTGAAGAGAAAGTGGAAATGTATTTTATCCCAGTACAAAGACAGCCCAAACGAAATAAAAAAAATACTGTGCTTTAAAAAACCGGATTTTCCAGCAATTTTGAAATCTGTTTTCTTAAAGTGTGGAATATACCCATGCACTGTTGCACCCCTATTAGTACAACTACCAACATCAAGTTTCAATGCAGAGGACGTTGAAACGAGTTTCACTAAATACCTAGAAGAGAAATGAAAGTCTAGTTATGACAGGAAGCGAATACAAGTACAAGCAGGTAAAAGCATTGCCCATGCAAGTCATGGTTCTACTTCGTACTCATCTACTGCAATTCAGACGTCACCATCAGCCGCTAGAAACTTTTCATGAGGATGTTTGGGGAATTTGTTGTCCTCCAGTATGAAGGTGAAATATTTCCTGGGCAGAAACTGAAAGTTAAAGAAGACTGTGTAGTTATCAAAGCAATGCAACAATTCACCAAATCATGGAAATGGCCAGAAAGGGATGACATAATGGAGTACCAAGGGGAGGATGTACTTGGAGGAATTAATCCTCCCAAGCAAATATCTAGGAGAGGCTTGTATTCCGACCCATAAATTGATATGAAGTGGTCTGCCTAATTGTTTACATAGATATTTGTGTTATGATGCCAAATAAGTTAACCATATTTTTCTTACTGTATCAACTTATAACATTATTTTTGTATTTATAAAAGACATTTTGATTTTAAAAATAAAGCACTATTTAACCTGAAACATAATACGTTGATTACTTGTTGATTTTAAGGTACAATGTATGACTCAGACGGTCAAATAGTGCACCATATCTCATAAAGTAAAAGCAAAGTTATGTTAGTGGAAAGCAGCCCCTTCCAGTGGGTAGCTTTGCACCATTTTTTAGTACAATATAAAACAAATTTCATTTTTCGAAAATATGACTCATTAATCATGTTCCTAAATCCTTCTGGAGGTTTACAAATAAATTTCATCTAAAAATTCTAACTACAAGTATCTCATTTTGCTCAAAAGCAAATTTTTGACAATAAAGTGGTACAAAGCAACCCCATATCAGTTTTTGTTTCATCTTGCTGTAAAGTGGTGACAAGAACTTGAATTTGCAGTATGACTGATGAAATTCTCACTTGAGAACTGCCTAAGCTTCTAGTAATTTCTTCGGAAGTTTTCATTACTTCTACAAATTTTTGAAGATTTATCCAGTCGTCAGTGGAGATCATTGTAATTGGATTTGAACGTAAGTGCAAAATTAGCGAACCCTTGAGTTTTTAAAATTGCTCCATCATATAGAACATGCTATTCCAATTGGAAATAAAATAAATTAAATTAGCAGAAAGGATTTTCATAACAAAACACACAATACTTACACTAAAGATATACTATAAAACTAAAATTCATTTTTATATATATTTAACAATATGTACCAAGCTGGGAAATTCTGAATAACAGATAAAACAGGTTGATTAAGGCTCCCCTTTGAAATTTTGCCTTCTTGGCTTGTGTGACCAAGTACGATGGAAATGGATGGCGATTTTTCTCAATTTAGCAGTTAAGTTGTAGGTACTCCTGTGATTCCACAGCAGCTCAAATACAAGGTTGAATGTGATGTGTTACACAATTCACATAATGAAAGACAGACAACTGCAATGGCTTAATCATGTTAGAACCAATGTCACGAACAATACAACACACTGCCTGATGATTTATGCTCCATTCTTGAAGTATCGTTTCAGATTTTGTCGATATTGCGTCACCAGTATGGCGCCCAGTCATGACTTCACATTTCAAAATTATAGACATCTTGTGAAAATCCGTTGAAATACGAGGGTGGTATGAAAAGTTCTCAGAATCACAACAAGAGGTCGGCAGGTACTATCGCAACAAGTTGTTCACGTGATATTAATTGGACTGTTGCCTGTAAACACTTGCCATGTGAGTGCTCTTGGAAGAGAGCTGTGGTGGTAATGTGGCTCTGTTGTTGTTCCTGGGTAGTGATCTGCAGAGAATGAAAAAAGAGATTTGAACAGTGATTAAGTACTAAGCAAAGACATGTACGAAAGCAAAGGACATTCACGCCAATTTCCAGAATACACTGGGGGACTCTGCTCCTTCATATTCAACTGTTACCAAGTGGACAATTTATTTTAAATTTCGTTGGGAGGATGATGATTCACGCAGCGGTCGGCCAAGATGTGTCACTACTCCAGAAATCACTGCAAAAGTGCACAAAATGGTCAAGGAGGATCGCCGATTGAAAGTGCGTGAAATTGCTCACGCTTACCAGATGTCGTCTGAAAGGGTATATCACATTTTAACTGAACAATTAGAAATGAAAAAATTATCTGCAACATGGGTGCCGCTATTCTTGACGCGTGCCCACACACACGAGCCATCACCATAGCAAAATTACACGAACTAAGGTCTGAATTGTTGCAACATTGCCTTATTCACCCAATATGGCTCCGTCAGACTCCCATTACTTCCCAAAATTGAAAATTATTCTTGGTGGATGAAGATTCACTTCAAATGAAGAATTGATGGCTGGAGTAGACAACTATTGTGCAGGCCTGGAGGAAACTCATTTTCGAGATGGGATCAAGGCACTGGAACATCGTTATACCAAGTGCATTAATCTACAAGGAGAATACACTAAAAAATAAAAAAAATGTTTCAGTGATGTAAGTACTTTTTTTTCCATTCCGAGAACTTTTCAAATCACCCTTGTATAATGAGAAATCAAACTAAGTTATGAAGTTTCAGAATGTAAATCAGACCATTTGTCAGTTGTTAAAGATATTTTTTTCAAATTCTACAAGTAAATTTTTGATTTTTCTTACCCGCTTATTGTAAATGCTATGACACAAATATGAAGGGAAAAAAATCACGACCTGTGAACTTATTCTTTGAAAGAGCAGCATTTATTACTCAGTGAAAGTCGGTACCCTCAACAAAATTAAAAGATACATTCTGGAGGCCAGCCATTTCAGTAATCACATGATCCACTTGTTGAGACTTTAGGTGTGAGGAATCCCTATAATCATGCAGACTATGTTGCAATGTAAGTTGTTGCTTAGCATCTTTGGCCGGAAGGAAAAGGAACCTATAACAGTCACACAATGAAAAGAGTAAAATACCACAAGAAATTAAATTCGTAAAAATTCTAAGTTATTACGTGCAGCAAGTCAATAATTTTCAGCGCACCCAACTAGAGCGACAATTGTAAAAGAAACGTTTCTGAACCAGTTGCTGCAGTTTCTCAGTAGTAGTTTACAAATACTGGATTTTATTCTTCATATTGCATACTAGGTTTCAGTAACTTATTTGTCACCATTAGTGATTATTTTAGAAATGATGCTGGTACAGAAGTTACAGACACCTGGTATACAACATGGAGAATAAAATGTAATAAATAAATTAACATTCTACAGATTCTTCTGTAGATAAATGAAAGAGAAAATTCTTAGAAACGTTTTTATATATACTGTGATAACTTCTTAAAATGCTCACCTCAGATTGAATGAGGGGCAGGTAAAACCAGTTTAATTTTCGTGCAGTGCTGCAAACATACCCTCCTGTGCAGTTCACATCCCACAGTGGTGTATTTATTCCGTGTCACAGATGTAATATTCTTATATCGTGAAGTGCTGGCAGCAACGAGAATAGACAGCACTACCAGAACCAGAGGGTTTGGTGAGCTCTTTAAAATGTTATCGTATTGTGAATCATTCGGATAAAACAGCTTTGCACCAGCAGTGGACAGAGCTCACCCTATAATAATCTAACTATGTTACTGGTACCAATTACATTATTATATAAATATTGTCTAACCTTTTGGTTTTCACCTCCATTGGAAGTTTGTTCATCTAACTTTTCAAATTCTGCAAATTTCTCGATGTATAAACACAAGTCATTAATCTCCACGAAATAGTTACAACTAAGAGTTGTTATTGTTTTCACTATTGCATTCTTATCTTACATTACACTACAAAACTGTTGACTAAAAATCACTGTACAATATAGTATTGTTATACAACAACACAAAGTAGACCGACGAGTGAGAAAACGCTTCTTTTTTGCTGTGATGGACAGACATCACCGCGTAATAATCCTATAAACGGAACAATCGGTACGTCCCATTCAACGAACTCCCGACTGCGCAGCAGCTGTGCGTTGGTCCAGTAAGCGCACATCGACAACCCCGCCATTATTGAGAGATCCGAAATAAAAATGCGGAAGCGGCTGTGTAAAAAAAAGTGTGGGACTAAGGTAGTTGCGGAAGCATAGGTCGGCCACAGCATGCTTCCTACTTCATCACAGTTGCATATGCGCAGTAACCCCTGGTGCTGTCTGGCAACTGCTCAAAAGAACCTATTTCTAATAGGTCGCGGGAAAATATTGTGAATGGCAGTTTGAGAAGCGTTATTCCTCAAATCGCGGAGCGTTTGACTACCTTCCATAACTTAATACTTTGAGGACCAAACACTTACAAAAATTTCAGGGGGAGAAGAAGAGACATTTACATCCTCATTTACCTTAAAGGGTAACACATGCAAAAAAGACAATATTATATGTGAAAGCTTGGTTTCCTATTTGTGTTCGCACTACATAACAGTGATGTTGCTATTTGCTGACTACATCACGTGTCCTATGATCTGAATATCTACTGTCATTGGCTAGTGAGGTAATGTGACAGACGCTATGATTGGCTGACGAAAGCAGATTGCAACCACGATTTCAGTGCTTTGGAAATTAACGTACTGCATTTGGTGGAATTTGTGTTTATATTTTTGTCATATGAAAATATGCAGCGTACATGTTGCTGCGCATCGAAGATCTTGCTGAAACACGTTATTTTCTGCTGGCTTTCACTTCCCAAAGTGTTGGGGAGGTCTACGCCGGTATATAAAACTTTTACCATTCAAAGGATTGACATGTTTTACAGTTCCGAGGAAAGAATACTGTCACTTAACACAGAGGAAGTGTAGTTTCACCCAGGAAACGCTTTTTTTCCCTTGTCCACGTATAAAATCTGTTCCAACACACCCGTCTGCATCAGCTTCCAATAATTTGACGGTAGTCACGGCGATTTCTCATCCCGTGTTCAAGAACTGTATTCGCAGTGGGTCTGTTTCGTGATTGATCCAGTGTTTAGCAAAACAGTGCATAAATAACTTTCAAATAACTTTGCTGAGCTGTTAGGCCAAACGTATTAATTCGCTTTAAGAACTGAAGCAATTAGTATGAAAATGAGTTTTCTATTAAGGAAACAGAAAAGCATGCTATGAAAGTTACCAATTTCCTGGAACCTCTGTGAGGTTATGGGTGCTAACAAAAGTGAAAATAGCGTTAATTTACAACAATAATATAGGCTTGCTGAAACAGAAAACCAACATGGTATGTTATTTATAATATGCGCTATAGTAACTGAATTGCAACTGCCATTTACCACAAAATATGTTATGGAAAACATCCACAACGCCTGAAAATTTTTTTGTTTATTCACATTGATATACACTGACAATGTTGTTGTGGTCTTTAGTTCAGAGACTGGTTTGATGCCGCTCCCCATGCTACTCTATCCTGTGCAAACTTCTTCGGCTCCAAGTAACTACTGCAACCTACATCCCTGTGAGTCTGCTTAGTGTATTCATCTCTTGGTCTCCCTCTACGATTTTTGCCCTCCAATACTCAATTGGTGATCCCCAGATGCCTCAGAACATGTCCTACCAACCAATACCTTCTTCTAGTCAAGTTGTGCCACAAACCTCTCTTCTCTCCAATTCTATTCAGTACCTCCTCATTAGTTATGTGATTTGTCCATCTAATCTTCAGCATTCTTCTGTAGCACCAGATTAAGAATGCTTCTATTCTCTTCTTGTACAAACTATTTATCAGCCACGTTTCACTTCCATACATGGCTACACTCCATACAAATACTTTCAGAAACGACTTCCTGACATTTAAATCTATACTCGAAATTAACAAATTTCTCTTCTTCAGAAACGCTTTCCTGGCCATCGCTAGTTTACATTTTGTATCCTCTGTACTTCAACTTCATCAGTTTTTTTGCTCCCCAAATAACAAAACTCATCTACTACTTTAAGCGTCTCATTTCCTAATCTAATTCCTTCAGCATCACCCAACTTAATTCGACTACATTACATTATCCTCGTTTTGCTTTCGTTGATGTTCATCTTATATCCTCCTTTCAAGACACTGTCCATTCCGTTCAGCTGTTCTTCCAGGTCCTTTGCTATCTCTGACAGAATTACAATGTCATTGGCAAACCTCAAAGTTTTTATTTCTTCTCCATGGATTTCAATTCCTACCCTGAATTTTTCTTTCGTTTCCTTTACTGCTTGCTCAATATACAGATTAAATAACATCAGGGATAGGTTGCAACACTGTCTCACTCCCTTCCCAACCACTACTACCCTTTCATGCCCCTTGACTGTTATAACTGCCATCTGGTTTCTGTACAAATTGTAAATAGCCTTTCGCTCCCTGTATTTTACCCCTGCCACCTTCAGAATTTGAAAGAGAGTATTCCAGTCAATACCGTCAGAAGCTTTCTCTAAGTCTACAAATGCTAGAAACGTAGGTTCGCCTTTCCTTAATCTATTTTCTAAGATAAGTCGTAGGGTCAGTATTGCCTCACGTGTTCCAACATTTCTGCGGAATCCAAACTGATCTTTCCCGAAGTTGGTTTCTACCAGTTTTTCCATTCGTCTGTAAAGAATTCATGCTACTATTTTGCAGCCATGGCTTATTAAACTGATAGTTCGGTACGTTTCACACCTGTCAACACCTGCTTTCTTTGGAATTGGAATTATTATATTCTTGAAGTCTGAGGGTATTTCGCCTGTATCATACATCTTGCTCACTAGAGGGTAGAGTTTTGTTAGGCCTGGCTCTCCCAAGGCTGCCAGTAGTTCTAATGGAATGTTGTCTACTCCCGGGGACTTGTTTCGACTTAGGTCTTTCAGTGGCCTGTCAAACTCTTCACGCAGTATCATATCTCCTATTTCATATTCATCTACATTCTCTTCCATTCCTATAATATTGTCATCAAGAACATCGCCCTTGTATAGACCCACTATACACTCCTTCCACCTTTCTGCTTTTCCGTCTTTGCTTAGGTTTCCATCTGAGCTCTTGATCTTACCCCTTGATGAGATAAGCCTCTACATCCTTACATTTGCCCTCTAGCGATCCCTGCTTAGCCATTTTGTACTTCCTGTCGATCTCATTTTTGAGACGTTTGTATTCCCTTTTGCCTGCTTCATTTACTGCATTTTTATATTTTCTTCTTTCATCAATTAAATTCAATATCTCTTCTGTGACCTAAGGATTTCTATTAGCCCTTGGCTTTTTACCTACTTGATCCTCTGCTACCTTCACTATTTCGTCTCTCAAAGCTACCCATTCTTCTTCTACTGTATTTCTTTCCCCCATTCTGGTCAATTGTTCCCTTATGCCCTCCCTGAAGCTTTCTACAACCTCTGGTTCTTTCAGTTTGTCCAAGTCCCATCTCCTCAAATTCCCACCTGCATTTTTATATTTTCTTCAGTTTTAATCTACAGTTCATAACCAATAGATTGTGGTCAGAGTACACATTTGCCTCTGGAAATGTCTTACGATTTAAAACCTGGTTCCTGAATCTCTGTCTTACCATTATATAATCTATCTGAGACGTTCCAGTATCTCTAGGCTTCTTCCATGTATACAACATTCTTTTATGATTCTTGAACCAAGTGTTAGCTATGATTAAGTTATGCTCTGTGCAAAATTCTACCAGGTGCCTTCCTCTTTCATTTCTTACACCCAATCCATATTCACCTACTACGTTTCCTTCTCTTCCTTTTCCTACTATCGAATTCCAGTCACCCATGACTATTAAATTTTCATCTCCCTTCACTATCTGAATAATTTCTTTTATCTCATCATAAATTTCATCAATCTCTTTGTCATCTGCAGAGCTAGTTGGCATATAAACTTGTACTACTGTAGCAAGCGTGGGCTTCGTGTCTATCTTCGCCATAATAAGGCGTTCACTATGCTGTTTGTAGTAGTTTACCCGCACTCCTTTATTCGTTATTAAACCTATTCCAGCATTACTCCTATTTGATTTTGTATTTATAACCCTGTATTCACCCGACCAGAACATTTAACCATACAGTAAAGCTGCATGCCCTCGGGAAAAATTATGGCTGTAGTGTCCCCTTGCTGTCAGCCATTCGCATTACCAGCACAGCAGGGCCGTTTTGGTTAGTGTTACAAGGCCAGATTAGTCAATCATCCACACTGTTGCCCCTGCAACTACTGAAAAGGCTGCTGTCCCTCTTCAGGAACCACACGTTTGTCTGGCCTCTCAACAGATACCCCTCTGTTGTGGTGGCACCTATGGGTTTGGGGGGGGGGGGGGTAATATATATTATGGGCAACCTACAAGTCATTGTTTATATCTACAAATTAGAGTTATGGAAAATAAACAATTTATTTCCAAGTCCATACTTTTGAAGTGGACAATATGTTTGACGTTATGAAAAATTACTGCTTGCTCATCTGCAACATTTTTAATGTCCTTGCTGTCATTACTAAAATATCAGCTGTACTTCAGGGTATTAATGTTTATGCCAATGATCACTGACGAAATATCTGGGAGAAACAGGTGGTTAATAATGGATCTGGGAGGTTTTTTTTTTAAAGAAAGGAAAAAAAAAAGGAGAACCTTGGTCACCGATGTAGTCAACAGAGGTAATGTTATAGGTCTTCCACAGAGTATAAATTACTTTTGTGCAGAGGAAATTTATCTTAATAATCTGGTTCATAATCTACTTATGCCTGTTACCGTGGTGCTTACTGCTATGAGTTACTATTTTGTTTAAGTGTATTGCCAAAGCATTTGAGGAGCACTTTCAAGTATTTCATGTAATGTTTTACCTTCATATTTTCTGTAATGTGAATATATCTCCAGTTCTTCTAACAGATCCATTTTATGCCCTTCGTTTAGTTGTTGGAGCACCTTGACAGTCTGATATACTTTTGTCATTCTATAATTTTTTCTATAAATTTCATGTTTTGTTGTGTCTTGTAATATTTGGGTTCTAGGCAACTGATGCTTTCATCTTGTTCTTGTACAAATGTAATTTTCTGATGTAAGCTATTGCAGTAATTCATAATGTCTATTATGTCTTTGGCAACCCCTTTCACTAGCAGTAGTGTGACGTTTACATATCTCTTATAAAATTTAATTTTCTTTAGGAAGGATAAATGGCTGTTAATAATTTTTGTTCCAAATGATTTATGTATACATTAACTATAGTACAAGATATAATGATCCAATGTTATATCATTTCGCTGTTTATAGATGTTGTCATTAAAAATAATATAGATGTAACTGAGGCTTAGCTGGAGAAGTACTGATGAAATGGAAATGAGAAAAAGATGTTCATCAAAGATAAGGTCTACAGATTCACTTATCAAATAATTGAGGAACTGAGAGTACGAGTGACATTTCAAAAGAAAGTGATCTAAGCAAACATCTGTCAAGATAATGTGTGAATCTCTTCAGGGTAAAAGAAGTGCAAGCAATTTCATGCATAGTTCTGCACACTGTGATAATAAAGTTTAGGCTCTAAGCCAAATCTTGGATTGCATTTAGAATACAATTAGTACAAGTGGAATGGAGAACTGCTGCTATCTTTAATGAAGCTTCAGGTATGCATTTCTTAAAAGTATTGCAACAGCCTAATGAGTACACTTTTAGGATTACTTCTAGTAATGTTTAATGCATGTTTAAGTTTCGAAATAGTGGATGTACACCTTTATGCAAAATCAGCACACTGACACAATAGATCACTAGTTGCTTGAACAGGGCCACAGGTAAGTAGAATGTGATAATGCAAAGAAACACTTTAACTACACTATATGATCAAGTATCCAGACATGTTTCACATTCACGAGGATCTCAGCACGGATCTATGGAACGAATAAATAATCTAATCTAAGACAGCTGGCTGAAAATGACTTACTGTATTTACTCGAATCTAAGCCGCAACTGAAAAATGAGACTCGAAATCAAGGAAAAAAAAAATTCCCGAATCTAAGCCGCAACTGAAATTTGAGACTCGAAATTCATGGGGAGAGAAAAGTTTTAGACCGCACCTCCAAATCGAAACAAAGTTGGTCCATTGTAATATGAGTCACAATTTAGGTCGAATGAATGACGATACAGCCATAGTAGTTTCGTTCGAGTTGTAATCTTAGCAGTTAAGCTTTACCAGGTAGCCATTGCTATGCGTCAGGCGCTCCGTCCGTATTTATACGGGTACCCTTCCTTTTTCATGTGCTTCGTCTGGTTTGAATTGATTGCTTATTTTTCTTTGATCTGATAAGTGCCGTTCTCTTTGTTATAGGTGTTTACGCCACTCTAAGCTAAAATGCATTACTGTACTGTGTCATGCACTGTTTGTCGCATTTTGACAATGAGTGTTTACCGCCTGTCACAGCTGGCGGCATGGCTTGCTTTTATGCGCGCTACCGCCGCTTACAATAAAAAAAGAGGACTTGTCTCATTAGCAAAACAATGGCAAGAGACTGCCATTTGCTGTTACACCGCTGCTTTCTTTTATAATGATCAACAAGAACTAAATAATAGACTGCGTATGATAGATGATGTTCTGAACGAGAGTTTAGCGAAAATTGTTCTCCGTTTGAAAATCTTTGCAGACGCTTCTTTAGTACGTTACATTCTGCACAGAAATTAAGAGTCATCTTAGATTCAAATATCTAGGCAATTGCCGTGCTTCATTTCTCACTGTATCACTGTTAGGCATAAGAATAATACGAATACAAGCATGACATGATACGTATATTCTTCCGCGTTTGCTCTTGTCTCACACTAGTTTCGTAGGTTATTAGGCAGACAGGATTTAAATGAGATAGCAGCAAACACGAAAGAATACATGGCAAAATGTTTATTTTCGTATTATTCTTATAGTGAAGAGAATACTGCATGTGATTCACAATTCATAAAATTTCCTGCTAGCAACCATCTCTTCTGACAGCTAGGAAAAAATTCAGAACTAGAGTTGGCCATATTGACAAACAGGCAAACAGTCTTGTCAGTCGGATTTTCGTAGTACATTGAAATGCTGCTACATTCGAAGATGAACAATACGGAATTTGTATTTACTTCGTTGGGTAATGTATGAAAATGCAGTAGTCGAAACTCGGGGCGGAGAAAAAAGCACGTCTTCCACCTTTTTTAAAAATTTATTTACTGACGCAGAGGTTTTGGCGCCAGTATTAATCTTTGTGCCTGAAAGCATGCCTGTGCAGCGCTACATATATTCGACGGCAGAAGTTAGTTGTGGCGGCACCTACCAACATATTCAGAACTTCCGCTTACTTTGCACTCGATTCTAAGCCGCAGGCGGTTTTTTGGACTACAAAAACCGGAAAAAAAGTGCGGCTTAGATTCGAGTAAATACGGTACAAGTTTGTGGCGCCCTCCATCGGTAATGCTGAAACTCAATATTGTGTTGGCCCGCCCTTAGCCTTGATGACAGCTTCCACTCTCCCAGGCATATGTTCAATCAGGTGCTGGAAGGTTTCTTGGGGAATCGCAGGCCATTCTTCACGGAGTGCTTCACTGAGAAGAAGTATTGATGTCGGTTGGTGAGGCCTGGCAGGAAGTCAGCGTTTCAAAACATCCCAAAGGTGTTCTATAAGACTCAGGTCAGGACTCTGTGCAGGCCAGTCCATTACAGAGATGTTATTGTTGTATAACCACTCCGCCACAGGCTATGAACTAGAGATGGGTCGAACTCGTTCATTCCCGTGAACTACTTCATTCATTTCACTCTTTGCCGTGAAGCGTTCAAATGAAGTAGTTCATTCGTGAAGTACGGAAGCCTAGCGAAGTTGCCCAGTTCGCCGCTCAGCCGCTGCTACGCTCGCTCGTTTTTTAATTTTTTATATATATAGTGTGTGGTGTGGACTGAAGAGATCATCCTTGATGACTTATTCTTCTAGGATGGGATGTAAGGATAAAAGGAAAACACTTTATTTATTACACATTCAGTTAGGCTTGGGCACGCAATGGGTCCTTTAGCCTGCTGTCTTTGGTGATGTCTATCTCCCGTGGAGGGTGAAATGTGTCAAGGCTGTTATGTGTGACTGCTTCCTCGTGTTATGACAGATTGCCTATGGGGGGTGAAACGTTATTGACTTCGGTACTCGATACTTGTGCCATCTTGCAGGGTTTACCGTTCCTACCGATTCTAATTGTTGAACTTCGTCCCTAAGGGCATCGATCTTGTCAAAAACTCGTAGAGCCTTGTCATGGACCTTCTCTTGTATAGTGGTTTCGTGGAGTGCGGTGCGGATGTCGACGTTTCTTGTCCACCATGGAGCTCCTGTGATCCATTGATAGCAAATGTTTTGCAGCGCTTGGAGTTTGTTGTAGTTGGAGACGCACGTAGTTCCCCACGAGGTGGAGCCATACAACATTGTGGGTTCCACTGTTGCTTTATACAATTGGAGTTTAGTCTTAGGGTTGAGATCCTTACTCTTCAGGAACGGAATCAATGACCTGGCCATCTTCTGGGCTGCCGTCTTCTTGTCGTCAATATGCTGCGTAAAGAGTAATTGTTTGTCAAGGTAGACACCGAGATACTTCACTCCCGGCGACCATGGGATAAATTGGTCAGCTATTTGGAGTCTGTCGTTCAGAACTGGTTTCCTCCGTGTGAACAGAACGGCTGCCGTCTTCGTCGGGTTGATCGTTATCTTATTTTGCAGCGCCCAGCGTTCCATTACAGCAAGTTGCCGTTGCATCCTAGCGATTAGCTGGTCCAAGTGTCGTCCAGTTGTCAGAAAAGCCGTATCGTCCGCATAAAAACTCGCCATAACAAGGACTGTTGGGATGTCATTTATATATAAGTTGAAAAGCAGAGGCGAAATGACAGAGCCCTGCGGAATTCCTGCGGAGATCAGTTTCATTTCGGAGTTTTTGTCGTCGACTCGGACATACAGTTTCCTGTCCTGCAGAAAGCTGTCTATGAGTCTAATGTAACAATCCACAATAGGGGTAGTGCGATGCAGTTTAACGATAAGGTTGGGCCGCCACACCTTATCGTAAGCTTTTTCGATGTCAAGGAAGACACCAATCGTGAAGTGCTGCTTGTTGTATCCTTCTTGTATCCGTTCGGTGATCCGTAAAAGTTGAAGTTCGGCAGATAACTTGTCCTTGAAACCGAATTGTTCGGGTCGTATAACATCATGCGCTGTAAGCGTGTCATGGAGCCTCTTCAACAGCACTCTCTCGAGCACCTTGCCAAGGGTCGGCAAGAGGCTAATTGGCCGGTAACTGTTGGGTTCTGCTGGGTCTTTACCTGGCTTGGGTACTGGTACTACTCGAGCCGTCTTCCATGCCGTAGGAAAATATCCCTGCAGAAGACAGCTGTTGAGAATTCGGGTAAGGAGCACAGTTGGCTTCCTGGGCAACTGTTTCAAATCGGTGTTGCTTATGGAGTCGTCGCCCGGCGCATTATTCCGAGTCTTCTGGATAATTTTACGGATCTCTGCTGGTGTGGTGAGTTGTGGGCGGCTCTGCACAGGCGCAGCACGAAAAGCAGTCAATTCTGCTATAACGACGGCTTCCTGTTCTTGCAGGCGGACGTCGTTCACGGGGGTCGCTGGTGTAGACATCTGTTCTTGGTAAGTCGTAGCATACAGCTCCGCCTGGGCGAGTTCGTCATAGAGGAGGCCATCTGGTCCTCTGATGGCTCGTTTAGGTGGCCGCTGGTGTCGTATGTTCTTGACTACCTGCCATTCGTTCTTGGTTCGAAGTAAGAACTCATCCATCTTATCTTCCCAGACCTGCTGTCGCCACTCGGCCACTCTCCTGTGCAGTTCTCGTGTTAAGACGTGTGTTTCTCGTCGATCGATCGGGTTTCTATAGCGGAGCCAACGTCGCCTACTCCTGTTTCTCTGTGTCTTCAGTTCTTGGAGTAGAGGCGGGAACTCATCGAAAGCTACTACAGGGTAGACCGTGTGAGTAGTTGCCCTCCGTTTGGCTGCCTTTATCTTCTGCGTCAAAGTTTGTACCGCGATGTCGATGGCTTCCGGTGTTGAAACGTCCTGCGTCGGGCAGATATTGTTGTCAAGATATGTCCGAAATTGACCCCAGTTCAGAGTTTGTGAGGTTGGGGGCGGAAGGTTGGCCGTTGCGTGTTCCACTATGCTGATAACAGGTCGGTGGTCAGACGAAAGATCGTCGACGGTGCGGAGCTGGAGGTTCGTCTCAATATTTTTGATGATAGCAATATCTAGGACGTCTGCTTCTTGCCGATCGACGTAAGGAATCCGTGTCAGCTGTCGTGGGCCATGGACTGTGATGCCCAGTTCTTCTTCCATGGCAATCAAAGTTCGTCCACGAGGGTTCGTACGCTGGGAATTCCACGCGACGTGCTTGCTGTTGAGGTCACCTCCGAGGAATATTTTGTCAAAATTGGTGAAGATACTCCTTAGGTCGTCTGGCACCAGGTTTTTACCGGGGCTGTTGTACGCCGCAATGAAAGTAATGTTGCCTGTCGCCGATCGAACCGTTACTACTGTTGCCTCCAGATGTTGGAGGTGTGGTAGTGTTTCATGATGGTGCCGCAGTTCCCTTTTAATCAGAACTGCGGTCCCTCCACCTCGTTGGCCTTGTCTGTCCGTTCTATAGACGTACATGTTACGAAATCTGAGCTCAGTTGTTGGACGAAGGTGCGTCTCCGATACAAGTGCGATGTCGATTTTGTGACATTGTAAAAATTCAGTGAATTCTGTTTTCTTGTGTTTCATTCCGTTGGCGTTCCATATACAGATTTTCAGGTTTCTCGTGGTCCCAGGGCGATCGATCTTAAGGTGTTCCAAAGGCCGTCAATACACTTTCGATTAAAGAAAGTATCCCCACTAGTTGTTGCTGCACGGCGGTGAGAAGTTTCGCGACATCAGA
Source organism: Schistocerca nitens (assembly GCF_023898315.1). Classification (NCBI taxonomy): domain Eukaryota; kingdom Metazoa; phylum Arthropoda; class Insecta; order Orthoptera; family Acrididae; genus Schistocerca; species Schistocerca nitens. Next base: position 343,138,926 of record NC_064622.1, read on the forward strand.
GAGCGCTGGAGCTATGGATTCCATCAAATGAGCTGGTGAGACGTAGGTTTCCGGTTCCGGTCGGCGTGGTGATGCTGCGTGGGCGTATGAATAATGCTGGCGGTGCTGTCGAGGTGGGCGTGCTTCAGGAGGAGGCTGTGTTACTGGCTGCCGTGTCGCCGCCGGCTGTTCTTGTGGCGGTTGCTGACGATGGGGCGGAGGGTGTGGCGTCAGGTTGGAGTTTCGTATTACACCAGTCCTCCGTTGAGAGGGCTGCGGGGAAGACCGTTGTCTGTACTTCCTGAGAAGTTCCTGGTACTTCTGGCAGCCACGCCATGTGGCAGGATGGTCCTTTTCACAGTTAGCACATTTAGGCGGAGCCCCTCGGGGATGAGTACAGGCTGAAGATCGGTGTTGCCCTCCACAGCGAACGCAGCGAGCAGGCAAGCTGCAATAATTAGCTGTATGTTCGAATCGCTGGCAGTGGCGACATTGAACAGGTCCTTCCTGTCTGTTGTAGGTTTCAATAACGACTTTAGTATATAGAAGGTATTTGATGTCGTAAATCTTGTAGTTTTCCTTTTGGGCTGGCAACGTGACACAGTAAGCATCTTGAGGTCGTAATTCCTTTGTGTTGTCGTCTCGATTTTTAAACTGGTGGACGTTGATGACAGGAAAACCCTTCTCTATCAGTGCGTCTTTCAGTTCTTCCTCCGTAACTTCGGCAGGTAGACGTTTGACAACCACTTTGAGGTCCTTGTCCTCTGCGGCCTGATGTGTAAAAAAGTGGATGTCATTTGACACAAAGAAATTGATGGCTCGCCGTTGATCTTCATAGGAGTCAAAATGATATTTGATCCTGTCTCGTTGGTAGATGGCCTTAAGACTGCCGTCAATATTCGCTTTCAGCGCCTTGTTGAGTTCCATGTAGTTCTTGGTATAGTAAATAGTAACGGGCGGGACTTTGCGTAGTAAGTTACGGCCAGAGCCATCTGTCCCCTCTTTATCTGCTTCGATATTGACGCCACTCGTCTGGTCCATACGCTCTGGAGCATCCACAGTATCTTCCGTCGCAATAGCCGCATAACGGTTGGAAGTTTTCAGTTCTTCTGGACGTTGTCGCTTCCGAGAGTTGTTCTGCTTAGGAGAAGCGTTGAGTCGTTTTCTTTGGCGAACTAGTGTAAAATCGCCCTCTCCGTCGGTGGGCTGCATGGTCCAAACTTCTTCAGAGGAGACTCCCTCCATTTCGTCGTCGTCTTCCGGTGGAGAAAATTGTTCCACGTCGCCTACTTGTTCTTCAGGCTGTGAAGTAGGAACCGTACTAGTCCGGTTGTCGTATACTTCCTGACTTTGCAGAATCATGTGCTGTATTTCACGTCTTAGTTCCCGTTGTTGCCGATCGTTCTGTGTTAGCTGATTTCTCTCGTCACAGGGGTTTGACGTACGGTGTCCTCCGCTCTGCATTCGCATATCGCTCGTCGAGGTCCTGTCCTCATAACCTTGCCTGTCAGAATCCGTTGTCGTTGCAGGGGTCGTCGCCATTGTATCCGTCCTGTGGGGAGCGGCCGCCGGGACAGGCCCCACCGACCGGCCAGCGGCCGGCCCCGGCGCGACCGAGCCGGCTGGCTCGGACGCGCGCGTTCCGTTGTCCGCACTCTTCGGCATCGCGCGCTCAACTGCGCTCGCTCGTACAATAAAGCTTCGTAATACTTCACAATTTTACCAACAGATGGCGGAACTATGGAGTACCGTGCACGCAACGTTTTACGCTCTTACAGCGTCTGAGTTATCTTAAATAGAGCATGGTCGAAGGGGACAAAGGGCGTTTCTGTCTGTGTCCAAGTGCCTGAACAATTTTATCTTGGACTCTACGCCCGTGAACGGCACCTTGTATTTTAAAAAGTGTTTGTCTCCGTTTATATGTCCACCATCTTTTTTCTCGAATTGTCTTCATTTCTATCTTTTGTGTTTCTCTGCGGCCAAAGAGCGGCGTAGTATGCTGCTGCAGGCCTGCCTGTATACAGGTTTCAAAATGACAATAAAGAGAAAAAAAAGGGGGACAAAGGAAAGATAAACAGAGAAGGCTGTCACATATAAAGAAGGGACTACATTTAATCTTGCTCGACGTTTTCTCGTGAAGCGCCCAAAAAAGTCTTTATCTGCCAAATGAAACATTATTTGTTGTATTCATGGACTGAAAAATAGGGCTACCAACGAAATGCAGTCCAATTTTATGTTCCTTTTAAAATTTAATCCAAAATAGAATGAGTATGTTTAACACTGTCACAAAGTCTATATACCTACGTTAAGTAATTATTCAGAAGTTTTCCTGTAGATTTTATTTTTGTTGACAATAATAACCCACTAGATTCAAAACGTAAACTGTCACCTGTAGTGATTGGTACGATTTCAGGTAAAATCCCACTTTCAGTGTTATTAACAAACCTTTTATTTTCATGTTTGCTGTGCGTGCTCACACAGATAGCCTCTTCGTTTCTATCTTTAATATTCATTTGTCTTCAAGCGCTGCCAACGGTAGGCTACCCGTAGACGCGAAGTTTAACTGCACAAATACTCATGGGTAATGATGTTAGCACTGCAGGTAGCAGCTGACGCTGCCTTCTCCTCGCCCCTCACCTCACAGTCCTAAACCTATCGTTCCCCACTAACACCGCGCGATTCGTCCACTGGCAGCACAGGGAGGAGGAGTGACGTGGGTGAGGGAGAGGGGAAGAGAGTGAGTGAACTAGAAAAAAGTGTGGAGTGTGCCATCTGTGAAGAGTTTGAAGTACCAGTTCATTGAAATTGAGTGGTTAGTTCACACTTCACAGGAGTGAAGCGTTCATTTGAACAACTCATTCACGAGCTCCCCATCACTACTATGAACAGGTGGTAGGTGCTCGTTTGTGTTAAAAGATGCAGTAGCCATCCCCGAATTGCTCTTCAACAGTGGGAAGCAAGAAAGTGTTTAAACATCAATGTAGGCCTGTGGTGTGATAGTGCCATGCAAAACAACAAGGGGTGAAAGTTCCCTCCACGAGAAACATGACCACATCATAACACCACCGCCTCCGAATTTTACTGTTGGCATTATGTACCATGATTCGTCCTCCACACAATGTTTTTCCACTGTACAATCGTACAATGTTTATGCTCCTTACACCAAGCAAGGCGTTGTTTGGCATTTACTGGTATGATGTGTGGCTTATGAGCAGCCGCTTGACCATGAAATAAAAGTTTTCTCACATTCAAACTAACTGTCACAGTGCTTGCAGTGGATCCTGATGCAGTTTGGAATTCCTGTGTGACGGTCTGGATAGATGTCTGCGTATTACACATTATGACCCTCTTCAACAGTCAGCAGTCTCTGTCAGTCAACAGACGAGGTCGGCCTGCACGCTTTTGTGCTGTGCGGCTCCCTTCACATTTCCACTTCAGAATCACATCGTAAACAGTGGACTAGGGACGTTTAGGAGTGTGAAAATCTTGTGTTCAGTTGTATGACCCAAGTGACACCCAATCACCTGATCATGTTTGAAGTCCGTGAGTTCCGCAAAGCACTCCATTCTGCTCTCTCACGATGTCTAACGACTACTGAGGTCGCTGATATGGAGTACAATGCACCTAATACGAAAAACATTTTTTTTGGGGGGTATCCAGATACTTTTGATCACATAGTGTACGTACTTGTCCCCAAGACAGGATGGAAGCAGGGAAGGAGGTTAGCCTATAGTTTTCTGTATTGTTAATGAAAAAGGAAAACTTTCAATTAAAGCCATGAGTGCAATAGCAAAGAAAAAAAATTGCTAAAGACATTCAATGAAACAAAATACAATGAAGGAATATTAGTACAATCAGAATCAGCAAAGAAAATCATCTAACAATGCAGTTCAAGTATTCACTAACAAGTGACCTTGAGTGTACTGAAGTGGATTTTAGACTTGTTGCCCATCAATACTACTTCTGCAGCTTTTGCATCAAGAAGAGTATGAAATAAAATTTAAGAAGTGAAAAAATCTTCGGGAAATAAACTACATCCCTCGAATTTATCATAACTTCTGTAACAATATATCCCACTCCCAGACCACAGTTACCATGGATGTAAGGAGAGGTAGTAGGGACAGAGGAGGACGTGGTCAAAGAAGGGAACAAACAAGGCTGAAAATACACAACACACTGCTACAGCATGACTAGTGTTGCCCCAGGAGTGACATTCTTCAAGAGATACCACAGAAGGAATCTATATTAAGGCACTGACAGTAAGGTGGCTATAGAAAATAACAACAACTAAAATCTCTCATATGTATTGGAGCCATACCAATATATATTCATTTAGGTATTTTTATTTGCTTTTTTCAGTTTATTATATTAATTTTGCTTTAATTACACACACACACACACACACACACACACACACACACACACACACTTGTTTCATAATGTATGTGTATTGTTCTAAGAGTACTGTACTGCAAAACTCATCAGAATAAAGCACAGTAAAGATGATGTTTTTGCCGTTGTACTTATTTTATGCTAAAAAGTTTTAAGACGTAAAGAGTATAAGTATGTATAATATACTATAAAAACAATGCAGAAGCCTTACAATCTTGAACCATATCTACAGCCATACATGGACTAACTGACGATTAGAAAAAAATATCTGACATTTCAGTAGTAATTCATGTAATTTATAAATAGCCATTTAACTTTGGCTGCCATTTACTCAGTTTGCTTCAGCAAGCACTTGTACCCCAGCCCCTCAATGATACATTATGACTGAACAAGCCAAACAATTGTTTTGATATCAAAACATTTGTTAAATGAAGAAAGAAAGATTAGGATCTAATGTCCCATTGACAATGCCATTTATGATGGTGTACATGCTTGGATGCAAAAGAGAATAGACTGTGGTTTTCTCAAAGACCTCACTCCAAAATTCAATATAATAAATTTAGGAAATCTAAAATCTTAATACTGATGTTCAGTTTGTATTGTGTTGTTTGCTTTGTGGAACTATGCCTATGGTGTCAGTCGCATGTGCTGAAGGCTACATTTCCACTGGTCAGTTTGTGCAGTGTGACACTAGTGTATGCGCTCCTATTATACAAATGCTGCAGAGAATATGGCAGTGAAGTTCTTGAGGCAGCCTTAGTTAATTCTGGCTGAGGTAAGTTACTAGACTTATTGATGGTCTGGTGCCTCGCGCCACATTCTGTATGAGAGAAGTACAAAAGGTACACCCTGGGTTTTGTCATTGAAAATTCATGCACATCCTGATATTGATTATTTTAGGAAAAAATAATCCCTTTTGCCTCATCCTTGAACATGTCAGAATATATTCTGCTGTTAATTAATCATTGGAACTTTGCTAGCAACTACACTAAAATCCAACGAAGTTTGGAGAAAGTCATTTTCATACTCTTTTTTCCAATCACATTAAAATTTATTCTCACAAAAATTTAATAAAATCTTGATCACAGCATGTAGTGGAACACCTTGAAGTGTTTACCCAACAATGCCTCTTGATTACCTGAACTTATATATTTGCTTTTCTTGGACAGCACTGCTTACTGTTTAATATTAGAATGATTCAAGAATTACTAGTGTCCCATGGAGATTTACAAACGTATGCACAACATAAAATTTATTCTTCTTTAGTGGTGTATCTGTCTTATGTCCTGTCCTGTTCCAAGCATCTTCCCTCATCTGTTTGTTCATCCTCCCTAATGTCATCTATCATTCCAATTCTCTCCCTATCTTCCTCTCATTCCTTCCACCTTCCCTCTATAATTCTCTGTTGCAAACAACTCTTACCCAGTACATGTCCCAGCCAAGATTTTTTCCTCTTTTTTATCCTTTCAATAATCTTATTTTCTTCCTTACTTCTTCATTTTTAAATCTGTCAGTCCAGTTCACCTTAAGCATTCTTCTTCATAACCACATTTCAAAACTTTCTAAATATCTTTTTTATCCATCCACGATTCACTGCTTTATAACACTACACTCCACACACATTTAGCAAATCTTTTCCCAGCTCCGTTCAAATTCTAGATGCTTTCAAATGCTCTCTTTCCTTTAGAAATCATCATCCTTATTTCTTCTGTACAGCTTATGCTACATGTCAGTAAACTTCCAAGGTGCAGAAAGAATTTTACTTGTTCTATCTTTTTTCCATCTAAGAATATGTTATGTGCAGCTTCCTTCTTTCTTATTCTTATCACTTTTGACCTATATTTACAGTCTACACAAACACATTTTCAATTCTCAGCAGTATACCACAGTTGACTCTACTAAAACTCTTCTCCCAGTCTATCATTCTTTCTCCAGTCCTCTTAAGACAACCTATAGCATCTCTTGTTTCTTTACCCTTTCTGAACCCAAATTGGTCTTCACAGTATTTCCTTTAAAATTCTCCTAAGTATGACCCTCGTTAACGGCCTTTGTAACAGCACTGGTAAAACCAATTGTCTTTGTATTTGTCTCGTGTTGCACTTTTTTTTGTAAAGATACTAGATGATTCTGAAGACACCTTGAAGCCAAATTTCTGTGTCAAATTATGTTTACTACCTCAATAAATGAGGCTACTGACTTTCGAATTACAGACTTGCAGTGCTTCAGACAGTATTCTGTCACAGCCCAATACTTTCTTTTCCCAGAGCTCCAGAAGCACTTTCTCTAATTCCCATTTCTATATCTTACTTAGTACCTCTGTTTTCTTCATCCTGTTCCCATAGTGTGAATGTGCATAATCACACAGCATGCGAAACAAGTGCCTCCATGGCCTACTTGCAACACTGAGTGTTGTCACGCCTGTCTCCTATAGTGAGTGGTCTACTTTACTGGTACTTGTCAAAGGAACTATTGGTACCCTTCAGCCCTGTGGCGAGTTAAAAGTGTCTGTAACTTCACAATTCATTATTGATACCTATCCCTTACCCTGTCCGGACAAACTTTCAGCACAGCTTTCAGGGGGCCAATATTTTTCTAAAGAAGATTTGTACGAAGTCTATTCCCGACTGTCTCTGGATGATGATTCCAAATGTGTCCCTCTAGTGAATACTTTGTTCAAGTTATATAAGTAACAGCACCTGCCATTCAATGCGGCTAGTGCCCCTGCCATTTTTCCGACGATTTCTGGGGCAGCTCGTGGTCTCCATGCTGGTGTGCTTTAACTACCTAGATGATAATGTGATTTCAGGTCACTCAACAGCCGAATGTTTGCAGAACCTCCATGCCTTCTGACGGTGCTACAGGCTGCTGGTTCTAAATGTAATTTGGACAAATCATTGTAATTAGGGTTCCAGTGTCACTCCTTAAAACATTTATTGACTGACAGCTGTTCGGAAGATTTCCATTTTCAAGTAAGTCTATGTTGTCGTGATGTGTACATAACATCTGGTGTGAATGTATCTTGTGGATATTCTCATTATATTTCATGTGGAATTACAAAATATCAATTTCATGTTGATTTTGGGCTGTTTTATACTGTGTGGCATAATATATTGATATAATATTGTAGATATTTCCTGTAATTTTTTGACTGTTCACGCCACAGTTGTTTTATGATAAAACAGGCGTGCACTGCACCACAAGGGGTGGAGGTCTGTCCAGTACAAGGTCAGCCGTGCATGGACAGAGTTGGTCATTGTGTCTCAACACCAAGTCAGTGGAGGTGTGCACAATGTAGAGGCGTCAGCTTCAGAAGCAATGGATGACTGCTGGTACATGCTTAGGGTGCTGGCCAAACCCATGGACCCAGATGGTGGAGCCTGGATGGAATCACTGTGAAGCAGGTGTCAACTGGTCACATCACATCAGCCGGAGCAGATTTAAAAGTGAATAGGGCTGGAGCTGTACAGCAGCTCCGGTGGGCTCTGGTTCCCAACTGGAGTGAACGTGTATGAACTCAAGAACATATGAAGGGCTTCCTCGGGAGAAGATTGAGTGATATATTTTTTCATCTGGGTTTTGAATGTAAGGATCAGCTACTCCACCTCTCCATTAAACTGGGGATGATAGGGAGGGGCCATAACAATAGAGAGCTTAAACAAATGGTTTTTCCAATTTTCTTGACAGTTCACACCATAGATGTTTTATCATGAAACAGGCCCAGCGCTTACTATATTGTCACCTACGAGACACTATACTGATGTGTTCTATAGTTATGAGACTTTGTACTGTTCTATATTTCATCTGTGATATTGTGGATCTCTTCACGTGGAAGCAGAATAAAACTTGGTTGGTATTACTTTCGAGGGGAGCCACTGAATATGAGACTTTATGTTCAAAATTAGAAGTTATAACCAATATGAAAGTATGTCTTGTACAAGGATGTGCTGACAAGTAACGCCAACTAATTTTTGTTTTATGAAAACTTAAAGCTTTTTAAACAAAACAAATTTTATTAACATCATAAAACTTTATTCTTCATGCCTACATATTTATTTCTCGACATTCACCCAGGCGACTAACATATTTCTCCCAACAAGAGACCAGTTTGTTGATACCATCACTGTACAAGGATTGATTTGTTGACGGAGCCGCAACCTCACCTCTGCTTGCACTGCTTCATCACATTCAAGGTGAAGTCCTTGAAGGTATTCTTTATGTTTTGGAAACAGATAAAAAATGGGTAAGACCTAGTTGAGACTGTACGGAGGATAATCAATGACAGTGAACCATGGCATCAGATTGTTGCAATGTCACAGCATTAATGAGCAGTCTGACATTGTAATTGTGAAGGATAGGGTTCTCCATGTGCATACAAACTCTCTGAATAAGTGCTTTTGATTACAACATGCTGTTTCTTATGCAGCGAAATAGTTATGTTACACATTGCCAGATTACATACTACAGTTCGGAGCCCTCTAGTGGCAGAGGGTTGCAGCTTGCACCAGCAAAACAGAAAAGGCAACCTCAATCTGACAGAATTTGGTGCCAGATAAATATTAGCAATAACGGTGTCACATGTTTTCTTTTTAAAAATAAATTAACACCAGCCCACTCACATAGATTTCTGCTGATCTGTCAGCAAATGCACTATCAGCCAAAAGGTACATACCTTAGATTCTTCATGCAGCAATCAGTCCAACACTTAAAGAGCATTCTTGATTTTACAAGTCTTACAGATGGGGCTTCAAAATACATTTTCAAGTAGTAGCATAGTCTCTTTGTGTCACAGTTATTCCACCAAGTCCAGAGAATGGATAGTCTTTTAAAGATCAGCTGTTGAACCACTTCTAGCTTTTCACTGAATTACACACGTACTGCACAGGCAACTATGGAAGAATTTTTCTCATTGTTGCCTGCTGAATGGATGAAGTCCCTGTCACTTTGCTATCTTGGATATGAACACACTTTTATGCAACTTCCTGCTGTCCGTTTTAACACTACTAATTCTTATGGCAAGATCCTCATATGGTTTGTGCCCACTAAATTGTTCCTTCAGAATTCTAAAATAATATTTACTTCGGTATGCTAGTTTTATTAATAACCTAAAATATTAGGTGTAAAAAAATACAGGAGCATCAATTTATAAGCTGTAGGAATGAACTGGAGCAGGGCAGACAGACTCATAAATTAAAAAGAAAAAAAATTACCACTGGACCTCTAGCATTTGAAGTTTTAAAGACTGCAGTTTCCCATTAAAAACGAGGAAAGAAGAAACACATATAAAGGACAAATAACTTCCATCCCTGCACCAGGAGAGACAATTCTTTCATGTATCTTGCATCTTCTGTTCCAGGGCGTGGTTTACAGATTACTAAGTTTACTTAAATTTATTTCATAGGTTTTAAATAATACAAGATTGAATTATTTTCTATTTGTAAGAAAATGATAAATGGGTATCCATGTGACAGTGGAGATAGCATGCACTCGAGCATAATTATATCTGTAGTGACAAACTACTTGATGTTTGGAAAATATTGTAGGTAAAACAGAAGTTAACAAAAATTATCTTTTCAGAATTTTTGTGTGTCATTTAACATTATGAAACTCGACTATAGCTCAAGAGAATTACTTCTTCCCATATTCTTCTGAAATGTACTTCAGTAGATCTGTCAGTCCCTCAAATTCTGTCCTGCTTTGTGGAGGGTCGTTCTTTGGTATTCTTGGTAAAGCAGACCCCATTTTTTCTCTGAATTCTTGAAGCTAGAACATACAGTTTTACTTAATGTTGTATTTAGCAATGTATTTTACATTACAGACATTGGCTATTTGCATCTTTCACTGGTTTCATCAGTTCAACAGCCTACTGACAGTAATATGTAACAGTCTGCTCTCTGTTGAACAGAGTTAGGTTCCATATTTTAGATACAATTCTAATGTAAAAAAAACAACAAACAAACTTACGCCACAAAGTTATCACCTAGAACTACTGCTAGAATAATATATCAGTAATCAATTTTACAGTATTGTTTTGACTCAGAATAATAAAAACCACATAAAATTCAAGATACACAGTTGGAAAATGAACAGACATAACATAGAAACATCATATTTTCAGAAGGCAATACAGCCAACATGCTGTGAAAGGAGTAGGGACCCAGTATTGAATAAGAGAACCCAGCCTATAAAATCTGTATTTGCCTGCCCAAAAGTGTGAGCTGTTGTTTCAAGTATCATACTGGTTTAGTACACACTGGGACATGCCACTGCAGTCTTGATGTGTGCAATTAACTGAATCTCAGAAAGTTATATAATGAGTCTGCAGGAGGTTAAGTCGTCATCCTGAAGACTCACATAACAGATGTAGCACAAATTACAACACAGCTGCAACCAAAGTAAGCTACGACCAATGGTATTGTTTACTGGAAGGTGGTCAACAAAAAAGGATGCTGCTAATCAGACATAATCTATCATCATTCGGGCGTGCACTCAGGACAGCGACAATTCTTCTTGCGATATTTCGGCTAGAAACCTCCCAGCCATCTCCAAGGCGAGTCAGAGATTGAGTTCATAGCGTTTGCGCGTGCCTATTTATATGGAGAGTCACGTGATACAAAGCTGCTGAGGATTGAAAGCGCATGCGTCAAAGATTTCAAAGTCGCCACTACTGCGCTAGTCATAGATAAGATGTATATAGCAAAGATAAACATATAAGCGCAGAGTGCAAACAAAATAGTGCTGCTGCGAATCCACCGTGCTTGTAAATAAATAATTAATCTTTAAAAGTGGTAACATCTGTCGGAAGTGAAGATGCAGAAATTCTTTCTGAACGAAGGTGTGAAATAAGCAGTTTCCAAGCATTGTCAAGATGAAATCCTTCGTCACGGTTTAGCAGGTTGTCGGCTAGTTGTATTTCTACAGCTTCCTTAACAACTGAGTCCCAGAAAGATGAAGCAGTACTTAAAATCTTAACATCTTTATAATCCATGGCATGGCCAGTAGAAATGCAATGTTCGGCAACTGCTGATTTGTTGGACTGAAGAAGACGTGTGTACCGCTGGTGTTCGACACATCGTTCCTGTACAGTGCGCGTGGTTTGCCCTATGTAACGTTTGCCACACTCACAAGGGATTTCATAAACTCCCGCCTTTCGCAAGAGCAGATCATCCTTAACGGATCCCAACAAGGCTGCAGTCTTTTAGCTGGTGGGCGGAAATCACACTCACTTTATGTTCGTTCAAGATTCTAGCGATTTTAGAAGAAACATTACCCACGTTCAAAATCCTCCATAAACAAATTAGCCACCAGGGGAGAGAGAGGGCTCCCCATAGCGACACCGTCAATTTGTTCGTAATATTGTTCATCAAATAAAAAATAAGTGGAGGTTAATGCATGCTTAAACAAAGCTGTTATATCATCCTCAATGATGAACAATATTACGAACAAATTGACGGTGTCGCTATGGGGAGCCCTCTCTCTCCCCTGGTGGCTAATTTGTTTATGGAGGATTTTGAAGAGAAAGCCCTCAACTCAGCAGTATTAAAACCGACGGTCTTCTGGAGATACGTGGATGACACCTTTATAGTGTGGCCCCACGGAGAGGATAAACTGATAGAGTTTTTGGAACATCTTAATTCCATTCACGGAAACATCAAGTTCACTATGGAGCGAGAGAAGAATGGCTGTTTACCGTTTCTGAATGTGCTGGTTCGCCGGAAAGAAGATGGATCCCTAGGTCATTGCGTATACCGTAAGCCCACACACACAGACCTGTATTTGCAGGCATCTAGCTGCCACCATCCGTCGCAAATTATGAGTGTTCTGAAAACTTTGGTCCACAGGGCTCATGTAGTGTCTGATGTTGACAGCCTGCAGGATGAGCTTGTACACCTGGAGGCAGTTTTTAGGAGAAATGGCTATTTGCAACAGCAGATTAAGAAAGCCCTGCAAATAAAAGCTGCAGAAAAATCACAGGAAAAGGATGAGGAAGTGGAAAGGGAAGTGAAATCTACAGCCTCTCTTCCATACGTGGGTAATGTTTCTTCTAAAATCGCTAGAATCTTGAAGAAACATAAAGTGGATGTGATATTCCGCCCACCAGCTAAGACTGCAGCCTTGTTGGGATCCGTTAAGAATGATCTGCTCTTGTGAAAGGTGGGAGTTTATGAAATCCCTTGTGAGTGTGGCAAACGTTACATAGGGCAAACCATGCGCACTGTATAGGAACGATGCGTCGAACACCAGCGGTACACACGTCTTCTTCAGTCCAACAAATCAGCAGTTGCCGAACATTGCATTTCTACTGGCCATGCCATGGATTATAAAGATGTTAAGATTTTAAGTACTGCTTCATCTTTCTGGGACTCAGTTGTTAAGGAAGCTGTAGAAATACAACTAGCCGACAACCTGCTAAACCGTGATGAAGGATTTCATCTTGACAATGCTTGGAAACCGCTTATTTTACACCTTCATTCGGAAAGAATTTCTGCATCTTCACTTCCGACAGATGTTACCACTTTTAAAGATTAATTATTTATTTAAAAGCACGGTGGATTCGCAGCAGCACTATTTTGTTTTCACTCTGCGTTTATATGTTTATCTTTGCTATATACATCTTATCTATGACTAGCGCAGTAGTGGCGACTTTGAAATCTTTGACGCATGCGCTTTCAATCCTCAGCAGCTTTGTATCACGTGACTCTCCGTATAAATAGGCACGCGCAATCACTACGAACTCAGTCTCTGACTCGCCTTGAAGATGGCTGGGAGGTTTCTAGCCGAAATATCGCAAGAAGAATTGTTGCTGTCCCGAGTGCACGCCCGAAAGATGATGGAACATTATGTCCGCCGGGAAAATTTCAAGAATCAGACATAATCTAATATTGTTTGCCCACCTTAAATGATGTGGAAAGTTCCATTTAATGATAGCACATTCTGCCTTAGTGCCAGTGCACCATCAGAGCGAGTATCAAGTACTCATACCCAGACCACTTCTGTGCATCATTCCATGGGGGAGGCAAGCCTATCAGAGATCACCACAGTTTGGTGAGGGAATACTAAACAGTACACAGTACTAAACAATGCAGGGTAGAGCCACATATTTATCCACTTAATTATTCCTGTTTCTATACCATGGAGATGTGCTCTCCCAGCAGTACAATGAGCATAGAAAAATCTCTCTCATAATCAAACATATTCACCAAGATACATCAACTCTTCAGACCATGACAATCTTCAGCCTAGTCACACACTGACGAACACGTGGGACACGGTGGGATTATGTTGTGCATGGTCTGTAATTACAAGTGAAAGTAGCACCCAGGAACTCTCTCAAGATGATGCACCACACCTTCACACATGATTGTAGCTCTAGGTGGCAATAAAAAACAATGAAATGAATTTTTGTCTTTTAATGTATGATTGTGTCACTACAATCATATACAGGGTGATTCACGAAGATATGCAAATATTTTAATATGTTATTCTACAAGTAAAACTAAAGAAAAAAGTCCATATAAACATAGGTCCACAATGTTTACCTACGGAGTTATGGCTAATAAAAGGTTTTGCCTGAAATTTAGCAACTTTGCTAATATGAAGCCATCGCAAAACTGTACGAGGTTAAAGTAAAGCACGATTTCCATTTATTTTGTTGTTTTGGTCTGGTGAATCTAATAAAACATGTTCCAGATGTGTATCTGCAGTAGTTTTCCATAACATCCAGACAAGTAAAGAAGTAATTTCACAAAAATTTTTAATTTACTAGCTACTTGGCCCTATTTGTTTTTTAAATTCCAGACAATTCCACAAAGTTTTCACCAGAAGGTGTAGAAATTTAATTTTGGAAAAATAATGGTAACAACATTAACTGAAACTGTATGAATGTGTCAGATAATCTGCATTTATTAATACCATAGCACATGTGAATTCATGTTAAATTTGGTGGATCAAATCAAGTTCAACTGCAACTGTCAGCCAGCTGGTGTGGAAGAGCAGTTCTAGGTGCTTCAGTCAGGATCCGTGCAACCGCTACGGTCGCAGGTTCGAATCCTGCCTCGGGCATGGATGTGTGTGATGTCCTTAGGTTAGTTCGGTTTAAGTACTTCTAAGTTCTAGGGGACTGATGACCTCAGATGTTAAGTCCCATAGTGCTCAGAGCCATTTGAACCATTTTTTTGCAACTGTCAGTTCACAACCTACTACCATTACAAAACAAAGCTTTCGTTTTGTACAAATACGAATTGAAGAGAAATAAATAATATAGAAATCATTATTAAGACAAACATTGTTAAATAAATAAGTGAGTACAGTACATTCATGCTGCTGAAGCTTGAAATAACAGCAGGGGAGGGGGAGGGGGCAGCAAGAAGAGGAAAGAACAGGCAGGTGCATTGCAGGATGAAAGAGATGTGTAGTACTGGAACCGGGGGGTTTCAATAATGAAGGATATATTGTACGGAGAAATACTCACTTTCGCAATTCAGAAAAGCTGCTGCTTGTAGGAAGAACCAAGATGGCACAGATTGTGAACTATTCTTTTAAGTAAAGAACACTGTGTTGGATGGCATGTTTAGCAACTGGGTAATCCAGCTGTCTCTTTGCCACAGTTTTGCTGTTGCCATTCATACGTGTAGGCAACTTGTTAGTTGTCTTGCCCACGTAAAAAGCAGCACAATGGTGGCAGCTTATTTGGTAGATTACATGGCTGCTTTCACAGGTAGCCCTGCCTCTGATGGGTTAGGAGATGCCTTTGGGAGAGTCTATGGGATACATCTTCCCTCTATGCCTATTGCAGGGATATGAGCCACATGGCAAGGAGTTAGAAGCAGGCATGGAGTACGGAGCACTGTGGTTATGAACTGCAGGAATTACATGCCTGAGAGATTCTGCCAGCTGTTAGATATGCCCAGTTACAAATCCTGCCTCAGTGACTCCACTCCTGAAATCCAGCAGGATCTCCAGTTCCTCAAATGTTTAAGACCATCCCAGAAACTCTCCCTTGAGTCTATCTTTCTCCTCAGCCCTACCCATTACCCTCACTCCTACATGCTACATGCTGCTTCTTAAAGTTCGTAAACCCAACCAGGTAGGACACTCCATCGTGACTGGTTACTGTGCCACCATAGAAAGAATCACTGCTCTTGTGGACCTATTGCCTACCCTCCTAAGTAAAAGACAATCCTGTTCCTTTACCATCTGGAGCCCTGCTTGTCACTGCTGATGCCACCTCCCTCCGCATTAAAATCTCCAGTGTCCACGGCCTTGCTGCTACTGAACACTACCTTTCCTAATGTCTGATTGACTCCAAACTCACAATCTCCTTCTTGGTCACCATGACCTCTATATATCCACTCACAATTACTTCTCCTTTGAGGGCATCACTTACAAACAAATAGTGATACAGCAACATGCGCCTGCATTGCACCTTCCTAACCACCTAGAATGCCAAATCCCTCATCTCGTTCAAATCCATTGATGATTCTTTGTGAAGACACCTCATCCACATTCCTCCAGAATCTCAAAACCTTTTCCCCCAATTGCTTCATCTGGTCCTCTTCAACCCAACAAGCCACCTTCCTCATTGTTGACCTTCACCTCAAGAATTATTACATCAGTACCTCTATTCACATCAAACCTACCAACAACCAACAGTACTTCCATTTCAATAACTGCCACCTATTCCATAACAAGAACACCCTTCCGTAGAGCCTAACCCCCTATGGTTGTTGCATCTATGGTAATGAGCAGTCCGTGACCAAATACACCAAGCTTCTCACTGGTACCTTCACAGATTGAAATTACAAATTACTCTCCCTTTGTTCCAAGACAGATCTCGTGTCTCTCCAGTCACCTATCATCTCCCCCCCCCCCCCCCCCCCACACACACACACACACTGTCAGGACACAAATGAGCACTCTTCTCATAATTCAGTGCCACCCAGGTCTGGAGAAACTGATCACATTATCCATGAGGCTTTTGACCATCTCTCATCATGCCCTGAAATGATGAATATCCTCGCCACTCTTTCCACAATAGTAATCAGTCACCCACCGAATATCCTTGTCCATCCATACTCCAACTCTGCTCCCAACTCTTTGCTTATGGCTCAAATCGCTGCAACAGACCTACATCCAAGACCTGTCCCATACACCCTCCTACTAGTACCTATTGCAGTACTATCACAAGCATCTCCTACCCCATCAAAGGCAGGGCCACTTGTGAAAGCAGCCTTGTGATCTACCATCTAAGCTACAACTACTGTGCCACTTCCTAAATGGTCAACTGTGGCTAAGAGACACCTGGATATCCCAATTGCTGAACTAGCTGCCCAACACGATGTGATTCACTTTAAGTATGAGCTGGGCCTCAGTGCTTTGATAAAGTGGCCATGTGTGTGTTAGTTGTGCTTGTGCGAATAACTTCTTTTAGTCTCTCTCTCTCTCTCTCTCTCTCTCTCTCTCTCTCTCTCTCACACACACACACACACACACACTCTGATGAGACAAAATATTATGATTAAACAATGGAAACTCTAGTTTGGAATAACAACAATATTAAGAATAGCATAGATTGCTACTCACTGCAAAGATGACCCACTGAGTTGCAGACAGGCACAATCAAAAGATTGTAACACATGTTGCTATCAGCCAAAGCCTTCCTTAGTAAAGAAAACATTCAAACAGGCAAGCACACCTCATACACACTCAGCTGCCATCATTGGCAGCTCCAAGTAGACATTATGACCAGTGCACATGGCTGGAATGAATGCTGCACGGTGATGTTATGGGCACATGACTTGCTGAAGGAAGTGGAGCAAATGAAGGACAATGCTAGCCATGATATGGGCTGCAAATGGGGAAATACATAGGCATGCGACTTTGACAAAGGGCAGATTGTTATGGTTAGTGTCTACAAACAAGACTTTTAAAAACGGCTAATGGCTCTGAGCATTATGGGACTTAACTTCTATGGTCATCAGTCCCCTAGAACTTAGAACTACTTAAACCTAACTAACCTAAGGACATCACACACATCTATGCCCGAGGCAGGATTCGAACCTGAGACTGTAGCGGTCGCGCGGTTTCAGACTGTAGCACCTAGAACCGCTCGGCCACCCTGGCTGGCTAAAAAACAGCTAATCTGGTTGGTTGTTCATGTGCTACTGTTTTAAGCATCTATGGAAATGATTGAAGTATGGTGAAACTGTAAGTAAGAGAGATGTTGGACATCTGCAACTCATCACAGAATCTGGAGATCACAGGCTTGCTCACTATAAAAGGCAGGATGGGCAGCGATCTAAGGCAGATTCAATGACAGAGTATAATGCGCATGCAGGCACAAGCGTTTGGAGCTCACCATACAGCACACACTCTTGAACATGGTGCTCCCCATAAGACAACACCTACAGGTCCCAAGTTCGATGGGGAAAATGTGTGTGTATACCGAAAGGATAGGTTAATAAGAAATTGAGATGGTGTGTTTATCACAGTAGACAAAAAACCCAATTCCATGGAGAAAGAAATAGAAGCATGCCAGTTTGTTTGGGTAATGCACAGTATCAAGGGTGGACATAAACTTAAACTAGAGTCTCCTACCAAGCACCATTCACCTACCAATGTAACTGAGAACTTCAGAGAAAAACTCAGCTCATTAGTACGTTCCACTCCTCCAAAAATCAACTGGAATATTTTAAGTTTTTTTAGTGGTGTGCATGACAAAATGTCCTGAGAAACATTACAAAATGCCTTCTCTAGAACAGATATTTTTGAACCGCACTTATGATCGAAATGCATTGGATCTAATGGCAAAAATTAAATCTAACCTATTTAAGGATATCCACAGTCAAACTAGTATCAGTGACCATGAGGCAGTTGTAACAACAATGATTACCAAAATGAAAAGGACAACTGTAACAAGCAGCAACTTTTATTTGTTAGTTGAACTACACAGATACAGCAATGTCATATCTCAATGAGGAACTTGAAACTTTTAGCCCAGGACAGGAGCATGTAGCGGAGCTTTGGCTCAAGTTTAGAAGAATAGCTGACTGTGCACAGTTCATGTTGGGAGGGACCCTTCATGGTATGTGCTCACTGTAAATAAACTTCCAAAGAAACAGAGACTACTGAATAATATATGTAAAACGAAGTATGGCACTGTAGATAGAGAGATATGAAGTGAAACGCATCTGGCTGTGAAGAGGGAAATGCATGAGTCTTTCAACACTTGCCATAGGAAAAACGTACTGAAAGACCCTACCAAAACCAAAAGAAATTCTGGTTGTATGTAAATGCTGCTAGTAGCACTACAGATAGTATCTAGACACTCATGGACAAGACAGGAACTGAAACTGAGAGTCACAAAGCAGAAATGCTTCTCCATTTTTAAAAGCTCCTTTACAAAGGGAAACACAGAAGTATTGCCCCCAATTTAATTCTCATACCACTGAAAAGATGAGTGAAATAGATATTAGTTGCACTGGCACTGGAAACAGCTGAAATAATTAAAACTGAACAAAGCTCCAGGGCCTGATGGTATCCTTATTAGATTCTATACCCAATTTGCAGTTGAATTAGCCATTGGTTTAGTCAAAATCTACCGTAGATCCCTCTTGCCCAATAGCTGAAAAAAAGCACAAGTCACACCTGTGATCAAGAACAGTAGCATATGTGATCCACGAAACTACCACATGATGCCCTTGACATCTATTTCTTGAAGAATCTTATGACATATTCAGAGCATAAACGTAATGAGATATCTCAAATAGAATGACTTTAATCAAACAATGGAATCTCCAGATAGGAACATCAACAATGTAGGAAACGATAGATTGCTGCTTACTGTAAAGATGGCATGTTGAGTTGCAGACACGCACAACTAAAAGACACTTACCCAAAGCTTTTGGCCACAGCCTCCATCACAAAAAGAAAAACCCACATCAATTCATTTACACAAGCAAAGACTGTGGCCGAAAGCTTCGTTTAAATGTCTTTTAATTGTGCCTGTCTGCAATTTATCGTGTCATCTTTCCAGTAAGCAGCAATATGTCTTTTCCTACTTTGTTGATAGAAGGACTGTATGAATGCCAACCACCATTGATTCCAGACACATCGATCATGTGAGACCCAGCTCATGTTTTACTCACATGGTATCTCAAAAGTAAAAAATCATGGCAGTCAGGTAGATGCAGTGTTTCTTAACATCGGAAATGCATTTGCCTCTGTATCACACACACACTTATTATGGAATGTATGTTCATATGCTTCCCCCATGAACCATGGACCTTGCCGTTGGTGGGGAGGCTTGCGTGCCTCAGCGATACAGATGGCCGTACCGTAGGTGCAACCACAACGGAGGGGTATCTGTTGAGAGGCCAGACAAACATGTGGTTCCTGAAGAGGGGCAGAAGCCTTTTCAGTAGTTGCAGGGGCAACAGTCTGGATGATTGACTGATCTGGCCTTGAAACATTAACCAAAACGGCCTTGCCGTGCTGGTACTGCGAACGGCTGAAAGCAAGGGGAAACTACAGCCGTAATTTTTCCCGAGGACATGCAGCTTTACTGTATGATTAAATGATGATGGCGTCCTCTTGGGTAAAATATTCCGGAGGTAAAATAGTCCCCCATTCGGATCTCCGGGAGGGGACTACTCAAGAGGACGTCGTTATCAGGAGAAAGAAAACTGGCATTCTATGGATCGGAGCGTGGAATGTCAGATCCCTTAATCAGGCAGGTAGGTTAGAAAATTTAAAAAGGGAAATGGATAGGTTAAAGTTAGATATAGTGGGAATTAGTGAAGTTCGGTGGCAGGAGGAACAAGACTTTTGGTCAGGTGATTACAGGGTTATAAATACAAAATCAAATAGGGGTAATGCAGGAGTAGGTTTAATAATGAATAAAAAAATAGGAGTGCGGGTTAGCTACTACAAACAGCATAGTGAACGCATTATTGTGGCCAAGATAGACACAAAGGCCATGCCTACTACAGTAGTACAAGTTTATATGCCAACTAGCTCTGCAGATGATGAAGAAATTGATGAAATGTATGACGAGATAAAAGAAATTATTCAGGTAGTGAAGGGAGACGAAAATTTAATAGTCATGGGTGACTGGAATTCGTCAGTAGGAAAAGGGAGAGAAGGAAACATAGTAGGTGAATATGGATTGGGGGGAAGAAATGAAAGAGGAAGCCGCCTTGTAGAATTTTGCACAGAGCATAACTTAATCATAGCTAACACTTGGTTCAAGAATCATAAAAGAAGGTTGTATACCTGGAAGAATCCTGGAGATACTAATAGGTATCAGATAGATTATATAATGGTAAGACAGAGATTTAGGAACCAGGTTTTAAATTGTAAGACATTTCCAGGGGCAGATGTGGATTCTGACCACAATCTATTGGTTATGAACCGCAGATTGAAACTGAAGAAACTGCAAAAAGGTAGGAATTTAAGGAGATGGGACCTGGATAAACTGAAAGAACGAGAGGTTGTAGAGAGTTTCAGGGAGAGCATAAGGGAACAATTGACAGGAATGGGGGAAAGAAATACAGTAGAAGAAGAATGGGTAGCTCTGAGGGATTAAGTAGTGAAGGCAGCAGAGGAACAAGTAGGTAAAAAGACGAGGGCTAATAGAAATCCTTGGGTAACAGAAGAAATATTGAATTTAATTGATGAAAGGAGAAAATATAAAAATGCAGTAAATGAAGCAGGCAAAAGGGAATACAAACGTCTCAAAAATGAGATCGACAGAAAGTGCAAAATGGCTAAGCAGGGATGGCTAGAGGACAAATGTAAGGATGTAGAGGCTTGTCTCACTAGGGGTAAGATAGATACTGCCTACAGGAAAATTAAAGAGACCTTTGGAGAGAAGAAAACCACTTGTATGAATATCAAGAGCTCAGATGGCAACCCAGTTCTAAGCAAAGAAGGGAAGGCAGAAAGGTGGAAGGAGTATATAGAGGGTTTATACAAGGGCGATGTACTTGAGGACAATATTATGGAAATGGAAGAGGATGTAGATGAAGATGAAATGGGAGATAAGATACTCCGTGGAGAGTTTGACAGAGCACTGAAAGACCTGAGTCGAAACAAGGCCCCGGGAGTAGACAACATTCCATTAGAACTACTGATGGCCTTGGGAGAGCCAGTCATGACAAAACTCTACCATCTGGTGAGCAAGATGTATGAGACAGGCGAAATACCCACAGACTTCAAGAAGAATATAATAATTCCAATCCCAAAGAAAGCAGGTGTTGACAGATGTGAAAATTACCAAACTATCAGTTTAATAAGCCACAGCTGCAAAATACTAACGCGAATTCTTTACAGACGAATGGAAAAACTGGTAGAAGCGGACCTCGGGGAAGATCAGTTTGGATTCCGTAGAAATGTTGGAACACGTGAGGCAATACTAACCTTACGACTTATCTTAGAAGAAAGATTAACAAAAGGCAAACCTACGTTTCTAGCATTTGTAGACTTAGAGAAAGCTTTTGACAACGTTAACTGGAATACTCTCTTTCAAATTCTGAAGGTGGCAGGGGTAAAATACAGGGAGCGAAAGGCTATTTACAATTTGTACAGAAACCAGATGGCAGTTATAAGAGTTGAGGAACATGAAAGGGAAGCAGTGGTTGGGAAAGGAGTGAGACAGGGTTGTAGCCTCGCCCCGATGTTATTCAATCTGTATATTGAGCAAGCAGTAAAGGAAACAAAAGAAAAATTCGGAGTAGGTATTAAAATTCATGGAGAAGAAGTAAAAACTTTGAGGTTCGCCGATGACATTGTAATTCTGTCAGAGACAGCAAAGGACTTGGAAGAGCAGTTGAACGGAATGGACATTGTCTTGAAAGGAGGATATAAGATGAACATCAACAAAAGCAAAACGAGGATAATGGAATGTAGTCAAATTAAATCGGGTGATGCTGAGGGGATTAGATTAGGAAATGAGACACTTAAAGTAGTAAAGGAGTTTTGCTATTTAGGGAGTAAAATAACTGATGACGGTAGAAGTAGAGAGGATATAAAATGTAGACTGGCAATGGCAAGGAAATCGTTTCTGAAGAAGAGAAATTTGTTAACATCGAGTATAGATTTAAGTGTCAGGAAGTCGTTTCTGAAAGTATTTGTATGGAGTGTAGCCATGTATGGAAGTGAAACATGGACGATAACCAGTTTGGACAAGAAGAGAATAGAAGCTTTCGAAATGTGGTGCTACAGAAGAATGCTGAAGATAAGGTGGGTAGATCACGTAACTAATGAGGAGGTATTGAATAGGATTGGGGAGAAGAGAAGTTTGTGGCACAACTTGACTAGAAGAAGGGATCGGTTGGTAGGACATGTTTTGAGGCATCAAGGGATCACAAATTTAGCATTGGAGGGCAGCGTGGAGGGTAAAAATCGTAGAGGGAGACCAAGAGATCAATACACTAAGCAGATTCAGAAGGATGTAGGTTGCAGTAGGTACTGGGAGATGAAGAAGCTTGCACAGGATAGAGTAGCATGGAGAGCTGCATCAAACCAGTCTCAGGACTGAAGACCACAACAACAACATGTTCATATGGGCTATAAAACACCATCTGCTACAGGGTGGAGGATTTCTTGGTGGGGAGAACACAGAATGTTAGCTGGAGATTCATCAATGGATGTAAAGGGACTTCAATTGTGCCCCAGGGAAGTGTGTTAGGACCCTTAGTGTTCATGCTGTATATTAATGACCTCTCAGACAAAATTAATAGTAACTTCAGGCTTTTCACACATGGTGCAGTTATCTGAAAAAAGCTGCACAAATTTTTAATTATGATAAGATTTCAAAGTGGTGCAAAGATTAGCAATTTACTTTACATGTTTAGAAATGTAAAATTTTGCATGAAACAAAATGGAAAAAGGGTATCCTATGACTAAAATATCAATGAGTGGCAATTGGAAACAGACAACTCATACAAGTATACCTGGGTTCAACACTTTTTTATGGATACGAAATAGGACGATCACATAGGCTCAGTTGTAGGTAAAGCAGGTGAAGATTGTGGTTCTTTGACAGAATACTGGGTAAATGTAATCAGTGTACACAGGACATTGCTAACAAATCATTCGTGTGACCCATTCTAGAATATTGCTTAAGTGTGTGGGACCTGTACCAAATAAGACAAACATATACAGAGAAGGGCAGCATGAATGGTCATAGATTTTTTGACCCATGGGAGACTGTTATGGAGATGATGAAAGAACTCAACTCTGCAGATTACTAAAGATAGTCACAAGCTATCCTACAACAGCTTACTCAGAAAGTTTCTAGATCCAACTTTTGAGTGATGAATCTAGGAATATACTACAGCCTCCTATGTATCACTCCGATAGGAATCACCAACAAGATTAGACTAGTTACGATGCATGCAGAGACATTCTTGCCATACTCCATACATGAATAGAATGGGAAAAAACCGTACTAACTGGCTGAGTTGGAAGTACCTTCTGCCATTCACTTCCTAGAGGTTTGCAGAGTACAGATGTAGAATGATACTGTCAATTATGATTACAGTCACCATGGATTATCAAGATTGGACTGCAGATCAGTGGAAACATGTTACTGGTCAGATGAATCAATTTTCTTGTTACACCAGGTTGATTGGTGCATTTGCATATGCCATCATCTAGGCAAATGGCTGGTCAAAACATGTACCATGTCACAGCTCAAAATTTAATGCCAATCAGCTGTTACTTTATTAAGGGGAAGATGTATGCCACAAAATCACTAAACTTCAACGACTTCAGTGCAAAATATCATATTAACAACTTTGACTGTAAATACTACAGATCTAGTTTATATAATTGCAAAAAATTTAAAATGTTGAACACTGAATATTAACATACCATTCCATCATGAGGCTTATCTCCGACAAAATCTTATTTACCTATTTAATTTGCTTTAGTTAACTTTTTTGTTATTCTTACAATTTCCACTAAAACTGCTAAAAATTGTAACCCTAAAACAGCTTATGATTTTACTTTGATCGAATCATTACTGATGTGTGCAAGCCAAGGATATTTCTTTTCTCATCTTAAACACACAAGTCTTTTAACTAGCTTAGGAGGTGGATTACACACCATTACTTCAATGTTAATTGTATCTGAACAACAACCAACTAATATTCGGTGTCAAGCATTTATGACTGACAAGTATTATCTATGCTTAACTGCCATTGGTTCAGAGCTGCAGCAATATTGGCTCATTTTAAAAAACAAACATTGTTCACTGACACTGCAACTTTTCAAACTTCATTGTGACTTGTGTTATAGTTTAAAAATGGCAAATTAAAATGCATTGCCTAATAATAAGTAAGTAATGTGATGTACAATACCTAGAGTCTGACGTGTCATAAGACCAATTCATCCTTCGATACATCAATCAACGAGATATAGGTCTTATTTATTTATTTTATTTTCCATGTCTAGTTACGTAGGACTAAACTGAGGAGCAAATCTCTGAGGTCATGGAATGTGTCAGTATATGAAATTACAACATAAAAGTAATGACCAATAAATTAAAATGTTTATGAACCCAAAAAAAAAAGACAAGCCATAAGTTTATGTAAATGCAATCAACAATATAACACAAGAATCAGCTTACTTATTCCAGGAACTCTTCAACAGAATAGAAAGAGTGAACCATGAGCAAATTCTTCAGTTTCAATTTGAAAGCGTGTGGATTAGTGCTAAGATTTTTGAATTCTTGTGGTAGCTTATAGAAAATGGATGCAGCAGTATACTGCACACCTTTCTGCACAAGAGTCGAGGAAGCGCAATCCAAATGCAGATTGGGTTTCTGGCTAGTATTAACTGAATGAAAGCTGCTAATTCTTGGGACTATGCAGATATTGTTAACAAGAAACAACAGTAAAGATTATGTATATTTAGAGGCCAATGTTAGAGTACCCAGATTAATGAACAGGGGTTGACAAGAGGTTCACGAACTTAAACCTCTTATTGCTGAAACTGCTCATTTTTGAGCCAAAAATATCCTTTGAGAAACTGAAGAGTTACCCCAAAATATAATACCATATGTCATAAGCAAATGAAAATATGCAGTCTACTTTTTGTACCGAACGATGACTTCCTTCAGGTACCGTTCGAATAGTAAAAATGGCAGCATTAACTATTTGAACAAGATATTGAATGAGGGCTTTCCACAACAGTTTACTATATCTGAACAGCAAGAAATTTGAACTGTTCAGTTTCACTAATCATACGCCCATTGTGTGAAATTAAAACGTCTGGTTTTGGTGAATTGTGTGCTAGAAAATGTAAAAACCAAGTCTTACTGTGATTTAGCATTAATTTATTATCTACAAGCCACAAACTACTATAATGAACTGCACTAATTGAAACTGTGTCAATGTTGCACACTACATCCTTTACTATCAAACTAGTGACATCAGAAAACAGCAATATTTTAGAATCACCTATAATATTAGAGCACATATCATTTATATAAACAAGGAACTGGAGGGCCCTAGCATTGATCCCTCGGGCATCCCTGATTTGATTGTGCCCCACTCAGACTCCCATCATAGCCATTCCCAACACTGTGGATAATGATCTTTTGCTGGTTGTTGTTAAAGTAAGAGGTGAACCAATTGTGAGCTACTCCCCGTATTCCGTAATGGTCTAACTTTTGGAGCAATATTTTGTGATCAACAAATCAAATGCATTAGTTAAAAAAGATATACCTAGTGATTGAAAACATTCATTTAAGCCATCCAGTATCTCACAGAGAAAAGAGAATATAGCATTTTCAGTTGTTAAACCACTTCTAAAACTGAATTGTACATTTGATAGCAAATTATGTGAAATAAAATGATCACTTATCCTTACATACACAGCATTTTCGATAACTTTAGCATACACTGATGGCATAGAAATAGGTCTCAAATTGTCTACATTATACCTTTCTTCGTTTTTATAAAATGACTTTACTACCAAGTAATTTAATCATTCAGGAAACTCACTATTCTTAAAGGAAAAATTACAAAAATGGCTAAGTATATGGCTAATGTGTGCAGCACAGCACTTTAATATTCTTTTAGGTACTCCATCATATCCATGAGAGTCCTTAGTCTTCAGTGATTTAATTATTCGCTAGATCTCTCCCTTGTCAGAATCACAAAGAAGTATTTCAGACACCAGTCTTTGGAAAGACATTTTCAAAAGAGTTCTATGATTCTAGAAACTAAGTTTTTATTAGTTCACCAGCAATTCTCAGAAAGTGATTGTTACATACTGTATCTGATGTATGAGAAACAGAAATATTTTTACTACAAACTGACTTTATATTGTCAACCTTGTGCTGCTGACAAGACACTTACTTCATGACTGACCATATGGCTTTAACTTTATCCTATGACTTAGTTATTTTATCTGTGCACCACATTCTCTTTGCCTTCCTAATAACATTTTTTAGCACCTTACTGTTTGTAATGGCTGTTGTAGCTTGATTGTGACTACTTCTAATATTTGATGTAATTCCCACTTTCTTCCACATGATATCTTTATCCCACTACTCAGCCACCCAGGATGCCTTTTGCTGCTAGTACCATGTTTAGAACGTTCTAATAGAAAGCAACTTCAAAGAGCATGAGAAATGTGTTAAGGAAAGCATGATATTTGTCATCTATGCTTTTGGCACTATAAACATCTTGCCATTCTTGTTCCTTAATGAGGTTTAAAAAACTCTCTACTGCTGTTGGATTAGCTTTTCTACATAGTTTGTAATCATGTATAACAGCTGTTTGAATACAAAAACCTTTTAGTGTTAAAATTTGTGCATCATGGTCTGAAAGGCCATTCGCCATTTTATTAACTGAAAGCCCATCCATTAATGAAGAATGAAAAAAAAAAAATATTGTCTGTGGCTGTGCTGCTGTTCCCCTGAACCTGGTTGGAAAAAGAACACAGAATTTAGCAGATCATCCAACATTCTTTTTCTTGCCCAATCACATACAAAATTAAAATTGAAGTCACCACATTTAACTAATTTTTGGCACTTCCTATAAACAACAATTATTAGAAGCTTAGATTCACTAAATTCAACTGCCCCTGCACAACATTCAAATACCTGTTCAGTGCAGTGCTGTGATATATCTACGGACTCCAACGGAATACTAGTTTTTACATACATGGCAACTCCCCCACTCCACAAAGGACGCCTTAAAAAACAGCCAGCTAATCTGTATCCTGGTAAAGGAAGCCTCTGAATTGCCAAATTATTTAAGTGGTGCTCCGACATACCAATAATTTCACAGAGGCAACACCTATAGGCAGTTCACTAACTTTATCTCTAATACCTCTTATATTTTGATGAAATAGGCTAATTCCTTTACTACTTGGATATCTGGCCTCCTTTGAAGGTGATTCCTTTGTTAGAGGGACTTCCTTTAAGCAACGATACTTATCAATTGACTTCAATCTAAAAAAGGTGCAGCTCTGACACCAATTGCTACAGGAACTTTCCCACGAGTGATCCCACCACTGCCCACTACACTATCACCTATAAGCTTTGCCAGCCTCCCTTCCCATATCTATTGAGGTGCAAGCCATGCCTAGTGAAACCTGATATATTGAGAGACTCAACTGGCACCACTGCAGTGTGAGCCATATACTCCACCATCAGTGCCTTCTCTAGCCCTATGTTAACACATCTGACAGCAGCATTAAGATGAGGCTGATCATGACACAAACAGTTTCATGAAGTGCACATTAGTGCCACCAGTTTGAGTAGCTATCTTTACCAGACCACCACCTACATTTTACTCCCTGTCCCTATCAAGACTATTTTCAGCACCACCTACAATCACTATCTGATCCTCTTTCGTGAAACTCCTACATAACCCCTATGTTGTCAGTTATCTGAGCCAACCCTGTACTAGGCTTCACAATGCTGGTGACATGGTACTCATACCCCAATACTTCCTGTAACTGCTGGCCCACATCTTTGCCATACGAACTACCTTGCAGCAGAACGTTCTTCTTTCTGTTAGAATTTGCAACCGACTTAGGCTTCCTATCTGCTGAGGACTGTTGCATGTTTCCTACACATACAGCTACACCCTCAGCTAGAAGCAATGGTGTACATTCAAGTGAGTTGCAAGAGTAAGATAAATTAGCAGCAAACTAGTAAATATAGGATTTTACCATTCCTAAAGGCGATGACATTTTCAATAGTATAACTGTCTCTATACCGAGGCCAGTATCATACAACAGTGGTTTGAGAAGCGTGCAGCCAGGTTTTTACCCACAAGCTGCTGGTCCCTAGTTCACAGGAATTATGTAAACTGTGAGTAGGCACACACCTCCAAGAACCCTACCAAGACCTTGTTGAATCTATTGCAAATAGAATTGCTGCTGTACCAAAGGTGGTTGTAATGTTTTGGCTTGTCATTGTACATTGTTAAACAGGCATTTACCATTCATTCAGACCACTAGGAGGTATACTGGTTGTTTAGTATTGTAATTCATTATTTGAAAAATATATTTGTAACTAACTTTCCATCAAAAATTAAGTGAATGCTAGGTTAAGGTTAACAGGAATAAAGTGTTGCAGATCTCATGAGGACTGAATTTCAATACTGATACTTCCTTTCTTGCACATTGCTTAAATCATTTGTCATTTTACACTCTCCTCGTATTTCATGCAACAAAGTCAACATACCCATAGCAAGTCTTGCACAGTTGTAATCATTGCTTGTTCTAATGTATGTTTAATGCTGCTAACAGTGCAAGTATAGTGAGGTGCAAAACTTAAGGACGAAAGTAATTTTCGCATGAAGTGTCACTGCCAAGTAACATAGCTCAATGAAACTTGGCTGTACATAGAAAGAACTGCTACAGTATAGTACAGAAGGCAACTGGGGGGGGGGGGACCCACACACACTCCTCACACTGGCCACTAGATTGGATGTGGGAATGGAGAATGGAGTGAAATGTCACAATCACGGCTGACCGGTTAGTGTACTGTGTTCAAAGATTTGGAGGTTAGTATGACTGTGCAACATTTTGCCTTCACGCGCTGTAAATGTAAACTATCGAAACAATCCTATTTGACAAATTTCCTAGGTGCACTGTGTGTTCTCACCTCTCACTATACGAGGGTACACCCAGCACTATCAAACATGCTTTTGTGGTCCAAGTGTTATGGTGTGGGGAGGCACTATGTTGCAAAGGGCGTACTGACCTCCAAATCTTGTAACATGGTACACTCATCAGTCAAAGTTATTTTGACACTGTACTTCTTTCCCATGTGTGTCTTTTCAGGGGTGCATTCTGTACTGACTTCACTTTTTTGGATGACAAATGTGAACACATACAACAGTGCAGATGGAGGAGCTTTCGGAACAAGAGCATATTTGGTGAATGGACTGGCCCACATGCTCCCGTGACTTAATGCCATCGAGCAGTGTGGAATGTGTTGGGGAGTCGTACTGCAGCACGTCCACACGCACCACCGACTATCCAGGAGTTGTCAACCACGTTGATGGACGAATGGAACATGCTACTGCTAGAACTCCTTACCAGCCTTCTGGCCAGCATGGGAGCACATTTCAAACCGTGCACCGTCAACCAGGATGATCGCACTCCCTATCGAAAGCCATGTCCCACCTTTTTTTAATGTGAAGGGGACTAGCATAAATCACAGTGGGCCCAGTGTAATTATTATCTTTGAATAAAAGTTTCATCTCTTTCAGTTACCTTCTGTACTGTAACGTAGCATTCTTCCTATGTGTAGTCCAAGTTTCTATAAGCTACACTACTTGGCTGTGATACATCATGCAAAAGTTACTTTTGTCCTCTTAAGTTTTGCACAGTCTAGTTTTCAGTATCAGGCAGTTGTGCCAAACAGCACCAAGACAACAAAATCCTATTTACATGATGCACCCAATACCAATACTCATCACCACCATCTTGAGAATTTTACAAACTAAAGTGGAAAACTGAGCACTGCCTGATTCCGTCAGTTTGGTTTTTCATGTTATCTTTGCACTTCTCTATACCACAGGCAAAACAATTTTCAAATATGGTGTTGATGAATCTAGATATATCTTGAATTCCCATGTTGACACATGAATATAGGAAAAAATCATTTTATATTTATTTTAGACAGTGCTTATGCAACTTTCAAGCAGTCCAAATAACTTGTTTTCTGCCTCTGATGGCAGTCATGGTCTGTAAAAGATGTTCATTTACGAATGGTTCAAATTGCTCTGAGCATTATAGGACTCAACTGCTGTGGTCATAAGTCCCCTAGAACTTAGAACTACTTAAACCTAACTAACCTAAGGACAGCACACAACACCCAGCCATCACGAGGCAGAGAAAATCCCTGACCCCGCCGGGAACGGGAATCGAACCCGGGCGTGGGAAGCGAGAACGCTACCACATGACCACGAGATGCGGGCGTTCATTTACGTAAAAAAAAGAAGGAAGGAATTACTTAATTTCCAGTGTATACATGGAACCTTAAAACTCAAATTTGTATTCACAGAAAGGTTACATCAATGGTAAGAAATGCCCTCATTTGCAAAGCTCAAAGTTTTAAAAGAACCAATTAAGCATACATAATACTTGCAAAAAGTTACAGTTTTAAATGTTAGCATTAATAACTGCTACAACAACATGTGCATGTTTATGAGAGACTATGCTACAGCTTAAACTATAATCCTTACATTATTTGCTCCTGAAAGTTTCCAGATTGCATAAAAAAGGCAACCAACACCTGCAAAAGCGTATAATGTTCCTCTACCCAGAGCTCTGATAGCTAGTGAGACACCTGTCTCCTCGAGTCCTTTATCAAAATTGGCCGGATCTTTCCTTTTGACCAAAGCAAGAGTAGAACCAAAGCCTATAAGTGCTGATATACTGCCCACAGTGGCAAGAAATGCAGCAGCTGGAACAATGTATAAAACAAGCCATTGAAATGGGCATCCACACACACACACAGGGCATTAAAAATATTCCGTATTTCGCTAGATGGTAGTATGGGCCAAAAGAAAAAAAAAAAAAAAAATGTTCAGTAAACATGGGCTCTATAATGCATACACTAAGACCTATGAGCTCTCGTTCAGCTTTGCTACTGGGAAACGTCTCTTCTATCGCAAGCTCTCTGCTATTACAAATGACCTACAGAATGCAATAAACAAATGAGAAGACATTATTAAGTGACTGTGAAACAACAGAACTTCTAATGTAATCTGATTGCTATTACATATGACTTGCACTTGTTAGTCATCGCTAAAGGTGGTGCTCATCATGGTGTCCATTGATAGTAAGGTATACTTCTGTCTGATGTCTTAGGGAATCATCCACTCTCTGAAAAACTCCAGATCAGTCACAGATGCATTGCCAGGCATTGCTAACACATTCCTGTAGTGTTTGCACACCATAAAAGGAATTATTATACATCCAAGATTTCAAGTGTCCCCGAAACAAAAAATTATAGGGAAAAAGATTGGGGAACAAGCTGGCCAACACACTGGATATTAAACTTCCTGGCAGATTAAAACTGTGTGCCCGACCGATACTCGAACTCGGGACCTTTGCCTTTCGCGGGCAAGAGCACTTGCCCGCGAAAGGCAAAGGTCCCGAGTTCGAGTCTCGGTCGGGCACACAGTTTTAATCTGCCAGGAAGTTTCATATCAGCGCACACTCCGCTGCAGAGTGAAAATCTCATTCTGGAAACACTGGATATTCCTGAGCAATCCATTGCATATTAAATTATGTGTGAGGTACACCAATACATTTAGGAGGAAACTGGGCTGGTGCACCAGTGTGCATGAACCTTATCCCCAACAGCTGTTAAAGTGGTACAGTCTCTAGCAGAACAGGCAAATTATTTGACAGGAACTGACAACACCTTGCACCAATCAACCTGTTTGGTAGTACCTAAGGTCCTATTAGTCTATCGTCAACAATTCCTGTCAATATATTAATTGAAAATTGGAGATGATGTCTTGTTTCTTCAACATCTTTGCAACAGCAATTGGCAGAACTGCATTCTGGCAGACTGATCTTGGGGCCAAAGAGCTTGGAGGAATGTGCCCTCATTTGCTTCCTGTATTCTGTAGGTCATCTGAAATAGCAAAGAGCTTGCAGCAGAAGAGATGTGTTTCACTGTAGCGGAAATGAACAAGTGCTCAGATCTCTTAACGCATGCATTTTAGAGTCTATGTTCACTGGATATCTAATTTGTAGGAAATTGGCATTCATGATTTAGTTACTATAGCAGACATTTTAACTAACATATTTTCCCTTGGAGAGGAGTACATATGATTTATGTTTATTATAAATTAACTCTGCTATCGTGTTTGCTAATAACTATAATTAACCTCCAAGCTTTTAGGAAATTAGTAATTTTTTCCACTCAGCAGATAGAAAAGATAAACAGCAGGCTTAATTCATACTAATATGTTCACTGTCCTGTGATACACTGCACCACCCAAAACGAAGCTTCACTGTGAATGCTGTTCTCGAATACATGATGAGTTTGCTAACATCCTTAAGCAGCTGGAAATTGCGCTGGCTACTGTCAAAAGATTGGCTGGCAGCTGCTGCAAATCATTGTGTTGGAAGAGCTCCTGAGAGTCATGTACCTGTGGTACTGGTACAAAAGGTACCTGAAGCACTGTCGTCACCTGTGGATCTTGTCTCCTCTGCAGGCAGCATAGAATCTGTCATTACTCACCCACTTGACTGCAAGTGGAGTTTCAATGGTAGATCTTGGCATCCCGTACAGTGTGGACGGGGATCAGGAAGGACTCAAGTGCTACACCGTTCCCCCCTAACCAAGTTTGAGGTGAAGTCTTTCACTGAAATGGAGCCAGCGGGAATAACTTTACTTGTTTTAGGGAAACCTGTTCTGTCCAATGTCCACACAAAACCGTAGCACTCTATTAATTGTTGGCAGTTCATATGTAAGGTGAACAATGGTATTCCTTAGGGAAATGGCAGAAAGGGAGAAAGGGATAGGGAAGGACACCAGGTGCACACAGTGCGTGTGTGTGTGTGTGTGGGGGGGGGGGGGGGGGCGTGCACACGCCTGCCTTCGGGTCTCGTTCAACATGTGGAAGAGGCTATTCCAGCAGCCACTGATGGAACAGGGTGCAAGCAACTGCAGATTGTGGTGCACATTGGAACAAATATCTGGGCTTCAAGGTCATTCTTGGATTATTCCAGCAACTGGTAGAGAAAGTTGAGAAGACCAGCCTTGCGCACTGACTTTCAACAAAACTCACAATTTGCAGCATTGTCTCCAGAACTGATCATGACCTCTTGATTCTGCGTTGAGTGGGACTGAACCAGATATTTTGGAAGTTCTGTAACAAGTTAGGCTGCAACTGCCTGGACTAGCGCCTAGGGTTGGAAACTGTAGGGTGCCCCAAAATGGGACAGGTGTGCCCCACACATCAGAGGCTGCTACTCAGCTAGCTGGCTGGCTGTGTTTGTGATGCACACAGGGACTTTTAGATTAAGAAACTCTCCATTCAATCCAGATGACGACAGCTGTAGGAATGCCAGAAGTATCAGTGTAAAATCACAAGAAACCTCCCACAGATGAGAGTATTAATATCCTAGTGGTTAACTGTTGAAGCATTCACAACAAAGTGCCAGAGTATGAAGCACTCCTGAAAAGCAGTGAAGCTCGCATAGTACTATGTATAGGAAGCTAGTTGAAACCTGAAATTGCTAGCAGTGAGATTTTTGGAGAAAATTTAAGTGTATATCAAAAGGACAGGCTAATGGGATATTGAGGTGGTGTATTTGTTGTAGTAGACAAAAAATTCAAATCCACCAAAATAGAAATTGAAACTGCACGTGAGATTGTTTGGGAAAGACTCAGTATCAAAGGTGAGCAAAAAATGGTATGCAACCAAACATTTTAGAGAAAATCCAGTTTGTTTGTATGTAAGTTCCTCAATCATACTGTTACCAACAATTAACTGAGAAAATTACAGTTTTTTTAGTGGTGGGTGTGAAAAGACATCCTGTGGAACATCACTAAATGCCTTCTCTCAAAACTACCTAGTTCGGAAAGTTTAGAATCCCACTCATGATGGAAATATATTGGATCTAACAGCAAAGAATAGTGCCCACCTCTTTGATGATGTATACACCGAAACTGATATCAGTGATATGATGCAACTGCGGTAATAATGATAACTGAAGTACAGAGGACAACTAAAACAAGCAGAAAGATATTTACATTTGGTAGACTACATAAAAAATCTATAGTGTCGTATCTCAATGAGTAACTTGAAACTTTCAGTACACAGCAGGAGCATGTAGAGGAACTATGATTCAAGTTTACAAGAATAGTTAGCCATGTTCTGGATACATATTCACCAAGTAGACCATTTCATAATCGGAGGGACATACACTCACAGTCACTGTAAAGAAACTTCTAAAGAAACAGAGACTTCTGCATAACAAGTGTAAAGCAAAGTGTAGGAATACAGATACAGTGATGCTGAATGAAACACATTTGGCTGTCAAGAGGGCAATGTGTTAAGCCTCCAATGACAACCATAGCAGAATATTGTCAAATGGCCTTTCACAAAGCCCAGAGAAATCCTGGTCATATGTAAATGCTCTTAGTGGCAACAAAGTTAGTGTTCAGTCCCAAGTGAATGAGACACACACTGAAATTGAGGGTAGCAAAGCAAAAGCTCAAATGCTTAGCCCTGATTTCAAATGTTCCTTGATAAAGGAAAACCCATGAGAAATGCCCTAATTTAATCCTCATACCACTGAAAAGATGAGTGAAATCAGTATTAGTGTCAGTGGTGTTGAGAAACAGCTGAAATGGTTAAAACTGAACAAAGCTCCAGGTCCTGATGGAATCTGTAACAGATTCTATATTGAATCTATATAATCCATTTTAGATAACTCAAACAAAAAGCTGTGCCTAGCAGTTGGAAGAAGGCACAGGTTAACATTCGTCTACAAGAAGGGTAGTAAAAGTGATTCACAGAACTATTGTCCAATATCTTTGACATCGATTTGTTGTAGAATCTTAGAACTTATTCCAATCTCAAAACACTATGATACCTCTTGAACAGAATGACCACCTCTGTGCCATCTAACATGGATCATGCGTAACCCCACTTTTCTCACAAGGCGTATTGAAAGGTTGGGATCAAGGTAGTTCAATAGATACACTATTTCTTGATTTCTGAAAAGCATTTGACTTAGTACCACACTTGTGCTTAAAGTCAAAAGTTCAGTTGTATAAGTGAAATTTGGGATTGTATTAAGGAATCTGTGGTGGGGAAGAAGCAGTATATTATCTTGGATGGAGAGCTGTTGTCAGATGTAGAAGTAACTTTGGGTGTGCCCCACGAAAATGTGTTGGCACCTTTGCTGTTCATGTTGTATATTAATGACCTCATGGACAATATTAATAGTAACCTCAGATTTTTTGCAGATGATGCAGTTATTTAAATGAAGTACTGTCTGAAAGGAGCTGCATGAATATTCAGTCAGATCTTGGGAAGATTTCAAAGTGGTGCAAAGATTGGAAGCTTGGTTTAAATGTTCAGAAATGTAAAATTGTGCACTTCAAAAACCGAAAAAATGTAGTACAGTATGAATATTATATCACTGAGTCACAGTTGGACTTGGCCAACTCATACAAACATCTGGATGTAACACTTTGTAAGACTATGAAATGGAATGATGACATAGGCTCTGTTGTGGGTAAAGCACATGGTAGAATTTGGTTTATTTGTAGAATACTGAGGAAGTGCAATCAGTCTAGTACGGAGATTGCTTACGAATCACTCATCCTGCCTATTCCAGAATACTGCTCAAGTGCACGGACCAACACCAAAGAAGACTAACAGGGGATATTGAACATATACAGATAAGGGCGGTACGAATTCTCACAGGTTTGTTTGACCTGTGGGAGAGTATTACAATGATGCTGAAGAGTGAACTGGCAGACTCGCAAGACAGACATAAACTATCCTGAGAAAGTCTACTAACAAAGCTCCAAGAACCAGCTTTAAATGATGACTATAGGAAATATATATCACTTACATACGGATTTTGAGGATAAGATTAGAATAACTACAGTACGTGCAGAGGCATTCAAACATTCATTCTTCCTGTGCTCCACATGTGACCGAATGGTAAGAAACCCTAATAACTGGTACAGTAGGACGTAACCTCTGCCACGCACTTTGCGGTGGTTTTGCAGAGTATGCATGTAGATGTGTATATTTTAGTATATTTTATCTTGTCTTGATCCTTACTTCCACCACTCAAATATGGAACACATTTCTTAAGCACCCTGAATGTACATAAAAATAAAACCAGCCAATATTCTTCTCAAGCAGTAATATAGCAGGTCTGACCAGCTGTCTGCATGGCAGTATCTTCTGTAAATATTTCAATACATGAACATATATTGATCCATTTTCATTGAAGGTAAAAACTTAAAGGTTATTATGTCATCATGTTGTTCCACAATTTCTTCTACCGGTTTAACCCACATAAGGGGATCTTCTTCAGGATATTCTGGTATTCATGGTTAGCTAACAACATAGAAGATTTTTTTTTCTATATTGATAATGCTAATATTTGTAAAATACATCAAAGGAAAATCCAGTCAAGGAAACGAAGATTATGAGACAGAACCGTCTCCAGTACTTGTCTACAGGATGTGAAACGTGTAGTACTGCCGACACACACATACAAAAGTGAGGCATTTCCTAGCTTTCACGACAGATAGTTAATTCCTCAGAGAGGAGACATAGACAGGGTGGGGAAGTTTATAAGGAACTGCAGGTCCCCCATACTCTAGGATGAAAGGGCCCCACCTGTAGTTAGGTTGAGTGTAGGCAAAGATGAAGAGAGAGGTGGCACGTAGAGCAGGTCAGGGATTGTTCGTTAGTAAGGCTTGATGCTCCAAATACAATGTGTCCACAACCAAGGTGTGACTGAATTTAATATTTGTAAATCCATTCTCCTCCTTGAAATTTTGGCATATAAATTTGTAATTTTTTAACCACCTGTATATACACTAACTGTTTCTCCTCCTTGAAATTTTGGCATATAAATCTGTAATTTTTTAACCACCTGTATATACACTAACTGTGTATGGACTTGGATTCAAGCAGATCTGGGACTGAAAGATTAAGTTCTTTGAAACTAAAACTGAGAAATAAACACAAAATGATAATCAAAATAAAGGCAGGGTTTTTGGCAGTGCACATATGTGAAATGAAAATCATCTGTTGCTAGGTAACATTCATTCAATACTGTATTACTTTACCTCATGCATTTTAACACACTCGAGTCCACCTTACCGTATTGTTCTAATGATGTTCTAGGCAGTGCTGTTCAAGCCAGTCCTATCTTCAGTGGCAGTCATATTGAGGTCATAAAATTTGTTAGGAAGGTTGTGTTGCAGTGTTGACAGAATACTGTAACGCCAAGGAATTATAGGACACAGTGTTGACCAGTTACTGTCCCAAAAGCACAGGTCTTATAACACCCGAACCGTGTGGCATGTTTTGTCAACCCATGGAAAGACTCCAGTAACAACATGTGAACACAGCATTATGTCAATTGCATGTAGATGTCACCACTGCCAAAAAGCAAAAAATTTCAGTGCAAGGGTGCTACAAATAGCTGCCTACCAGCAGCAACAGTCAGAGAAAACTTTGGCAACAGAGCAGCACACCTGTGTCTCAGGTCACACAGCCTCCTCCAGCCTGCCACGCTCCTCGGGCCCAAAGTTAAATTCCATTGCGCTGCTTACGGAATCCTAAGAAGACTTCGCCTAGCCACCACCAGCAGTGTTACCGTGCAGTTCTTCTGACCAGCAAGAATACTGCACGTTATAGCTGATGGCGCTACTCATCGCCTCGTCAGTGTGCTGTCTCCCATCAGCAGGCGTAACCTTCAGGGGTGACCGGCACAATTGCACCGACATAAAGATGTTGCAGACTGACACCGTGCTAGGCCCACCAGACGAAAACATACAACCCCGTCTGCTCATGCTTGATGCATAATAAAGAGTTTTCCTGAACCCCATCTACCTGATGTGTCCACTTCCACCTCTGATGGATTCCTGCAGTCCCCGTCGCTCTGTCAATTGCACAATCAGTATGTGGGAGAGCAGCTACGACATTCTGAGAATCGAGAGAATGGTTTTCAACCCGTCTCCAGTGTTTATATCACTACAGCCTACATTTGGTGGCAGAAGGGTGATTTGAGGAGATACTACTAATATCTTCAATGCCATCATGAGTAAGCATAATAGGTGCGTATTGTAACTGCTAGTGGGTTCTTTGTTTTGTTGGGGAGGTATATACAAGCATAAATAGTAGATAAGTGTAGGTGTAGTTTGGTAAATAGTAGACAGGTAAGTTATAAATTTAGGAGTGCTCCAGGAATCTACGCTAGTAATGGGTGGGTTGATGCCCACAGAGTGCCAAAGTCATGTGTGGAGCCTCTCTCTTCCTTTCCAGTTTCTGCACCACACTCCTCCTGCTTCTATCTATGATTATTTTCTCTAGTTCAGTAGGTGAAAGCTGTGATTCGGCATAGACTAGTCTCAACATGAATTGATTGCAATAATGTCCTATAGTAAGATTTTTTGTATTTTTGTCATGCAAAATCTGTCTCAAAACTGCAAAGTATGGTGCTGAGATATCACACAGACATAAGACTGTTATTGGCCATAATGTCATCACTATACCGCTCCTGGCCCCTGAAAGCTCAGCTGGTATGATATCAAAGAGTCTGCTTGAGCCAACTGCTGAACCAGTGTAGGGGATTATGGATGAAAGATCAGAACTGTCATTAGGGTAGTACTCAGCAAGTTTCAAGGAAAAAATGCTAATAGAAGTCGAAATAAGGTAGCACATATTGAAGTTGGTAGAGCATCTGTGAGTAATCACATATGTCAGTGATATAACACAGCTTATGGAGAACAATATGCTGAATGGTTCTCTCTGGGAAGATGGGCGAAGTTTTATGGTTTGAGCAATGGTTCTCCAAGTGTTATGATCAGCACTGCAGATATAGTGACTATCATGAATTCTTCTTGTCAACCATTAAGTCCTCCTGGCCAAATTCTTGTCCTTGCAATTTAAATAGCAGATTTTATGATGTAATTATGAGACACACTCGGTTGATAGGATAATGTATAATGTGGGAAATTTGACGAATATATTGATGATGAGTGATATGTTGATGAAGACAGGTATAGATTTGTTGCGGGGCTGGATAATTAGCTTTATTCCAACATAAATACTCAACCGTAGCTCCTACGACTCCGTTAAATAGCACCTTCAACAACAGAGTAAAACAGACATAAAAACAAAAAGAAAACGTAAATCAGTGACTGCCCCAAAGATGATCATTAAAAATAGTTATCACTTGCGCACAACATTACATGTCACATAACACACACTTCACCACTCTCCTGTTGGTGTCAACAATACTTTCTGTGGAATCGGATGTGTTGTCTGGACCAGGTAACAATGGGTCAAGAACAGGCTGCTGATGGCACATAAGTAGTTATCTACATTGTCCGTAGCAGCTGATCTGTAACAGGCAGTGGACTGGCCTGAGGGCTTGTCTACTTCAAGGTGTATGAAAATGAGCCTGTACCAAGGTAGGGTGTGTAGAAAACAGGTTTAAGCCTGTCAACAGTGATTGTGGTCGGCATACCCACCACATCAACATTGAATGGCTTGACTTCCCTACTAACGATACAGTAAAGACATTGTAGTGTGGCTGCAGCGGCTTGCATACTGCGTCATGCCATATGAAGATATGATGACACTCGCATAGCCCATCAAAAACAAACGGGCAATATGTCTGCTGATCTCTTGGAGCAACAGTGTGTAGTTGCCCGATTTGTGTATGCAGTTTTTGTACGAAATCTGACAGATCAATGCAGTCATGTGGCACGTTGGCACAGAAATTGCCAGGCAGTCTTATCAGCTGGCCATAAACAAGTGCTGCAGTTGTGGCTTTCAGGTCTTCTTTCAGCGATGCCCAATGGGCAATGTCTCTGTCCACTGCTGTGAGTCATGACATCAAAGCGACACTTACAGCTGGTGGTGCATGCGTTCAACTACACCATTCGCTGCCGAGTGGTAAACTACAGTTCTAATCCTGCTTTGTACCCAGTAGGACGGAGAGTGCTTTGAACAGATACAACTCAAATTGTCTTCCCTGGTCTGTCGTAATTCGTGGAGACACACCAAAACAGGTAATCTATCCCCAGTAGAACACAGTCAAGTGCTGGCGGTAATATTGGCAATCGGGAACATCTCAGGCCAGCATGTAAAATAAATGATCGCTGTAAGGAAGTAGGTGCATCCTCCTGATGTTCTCGAGGTCTAGGTGGATATGTTCAAATCTATGATTTTAAGGAATAAATATGACAAGAGGTAACCTAATGTGCCAGCTAAGCTAACTCTATTCCATTGGCAAGCCACACATTGTCGAACATATTGCTTGCAATCTTTGTCCACGTGTGGCCAGACAAATGCTCACTTCACCATTACGGTAGTAGCTCATACTCCAGGGTGTAACATGTTATGTGAAGGTGATTGCCTATTGGCAAAATTCAATAGTCACAAATGGTCGTGGTTCGTGAGTGGTGATGTCACAATACAGCAGCACAGTTTATGGTTGTAGGCCTGATGGTTGCGGTAACAAACCTCATAGCTCGCTATCTGATTGTTGCACTGCAGCGAGAGCTTCAATATCAACTGCATCAGTGATTTTTTCAGTCCAAGAGAGAGTATCAACTGGCATGTTAAATTCTCCATTTGCAATGGCTGTCTTTAGCTTGGTAAATGCCAATCTGGCCTCATTATTCCACTGAAGTTTGTCCTTTGGCTTCGGTGAGCCATGCAAAAATTTATTCAGTGGTGCAGCTAGGACGGCATGATCATGAACAAACCGTTGGTAAAAATTGGTTACACCAAGAAATCATTGTAATTCTTTAACTATCATAGGCTGGGAAAATTAAGTATAGCTCCTACTTTCTCTTGTGGTGGCTGTACGCATTGTGTGTTGACAGTACAGCCTAGTGACTATACTTCAGATGAACTTCAATAGATTGGTGAGCAGGCCATGTGCACGCAGACGAGTGAAGATCTGTCACAAGTGTGACACGTGTTCCACCTCAGAGTTTGACATGACCAGGACTTCACTGATATACACTTAGCAAAGGTCTACATCACGTGTGACTTCATCCACAAACCACTGAAATGTTTGGGCAGCATTGCAAAGTCCAAAAGACATTCAGGTAAATTCAAATAGTCTGAATGGTGTGCAGACGTTGGTCTTGGCAATGTCATCCGGTGCCACAGGTATCTGGTAGAATGCACGAACTATGTCCAACACAGAAAAGATGAGCTTACTGTGGACATTGAACGTAATATCTTTGATATTCAGCACTAGATATCAATCTGGAAGTGTTCTGGCATTGAGGTGTCTATAATTGTCACAAAGATGCCATCCACTATTCTTTTTAGGAGCATGTGTTATGGAGATGACCAACTACTACTACTACTGCTTGATGCATGGCAGATTCCTTGTGCAAGCTTTGATGAGAATTCCTGCTTAACTATCTTCTTCAGTTGCTGGGGTGTCAAGTGGTGCAGTCGAGCATGAACTGGTAGTCCAACTGTAGTCAAAATATAGTGCACAGTCAAGTGCTGTACAGGTGCTGGTGCTGGTGTGGGAGTCTGGTATGTGATCTCGTGGAACTGTCTGAGGAGCTCTATGAACGGAGAATCACTAGTACTCATCCCTACAGTTCTGTCTTCCACACGACGCACTCTACCTTGGCTTGCTATGTTGGTATTAAGTGTCAAGAAGGCATCAGTGATGGAGGTCAGGTAGGAGTCCATAAAATGATAAAAAGTCCACTCTGAGTACGAAATGCATTACATCCGCTATGACTAAAATCAAATTTGTGCCATAGGCCTAAGTTCAACAGTAATGTGACAATGATACACTGTGACTGTTGAACCGTGGGCAATGAAAAGATGGCAGTCATCATTGCTGCAATGCGGCAGACAGGCAGATGGATAGACTGACACATCAGACCCATGTATACCAGAAACTTTAATTTTGTTGTTCAATTACAAACAGTCGATGGCTGCCCTCTGAAGGGCCAGCGGCTGTCATCACTGATTTCCTGCCAAGTTTCCTGTTCACATAGCGGGCTATACTTCAGTACCTAGGAACTATAACGTCAGTGATACCAGCAATCTTATGACCATCAGAGATTACACTGAGATCACCTATTGTTGTGGGGCTGTACAATTAGCTTCATTGTAACATGAATACTGAACCATAAGTCATACAACTCTGTTACATAGCACATTCAACAATAGAATACAACACACATAAACACAAAGAGAAAACATAATTCAGTGACTTCACCAAAGATAACCACTAAAAAGTTACCACTTGCACGTAGCATTTCATGGCACATAACCCTGCACTTCTGATTTTCAAAAAAAATGTTTCATAGATATGAATAGTATATAATTATGTAATGTTCTGTAATTTTAGAAAGGTCAAACAGGTATGAATTAGTGATTGTTTAACTATACAAAAC
Organism: Schistocerca nitens; assembly: GCF_023898315.1. Taxonomy (NCBI): domain Eukaryota; kingdom Metazoa; phylum Arthropoda; class Insecta; order Orthoptera; family Acrididae; genus Schistocerca; species Schistocerca nitens. The sequence goes on from NC_064622.1 coordinate 343,181,944, forward strand.
CTCCCAGGATCCCAAAACCCTGTCCCTACAAGATGGTTAAAACTGTTGCAGGATGGACAAATGAATTTCAGACTGTCAAAGCGTTCTACAGACTCACTTTGTCTAGACTCAGTGGGATAGCATAGAAAGTGTTGCATGAAATAATGAGTGGACTAGGTGAACAGGTGGGCAAAACTAGCAATTGGAGTCGAAGTGTATAAATGTATCACCTGTCCTAGTGTCTGATCAAAGCACGTGTAAATAGTTTCTGGAGTCAACCACTGATTAGAACTATACAAACTATAGAGACCTGTCATTCCTAAAAGTGTCTAAGTGTCTGTCCTAACTAGATTTCATTGGATATGTACCACTGCTACATTCGGGAACAGAGTTTCTCAGAAAGGGAGAGGTACGTTACAGTGTACGCAGAACACCACAGTGCCAAGTAATTTCAGGATATAGGGATCCATTTGCCATCCCGAAGGCACGAAGCTGACGACGCAGCCAAACTGAAAACTTCTCTACACATCAACCTCTGCCAAGATTCTGGTAATGATGTGTCGACCCTGCATTATGTCAATTACACATGCATGTCACTACTGGTAGACAGCAAACAATGTCAGTGTGATGGTGTACAAATAGCTGCCTAGCAGCAGTGAGGGCTCTGTGAAGAATTCAGCACCAGATTGCAACAGACTTGTGCATCAGGTCAGACAGTCTCCTCCAGACAGCCACAGGCCACCTTCCTTGGGGTTCAAAGTTCAACACCATTGGGCTGTCTCTTGAATCTGGTGAAGCCTTTGCCTGTCTGTGCTAAGTACAGTCACTCTGGCCCGCAAAAATGATGCACAAGCTGCACTGGCTACCGCAGCTTTGAGTGCTACACAGCAACTTGTCACACGATGCCTCCCAACGGTGTGCATGACCTCCAGGGATGACTGCTGCCACTGCACTGAAGCAAAGACATAATGGAATCAACTACATGCTGCACTCACTGGGCAAAGGTGCGCACCTTGCTCTTTTTCCTGCACTCCACCAATCTTAGTGTGCCTGGAACTACTATCCCTCTTTTTACAGGCCCCCCTCCATTGGCTGCCGATACCACTGTGGATAAAAGACTTTGCAATAGTTATTCAGGACCCTCAAAGGGCCTTGCAGCGTCTCACATGACAACCTTCGCCATATCCATCACCACTTTAAAGTGGCTCTATGCAAAGGCGTGCTATCTAATTAATCACAGTAAGAAGCAATGCTGAAAGCATGTGTTTCTTTCATGGGAACCTATGTCTCTTCATCCCAGATGTTGGCTGAGCTACTCAGTCTACCTGGGCCACGAAAGATCAACAACTCTTCCAGGTCGCCTCTTTCGTGGTGTGCTTTGCACCAATGCATCGGTTCTTGCTGAACACCTCCCAACCACTGTGCAATAATTTTTGTGCCGTCTTCTTATCCATCTACCTTTTGAATGCATAAAAGATAATTTGAACTCTCCACTATTTTTTACCCACATAACTCTGCATTCGCTAAACTCCCACTGATTGGGAACTGCTTCGGGCTCCAGATTGATCACAATAGGTCCAGGCTCTTATTAGCTTCATAATCCATGATCCATCATCTGAATGTCACTCACAGACTCCTTATACTCAGTCTTTGCCTGTACTGGGTTAATCAAGCAGGATCATATACCACAATGTAGTTTTAAAAAAAAAGGCCTGTTGTATTACTGTTCCAGATGTTCTATGGTGAATTGTCCCTAGTGGAAACCACACTCCTAGGGGTACAAAAAGGCACCATGACTCATAACATTGCTGTTACTTACGTGAACAACTTTCTACATTAATAATCATTTTAGTAAAAGCAACAACGTGTGCATGAGACCCATCCACTCTAGGAGTCAAAGTGCACTACTGAAATACACGGAGTACACATGTTTTGTGTGTGTGTGTGTGTGTGTGTGTGTGTGTGTGTGCAGATCTTATGGATGCTCAACGGCAAGGTTATCAACACCTTTACATATACTAAAAGAAACCAATGTGGATAAAGCATCTAAACTGTCTGTCGCTCAGTGGGAAGGAAACCTATAAAATTATAGTCTTCACTTAAAGTGCAGTGTTATGTGCAGTGTAATGCTGTGTGTGAGTGATTGCCATTTGTGATTATTATCTCTGGTGCAATCTCTGACTTACGTTTCCTCATTTGTTCTATTGTTTAATTTTCTAGTAAAGGAGCGGTATGAGTTACAGTGTGTTTTTATGTTGCAATTAAATAAATACAACTAGTCCCGCAACATTAGTGACCTGACGTGATGTCCGACGGTCACTAACGTAAAATTCAACAATCACTAATGCTCCGTATCGTGCCGCGTCGCATTAAATACGAACATCTGTGTCAGCCATGTCGCGCATCTTCCGTGTTCCATTTTGCCATAACTCACGATGGCAGACCCACCACCAACTGCAGAAGGGTCTATTGGCACAGTAATTAATCGTGTGACAGTAAAACCGCCACAGTTTTGGCAAAAGAATCCCATGCTGTGGTTTGCTCAAGTAGAAAGTCAATTTGTGCTAGTGCACATTACCGCACACAAAACGAAGTACAGTTATGTAGCTGCTGCACTCAATGAAGATATGGCTGCAGAAGTACAAGATATTCTGGCATCACCACTGAGTACTGATCATTACGCAACCATCAAGAACGCTCTGATTACCTGGCTCTTGCAGTCCGAGGTGAAGAGATTGGAGAAGCTACTACGAACAGAGGAGCTAGGCAATCGCACGCCATCACAGCTACTACTCCGACTGCATACATTAGCAAGCAACGTGGTCAGTGACAACATTTTGTGGAATGTTTGGCTATCGCGCCTACCACCCGACTCGCACAAAATATTGACAATGTGTGCCGGTGATCTGGATGCACTCGTGCAAACTGTGGATCGCAAAGCGAAAATGTATCCTTCCACATGCGTCGCAACAGTTTGCTCACAATCTCGAGCAGATAACACTCTTGCCGCACTACAAGCATAGGTTGCTGAGCTTACCACACACGCAGCTGCATTACGGACCCAGACTAGCCGCTACGGACCACTCACCAGGTAAGCACAGCCGCTCACCTTCATCAACAAGAATCTGTTGGTATCAACGACAGTATGATTTGTTGGTATCAACGGCGGTATGATTCCAAGGCATGCAAGTGTAAACTGCCGTGTGAGCAGGGAAACTCAGCAGGAAGTCAGTGATGATGGTCAGCCGTCGGCTGTTTGTAACGGAACATAGCACAAAGTTACAGTATTTGGTAGACACGAGTGCTGACGTGGCAGTCTATCCACCTGCCTGTCTGCCACGTCGTAAATGTGATGACTACCACCTTTTCACAGCCAATGGTCCCACAATCACAACATATAGTCAGGTCACATTAGTTTTGAACTTGGGCCTGCAGTGCAAATTTGAATGGCAATTTTTCATAGCAGATGTGACACACCCCATACTTGGAGCAGATTTTTTATCATTTTATGGACTACTGCCTTCTTGACATTACTACAAACCTAGCAAGCCAAGGTCGCATGCGTTGTGTGGAAGACACAGCAGTATGAATGGTTACTGGTGATTCTCCATTTACAGAGCTCCTCAGACATTTCCCAGAGATCACATGCCCGACTCCCACACTAGCAACTGTGCAGCACTCGACAGTGCATTATATTTAGACTACACCTGGGCCACCACTTCATGCTCGACTGTGCTGCTTGACACCTCAGAAACTGAAGATAGTTGAGCAGGAATTCTCTCGTACATGCGAACACAAGGAATCTGCCGCCCATCGAGCAGTAGTTGGTCATCTCCTCTACACGTGGTCGCATGGCATCCATGAGGCGACTACAGACAGCTCATTGCCAGAACCATTCCAGATCGCTATCCAGTCCTGCATATCAAAGATTTTACTTTCAATGTCCACGGTAAGCAAATCTTTTCTATGTTGGACTTAGTTCATACATTTTACCAGATACCTGTGGCACCTGACGACGTTGCCAAGACTGCCGTCTGCATGCCATTCGGACTCTTTGAATTTACCCGAATGCCTTTTGGACTTTGTAATGCTGCCCAAACGTTTCAATGGTTCATGGATGAAGTGACACGTGACTTAGACTTCTGTTATGTGTATATTGACGATGTTTTGGTCATGTCAAATTCAGAGGCAGAAAACCTATCACACTTACAACAGATCTTCACTAATTTACGTGCACATAGCCTGCTCACCAACCCGCCAAACTGTATTTTTGGAGCAGCTGAAGTACAGCTCCTAGGCTACACTATCAACGCTCAAGGCATACGGCCACCAAAGGAGAAAGTAGACACTGTACTGAATTTTCTTCAGCCTATGACAGTTAAAGAATTACGTAGATTTCTTGGCATAACCAATTTTTACCCTAGATTCGTTTGCAATCATGCCTCCCTAACTGCACCACTGAATAAGTTCTTGCAAGGTTCACCGAAGCCGAAAGACAAACTCTAGTGGGACAATGAGGCTGAGTTGGCATTTAACAAGCTGAAGACTGCCGTCGCAGAAGCTACATTGTTAGCGCACCCATTTCCGCAGGCGCCTCTCACCCTGATGGCCGATGCATCTGCAACTGCAATCAGTGTTGCACTGCAACAGCAAATAGACCGGCACTGGCAGCCCTTAGCCTTTTTCGGTAAAAAGCTATCGCCTTCTCAACAGAATTGGTCCACATATGATCGTAAACTGTATGCTGCATACGCTGCTATTAAGAAATTTCGTCAGATGTTGCATCACAGACAATAAGCCACTAACATATGCTTTCCGCCAGCATCCTGAGAAGGCATTGCCACGTCAGCTGTGACACCTTGACTATATCGGACAGTTCACCACCAATATTGTCCACGCTGAAGGAGAACTAAATGTGCCAGCTGATGCACTCTCCAAGATTGAAGCAATCAGTGAAGCAGTTGATTTTGTAGCTCTCGCCATAGCGCAACAATCTGATAGTGAGCTCCGAGATTTGTTGGCGCAACCATCGGGTCTACAACCCCACTGTATTACACTGCCACTGTAAACTGTACTGCTGTATTGTGATGTCGCCACCAACAAACTGAGATCTTTTGTGACTATTGACTTTCGCCAACAGGCAATTGCCTCTTTACATAACTTGTCGCACCCTGGAATATGAGCCACTACCAACACGGTGAAGAGCCACTACCAACATGGTGAAGAGAGCTTTTGTCTGGCTACACAAGGACAAAGAGTGCAAGCAATATGTGCAACAATGTGTGGCCTGTCAACAGAATAAAGTTAGCCGGCATGTTAGGTCACCTCTTGGCATATTTCTTCCTCCAAATCAGATATTTGATCATGTCCACCTAGACATAGTAGGACCTCTCCCACCATCGGAAGGATGCATCTACTGCCTTACAGACATCGATTGTTTTACACGCTGGCCCGAGGTGTTCCCGATTGCCGACAGCACTGCCGAAACTGTCGCTACTGCGTTCTTCAGGGGACGGATCGCCCGTTTTGGAGTGCCGTTACGAATCACAACAGACCAAGGAAGACAATTTGAGTCTTATTTGTTCAAAGCATTCTCTATCCTACTGGGTACAAGACACATTAGAACTACAGCTTACCACCTGTCAGCAAATGGTTTAATTGAACGCATGCACCACCAACTGAAAGTGTCGCTTTGTTGTCACGACTCTCAGCGGTGGACAGAGACGTTGCACATTGTCCTCTAGGTCTCCGTGCGTCACTGAAAAAAGACCTGAATGCCATGGCTGCAGAACTTGTATATGGCCAGCCGATACGACTTCCCAGTGAGTTCTTTGCTAATGTACCAGACAACGGCATTGACACTTCAGGTTTTGTACAAAAGCTGCATACACAAATGCGGCAAATACACCCCACTGCTCCAAGGGATCAGCAGACCCATTGCCCATTTGTGTTTGACAAGCAACAGGAATGCCAAGATGTCTTCTTATGGCATGACGTAGTACACAAGCCACTGCAGCCACCCTACAATGGACCTTATCGTGTCATCAGTATGGATGAGAAGACAGTCAATGTCGATGTGATGGGTACACCAACCACCGTCTCTGTTAACAGGCTCAAACCAGCTTTCCGCACTCCCTACACTGGTACGGACGCATCTACACACACTAAGGACATGACCGAAGTTCCAGCCACTCCACTGCACATCACAGGTCAGTCTCAACGGATGTCTGAGGCTACCTCTAATGCACCATCAGAAGCCTGTGCACGACCCGTTGTAAGCCGGTCCAGACTACATGTCCATTTCAACAAAAAGTACCGTTGACACTAAGGGGGGAGTAATGAAGTGCAGTGTTATGTGCAGTGTAATGCTGTGTGCGAGTCATTGCCATTAGTAATTATTATCTCTGGAGCAGTCTCTGACTTATGTTTCCTCATTTGTTTTAAGGTTGTTCTGTTGTTTAATTTTCTAGTAAAGGAGTCGTATGAGTTACAGTGTGTTTTTATGCTGCAGTTAAGTAAATACAACTAGTCCCACAACACACTCATTCCCATCCCACTCACTTAGACTCACACTATCACTCCATCTCGCAGGCCTTAATCCAATGCAGAAGGGTGCAAGAGGCTATGCCTGGGATTAAAACAGAAGTAAAACTACAGAAGAGCTAAAAATAAAAGCATTGGGAAATGTGACTGGCTGACCAGTTACAAAAAACATATGTGAGCCAGTCACCCTGTTAACACACTTCAAGCATCTTACTAAAAGTTTTGGAGACAAGCTGGAAACATCGCAGAATCTTAAAACACAAATTGAATCAATTTCTGTGTCACTTAAAAGAGAAGGCAGATCTACTGGCAAATCTGCTGCTGATGCCCTCTGATCCGAAAATAAAACACACTTTCGTAAAATGTGGTGCACAATTATTTGTACACCACAAGCACCACACATTGGAGGGTCCTCTCCCTGGAGCAAGAAGCCATGTGTCAGAGGACTGTGGCCTATACAAAGACAAGTAAGTAGGACCTAATCCAGTCTTTGAGGCCGCATAGTGGGTTTTACTAGACACAGCTTATCCACTGACGCATGATTCTCTACATCAGCAGTGAGACAAGAGCAAGCAGAGGGACAGCACACTGAACTAACCGAGGATCAAGAGACACCAGCTTGGCTGCTACACCTGCCCTTTCATTTCCTACGATATCCTTGTGTCCTGGCACCCAGGGGAATAATACCTTCTTTCTCAGCTGTTGTAGCTAGAGGAGGGCATTCTGCATATCCTGAACAGCTTTATCAGCTGGATACATTGTTTGCAGATGCTGAAGGGCACTCAGGGAGTTGGAAAAAGTGAGAAATTTAGCAGGCGTCGCACATCGCATCTAATCCAGGTCCCACAAGATTGTGGATAGTTTGGTGTCAAACAGTGAACTCTAGAGGCAAACAAATCGTTAAGACACAACCTGGGAAAACAACAGAGCAACCAACAGAGTCCCCCTGTTTGAACCATCCACGAAGACAGCTACATAGTTGTGATGCTGATATAAAATGTCAAAAAATGTTTCTTTAACACTCAGACTCCCAGAGGCGTCAAAATGACCCTTTTCGGTTTTTAAGTGCTAGCTACGTTTTGAAGAATAATTCAAGCGACATTTACTTTTGTGACATTTATTTATTTGGCATGTGCTTTCATTATATTAAAAAACAGTGCATTTTGGCTAACTGATTATCACATTTTTCTAGTTTTACCTTTAATGCCCAGAGGGGTCATATTGCCCCTTTAGAAAATTCTATAATTTTGTTTATTGATGTGCCATACATTTAAAGACAAATCAACTTCCATTGTAGAAACAGTAAATAGAGCAAGAAGAGAAATACCACATGTTATGAAGTCCTTGAAGACACCTCTGTATTCCACAAAAGTTTTAAAACATGATATTTCCTTGACGGTCTTTCAAGGAAAGAAAGCAAAAAATGTGCTAGTAATGTCTTCCTTTCATCACAGTGTTACCATAAATACAAATGAGAAAGAAAACTCTACGAACTGTATGTTATTACAACAAAACAAAATTTGGGGTTGACATAGTAGACCAGTGTTACCATAAATACAAATGAGAAAATAAACTCTACGAACTGTATGTTATTACAACAAAACAAAATTTGGGGTTGACATAGTAGACAAAATGGTAAGGCAGTATTCAGTCAACGCTTCCTCCAGAATATGACCAACGCACTCCTCCTACAATATCTTTGATCTAGCAGGAATAAATGCTTGTGTAGTATTTAGGGCTGTTGCTGGGGAGAAGATCAAAAGAAAATATTTTATTCAGCACCTTGCAGATGAACTACGCTCTGAGTATGTGAAGAGTTGCTTTCCTCATATGACCACAGACAAGTATGAAAAGAATGAAAATGAAGATTAAGACGGAATACCACAGAAGCGCCGTAAATGTCAAGTTCTCAAATTCTGCAAATGTAATAAAACTATTTCCAAGTGCAGTGTTTGTAATATGATGGTTTGTGGAAAATGTACAAAGGAAACAGAATACAAATGTGTCAACCAATGAGGTAGCTGAAATTTCTGTACGCATGAAAAGTTCAGTTTTTCATGAATTTAGAACCAAGAAAAGCCCTTCATGTGCTTACACTTGTTTGCGTGTTACCAGGTTCAGTGAAATTTTTTTATATGTCAATAAATAATATAATTTGTGTCTGTTCTTTTTATTCACAACTCTGTATTTGAAACAGCTATAAATCTTGTAAACGTTAAAATATAATAAATGCTTAAAATTACACAATAATAGTTTAGAAAACTTTTTTTAAATGGTAGGAGTCAAATTGACCCCTCTGGGCGTTCAAGGCTGCAGGCAAAGTCTGGATGCCCGAGTGTTAAAAACAGAAGCAGGAGTACCGTTTCTCCTATACTGTTCTAAATATAAAATTACTCTGGGCCTCTGCAGTGACGAGGGTGGCAGACAGTTAAAAAACCAGATGAGAGCTCATACATGCCTCACACCAAGGGAAACCAGCACACATTTCACACGGATCCGAAATGGCCTCATTGCCTGTATATGGTTCGTAAAGAGGCTTTCCAATGAGCAATGGTATGGTATGCTGGGGATGTGGGAGTAGCGAGAAGCTGACACACCAGATGCATCATGAGGAATTGCTGCCGGATGGTTCACCAGCCCTACCACAGAGACTGGGTAAGGGTCTGGTCACGTAAGCACCCATGGCCAGCCTGATCCCTTCACGGTGGACAGCATCAATGATTTTCAAGTATGAAGACCTCACTGAACCATACACTGTGTACCGCGACTGAATAAAAGGATCTGTGGCAAAGATATTTCAAAATGTTCAGTGCCTTCTCGGCCCTTGCCTTCAGGTCTTCCAGGTGTGGTAACAATGACAGCTTGGAGTCAAAAATGAGGCCAAAAAACTGGAAAGAGTCTTTAAAAGGGAGAATAGTGTTCCACATATGCAATTCAGGTAAAAAAAAATATGACGAGAACGATTAAAAAATGAACACACACACACACACACACACACACACACACACACACACACACTTCTCAGCAGAAAAAGTAAGACCAATCTGTGCAGCCCACTCCTCCAAACTCTTCAATGTAAGTACCAACTGATGATTTGCTGCTGCATTACTGGAGGAGGAACAGAAAATTGAAAATTTGTCCACAAACAAGGAGCATTGTATAGGGCTCCTTACTGTAGACAAGATACTGTTGATGGCTATAGCAAAGAGGGTAACACTTAAAGCACTGCCCGGAGGAACACCATTCCCTTGCTTGAAACTATTTGACAGCATGTCATCAACTCAGTATCAAACCAAGTGCTTTGATAAAAAGGACCAAATAAAGATGGGGAGATGGCCATGGGAGCCCCACTCGTGGAGCTGTACCAGGACAGGTGTCTTCAGATAGTATTGTACGTCTTACTAATATTAAAAATTATACCTACACAATGCTGTTTACATAGGGAAACTTGTTGAATAGCCATCTTTAGCAAGGGCAGGTTGTTGACAATCAATCGAAGTCTCCCGAATCCACAGTGAGAGCGACTTAGGGGTTGTCTGTTCTCCAACATCCAGACCAGATGACGGCTAACCATTTGCTCCAAGATCTTTCCTACACAACTAATTAAGGTGATGCTCTGGTAACTACTGAAATAAGTTCGGTCCTTTCCCAGTTTGAGAAGAGGTACCAAAATTGCCTCCCTCCATAACTTGGGAAAGTGGCCTGTCTGCTACATCAAATTAAAACACTGTAAGAGGATTTCCTCGGACACTGGTTTCATGTTCCACAGCATGTTGTATCAGATTTGGTTGCGACCAGGTGCCGTATCACGAGCTGCAGACAGTGCCGAATTCAGCTCCCACATGATCTCTGGATTGTTAGACCTAAAGTCCAACTCACCCCTTTATATGGTGTCACGGTAATGATGGTACACTGGATCCTGGCTGGCAATGGCAGTACTCAGTGCAAAATGTTCTGCTACTGTCTGTGCTACCCCTCTAGATGCTGTTTCGACATCCCTTATTCAACAACACTGCTATAAGTAACTGACTATCTTCACTGGAAATTCTCTGGATGGCTTCCCATGCTTTTGTAGAACAAGTGGAATGATTGATGGAGTCCAGGAACACTTGACATGACCTTTTCATGCCCTTCTTATTTATGTGTGAAGCCTTGGTTCTCAATACTTGAAAGCCTGTGAGGTACTTTGCTGTTGAGCGGCATTTGAAATGTTGAAGAACCACACGCTTGTCCCAGATTTCTGAAAGGTACTCATGTACAGTTTGCCTCCAAAGACAACCCAAAGACTTTGGGATGGATAAGTCAGTGGCACGATGATCACTTATGCGATGTAGTCCATCCATTCCTGGACCCTGTTGCGGTGTTCAAACATAGCCAACTGGCTGAACAACGTGCAGTTAGCCATGCTGACCAACCATTTCAGTGGCTTCTGATCAAGCTATCTTCCATCCAGTAGGTGAATGCACTGGAAAGAAGGTCGTCAATGACTTCTCACTGAACACACTGAACAGAGTCCATGAAGGCTGGAGAGCAGAATGAGAGGTTGATGGCTGCGAGTGACCCAGTAGGTGCACAGAAATGAGTGGGCATACCTGTGTTAAGGATGCACAGCTCCCGAGATGTCATGAGGCTCCTCAAAACCGACCCCCCCCTCCCCCCGAGGGCAAGTAGAGGTAGATCTCACAAAACATGATGGAAATTAGTCTCACAGTAGGAGAAATGGTCGGGGGAGGAGTTCTGTAAGATCTGTGAAAGCCTCAGCGTCTACTGCATTTTGTGGAGGTAGATACAGGGAGCTAACAGTGATCTTTCGACACACAAGAATTACAACAGCAACAACTTGCAGGTCCGTAGCCAGGGGGAGAGCAGAGGCGTGGTGTGGGTTATTAACAAACACAGCTACCCCTCCTTCGCCCTTTCCCTAGTCGAGTCACCCTTGCAACAGAGTGTATAACCCCGTCGTACAGGGGCATCAGACATTTTGAAATGCATTTCCTGCAAACACAAGCACAGGGGACACTCCTGTGCTAGGATTCTCTGTTTCTCCACATGTGTCCTGAACCCATTACTGTTCCACTGTAGGAAGAGAGCCATCTATCAGAGGGGTACCACTTTCATCCTGGCTTTTTGCCTGGGAGGGGAGCCTACAACAGGTGGTGGCTCAGTCTTGGGGTGAGATGACTGCCCCGATCTTACACCAAGCTCTGCCGCCTCTAAAGAAGACAAGTGAGGTGTCAGATATAATGACTTCAACATCGGCGAGCTATGTACTTCTCGTCTCCATCAGTGAGCAATTCTTTGTCTTTGACTTTAAGTTTTTTGTCTGAGATGGCTTCAGAGCCCCAAGCATGGAGGTGGAAGTGACAGTGCTGGACGGTGGACAAGGCTTTATCTTTGAAGGGGCAGAAAGTTCAACAATGTCAGCAACCACGGCCTTCTCTGAAGTTCTGAGGGGGAGAGACAGGCTTCAAAGAAACTGCAGCAGTGCAAGTACACTGATAAACACAGTTTTCTGGACTGGCTGTCTGAGAATGGAAGCAAAGAAGGCAATGAACATGGGCAGCTGCATGGCCTTGTACATCTTTTTGGTTCACTACCATACAGGATGCACTTTGTTGTTTTTACCTCCTGGATCTTCTGTTCTTCAAGGAAGACATTGCAGTCCCTCTTCTAAATAGGATAATCCCCAGCACAGTTGATACACTTCAGAGGAGAAGACCAACCAACTCAGTCATGGGCAGCTTTGCCACATTTACCACAAGTTGCTTATCCCTTACAACCAAGAGTAGTGCGCCCAAAGTGCTAGCATTTAAAACGGTGAATTGGGTTTGGAAAATAAGACTGCTCGCTGAGGCGAAGGAAACAAGCCTTAATGTGTTATGGAAGTTTTGTGCTGCTGGAAGTCAGTACAAAAAGTCTGATTTCACAAAATCAGCATTCACCCTCTTCATAATGTTTTGCATGTCAACGACTTCCCAGAACAACTCAGCTTTCAGTTCTTCAAAACATATCAGTGATGACAAAATGTTGAAGTTGGTGTATCACACTTGGCTTGTTATTCTGATATATCTGTCACAAAATGGAAAGGCAGAGGGACAAAGTGCATGGCCATAAGCAGCAATGTGGACAATACTGTAAGGAAGTGGTACGTCCACATTTGAGGAAGTCAAAAGAAAATGTGTTCAGCTTCTGTATGCAATAAAAGACTAAAACCTGTATGTTGACAGTGTTAATTGGTATACCTGCAGTAGCTGGGAAACCCAGCTTAAGCAAGTTGAAACCCATTACCAAGATGAATTTTAGCAGTCTAGTTAGTCAGCCTGTTCAGAAAAAGAAAATGAAGCAATCATCTCACCCATAAATCAAGGAGCACAAGGGAATAAAGAAAGTCAAAAAAGCTCTCAAGCAACAAAGCTGTAGTTTGTATCACTGTAGTTCCATATTGTTCCATAAATAGGTAAACTGTTACTGACATGGCACAGTTTACTGCAACACTGTAGAAAAGCACAAACACAGTAAGAATGATTGACAAAACCGTGAAGTTGGTCTCTGCAAGTAGTGTTTCACTCTTTATGGTGTAAAGAAGTAACATGGACTATGAAACAGATGAACTAATGGTTTTTCTGTCATTGTAATTATTTTACTGTAACTGTTGTACTGATCATCATTCAGCCTTGTTTCATGGAGTTACTGGAAAAAAAAACTATCCACTGTATAATATGTTATTGGTAAGAATAATGCAGTAACAATAAAACTACATTGTAGAATTTTAAGCTCTTGGTGTGTTAGCAAGGCCATTTACTACTCCATATCGCATAGCCAACCTTGAAATACATAATAAATTGAGCAGTCTTATTCTTGATTCTCTCAAAGGCTCTTGATTGTGCATGCGACAGATTCTCTTGCAGACAATTAATCATTATGATAAGAAAGGAGAAACAACAGCTATCACAGGGTGAGCAAACAGTTATCAAACATTTCAATATATACACTACTGGCATAAGGAAAGAATGCAACTGATTCACACTGTCATCACATACCTTCAGTGATGGCCCTACCTCCAAGGTTCGATTGATCTGATTTTTGGAATATCCATTTGCCTTAAATACAGAATTCAGTGTTGAGCAGCCTAATCATGTAAGTAATATACCTCTTACAATCTACACAGAAATATTCCCCGCAATTGGTCACTCTCTTTTACTCTCTTGTTCCTGGAAGAACTTTGTTTTTTCCTTGAAAATCCAAATATTCTGAGACTTTGAAGACTAGTTCAATATTACAATATTACTTGTAATATGATTTAACTGTGTCATCATCTATGCCCCTCAATGCTATGGTAAGTATAGCCTTCACTTATTTTGTATGATATTCTGATTCTATATGCAACCAAGGACTCAGAAGCATTTAATCTAGTTATTCAAGGTGCTTTCTGGGACTTTTCAATCTAGCCTATGGCAAAGTTAAGAAATATATTATTATTTTTTTTAAACATCAAGGGTGTCATACGAATCTTGAAGTCATCAACTCCTTTCCTACTTATCAGTTCGTGCTTGAACTATAAGGATTTACACTATGTATTTGCAACCTTCAAAGGAAATATGTGACTGATGCCCATAACACTTGTTACACATTATATGGGAGGTATTTACAGAACATAAAATGGCAGGGGTCTTAACTATATCTCTAGAATTTGTATGCTCCAAAATAAAAAAAAAAATTAAATTAAAATCTCCATTTCATATAACCTCAATTGCTGTATTCTATTACTGTGTATGAATGTGAATGCACCGAGTGTGGTGTCGCTCCATGTGTGCGTTTGAATGGACACGAACTGAATCCGCGTGGGCTGGACACAGCCTGTGGCAGGTGTGCATGTGGCAACATCTCCCCGGCTCTGTCCACCTGCGATTCATGTTACAGGGTGTTACAAAAAGGTACGGCCAAACTTTCAGGAAACATTCCTCACACACAAATAAAGAAAAGATGCTATGTGGACATGTGTCCGGAAACGCTTAATTTCCATGTTAGAGCTCATTTTAGTTTTGTCAGTATGTACTGTACTTCCTCGATTCACTATCAGTTGGCCCAATTGAAGGAAGGTAATGTTGACTTCCGTGCTTGTGTTGACATGGGACTCATTGCTCTACAGTACTGGCATCAAGCACATCAGTAAGTAGCATCAACAGGTTAGTGTTCATCACGAACGTGGTTTTGCAGTCAGTGCAATGTTTACACATGCGGAGTTGGCAGATGCCCATTTGATGTATGGATTAGCACGGGGCAATAGCCGTGGCGCGGTACGTTTGTATCGAGACAGATTTCCAGAACGAAGGTGCCCCGACAGGAAGACATTCGAAGCAATTGATCGGCGTCTTAGGGAGCACGGAACATTCCAGCCTATGACTCGCGACTGGGGAAGACCTAGAACGACGAGGACACCTGCAATGGACGAGGCAATTCTTCATGCAGTTGATGATAACCATAATGTCAGCGTCAGAGAAATTGCTGCTGTACACGGTAACGTTGACCACAGCACTGTATGGAGAGTGCTACGGGAGAACCAGTTGTTTCCGTTCCATGTACAGCGTGTGCAGGCACTATCAGCACCTGATTGGCCTCCACGGGTACACTTCTGCGAATGGTTCATCCAACAATGTGTCAATCCTCATTTCAGTGCAAATGTTCTCTTTACGGATGAGGCTTCATTCTGACGTGCTCAAATTGTAAATTTTCACAATCAACATGTGTGGGCTGACGAGAATCCGCACGCAATTGTGCAATCACGTCATCAACACAGATTTTCTGTGAACGTTTGGGCAGGCATTATTGGTGATGTCTTGATTGGGCCCCATGTTCTTCCACCTACGCTCAATGGAGCACGTTATCATGACTTCATACGGGATACTCTACCTGTGCTGCTAGAACATGTGCCTTTACAAGTACAACACAACATGTGGTTCATGCACGATGGAGCTCCTGCACATTTCAGTCGAAGTGTTCGTACGCTTCTCGACAACAGATTCGGTGACCAATGGATTGGTAGAGGCAGACCAATTTCATGGCCTCCACGCTCTCCTGATCTCAACCCTCTTGACTTTCATTTATGGGGGCATTTGAAAGCTCTTGTCTACGCAACCCCAGTACCAAATGTAGAGACTCTTCGTGCTCGTATTGTGGATGGCTGTGATACAATACGTCATTCTCCAGGGCTGCATCAGCGCATCAGGGATTCCATGCAACGGAGGGTGGATGTGCGTATCCTCGCTAACAGAGGACATTTTGGGGTTGGGTTGTTTGGGGAAGGAGACAAGACAGCGAGGTCATCGGTCTGGAGGACATGTTGAAC
Organism: Schistocerca nitens; assembly: GCF_023898315.1. Taxonomy (NCBI): domain Eukaryota; kingdom Metazoa; phylum Arthropoda; class Insecta; order Orthoptera; family Acrididae; genus Schistocerca; species Schistocerca nitens. Next base: position 343,197,812 of record NC_064622.1, read on the forward strand.
ATTTCCTGTAACAAAGTGTTTGAAGTCACACTGGTATGTTCTGTTGCTGTGTGTCTCCACTCCATGATTAATGTGATTTGAAGAGAAGTAATAAAAAGAGCCCTAACATGGAAAGTAAGCGTTTCCAGACACATGTCCACATAACATATTTTCTTTCTTTGTATGTGAGGAATGTTTCCTGAAAGTCTGGCCGTACCTTTTTGTAACACCCTGTATATATGTGTGTGTGTGCAGAGCAGCGCTAACTGATTCTGTTGTATGTCGTTTCAGTGTACCGCTCACATCTGCGTACTGTGTCTTGTTATGTGGAGATCCATGGAGCCTATGTTCTGTTATTTTTCAGTGCTTCATGAATAAAGCCAAATTTGCATACTTAGACCAGACTTGTGTATTACTTACTTACTACACAATTGGTGACGAGTTTAGAGTGATTTCTGCATGTGCAGTCTTTGAGTGCAGTTTCATCAGGTTTATTCATTATTGGACACTGTGCTACCGGCCCTGATTGAACAACTTACTTCGGCTGTGACCACTTTGTTGTTTTCCATTGACAAACAGGGTACCCATTCACAGATCCATTCACCAACATTTCCTCCACATGATGATTTAGCTGAGGATGGGAATGCTTAAGAAGAGAGGCTCAGGCAGCATTTTCTGGCTTTTGGAGTGACAGATTCGAATTTGTGCAGAACCTTCTTCCTCTTGTGGATTATACCTAATGTTTGTCAATTACTGTGACAGCATACCCTTTACAAGAACCGGCAGCTCTTACTTTTAATCACTTGTACAGTAATGTCCAGCTACTATCGCAAATGAATGCATGTCATAGCAGCACAAGCTGAATTCTACTAATGCCGCAAGAAAACCAAACCAGTCATACAGGGCCTGGGCAGCCAAACTTCACGGCCCTAGCCATGTCAATTCATTACTGACACCCATCATGACTCTTATGCAGACTCTATGGTGTATGACACAATTACCTGCTTAGCTCCAGACAAGGAAGTGTGCTACAAGGTTTTACTCTGTGGAAACCCCCCATTGGCAGAAGTTTAGCAAATTGCACAATCTCTAAGTTTCTTGGGCAGCTGGTCACCAAATTGAAGGGTGGGACGATATTGGCAGTAGTGTCACAATTTATGCACACTAGGATGGCAGATAGCTTGCACAAGAAAACAGCAGTGGCAGAGGCAAACATGTGGGCCCAGCACCGAGCCAACAAAGGCTGGGCTAAGCAGCAGTAACCACCACAGTGCCCACATCTGTGTTATTTATATCTGTCTTGTCTTTTCTGTTTTGTCCAGTATGAACATTCAGTGTGGCCTAAGCATTGGGTTACTTGTAATGCTTGCTGGAGGAAAGGCTACATTGCCTTCATGTGTCATTCATGGAAAATTGCTTGAGATATGAAGATAGACATAAGCTGTGTGACTTCAATGCTTGTGACTTCTCCAAAGATATTTATCAAGTTAGAGGTTTTTCACAAAGTGACCCAGCTACAGGTCAACAGAGGGGCTGCAGTGACATTATTTAATTCTCAAAACCTATGTGAGTTTAGGCTCACCTCCGTTGACACTGGTCACACAGAAGCTGGTCAGTTATAACAAACAGAACATTGTGCTGTTGGGACAATTTATGGCAACTGCCTTTTATAAGTCAGTGGTTTGCTCCATAAAATTTTTGGTGGATGCTGATGCTGGTGTTGAGAACTTGTGTGGGAAGGATGCTTTTCAAGCCTTCGGATTTTCTATCACTGACACAGTTTACCTGGTGTCCAATCAGGTATCGTATTCTCAGTTGGAAACATTGAAACGTTCGGTGAGGAGTTTTTGGGCTTGTTTCCAGAAGGTATAGGGTGTGTTACAAAATTTTCTGCTCATATTTCTTTGAAATCCACAGCCCGGCCTTGTTTTTGTCATGTGCTTCTTATTCTTGTTGCCCTGAGAGACAAGTGAAAGCAGAACTGGACAGACTTCAATCTCTAGTGGTGGTACAACCTGTTACGGTTAGTGAAAGGTTGTCTCCACTGGTTGTAGTTCAGAAACCGTTGGGGAAACTTCATCTCTTTGGTGAATTCAGTACTTCTGTCAATGTGTAGTCAATCGTGGATAAGTTATCCTCTTCCACGCTAGGGGGAATTGTTGGTGAAAATATCGGAAGGCAGTACTTTTAAAAAATTGATTTGTCTGAAGCGTATCTGCAGGTTCCTGCATACGAAGATTCTCAGCATGTTCTGGTTTTGAATACTGCTTTTGATCTCTATCAATATTTGCAACTTCCTTTTGGTGTGGCTAGCACTCCTCCTATTTTCCAACAACTTGTAGAGCAACTGCTGATGCCTGTCCTGGGATGCATTAATTATCTGGATGATATTGTCACGGGCTCCTCCATGGCTGATCACCTGACAAATCTGCACACTTTGTATTTTATCCTACTGCCTGCAGGCTTACAGAGTAACCTCGTGAATCTCAGTTTTTTTCAACCTTCAACTTTGGGATTTCGATGTCTCATGGAATGGGGTTTGCCGTTTGCTGGACCACATCTCTATTATTACATCTACGCTTTGCCCCCATCCATGAAGGGGCTTCAGACCTTTCTAGGGAAGATAGCTACTACCACAAATTCCTACCACAGGCGGCCATATTGGCCCACCTGCTGCATGCCTTGTTACACAAGAACGTACCAAGAGGTAATGTTTGATAGCGCCAAGGATATGGGCATTACAGATGTTGACTTACAGGAAAGTAGTGTCAACAGTGACAAGCAGGGATCCAGAAGGTAAAGGAAGGGGATTGTGGACAGTTGGTGAAGGAAGTTGTTAGTATTTTTGATGTGGAAAGCAAGGTTTCAAGCGGCTGGCTGGAGGTGCTGGTCAGCAAGAGTGGAAATTCTTTCTGTGGAAGCACAATATCTTGCTTTGGGATGGGATATTCAGGACTGTTGGGTTTGTGGATTCTGGGGAGCATGTAGAAGGTGAATGTGCAGAGTGTTGGTGGGATGAGGAGGAAGAAAGGAAGATGGACTTGGGAGACAGGTTCTGGAAAGAGCCAATGGGTTTCAGTAGAGACTGGAGGCTTTGTTGGACTTGGATCTCAGTAAGGGTCAACGGTTATGTTGAACTTCTGGGATGGGATCAATACGGCAAAGATTGTAGGTGTGGGAGTCAGACTGAGACCTTCTGCTACCTAGTCAATGCAACTCATCACAACAGTGGTGAAGCCTTTGTTTGCAGGAAGGATGATCAGGTCAGGATCAATTTTAAGGTCGTCTATTAACACCTTCAACCAACTGCCTGAAACCTAGTCTCACACATCAAAGATTCTATCCACTTCCTTCACCAACTCCACTGTCTCCACCCCTCTGCCTACTGGATCCCAACTCATCACAGCTGATGCCACCTCTCTATACACCAACACCCCTAATTCCCATTGACTTGCTGCTACTGAACACCATCTTTCCCAACATATTTTAGGCTCCAAATCCACTACCTCATTCCTCATATACTTTACCAACTACATCCTGACACACAACTACTTTTACTCTGAAGGGAAGGTGCACAAAAAAATCTATGAGACTGCCTTGGGTACCTGCTATGTACCATCCTATGCCAACCTGTTTATGAGCCATCTAGAGGAAACCTTCCTAGCCTCCCAAATCTCCAGCACTAGTCTGGTTCAGATTCGCTGATATCACCATAATCTGGACTCAGGACCAAGAAACCCATCCTCATTCCTTCACAAACTTAACACCTTCTCTCTCATCTATTTCACCTGGACCCCTCAAACCAACTTATCTTCCTGGATGCTAACCTCCACATCTCGATGGCTCCATCCACACTTCCGTCCACATTAAACCCACTAACCACCAACAGTACCTGCGTTTTGACTGCTGCTATTCCTTCCATACCAAATAATGCCTCCCACACAGCCTGGCCACCCACATAAGGTGTACCTGCACAGACGAGAATTGCCTTGCCCTGTACGCTGAAGCTCTTCTCACAAAGGCAGCACCATCCCCCAAACCTAGTCCACAGATTTCCCTGCCATATGCTCACATACCCGCATTCCTTCCACCACACCTAAGAATCAGCAACAGAGGAGCACCCCGTTCACCATCTGATATCAGCATGGACTGGAACAACTGAACCATATCCTTTTTCAGGGCTTTGATTATCTATCACCATGCCCTGAAATAATGGACATCCTACTGCATATCCTTGCCCCCTCCTAAAGTGATCCGTCACCACCAAACCTACACAACATCCTAGTCCTACCCTACGGCTCTCCCACTCCCAATCCCTTGGCACAGAGATAATATTCCTGTGGAAGACCAAAATGCAAGACCTGCCAAATCCAGCACTTCCTATCCAATTTTGTAACAGGATTACCCTACCCCATCAGAGGCCTGGCCATCTGTGAAAGGAGCCATGTTATATACCAACTCCACTGCAAACATTGCACAGCTTTTTATGTCAGTATGACTACCAACCAGCTGTTCAACAGAAAGAATGGCCACTGACAAACTGCTGCCAAGAACAAAATTGACCACCCAGTGACAACATGCAGCTGATCATAACACCCTTGATTTCAACAGCTGGATCACAAACCAGACCATTTGGTTCTGTCCCTGTGCCACCAGCTTCTATGAAGTATGCAGAAGGGAGCTATTCTTGCAATACATCTTTTGCTCCTGTAACCATGCTGGGCTCAATCCACCCAACAGTTTCCCCTTTCTCCATCCTGGCACCCCCTCCCAATTCACATCACCTTCATCTCCAGCGTACACCACTTCTTGCTGGCTCCAGCAATCACACATCATGTGTGTAGCCCATGCACCTGCAAACCCTGCCTCCCACATTTTTTTCTGGCAAGCTGCCTGCCTCCCTCTGAGCCATTAGCCACCCACCACAACCTCTCTCCCTGCCCCCCGCCCCCATCTCCCCCTTACTACCTACACCACCAGATACAAACCCCACCTCGACTTAGTCCATGTGCCGAAATGCAGCACTGACATTGTGTGTCTGGTTGGCACCATGTAGGGGCATAGGTGTGTGTGTGTGTGTGTGTGTGTGTGTGTGTGTGTGTGTGTGTGTGTGTGTGTGAACAAAATATGGCACGCCCTCACTGGCACATCGTGCAACCATTTACATCACTACCTAAGCTGATGAACTTTCACATTACTGGATTGGGCATAGTGGCTCTGTTCACTGGGCTCCTAAGGCAACCTGACTTCCTCCTGTAGGGGTACACTAACAGCCAAGAACATTGCAGCTTCTCTGAGAGTGGCCCTTTGGTTCAGAGTCGAGTGGAAGGACTGAACCAGAAATTTCAATGGTTCTGTGATATGCTAGGTTGTGAATTCCTGGACTTGCGCCATAGGATTGAGACCTGTAGCATTCCCCAAAAAAAAAAGAGTTAGGTGTGCACTACATGTCAGAGGCTGCTACTCATGTAGCTGACTGTGTGTGGTGTGGACACAAGGGTTAAAAGATTAGGTGACTCTCCAATCCAGATAATAATAGCTGTGGGAAACCCAGAAGTATCAGTATAAGATTGAAAGAAATGCCTCCCACAGGTGATCATATTAAAATCCTAATGGTAAACTGATGAAGCATTTGCCAACAAAGTACCACAGTTTGAAGTACTCATGAAAAGCAGTGAAGCTCACATGGTATTAAGTATAGAACGATGGTCGAAACCTGAAAGTGACAGCAGTGAGATTATTGGGGAAAACTTAAAGGTATATCGAAAGGATAGGCAAATGGGAAATGGACATGATGTATTTGAGGCAGAAGCTGCATATGAGAGTGTTTGGTAAAGACTCAGTATAAGGGGTGGGCATAAAATGATTATTTAATCCTTCTATCACCCACCATACTCATCCCCTGATGTGAACGAAAACTTTAGAGAAAACCTCAGTTCACTTGTACATAAGTTCCCCAATCATACCGTAATCATCAGTGGAGACTTTAATCATCCAACAATTAATTGAGAAAATTACACTTTTGTTAGTGGTAACTGGTATCAGTGACCATAATGTGGTTGTGGCAACAATGATTACTAAAGTATAAAGGACAACTAAAATGAGCAGAAAGATACCTATATTCAGTAAACCAGATAAACAATCAGTAGTGTCATACCTCAATGAGGAACTTGAAACTTTCAGCACAGGGCAGGAGTATGTAGAGGAACTCTGTCTCAAGTTTAAAAGGATAGTTGTCCATGCACTGGACAGATATGTACCCAGTAGATCAGTTCATAATGGTCGAGAACCTTCATGGTATACAGTCACTGTGAAAATACTTCCAAAGAAACAGAGATTACTGCATAACAGATGTAAAACAACATATAGGGCTATAAAAAAGAGATGCTGAATGAAGCGTGTTTGGCTGTCAAGAGAGCAATGCGTGAAGCCTTCAATGACTACAACAGCAGAATACTGTCAAGGTGTATTTCAAAGAACACAAAGAAATTCTGATCACATGTTAAGGCTGTTAGTGGCACCACAGACAGTGTCCAGTCCCTAATGAATGAGACAGGAACTGAAATTGAGGGTCACAAAGCAAAAGCTCAAATGCTTAATCCATTTGAAAATGTTCCTTTACAAAAGTAAAACTCACAAGAACTGCTCCAATTTAATCCTCGTACCACTGAAAAGATGAATGAAATAAGTGTTGGTAAGAAGTGTTGGTGTCAGTGGTGTTGAAAAACAGTTGAAATCATTAAAATGAAATCCCTGTCAGATTCTACAATGAATTTGTGGCAGAGTTAGCCCCTCTTCTAACTATAATGTATCGTAGATCCCTTGAACAAAAAACCATGCCCTATTCACAAGAAGGGTAGTAAAAATGATCCAAAAAACTACTGTCCAATATCCTTGATATCGATTAGTTGTAGAATCTTAGAACATATTCTGAGTTCAAGCATGATGAGGTACCTTGAACAGAATGACCTTCTCAATGCCAATCGGCACGGATTTCAAAAAACATCAATCATGTGCAACCCAACTCACACTTTTCTCAAATGACATACTGAAAGCTCTGGATGAAGGGAACCAGATGGATGCAGTATTTCTTGATTTCCAAAAAGCATTTGATTCAGTACTGCATCTATGCTTATCATCAAAAGTACAATCATATGGGGTATCTAGTGACATTTGTGACTGGAATGAAGACTTTTTGATAGGGAGGACACAGCATGTTATCTTGGATGGAGAGTCAACGTCAGATGTAGAAGTATATTCAGTGTGTGCCCCAGGAAAGTGTGTTGGGACCCTTACTGTTCATACTGTATATTAATGACTTGCAAACAATATTAATAGTAAAATCAGGCTTTTTGCAGATGATGCAGTCATCTACAATGAATTACTATCTGAAAGAAGTTGCATAAATATTTCGTCAAATCTTGGTAAGATTTCAACGTGGTGCAGAGATTGGCAACTTGCTCTAAATACTCAGAAATGTAAAATTTTACACTTAACAAAAAACACCATAGTATCTTATGACTAGAATACTAATGAGTCACTGTTGGAATTGGCTAACACATACAAATACCTGGACGTAACACTCTGTAGGGATATGAAATGGAATGATCACTTAGGCTCAGTTGTGAGTAAAGCAGGTGGTAGACTTCAATTTATTGGTAGAATACTGGGGAACTGCAATTAGTCTACAAAGGAGATTGTTTGGACTTCAATTTATTGGTAGAATACTGGGGAACTGCAATTAGTCTACAAAGGAGATTGTTTACAAACCACTCTTGCAACCGATTCTAGAATATTTCTCAAGTGTGTAGGACTCACACCAAATAGAACTAACAGAGGATACTGAGCATATTGAACGTGTACAGAGGAAGGCAGCACAAATGGTCACAGGTTTGTGTAATACATGTAAATGTGTCGCAGAGATACTGAATGAAGTGAACTGTAAGACTCTTGAATATAGACATAAACAATCCCGAAAAAATCTATTAACAAAGTTTCAAGAACTGACTTTAAATGATTACTCTAGGAATATACTACAATTCGCTATGTATTGCTCACATAGGGATCACAAAGATAAGCTTAGAATAATTACTGCATGCACAGAGGCATTCAAACAATCATTTTTCCCATGCTCCATACTTGAAGGGAACAGGAAGAAACCCTAATAACTGGTACAACTGGGATGTACCCTCTGCCATTACCTCATTGTGGTATGCAGAACACAGATGTAGATGTAGGGAGCATTACTGCTGCTGTAATGACCACTGACAGAATGTTACCACATAAAGCACGGACTGAATCTGACTGCCATTTGGATGTGAATCGTGTGACCGGAGGGGCACTCAAAGAACATTTGTAGATTACAAAATGCAAACTTGATGACTTGATGACTTTATTGTTCTGTTCATGCATCAATCATATTTGTACATGTAATTTCTTTGGAAAATATACAGTTCTGAAAACGAACATATCATCTGTAGTAGCCCTATATCATGACAGAGCCAATGGCCTTGCCACAGTGGTAACACAGGTTCCCATCAGATCACTGAAGTTAAGCACTGTTGGGCTGGGCTTGCATTTGGATGGGTCACTGTCCGGGCTGCCGAGTGCTGTTGGCAAGCAGGTGCACTTGACTCTTGTGAGGCCAATGGAGGAGTTACTTGATTGAGAAGTAGTGACACTGGTCACAAAAACTGACATGTCCAAGAGAGCAGTGTATTGACCACATGCTCCTCCATATCTACAGGGTTATTACAAATGATTGAAGCGATTTCACAGCTCTACAATAACTTTATTATTTGAGATATTTTCACGATGCTTTGCACACACACACAAAAACTCAAAACGTTTTTTAGGCATTCACAAATGTTCGATATGTGCCCCTTTAGTGATTCGGCAGACATCAAGCCGATAATCAAGTTCCTCCCACACTCGGCGCAGCACGTCCCCATCAATGAGTTCGAAAGCATCGTTGATGCGAGCTCGCAGTTCTGGCACGTTTATTGGTAGAGGAGGTTTGAACACTGAATCTTTCACATACCCCCACAGAAAGAAATCGCATGGGGTTAAGTCGGGAGAGCGTGGAGGCCATGACATGAATTGCTGATCGTGATCTCCACCACGACCGATCCATCGGTTTTCCAATCTCCTGTTTAAGAAATGCCGAACATCGTGATGGAAGTGCGGTGGAACACCATCCTGTTGAAAGATGAAGTCGGCGCTGTCAGTCTCCAGTTGTGGCATGAGCCAATTTTCCAGCATGTCCAAATACACGTGTCCTGTAACGTTTTTTTCGCAGAAGAAAAAGGGGCCGTAAACTTTAAACCGTGAGATTGCACAAAACACGTTAACTTTTGGTGAATTGCGAATTTGCTGCACGAATGCGTGAGGATTCTCTACCGTCCAGATTCGCACATTGTGTCTGTTCACTTCACCATTAAGAAAAAATGTTGCTTCATCACTGAAAACAAGTTTTGCACTGAACGCATCCTCTTCCATGAACTGTTGCAACCGCGCCGAAAATTCAAAGCGTTTGACTCTGTCATCGGGTGTCAGGGCTTGTAGCAATTGTAAACCGTAAAGCTTCTACTTTAGCCTTTTCCGTAAGATTTTCCAAACCGTCGGCTGTGGTACGTTTAGCTCCCTGCTTGCTTTATTCGTCGACTTCCATTGGCTACGCGTGAAACTTGCCCGCACGCGTTCAACCGTTTCTTTGCTCACTGCAGGCCGACCCATTGATTTCCCCTTACAGAGGCATCCAGAAGCTTTAAACTGCGCATACCATCGCCGAATGGAGTTAGCAGTTGGTGGATCTTTGTTGAACTTCGTCCTGAAGTGTCATTGCACTGTTTGACTGATGTGAGTGCATTTCAAGCACGACATACGCTTTCTCGTCTCCTGTCGCCATTTTGTCTCACTGCGCTCTCGAGCGCTCTGGCGGCAGAAATCTGAAGTGCGGCTTCGGCCGAATAAAACTTTATGAGTTTTTCTACGTATCTGTAGTGTGTCGTGACTATATGTCAATGAATGGAGCTACAGTGAATTTATGAAATCGCTTCAATCATTTGTAATAGCCCTGTACATTCGGTGATGCCCAAGGACAGGGCAGACACAGTGGCCGGTCGGTACCATTGGGCCTCCAAGGTCTGTTTGGTCAGTGTTGACTTATCTAGTTGACACTTGTGTACTGAAGTCAACACATCAGATGAATTATAACTGGTTTAAAACAACTTTTTTCTCAATCGAACGTGGCACTAAAGCATACTCCTTTCCCAACTGTTTCATCTTCTCATTCAGATTTTTTGGATTATGAAACATTATCAATTACAACTGTTGTAGGGAAAATATATCTGCATGTTATATCTGCTGATTTACAAGGTTCAAGGTGGTTTCTTCTCGATTTTGTAGAAGAGTAATATTATTTTCAACAACCAAAAAAATATGCTTCACTAGCTCACTGCTAATATCGTCACTTTATGAAGTGATGATTGCATTAGCTGTCAGTTCGAGTCTACCTGAGGAGCTAGTATACTCCATCAGCTTTTTAGATCTCGTATGATCAGGTCACAAACTGCCAGATCGAAAAGCTGTAATGAAGTCTTCAAGAAAACTTTTCCATCATTAGTCTTCTCGCACCTCAATTCAGTAGCAGACCTGAAGATGCAAAACTTATGACATTCATAACTGTACACTTATTAACACCTGTCTTCCTTTCCTTCTCTTTTTTCATTTCTTATGAATACACAATTTGATTGATTAACATGTGTCACTGACTAATTTTATTATTGGGTTTATTCATGCACCTACTCCCACTGACAGATTTCCATACCTTAGTATGGAACACTGCTGGACTATGATTCAGGACTGCATCTAGACATAGGCTTCCTTCATAATCTCATGGCAACCATTGATTTTTGTTGTTTGAATAAGACATGCAGTATTCCTGGACCCACTGAATGCAAAGGTTGCTTTTTCATGGAAATGTTTTTTGGAAGGTTTTGCTATTACAAGAAGAGTAGAAACTGAAAACCAGTAATTTTGCTTCAATCTGATTGGTACTTTTTGCATGCTGATGAAATACAATTTAAAAAAAAAAATCAAGAAACAAATGTCTACAAACACTCAACTGTGCAACATTTAAAATTAGGTGCAGATATTGCACCAGAGCAGCTCAAACAAAAATCAACATTTCCCCCACAAAGTCCCACATCCTACAGTGTTGTCAATTCGTACAGATGATGGACATTCGATTCTGAGAGGGAGCAAAGTTTATTGGCCCCTTAGCGAATGACTCAGACTTAAAAATTCTGCAGTAATCAGCCAATGGTCTTCTGTCTTTTACTCTTTTTTTTATGTGAAGCTATGAGCGTTGCCCAGAAAGTAATGCACCGCATTTTTTTTCTCAGCCAAAAACAATCCTACGAAAGTGATACATTACGTATGTATTAATAAAGTCTCCTGAGCAGCTGCGCCAAGTTTCCATCACTTCCGACAGATAGCGTAGCTGCACTGCAGGACAGTTTCAAAATGGCGTCTGTAGGTGATGTACATTACAAGCAACATGCCATCATTCAATTTCTCACTGCAGAGAAAGAAACTGTGGGGAATATTTGCAAACGCTTGTGCAAAGTCTATGGAGCATCTGCTGTTGATAGAAGCACAGTTAGTCAGTAGGCATGGAGAGCGAGGTCATCAGAAGGCGGTTTGTTCGAGCTCCACGATTTTCAGTGGTCGGGGAGACCATCCAAGTCTATCACACCTCAAGTGTTGCAGTGAGCTGATGATGTCATTCGCAAGGACAGATGCACTAAAGGATGCCATTCATGGAAGGCATTTTGAAGACAATGAGGAGGTGATTCACACAGTGAAGCACTGGCTCCGCCATAGGACAAGGCCTGGTACTGACAGGGCAAACAAGCCCTTGTTTCGCACTGGAGGGATGCCACAGAACAGGATGGAGATTATGTGGAAAAATAGGGTGTGTAGGTAAAACACCATTCTTCTCTGTGTGTGTAATTCTCATTATGTTCAATAAAGAATTGTTGAAGAAAAAAAAATGTGGTGCCTTACTTTCTGGGCAACCCTCATAATAGAACAGTTCATGATGGGACAGACCATTGGTGGTACACAGTCACTGTATACATACTGTACTACAGGAAGTTAAAAGCAGAAATGATGAACTCCTTTTTAAATGTTACTTTATGAAGAACCAAATGATTAATGGAAAATCTCATATAAAGATGTGAAACAAATACTAACAAAGAGATAGAGCGGCTGGCCAGTACTTAGCTCAGTACAGCTGATAGTTACACAAAACAGAACAGAAAATTTACGTATCCTAGCTTTCGGAACTTTGTTCCTTCATCATGGAGGAGAGAGGGGAAAAAGGGAAAATGGATTCAGTTACTCACAACCCAGGTTATGAAGCAACATGGGTAAGGTAAACAGGGAGGGTAGCAAAGGTGTAGGCATGAGTGTCAGAGGGAAGCCGAAGATATTCTATGCCAGCTTCAAACCAAAGAGGATGCATCAGAAGGAAGAGGTATATAGTATAAAGATCAACACAACTATGTAGGATGATAAGATACATTAATGGCTAAAGAGGAAAGGGAAAAAGGAGAAGACTGAAGAGTAAATGGGAGTGAGGTTGGTTAACGTAGGTTCAGTCCAGGGGGATGGCGGGATGAAAGGATGTGTTGGACTGCAAGTTCCCATCTCCGTAATTCTGAGGGACTGGTATTGGGTGGGAGAAGCCAAACGGCACGTACAGTGTAGCAGATTCCTAGGTCCCTAGAATTATGCTGGAGGGCATGCTCTGCTACTGGGTATTGGACATCTCCTAGGCGGACAGTTCGTCTGTGCCCGTTCATGCGCTCAGCCAGTTTAGTTGTCGTCATACCAATGTAAAAGGCTGTGTAGTGCAGGCATGTCAGCTGATAAATGACACGTGATGTTTCACATGTGGCCCTGCCTTGAATTGTGTGTTTTACCAGTAGTGGGTAGCACCCTACATAGTTGTGTTTATCTTTGTTGTGTCTTGTTTACAGCATAGACACAATGAGGTAGCTAGGTGCACGCTAAACTAACGCAGACGGGCTTGAAGTTCTGGAACATGAGACTTATTAATGAATAAGAAGAAAAGTACGTAGATGTTACTTAACTTTTATTCTCTTGTTGGAATACATCTCTTGAATAGTAGTAAGCTATAAGCACTGATACAAATGGCGCCTTGCTAGTTAGTAGCTATGGACTAAGCTGAAGGCTATTCTATCTGTCTCTCGGCAAATGAGAGGAAGACTTGGTACGTCTGGTCGCAAGCTATGTCGTCCGTACAACTGGGGCGAGGTCTAGTCCGTGTCTTGTGACCTGCCATGTGGTGGCGCTAGGTTTGCGATTACACAGTGGCGACATGCGGGTCCGACATGTACTACAGGACCGCGGCCGATTTAAGTTACCACCTAGCAAGTGTGGTGTCTAGCGGTGACACCACAATCTTTATACTATATACCTCTTTACTTCTGAATGCATTCTCTTTGGTTTGAAGCTGGCACAGTACTTACACTAGAATATCTTTGGCTTCCCTCTGACACCCATGCCTACATCTTTGCTACCCTCCCTGTTTACCTTTCCCATGTTGCTTCATAACCTGGGTTGTGAGTAACTGAATCCACTTTCCCTTTTCCCCCTTTTTTCCCCTCTCTCCACCATGATGAAGGAACAAAGTTCCGAAAGCTAGGATACGTAAATTTTCTGTTCTGTTTTGTGTAACTATCGGCTGTACTGAGCTGAAGTAAGTACTTGCCAGCTCCTCTATCTCTTTATGAAGAACCCACTGTTTCGTTTAATTCCAATGTCACTACAACGATGAGTGATATAGATATTAGTGTCTGCAGTGTTGAGAAACAGCTGCAGTCACTAAAATTAAACATAGTTCTCCAGGGCCTAATTGAATTATCATCAGAGTCTTTACAAAATCTAAGCTTTTTTGCTCCCATTTTAATTGCAGTTAAATCAAACAAAAAATCTATGTTCAGTCATTACAAGAAAGCAAAAATCACACCCATCAACAAGAAGTGTAGCAAAAGTGATTTAGAACACTACACCTCAACCTCATTCATGTACATTTTTGTAGAATATTAGAATATATTCTGAGTTCAGTAACCTCAACCCTGCTTTTACCACAAAAATATTTTGGTCAACAAGCCAAAATACCTTGCACTTTGATGTCTGATGTTGTAGGATTCCACATTCAAACCCTTACTTTGTTAATAATAGTATTATTAAACATCAAACTGATTTCTGTTACTGCACTTCCTCAATCTTTTGAATGCTATGAATGTGCGAAGGTGCACTGTCATGCCTTTCCCCAGCTGCTGCAGATGTGATAAGCTGTGTTATCTGCTTGGGTCTTTCTCTAGGGGTATGTACAGATATGTCACCACTCCAATGCCTTTGATTTGTTGAGGCGCTGGGGCTCTTGGATGTTTCTGGCATCTCTTTATGTTTCTAGCTAATCTTCAGTATTAATGTTAAAATACTGTTCTGTTATTTGTCCTGTTTTATAAGGGAGCAGAGAAAGAAATTCTTGCTATAATAAGATCTTCTTTTGGGCTCAGTATATGCTTTCAGATTCTACACAGATGTACATAGACGAGATTGGACAGTAGTTTTCCAAATCACTTTTGCAACTTGTAGGTAGGTGTGACTTTGCTTTCTTGTAACCACAGAGTATAGTTTTTGTTTCATTTAATTAGGATTAAAAGGGGAGATAACAAAGCTACACAGTCTGATGAGACTTCAATCTGGCCCTGCATATCTTTGTTTAATTTTGGTGATTGCACTTGTTTTTCAGTGCCACAGACACTAATATTCATATCATACACCTTTTTAGTGGTGTGGGAATTAAATTGGACAGAAGTTCCTCTGTAAAGTAACATTAAAAAGGAGTTCATCATTTCTGCTTTTAACTTCTTGTAATGTGGTTTATTAACAGTGACTGTGCGCCATGGAAGATTCCTCCCATCATGAACTACTATATTAGGTGCAGCTTTTACAGAATGTCATAAGTCACTGGCTGACCACTGCAGAGTCTGAGTCATCCACTAAAGGAGCCAATAAACTCTGCCATCTCTTAGAACTAAAATTCCAGTCATCTGCACAAAATGCCACACTGTAGAATGCAGAACTTTTTGGAGGAAATGTTGACTTTCATTCAAACGGTTTTGGCACAATATATGCGTATGGTCTGTTAGTAAATGTTGCACATTGTGGATGTACAGTCAAGTATTTGTAGTCAACCCTTTTTGGTTTTTTAAACTGTATTTCATGAGTCTGCTGAAAGCACCAGTCTATTTCACTTGCTGCCCTGTCAGTAATTGCAAAACCTTCTAAAAACATTTCCAAGAGCAACATTTGAATTCAGTGGATGTAGGGAAGTATGTAAACCTGTCTTCTTAAAGACTTCCTTACACATTTTCAATCTAGTTGCTTGCAGCCTGGTCAGAGGAGAGGTACAAAGCTTATGGGGTATACTGGCTACCAGTGAGATTGGAACTGCAAATAATGCAACCTGTTAAGAGTGAGCCACTGCTCTATTCCCTGTCTCTCATGCAACACTGACAACTAATGGATTATTGCCAAATTAAAATATGAGATTAGTTGTAGCCTCTGCATGGAATGATCTCAATAAATTTACTAACTCTATGTCACAGCTGAAGTGAGAATCATTTGGAATCTTATTAGAGATGATAAGAGAATGTCAAGTGAACTTAGTAGGATAATTCTGTGCCATTCCAGGAAGTAAGTCAACAGCACAGAACTGCCATACATATTCTGTGATATAGCCAAGCTTTAATTACACTAGCAGCAGGAAGAATACCTCTCCACAGCCGACCTTTCTAATAAGTGGACTTGAGCAACACAGCATATGCTGCAGAGATGTGACATAAGCACATGCTGGTTGACAGACGGCTGAAATACCAATTGGACAGTCGAATGAGTTTTATTCCCATTTCTGTAACCAGGGTTGGGAACTACAATATAATTAAGAATAATATTAAGATGGACTGACTGCAACAACAACGAATAACAAAGGTTCAAATTAAGAAAGTAAATTGTTCAAGGAAACTATGCACACTTACCACAAAAAGTGAACCGAAAGGCAGTGAACAAATGAAACTAGCAAATGTGTCTATTGCTTCAGCAACTCTTAAAATGAAAGAAGAATAATTTATCATAAGAATACGAAAAAATACTGACTGTAATATCTAGATGAGTGGTTGTAAAATTGCAGCCCGAATCAAGTATTTCTGTGGTCCATGGTTCCCAGCCATATTTTATAATAATATACCTCTAGTAACTAACATTATGAGTTTATTAAGAGTGTAGTTCCTCTGCTCACAACAAACAAAAATACTTACAGAGATAGTACTATTTCAAGATGTGCTCAGTTTTAATTGAAATTGGTGAATTCAACCAAGAGCTAAGTAAAGTTGGCCGATTACCTCAGGGGCAGACGGGGAAATAGTAAAGCCAGTGCATTGTTAGAAAATGTGGGAGGGAATGTGTCATTGCTTGTCTTACAGTACTGACACCTCATGCGGATGCACGACTCATACTGTTCAGCTGCCATTGTATAAATTTCAAATGGACTATGCATTCAAATGCAGTACATACTTGTACCTGGGAATTTGAAATTATGTTAAGACTGTTGTAATATAGCTCAATGAATAGATGAAAAATGACATTCAAAATATTTAATACACACCTGTGATTGTATCTCATATAGCATAATGCATTTAAATGTAAATACAACTACTGTTATTAATCAGTTAATCATCTGCCAGACAGCCGAGATGGTGCCCCACAGTGTTGTCAGTGTTCGTTATTGAACAAAAAAGTTTGACGACCACTTTATATAATGTCACCCTTAAGCAAAAGGTCGCTGCTGAAATTATATTACTCAAAAGAATGAAAGGTACCACTACTTGTAATAATTACGATATAATTGATGCTGATGCTTTGTCAATAAAAGCAAAATGCATTTGATGAATGAAATCTTAAATTTTAAGTGTGATCAAAACAGAGTGTACAGTCAATCAGGGCAGCTTTGTACCACTTTTTACCATGTTTTGAAAATAGTGGACACACAATAAATTACATATCACAACATACATTGTAACATTTTACATCTATAATTACTGAGTGCTTTAAAAACTGAAAATATATACTAACTATGGCCTATTAGAGTAAAATTTCAATTTTAATGCTGGTGCAAAGTCACGCTGTCATTTAGCATAATTTTAGACCACTCTAAAAAAAAAAAAAAACTAAGAAATTAACCTGTATTTAATGCTCTGGGAAAATGTAGATCATACCAGAAGAAAATTAGCTGTTAGTAAGAAGTAAAAACAAACAATGTTAATTCATCAGTACTCCAGGTTTACTTTGAAATATCAAGATATTTGTACTGACCTGGCATTGTTCAACTTAAATCACTGTCACCACAAGCTCTCTTCACTGCCAATATAATTAAAGGTTGATCACAAGTCTAAGAACTTGTAGGTAGGAAGTTGAAATGACAATTGAAATACTAAATGGAAATCACAGACATAATAAAACTGTAACTTTTACTACTAAATAATGCAAGGAGGTGGAGCAGCAGCCCTTTGAAACAAAAGTGGTAAGTGGTTAGTTAGTTACTCGGTTGCGTGTTCCATTGATCAATCGCATGGTACAGCCGTTATGATGTGGAACGTGTCAAGTGCACAAGAAATGCACATATGAAACAAGACTTTTTAATATATATAACAATAAAGAGTTAAAGATTAATATTTCTATTATTTGTATTATTTACCGCCCTACCCCCATGAACCATGGACCTTGCTGTTGGTAGGGAGGCTTGCGTGCCTCAACGATACAATGGCCGTACCGTATGTTCAACCACAACGGAGGGGTATCTGTTGAGAGGCCAGACAAACGTATGGTTCCTGAAGAGGGGCACAGCAGCCTTTTCAGTATTTGCAGGGGCAACAGTCTGGATGATTGACTGATCTGGTCTTGCAACACTAACCAAAACGGGCTTGCTGTGCTGGTACTGCGAACGGCTGAAAGCAAGGGGAAACTACAGCCGTAATTTTTCCCGAGGGCATGCAGCTTTACTGTATGCTTAAATGATGATGGCGTCCTCTTGGGTAAAATATTCTGGAGGTAAAATAGTCCCCCATTCGGATCTCCGGCGGGGACTACTCAAGAGGACGTCGTTATCAGGAGAAAGAAAACTGGCGTTCTACGGATCAGAGCGTGGAATGTCAGATCCCTTAATCGGGCAGGTAGGTTAGAAAATTTAAAAATGGAAATGAATAGGTTGAAGTTAGATATAGTGGGAATTAGTGAAGTTTGGTGGCAGGAGGAACAAGACTTTTGGTCAGGTGAATACAGGGTTATAAATACAAAATCAAATAGGGGTAATGCAGGAGTAGGTTTAATAATGAATAAAAAAATAGGAGTGCGGGTATGCTATAACCAACAGCATAGTGAACGCATTACTGTGGTCAAGATAGACACGAAGCGCATCCCTACTACAGTAGTACAAGTTTATATGCCAACTAGCTCTGCAGATGATGAAGAAATTGATGAAATGTATGATGAGATAAAAGAAATTATTCAGGTAGTGAAGGGAGACGAAAATTTAATAGTCATGGGTGACTGGAATTCGAGAGTAGGAAAAGGGAGAGAAGGAAACATGGTGGGTGAATATGGATTGGGGGAGAGAAATGAAAGAGGAAGCCGTCTGGTAGAATTTTGCACAGAGCATAGCTTAATCATAGCTAACACTTGGTTCAAGATTCATAAAAGATGGTTGCATACATGGAAGAATCCTGGAGATACTAGAAAGTATCAGATAGATTATATAATGGTAAGACAGAGATTTAGGAACCAGGTTTTAAATTGTAAGACATTTCAAGGGGCAGATGTGGACTCTGACCACAATCTATTGGTTATGAAGTGTAGATTAAAACTGAAGAAACTGCAAAAAGGTGGGAATTTAAGGAGATGGGATCTGGATAAACTGACTAAACCAGAGGTTGTACAGAGTTTCAGGGAGAGCATAAGGGAACAATTGACAGGAATGGGGAAAAGAAATACAGTAGAAGAAGAATGGGTAGCTCTGAGGGATGAAGTAGTGAAGGCAGCAGAGGAACGAGTAGGTAAAAAGACGAAGGGAATACAAACGTCTCAAAAATGAGATCGACAGGAAGTGCAAAGTGGCTAAGCAGGGATGGCTAGAGGACAAATGTAAGGATGTAGAGGTTATCTCACTAGGGGTAAGATAGATACTGCCTACAGGAAAATTAGAGAGACCTTTGGAGAAAAGAGAGCCACTTGTATGAATATCAAGAGCTCAGATGGAAACCCAGTTCCAAGCAAAGAAGGGAAAGCTGAAAGGTGGAAGGAGTATATAGAGGGTCTATACAAGGGCGATGTACTTGAGGACAATATTATGGAAAAGGAAGAGGATGTAGATGAAAATGAAATGGGAGATACGATACTGTGTGAAGAGTTTGACAGAGCACTGAAAGACCTGAGTCGAAATAAGGCACCGGGAGTAGACAACATTCCATTGGAACTACTGACGGCCTTGGGAGAGCCAGTCCTGACAAAACTCTACCATCTGGTGTGCAAGATGTACAAGACAGGCGAAATACCCTCAGACTCCAAGAAGAATACAATAATTCCAATCCCAAAGAAAGCAGGTGTTGACAGATGTGGAAACTACCGAACTATTAGTTTAATAAGTCACAGCTGCAAAATACTAACGCGAATTCTTTACAGACGAATGGAAAAACTGGTAGAAGCCGACCTCGGCGAAGATCGGTTTGGATTCCGCAGAAATGTTGGAACACGTGAGGCAATACTGACCCTACGACTTATCTTAGAAAATAGATTAAGGAAAGGCAAACCTACATTTCTAGCATTTGTGGACTTAGAGAAAGCTTTTGACAATGTTGACTGGAATACTCTCTTTCAAATTCTGAAGGTGGCGGGGGTAAAATACAGGGAGCAAAAGGCTATTTACAATTTGTACAGAAAGGAGATGGAAGTTATAAGAGTGAAGGGGCATGAAAGGGTAGCAGCGGTTGGGAAGGGAGTGAGACAGGGTTGTAGCCTGTCCCCGATGTTATTCAATCTGCATATTGAGCAAGCAGTAAAGGAAACAAAAGAAAAATTCGGAGTATGTATTAAAGTCCATGGAGAAGAAATAAAAACGTTGAGGTTCGCTGATGGCATTGTCATTCTGTCAGAGAGAGCAAAGGACTTGGAAGAGCAGTTGAACGGAATGGACAGTGTCTTGAAATGAGGATATAAGATGAACATCAACAAAAGCAAAATGAGGATAATGGAATGTAGTTGAATTAAGTTGGGTGATGCTGAAGGAATTAGATTGGGAAATGACACACTTAAAGTAGTAAAGGAGTTTTGCTATTTGGGGAGCAAAATAACTGATGATGGTCGAAGTAGAGAGGATATAAAATGTAGACTGGCAATGGCAAGGAAAGCGTTTCTGAAGAAGAGAAATTTGTTAACATCGAGTATAGATTTAAATGTCAGGAAGTCGTTTCTGAAAGTATTTGTATGGAGTGTAGCCATGTATGGAAGTGAAACATGGATGATAAATAGTTTGGACAAGAAGAGAATAGAAGCTTTCGAAATGTGGTGCTACAGAAGAATGCTGAAGATTAGATGGGTAGATCACATAACTAATGAGGAGGTATTGAATAGAATTGGGGAGAAGAGGAGTTTGTGGCACAACTTAACAAGAAAAAGGGACGGGTTGGTAGGACATGTTCTGAGGCATCAAGGTATCACAAATTTAGCATTTGAGGGCAGCGTGGAGGGTAAAAATCATAGAGGGAGACCAAGAGATGAATACACTAAGCAGATTCAGAAGGATGTAGGTTGCAGTAAGTACTGGGAGATGAGGAAGCTTGCACAGGATAGAGTAGCATGGAGAGCTGCATCAAACCAGTCTCAGGACTGAAGACAACAACAACACCGCATTCCCTTAAATGGCACAAAATGCATATACTAAATTTATTTATAGATTTTTGCTATTCGAGAATTCATCTATGGTATAGAAGGAGTTGTCAAGGAGATACAATTTCAATTTATTTTTGAAGCTATTACTGCTGTCTGTCAGACATTTTATTTCATCTGGTAACATGTCGAAAATTTTTATAGCAGCATATTTTACCCCTTTCTGTGCCAAAGATAGGTTGAGTATAGGATAGTGTAAATCTTTCTTTTTTCTGGTATTATAATCATGAATGTCACTGTTTTTAAACTAGTCCATGTTGTTGAGAACAAATTTCATTAGTGAGTAAATGTACTGTGAGGCTGTTGTAAGGATTCCCTATCTTTTAAAACGGTGTCTACAAGTTGTGGAACTACACTCCTGGAAATTGAAATAAGAACACCGTGAATTCATTGTCCCAGGAAGGGGAAACTTTATTGACACATTCCTGGGGTCAGATACATCACATGATCACACTGACAGAACCACAGGCACATAGACACAGGCAACAGAGCATGCACAATGTCGGCACTAGTACAGTGTATATCCACCTTTCGCAGCAATGCAGGCTGCTATTCTCCCATGGAGACGATCGTAGAGATGCTGGATGTAGTCCTGTGGAACGGCTTGCCATGCCATTTCCACCTGGCGCCTCAGTTGGACCAGCGTTCGTGCTGGACGTGCAGACCGCGTGAGACGACGCTTCATCCAGTCCCAAACATGCTCAATGGGGGACAGATCTGGAGATCTTGCTGGCCAGGGTAGTTGACTTACACCTTCTAGAGCACGTTGGGTGGCACGGGATACATGCGGACGTGCATTGTCCTGTTGGAACAGCAAGTGCCCTTGCCGGTCTAGGAATGGTAGAACGATGGGTTCGATGACGGTTTGGATGTACCGTGCACTATTCAGTGTCCCCTCGACGATCACCAGTGGTGTACGGCCAGTGTAGGAGATCGCTCCCCACACCATGATGCCGGGTGTTGGCCCTGTGTGCCTCGGTCGTATGCAGTCCTGATTGTGGCGCTCACCTGCACGGCGCCAAACACGCATACGACCATCATTGGCACCAAGGCAGAAGCGACTCTCATCGCTGAAGACGACACGTCTCCATTCGTCCCTCCATTCACGCCTGTCGCGACACCACTGGAGGCGGGCTGCACGATGTTGGGGCGTGAGCGGAAGACGGCCTAACGGTGTGCGGGACCGTAGCCCAGCTTCATGGAGACAGTTGCGAATGGTCCTCGCTGATACCCCAGGAGCAACAGTGTCCCTAATTTGCTGGGAAGTGGCGGTGCGGTCCCCTACGGCACTGCGTAGGATCCTACAGTCTTGGCGTGCATCCGTGCGTCGCTGCGGTCCGGTCCCAGGTCGACGGGCACGTGCACCTTCCGCCGACCACTGGCGACAACATCGATGTACTGTGGAGACCTCACGCCCCACGTGTTGAGCAATTCGGCGGTACGTCCACCCGGCCTCCCGCATGCCCACTATACGCCCTCGCTCAAAGTCCGTCAACTGCACATACGGTTCACGTCCACGCTGTCGCGGCATGCTACCAGTGTTAAAGACTGCGATGGAGCTCCGTATGCCACGGCAAACTGGCTGACACTGACGGCGGCGGTGCACAAATGCTGCGCAGCTAGCGCCATTCAACGGCCAACACCGCGTTTCCTGGTGTGCTCGCTGTGCCGTGCGTGTGATCATTGCTTGTACAGCCCTCTCGCAGTGTCCGGAGCAAGTATGGTGGGTCTGACACACCGGTGTCAATGTGTTCTTTTTTCCATTTCCAGGAGTGTATGAACCCCACACATTATTCTAACCACTTTCTTTTGAGCAGTGAATACTTTATGTCTAAATGTTGAGTTACCCCAAAATATTATTCCGTATGACATCAGAGAATGAAAGTATGCAAAGTATGTTAGCTTACTAATCTCTATATCCTCAAAATTGGCAATTATTCTGATTGCAAAAGTTGCTGAACCTAGTCACTTTAGAAGATCTAAAATACGAATTTTCCAATTAAGATTCTCATCTATATGTACACCCAAAAACTTAGTATGCTCTACACTGTCTACTGATTTCTGTTGATGTGTTACATTTATTGAAGGAACTGCACTTTTTGCAGCAGAAAATTGAATGTAGTGTGTTTTTTCAAAGTTTAGAGCAAGCCCATTTGCAGAAAACCAATTAATGACTTTTCCAAAGACCTTATTTGTATCATTTTCAATTGGAGTTTCTTTTACAGGATTAATAATGATACTTGTAGCATCAGCGAACAGTGTCCGTTCAGCTTCCTGTTTCAGACAGGAAGGGAGGTTGTTCACATATATCAAGAACAGAAAGGGACCCATGATTGAACCCTGTGGAACACCTAATGTAATTTCACCCAAGTTAGATGAAATGGCAAACTTATTTAAATCATTTGACCCATATAAGGAAACTTTTTACTTCCTGTTCTGTAGGTATGACTTAAACCACTCACATGCTATGCCATTTATACCACACAATTGTAATTTCTGTAACATAATGTCGTGGTTCACACAATCAAATGCTTTGGACAGGTCACAGAAAATGCCTATTGGTGACATTTTACTATCTAAAGACTTTATTATGTGGACAGTGAAATTTTATATTGCTGTCTCAGTGGAACAGCATTTTTGAAATCCGAACTGTGATTTACTAAGTATCCCATTACTGTTGAGATGGCTAACCTCTCAAGTACATTACTTTCTCGAAGATTTTTGAAAATGATGTAAGCAAGGGTACTGGCTGATAATTATTGACACCTGTGGTGTCCCCCTTTTTGTAGAGATGCCTGACAATGGCATATTTTAACCTGACTGGAAAAATATCTTGAGTTAGTGATGCATTACATATGTGACTCATAACATCAGCTGTAATTGCTCCACATTGTTTTAATATCTTATTAGAGATGTCATCTACTCCAACAGAACATTTATTTTTCAAAGATTTAATAATTTTACTTATTTCACAAGAGGTTGTTAGGTGAAACTTAATCTGACTAAATTTTTTCAAAACAGACTCTTCCATGTGCTGCCTGGCTTTTTCTTCTGAACTGTCCTCACCAATTTTTTCTCCTACACTTAAGAAATGGTTGTTAAATACGTTAGCTACTTGTGTACTGTTGGTTAGGATGGTCTCATTCTCTTTAATAGTAATACTAGTAATACTATCTACCCCAGTGGTTACTTTTCCTGTCTCCCTTCTAACAGCATTCCACATTCATTTTATTTTATTGCCAGAGTTTTTAATTTCTTCTCTAACATACATATTTCTTGATTTCCTTACAACTTTTATCAGTATGTTACAATAATTTTTATAGTGTAAAACTACTTCTGGATCTTTACTCATTCTTGCTATCTCGTACAGTTTTCTTTTTCTTTCTGAAGACACTTTAATACCTGTAGTAATCCAAGGTTGCTTTGAAAAGTGTGTGGTGTTACACTTGGTAATTTTCTTTGGGAAACAATGTTCAAAAAGGGATATAAACTTA
Organism: Schistocerca nitens; assembly: GCF_023898315.1. Lineage (NCBI taxonomy): Eukaryota > Metazoa > Arthropoda > Insecta > Orthoptera > Acrididae > Schistocerca > Schistocerca nitens. The sequence goes on from NC_064622.1 coordinate 343,222,381, forward strand.
TCAAGAAATATGTTGCATTTATCATTATATACATCTCCCCAATTAACATTTCTTAAGCTTTCTCTGAAGTGCTCTATACAGGGTGTTACAAAAAGGTACGGCCAAACTTTCAGGAAACATTCCTCATACACAAATAAAGAAAAGATGTTATGTGGACATGCGTCCGGAAATGCTTAATTTCCATGTTAGAGCTCATTTTAGTTTCGTCAGTATGTACTGTACCTCCTCGATTCACCGCCATGATTTCATACGGGATACTCTACCTGTGCTGCTAGAACATATGCCTTTACAAGTACGACACAACATGTGGTTCATGCACGATGGAGCTCCTGCACATTTCAGTCGAAGTGTTCGTGCGCTTCTCAACAACAGAGTTGGTGACCGATGGATCGGTAGAGGCTGACCAATTCCATGGCCTCCACACTCTTCTGACCTCAACCCTCTTGACTTTCATTTATGGGGGCATTTGAAAGCTCTTGTCTATGCAACCCCGGTACCAAATGTAGAGACTCTTCATGCTCGTATTGTGGACGTCTGTGATACAATACGCCATTCTCCAGGGCTGCATCAGCGCATCAGGGATTCCATGCGATGGAGGGTGGATGCACGTATCCTCGCTAACAGAGGACATTTTGAACATTTCCTGTAACAAAGTGTTTGAAGTCACACTGGTACGTTCTGTTGCTGTGTGTCTACATTCCATGATTTATGTGATTTGAAGAGAAGTAATAAAATGAGCTCTAACATGGAAAGTAAGCGTTTCCGGACACATGTCCATGTAACATATTTTCTTTCTTTGTGTGTGAGGAATGTTTCCTGAAAGTTTGGCCGTAACTTTTTGTAACACCCTGTGGATTCAGGGTTGAGTGACCTCACACTTTTACTTAATGGTTTCCGAACTGTACACCCTGTTAGGTTTTGTAAGTTAATCAGTTGTGCATCATGGACTGACAATCTGTTTACCACAGGGAAAGCATGTGTTTGTTTTACATCCTCTTTCTGTACAAATACATTATCTATTAGTGTGCTACTGTCTTGAGCAATATGTGTAGGGAAATTGATCACTGATTCTATGTTGTTAATAACACTTCTAGTTCACTTTTCCTATCAGAATTACTTAGAAAGTTTACATTGAAATCACCACAGATTAATAACTTCTTCTTTTTGTCTGACAGACAGCATAATAGGGAGTCAAACTTTTTTATGAACAGCTCCCAGTCTGCTAATGGGGACCTGTACACTGTTGCTAATATCGATACTACATTATCTAGCTGAAGTTCACATGCACAAACCTCAAAGTGCTGATCAACACAAAATTTGCTTACTTCTTCAGTTTTGCATTTATACCCTTGTTTTATGAAAATGGCAACTCAACTCCTCCTTTATCCATCCTAGATCCACAAATGTAAGATGCTAAATTATAACATCTTATACTGACACTGTCCATGCCCACAGTTACATGGTGTTCAGACAGACAGAGTATATTAATCTCATTCTTATTTTTGAGGTCCTCTAAACAAACTAATAGCTCATCTACTTTATTTTTTATTCCCCTGATATTCTGATGAAGTAAGCTGATATTACCATTAGCTTTGCCCCTATTTACTATACATGAGTTTCTTTTATTCTATGTATCTTGATTGTCATCTGTCTGGACTTTGGCTTTTACCTAAAAAAAAGCCTGTCTGCCTAGACCCATTAACCACAGGGATCACCTCTTGTGTGACTGTGGACCATCCCCTTACAGTTTCTGCTAATAGAGAAGCTAACTAATTTTTCCCCATCCTATTCAGGTGCAGGCCATGTGTAGCGTATCCCCACCTACCAATAGCATTTACTGGAACAACACTTATGTGCGAGTTTGCCGGTGTCTGGAGCATCCTGTTCAGCTCAGTGGTAACATGCCTTACAGCAGTGTTTACCCAGGGCTGATCATGGTACTGAAAGACCTCCACAAACCCCACATTTGTCTGCTCCTATTTTATCCAGGTCACTCCTAATACTGTATCTTGGATTCATAGCCAGGCTCTTTCCTGCTCCCACAACTATAATTATCTGATCTTCCTTCTCAAAGTCCCTGCATAGCTGACCTAAGTTTTTTGTCACCTGGCTAAGGCTAGCACTTGGTTTCACAAAACTTGTGACCTGGTACCCTGCCCCTAATTTCTCCTGAAGCTGCTGACCCACACCCCTCCCATGGTTGCTGCCTATAAGCAGAATTCTTCTTTTCCTATTCTGGTTTGATCCCGACCTGTCTTTTTTCCTTTAAGCTAATATTCTGCTTCAACATACTTTCAACTACATCTGGTACAAAGATACCCTGACTGGTAAAATATTATCCTGATTGACTGTAATCCAAATAACAATCAGCAATTCAACAGGATGAGTTGTTTCTATGCAGCGCCTTGAAGTTGGTGCAGTTTGCTCTTAGTACAATTTTTGATACTTTTGCAACAGGCTGAAGAGCCTAATGTGTGTATACAATGTGATAGTTCAAACTATCATCATCTCTAGGCTATTAGAGTATTAATATGAGAATTATTTAACTTTATTTGTTTGGCCAGACAGCTACTTAACTTAGTACTCTACTTGTGGCTGAATGACTCAGTTGGTAGCACTAACTGTAATTTCACTCCATATGTTGATAAATATAGAATGAGTTCTGAACTACTCTTGACTATTGTTAACCAAGTGTTGTGTAAGTTGACAATGAGAACTGAATACAGAAATGAGCAAAATCTTCTCTCTGTTGCAGTAATAATTGTCACCACACTGTCCATTCATGGAGGTACAGATGTTGCCACGCAGTCTGTATGGATACTTGTCTTTCTGCAACGAAGCCCACTTCCAGATTCAGGGTATATGACATGGCTACTTGCCGATGCAATTAAAAACTTTCATATCGGAGGCCAGTAGACTGTCAGAAACACAATCTTTTATGTCTCCTGGTCTATTACTGAAGCACAGCAAAAAGTTGTTTAAACAGTACTCTGTTACGTCTATACTCTGGGACTTAATTCGACCTTTTGTGTATATAACCACTCCCCCTTTTCTTGTATGATGGCTGCAGCAACGAGGTACAAACTTGTATCAATCTGGGAGCATTGTTTAAATTTTTTCCAAATGATCTTCTGTAATGCAGAACTTGAGGTGTATACATTCTGCTTTTAGCCTGCCCATGCTTGCCTGTAATCAGCAGAATGCGCAGGCTGCTTTACTCCCATCCAAGCCAAGCTATGCCCAACCCAAGCATGCTAAAGGAGTCTTGCTTGCTTGTCTGTCTTCCCATTGGCCTGCACTATGTAGCTTATTCTGTACACTTTCTTTGTAGTGCAGTGAGTGGGGTTTGGAAATTGATGAAAATATCTGAATATCACAAGATGAAGCCCAATGAAATTTATATTCATTTCATGTAATTGTATCCCAGAAAATGATGGATTTTATTTGTCCTTTTTTACCTTTTTGGTGTATTTTGGGCTGATTTATTTAGATATGATTCTCCCAGCATCTTCACCCTCTTTCGACTAGTACTGGACTTTCCCAATTCGAAGCATCATTACGACACGTCTAATACATGTTTTCTGTAGTTATGAGAACCATCTCTGAAATTTGAGCTTTTGCACCTAAGAACCTGAAGATGTCTCTTATACTGCAACATCATCTAAAGAAAGTTTGGAAGTCTAGTTTCTGTAACCTTAGTGTGTTACAGCTAAATATGATGCCAGCTGTACCAATTTTAATTACTTTTGCCACGATATGTATTGCAGGTTTGTAGAATTCATTCTAAGACGCCAAAATAGTATATTCTAAATTCACCAAATACCTTTTAGCAAGCATGAAGTTCGTTCTTCATACTTAATACAAAAAGCACATATCTGAAATAAGAAACTTTTATTTTGCACTAAGCTTTCTTTGCACTTCAGACTGTGATTTTTTAATATCCACTGAACTGCATTTTTTTCCTATTTTGATCATTTTTTGCCCTAAATTTAGAAAGTCTATATACTGCTAAATGGCCTCAAGTCCTTAGGACACATTTCCACACACTTGTCAGGTACGAAGTCTTAGTCCTCTTTCAAAATGTACATGGAGTGAGGAAACTGTGTGTCAAATTTACAAATATGTCTTAACATACTCAACATTCCTGAGTGAGTTTTTCGTAACTTTTTACATTACTTGCACTGCAAGACACCTACCAATTCATTTGAAGCTATCTCATAAAGACACACCATCTTTTCCTCCATTTGACTTGCGCTCTGTTTAATGACTGGGTATATATTCCCCAGTTTTCAATTTCTCCTCTATCTCCTTTACGTATTGTTAGTTCATTTTGCTGCCCTCACCATTATGATAAGTGAGCTGCAGTGAAACTACCTACACACTCTGGCTAGTTACACTGGACTGATAGTGCAACCTGTTGTGACGCAGCAGGATGAATGGGTTCCGTGAAGCTTGTAAGGCTAGCGGAAACCCAATCTGGCCTGCTTTAACCACTGTGCTTCAGTACATGTGTATCCTTGTGCATCTGTTGCTGCAGGTTGAGCTGCTTTAATGATTGCGGTGGAGACGTCGGCAAGCAGTCTGGAAGGAAAATTTGAACACCTCTGTGCAGAACACATCTGTAAAATTCCTTTCGATTGTTGATTTCATATAGTGATATGAGAAACTCATCTTTTTTACTACCAGCAGACTTCATATGTTTTGATAGAAAAATTGAAATGTGTTTTGATTTTTACACTCTGTGCTCTCCACTCTTTGGTTTTTTGTTTTTCCACAGTTGTGGCATGTGATTCAGACAGGCCTTCACAATCAGCCAAGAGTTATATGGGCCAAACACGTAGTCCCACAACTGGGCCCTGGAACAGTGCTGGTTCAGCATTGTACAACACAGCATTTCATTTTCAGTCATTAATGGGATCACTATATGCTGCAGTATAATACTTAGATGTTTTGACAGCCAACTATGACGGGAGCCTATCACCTGTCATAACACACCCACCTGCAGCAAGCATATATGCTGCTAGATCAGCTGGTAGCAGCATTCCTTCGAACAAAGAGCATTTGACTGTCTCCATGTCAGTTGTGGTGAAGCTACAACAGTTCCACTGAGCAGTGTGACCGACTATGGATGCAAAACCACTGAGCTATGAGATATCAATTAGCCTAGATGGTTCTGGGCTTGGAACTGGGTCAGTCGAGACGAGGCCGCCCAGTGGGTGCCATTGCCTGACATTCCGGCTAGATTCTGAGGGTCTCGGGTTCAACTCAGGGTGCCTGCACATTTCTGCCAGACGCACTAGGCCATAAAAAAAAAAACACTGCTGCACTGCTGAGTTGACAGCCGACTTGCATCAACAAGGACACTGCCCACTGCCAGCCACCACTGTGCTGCCTTAACATTCTAATGCCTCAGCATACATTATTCATCATCAACTATAACCAGAACCTGAGTTGCCATCACTGGAGTGCTATACGAATGGTAACTGAAAATTATTTATTTCTGTTAAGAAAGCATTCTTGACTCCATACTTGCCTTGGTACTGGAGACCCCATCCCACAGCTTCCACATGTAACATCACCGTCAAACATGCTATCCTCCAGCACTGGTGTCAGCTGGCTGTACATCACTGATTGCTGCTACTTTGTTTATTCTTATCTGGCAGTTCTCGCTTCCAGAAACATTAACATTAAAAAGGCCTAGTGAAAATATTACAAATTAAATGGATTGGATAGACAGTATTCTGAACACTTAGGGAAATTGGTGAGGCGAGTTACCTCTTACAGATAACATTCAGATGTACACTAAGCTGTGTCTTCTGGTGGGACCATAATCTCAATCATGCAAACAAGGATGCCATCAGGTGCATCACTAAGAATGTATCTGACTAATGTGATGGTCAAGCAAATCAATACTACGAAGAATTCTGTCAATCGTGCAAATGAAAAAAGGGACACAATTTTTGTATTAGTCTGATGAGAATTTTCAGAAGCATGCCTGATGTCATTCTCAACTACTACGTAAAGTTGTGATCCCAACTCTTGTTGACTCCAACCATAACCACTACCTTATTTTCATTACCAAGAACTGTCCCAGAGAGTCTAAATCAGAGGCGATATTACCAAGTCCTGTAATCGGCTTAAAAATACTTGTAACTTCAAATACTATCAACAACATTATCATCCACCATCTCCATATCATAGGAAATATAGTTATAATTAAGACTCCTGTGTGTTCTAAATTTAAAAATTATTCTCCAAGTGAAATTGCACTGAAAAGCTGGTGCTATATGACAAGCAGTTACACATTCGATGAGGGGAAAGTTACTCTACAGTCATTTAGCATATATTCAATGTGCTGCTCCTTGTTCAAGTTTCCTGTGCTCAACGAATGGAGACGGCTTGACAAATGTTCCATATATCTCTATCATGATAAAATACAGCTGCTGCCATCCAGTCTGAGTGAGCACAAACATCAAACAACATCTGATATGATTTATTGTATAGTAGATGCTTATGTCCTAATAAGGATGTAATGTGCATATCTGTTATTCTGCTGCAGAATTCTAAATTAGGGAACATCCTCTAGACAGCGACATTTATCTGCTGAACTGTAAGCACAACTAAAAGGCTATCCTACTTATTAGAATGTTTGTTGTCATCATGGAATGATGAACTCTGGCAGCAAAGTACTTGTGGAGTACTTGGGGTCTTTTTGGCTAGGCGGTAGTTTGAAGGCCTCTGATGAACACTTAACAGTCAATACACAGAGAGCAAAATCAGATCGCACACAAAGTAGACACACTTCGACTGTCAAAATTTTAACAGTAAATTGTCAAAGTATTCGTAATAGAGTTCCTGAACTTACTGCCTTCCAGGAAAGTTGTCACACTCAAATTATTTTCAGAAACAAGAGCTGGACGAAACCCAATGTAGAAAGTGCCGATATATTTAGCATGGCATGGAATGTATATCAAACAGACATATTAGGTGCCACAGGAAGGGAAACGTTCATTTTTGTCAGCAAAAATATCGTGCCTATCAAAGCCAAAACTGAGTCTGACTGTAGTTATCTGGACACAAGTAGCAGGCCTTGGTGAACTCAAATTCCACTCTAACACTTGCAGAAACATCCAGGTCACACAATATTGGTTGGAGGTGACTTTAATCTACTGAGTACAGTCTGGGACACCTATTGATTCACTGCCTTGAACAACTACTTCAACAGCCCACACACAATGGAAATATTTAGGACCTTGTTGCCATGAACAGACATTACCTTGTCAACAGTCTGTGTATGAAGACAGGGATAAGTGAACATGACGTCAACATAACAATAATGGTTAGTAAAGTTAATAAAGCCTTCCAGATGGCTAAGAAAAAATAGATAAGCAGCTGTTAGCATCCCTCTTAGACAATGAACAGGCATTATTTACTTTGAATACAACAAACATATTGGAATTACAGGCAAAGTTTAAACTGATTATTAATTGCACTCTGGAGATGTACATGCCAAGTAAGTGGATTAAGGATGGAAACGATGCTCTGTGGTTTAATAATCAAATTCGGAAATTGCTGAGGAAACAAAGAATGTTGGTTCAAAAAAGAATGCACAAATTTCAACAGGCAAAGAGTAGCAGAAATTTATGTGCGTATGAAGATTCAAGTGTGAAGCATACAACCTCCAATGTCATATCTTAGTGAGAGATCCTGCCTAAAATCCGAGAAAATTCTGGTCATACATAAAGTCACCAGTCTGGTGCGGCAATGAAGACAACACAAGGAAAGCTGAAGCTTTAAATTTCGTTTTTAAGAACTCATTCATGCAAGAAGATCGTACAAACCGTTGTTGACTGTTGCACAGATTGCTGCATGGAAGACATATACATAAGTATCCCTTGAGTAGAGAAGCAACTGAAAGAATTGAAAACAATTATAAGTTGACAGGTGCAGATGGATTCTCAATTAATTTTTAGAGAGAGTACTCTGTAGCATGACCCCTTAGGCCTACTTGGCTTGCATTTATTGCAAATCTCTAGCCCAGCGCAGCCCCAAGTGACTGGAAAAAGTGAAGTGACTCCTGTATACAAGAAAGGTAAACAGAATGTAATGGTTTAACTGCAAATCAATACCATTAACATTGGTTTGCTGCAAAATTCTGGAACACATACTGACTTTGAGAACAATAAATTTCCTTGAGACAGAAAAGCTTCTATCCACAAACCAGCATAGATTCAGCAACCATCATTCGTGTGAAACACAGTTTGCCCTTTTTCTCACATGATAACCTACAAGCCATAGATGAAGGACAATAAGCAGATTTCATATTCCTTGATCGCTGTGTCAACAGAGAAGAATGGTTGTCTCCTTTCCTGGACACACTAATAAGGAAGAAGGCCGTTGTACTCTAGGCTATTCAGTATATAGGAAGAATACACAAGCAGCCCTATACCTGCATACAACGAGCTACCACAATCTAATGCAACGGCAGATAGTGCTGACTGCACTGATATGTAGGGCGCACATCATCTGCGATAAAAAAAAAATCTTTAACAGACTCGCCATAGAGAGGAGGTGCTGAGTCACACCTAGGAACAATAAAAATACCTTTTGGATGAAAGTTTTAATGTGTAACAGTCTTCTCACTGATCCTGTCTGCAGCTCAAGATCTTCTCTATATGGTGCAAATGTAGCAAATTTATCCTTTACATAACACTGTATGTACATGTACACCATATACATTAATATACTCACTGGAAACTTGTCCATTATTGAAAAATTTTCTGAATATAGTATGCAGTTTTGGTCCTTATGATGAAAAGCACATAAACATGGTGCAAATATAAATATTACACTATGTTACAGGTCAGTCTGTAAACACAATCTTTTCTTGACATTCACTTTTGCTGGCTTCACCAACAATCAACCTAGTTAGCACCTTTCAACCTAACCTTGGCCTGGGACTATGCTACAGATCAGTCTGTCACAAGACCTAACATTTCGGAAAAAAGAGAGGGGGGGGGGGATTTTCAAAGTCGTACACTCGACCTCTTTCATAACTGTTGTGATCTTCAGTTTGAAAACTGGTTTGAAGGAATTAGGAATTCGCCACAATTCAGTGTAGGTGCATGTGTTTGATGGATGTGAGGGGTGAATGGCTTTAATTTCCTCTTGGTGTCAGTCATTTCTTCTACTTCAGTCTCTACACCAACTCCTGGGCATAAGCCTCTTCCAAAGATTTCCATGTCAATCTTCACTGGGCAGTTTGTAATCAATTTTTTCCTGCATGTCATTGGATGGAATTTCCCCATCCTGTCAAGAGGACTGACACTGCTCTTTGACTCCCTCAAATACACTGTATCAGTGTTTTGGTCCATTTAAAGTTGTTACTGGCCAAATGTTCTGCACAATGCCACTTCAGTCTCTCTGTCTGTTCAATGTCATAGACCCCAATTCTTCTCCTTACCTCTTTGTCTGAATCCTATCTCTCAGACTCACTCCAAGTGTTGAGTCAGATGCAGGATCAAGAAAGAACATATTAGGAAAAGAACGGGCCTCTACAGCATTGTCAAGCAGACAGTGGGACTAAAGTGGTTTAAACCAAAACACTGATGCAGTACCAGAACAGAATGGCCATGTTGGCTTATGTTAAGTGGCAAGTTGATCATCCACACTGTTGCCCCTGCAACTAGGCTACCACCCATCTTTAATAACCATATGTTAGTGTGGCATCTTCAGATATATCAATCTAATGTGATAGGAACCTACAAGACATGCAGACTGCCCCGGCACGGCAAGGTGCACAGTTAGTCGGGAGAAGAAGGGGGTGTTTTGATGACAGATATCTCAAATTAAGTGTTGTGTTTTATTACTATTACAGCTTTCCTAAATATGTCCATCTATCTGACTGGCACATCTAAATAGCCTATTTTGAATGCACGCCTTTCTCCAATGGAAGAACACTCGAGCACAAATAAAAAGATATTATGACATTAGATCTGGCAGATGTGGTGCACTTAAGATCAGACCAAATATACAGCAGCGGGCATTCTCCTACTTATTTTTTGTAACGTAGAAACTTGCAGATCTCTAATGACACTTCAAAAGTAGGTAACTTCACAGATAGCTTTTATTTTATATTCCTAGACAGAATGAGACACCGGTACTCACTGCATGAAGTGGTTATGGATTTCACACCAAGAACTTTTGTTTCATCTCATTTCATGACAAGACCAATATCTTAATAAATGTCGCCAGTAGGTTTTGTTATGTCTCAAATTAAAGTTTTACTTTAGAAACTAGGCCTAATCTTACATTTAACTGAAGTAAAACATTTTTAAAAAATTAAATTATTCACTTCAGTGAGATAGCTAGTGCAATGTTCTCCATCTACGAACATGGCAGGGAATTGAGTTCTATTACTCCATACTCAGCAGAAATCGTTAGCGACTCCAGACACTTATTAGGCTCCTCAGCTTTATTTCTCTCTCAACCACAAAATTAATCTAATTTTACGAATATTTTCATGATTAAAAGACTGCACTTCAACAAAGCAAATCCAAGAGTTCTGCAGTTCATCAAGTGCAAAAGTTCTTAATTCTCTATCAGACCATTCTTGGCATCCATTCATGTCCAAGAATACCGCAACACGTTCCCTGCATTGTCAAGAGACCAAACACTTACATAGGCAGAGTGTGCGTGAAATAAGTTGCAGAATGCATTTTGATTTTAGGGTCTGTGTACCTAATACGGTGTAGCACTGCTGCTTTGAGGGAGTCATTATTTCCAATATTCAAAGTGGATAAGTCGTACGAAGAGTTCTATTGTGATTTCAACATAAATAGCTACGAACCTTTGGCCTTGAATTTGTTGTCTTTATCTTCAGTCATATCACACGATTAATAACGATAAGCGTTCAGTCAGTTGCTTCTTCTCCATTTCTTCTATTTATGCAGTTCATTACAGACTGTATTTGCGTTACAGACTATGTAAGTCTTAGAAACTTGTAAATTTAGTCATCACTTGTCACCGAGGCTTGCAAACACTAACCTATTTTGCTTGTTTCAACAATAGTTATAGATATCTAAATCGCATTTGAAGTTCGCACAGACTACAGACGATACTCCGCACGATGCATTGCATGGTTCCCTTTGGCGCCCGATAGTGGATTGTTCGTTGTAGTACTGTAGTTCCCCACGGAGTTTTGCTAGCGCTGTGATGTGTGTGATGTTGATTGTGTTAAAAGGGAGTGTAGCAGAAATAGCTGTCAATTATGTTTTTTGCTGCAAGTTCGAGGCATGTTTAAAGTGAAAATGGGCTATGGTTGTCGTGATGGAGTAAAAATGAAATACGATCTAACATGAGATTCCATAAGCAACAGAAGAGCTATAATGGCATTTAAATAGTGCCAAGCTGATTATTTCTTGTCATGTGCCCCTGGAGAACCGTAGCTTAGTTCAAAACTAATGGTCAAGGACCATAACCACATCTATCAACCTGTCCTCACAGAGTCACCAACTGGACCATCTTGTCAGTCCACTGACGAGGTTAAAAAAATGCCTCATGTTACACGGAAATGGGAATCATTTCCAGGGAAAAATCGGTTCTGCTGCGATGGACGAATAATGATGGCACCACAGACTGGCGTCTTTTACATTACTCTCATCCTTATAGTGGGAACTAGCGCACTGTTTTTTGCATTCGAGTAAGTAAAAACTTTTATGACACAGGATACCGCATCACAAGGGAGGCATTTCATGAAATGTTATCTTTTTCAGCTGCCCGTACCTAGCAACGAATTTGACGCCAGTAATACCCATCATCGGAGGAATCCTATTTATTTTTGTCATGTCAGCGTTACTCCGCACGAGCTTCAGTGATCCTGGTGTAATACCAAGGGCCACACCCGACGAAGCAGCCTACACAGAAAAGCAAATAGGTGTGTGCATTTCTTTCAGTCGTAGTCCATAGACTGTTGTCATGTCACTCAATATTTCAGACGCTAATTAGCAGTAGTTTTTCTGTTTGACTGAGGTAAAATCAGTTATGTACGAAACTCTGTTTGTTCCTTTTGTACACTTCTGGTTAACAATCAACATTTGTGGGATATAATTCGGTTTCACATGCATGTGGGACATTTAGTCTCGCCCATGAGGGAAGTTTACTGGACAGTTGTTAAAGAAATATGTTTTACTTTATAGCTATACTGCAGTCCATTGTAAGTTTGTCATTTGTACAGAGAAACAGTATTATAAATAGTGTATATTTCAAGTTTCTCAAAGTCTTCCACCTTAATTTATAAAATTAACTCTGTTGACACCAAAGTATCGGAAAATGCTGAACAGGTTGTGTAATCTTTCATTTGTTACATTTTTCCATCTGAATTGTGGGTCTGAGAATTCATTATGATACCCACAAGCCCATAACTTTATCTTTTTCATGAACTAAAATAATGGATCCAGGCCTAATACAGATGTTTCATTTTATTAGAGATTTTGCCTTCAAATTTGTTTTTATGAGTCATTTTATTAAGTTGAATTTTTGAATAAGGAAGCTTAAGATTTTTTTACAGCTGGCTTACATTAATCACTTATTTGGATGGAGTATGAATTTCACAGACATTGTAACAAGCAGAATTGGACGTCTTTAAACTATCCTTCAAAATATCAGACAGCAAAATGCCATTAGTATGGAATTGGGTCAACTGGACTTTGCGATACCGAATATTGACGTTGTCCTGGAATTGAATGGTGAAATGCTATGTGACAACATATGTGCATGAACCGAAAGAGAAGAGAACAGAACACCAATAATATTTCTTCTCCATCTATATTAGATTTTGAAATGTAGATTGTGGTGAGAGAATGATCCATGACATAGTACAAAGTCTAGGTTTGGCCAAAAGGTGATTGACTAAGACGTGAAGGCACTGGATATGAATGTAAACTCTTAGACGTGATGACATATTGATCTGTAGCCAGAGTTCTAGGTTAGATTAAAAGGTGACGGTTTGATTGTGAGTTGGCAAAACAGTATCTGAACACTTCAGTTAATCTATAGAACCACCACCAGAGATGTATTAATATGTTAACATGGGTCAAGTGAGGATTATGATGCCACACACCAGCTTTGACCCATGACTTAACAGTGTTAACAGATTAAAACACGGACTCAGCCCTTACCTTTGTTGAATGATGCTTTTATTGGCTAAACCCTCGAGACTGTACTTGTAACCCACTTTTACAGCTTTTTATACTGCCAGTATCACTCTTGTGCATTCCACATTCCTCAGAAATTTTACAACATGATTTGATGGATTAACACTCCTGGTGGATAGATGGTTTTGCCACAGCATGAGGTCATGTCTTGAATGCATCTTCCACTCTGTGGTGAGGTATGCATTGTTGTGAAACTTTCACAGATCAAACAGCTCCAAAACTCTAGCTACAATATTTCCCTGCTATGCCCTTTCTGTCAGGAGTAAATTTTATGATTATTTAGGATTGTGGGAATTAAATACGGGCAGGTAGTATTTGAGCTATTAAAGGAGGCAATGGACCAGCCTGGGGAATCAGACTAGCTAAGAGCACCATCCATAAAAGGCAAGGATCCATGTTTGAGTCTATCTACATTTACAGCCATACTCTGCAAATTACTGTGAAGTGCACAGCTGAGGATATTTATCTTTCATCATATGTTATGTTTTCTCCCCATTCCATTTGCATACAGAGCGTGCAAAGACTGCCGGCTTAAATTTCTGTGTGTGTGCTATGCTCAGTGTGATGATTTCTTCATCGATCCTACGGGAGTGATATGTAGGAAGCTCTCGTCTAATCCTAAATTTCTCTCTTAATATTGGTCCTTGGAACTAGGCTATGTAAATAGGGATTCACATAGAAGTTGCCATCCATCTTCAGACATCTGCCATTTCAGTTTTTTCTGTGATGATGCCCTCCCGTAGGTCAAACAAACCTGTAACCATTCTTGCCTGTCATTTTCTGTATACACCCAGTACCTTCTGTTAGTCCTTTTGGTATGCGCCCCTTACACGTGCATAATTTTATAATTTTCTAAGACACATCACTCAAGTGTTTGGTAAGCCATCTCCTTTGTAGACTGGTTGCAGTTTTCAAGTATCCTGTCAGTGAATGAATGTATAGTAACAATCCATTTCATATCCCTATGATTTGACTGACTGCAGTTGTGACATGTAGGTATTATAGTCATAGGACACTACATTTCTGCGTTTTGTAAAGTGCACACTTTTACATTTTTCAGCATTTATTGCATACTGACAAATTTTTACTTCCTTGGAATCTTATCAACATTTTACTCAATGTTTGTGCAATTTTTACAAACACTAACCTACATCATTATATATAACTGTACCATCTGAAAAAGGTCTAGGTTAATAGAGGACCTAACACATCTGCAAACTCTGTAAAGAAACTGTTAAAAATTCCATGAGGCCTTGGGGAGGTTTCAATTTTATGAATTTCAGCTGCTTCTCATGTCAGTATTATTGTCATATAACAAGTAGAAGAGAGTGCAAATCTTAAAGAAAGCTATGGTCGCAGGTTCGAATCCTGCCTCGGGCATGGGTGTGTGTGATGTCCTTATGTTAGTTAGGTTTAAGTAGTTCTAAGTTCTAGGGGACTGATGACCACAGCAGTTAAGTCCCATAGTGCTCAGAGCCATTTGAACCTTAAAGAAAGGTCAACAGTGAAATACAATATGTGGCACTGAAAGAACATTCATTATGAGCACCAACATACAGCGAGAACAGAACTGAACTCCTGGACAGTGTGTGCAGCTATCTATGCAATCATCAAATATTCCAGAATGCTCAAAAGTTACAAACATAAAATATATTGAGAACCTTCCATAAATGATAAATACGAACATGACAAATAATTGGATATTTGACTGTTTTCTGGAAGCCATCTGAAATTGTTAATCACATTATTTTATGCTCATAACATGCTTTTCTTTCCATGTGAATTTCAGAATTAAAAGGAAATGAAATTCAAATAATTTGGAAGTTTGCTAAAATGCTCCATTTGAGTCGTGATGCCTGTGACATAACCGATTAGCATGCTTCTCCTACTGTCATAAAGCTCGATCACAGTACTATCTTGTTTTGAAAATTACATTTTGGAAATTGGCTACAGACGAGGTGTAGTATCACATCGTACAAATATAGCTATAGAAACTCCTGAAAAGTTGTTTTTAAGTGTTCGAAAGAATGAGAAGATGCATAAAATTTGGATATAACTTGTTCGTAGAGATCCATATGAGATAGTAGTCACTACATGCGCTTATTTCTACGAGGATCATTTGATGTAAATAAACGCTCTACATGAACACATTGTCACTTGTTGCGTAGCAGGTGGCATGCTGTATTTCTTATGTAGTGTTCGCAAGATTGATCCTGTTTTGAAGCAATTCCCCCCCCCCCCCCCCCCCTCCCCTCCCTTTCTCTTCACCAATGCTACTGTCTTCTTAAGTTTACATTATTTTTGATACAGCTATGTAAGAGCTTAAAATTCTATATCATATTACATTTTAATATTGTTTTCATTTATTAGCTTCGTTTCTGATCAATTTGAGATGAATCACAAAGGTGGTGTTAGGAAACTGGATATCATGCCTTGATGTAGCTTTTTTCCTGAAGAATCCAAGAAACTATTTAATAATTTCTGGCCCTATTATGCTTTCCAAAAAAGACATTGCAAACAGTATTTTTTTTGCTTCAACTGTCTCCATTGAACTTGTCATAAAGCTGTAAGATTTTGACAATGAGAAAAATTGAAAATTGCTTGGAACCCATGAGGAAATGTAATTAGACCATGACATTATAATAAAATGAAAGTTGGTCTCACTTTTAAGTAAGTGCTTAAAAGCACTTTAAAATTGAAGTGTCCAGGAGTTCAGTTCTGTTCTGGCCGTATGTTGGTGCTTGTAACGAATGTTCTTTCAGTGCCACATATTGTATTTCACTGTTTGAGTAGCAGTTATGTATTCATGTGGTCAAAACGGAGACAGTGTCATGTCGACGTTGTACCTGTGGAGCAAAAAGAAAATGGTGTGAAATCTGTAGTGTCTTGTTCTCTTTGCTGTATGTGGATATCATGACGTGCAAGGTTGTTCCCCAATCTCTTTGTTCGACGTCAGAAAACCTAAAAATTAAATTGCCAGTGTCTCAAGTTCTGTGAGATGTTCGTTTGTGGGTGGTGGGCATTTGTCATCCTGTGGATAAAGTTGCTTTGTGAAATTCCCTCTGGTACTAGTCTCGACCAGAAAACTTTTCCATGATCAGAGATCACTATACAGCATGCTCTATGCTTGAAAATGATGCGTTCTACAAATAACACTGCAGTGTTCTGAGCATCGACAGTCAGCATAGTGTTTGTGATCGCGCAGTTGGTGAGAAACTTAGTACAGGCTATTAGCCATCAATTTCTGTTTGTAAGCTTCAGGAACCTCTTCAAGAGGTTGATTCCAATTTGGTGGAATTGTGATGCTGTAGGCAGAATTGGTACCAGGCGCTTCAGAGATAACTACAACATGTGCTTCCATTGATGACATTCTGAACAAATCAGTAGAGACCTGACCTGCAATATCTGCATCTAATTCGGTCTAGAGCCTTCATGAATCCCAAGTGACCAGATCATCGGAAAGGTTTGGAAATAGCTGGCCTTAATTGAACTGTGGTTATGAGCTTCATCGTATCATAGCTTCTCTTGTACTATGTTCTGTGTATTAATTGGAGCTCTCCTTTGATTGGTTCCTCATTGTTCAAAGTTTCTGTGGTTTTCAGCAATGCTGGGTCTAGTACCTGGTGCTGGGTCAGACAATGGGTTGGCGTTCGATGCCAGTGGCATAAAGCTGAGTTGCCGGAGTCTGTTCTTCCTGTAGCGTTCCTGGTGGAGTTGATGTTAAAGATTGATACGCCTCTTCTTCAACACATTTTATTACATCCTGACTTACAGGGTCGACATTCTGCTATTTCTTGCTTATGTGACACAATAGTTCTGGCTGCTATGAAGTTCTGTATCTCTTCTCTTACAACCTGGTTTATGATACAGCCGAGGTTATGGTAATCTTTCACAGCTGCCAGAGGGATGATCTCCCCCCTGCAGGCCTGGAGGTCAGAATAGGCCCGAGGTATAATAGGCCCAAAGTGTTCAAACAAATTTCGGGCTTGCAGCCGGTCATTGTTCAATACTTCGCACGATATTTCAACTGGGCACCTGCCAGTCATCTTCAGGTGAGCCGTCGCAGACTGGCTAAAACGTCCTCCGTTCCGCAATATATAGCGTACTGTAAGTATTCTGCGCATGCGTCGAAAACTTGATAGTTGAACCACACTGCCCGCCGGCAGCGCCCTCGCTGGTGGAATAGCGGAACTCAGTCGCCCTCTGCGTTGCTGTTTGCCACGGCCGTCGACGCACTCTGTCGTCTTCGATTTGAGCAAATAGTGCAGATGATGGGATTCCATGCACTGTCCAGCTGCTGGTAGCCGCTGTCACGGTTTAACAGGTTTTCTGCCAGTCGTATTTCTACGGATTCTTTAATAATGGAGTCCCAGAAAGACATTGCTGTGGAAATAATAATTGTTTTCTCATACTCCATTGAATGTTCAGTAGAAATACAATGTTCAGCAATAGCGGAATCGAGATATTTAGCTAAATCATATGTAGGAGCTCCAATGTTGCTCACTGTTGGACGCAGAGGAAGACCCTCTTTATGAATCTTTGGAAGGCCATACAGTCTTGGAGGTACAGAACCATGTGGTCTTAACCTCTTGATGGTCTCTTGCGGTAAGGAGGAGGAATTTAATAGTGCTGAAGTTTTTCGTTGCACACGTCCTGTAGGATCATAATCAATCCTCCTATAGGTAGAGTCACTTATCAGACCATACATCTTGGCTGCAAAAGGCGAGTGTAACGTTGATGTTCAGTGCAGCGTTCTTTCACGGTGCGTGTGGTTTGACCTATGTAAGCCATACCACATTGGCATGGTATCTTGTAAATTCCGGCCTTTCGTAGTAACAGATTGTCCTTAACTGATCCCACAAGGTCAGCAATCTTCGATGGTGGGCGGAAAACCACTTTTACCTGAAATTTTCGGAGGATTCTTGCTATTTTAAACGAAGTGTTGCCAACGAAAGGAAGAAAAGCTAGAGATTGTTCCGGCATGTTCTCCTCTTTATTCACTTCCTGCTTCTTAGTTTTAACTGTTAGTGCCCTGTTAATCTGCCGGATGGAATACCCATTTTTGCTGAATACTATCTTTAGATAGGTGAGTTCTTGAGGTAAGCTATCTAGATCTGAAACAGTATGAGCTCTATGAACAAGTGTTTTAAGCAAACTCATGGTTTGCGATGGGTGATGGCAACTCGATGCTTGCAGGTACAAATCAGTATGAGTGGGTTTCCGGTAAACTGAATGCCCTAGAGAGCCATCATTCTTCCTTCGAACCAGGACATCCAAGAAAGGCAAACAACCATCTTTCTCTATTTCCATGGTGCACAGGATGTTGCTATGAATGGAGTTGAGGTGATGTAGAAACTCCATTAATTTACCTTCTCCGTGAGGCCACACTATGAAAGTGTCATCCACATACCGCCAAAAAACTGTTGGCTTCAGCGTAGCTGATTCAAGCGCTCTCTCTTCAAAATCCTCCATAAAAAGGTTGGCCACCAAAGGAGACAGGGGACTACCCATGGCGACCCCGTCAGTCTGTTCAAAATATTCTTGATTAAACATAAAATAAGTTGAGGAAAGAGCGTGCCTGAACAAAGCAGTGATATCAACAGGAAACATGTTACCAATCAGTGTCAAAGAATCTGCAAGAGGAACTTTTGTGAAAAGTGAGACCACATCAAAACTTACTAGAAGGTCTACACTGCTAAGACGAAGAGCCCCCAGTCTATTGATAAAATCAGCTGAGTTTCATATGTGATGTGAGCACTTGCCTACGAAAAGTCTCAGTAAGGAAGCGAGATATTTAGCTAAATCATATGTAGGAGCTCCAATGTTGCTCACTATTGGATGCAGAGGAAGACCCTCTTTATGAATCTTTGGAAGGCTATACAGTCTTGGAGGTACACAACCATGTGGTCTTAACCTCTTAATGGTCTCTTGCGGTAAGGAGGAGGAATTTAATCGTGCTGAAGTTTTTCGTTGCACACGTCCTGTAGGATCATAATCAATTCTCCTATAGGTAGAGTCACTTATCAGACCATACATCTTATCTTTATACACACCACGAGGTAACAAAACAGTTGCATTACCTTTGTCAGCTTTCAATACCTCTGCAGAAAGGGCTGCATTACGAAATCTGAGAGAGGACCCTCTTGAAGCTGTGCCTGTCAGGACATGGACAATGCAGGAAATAACTGTCCGCAATGTATACCTTCCTCCAGATGGTGCAATACCCCTGAACATATTGGCTGCACTGATTGATCAGCTCCCTAAACCTTCTTACTTTTGGGAGATTTTAATACCCATAACCCCTTGTGTGGTAACACCGTGCTTACTGGCCATGGTAGAAATGTCAAAAATGTACTGTCCCAACTCAGCCTCTACCTCTTAAATACTGAGCCGCCACACATTTCAGTGTGGCTCATGGTAGTTACTCTGCCATGGATTTATCAATTTGCAGCCCAGTACTCCTCCCATCTATCCACTGGAGAGTACGTGATGAGCTGTGTGGTAGTGACCACTTCCCTATCTTCCTGTCACTCTTCCAGCATCATGCCCACAGATGCCTACCCAGACGGGCTTTAAATAAGGAAGACTGGTTTGTCTTCACCTCTGCTGTCACTGTTGAATCTCCCTCACATGGTGCTATTGATGTTGTGATTGAGCAGGTCTCTACAATGACAATTTCTGCAGCAGAAAATGTGATCCCTCATTTTCTACTGTGCCCATGGCAGAAGACAGTCCCTTGGTGGTCACTGGAAGTTGCTGAGGCAATTAAAGAGTGTCGACGAGCTCTACAGTGACATAAGTGGCACCCTTCCCTAGAGCACCTAGTAGCCTGTAAGTGGCTCCGTGCCCGAGTTCACCTGCTTATAAAATGATGGAAAGAGGAGTGTTGGGAGAGGTATGTGTCAACCATTGGGTGCCATACATCACCTTCGCAAGTCTGGACGAAGATCAGACATCTTTTTAGTACCAGATCCCAACAGCTGTCCCTGGTGTTAATGTCAGTGGTGTGTTATCTACCAAATCAAACGCGATTGCCAAGCTCTTTGCTGAGCACTATGCTTGAGCCTCTGCGTCGGAGAACTACCCCCCAGCCTTTCATACCCTCAAACGGCAGATGGAAAGGAAAGTAGTCTCGTTCACTACATGCCACAGTGAACCCTATAACACCCCATTTACAGTGTGAGAGCTCCTCAGCGCCCTTGCACATTGCCCTGACACAGCTCCTTGGCCGGATTTGACCCACAGTCAGATGTTTAAACATCTCTCATCTTACTACAAGCAATCTCTCTTCGTCATCTTCAACTGGATCTGGTGTGATGGCATCTTTCCATTGCAGTGACGGGAGAGCATCATCATTCTGGTGCTAAAACCCAGTAAAAATCTGCATGATGTGGATAGCTATTGGCTCATCAGCATCACCAATGTTCTCTGTAGGATGTTGGAATGTATGGTGTGTTGGCGGTTGGGTTGGGTTGGGTTGGGTTGGGTTGGGTTGGGTTGGGTTGGGTTGGGTTGGGTTGGGTTGGGTTGGGTTGGGTTGGGTTGGGTTGGGTTGGGTTGGGTTGGGTTGGGTTGGGTCGGGTCGGGTCGGGTCGGGTTGGGTCCAGGAGTCGTGTGGCCTACTGGCTCCATGTCAGGGCGGCTTCTGCCAGGGTTGCTCTGCCACTGATAATCTTGTGTCCCTCGAGTCTGCCATCTGAACAGCCTTTTCCAGACGCTAACATCTGGCTGCCATCTTTATTGACTTGTGTAAAGCATACGACACAACCTGGCCACATCATATCCTTGCCACATTATATGAGTGGGGTCTGCAGGGCCTGCTCCTGATTTTTATCCAAAACTTTCCGTCACTCCGTACTTTCCGTGACCAAGTTGGTGTCTCCCACATTTACCCTAGAATTAAGGAGAATGTCATTCCACAGGGTTCTGTATTTAGTGGCTATCAATGGCCTAGCACCAGCTGTTTGGCTGCCAGTCTCTCCTTCTCTGTATGTGGATGACTTCTGCATTTTGTATTGCTCCTCCAGTACTGGTGTTGCTGAGTGGCGCCTACAGGGAGCCATTCACAAGGTGCAGCCATGGACTCTAGCACACGGCTTCCAGTTTTCAGCCGCAAAGTTGTGTGTCATGCACTTCTGTCAGTGTTGTACCGTTCGTCCAGAACCTGAACTTTATCTTAATGATGATCCCCTCACTGTAGTGGAGACGTATCGATTCATAGGACTGGTTTTCGATGCTAAGTTGATTTGGCTTCCTCACCTTCATAAGCATAAATGGAAATGCTGGCAGCACCTCAATGCCTTCTGCTGCCTGAGCAACACAAAGTGGGGTGCAGGTCGCTCTATGCTGCTGCAGCTCTACAGAGCCCTTGTTCAATCCCGCCTTGACTATGAGAGTCTGGTTTACGGTTTGGTGGAACCCCTCAGTGTTGCGTTTCCTCAATGCACTGTGGTGTTCGCCTAGTGATGGGAGCTTTTAGAATGAGTCCGGTGACCAGTGTCCTGTTGGAGGCTGGAGTGCCTCCATTGAAGATCCGACGTGCAGAACTGCTTGCGCCAGTTATGTTGCACACATTCGTAGTTCTCCTGAGCATTAGAATTACTGTCTCCTTTTACCACCCACAGCAGTTCATCTCCTGCATTGGCGGCCTTGGTCAGGACTCAAGATTGCAGTTCGCGTGCGATGCCTTCTCTCCAAACTGGAGTCTTTTCCTTTACTACTTGAACTTTAGGTCCATTCATGTACACTTCCATGGTGTACACCTTGGTCGAAGCTTCGTGTGGACCTTTTGTGTGGCCCTAAGGTCTCCGTTAACCCCGCCACTCTCCGCTGTCAGTTCCTCTTGTTCCTTGATCTGTTCCAGGGCTCTGAAGTTGTTTACATTGATGGCTCGATGGCTGATAGTAGTGTTGGCTTCGTATATGTCCACAGAGGCCATATTGAACAGCATTCCTTGCCCACTGGCTGCAGTGTATTCACTGCAGTGCTTGTGTCCATATCTCGTGCACTTCAGTACATCCGTTTCTGTTCTGGTAAGTCGTTTCTTCTCTGTTCTGGTTCCCTGAGCAGCTTACAAGCTATCGACCAGTGCTACCCTCCCCATCCTTTGGTAGCAAACATCCAAGAGTCCATCTCTGCCCTGGAACAGTCCAGTCATTCAGTGGTGTTTGTGTGGACTCCAGGACACGTCGGAATCCCAGGCAACGAACTTGTTGACTGGCTGGCCAAACGGGCTATGCGGAAACCACTGCTGGAGATGGGCATCTCTGAAACTGACCTGCGTTCTGCCTTATGCTACAAGGTTTTTCAGCTTTGGGAGACGGAGTGGCATAACAGTATGCACAACAAACTGCGTGGCATTAAGGAGACTGCGAATGTGTGGAATTCTCCCCTGCGGGCTTCTCGCATGAAATCAGTTGCCGTCCTTTGTCGACTCTGCATTGGCCATAGGTGGCTCACACATGGTTACCTCCTCCGTCGTGAGGACCCACCTCAGTGTCGCTGTGGCTCCCAAATTACAGTCATCCACCTCTTGCTGGTGTGCCCACTTTTAGCCGCTCTGCAGCAGACTTTTAACTTTCCCAGCACCCTACCTTTGGTGTTGGGCGACAATGCCTCAACAGCAGCTTTACTTTTACATTTTATTCCTGAGGGCGAGTTCTATCATTTGATCTGAGTTTTAGCGCATGTCCCTTGTCTCTCTGTGTCCTTCACCCTAGGGCTTTTTGGGTGGAGGTTTTAATGTGTTGCAGAGTGGCTGGCTTCTGCTTTTTTATTCTCATGATCAGCCAGCCATGGTAATCTGCTTTTTTGTTTTTAATCTCTTCTCCCTGTTTCTTGTGTCTCTCTGTGGTGTTGTTTGTCCATTGTAGTGTTTGTTGTCCTTCTGTCATTCTGCTGGGTCTTCCTTTCTCCTTTTATTGTGCCGTACATCATCTTTGCTTTCTTATTTCCCATGGGTAATTGTTCTACTGGGAACAAGGGACCAATGACCTCGCAGTTGGACCCACCCCCCACACCTCTTTTAAACCAATCAACCATTGGGATGACATAGGTGAGTTTGTCATACCGCTTTCTTCCAGCTCTTTTTCTATTGCATTCCTTCGATGCACTGGTGCCACTTGATGAATTACTCGGTTTTTGTGAAATCCTTTTCTAGAAGATCTTCAAACATTTCTTATGCAACTTCTTTCTTCAAATGTGAGACTTAGTCAGCTTCTGACGTACTTGGGATTGATTGGTGACTCCATGGCATGTTGTGTGCACCACGACCAAATAGTGGATAGAATTGGAAGGAAAATCGGCATTGGCCATATTTTGTTGTTTTATTGTCAGCAAAATTGATTTTCGGTCACTTAGTGACCATTCTCAGTGCTGTAATATACAATTCAAATTGGTAGGCACTGGTATCAAGCTATAAGCTTGTGGTTGTAGCTTGATACCAGTGCCTACCAATTTTAATTGTATATTACAGCACTGAGGATGGTCACTAAGTGACCGAAAATCGATTTTGCTGTCAATAAAACAACAAAATACGGCCAATGCTGATTTTCCTTTCAATATTTGGGATTGCCTTGTGGCATGGGCCAAAATATTCTCTGTGTAGGGCTGTGTCTACTCCCTATGACATTGAACCCTACTGTACTTCAGTATTTCTTTCACCAATAGGCTTGCTGCAGCTATTGAACTTCTCTTACATTGTTGTCATATCATTTCTGTGCTGTGCCATCCAAGTAAAAGAACACAGCGGCAAACACATCTTGTCATCCCACCTGTTGTATTTGGCCTCAGCCATTTCGCCATGTTCTGACCAGCATCTCTAGAAAATATTGATGGATGCCTGAAATGCAGCTGTCTTACTGCTTTTATGAAGTGAATTGGTCTTCTGAATATATGGACCATGTGAATGATTAATTGCTTGTATTCTGATTCCTGTCCATGTAGGGATGATGTCTTTTATGTTGACTAATTGAAGCCACGACGATGTAGATGCTTTGAAGTACACTGCGTCTGCGCCAAATGGTTTCGTGTAGTAACCACAATAGAGTCCAAATCCGAAACCAGGATTCTCGATGAAATAAAACACTAAGCACTAAAAGCACATTTATTATGAACACCCTGTACAACTACAACAGAACTGAGCCCCTGGATAGGCTGTGTAGCTTTTTATACAAACATAAAATATTCCAGAATATACAAACATAAGAAATTCCAAAAACTTTCCAGAACTGTTAAATACTAAATGACAAATAATTGCGGGTGGTCATGTTTGACTTGACGAACAATAGCAGACCAGCCAGCAGTGCTAACGACTACAGCACACCACACGCAGCACAGCTCGCGGCAATATGTATGTATCACTTACCTTTGCAGTGGTGTGAGAATTAAACTGTGGTGAGTACTCCTGGATTCTCCTTCGTAAAGTAGCATTTAAAGTCTCCGGCATGGTGTCTTCTCTGACATTAAGTTTTCTCAAATCTCATTTTTCTCTTCCAGTCATCTCTTGGTGTTTTTTAATTTGGAAATGAAGTTAAAAATTTTCTTCATTGGCCTGTTGTCATTCGTTCTGTAAATATGATCATAAAACTTAATCCTTGCTTCCATATTGTCTGTGACTGTTCCTATGTTTGTTTATAGATCTTCATTTCTTCTCTTTGTCCAGTTATTATATTTGTTCTTTTGTGGTTTTAAAATTTTTTGGAGTATTTTCCTTTCTTTTCAGGTTGTTCAAGTTGTTCATGTTTATCTCTTTTAGTCTATGTTATACATTCAGTTCCATATGCTCCCACTTTAATTACTGTTTAATTATTTGCTTCTTCCAGTGCTAGGAATACTGTCTGTCTGTCTGTCTTTGGAATCGGAGGCTTTTTTGAAATCAGTTAATGTAACCACTGTGCTAAAGTTCCACGTTGTTCTGATCCTGAGGGTTGTTTCAAGTTAAAAATTCACTCTGGGCACTATCCGCATTTTCTGAACTGTGCTTGGTTCTTTCCAGTTGTGTGTTCTGCCTGGTCTTGCATTTTATTCAGTAGAGCTTTGGATATAATTTTGTAGGTGACTGGGAGCAGAGGTGTACCTTGGTAACTGAAACTGTCTGTCCTGACTCCCTTCTTATGTATTGGATGGATTATGAATCATTTCCAGTTGTCTGTTGTTCTTCCTTTCTCCCAGCAGTCTGTAATAACTGCATAAATGATTTAAGCAGCCCACTTCCCTCCCAGTTTCCACATCTCATCTAATACCCTGTCTTCACCTGGTACTCTGTTGTCTTTCAGCTGGCCAATGTACTGTTCAGACAGCCTGAAATGGAGTTGTTGTGTTGGTTCCTCACAGTTTAGAATATTTCTGAAGTATTTTGCTAGTAACTCACATTTGTCTTTGTTAATGGTAATCAGTTTGCATGTTGAATCTTTGAAATGAAGGCTCATTGGGTTGTACCCTGTTATTTCTTCTTTGAAAACTTTGTAGGAGTGTTCTGTCTGAAATCTGTATCTGTTTCCTCTAATTATTTTTTGTCATAGTGCTGTTTCTCTCTTCGAATAATTTTTTATGTCTGTTTTCTTATCTCAGTGAATGTGTTCCAGTGTCTTTCCTTTTTATAGGAGTTCCATTTTTCCAAGCCATTAGTCTACACTCTATTGGTTCATCAAACATCTTATTCCACCACTTTTGTTTCCATCATCTTGGTAATTGTTCTAGGTTTTCGCCATTTCTATCATTACTTCTCTGAGCTCATACCAGTTTCCCATCTTCTTTGTGTGAAGCTTTTTAATGAACTTGTTTCTGTTGTTTGAAAGAAATTTTGTGTCAATTCTATGGACTTTTTTAATTTTGGGGTTTGGTTTTTTAGGTAGAAAGTTGACTTTGATATCTATTAAAAAAGAAAGAGGTCTGAGTCTATGCCTAGTCCTCTGCTGACACATACATTCATGATTTTTCTATGGTTTCATTTGGTCATTTCTATGTGAGCCAGTTGATATGGTCCTAAATGTGTATTAGGAGAAGCCCAGGAATCCTTTTTACTTGGCAATTTTCTTAAAAAGGTTGGCATTAGTCTTAAGTCGAATTGTCTGCAGAAGTTGATGAGCCTTTCTCCATTCTTGTTGGTGTGTTTATGATAATTTCCTACTATTGCCTTGTATTCCTCTTCTGTCAATCTGTGCATTGAAGTCTCGTACGAGTACTTGTATGTGGTGCTTTGTTACTTTTGATGTCTCATTTTCTAGTGTTTCCCAGAATTGTTAGACCTTTTCTCAATTTTCTTCTGTTGTCATTGTTTGGTAGGTGCATGTTCATTTATGATGGTATGGCCCTTGTTCGCAGGTCTAAATGAGAGAAGTGACATTCGATATGATGGAGACACAAAATTTTTTATGGATTATGTTAGATTCTTTTTGGCCATGGAAGCCGTTCCAAGTATATTGATTTTCTATTTATTCTTTGTGGTTGGTTTCCTTTTATAAGTCCTTTAGCCCTCTGATTCAAATGCATTCTCATCTCTGTATCTGGTTTCCTGAAGTGCTAGTAGGAATGTGTTGCATCTTTTTAATACATATGTCAGTTGTTTAAGTTTCCCAGCCTTTAGTAAAGTATTGATGTTCAATGTGCCTATCAGATGTTTTTTCTTAGGCGAGAAGCCCTGATTCTTCCTTACATGATGTTCCAGGCTTTCCAGAATCTGGTGGCCTACCTGCATTGCTGTTTCCAGTGGTGAAGCATTTTTTGCCTCCTGGAGAACTTTTTCATTCACTGTTTACCACCATGTCTTCATTGAAAGTAAATTGGGAGGGGGTGTTGACGAGGTGGGTCTTAACAGACTGCCTTTCATAGCTGACCACTTTGGTAACAGACTCTACTGATTTTTGCAGCTGCCCTCAACATGTAGGCAGGTGCTGATGACATAGCTGCTTGTTAAGAGTCAGATGCGATGTAGATCTTTGTTCTGCTTGGTGGCAGTTGTGCTTGGTGGGTTCTCTCTTCAGCTAGATCTGCCATACTGAGGTCTGTGCTCTCTGCCTCTACTACAACTGAAGTATCAGCTGTCTGGAGAAAATGGCTTGTCCACCTTTTTTGGCATTGAGATTAATATTTCCATCCACCACAGAAACCATTGATTTTCTTCACCTTGCATTGATTGTCTGTATCATTGAGTACTGAGGACCCTGCCACATCAAGACTTATTTCTGTTTAAATATGCCTGGAATTTAAATAATTGCATTAACAGTATTTGTACAGTTAACAACAAATGCGCTTGGTCAAAAGGAAAATGCAGTAACATTAATTGTGTGTGTTTGGCGTTTAATTTCAGAGCCAAATTCCAAAAATATGCGAGAAACTGGGGTACTCTGAAAGGTCATCTGATTATTCTAAAAAGAATATACTACAAAATTGTAAAGACCTAAATAAAATGTGATGATTACAATTCTCAAACATCTTTCCATGGAAGATGGTCATATTTATGCTTTCTTCCGGTAACAGTTTAATAAGTTCTAGACCCTTCCGGATCAGATTTTGATGCAGTAATGTGACAGTTCTGTAAAAAAAGATTACAGGTATTCTGTTTCTTAAAAATTTTCATTTAATGAAGGAAGTAATTTTCAGTTCTTTTACAGTTGCACAAGCAGTCATTTTTGGTGTGAAAGTTAGGAGTAGTCTTTCAGTAAAAACACAACCAGCTTCATTTGTTCCTTCAGACTTTGCTAAGAGATTGTTTTGTCCTTTCTGGACAGATTTTAAATGGACACGCTTCAGTTGTTGGACTTTTGTCCCAGAAAGTAGGTTCCTAAAATGGTATGACTGTCAGTTTAACTAGGTATACTCCCTTGACTTAGTATTGTATCCCTCTAAAAAAAAGTATTTCACAAATTAGACAAAAAAAAGGTAACTAATGATTAGGGCTCAGATTTTAATTACCTAAAAAACAGTGAAATATGCAAGCATTTATGACCTGAAACGTACATAAATATGACCTTAAAAAATAAAATATGACTTAATAGAAGTTTGTTTAAAGCATTCTTGTTTGTTTATTAAATTTTTTATTCACCATAAACTAATACAAAATTCACTTCTCAAAATATTGTAAGCATAGTTCTTTATTTCTGTAGGGTTTGTGGCTAATTTGCACCTATTTTTTGAATGTCTGAATGTTTTATTTTCTAAACACAAAGTACAGTGAGAAGATCATCTGTCGAAACAGTAAAACAATGTTTTTATTTCTACATAGTATTTAAAGTGTTTCACATTATTTAATACCGTATGTCAATCTTCAGTATCTACAAAGTTGCACTGGATCACAAGGTGCATTTTCAGGTTTTCCATCGTCAAAGATCTACGGTTGTCGTTGAGGATAGTTTTGTACCTCAGAAAGCTCCTCTCCACTCTACAAGACATCAGTGGAGGGTATTTGAAGGCAGCCAGGTCACTGGAGTTAAGCTTTGTTTCCGTATCTTCAAATGTTGCGGCATTCCCTGAAATACTGTCGCTAATTTTGCACAGTGTAGAATATCCAGGATTCCGTAGGAGAACACTTTGCAATTTGGTTTTCACTTTGTCAGCCACATGACCACAAGCTCGACCCAACTCACTCCGCACATGTTGCACAATACTCAAGGCCTCACATAACTGAGTGCCAACAGCTTCCAGTCATTTGATGGCTTTTGATAGCACTGAAAAATTGGCGTTGATGTATGCCAAGTTTTGAGACAATATATCTGTAAAAGCTTCTTTCACAGTTTTGATAACACTTGATTCATAGCTATCAAGCTCACAGAAGATTGTATTTATTTGGGTGTAGTTGCTGCAGTAGTACTCAGCAGCATTAAGCCAAGAACCCCAACGTGTAAGAACAGGTTTAGGTGGGAGGGGCGTTGAAGGTTCTTGTTCCTTGAATTTCTGCACCCGTAGCGGAGCCTTCACATAGATTTTCTTGGCACAGGAAATTAATTTGCCCACATCAGGGTAATTTGATCGCACCTCTTCGGCAACTCTGTGCAACGCATGTGCAAGGCAAGTGGCGTACACCATACTGGGGTAGAGAATCTGAAGCTCTTTGGCTGCTTTAGCTTTATATGAAGCACCATCTGTTACAAGCAGCAAAACGTTGTCTCTTTTCATACCATCCGGCCACAGTAGCTTCAGAGAGTTGTCAAACAAAATAGCAATCGTCGAATTGTTTACTCTATCGAGAGCTTCACACGTTAGTAGGAACATATCTCCAGGGCCATCAACTTTTAGAACACCAACAACATCATTTGCAATCTATCGCCCACTACTACTGTAGTTTCATCTATTGACAGCCAGATCTTTTGCTCAGCAATAGTAATTTGTATTTTGTTGAGCACATCATTGTAGCATACCGATAAATAGTTCTTTGTCAGTGTAGATTCATATGGAACTGGATGTGTTGTGTACTTCTCCAAGAACCATTTGAAGCATGGATTCTTCAGCTTTTCCAATGGGATGTTGCAGCACACCATCATTTCACACAAATCCTTGCGGAATGATTACACAGTTGACGATTGACCTGTCTCTTCAAATAACAGCTTTGCCTGCTGTTATTTTCAGCACTTCGTTTCACACAGCTGCTGTGTTTAGCAGTATTACAGTGTTGTTGCACATTAAAGCGAATTTTCTGCACTAACTTTAACTTCACACAGTTTACAAAATAATATTTTCCCATCAGTACTAAAGAACTTCTCTCCAAATTCTTGAACATATCCTCCCAACTTCACGCTGTCGGAGGAGTTTGCTTTAGGCATGTTGAACAAGGCAAAGGTTGTATTCAAACAGGTTACTGGGAACACCTGTACGACTGCGATGATTATTATGGCAGAAACTGCCTTTGTTGGCTCTGAGAGCGTATTGTCGACTCTGCACAACAATGTTTTATGTTCGCGAAATGACTGTTGTGGTACACCGATTTTCTGCTACAGTTCTGAGAAATAAAGCTGTGTACTAATTTACCTGTTTATCTTTCATAATAGCACGTTAAATATTGTCTCGTGAGCAACATATTCATTTTCTTATTCGTGTGTCCTGTAAGATATGAGAAAAAGGATATATGCATTTTTTTGCAAAAGTTGATGGAAATATGACCTATTACATTAAAAGTTAGCAGCAGTAAGACCTATTACTAAAATTTGTTGAAATATGACTTTATATGCACAATCAAAATACATTTTTCGACACTAAAATGCCTAGATTTGTGTATAAATTGTTCTAAAATTCACCCTATAGTTCAGAAAAAGTATGACTTGTCATTAAAATCCGGGCCCTACTAATTCTAACTGTTCCTTTGCTTAGGATTGCTGTAATCTGCTTGATTGGAGAAAATCCATAAAAGTAAAAATGGCATTGTCAGCACAGTTGTTTCACATGTCTACCAAGACCAATCATGTAACATGATTTTGTTTATGTTTCTGTGGCATACCTCTGTGTTTCTGCAATTCAAGAGGACATACAATTTTCAGTCAGTACTGACTGTGACCTTTTGAGTGCTGCCATCTGTCAGGGATTATCTCTCACCGTATTGAGTACAGTTCCACAACACGTGTGTTTGCTGTAGCTGTTAGCATCATGAGAAAGAACAGTTTTGTTCTACCAATTCAGCTATTTCTCCTTCAGTGTAACATTTGCTGATATACACTTCGCTTTCATATGAAAACTGTCTTAATAATCTCTGATCAGAGGGTGTAAGATGAGAATCAACAAAAGTAAAACAAGGGTTGTGGAATGTACTCAAAATCAGGCTATGCTGAGACACTAAAAGCAGTAGAGGAATTGAGGAATGTTTTCACAAAATTTGACAACTATATAAAGCAAAGTTTTCAGGAAACATATTTTATTGAATTACTTGAACAGTATACACTCTGAAGCCTTGCAAAATCATATTTTACAAATAAGCTCTAGATAGACAATAAAATGGTGGAAAAACACTTCTATCTGGATTCAGTTGTAAATAAAACAAATGTAAAAATCATGACTTTTCCAAAACTGAATATCTGCAGGTTCATTTTTTTATAGCAATAATGTTCTAGTTGATTTTAATGTACAGAACAAATAATTATTTAATAAATGGGTTCTTTAAGGTACTGTATTTCATTAGTTTCACTGTCATGTTCATGCAACAGTCTCTGGCTTCTTCTGATAAAGTAACAAAAATTGTCTTCAGTTCCTTTACATCATTAGCTGTTTTGACACTTGCATGGTGTCTAGGTTTTATTACAATTGCTCAATCAATGTCCTTGAAAAATCCTATGTTAGATTTCTTCACATCAACAGTGATTGGAGAGGAAACGTATGTTGCATTGACTCTGCAAATGGCACTAACCTTGTTGTTTTTTTTTTCCTCACAATTTTGTTTGCAAGATTAAACTGGAAAATAGTAAGCTTTGATAAAAGCCATGTGCTGCAATGGATTGGTCTCATTTAGAAGTACGCAAATGCATACATAAGTAATTTTTGCAAATTTCGTAGTTGTTGAGCTTTATGAAAACAGTTGACTGTTTTTCTATTTGGGCAGCAAAATAACTTAAGATGGCCTAAGTTGTGTGTACATAAAATGCAAACTGTTAGTAGAAAGAAAAGGTTATCTGTAAAAGGTAAACTAGATAAATTTGTTAACACAGAATATAAATTTCAATGTTATAGTCATTTAAGGAGTGAAGCCCTGTGCAGAAGTGAAACATTGACAGTAAGAATTCAGACAAGAAAGGAAAAGAAGCTTCTGAAGTGCTTTGCTACAGATGACTGCTGAATATAAAATGGGTAAATCAAGTAACTAATGAAGACATATTAAATCAAACTGGCAAAAAAAAGGGGGGGTTGGGGGTGGGGGGAGAAGAAAATTATGACCCGCAGTGTGGGAGTTAAAAATTACGGTGGGAGAGCAAAGGATGCACACAGTAACCAGGTTCAAATGGATGCAGGTTACAGTAGTTATATATAGTAGTAGTGGCTTATTCAGTATAGACTAGCACGGAGAGCTGCATCAGAACAGTCATCAGACTGAAGAAGAAGACTCTGTCACATGTTTTGCAACTCTTTGCTCTAGCCTTGTTTGTGCATCAATGAATCAGAATCTTTGTTTAAAAATTTATTGTGAATCTGTTGATGGCTGAAGTTTGTTAAATTTCTCACGCTTGGCTTTGCCATCCCCACCTCTCCCCCCACAAAATTCCTAACTCCTTCTGTAAATATCTAAAAAGTTGTGTGAATTTTGGAATGTTGGAGCTTGGTATGTCATTCTGTGTGGCAAGTGTGTTTTAAACCTCTCAACAAGACTTGTAGTGTGAAATGAAGAGTATAAATAAAATCGGACACTAAAATTACAGAACCAGATAGATAGTTTGCCATTATATATATAAAAAAAAGAAATTTGTGCAACCTTCATCTTATTCAGTATCTTTTGAGTCAACCCTGAAGAATCCTGTTTAGAAGAAAGAAACCTATTCGTGTAAGCAATGTTTCTCAGTGGCTCTTATTGTGTCAGTTCAATCCAAGCAAGGTGACACAGACCTTAATACAGTAAACTCATTTTCAGGTTTGACAGGTTTGAGGTTTAGGTCTCCATCCAGATATAGGATACCCTGGTGTCTGTGTGGTTTCATGATTTGCTCAGTTTAGGCAATGGCCTGACTTCTAGGATGGTTTCTTTAAGAAATTTATATCCAGTTCCTTTGCTTGCACTTGTCTAGCTGATATAGGTCCCTGACTCCGATGGCCTCTACAGAGCATTAAACTGTTACTTTCCTTTCTTTTACATCAGATAAATTAATAATGGAAAAGCTCAAATTTTACTCTCAAAATAATATTGTGTAAATCTGAGAAGCTCCAGAATCTCTCCTACAGTTTAATAGAATTTACGTGATTGTACAGAAGTGCCACAATTGTCAGTTCTGTGTGAAGTTGTTGTATTCACTTAGTATTATTTTGCTTACCTATAGCTTTGTGTTTTGAGTTAGCAAATGTGTATATTATCCATTGAGATGCAGCAGCATTTGATGGAAGAAAAGCGACTGAAATCTGTGGATGCATCAGCAGTTTCTGGAAGAGGAACCGAATGCATCAAAAGAACACTGTGGGTTGTTAAAATTGCTGAACAAATGCCATGCAACATCACTGAATCGAAAGTTAAATGTACCAGCATTTTTAGCATTCAAAAAATCAAAGGAACACTGAAACATGCACCTGTGCAGTCTAGATAAACATTTCAAGTCATGCCCGTTGACAGGCAACAACCACAAATGGGCATACTTTCTGTTGTGGGTCAGCATTGACACATTTGACCTGCTAACAAACCCCTTTGGACAAAAGGACATCCGTAGAGAAAAATATTCTGAGCTGGTTAAGCGCCTATTGACCTCTTAAAGCAAAAGTGCATGTGCAGATGGTCACCTACAAATTTCTCAATACAAAAATGAAGTCTTCACCGGCATACTTAGAATGGATGAATAGTTTTTGGGATGTGAACTAAGGATTGCAGTTTCATAGATCAGATTAAATTTACTTTTTGTTCAATAGATGCACAGTGAGGAAATCATCAAGGATGAAGAATATGCCAGAAAGCAAGAATACACAGTACATATTTACAAAGAAAAAGACATATCTAATATATCTGTCACAGTGAAATGGTCCTTATAGATGTGCAGTAAAAAAGAAAAGAAAAAAAAGAATAATAAAATCATCATTTAAACATACAATGAAGTAAGATGCATATGATAATTCATAGGCTATTTTAGCCATTCATCATCAAAGAGAAAATCAGTTTGAACTCTCAGAACAGTCAAGGTTGTCATTGTACTGCATACCTCTCATGTAGAATTTGGTCCAGAGTATAACCGTCTTCACTGGATGAAGTTTTAAAGTCTGCTACTTAATACACTGTAATTACTAATCAAGGGTGAAAATATAAAAGGTTCCCTTGATATATATTTTTTTTTAATGACCAGCTGCTACAAGTCCAGAAGTCCACATTCAAGAAGCTTGTCAAAAGAATCAAACCCTGATCAGGAAAAATATTTGTGTTGCCCAAAATGTGGCATGAAACTTTAAATGAGTGAAAACTCAGGAATGCAGTATGCAACATTTGCAGGAAGACTGATCACATATCCATCATATGCATGGGGTGAAATGTTTTACTGCCAAGAAACATAAGCATCCAAACCCCTGCACAGGAAAACACAAAATGAAGTAAATGAATTTGCATTTCCTGAATAAATCAACTGTAAACAAGCAGGAAAAATCTGTAGATCACTTGAAATCAAAGGCTGCACAATCAAATTTCTACTGAATCCTGGTGCAACTTGTGCCCTGATATACTTAGATGCCCATGAATTACTGGCATCACCAGAATACTTTAATCAAAATTGAACATTGAGACATTCAATGGATCCTAGACAGACTTCTACATCTACATCTACATTTATACTCCGCAAGACACCCAACGGTGTGTGGCGGAGGGCACTTTACGTGCCATTGTCATTACCTCCCTTTCCTGTTCCAGTCGTGTATGGTTCGCGGGAAGAACGACTGTCTGAAAGCCTCCATGCATGCTTAAATCTCTCTAATTTTACATTCGTGATCTCCTCGGGAGGTATAAGTAGGGGGAAGCAATATATTCGATACCTCATCCAGAAACGCACCCTCCCGAAACCTGGCGAGCAAGCTACACCGCGATGCAGAGCGCCTCTCTTGCAGAGTCTGCCACTTGAGTTCGTTAAACATCTCCGTAACGCTATCACGGTTACCAAATAACCCTGTGACGAAACGCGCCGCTCTTCTTTGGATCTTCTCTATCTCCTCCGTCAACCCGATCTGGTACGGATCCCACACTGATGAGCAATACTCAAGTATAGGTCGAACGAGTGTTTTGTAAGCCACCTCCTTTGTTGATGGACTACATTTTCTAAGGACTCTCCCAATGAATCTCAACCTGGTACCCGCCTTACCAACAATTAATTTTATATGATCATTCCACTTCAAATCGTTCCGCACGCATACTCCCAGATATTTTACAGAAGTAACTGCTACCAGTGTTTGTTCTGCTATCATATAATCATACAATAAAGGATCCTTCTTTCTATGTATTCGCAATACATTACATTTGTCTATGTTAAGGGTCAGTTGCCACTCCCTGCACCAAGTGCCTATCTGCTGCAGATCTTCCTGCATTTTGCTACAATTTTCTAATGCTGCAACTTCTCTATATACTACAGCATCATCCGCGAAAAGCCGCATGGGACTTCAGACACTATCTACTAGGTCATTTATATATATTGTGAAAAGCAATGGTCCCATAACACTCCCCTGTGGCACGCCAGAGGTTACTTTAACGTCTGTAGACGTCTCTCCATTGATAACAACATGATGTGTTCTGTTTGCTAAAAAGTCTTCAATCCAGCCACACAGCTGGTCTGATATTCCGTAGGCTCTTACTTTGTTTATCAGGCGACAGTGCGGAACTGTATCGAACGCCTTCCGGAAGTCAAGAAAAAAAGCATCTACCTGGGAGCCTGTATCTAATATTTTCTGGGTCTCATGAACAAATAAAGCGAGTTGGGTCTCACACGATCGCTGTTTCCGGAATCCATGTTGATTCCTACATTGTAGATTCTGGGTTTCCAAAAAACGACATGATACTCGAGCAAAAAACATGTTCTAAAATTCTACAACAGATCGACGTCAGAGATATAGGTCTATAGTTCTGCGCATCTGCTCGACGACCCTTCTTGAAGACTGGGACTACCTGTGCTCTTTTCCAATCATTTGGAACCTTCTGTTCCTCTAGAGACTTGCGGTAGACGGCCGTTAGAAGGGGGGCAAGTTCTATCGCGTACTCTGTGTAGAATCGAATTGGTATCCCGTCAGGTCCAGTGGACTTTCCTCTGAGTGATTCCAGTTGCTTTCCTATTCCTTGGACACTTATTTCGATGTCAGCCATTTTTTTGTTTGTGCGAGGATTTAGAGAAGGAACTGCAGTGCGATCTTCCTCTGTGAAACAGCTTTGGAAAAAGGTGTTTAGTGTTTCAGCTTTATGCGTGTCATCCTCTGTTTCAATGCCATCATCATCCCAGAGTGTCTGGGTATGCTGTTTCGAGCCACTTACTTATTTAACGTAAGACCAGAACTTCCTAGGATTTTCTGTCAAGTCGGTACATAGAATTTTACTTTCGAATTCACTGAACGCTTCACGCATAGCCCTCCTTACGCTAACTTTGACATCGTTTAGCTTCTGTTTGTCTGAGAGGTTTTGGCTGCGTTTAAACTTGCAGTGAAGCTCTCATCGCTTTCGCGGTAGTTTCCTAACTTTGTTGTTGAACCACGGTGGGTTTTTCCCGTCCCTCACAGTTTTACTCGGCACGTACCTGTCTACAACGCATTTTACGATTGCCTTTAACGTTTTCCATAAACACTCAATATTGTCAGTGTCGGAACAGAGATTTTCGTTTTGATCTGTTAGGTAGTCTGAAATCTGCCTTCTATTACTCTTGCTAAAAAGATAAACCTTCCTCCCTTTTTTTATATTCCTACTAACTTCCATATTCAGGGTTGCTGCAACGGCCTTATGATCACTGATTCCCTGTTCTGTACATACAGAGTCAAAAAGTTCGGGTCTGTTTGTTATCAGTAGGTCCAAGATGTTATTTCCACGAGTCGGTTCTCTGTTTAATTGCTCGAGGTAATTTTCGGATAGTGCACTCAGTATAATGTCACTTGATGCTCTGTCCCTACCACCCGTCCTAAACATCTTAAGTGTCCCAGTCTATATCTGGTAAATTCAAATCTCCACCTAAGACTATAACATGCTGAGAAAATTTATGTGAAATGTATTCCAAATTTTCTCTCAGTTGTTCTGCCACTAATGCTGCTGAGTCGGGAGGTCGGTAAAAGGAGCCAATTATTAACCTAGCTCTGTTGTTGAGTGTAACCTCCACCCATAATAATATACAGGAACTATCCACTTCTATTTCACTACAGGATAAACTACTACTAACAGTGACGAACACTCCACCACTGGTTGCATGCAATCTATCCTTTCTAAACTCCGTCTGTACCTTTTGTAAAAATTTCAGCAGAATTTATCTCTGACTTCAACCAGCTTTCTGTACCTATAACGATTTCGGCTTCGGTGCTTTCTATCAGCGCATGAAGTTCCGGTACTTTACCAACGCAGCTTCGACAGTTTACAGTTACAATACCGATTGCTGCTTGGTCCCCGCATGTCCTAACTTTGCCCTGCACTCTTTGAGGCTGTTGCCCTTTCTGTACTTGCCCAAGGCCATCTAACCTAAAAAACTGCCCAGCCCACGCCACACAACCCCTGCTACCTGTGTAGCCGCTTGTTGCGTGTAGTGGACTCCTGACCTATCCAGTGGAACCCGAAACCCCACCACCCTATGGCGCAAGTCGAGGAATCTGCAGCCCACACTGTCGCAGAACCGTCTCAGCCTCTGATTCAGACCCTCCCCTCGGCTCTGTACCAAAGGTCCGCAGTCAGTCCTGTCGACGATGCTGCAGATGGTGAGCTCTGCTTTCATCCCGCTAGCGAGACTGGCAGTCTTCACCAAATCAGATAGCCGCCGGAAGCCAGAGAGGATTTCCTCGGATCCATAGCGACACACATCATTGGTGCCGACATGAGCGACCACCTGCAGATGGGTGCACCCTGTACCCTTCATGGCATCTGGAAGGACCCTTTCCACATCTGGAATGACTCCCCCCGGTATGCACACGGAGTGCACATTGGTTTTCTTCCCCTCTCTTGCTGCCATATCCCTAAGGGGCCCCATTACGCGCCTGACGTTGGAGCTCCCAACTACCAGTAAGCCCACCCTCTGCGATCGCCCGGATCTTGCAGACTGAGGGGCAACCTCTGGAACAGGACAAGCAGCCATGTCAGGCCGAAGATCAGTATCAGCCTGAGACAGAGCCTGAAACCGGTTCGTCAGACAAACTGGAGAGGCCTTCCGTTCAGCCCTCCGGAATGTCTTTCGCCCCCTGCCACACCTTGAGACGACCTCCCACTCTACCACAGGTGAGGGATCAGCCTCAATGCGGGCAGTATCCCGGGCAACCACAGTCGTAGTCCGATCGGGGGATGCGTGGGACGAGCTGGCCGTCCCCGACAAACCCCCATCCGGAACCCCACAGTGATGCCCATTGGCAACAGCCTCAAGCTGTGTGACCGAAGCCAACACTGCCTGAAGCTGGGAGCGAAGGGATGCCAACTCAGCCTGCATCCGAACACAGCAGTTGCAGTCCCTATCCATGCTAAAAACTGTTGTGCAAAGAACGTCTGAACTAATCTACAGAGAGCGCAGACAAATCGACACAAAATTTAAACAGTTATTAAAATACAAGATTGCCTAGTAAATGCAGTAATGCTGCTACTTGCGCACTGCTGACACACTGCTCGGCAGCAGAAGGAGACTACGCAATTTTACACTATTCAGGTACTAAAACGTGATGCTACAACTCTCAAATACTATAATACGCCAGAAATTTATGAATTAAACAATGCAAGTACCAAAAACACGCAAAGAAATTAAGAATTAAACTATGTAACAAATGAGTGAGCTAGGAGTATACGACTTGCTGCTGCAGCTGCAGCTGCTTATCTAACGACGGCAGGGAGCACACTGACTGTGACCAACCGACACTGGCCGTTCAAAACAAAAACAGAAGACAAACGACTATGCGAAAAGCAGTGTCAGTGGACAGATACAATGGAACATCCAGGAACTTCCATTCAACTCAGAAAAACAGCCAATCTCTTTGGCGTGGACTGGCTCATTGTCTTCAAGTTGAATATCGGTGAAAATAAGTCACTGATTGCAAGCTTGATGGATCAAAACAGTTTTAAAGGAGCTGGGGAGAGAAAAAAACATGATCCGAAATTCCTTTTCCAGCCTGAGTTATGCACCTGCAAAACCTACAAACCAGTCCTGAAATTGCAGACAGTAGCCACAATAAAATTTTCCAAGGCTAGGCCAGTACCATTTGTTATGATGGGACAAAGTGAAAAAAAAAAAGGGATTGAGAGGCTGACCAAAGAAGGAATATGAAAAGCCATTGAACACTAGCCAGTGGGCTACACAAATTGTGGCTATATCAATGGCAAATGGATCAATAAGAATCTCAGAGTGACCAAAATCCACAGCTGGAAATAGATCAGTATCCAGTCCCAAGGCCTGAAGAGTTCTTAGAGAGAGAGAGAGAGAGAGAGAGAGAGAGAGAGAGAGAGAGAGAGAGAGACGGACGGTGTGTGTTTTACAAAAATAGATTTATCAAGTGCATATCTGGAGTTGGAACTGACAAAGTAACAAAGAAGCTAATAGTCATCAATACTCCAGTTGAACTGTTAGAGTACAAGAGACTATTGTATGACATTGCAATTGCTCTTCCATGTGCCAAGTACTTTGATGAAATTTCAACAGTACATGTATGGAATACAGTTTGAATTGTTCATAGATCACAAGTCTCTGGTTTAAGTATTGCACCCAGTCATATAGCTGCCAATGGTGATTGACAAGAGACTGGAAAGATGGGCAGTTACACGGATGGCATACAACTATGAAATGAAATGCAATGCAGTCCCACAGAAATAAAAGGAAATGCTGATGCCTTTCAGGGCTGGCTACTGGTCTAGATGAAAAATTCATGTCTGAAGAGTCTTGTTGCCAGATGTATGTAGATATTAACAAACAAATCAATTCATTTTCAGTCGATTGCAGAAAAAATTGAGAAGCCATAATCAACGGTGAATCACTACCAAACTATTTCTGTAAGGTCACAGAATTTTTGCAGGCATATTTTCAAAGAAAGTACTGCCTTCAACACTGGTCATAGATTTTTACTTCTTCAGACAGATTTCGAAAGTGTCATTATGCCCAAAATGTGCTGAAAGAAAATTTTGTAGGGACTTCAGGGTAGACTTCTGGGGCATCATCAGAATAAAACAAATGACA
The DNA here is from genome assembly GCF_023898315.1 of Schistocerca nitens. Lineage (NCBI taxonomy): Eukaryota > Metazoa > Arthropoda > Insecta > Orthoptera > Acrididae > Schistocerca > Schistocerca nitens. Next base: position 343,262,561 of record NC_064622.1, read on the forward strand.
AGAAGGAATTGCTAGTGGGCAAAACTGTACAAAGAATTTGTAGAAATGGTTTCGCAATGTAAACCTTATCAAATCACAAAACCAAATGACAAAAAGGATTTTCGAAATTGACAACAAGTAACAGAACCATGGAAAGAATCCGTATTGAATGGACTAAATCATTTTTGCACAGCACCTTGATTCAAATGTGTGGATGCATACTCAATGTTGTCATACCTGTTAAAGTGATTTCAACCAGTGCAAAAGCTGCAATATAGGCACTCTAGAAGGGCTCCCTGAGACCATAGTTCAGACAATGAGAGATAATTTGTATCAAAGATTATGTGTCAGGAATGGCATAGAACATCCAAATACAGCTCCATTTCACCCTACTTAAATGAGGTGAAGCAGAAGGAAATGTCAGATCAAATAATGGAAACTCCATCTAGGAATATCAACAATGTAGGAAAAGACAGATTGCTACTTACCGTAAAGAAGACACATCAGGTTGCAGACAGGCGCATTTAAGGCACTTACATAAAGCTTTCAGCGACAGCCTTTGCCAGTAAAAGAGAGCCACATACCATTTTCACACACACACACACACACACACACACACACACACACACACACACAAGCAAGTACACCTCACGCAAACATGACTGCCAACTCCAGCAATTTGTGAGGTTTTCATGCTTGTGTGTGTGAATGGTATGTGTTTCTTTTTTACTGATGAAGATTTTGGCCAAAAGCTTTATGTAAGCATCTTTTAATTGTGCCTTTCTGCAACTTGATGTGTTTCATTTATTTTTTTATTTATTTACATGTCAAGTCCCATAGGACCAAATTGAGGAGCAAATCTCCAAGGTCATGGAATGTGTCAGTACATGAAGTTACAACATAAAAGTATTAACAGATAAAAATAAATGTTTATGAACTCGAAAAAAGTCAGTCCATAAATTTAAATAAATGCAATCAACAATACAACAAGAATCAACTAAATTTTTCAAAAAACTCATCAACAGAATAGAAGGAGTGACCCTTGAGGGAACTCTTCAGTTTTGATTTGAAACCATATGGAGTACTGCTAAGATTTTGAATTTCAACAGTAGATTATTGAAAATGGATGCAGCAGTATGTGGCACACCTTTCTGCACAAAGGAAGTCCAATCCAAATGCAGGTTTGATTTCTGCCAAATATTAACTGAGTGAAAGCTGCTAATTCTTGGGAATAAGCTAATATTGTTAACAAGAAATGACAGTAATATTTGAACAAGATCCTGAACGTGGGCTTTCCACAACAGTCTGAACGCCTAGAAATTTGAACTTTTCAGTTTCACTAATCATGTGCCCATTGTGTGAAATTAAAACGTCAGATTTTGTTGAATTGAATTGTGCGTTAGAAACTGTAAAAACTGTGTCGTACTGTGATGTAGTCTTACTTTACTTTCTACAAGCCATGAACTTAGGTCATGAACTGTGCTATTTGAGACCAAGCCAATGTTGCACACAACATCCTTTACTACCAAGCTAGTGTCATCAGCAAACAGAAATATTTTAGAGTTACCCGTAATACTAGAGGGTATATCATTTATATAAATAAGGAACAGGAATGGCCCCAACACTGATCCCTGGGGCACCCCCCCAGTTGACTGTACTCCACGCAGACCCCACATCATAGCCATTCTCATCATTGTGAATAATGACCTTTTGCTGCCTGTTGCTAAAGTACGACGTGAACCAACTGTGAGCTACTCCCCGTATTCCGTAATGGTCTAACTTCTAGAGCAATATTTTGTGATAAACACAATCAAATGCCTTAGTTCAATCAAAAAATTTGCCTACCATTTGAAACCTTTTGTTTAACCCATCCAGTACCTCACAGAGATAAGAGAATATAGCATTTTCAGTTGTTAAACAACTTCTAAATCCAAACTCTACATTTGAGAGCAAATAGTGTGATATAAAATGATCAATTATCCTTACATACACAGCATTTTCAAGAACTGTAGCAAACACTGATGGCATAGAAATAGGTCTAAAATTATCTACATCATCCCTTCCTCCCTTTTTATAAAGTGGCTTTACTTCTGAGTACTTTAATCACTCAGGAAACTGACCATTCCTAAAGGAAAAATTTCAAGTATGGCTAAATACAGGGCTAACATGTGCAGCACAGTATTTTAATATTCTGCTAGGCACTCCATCATAACCATGAGTGTCCTTAGTCTTCAGTGATTTAATTATTGACTCAATCTCCCTTTCATCTGTATCACTGAGAAGTATTTCAGACATCGATCTTGGAAAAGCATTTGCCAAGAAAGTTATATGATTCCCTGTAGAAACTAAATTTTTATTTAATTTACCAGCAATACTCAGAAAATGATTGTTAAATACTGTACATGGTAAGTAGCAATCTGTCTTTTCGTACATTGTATAAAGATTTTTCAGAACTTCCAAAGAAGTCATGAGAAAGGCTAACTGGTTTGGAGAGAAGAAGCAAGATGCACTGCAGACAATTTTGATAAATTATCACACAACTGGTAATACAGTAACCGGAAAAATCACCTGCTGAAATACTTAGTGGACATCAGCCAAGGATCACATTGTTGGATCCTTTAGTGGAAAGGGAAAAAAAGAAGCAAAAGAAGAATTAAAAATTCCAAGTTTGCAGTCAAGTATGTACCAAAAATTTCTTGAAGAATTTGTCAAGAGAATTGCCATGGATCATTGGCAGTATAATCAGACAGCTAGGGAAAATGCTGCCTCACAGATTCATCAGAAAGCATCAGAACAGATTTGGATAATGCAGCATTTTGGAGAATAGTAGCCTGCACAGAATTTAATATCAGTAACACTTAATTCAACCACCTACTCAACTAGCAATAGAGAAAGATGAAAATGGACTCCAGAGGAAGGAAAAGGAAAACAAAATTGGTGACGAAAAAGGTGAAGGACCCAGAAGCAGGAAACGAAATTTCAGGGATTGTGAGAGGATATGTCATGTTATCTCACCAATTACAAGGTAATACACGAGGACACCGGACACTTGCAATGTACCATTGTGCTGGCAGTACTATTACCAGCGGTGACCTAAAATCATATCCGATGGTGCCCCATGCCATGCAACCAGGAGTAATGTGACTCTGAGTCTTCAAAGCAGTAGCAGAATGAGACTTTCTTCCAAATCGCCACCATAGTAGTTGACAAGAGTCATCTGGGCTAATGCAGAACTGCATTTCATTGCTGAACACAGTGTGACACCATTCTTCATCTGCTGATGTTTCTTGATCACAATAACAACTCCAGTTGCAGCCGTTTGTGTTGTGCTAATGGTAGCCTATGCCTAGGAAGATAATTCCCTAGTCCGTCTTCTGCTAGTCTTTGACCACTGGTTCAGGATGACACAAAATGTTGTAGGAAGTTCGTTACTTATCAGATGGCAGATGCAGATGTGAAGGGGCTACCATGTGCTTGGCACACGATACAGCAACCCTGCCTCATGGTGGTCATACATGGTCAACTGAAACCTTGATGTTGAGTATGCCTGCCCTCATGTTCCCATGAGGTCCAACATTGGGCTATTATCACATGCAATTCCCCATAAATCTTGATATTGCACGATTCAAGCGTCTGCCCAAATGGAGAATTGCAATATGCAATTGTTGATGGCGCTGCATCACATGAGTACCTGGAATCTCCATGTCCATCACAATGTTCACTCAGCATCTGATGTAACAATACCAAACACTCTGTTGATCATGCTACCTATTGTGAGTAATTTCAGCTATAATCATTTACATACCTGCTGATGGCGTGTTCTTCTGTGAAGTTACATTGATACCCAGCCTTGTATTTTGGGTGCGTTGCTTTTCCTCTTCTTAACCCTTTGGTGGGCACGCCTGCGGCAGTTAGCCGCAAGATTTAGTTTTCTGTTAGTATCACAGATAGTGTTACAGTTGCGTCCATGTCGAGATACCTATTTGTTATTCTCAACAGATGTCACCACTTACTACATTTGTGCGATTCATGCTTTCAGCACTTTGGTCGCTATTGTTGTTTGAAACATGAGTGTTGCGTTTGCGGTGTGTTTGCCGCTATATGCCTTGTGATGTAAGTATTTTCTATACTTGTGTCTTCCTTTCACCTCGAGGCAATCTTTCTTCTATATTAGTATATAATGAATATTCAAATCGAATCAAAGTTCCCATATGCAATTTTCATTACTTTTTACAATCTTGGATCTTGATTTGTTACAATGTATTACTTTTATAAAAACATGTGTTTCATTAGGTCTCATAAAAGTGTGGAAATGGAGAAAAAGAAGGTATTTGACAGGCACCGTCTAATTGAACGTCCTGAAGACTATGAGAAAGTATTGCGAGAGTTGTCAGAAGAAGAATTACAAGAATTGTCAATTTCATGTGAATCTGAGTCAGAAGAGGAAGTTATCGAAGAAGAAAACCACAGCAGTGACTCCGAACGATCAACAGAGGAAACAGATGACCACCTGGTTGAATAGGGGAGACAGCAAACAGATGATTACCTATTTTACGTAGGAAACGATAAAGAAACTATTTGGATGAGTGAACCCTTTCCTTTGTCTAAAACCAAGGCCAAGAACATCCTAAAAGATACGCCAGGTCCAAAAGCCAAGTGCTGAAATCACAGAAAAAGAAATTGAAGCATTTTACCTATTTATTACTGATGGGATGATTGACAACATTGTGGAAAATACAAACCGATACATCCGGAATAGTAAAAGAGCTGAAGTTCAATATTCAAGAGAACAAAGACTGCAGAGACACCACAAAACCAGAGATAAAGGCTCTTTTAAGTGCATTATATTTAATGGGTATAAAGAAAGGAGGACACACAAATTGCTGTGAACTGTGGGGTGCAGATGGTACAGGAATGATTATTTTATGAGCTCTCTTCAGCTATAAGCCCTTTTGCTATCTGCTTCAAACTCTTACGTTCGTCGCTTTCTGCTTCAAATGCTTAGGTTTGACGACCTGGGTACCTGGAATAAAAGTAAACAAACTGACAAACTGGCACCTATTCGGGACTTCCATCAAGAGTTTGTCAACAACTGCTTTGCTCACTACAATGTCAGCGAGTTTGTCACTGTTGACGAGATGTTGCATCCCTTCAGAGGACGCTCCAGATTTGTACAGTGTTGTTGTTGTTGTTGTTGTTGTTGTTGTTGTTGTTGTCTTCAGTCCTGAGACTGGTTTGCTGCAGCTCTCCATGCTACTCTATCCTGTGCAAGCTACTTCATCTCCCAGTAACAACTGCAACCTAAATCCTTCTGAATCTGCTTAGTGTATTCATCTCTTGGTCTCCCTCTACGATTTTTACCCTCCACGCTGCCCTCCAATACTAAATTGGTGATCCCTTGATGCCTCAGAACATGTCCTACCAACCGATCCCATCTACTAGTCAAGTTGTGCCACAAATTTCTTTTCTCCCCAATCCTATTCAATACCTCCTCATTTGTTATGTGATCTACCCATCTAATCTTCAGCATTCTTCTGTAGCACCACATTTCAAAAGCTTCTATTCTCTTCTTGTCCAAACTGGTTATCGTCCATGTTTCACTTCCATACATGGCTACACTCCATACAAATACTTTCAGAAACGACTTCATGACATTTAAATCTATACTCAATGTTAACAAATTTCTCTTCATCAGAAACGCTTTCCTTCCCATTGCCAGTCTACATTTTCTATCCTCTCTACTTCGACCATCATCAGTTATTTTGCTCCCCAAATAGCAAAACTCCTTTACTACTTTAAGTGTCTCATTTCCTAATCCAATTCCCTCGGCATCACCCGACTTAATTCGACTACATTCCATTATCCTCGTTTTACTTTTGTTGCTGTTCATCTTATATCCTCCTTTCAAGACACTATCCATTCCGTTCAACTGCTCTTCCAAGTCCTTTGCTGTCTCTGACAGAATTACAATGTCATCGGCAAACCTCAAAGTTTTTATTTCTTCTCCATGGATTTTAATACCGACTCCGAATTTTTCTTTTGTTTCCTTCACTGCTTGCTCAATATACAGATTGAATAACATCAGGGACAGGCTACAACCCTGTCTCACTCCCTTCCAAACCACTGCTTCCCTTTCATACCCCCGACTCTTTATAACTGCCATCTGGTTTCTGTACAAATTGTAAATAGCCTTTCGCTCCCTGTATTTTACCCCTGCCACCTTTAGAATTTGAAAGAGTATTCCAGTCAACATTGTCAAAAGCTTTATCTAAGTCTACAAATGCTAGCAATGTAGGTTTGCCTTTTCTTAATCTAGCTTCTAAGATAAGCCGTAGGGTCAGTATTGCCTCATGTGTTCCAACATTTCTACGGAATCCAAACTGATCTTCTCCGAGGTCGGCTTCTACCAGTTTTTCCATTCGTCTGTAAAGAATTCGTGTTAGTATTTTGCAGACGTGACTTATTAAACTGATAGTTTGGTAATTTTCACATCTGTCAACACCTACTTTCTTTGGTATTGGAATTATTATATTCTTCTTGAAGTCTGAGGGTATTTAGATTGTCTCATATATCTTGCTCACCAGATGGTAGAGTTTTGTCAGGACTGGCTCTCCCAAGGCTGTCAGTAGTTCTAATGTAATGTTGTCTACTTCCGTCGCCTTGTTTCGACTCAGGTCTCTCAGTGCTCTGTCAAACTCTTCACGCAGTATCATATCTCCCATTTCATCTTCATCTACATCCTCTTCCATTTCCATAATATTGTCCTCAAGTACATCGCCCTTGTATAGACCCTCTATGTACTCCTTCCACCTTTCAGCTTTCCCTTCTTTGCTTAGAACTGGGTTTCCATCTGAACTCTTGATATTTTTGCAAGTGGTTCTCTTTTCTCCAAAGGTCTCTCTAATTTTCCTGTAGGCAGTATCTATCTTACCCCTGGTGAGACAAGCCTCTACATCCTTACATTTGTCCTCTAGCCATCCCTGCTTAGCCATTTTGCACTTCCTGTCAATCTCATTTTTGAGACGTTTGTATTCCTTTTTGCCTGCTTCATTTACTGCAGTTTTATATTTTCTCCTTTGATCAATTAAGTTCAATATTTCTTCTGTTACCCAAGGGTTTCTACTAGCCCTCATCTTTTTACCTACTTGTTCCTCTGCTGCCTTCACTACTTCATCCCTCAAAGCTACCCATTCTTCTTGTACTGTATTTCTTTCCCCCATTCCTGTCAATTGTTCCCTTATGCTCTCCTTGAAACTCTGTAGAACCTCTGGTTCTTTCAGTTTATCCAGATCCCATCTCCTTAAATTCCCACCTTTTTGCAGTTCCTTCAGTTTTAATCTACAGTTCATAACCAATAGATTGTGGTCAGAGTCCACATCTGCCCCTGGAAACGTCTTACAATTTAAAACCTGGTTCCTAAATCTCTGTCTTACCATTATATAATCTATCTGAAACCTGTCAGTATCTCCAGGCTTCTTCCATGTATACAACCTTCTTTTATGATTCTTGAACCAAGTGTTAGCTATCATTAAGTTGTGCTCTATGCAAAATTCTACCAGACGGCTTCCTCTTTCATTTCTTCCCCCCAATCCATATTCACCTACAACGTTTCCTTCTCTTCCTTTTCCTACTACCGAATTCCAGTCACCCATGACTATTAAATTTTTGTCTCCCTTCACTATCTGAATAATTTCTTTTATTTCATCATACATTTCTTCAATTTCTTCGTCATCTGCAGAGCTAGTCTGCATATAAACTTGTACTACTGTGGTAGGCGTGGGCTTCGTGTCTATCTTGGCCACAATAATGCATTCACTGTGCTGTTTGTAGTAGCTTACCCGCACTCCTATTTTTTTATTCATTATTAAACCTACTCCTGCATTCCCCCGTTTTGATTTTGTATTTATAACCCTGTAATCACCTGACCAAAAGTCTTGTTCCTCCTGCCACCGAACTTCACTAATTCCCACTATATCTAACTTTAACCTATCAATTTCCCTTTTTAAATTTTGTAACCTATCTGCTCGATTAAGGGATCTGACATTCCACGCTCCGATCTGTAGAACGCCAGTTTTCTTTCTCCTGATAACGACGTCCTCCTGAGTATTCCCTGCCCGGAGATCCGAATGGGGGACTATATTACCTCCGGAATATTTTACCCAAGAGGACGCCATCATCATTTAACCATACAGTAAAGCTGCATGCCCTCGGGAAAAATTACGGCTGTAGTTTCCCCTTGCTTTCAGCCGTTCGCAGTACCAGCCCAGCAAGGCCGTTTTGGTTAGTGTGACAAGGCCAGATCAGTCAATCATCCAGACTGTTGCCCCTGCAACTACTGAAAAGGCTGTTGCCCCTCTTCAGGAACTACACATTTGTCTGGCCTGTCAACAGATACCCCTCCGTTGTGTTTGCTCCTATGGTACGGCTATCTGTATCGCTGAGGCACGCAAGCCTCCCCACCAACGGCAAGGTCCATGGTTCATGGGGGGGGGGGGTTACAGTATATCTCTAATAAGCCTGCAAAATACGGGATCAAGATCTATACCTTTTTTATGCCAAAACATTTTACACCATGAACTATGAAATTTATTGTGGCAAGCAGATGCCAGGACCCTACCTGAAGAATTAACAAGCCTGATGACAGTGTTCAAATATTAGTGACACCAGTTGAGAAAACAAACGGAAATCTTACAACTGACAAAATAAAACCCTGTCATGTCACTTCGGTTTTCAAGATGATTATTGTATGGTCTCGACTGTTCCTAAAAAGAACAAAGCTGTGAATTTCTTATTGACAATGCACAGCACAAATGGAATAGATCAAGAGACTAACAAATCGAGAGTGAATTTGGACTACAATGCTACCGAAGGAGGAGTAGACACTGTAGATCAGATGTGCTCATCCTACAGTACATCCAGAATAATGAAACAATGGCCACTTGCACTTTTCTACAGACATCTAAGTATTGCTGGGATAAATGCAAACATTATTTTCAAATTCAACAATCCTGATAATAAAGAAAGAAGAGGAGTTTTTTGAAAACATCTTGCTCTGCACCTAATGGAAGAACATCTGAATCAAAGAGTGTTACTTGAGACACTTTCCAAGGATATCCACTCCGTCTTGACCAAGTATAGGCATGAAGAAGAGACCTAGGAACCAACAAAACCTAGAATTTGTTACCTATGTGGCAGGCATAAAAACAGAACCGAAACAGTATGTATGAAATACAAGAAAAATGTATGCAAGAAACATAGTGTCACAGATACAAAATGTGTGCAATGTGAAAGTGAGCTGCAGGTGGAAGTTGACTAATTTATTCACAATCGTAAACAGGAGTGGGGATTTACAAATGCTCCATTTCATAATGTTTTCCCTTGTTGCTTTCTTTTCATGTGAATCAGTGCAATTAAGTGATATAATTAAAAGAACCATGAAGGCAATAAAGAATATCGGCTTGTTATAAATTATATTGATAATACTAGACAATTATGAAGGCAACAAATAAATAAAAGATTAATTTTATAGAGCCATGTAATGTTGTGATATGTTTTCTCCAATAAAATGTAACTGGCAATTAGATAAAGATTATTTTTCTTTAGGTTAAAAATGTAATACTAATTCCAGTGTAAAAGCCGCAATGCGCCCACTTGTGGAAGTATGAAAGGTGCGCCGATGAAGGGTTAAAAAGCTAAATCAGAAAATGCATGGATTGAAGGAACACCTACCAAACTAAAGAGACCAACAAGGTTTCTTTGGAAAAAAATGGGGGAGGGTGCTTAACCGCTTTCTGAAATAAACTGGCAAGGGAATGTCGTATCTTCAAAGCACCAAAAAATGTTGTGCATTTAAATAGAAATTCTGTGAAGATATAGAGGTGCTACAATTGACAGTTTTGTGTTCAATTGTTACATTCATTTATCTTCCAATATTATTGTATTTACTTACTGTTTTGTGTTGTGAGTCATTAAATGGGTATATTATTAAACCAACTGTCTCAAGAATTATAACTAACATGGTCAATAACCAAACAAATGCATTACTTCCCATGAACGAAAGTTAGTAAAAAATGTGTGTGTGTGTTTGTTTTCTGGCCACTCTGCTGAAGAGAGTGAGTAGCAGAAAGAAATGAGATCAGAGATATACAGAGAGATCTTTCATATCAGTCAACAGTAAATGCTCAGATAGCACAGTATATAGTGTACTGTCATGAAACCCAGGGATCCAGGTTCAATTTCCAGTCAGGTACACTGTTTAACTCCTCACTGAGTTAGGTCAGTAGAGTGGCTTGTTCCCTAGATAGAAAAAGACTCACGGGTAACTCGCAGTTTATTGGTGAATTTTTGCTTGAGAAACACAGGCCCCTAGACCTTGCAGTATTACTTTTTTTTTTTTTTTTTTCTTCCAGAGCCACAAGTCTGCCCCCCTCCTATTCTCCTGCCCCACTTTCTCTCTCTCCCTCCCTCCCTCCCTCCCTCCCTCCCTCCCTTGGCCCCCCTTCCCCCTGCCCCCCCTCCCAGCAGCTCATGTCTGGTGAGCAACTGGTTGGCACCCACTGGGTTCCCAGCCAGTACTGACATCTGCTTCCCCAGGGCAGGCCCAATCTTCTATTTTCATCTTTGCTGCTCAGCCCTCCTTCCTCACTTCTGACACTACAACATACCCATTTTATGCACAGGCCATCTTTCCTTTCTTTTCTCGTATGCTGACTTTTTACATTCTTCGTCCACTTTGACATTTGAGGTCTCCAATTTTGCCTCTTTTCCTCTCTGTGTGTTGCTGAAGGCCAGCTCAGTTGTTTGACATATAAAGAGTGCCTGGGATATGCATGATTCCTAGCATCTACATCTACATTTATACTCCGCAAGCCACCCAACGGTGTGTGGCGGAGGGCACTTTACGTGCCACTGTCATTACCTCCCTTTTCTGTTCCAGTCGCGTATGGTTCGCGGGAAGAACGACTGTCTGAAAGCCTCCATGCGCGCTCGAATCTCTCTAATTTTACATTCGTGATCTCCTTGGGAGGTATAAGTAGAGGGAAGCAATATATTCGATACCTCATCCAGAAACGCACCCACTTGAAACCTGGTGAGCAAGCTACACCGCGATGCAGAGCGCCTCTCTTGCAGAGTCTGCCACTTGAGTTTGCTAAACATCTCAGTAACGCTATCACGCTTACGAAATAACCCTGTGACGAAAGGCACCACTCTTCTTTGGATCTTCTCTATCTCCTCTGTCAACCCGACCTGGTACGTATCCCACACTGATGAGCAATACTCAAGTATAGGTCGAACGAGTGTTTTGTAAGCCACCTCCTTTATTGATGGACTGCATTTTCTAAGGACTCTCCCAATGAATCTCAACCTGGTACCCGCCTTACCAACAATTAATTTTATATGATCATTCCACTTCAAATCGTTCCGCACACATACTCCCAGATATTTTACAGAAGTAACTGCTACCAGTGTTTGTTCCGCTATCATATAATCATACAATAAAGGATCCTTCTTTCTATGTATTCACAATACATTACATTTGTCCATGTTAATGGTCAGTTGCCACTCCCTGCACCAAGTGCCTATCCGCTGCAAATCTTCCTGCATTTTGCTACAATTTTCTAATGCTGCAACTTCTCTGTATACTACAGCATCATCCACAAAAAGCCACATGGAACTTCCGACACTATCTACTAGGTCATTTATATATATTGTGAAAAGCAATGGTCCCATAACACTCCCCTGTGGCACGCTGAGGTTACTTTAACGTCTGTAGACTTCTCTCCATTGAGAACAACATGATGTGTTCTGTTTGCTAAAAACTCTTCAATCCAGCCACACAGCTGGTCTGATATTCCATAGGCTCTTACTTTGTTTATCAGGCGACAGTGCGGAACTGTATCGAACGCCTTCTGGAAGTCAAGGAAAATAGCATCTACCTGGGAGCCTGTATCTAATATTTTCTGGGTCTCATGAACAAATAAAGCGAGTTGGGTCTCACACGATCGCTGTTTCCGGAATCCATGTTGATTCCTACATAGTAGATTCTGGGTTTCCAAAAGCGACATGATACTCGAGCAAAAAACATGTTCTAAAATTCTACAACAGATCGACGTCAGAGATGTAGGTCTATAATTATGCGCATCTGCTCGACGACCATTCTTGAAGACTGGGACTACCTGTGCTCTTTTCCAATCATTTGGAACCTTCTGTTCCTCTAGAGACTTGCGGTACAGGGCTCTTAGAAGGGGGGCAAGTTCTTTCGTGTACTCTGTGTAGAATTGAATTGGTATCCCGTCAGGTCCAGTGGACTTTCCTCTGAGTGATTCCAGTTGCTTTTCTACTCCTTGGACACTTATTTCGATGTCAGACATTTTTTTTTTTTGTTTGTGCGAGGATTTAGAGAAGGAACTGCAGTGCGGTCTTCCTCTGTGAAACAGCTTTGGAAAAAGGTGTTTAGTATTTCAGCTTTACGCATGTCATCCTCTGTTACAATGCCATCATCATCCCGGAGTGTCTGGATATGCTGTTTCGAGCCACTTACTGATTTAACGGAAGACCAGAACTTCCTAGAATTTTCTGTCAAGTCAGTACATAGAACTTTACTTTCGAATTCACTGAACGCTTCACGCATAGCCCTCCTTACGCTAACTTTGACATCGTTTAGCTTCTGTTTGTCTGAGAGGTTTTGGCTGCATTTAAACTTGCAGTGAAGCTCTCTTTGCTTTCGCAGTAGTTTCCTAACTTTGTTGTTGAACTACGGTGGGTTTTTCCCGTCCCTCACAGTTTTACTCGGCACGTACCTGTCTAAAACGCATTTTACGATTGCCTTGAAATTTTTCCATAAACACTCAACATTGTCAGTGTCGGAACAGAAATTTTCGTTTTGATCTGTTAGGTAGTCTGAAATCTGCCTTCTATTACTCTTGCTAAACAGATAAACCTTCCTCCCTATTTTGTATGTTCCTATTTACTTCCATAGTCAGGGATGCTGCAACGGCCTTATGATCACTGATTCTCTGTTGTGCACTTACAGAGTCGAGAAGTTCGGGTCTGTTTGTTATCAGTAGGTCCAAGATGTTATTTCCACGAGTCGGTTCTCTGTTTAATTGCTCAAGGTAATTTTCGGATAGTGCACTCAGTATAATGTCACTCGATGCTCTATCCCTACCCGTCCTAAACATCTGAGTGTCCCAGTCTATATCTGGTAAATTGAAATCTCCACCTAAGACTATAACATGCTGAGAAAATTTATGTGCAATGTATTCCAAATTTTCTCTCAGTTGTTCTGCCACTAATGCTGCTGAGTCAGGAGGTCGGTAAAAGGAGCCAATTATTAACCTAGCTCTGTTGTTGAGTGTAACCTCCACCCATAATAATTCACAGGAACTATCCACTTCTACTTCACTACAGGATAAACTACTACTAACAGCGACAAACACGCCACCACCGGTTGCATGCAATCTATCCTTTCTAAACACCGTCTGTGCCTTTGTAAAAATTTCGGCAGAATTTATCTCTGGCTTCAGCCAGCTTTCTGTACCTATAATGATTTCAGCTTCGGTGCTTTCTATCAGCGCTTGAAGTTCCGGTACTTTACCAATGCAGCTTTGACAGTTTACAATTACAATACCGATTGCTGCTTGGTTCCCGCATGTCCTGGCTTTGCCCCACACTCTTTGAGGCTGTTGCCCTTTCTGTACTTGCGCGAGGCCATCTAACCTAAAAAACCGTCCAGTCCACGCCACACAATCCCTGCTACCCGTGTAGCCACTTGCTTTGTGTAGTGGACTCCTGACCTATGCAGTGGAACCCGAAACCCCACCACCCTATGGCGCAAGTCGAGGAATCTGCAGCCCACACAGTCGCAGAACCATCTCAGCCTCTGATTCAGACCCTCCACTCGGCTCTGTACCAAAGGTCCGCAGTCAGTCCTGTCGACGATGCTGCAGATGGTGAGCTCTGCTTTCATCCCACTAGCGAGACTGGCAGTCTTCACCAAATCAGATAGCCTCCGAAAGCCAGGGAGGATTTCCTCCAATCCATAGCGACACACATCATTGGTGCCGACATGAGTGACGACCTGCAGATGGGTGCACCCTGTACCCTTCATGGCATCCGGAAGGACCCATTTCCACATCTGGAATGACTCCCCCTGGGATGCACGCGGAGTGCACATTGGTTTTCTTCCCCTCTCGTGATGCCATATCCTGTGTTGACAGATTGGGCTGGCACATACCACATGCCAGGCTCAGAGAGAAGTGATTGCCTGAACTGGTACCTTCCCAATTGCTGATTGGTCCCTCTTCATGGAGCTTGAAAAGTGTGGTGCGAGTTGTGGACAGTCACCTAAGATGAATACTTCTGTGTGGAAAACCTCAAGAAGGTAGGAACACACCATTGAAGAGCCTGGCAATCTTTAGTGACCAAACTGCAGTAAGTTCAGCAAAGTGATCTCTTTAAATGGGATGAAGTCAACGAAATAATGGCACTAGTTTCACAAGCTGTGACATTGTCGCAAATCTTACCTCTGAAGAAATAATGGAGTAGGATCCTCCTGCTACTGAACACTGTAGTGCAACACATACAAAACCAGTGTTTCTAAGATAATCACTGCTAATGCTGTAAACGTCTCTTTTTCTTCTTTTGGTAGAAGGTGTCTGGCATCAGATCACATAGGAGAGAAGTTCAGCTGCCACAATGTTCACAGTCCCCAGCTCTTACATGTCTCCAAGAAATGAAAATACACCCTCAAGACCACTTTGATCTTCTACACTTCACCCTGGAACATTATGACCTTCTCACAGAAATATAGAAGAAAACACTTTGATCTCTTTTGTTAATTCTTGTAATAGTTTTACACTATATGCTGTGTTCCGTGGCAAAAATGTCTGTCTTCCAGTACCCAGTTTGGCTGTTGTAAATGATTTCTTTGTAGATGATGATCTCTTCACCTTGGGCTGTCACTTCACTGTGATTTCGAGGTCTTTATATAAACATTGTACCTTCTTACTTCAGAAGTGAACATTGAAGGGTTCAGAAAATCTCCTTCAATTTTCATAATTGTGAATGCTGCAATACCATTTTTCCTGTGAGGGAGTTGGAGCATGCCCTTTCTTCGTCACAACTCCCCGTCTCAGGACCACATGACATTAACATTCATATGTTGCAGTAGCAAGCACTTTCACCTTCATACGGCCCCCAGGGGCTCGCTGCTCTTCGGCGGGTTTGTGCTTGGCTACTGTGGGCTCCCGGGCTTTGCAGCATTTTTCCCTTCCGTGCTGCATTTCTATCCTCTTGCTGTTCTTTTTCCTCTCCCTTGGGGAACACCTCTGGGCTATTTTTGAAAATGTATTCTGCATTTTCAGTAGTCAGTATCAGAATACTCTCCACTGTTCCTTTTTTTCGTTCTTTGTTCACCTTCTCTTATCTTTCCTCCACTTCGGCATTTGAGGTTCCTCTTTTTCTTCCTCCCTGTGCGCTCCTGAAGGCCAGTCCATGTGTCTGACATGTAACAGGTTACTGGGTAACCCATGATTCCCAGCCCTGGGTCGACAGGTAGGGTTTGCGCGTACTCCCTCATACAGGCCAGACTCAGGGAGGGGTGATTGCCTGAGCTGCTTCCTTCTCAACTTGCTGATTTGTCCCTCTGTCAGGTGTTCAGGAGGTGTGATCTGAGGTGTGTCACCCAAGGCGGGTGCGTTCCTTTCTCTAGGGGGCCCCCAGTTGGAAAGAGCGTGCATCGAAGAGGTTGGCAATCGTGAGGGATTTTCTCGCAATGAGCAAATCATCTTCACAGTTGGCGGCTACAAAATGTAAATGGGATGAGGCTAACGATTCAAAAACCCTCTGAGCTGCACCAAGATTCTTCATGGTTTCACGTACTGAAGACAGGCACTCCTTAACTATAGTAAATCCAGTTATTATTCAGAAAGTGTTGATGCAGTTGTTTGCCCTGTGAAATCCTGCTCTCGTTTACGCAATGGCACTTTATTTTTGGGGACTACTTCTGATTCTCAAGCACAACAAATGCTTGCAGCTTTGCTCCTCTATGGCTATCCTGTTAGTGTTGAGGCCCATCAAATGCTGAATTCTTCCCGTGGTTTTACTTACACTTGGCTGCTCGATGGTTTGACCGAGGCAGAATTCCAAATGTATCTCTCTAATCAGGGTGTCATAGCAGTCCATCGGGTGATGAAAAAAAAGTAGTTGCTGCTAAAGTACCCACACACGCTCCCTCTCTCACTTTTGATAGAGAGATTCTTCCGTCAAAGATCAAAGCAGGTTATGAAGTTATCACAGTCAGACCGTATATTCCAAACCTGATGTGCTGCTACCAGTGTTGTCATTACAGCCACACTCGAGAGTCCTGTTGATACCCAGCCAAATGTGTAACCTGTAGTAGGGATGCTCATGAGGGCAATTGTTCACCGCCTCCTCCCTGCTGTATCAACTGCAATGGCAACCATGCTCCCTTCTCCCACAATTGTCCCATGTGTCTTGATGAGTAGGCTGTCCAGGAGATCTGGATGAAGGAAAAAGTGCCTTACCCAGTCACACACAAGTTGTTGGCTAGTCGGAAACCCTGTGTTCTACCGTCAGGCACCTGCAGTACTGTTCTTGCTACATTTTGCTCCACGAAGGACATGGCCACGCAGACGTGCGACCTCGAATTTAGCACAGTGGTTGTGAGGTCACCCAGCATCATGGTAGCATCCTCATCTCCTCCTCCAGCTGTGCAACACACCACTTGCCTCATGGGGCGAAGTGACCAGCTGCACAACTGGCAGGCCAGAAAGGACAGAAGGAATACTCCGGTGAAGACTTCGTACGTCCCTCCAGCCAACCAACACCTGAGTCTTCCTCTGCTAACCTGAAAGGCTCAAAGAAGTCAAACAAAGGCAAACGGTCTCTCCTTGGCCAACTCAAAGATCCTCTTTGATGGTGTTGCCCTGTGATACCCTCGTCTGGCCAACCTCCTTATGCGCACCACAAACCGTTTTTCTGCCCAAGACTCTGCAGGCCGAGAGCAGAAGAATGCCGATGCTTCTGTAGACCTCATGGAGCAGGACCCTCCTGCCTCTGTGCCCTGTAACTGCGAGTCTTCGAAGGCTGGCACTCGGCAGCCGCCGAGGCGACACCCCTTCATTTATTCCTTGTCATGACCCTCCTCCAGTGGAACTGCTCTTTGAATCACAGCATCCACTTGTTCTCTGCCTTCAGGAAACAAAATTACGTCCTCACGACCGCTTTGAGCTCTCGCATTTTTTTGTGATCTGTTTTGACCCTCCATCTCAAGGACGGCTTCCCATCTCATGGGGGAGTCATGCTGCTCATATGGGATTACATTCATAATCAACTCATCTCCCTGACTACCTGACTACCTGCCTTCAACCTGTTGCTGTTCGCCAGTTCCTTCCTCACTTGACGTTTTCCGTTTGTACTGTTTACACCTCTTCTTCATATAATGTCACCAGGGTAGTCTTCTCCCTAATTGGGCAGCCACGTCATCCCTTTCTGCTGCTTGGTTTTTGCACCATCCCCTTTGAGGTTCTCCCAGAACCTGTCTGAGAGGCACCCTCTTGTCTGACCTTCTCAATAAACTTAACCTCTTCTGCTTAACACAGGAGCACCCATGTTCTTTTCAGATGTCACACACACCTATTCCCATTTGGACCTATCCTTCTGCACTGCTCAGCCTGCCCATCATCTTGAGTGGTTCATTCTCTCTCACACATACTCGAGCGATGATTTCCCTGTCCTATCCATTTGCTGACTCCGTACACCCCCAGATGACAGCTTATTAAGGTCAACTGGAGGCTTTACTCCTCCCTGGCAACTTTTGATGAACAACATTTCCCCAGTTGTGATGAGCAGATGGAATATCTTACAAATGTTATCCTTACCGCTGGAGGACGTTCCATTCCTCACACTTCCTCTGTACCACTCTGTGTCCCAGTCTTTTGATGGCCTGAGGCATGCTGCGGTGCAATTTGTGTGTGGAGATGTGCTCTCTGTGTTTTTAACTGTCATCCTTCGATGGCAAACTGCATTCATTATAAACAGATGTGTGCACAGTGTTGTCGCATTCTTCGGAATAGCAAAAAAGCTAGCTGCATTTCATTCACTAGTTCTTTTAATAGTTCCACTTCCGTTGTGTGGGCCAACCGTCATCCTGACAGTAGCAGATGTTGTCATTGTGGACTCTATTGCTATCTCCAACATTTTGGACCGCCATTTTGCAGAAATTTCGAGCACCTCCCACTATGACCCTGCCTTCCTCCGTTGGAAATGAGCGGAGGAGCCTCGGGTGATACCCTTCTCTTCTCCAAATTGTGAGTGCTGAAATGCCGCCTTTGCTATGAGGAGCTAGATCATACTCTCACTTCATCCCAATCCTCCGTCACATGGTCAGGTGCTGTTCACATTCAGATGTCGCAGCACATTTCTCTTGCGGGCAAGCAGTTTCTGCTTAATACGTTTCCCAGACACTGGCGTGAAGCCACTGTCATACACATACCTAAACCCGTAAGGAAAAACACCTTCCTCCTAGTTATTGCCTCATTTTTCTCCCCAGCTGTGTTTTCAAGGTGATGGAATGTACGATTCCTGCTCATCTGGTACGGTGGCTCGAGTCTCGCAATTTACTAACCACTGCACAGTGTGGATTTTGTGTGCAGCGTTCTGCAGTTGACCATCTCATCACTTTGTCCACCCATGTCATGAATGGTTTTCTGTGGAAATCCCAGACTACAGCCATGTTTTTCAATTTAGAGAAAGCCTATGACACCTGCTGGAGGACTGGTGTCCTCTGTACACTCTACACGTGGGGTTCCCCGGCCACCTGCCCCATTTTCTTCAGGAAGTTTTAAGAGACTGAGTTTTCAAGGTATGTGTGGGTTCTGTATTGTTGGACACCTTCATCCAGGAAAATTGTGCGCTTCAGGGTTCCATCCTAAGCGTTGTCCTCTTTGCTATCGCCATTAACCCTATAATGGCCCATCTCCCGCCGTGGATCTCTGGCTTCCTTTTAGTTGACGATTTTGCCATCTATTGCAGTTTTCCAGACAGACTTGTTGAGTAGCGTCTTCAGCGATGTCTCAATTGCCTCGACTTGTGGAGCATCAACAGTGGCTTTCGTTTTTCCACTGACAAAACTGTTCGTATGAATTTCTGGTGGCACAATTGATTTCTTCCACCATCTTTACATCTTGGGCCTGCTGCTCTTTTGTTCGTTGAAACTACAACATTGCTGGGGCTCGTGCTCAGTAGGAAACTGTCCCCTGTCTGTTTGAAACTAGACTATGGGTGTTTCGTTTATGTAACTGCACATCCGTCTCTTATGCTATTGCAAAACTATCCACCATCGGGGCATCGGTTTGGTCACACTTGCCTTGTACTCTAGACCAGCTGAGAGCCTGTATACAGAGGCTACCAAACTACCACTGTCCTACTGCCGTGACTTTCTCTTCAGCAGATATGCGTGCTGTTTGTCTGCCATGCGTGCCACCCATCCTGAGCCTTCTTCTTCGATAACTCCTTTGATTGCCAGTACAGGGTGCGTGCCTCTCCCTGTTCCTTCTGGAGTTCTTTCAGCTCTTGCTCTGGCAGCTTAACTTCACACTACATCCACATCTACATTTATACTCCGCAAGCCACCCAACGGTGTGTGGCGGAGGGCACTTTACGTGCCACTGTCATTACCTCCCTTTCCTGTTCCAGTCGCGTATGGTTCGTGTGAAGAACGAGTGCCGGAAAGCCTCCGTGCGCGCGCGACTCTCTCTAATTTTACATTCGTGATCTTCTCGGGAGGTATAAGTAGGGGGAAGCAATATATTCGATACCTCATGCAGAAACGCACCCTCTCGAAACCTGTACAACAGAGTCTGCCACTTGAGTTTGCTCCGTCAACCGGATCTGGTATGGATCCCACACTGATGAGCAATACTCAAGTATAGGTCGAACGAGAGTTTTGTAAGCTACCTCCTTTGTTGATGGACTACATTTTCTAAGGACTCTCCCAATGGATCTCAACCTGGTACCCGCCTTACCAACAATTAATTTTATATGATCATTCCACTTCAAATCGTTCCGCACGCATACTCCCAGATATTTTACAGAAGTAACTGCTACCAGTGATTGTTCCGTTATCATATAATCATTCAATAAAGTATCCTTCTTTCTACGTATTCGCAATACATTACATTTGTCTATGTTAAGGGTCAGTTGCCACTCCCTGCACCAAGTGCCTATCCGCTGCAGATCTTCCTGCATTTCGCTACAATTTTCTAATACTGCAACTTCTCTGTATACTACAGCATCATCCACAAAAAGCCGCATGGAACTTCCGACACTATCTACTAGGTCATTTATATATATTGTGAAAAGAAATGGTCCCACAACACTCCCCTGTGGCACGCCAGAAGTTGCTTTAACATCTGTAGACTTCTCTCTATTGGGAACAAAATGCGATGTTCTGTTTGCAAAAAACTCTTCAATCCATTCACACAGCTGGTCTGATATTCTGTAGGCTCTTACTTTCTCAGGCGACAGTGCGGAACTGTATCGAACGCCTTCCGGAAGTCAAGGAAAATGGCATCTACCTGGGAGCCTGTATCTAACATTTTCTGGGTCTCGTGAACAAATAAAGCAAGTTGGTCTCACACGATCGCTGTTTGCGGAACCGATGTTGATTCCTACAGAGTAGATTCTGAGTTTCCAGAAACGACGTGATACGTGAGCAAAAAACATGTTCTAAAATTCTACAACAGATTGACGTCAGAGATATAGGTCTATAGTTTTGCGCATCTCCTCGATGACCCTTCTTCCTGTGCTCTTTTCCAATCATTTGGAACCTTCCGTTCTTCTAGAGACTTGTGGTACAGGGCTCTTAGAAGGGGGGGAAGTTCTTTCGCGTACTCTGTGTATAATGGAATTGGTATCCCGTCAGGTCCAGTGGACTTTTCTCTGAGTGATTCCAGTTGCTTTTCTACTCCTTGGACACTTATTTCGATGTCAGCCATTTTTTTGTTTGTGCGAGGATTTAGAGAAGGAACTGCAGTGCGGTCTTCCTCTGTGAAACAGCTTTGGAAAAAGGTGTTTAGTATTTCAGCTTTACACGTGTCATCCTCTGTTTCAGTGCCATCATCATCCCAGAGAGTCTGGATATGCTGTTTCGAGCCACTTACTGATTTAGCGTAAGACCAGAACTTCCTAGGATTTTCTGTCAAGTCAGTACATAGAATTTTACTTTCAAATTCACTGAACGCTTCACGCATAGCCCTCCTTACGCTAACTTTGACATCGTTTAGCTTCTGTTTGTCTGAGAGATTTTGGCTGCGTTTAAACTTGCAGTGAAGCTCTCTTTGCTTTCGCAGTAGTTTCCCAACTTTGTTGTTGAACCACGGTGGGTTTTTCCTGTCCCTCACAGTTTTACTTGGCACGTATCTGTCTAAAACGCATTTTGTGATTGCCTTGAACTTTTTCCATAAACACTCAATATTCTCTGTGTCGGACCAGAAATTTTCATTTTGATCTGTTAGGTAGTCTGAAATCTGCCTTCTATTACTCTTGCAAAACAGATAAATCGTCCTCCCTTTTTTTATATTCCTATTTACTTCCATATTCAGGGATGCTGCAATGGCCTTATGATCACTGATTCCCTGTTCTGCACATACAGAGTCAAAAAGTTCAGGTCTGTTTGTTATCAGTAGGTCCAAGATGTAATGTCCACGATTCAGTTCTCTGTTTAATTGCTCGAGGTAATTTTCGGATAGTGCACTCAGTATAATGTCACTTGATGCTCTGTCCCTACCACCCGTCCTAAACATCTGAGTGTCCCAGTCTATATCTGGTAAATTGAAATCTCCACCTAAGTGTATAACATGCTGAGAAAATTTATGTGAAATGTATTCCAAATTTTCTCTCAGTTGTTCTGCCACTAATGCTGCTGAGTCAGGAGGTCGGTAAAAGGAGCCAATCATTAACCTAGCTCTGTTGTTGAGTGTAACCTCCACCCATAATAATTCACAGGAACTATCCACTTCTACTTCACTACAGGATAAACTACTACTAACAGCGACAAACACGCCACCACTGGTTGCATGCAATCTATCCTTTCTAAACACCGTCTGTGCCTTTGTAAAAATTTCGATAGAATTTATCTCTGGCTTCAGCCAGCTTTCTGTACCTATAACGGTTTCAGCTTCGGTGCTTTCTATCAGCGCTTGAAGTTCTGGTACTTTACCAATGCAGCTTCGACAGTTTACAATTACAATACCAATTGCTGCTTGGTCCCCACATGCCCTGACTTTGCCCCGCACCCTTTGAGGCTGTTGCCCTTTCTGTACTTGCGCGAGGCCATCTAACCTAAAAAACTGTCCAGTCCACACCACACAACCCTTGCTACCCGTGTAGCCACCTGCTGCATGTAGTGGACTCCTGACCTATCCAGTGGAACCCGAAACCTCACCACCGTATGGTGCAAGTCGAGGAATCTGCAGCCCACACGGTCGCAGAACCGTGTCAGCCTCTGATTCAGACCCTCCACTCAGCTCTGTACCAAAGGTCCACAGTCAGTCCTGTCTACGATGCTGCAGATGGTGAGCTCTGCTTTCATCCCACTAGCGAGACTGGCAGTCTTCACCAAATCAGATAGCCACCGGAAGCCAGAGAGGATTTCCTCCAATCCATAGCGACACACATCATTGGTGCCGACATGAGTGACGACCTGCAGATGGGTGCACCCTGTACCCTTCATGGCATCCAGAAGGACCCATTTCCACATCTGGAATGACTCCCCCCGGGATGCAGACGGAGTGCACATTGGTTTTCTTCCCCTCTCTTGATGCCATATCCCTAAGGGAACGTCTGAACTAATCTACAGAGAGCACAAACAATTCGACACAAAATTTAAACGGTTATTAAAATACAAGATTGCCTAGTAAATGCAGTAATGCTGCTACTTGCGCACTGCTGACACACTGCTCGGCAGCGGAAGGAGACTACGCGATTTTACACTATTCAGGTACTAAAACGCGATGCTACAACTCTCAAATACTATAATACACCCAAAATTTATGAATTAAACAATGCAAGTACCCAAAAACACGCAAAGAAATTAAGAATTAATCTATGTAACAAATAAGTCAGCTAAGAGTATATGACTTGCTGCTGGCAGCTGCTTATCCAACGGCGGCGGGGAGCAACTTTCCCAGTGGGTATGAACCCTTCACCACCTTGACTTTGTGCTCACCTTGGCATTCATTTGCTTACTAGGAACACTACCCCAGCCTTCAGTTTCACAACCTTCACATGGAATTTCACAATAGTGTACACTGATGGTTCTTGGACTGACCACGGTGTTGGGTGTATATATGTCATTGGTCCCGAAGTTTTGTGGTATTGCATTCTGGAACACTGCTTAGTATTTACAGCAGAGCTCTTTGCCCTGTATTAGGCAATGCAATACATCCAGTGACACAGGATTTTCAATTTCATCATCTGCTCAGACACTCTCAGAACGCTTCAAAGCCTCTGTGCGCTGCATACCATCCATACCTTAGCGCAGTGGGTACAGGGAAGCTGTCACTTGCTCACAGACTGCTTTGTGTGGAAGTGCCAGAGTTTACCTGTGTTTTTTTATTTGTAAAATACCTGTGGTGCTTGCTGGAGGATGGGATACACTGCACAGGTGGGGCTTATGATACCACCTGCTCCTCTTTATTTGAGAGTTTTTGGAAGACCAGACTTTCAATGTTTGTGTGCACACTTTTATTCGAGAGAACAGTGCACCATAGGACTCAGTGCTAATTGTGGCCTTATTGCTAGAGCAATCAACCCCTTATCGACTGTCACTCACCGGGCATGTCAGGCTTTTTGTTGATAGATGATCTTGTGGTCTATTGCAGCTCTCAGCAAATCTGGTTACTTGAGAGATGATTTTAACACTCTTGCGACCACCTCTACTTGTGGGAGTGTAGACAAAGACATCCACATTTCCACTGAAAAACACACCTGTGGCAAAAGGATTTCCTTCCACCACCCTTTGACCTCAATCACACTACTCTTCCATTCATCAAAACCACAAAATTCTTGTGGGTTAACACTTAATAGAAAACTGTGTAGCTCCTCCTGTATACTGTATCTGGAAACACACTGCTTCCATTCTTTGAATGTCCTTTTCATTGTAAGTGATACCTCATGCGGAGTGGCCAGATGGTGATTTTTGTTGATAATTGGTTCAGTGAAGCTGTGCTATGGATGTAAAGTATATTTATCTGCACAATGATCCATTTTATGTCATCTTAACAAGGTCTATCTTCACAGGATATGCCAGTTCAGAATCTGTACGCAGAAGCTGCCAAATTGCATCAGTCATTGCAGTGTGGTATTATCCTGTGCGAAAAAGCTTGCTGATGGTGCTGTGTGTCCAGTCACTCGTCTTATGCTTCCTTTTTTGGTAACTCCCTTGAACGCCAATTTTAGGCAAGTTCTGCTACTTCTTGGAGTTCGCTTTCATATTCTGCTTTGAAAGCTTCATCTCACGTTTCTTGCTATACTATTTGGACTCTCATAGACATCTCTCCCCTCCCCCTTGGCTTCATGCAAAGCTTTGTGTCCATTTTGGGCTTGCTTTGCTTCCGAACAACACCTCTCTTGTTAGGATCATTCAGTAAGTAAGAAGGTAGGAAGGATAGGGTTACACACCACACCTGCAACAAGATCCCCTGAGACAGACCGCAACCTCAGAATGAGAGAAGGAAAGGAATGGACTTAGCTGAATCATCTAAATAAGAACTATCCTGAAACTAATGGAAACTAGGTAAAATTTAAATCTGGATGGGTACATAGGGATTTGGACTCCACTTCTCCAGAAACATTTAGCACCAAAATTTGTCCCTAATTCATTGAGTAGCAACCAAAAGAATTACCAAATGAACATTGCTCACAAGTTTCTGAATGAAATTCATGCTAGTTCAGAGCTGCTTAAGTGGGTTGTAACTAATAAATAAAACATATCTTTCGGTTCGGTAAGTCACATCATCTTTGTTTTTAGATATATTTTTCCCACATGGAATGTTTCCCTCTATTATATTCATATCATTAATAAATAAAACAGTTTTATAAGAATTGAGCACCTGAATTAAATTAGCAAATAGTTTAATTAGGGAAAAAACAGCCATGTACATTACTTTGTGATTCAGTAATGACAAGACGGTGTTGCATAAGCAATAATGTTGAAAATTGTCTGATCATCATGTGATTGTTAGACTTTAAGTGCATATAAGCTCTCATCTTGTAAGAATACTGTAGTTTGTTGCTTATGGTAACTTCTTAAAATGATGGCATACATTCCATAGTGGCTAGAAATGGCATTGTCTGCACCCTATGCACTTCCAGGATGTGATGACGAACCTCAGTACACCCCCTAGACTTTGGCTTCCTTTTATGACAATATGGAAGTAAATTTTGACTCTACACATAATTTTGAATTTGGGCTCTCATAGACATCTCTCTGCTGTAACTTTGTTGTGCTATTCTGTCACATTTTAAGTACAAATTTGAAACTATCATAGTTTGCTCTGTCATTTTTGAAATGGTCTGTGGCCTGTATTTCTCAAAATCGTGTAAGCTGCATTTTTTCTGAGGTTTCCTTGCTTTGATTGAGACAAGGTGTATTTTTTGTTTCCAGTCAGGTTGTGAATTGTTTGTGATCCAGAGTATTTCATTTTATAACCCATTATCTTAATAAGGAGCTGTGAGTTGTGGTCTGAATTTTGCTCACTATATGGATTCCAAACATACTGTAAAATATTGTTGATAAATTTGCACTATTTATTCCTGTGTTCATAACTAGGTGCACACTATCCTGGAAAATAAGAGCATGTTAAAGACAATGTCAAGCATTTGGCTAACATGGCAAAATGCTGCCCATTTACATGACCCATAAGATTTGTTGTCTCAGACTTTTTTGGTTTAATATCTCATATCTTCATGTGCCATGTCAAGACTGAGTAATAGTGTAAATGGTGCCATCTTATAGTGTTATATTTGTCTATGTTATTGTTATTTTCAAATTGATTGATTATTGATAGAAAGTTTCGTTGTTGTTGTTGTGGTCTTCAGTCCTGAGACTGGTTTGATGTACTAAGATGCTGTTGTCAGTACGACCAAATGTTTGGTGCTGTCTGCGAGGATTTCTGGAATAGACACCACCTGTTATCATAATTACACACTTCTGTGCAACAAATCCTTCTTTCCTCAGTGATGATTTGTCCCAGAATATGTCGTCATGAGACAGTAGTGAATGAAAACAGGAAAGTAAGTCAACATTTTGATATTTTCATCTCCAAACTGTGGTATCTGTAATGTAAAAATTGAAGGGTTAGACTTTTAAGATGGTCTATAACATGACTTCCATTTCACTTTCTTGTCAATACAGACATACCAGAATTTAAAACATAGTTCCATTTATTGATTTACCCACATACATTATTTCTAATGGTATGATCAGGCAGTGTGCAATACTGAAATGCATATAGGCCTCATGTTTTTTTATCTTATTTCATTGAGAGTCCATTTGCAGAAAATCGCTTATTGATTTTCATGCAATAATATTTACATTCCAATTTATTGAAGTTAGTGCATTAGGCTTGATGATTATACTTGCATCATCAGTTTTATACTAATGAGTACAATGACTCATTCTTTTTCAAGCTTTAGGTCTGGTGCTCCACATATAATTGTGTCTTAGATTATACTGATTTGCTGTTCTTCCTTTTACTCCCCATCCCCTCCTTTCCTCCTCCCTACAGAACTCACATCCAACCATTATTGTTTCATCTGAAAAATTTTATTTTTATCATATGAAGATATTTTAGTATCATTATTATTGAATTGACATATTTTTAAATTACTTCTAAATTCAACCATTATCAGTAGTAGTTAAAATGCAGGGAAACGTGCTGTTGATGTTTCAGTGTATACCTATATTATTTCTTTCCTTTCTCAGACATTATGTCTGGTTAAAAATGGAAAGTGACGCGGACCTTGATCAAGCGTGACTTCCTTTTAACTGTACGGTATATGTTACATTGAATTTAGGAACTTTCTGGTAATTGAACATGTATCAATAATTACAGATTTCTGTAGTTGTATATATAAATTTGGATGTAGCTGTATTGTGTTGATGTACTGGTGTATATTGTGTGGTATGACTCCTGTAGTTGATAGTATAATTGGTATAATGTCAACTTTATCCTGATGCCCCATGTCCTTGACTTCCTCAGCCAGTTGGATGTATTTTTCAATTTTTTCTCCTGTTTTCTTCTGTATATTTGCTGTATTGGGTATGGATATTTCGATTAGTTGTGTTAATTTCTTCTTTTTATTGGTGAGTATGATGTCAGGTTTGTTATGTGGTGCTGTTTTATCTGTTATAATGGTCCTGTTCCAGTATAATTTGTATTCATCACTCTCCAGTACATTTTGTGGTGCATACTTGTATGCGGGAACGTGTTGTTTTATTAGTTTATGTTGTATGGCAAGTAGTTGATGTATTATTTTTGCTACATTGTCATGTCTTCTGGGGTATTCTGTATTTGCTAGTATTGTACACCCGCTTGTGATGTGGTCTACTGTTTCTATTTGTTGTTTGCAAAGTCTGCATTTATCTGTTGTATTGGGATCTTTAATAATATGCTTGCTGTAATATCTGGTGTTTATTGTTTGATCCTGTATTGCAATCACGAATCCTTCCGTCTCACTGTATATATTGCCTTTTCTTAGCCATGTGTTGGATGTGTCTTGATCGATGTGTGGCTGTGTTAGATGATACGGGTACTTGCCATGTAGTGTTTTCTTTTTCCAATTTACTTTCTTCGTATCTGTTGATGTTACGTGATCTAAAGGGTTGTAGAAGTGGTTATGAAATTGCAATGGTGTAGCCGATGTATTTATATGAGTGATTGCTTTGTGTATTTTGCTAGTTTCTGCTCATTCTATAAAGAATTTTCTTAAATTGTCTACCTGTCCATCATGTAGGTTTTTTATGTCGATAAATCCCCTTCCTCCTTCCTTTCTACTTTATTATTATTATTATTAATGTATTGAAATGGCTTTAATGCTATGTTTTCTTTGCCAGAAGTTCCCAACAGTGCAAACTCTCCCACATATCGACCACCTCCAAGGACAAAGGAAGTTCTCGTACGAGGACAGACGGTGAAGTTGAAATATTGTTTCACGTGCAAAATATTTCGGCCACCAAGAGCTTCGCATTGCAGCTTGTGTGATAATTGTGTTGGTATGTATGCTTGTGATTTTGTCTCTTAAATAAGTATGCAAAATACTTATTAAAGTATTATTTGTATGGTGTGTTCAGTGGCTGAAAGTAACTTAATTACAGCATAAAGAGCAAGCACCACGAATTCACCCAGTGGATTTATTATGTACTATTTTCATGGACAGTGCTCTCTGGAGTGTATGCTAGGAGTGGTAGCTGAGACATTTGTATGTTCTTAAAAATCCCTTCAAAAGTACATTCTTGAAATGTTAATAACTGTCAATTATAGAACTGATTTATGAAACTTCTGTTGCAGAATATTTAATTCTAGTTTACTGAGAATGCACACAGGCTAAACTATAGAAATAGTAGAGGTAGCACCAAGGGAAAGATATTAACCAAAATACAACTTCTGGGGAAGTTACAAAAGTAGTGAAAGATAAAAATAGGCATCATTAAAAGTGTGCATAAGAAGTGTTGGCAGAAACCTCAGGGAGAGGTTGTGCTGTTGATAAAAAAAAAAACAAAAAAAAAAAAAAAAAAACAGGAAGAGGTAGGGCGAAACTTAAGCAGCCAAGGACCAACAGTTGCACAAGGCGGTTAACAAAATGCAAAAAGACCAATGAGAAAAGTGAATGCAGCTGCCTTGAATGAAAGCTGTGAAAAACTGCAGACAAAAGCAACACACGCCCTTTTTTGGAATAGTGTAGACCACAGACAAGGATTTACTCACATTACACAGTCAAATTACCAAAGTAGGATCTCTGTTCAAAGATGATGGTGAGGTTGAAGAACATTGAAAATATTACTTTGAGAAACTTCTGAATGAAGAAAACCAAAGAATCTTCTCAGAAAAAGTGATGCCAATAGACCATAATATGGGATTGATAATGGGAAGGGTTAACAGTGCTGAAGAGAATCAAAGCTGGAAAGACAGCTTGTCTAGATTAAATCCCCATCAAAGCATAAAATTATTTGGGTGTGGCAGGAATATATTGTGGGGCTTCATGAGGCAGTTCTATAAAGAAAAGGCTTTCATGTGAATAGAGACTTAGTGCAGCCGTGCCCATTTACAAGGAGACAAGGGATATACAACACTGCTCATCATAGAGGAATTAAACTTACTGCATTCACAATGAAAGAATGGGAGAATTTGTGCGGAAAGTGGCCGATACAAAATACCTGCAGGACAGCAATGATTAAAGGAACAACATATGTTGTCTTCTCACTCTGCTAGCTTAACCCTTTTTGTGTAGGTGTGGGGTGGTGGGGACACCCCAAACTTTAAAAACTGCCCGTATTATTAAACTTTCATAATTTTCTAAATCGCCTGTTAGCTTTGTAACATTTATGTGAATAATTAAATTATAAAACATTAAATTCTAGTTACCCTTGTTAATAAATTGAATTGTCTCATACACTGGGGTGTTAGAGACATTCCGCACCAGTCCTAGTGTGACAAAAATCAAAATAATACAGAGCGTCAATTTTTTAAATTTCACAGGCATTTCATTTTCATTGCATTTCATGTTATATTAAGTGAACTCATTGTTATTTATTACAGTTATTGTAATTGCTTTCCAAGAAAAATAAAAGTCTTGGAGTCGGTTTACTTTCTGTCACTATAGGCTAACAACTCAATCAACAATATGTGTACACATGAAGAAAATGAAAGACAATTACAGAGATTACTCGAAGTTGACACAGAAGAAATGTATGACAAATCAGATTCGAAATCATCTGGTGGATATGAAGAACAGCAATATTATGAAAAGGCTAGATTGCTACTCACTATATAGAGGAGACATTTGAGCCACAGACAGGCACAACAGAAAGACTACTATACATTTTATCTTTCGGCCAAAGATCTTCTTCTGAAGTAGAAGGTAAACACGCGTTGAACAGTAGCAAATCTCATGCACTCATGGCTGCTGTCTCTGGCTGTTGTGGCAGCATAGTTGTTGAAACAGATTCTGGGTATCCAAGGTGCAGTTTGATACAATCTTTCAGGAAGGGATAGCACGGCCATTGGAAAGCACATAGGCATCACAGCTGCCATTTGGTGGCAAATAAGCCATTTGACTTGTATCTGTGCTGTAATTATAGATCACTGAATGCTCGGACAGTTCCCAAGTGCCTGGTGTGACACATTGGAGATTTTACGTAATTGTCATCTTTCTGGCATGCAGTTTTTCTTACACTGGTTGTCAAGATCTACAAACAGATCCCATTGAGCACAGAAGCTAGACACAAAATAACTATCACAATATGTTTGGAGATAATGAATTACCCTACATGTTGTATGGGCTGTGCAGTGCTGCACAGACTTTTCAGTGGTTTGTTGGTAAGGTGCTAAGGGGCTTAGATCTCTGTTTCACCTACACTGATGTGTATTAGTAGCATCATCATGTGCAAAATAACACAAATGCTACCTTTGAGAAGTTTTTCATCATGTTAAACTTTGTAATAAGCATAATCTCGCAAAATATGGTATCATAATGTAATTGGATAGATACAAAATCCATTCACCAAGCTTTCCTTCTTATCCCATCTGGAAAGTCCCACCTGATCCGGGATCCTGGTCAACTTTTTGGAACTCCCCATTTCCTAAATCTCAGCGTCCTTTTGCTTCACCCCACTTCCTTCCCTTTAACCCTTCAACCCTTGTGCCAGGAGACGTAGTCACTGGCTATGAACACTTGCAAATTTAAGTATGTTTATATGTGTATGCTCCTGGAGCCGCTTGGTGAGTAGATTTATATGCATCCAATTACATTATATTTTCACAAATTGATTATTTTTGTTGATATACAAATGCTATATCAGCACTACATCTGTCCTGAGAGATTATCTAGTGCCAACAACAGAATGAGAATTGTGCAGTTAAACTTCTATTATCTTTACCTGCCTCACTGCCAAAGTTGAGGAAGTCCCAGTTGCCACCACAGTGCATAATTGCACATCATTTAATGGATTAAAGACATACAGAAGACTTTGGAGAGTGTCAGATGAGTCTTGCACAAGTTGCACTGCTCACACATCCCGTTGGAGACCTTTTCAGATGTTTTAGCATGTTCAGTGAGTGTGATTTTGCAGCTGCACATCAACGGAGCCTGGATATCCTTAGGTTTTCTCATCAAAAAAGCCAACTCAAAAACAGTACTCTAGCCAATCATTTTATACAGAGCTCCTGGATGTCTGTGTATCCATAAAATGTTTTTGGTTTATGGTCAAAGGCTAAGTCTGACCTTATGCACAGGCCATCAACTGCTGATGTTCACATTTTGGCCATTAAAACTAAACCATGTAAATTTTATTGCATAGTTCATGACCAACATTCACAAACCAGTAGTGCCAAATAGTGGTTGCTGATGCACTGTCTTGAGCCTATGCCATACCTGATCCAATAGATTTCAACAGGCTAAAAATGACACAGGACAATAATGCAGAACTGAAGGACTTGCTGCAAGAAATGTCGGAAATTGCAGTGTGTACCACTATCAGGTGTTGTAGCAGTCTGCTGTGATGAAGCCACAGGCTGGCTGCAGCAGTACATACACAGGTAACTACACTGCTGTGTAATCAAGTCCTTGCATAGCATCTGTGCTATGAAGGCACTGGTGACCCAGCATTTTTTATTTTTTATTTATTTATTTATTTATTTTTTCCCCAGAAAGATTGCTGCTCATGGACCGAAATATGTGTGCCCTGCCAGAAGTGCAGAGTGACACATCATGTACAGGCACTGTTTCAAAACTTTGTTACTCCCAACACACAGTCTACACATCTGCATGTGGATCTTGTTGGCCCTACTTGTTTCTCACAACTTTCTCTAATGCCTGACAGTGATTGACAGGTTAACAATGTTGCCGGAAGTAAGGTCATACAGTGGAGTCTTTGGACTACCCCTTTAAATTTGGTTGGGTAGTGAATCAAGGCTGCTTGGAAGGGGCAACATCAGATCAAAGTTGCCAGTGGGACACTGCAGTGTGACACTGCAGTGTGACAGTATGGCTTTCACCTGAAAAATAAAAAATAAAAAAAAAGAACATATCGTACCTTGCAGCTTCTAATGGTATGATAAAAAGCCCCCACTGTCTTAAACTCCTTTGAAGCTGCACCTTTGAACTGCTATCCACAGTTTGTGCATGCTTGTTCAACTACAGTTCATGTGTTGTTGACAGTTGGTGCAGTGAGTTTCTGGCAAGTGTGATACCCATGTATAGTGCAGGAATTTGTCAGGCATATGTGGATCTGTCAACAAGCAGAGGTGCTGCTAGAATTGAGCTGGTTTTCAGATTCCCAGCTCCTCATTGTACAGCAGCAGCTGCAATCATTGCGTACTTGCAGGTGATAGCCACCACACAACATCTTCTTTCAGCAGCTCCTATGGGTCTGTCAGTGGAAGTTTTGTGATTACACTGAGGTGACAAAAGTCATGGGATAGGAGTATGCACACATATAGATGACAGTTGTGTCACATACACAGGGTATAAAAGGGCAATGCATTGGCGGATCTATCATTTGTACTCAAGTTATTCATGTGAAAAGGTTTCTGGTGTGATTATAGCCACGTGATAGGAATTAACAGACTTTGAATACAGAATGGTAGTTGGAGCTAGATGTGTAGACATTTCATTGTGGAAATTGTTAGAGAACTCAGTATTCCAAGAACCACATTGTGAAGAATGTGCCAAGAATACCAAATTTCAGGCATTACCTCTCACTTCGGACAACACAGCGGCAAATGGCCTCCACTTAAAGACTGAGAGTAGCAGTGTTTGCTATAGAGTTGTAAAGACAAGCAACACTTAATGAAATAACCACAGAAATCAAAGAGGGATGTGTGACTAATGTCTCCGTTAGGACAGTGTGGCGAACAAAATTGGCCGTTAATGGGCTATGGCAGCAGACGACCAATGTGAGAGCCTTTGCTAACATTACATTATCACCTGCAGTGCCTCTCGTGGGCTCGTGACTGTATCAGTTGGACCCTAGATGACTGGAAACCTGTGGTCTGGTCAGATAATCCGATTTTAGTTGGTAAGAGCTGATGGCATGTTGGTGTTGCACAGACCCCATGAAGCCATGGATCCAAGTTATCAACAAGGCACTGTGCAAGCTGGTGGTGGCTCTATAATGGTGTGGGCAGTGTTTACATGGAGTGGGCTGGGTCCTCTGGTCCAACCGAACTGGTCATTGACTGGAATTAATTATGTTCAGTTATTTGGAGACCATTTGCAGCCATTCATGGAGTTCTCATGAAATTGTACTGTGCCACCAGGCCATGCACTGCATCACCATGCTGCAATTGTTTACGACTGGCTTGAAGAACGTTCCAAACAATTTGAGGAAATGATTTGGCCACCTGGATTGCCCGACTTGAATACCGTCGGACATTTGTGGAATGTAATCGAGAGGTCAGTTCCTGCACAAAATCTGCAACGGTAACACTTTCGCAGTTGTGGAGACCTATAGAGGCAACATTTCTGCAGGGGACTTCCATTGATGTGTTGAGTCAAAGCCGCATTAAGTTGCTACACTACACTGGGCCGAAGGAGGTCTGACACGATTTTATGAGGTGCGCCATGAATTTTTTCACTTCAGTGTACTTCGCTCACATCCAAGGCAGTTGCACTGTGTTAACAGGGCCGTCATGTGACTATATTTCGGAGCATGTTGAATCTAGGCATGACTGAACCGTAGTGCTGTGCAGTTAGTCGAGAACAGTGAACCTTTGAACGTTAGACTACACTTCTGAACTAGAATATCACAGATATTGTGGCTGCAGCTGGCTGGCCTTACTGCTGTGGCAGGTAATGCCTGACTCGTGAAGTCTGTCATTTTGGTGCTTGGTCTTGTGCTTAGCATGTCTCACGTATCTTATTGTTGCTGGCTTACGTGGAGGCCATATGGCAGTCCGATTTTTGTAGTTTTTTATGTTCGAATACCTACAGTTCAATGCAATTCTCAAAAATTCTCTAGAAAATTGACTTTGAAGGACTCCAAGCTACTTTAATTCACTAAAGAGAGGGCAGTTTTTGATGTGCTGCTCCATTCTGTCAGTAGAATGGTAATCCCTGAGTGTCACTTAGCTCATTATTTGGATATTTTTCTATTCAATTCAAATAATTAAATTGTTAAATATAAAATTAATCAAGTATGTGCTGATTAACACATTAAATTATGAGTTTTTATTCTGTATTGTAGGCAACCACAGCCAAATGTCCATGTTTTTATAAGAAGGCAGAAAACAATGCTCTGGCTGTAGAAAGATGTTTTATTAAAACTACAACCAATTTCACTCCAATTTATGTACATCCTCAGGTGATATAAATTGTGTCTACAACATTATTTTATTCTCTCTTGAAGCCTCTGCCCGGTCACTGACAATTATTGGTAGCCAGTTGTAATCTATTACTGATGTGAAGGATGGGGAGAGGCTTCAGAACAGTGTAAAATAATGTTGTAGACACAATTCATGTCAACTAAGGATGTGCTTAAATTGGTGTGAAACCAGGTGTGGTTGTAATAAAAAGCTTTCTACAGCCCGAGCAGTGGTGTTTTTTTTTTTTTTTTTTTTTTTTTTTTGCCTTCTCATAAAAACTCTTCATTTGTTACAAACTTTGCTTAGCATAAAGCTTGTATTTTGGACCTTCTGTTAGTAGCATTACTTGTTCAAGAATTATTGCAGATGATGTTGTTTTGATGAGATTGTTTTCTGTGAGATTTTGCTCATAATATACAAAAGCATCTCTCATTCATAATCTTGAAAATTTACTGCGTAAGGAATCTTCAACAGCATATCCTTCTACCATCGAAGAAACAAGTAAATTGTTATCATCCATGTTTGACATTAATTCTCTCTCTCTCTCTCTCTCTCTCTCTCTCTCTCTCTCTCTCTCTCTCTTTCTCCTCTCCTCCCCCAAACTCAAGAAAATAATAAGGAAATTTTCTGAGCACACTTGGCTCTGCTTAACATACAAGTTTTTCATCCATGAAAGGAAAATTCTCTTATGTTCATAAAACTATCAAGAGTTTATAGACAATACAACCCTTATGAATTGATTTGGAATTTTTATTTTTAAACAATCTGAATTACTACAAAAAGACAAAATAAAGTCAATGATTTTATCTACGCTATATAAAGCTGGTTATCTGCACAAGACCAGTTTTTGGGTTGGCACTATCTTTTGTTCAAGCACAGATACACATATTCTAGCACTTAGCTTTTGATGCAGCATAAGTAGTTGTCACTATGGCTAGTGGCCTAACACAAGAGGCAGAGGTATCCACCAAGCCTCAGGCTGGTATTACAGCTGTATAAGTTTTTGTGAAAACAAAAACAAAGGGAGACCCACTTAAAACGTTCAGAAAAGTATTTCCGTAGCATAAGTAGAAAAAGAGCTCTCAGCCCTCTCCTGTTCCCTACACCACCTCCTCCTTCTACCCCCTCTATCCCCTCTCTACGCCCTTCCCCTTCTACCCCCTCTCCACCCCCAGCCCCTTCTTCCCTCTCTCCTTCTACACCCTCTCCACCCCCTTCTGCTTCTACCCCCTCTCCACCCCAGTCTCGACTGCCCCGCTGGTCTCTGCCGCCATCACACTCCCTCCCTCCCTCCATCCATCCATCCATCCATCCATCCATCCATCCCCCACCATCCATCCATCCATCCATCCATCCATCCCTCTCTCCCTCTGTCCCTCCCAGGCTTTATTGACTTAAAATAACATTGTAGAAATTCATCGAAAGCATTCTGAATGTCAAGAAAACATGGTATCCATCTGATTGCCTTTCTTCTGAATGTTCTGAATGCAGAAACCGAGGAGTATTTCTCATAATTGTTGCTTCTGAAATAGAAACAATTACTAATAGGGTGAATGATTTCCTTCGGTCACTTATAATAAGACTGTGACAGGAAGAGCATCCAACAGCATACAAAATTAATTCCATTATATGAGTGATCATTAAATCCATTGAAAATAAACCGTTATAATTATGGGTGCCACAATATGGGTAAATAACTAATGAATGCTTTGTCATCAAGGCTTGTTTAAGGAGAAACAGTTGTTACCCTTTGTACACCTGCTTCCAACAGCAACAGAGTAAATGAACACCTCTCTGCTTCAACAACAACAACATCAACAATTACTACTACTACTACTACTACTACTACTTATTACTTGTTAAATAATTATTAGATGTAGACAATCATTTCCCTTCAGTATAGATCTGACTATTGCATCAAGTTATTTGTACGTTGTAAGTGTTCTCATTATGGTAACTCTCAGTACTGCTACTACAGCTTATACTTCTATTATTAACATTACATCGATAGTCTTATGCGTGTATTCTTTCATTGTTTCTCTTAACCAATATCGACTTTCATATTTCGTATTAGTAGATACTGTAAGGATAATCCTGGTCTTGCAGGAGAAATAAATGTGTGACTAAATAAAATATTAAGTTTTACCTTTGCACTACTGAACAGTTTCTATTTGTGTTAGTGGCAATAGTATTGTGGTTGACATTTCTTTGTTTTTATTGCCAGATCGTTTTGACCACCACTGCCCTTGGGTTGGAAACTGTGTCGGCAAAAGAAACTATCGTTACTTCTATATGTTCATCGTATCACTGGCTTTTCTCTGCGTTTTTATATTTGCTTGTGCTATTACACATTTAATATTACGTAAGTAAAATTTGTCAGATATATAGAATCATTTTGAATGTTGTTGATAAGCTTCAGTTTTGAAAACAGTATATTGATGATTTTCTTGCCACTTTTCCAGTTACAAAGGATGACCGTCCATTCCTTGATGCTGTTAAGGACTCTCCAGCCAGTGTTATTGTAAGCCTCGTCTGCTTCTTCAGTGTGTGGAGCGTTATTGGCTTAGCAGGCTTTCACACTTATCTTGCCACGTCAAACCAGACTACAAATGAAGACGTTAGTTGTTTTGTCATTTTTATATTGTAATTATGAAATGGTGTATTTATTTGGACAGAAAAGCCAACTAAATAAGTTGATAGGAAGATCTGCTGGAAAGAAAATAATTTAAGGAACCTAAGGAGTAAAGGCAACAACTCACAAGATAGTAGAGGCTCCTGAATCATTGAAAGGCTCATAAACTACATTGAGAAATTTGCTAGCCTTTGGATGAATCCTTTTTAGAGATACAGAGGACACAAACGTACTCAATCGTGAGACAGCAACAAAGGACAGATGGTGCAAGTGTGTGCACTTTCATTGTTCTGAAACAAAATTTTCCTGAAAGCTAGCGAGGTTCTTAGTCTTCTTTATGTGCCTTCTGGTGATTAAGTGCCTCTACTGTTGTGTAAGTTGTAACTTTTATTCCTTACATTATGAAAAGAAAAAAAAGTGTATGAAACTGAGATGTGCTCTTGCAGACTAGTGGGAAGGAACATGCTTAATAATTAAATGTCTAATTCTTATGCTGTGAAACTTTTGTAGTGAGCACAAATTTCTTTTATAATGCTTAATTGTTTATAGATTACTTGTGAATTAGAAAATACACACCACATGTTGATAACACTGCTGATGTGTGTGTGTAGGAATACACTACAGTCAACTATTACACATTATTGCTATTCATTAGGTCCTGATGCTACACCATATAAGGGGCGATCAAAAAATTTCTGTTTGAGTACATTCCTGCAGCTTATATGAAACACAGTGCAATTCAAATGTGACTGGGTATATAAGCACTAACATGGAGGCAAGGGATTAGTGTGGTATTCATGTCTTTCCAAGTTGGATGCAGTAAATTCAAAATTATAACTATGATGACGTTATTACGAAGTGCATCTGAGGAGGACCAACATGATGATATTCTTTTCTTCGGTTGCCAAAGCACAAACACCGCTAGGCATCCATCAGAGAGTGAAGAATTTGTATGGGGCAGCATGTCTCGAAAACCACCACTGTGCAGTGGTTCACTGTAGAGGGGTGCTGCTGCTTCGTGACAGTGTACGTCCCCATATAGAAAATGTTGTAATTTAGACATTATGCTGACTCAAGTCAGAGACACTCGAGCCCCCATCCTGAAGTCCTCTTTCCCCATGCAATTATCGCACCTACAGTCTTGAAGGGTCAACAATTCCTGTCAGATGGGGACGTGGAGCAGGACTTTTTCGCTCAGCAGGACGTGGTGTTTTTCCAAATTGGTATCTTCAACTTGCTGCGTCAGTGGCATGATTGCCTCAATGCTCACAGCAGGCAATTTTGCCCAGTGGCATGCTGATTCTGGACGATACGCACTTTGTATGGAAACTTATTGATCACCCCTTATATTTATCAAAGAAGGCAGCAGCTAGACACTGTTCTCGTACAACTTGAAACACTAATGTTGTTTAAATGTGTTTTAGAGTGGATAGATCTTTATTGCTCTTTTAATGCCAATTGAAATATTGATGGAATATAAAAAAACATAGGATAAATGGTTGGCAGCATTCAAAGAACTGTGAGTCGCAGAGTGTTCTTTTAAGTTATAGAGAAGTAAAGCAATATTGTATATCATTAGGGGCAGGAAAAATTCCTGTTATTTTACAGCCAAATTGATGTTATTTCTAATCAAATTCAGTGTTATTTTTTGCCAAATTTGATTTATTGCGTCACATTCCATGTGGTTTATTTCCAAATCCGATGTCCCCCCCCCCCTCCATGTTCAGTTTTTTGCCGAATTCGGTGTTTTTGCCGCTTTCCATTGCTTTTTAGATTTTGGTGCTGTTTTAGGCCAAATACAGGGTTGTTTTTGTTAAATTTGGTGGTTTTCCAATTTCAGTGTTGTTTTCTTACCGAATTAGGTGTTTCATGCAAGTTTCAATGTAGGGTTTTGTTTCAAATTTGGTGTATTTTTTGCCAAATTCAGTGGTTTTTTACTGAATTAGGTGGTGTTTTACGAATTCTGTAGTTATTTGAAATTTGGTGTTTTTTTTTAATTTGGTGTTACTTTTTTAATTTTTGTAAAAATTGCTGTTATTTTTTGCAAGATTTGCCGTTACTTTTTGCAAAATTTGCTGTTATTTTTTGCAAAATTTATTTCACAACAGTTACTATCTACATGCAGTTAAAGGCCATTGACCTTCTTCTGTGCGAATGCGCACACTTTGCCCGAACTCTTACGGGAATCGTCACCTTAGTTGGTGCGAGTAGTGAGTGAATGGGCAAATATCCTTTGGGAACATTACGAATGTAGGTTGTGGACAGTTGGGAGTGTGGGTCTCACAGGAAGCATGCAGGGGCTAAGTCGCTGCAGTCGCGCTATCCTCTGTGCTCTCGGTGGCTCAGATGTATACAGCGTCTGCCATGTAAGTAGGAGATCCCAAGCTCGAGTTCTGGTCGGGGCACACATTTTCAGCTGTCCCCATTGAGGTATATCAACAACACCTGTTGTCAGCTGAGGGTTTTGATTAATTATCATTTCTTTCTAGAGAAGCTGCATGGTCATAATTGGTATCTGTTCTTTCAGAACAGTTACTATCTTCATAATGAATATAACCAAGTTTACATTTTAACTCTGTTTACCATCTTCGGTGTGTGGCAGAGTATATCATGTGCAATTATCACTTCACCCTGTCTTCAGTTCTATTTGCAAAAATTGTACAGCAAGAATTTTTTTTCAGTAAGTCTGTGTAAATGTTCAAATTTCTCTGATTTTACCGTTGTGGTAATTTCATGACACATAAGTGAGGAAAAACTATGTAGCTCGACACTCCTTGTTGCGCACTAAGCTAAGTTTTGTATAGGTGAGGGCACTGGACTTACATTTGAAATGGACACATTTCAAATCCCCATCTGAATGTCTTAACCTATATCTTCCCTCATCTTTCTCAAGTTAATCTTGTACTCCATTTAGTGAGCATTTATTTGAAAATATTTCTTTCCTTCGATGAAATCTTCTTGGA
This sequence comes from Schistocerca nitens, assembly GCF_023898315.1. Lineage (NCBI taxonomy): Eukaryota > Metazoa > Arthropoda > Insecta > Orthoptera > Acrididae > Schistocerca > Schistocerca nitens. Next base: position 343,302,742 of record NC_064622.1, read on the forward strand.
TTGTCAGTAGAATCATGGTGCCATGTTGTCAAAGTGTTTCACCAAGTCTCTAACTCATTCCCTTAATTGAAATTTGCTGAGAAAGCCTGCATTCCCATATAATTTAATTTCTATCAGCAATTGCAATACAAAATTTTCATACAGTTACCCTTTTGAGGTGTGCATGGCAACCTTCAGATCTGTTTGTGACACGATTTGATGGTCAGATTTGAAGATGATGAATACCGTATTTACTTGAATCTAAGCCGCACTTTTTTTCCGGTTTTTGTAATCCAAAAAACCGCCTGCGGCTTAGAATCGAGTGCAAAGCAAGCGGAAGTTCTGAAAAATGTTGGTAGGTGCCGCCACAACTAACTTCTGCTGTCGAATATATGTAACGCTACACAGTCATGTTTTGTAGGCACAAAGATAAATACTGGTGTCAAAATCTCTGCGTCAGTAAATAAATTTAAAAAAAGGTGGAAGACGAGCTTTTTTTTCTCCGCCCCGAGTTTCAACCACTACATTTTCATACATTATCCAACGAAGTAAATACAAATGCCGTATTGTTCATCTTCGAATGTAGCAGAATTTCAATGTACTACGAAAATCCGACTGGCAAGACTGTTTGGGATGTTTGTCAATATGGCCAACTCTACGTTCTGAATTTTTTCCTACCTGTGAGAAGAGATGGTTGCTAATAGGAACCCGATGAAATGTGAATCACATACAGTATTCTCTTCGCCATAAGAATAATGTGAACATAAACATTTTGCCATGTATTCTTTCGTGTTTGCTGCTATCTCATTTAAATCCTGTCTGCCTAATAAACTATGAAACTAGAGTGAGACAACAGCAAACGCGGAAGAATAATCATATCGTGTCATGTTTATATTCGTATTATTATTATGCCTAATATTGATACAGTCAGAAATGAAGCACGGCAACTGACTAGATTTTTAAATCTAAGATGATTCTAATTTCTGTGCAGAATTTGATGTTCTAAAGAAGCGGCCGCAAAGATTTTCAAACGGAGAAAAATTTTCGCCTAACTCTCGTTCAGAACATGTTCTATCATATGCAGTTTATTATTTGGTTCTTGTTGATCATGATCAAAGAAAGCAGCAGTGTAAGTAACAACAAATAGCAGTCTCTTGCCGTTGTTTCGCTAATGGGATGATTCCTCTTCTTCTTCTTCTTCTTCTTCCCTTTTTTTTTTTTTTTAATTGTAGGCGGCGGTAGCGTGCACAAAAGGAAGCCATGCCGCGAACGGCGACAGGCCGTAAACACACACTATAAGAATGCGACAAACAATGCATGACACAGTACAGTAATGCATTTTCAGCTTAGAGTGACGTTAACACCTATAACAAAGAAAACGGCACTTATCAGATCAAAGCAAAATAAGCAATCGATTCAAACCAGACGAAGCACGTGAAAAAGGAAGGGTACCCGTATAAATACGGACAGAGCGCCTGACGCATAGCAAGGGTTACGTGGTAAAGCTTAACGGCTAAGCTTGCGACTCGAACCAAACTACTGTAGGTGTATCGTCATTCATTCGACCTAAATTGTGTCTCATATTACAATGGACCAACTTTGTTTCGATTTGGAGGTGCAGTCTAAAACTTTTCTCTCTCTTTGAATTTAGAGTCTCAAATTTCAGGTGTGGCTTAGATTCGGGAAATTTTTTTTTCCTTTATTTCGAGTCTCATTATTTAGGTGCGGCTTAGATTCGAGTGCGGCTTAGATTCAAGTAAATACGGTACAGCAGACACTGGTCATTGTAATGAAAGTTTCACTTTGCATCTATTGATGTAAATAAAATTATTTTCAAATAAATCATTTTCAATCTCTGATCTGCATGAATTTTACCCACTGTTCCCAGGACCTCATCAGTGAAATGTCAAACACTAATCTCCCTTTTTGCTTTCTTCCTGCCAGCCTTCTTAGAATTTTGGCAATAAGCTTCCTGGTAATCTACCTCACATCTCTTGTAGCGCTCAGTACTTGATTTGCTTTAGTATCGCCACTACTCGCATGTTGAATAATTGAACCTGTAATGAAAAATATTCTTTTTCTTTGAATCTTCTCTACATACTTTACTCATCCTACCTTGTAAACACTTCCACTAATGAACAGCTTTCAAGGATTGGATTGTGGATGAATTACATTTCCTTAGAGTTAATCCTATGAATTTCGGTCTTACATATGCCTTCTGAGCATCTGGTTATGTCGTTGTTGTAGACTACTTTTGCTTTTCTGGTTCGCGTTGTAAAATCACAATGAGCAAGGACCAATCTCAGATCTCACAAATGGTGCCTTTCCAACTGTAACCACCACATTCTGAGTGGACTGCCATATTTGTAATGAAGAAGACAACCTGTGCAGGTGGGCTTGCACGTGGGCATGGGCGCGAGCATGTGCGCATGCTCGCTCATACCCGAGGAAATGTGCGTGGGTAGTATATTGAGGGTAGACTGAAAAGTTGTTTAGAAACAGTCACTTTTTCCCCTTTTTCAGAAACCACAAATTATTTTCAATCATGATTCCCATTGAATCAGAGTATTTTGTCGATGAAAATTTTCGTTTGTCCCTTTCAACTGAGTACAGTAATTACTTATTCCACGGAAAACTTATTCATTCAATGAAAATTTCTTCCCAATAATGCATGTTTGACTAGAGTTTTGCCCACAGTGCAGCTTCACAACCAGCCTTTAAAGCAATGAGATAGGAGAGCCAACAGTCTGCACCACACAAGTCAACAGTGGATGGTGGATGCAAGTTATCAGCTGTGTAAACAGTTATCTGGCCTTCTGTTAAACTGTTGTAGAGTGGCCATTGTGAGATTCAAATGCCCACCACTGATGAAGAGAGAGACTGACACACCAGAAATTTACCAGATGATGGAGAGTAGTGTTTCTGAAATGTCACTCTCACAGTCTTTTGTGGCAAAAAAAAAAAAACCTGTGAAGATTTTATTGAGGTTAGAAACCAGGAAAAAAATTACTTGGTGGTAAATCTGTGAAATGGAGTGGGTGGAAAACAATTTCAGAACCAAGCTTGTGCGCTTTTACCCTTGAAACGATCAATGCACTTTCGGGCATAATATCTTGATGTTAGAACACCTACTTGTATTTCAACAAATTATGCAGATGGTCAAATAATGTTGTACAATTTGAACCAGTACTGATTTATCCTTTACTTAATAACCAGTGTCAGTGCTATGTTGTGAGTTCCATAAAATGTCATGATTAAATTTCCCATGATCAATATGTCTTTTTGCTTTCCTGGCACACTTTCGCATTCCACACTGCACTGTTTTGACAGCAGCCATGTCTTCTGAGTGTAATGTTGCTCCTATGTTACCTCTGCAGTCTCTTAATAAATTCGGAACTGCTTTGAACTACACTTCAGCTTTTTCCTTCATTGAATATTTTTGGTCTGTAGACAGCTATCTATAGAGAGCTTCCATTGCTCACTTAGCTTTTACATAAGCAGAACTCACATAAAATGCCTACCTTCACAACAATCACGTGACCCGTAAATGTGACAGTAATCTGCCACAATGAAATGAGTTTGTCGTTTTCTTCAGAAGAATCTCAGCCAGTTGTTGGAAATGTATCAGGTGTGTGCTGCACATATGACAGTGTTGAAACTTATTTCACCAGGAATAAATTAACTCCACCGCCTATTTAGAGCCCCAGTGAAGTTCCCTCAACTCATGTTTTCTCTGGACCACATTCCAGTGTTACAAATGAAGCATTTTGTAATGTTATTCCACCATTGACTTGCCATTGATTTAGCCTAACGGCTTTTCTCCCATCCTACAACCCAGTACTGTTTTCCTTTGTTACTACACTGATTATATTGTTAGATGTAGAAATGGAGTCTTTTTCTTTCTGGGACAGTTTGAAGAATGGCAGTTAAGAGTGGTGTAAGACTAAGTAGGAAAAAAGCTTGGATATTGTTATCCAGCTGTACTACAAAAATTGCACGATCTTTGTCTCTTACCAGCAGAAAATTAGTTACAACTTTATTATATATAAAACAAGTGTTTCTAAAAGTCAGATATTACATTTCCCACTTTTGTCTGTACAAGCAGTTGGTATTGAGCTACAGTGGTGAGTTGCTATAGCCAGAGTCCTAGTGGAAGGAAGAGCTTGTATTAGTTGTCAACAGAGATGTTTGCAGGCTGAGTTTAAACAGTGACTGCAGTGTATGGTCTCACAACATGGCAGTAAGATGTCCTCATTGCAGATGATTACAAATGAAGAGGAGGCTGTAACAAGTTCATGGTTCAAATCTTCATCCAGCCATCAGATTTTGATTTTCCATGATTTTCGTAAATTGATTGAGACAAATGCCCCAGGGGACACCAGAAAAGGAAGTGGCCCATTTCCCCTCTGTATCCTTTACCAATCCAAGCCTGTGCTTTGCATCTAGTGACCTCACCGTTGATGGAATGTTAATCCCTTGTCTTTCTCTCTTCTTGTAGCATGTTGAATCTGTGACTCGGTCTTTAGCTCATGTTCAGGTGACTTGCTTAGAGATCGCTGCCTCTGATATGCAGGTGTCCACAGCAAAGCCCCAGACCAGCATACAATTTTAACTTCTCACAAATTTTAATTGCAATTTTTCCTTAAAGTCAATTAATTATAGGCTTGCATGACATCAGAATATGAGTTAACAGTGAGATGGGTTTGAGTTTGGGATCTATTGATCAAATGAAACATTCACTTAGACAGAAAACTGTAGCTCTCTGCAGGGAGCCTGTGCCATGAGATATTAAAGTTGCCATTTTCAAATGATGTCCATATCAGAACATAAGCATCACTATTGGAAAGTCGAGTTTTTGGTTTTGAGTGTAATATTTGAACCTCTAATATTATAGAGCAGTACTGATGGGCTTCACTGCACATTGTCAGATGATTTGTGATGTGTAGAATCAGAACTGCATCATAACCAAGATGAAAGTGATAGTGACAGCTGTAGTTTAATTGCTTAAAATACCTACTGGAATTTTTATTTCTTCCTGTTCTTCTTTTTCTGCTGCTGCTGCTGCTGCTGCTACTACTACTACTACTACTACTACTACTACACTTAAAGTGTTTGGATCCGCATCTTGTGTATACCAATCTTTTTCTTAGTCTTCATTGACAGTTTATCTCTTTAGGTTTGTCTACGTCTGATTTTGAGGGGTAATCCTGTGCTAATAATACTTGCAAGTGTTCATTCCAATTTGTTTTCTTTTCATGGATTTTTTTTTTTTTTATTTTCCATATTTTATTTCAGGTCATTCCCAACATCCTTATTCTTAATTCTGTCTAATTATTAAATTTTATTGTTAGCGCAGTTACATATTGTTGTTTATATAAGAATTGGGTTAGTTTCTTATAAGTATCTCGTACCATATTCATATTTAATGTCACATTTTAGATGTTTAAAATATTTAACTTTTTTTTTTAATATTTCATTATCAACAAAAATTTTTGGTCTTTATGGGTCTTTTTCTTTAAAAACAATTTTTTTCATTTTCCTTACATTGCATAGTCTGCCCAACAAATAATTTCCATTTTGTTTATCATATTCTTTTTTGACCAAAATGTGACATTGTTTGCATGCAAGAGACATGATAAAATAGTGTGCCAGTCTATTGGAATACCTACATAATACTGGGCTATCCATTCTTGTTCCTCAAGGCAAGAAAGTTAGTATGTACAATGACATGCAAAAAAGATTGCCTGGCCTGAATAATTTATAGTACAAGAACAGAGCATTGCACATGCCCAAGTTCAGAAGTCCAGTGTTCATAACTCTGGCAGTCTGTACAGCTTCAGCTTGGTGTTTACATTATCAAATAGAAGCAATATGATAGTTAGGATACAGTATATGTCAAGATTCATTGAAATTTAACTCATCGTATCATTTCTTTTGAAAATCATTATTAGATCACGTAGAAATGGTTGAAATATAGGGACTCCACAGTGCTAGAATTACTGCAATGGTGAGTGTTTCACATCTGTTTCAATGGCTGAGTGCATGGGTTGCCGGTTTATGAACGAATGTAAGGGACATGCATTCGAATCTAATAGGAGTCAATTGTCTCTCTTTTTAAAGACCTGTGCAGTTAATGCTTTAAACCTTAATTTGTAAAAGATTCCATTTTGTAATGGTCTAACATATAAACAAATAGACAAATGGTCATAGTAAAAATACTAAAAATGGATATATTTATTTGTAATTACTTCGACCACAACCTGGCATGACTACTGTTATCACCTTAGGGAAATGTATCAACTGATTGGCATATCTTTGTAAGTCCTTATATCCGGTTTACACGAGCAAGTGGATGTGCCTTCCAATATGTGTTGTTTCCAGTTTAGTGTCAGATCAAATCTCACTGCAACCTTTTTTTATCCTGTCGCAGATGTTTCGTTATGTATTTACTTTTTGTTGTTAAATTATATTTTCTTTTTTATTACAGGATGTATATGCTCCGGGACAACCGGGAAAAACCCGGGAAATTTTTCATCTGGGAGAAAACTGGGAAAAAACCGGGAATTTTTAACAATTGGGGAATTTTCGTTGTTTTAGTGTTCAGTTAAATTTTTGTAGTTTTGACTGGTAAGAAGTAATACTCTAACAAAGAATTTTACTTTAGCCCATTACTGCAATATAATACTGCAGCAATTAAAATATAAATGAGGGGGGAAAAAACTTAAGTTGCAAAGGAAATGTGCCATTTACAACAACAAAACACAGCGCACACACAAGCGCCTGCCAACAGCAAAATGTGTCAAAGGCTTTAAGATGAAGACTGCAATACAACAAACTGCTTCCAATGGCTGTGATGTCACAGCAGTTGACATTAGGTTCTTTTGAGAAGTTGACAGCAGGCTTATGCGTATGCACAGTTGCAGTTGAGATGCGTATGAGCAGTACCTTCTTATGCTTCTGGCTACTATAAGTGCAGCTGTTAGCTGTATCCAAGGTAACTAGACACAAGCTGTATCAGCAGTAGAAACAAGCAGCCAGATGATACCCGGAAACATTTCTCTGGTACACTCAAGCTGCCAGATTCGTGAATGCGCAGAGCATTCGGAGTTGTAGTGGCATGAGGGGTAGTCTCCGTGTGAACCGTGTTTATGTTTATTGATATTACTGTTTCGTCTTGGTTTACAGCTCTCTAGAACAAAACGGATTTCTGTGACCGGGAGCTATGTAGCAAATTAAAATATTACATAATTATGGAAGGCTAAAACATGTAATTAGTCTCAGTTTTCTGCTTTTGCGAAGTTTGGCATTATGCCATAGAACTAAACTTGAGATAATACAGTACTGGTACTTCAAGAAAATTTGCATTCCGAAAACCACAGCTTGGGACCTACTTCTTTGTGAATATGGACATACGAATATGCTCTATAAGTTGAATTATGGATTTTAATATGATTTATGAAATTCAGATTTCTAATGGGTCGCCGAAAAATATTGCAATTGGTTGTTTGAAAAGCATTACTTTCAAAGTACATTTAATTTTACACAATATTAGTTATGTTCATGTGCGAATGTGCTTTGAATTTCTTAAATCACAGAGTGTTCGATTTTCATTTAAAGCTTAACACTTTGAGGGCCAGCCACTTAGAAGAATTTAAACTCAGAAACCAGACACTTAGGGCATTACTTAAAATTTTGCTGACTCATTTGCGAAAGCAAAGAGAGCTTCACTGCAATTTTAAACACAGCCAAAACCTCTCAGACAAACAGAAGCTAAACGATGTCAAAGTTAGCATAAGGAGGGCTATGCGTGAAGCGTTCAGTGAATTCGAAAGGAAAATTCTATGTACTGACTTGACAGAAAATTCTAGGAAGTTCTGGTCTTATGTTAAGTCAGTAAGTGGATTGAAACAGCATATCCAGACACTCTGGGATGATGATGGCATTGAAACAGAGGGTGACACGCGTAAAGCTGAAATACTAAACACCTTTTTCCAAAGCTGTTTCACAGAGGAAGACTGCACTGCAGTTCCTTCTCTAAATCCTTGCATGAATGAAAAAATGGCTGACATCGAAATAAGTGTCCAAGGAATAGAAAAGCAACTGAATCACTCAACAGAGGAAAGTCTACTGGACCTGATGGGATACCAGTTCGATTCTACACAGAGTACGCGCAAGAACTTGCCCCCCTTCTAAGAGCCGTGTACCGCAAATCTCTAGAGGAATGGAAGATTCCAAATGATTGGAAAAGAGCACAAGTAGTCCCAGTCTTCAAGAAGGGTCGTCGAGCAGATGCGCATAATTATAGACCTACATCTCTGACGTCGATCTGTTGTAGAATTTTAGAACATGTTTTTTGCTCGAGTATCATGTCGCTTTTGGAAACCCAGAATCTACTATGTAGGAATCAACATGGATTCCGGAAACAGCGATCGTGTGAGACCCAACTCGCTTTATTTGTTCATGAGACCCAGAAAATATTAGATACAGGCTCCCAGGTAGATGCTATTTTCCTTGACTTCCAGAAGGCGTTCGATACAGTTCCGCACTGTCGCCTGATAAACAAAGTAAGAGCCTATGGAATATCAGACCAGCTGTGTGGCTGGATTGAAGAGTTTTTAGCAAACAGAACACATCATGTTGTTCTCAATGGAGAGAAGTCTACAGACGTTAAAGTAACCTCAGCGTGCCACAGGGGAGTGTTATGGGACCATTGCTTTTCACAATATATATAAATGACCTAGTAGATAGTGTCGGAAGTTCCATGTGGCTTTTTGTGGATGATGCTGTAGTATACAGAGAAGTTGCAGCATTAGAAAATTGTAGCAAAATGCAGGAAGATTTGCAGCGGATAGGCACTTGGTGCAGGGAGTGGCAACTGACCATTAACATGGACAAATGTAATGTATTGTGAATACATAGAAAGAAGGATCCTTTATTGTATGATTATATGATAGCGGAACAAACACTGGTAGCAGTTACTTCTGTAAAATATCTGGGAGTATGTGTGCGGAACGATTTGAAGTGGAATGATCATATAAAATTAATTGTTGGTAAGGCGGGTACCAGGTTGAGATTCATTGGGAGAGTCCTTAGAAAATGCAGTCCATCAATAAAGGAGGTGGCTTACAAAACACTCGTTCGACCTATACTTGAGTATTGCTCATCAGTGTGGGATACGTACCAGGTCGGGTTGACAGAGGAGATAGAGAAGATCCAAAGAAGAGTGGTGCCTTTCGTCACAGGGTTATTTCGTAAGCGTGATAGCGTTACTGAGATGTTTAGCAAACTCAAGTGGCAGACTCTGCAAGAGAGGCGCACTGCATCGCGGTGTAGCTTGCTGTCCAGGTTTCGAGAGGGTGCGTTTCTGGATGAGGTATCGAATATATTGCTTCCCCCTGCTTATACCTCCCGAGGAGATCACGAATGTAAAATTAGAGAGATTTGAGCATGCACGGAGGCTTTCCGGCAGTCGTTCTTCCCGCGAACCATACGCGACTGGAACTGGAAAGGGAGGTAATGACAGTGGCACGTAAGGTGCCCTCCGCTACACACCGTTGGGTGGCTTGTGGAGTATAAATGTAGATGTAGATGTATGATAACTCTAAGTGTAACACCTGCAAAAAAGACAAATATTATATGTGAAACATCAGCTTTTCTTGTAGCTACTCTATGTACATTAATTTAAATCATTAACTTTTCCTATCTGTGTTCGCATTACTTAACAGTGACATCGCTACAGGCTAATTACATCATGTGTCCTGTGCTCTGAATCACTACTTTTATATGCAACACATCTTCTGAAAGACGAAAACCAAGTTTTGGATTCTGTTTTTCACTGTTTGGTTTGCGTGTTAAGGTCTTAAGCAGATTTGCTAACACAGTTAACTATGGCACCTGGAAAACAGCAGGTGTAGTTTATGATTTAGCCAGCACAATTGCTATTTCTCTTCAGTTAGATGAGGCTGTAAACAGCTTCAGTCTAATATTTCTACTTATCCTTCACTGTACAAAAAGCCACTTCATCAATATTGGCCGAAATTTTTAAAAAAACAAGACAAAACCTGACAGTCCGAGCACGTTTCAATACCAGCTGCGTTTACATGGCAGCGAAAATAGATTGTGGAACTGGAAAACAGGCAAACAGAAGCGGATTTCCATAATCAATTTTGAAGTGATTACCTGACCACCCAGGAGCAGTATTGGGAGATCGATTTACAAAATCAGGTGTGGTTATCACATATGGTTGGTCGGTAATAACACACACTTAGAATCGTATATACATTTATTAAACACCAAGACATAAAAAACAAAATAGCAGAACACAAGTTGCGTGCCGAGAGAAAGCATAGAACAAAAGCAGTTCAAAGAAATAATACTCAAAGATAGGGTGCTCTGTGCCAGAGATGCTACAGAGCCCCCCCCCCCCCCCATCCCCCTGGTAGTGCGCAGCACGACGGATGGAACTTCATCACTCGAATTCATAATCTTCGTTCCAGCGCGGCGGTTGTAGGCGGCGGCCATCGCGAGAAGTGTGCGCTTCAGAAACTACACTGCAAGAGTCAAGGCAGGTCGGGAGCATCCAGTGGCAGGGCAGCAGCATCGGGAGGCAGGTTGGTGAGTGACCACACCAGTTTCATGTTATTAACAGACACAATCTGTAGTCACCCATGAAGGTGGATTACATACGTGTTCGTACCCCGATGTAACACGCGTGAGGGCCTGAATAAGGTACCTGCAAGGTTGCTTGCACAGTGTCATTGGGCAACATCACAAATTCACACGAAGCAAGGTCCTTACGGACGAACACAGGTGGGGTGGTGTGAGGGCGTGGAAGGGGGGGTGCGGAGGCATGCAATGCGCGCACGAACCCATTCAACCAGAGCAGGAAGATCCACGGTTTTGGCTGACGGTGAATCCTCCACGAATTTTGCGGAAAGGGGGAGGGGTTCACCGTATAGAATCTCGGCAAGCGATACGCGCTAGTCTTCTTTATAGACAGAGCAAATGCCTAGCGGGACCTAATGGAGTACCCCGGACCATAAGCCAACGTGGCACATAAGCGCGGCCTTGGGAGTGCGGTGCCACTGTTCGACTAGGCCGTTCGCCTGCAGGTGGTAAGCTGTGGTGTGGAATTTGGCAACATCGCAGAGTTCCCACAGTCGTGCAAAGAGGATGGACTCGAACTGTCATTCCTGATCAGTCATGAGAGGGACAGCCGAAATGAGCAACCCATGCCGAGACGAAAGAACGAGTGATGGTCTCAGCCGTGACTGCCTCGACCCAGTGGGTCGCGATCGATGATCGATTAGATTTATCTGTAATCCTTGGTAGGGGGCCAACAACATCGATGTGAATGTGCCAAAGACACCCCTTTGTAATGTAAAATTTGCCCAACAGAGGTTGAGTGTGCCTGCCGACCTTGCTATGCAAGTGCAGGTTCAAATGCGGCAGTTGTGCTTCACGCCAGGCCAGACAAAGCACTCAGTAACCAGCCACATCGTTGCTCGCGTTCCAGGTTGGGCCAGGCCGTGCAAAGCAGTAAAGACTTCGTGACGAAGGGAGATAAGAACCAGGGGGCGGGGAGTGCCAGTAGAGGTGTCGCAAAGTACAGTGATCGTTGATCCGTGTAGGATATGGAGTTGTACAGAAAGCAATGACTCATTGTCTGATATTATTCGCTGTATATCATTGTCTTCAGCCTGAAGTCGGGCGAGCTCTTCCAGATTCAGTGGTGCGGCTAGCACGCAGATGCGGAAAAGATAGTCTCCCACAACAGTCTCTGCACCACGGATATAGCACGCTGCAGAAAAGTGCTGACGGACTTAGTCCATAAGGCGGAAACCCCTTGGTGGAAGGTCCTTTGGCGGGTTACGAATAGCATCCACGAGTGGCTTGTGATCTGTGTAGATCGTGAAAGGTCGCCCCTCGAGGTCACTACGGAAATGTTTAATTGCCTTATACACAGTGAGGAGCTCACCATCGAAAACCGACCACTTACACTGGGTCTTAGTTTCTTGGAAAAGAAGTGGAGTGGTTGCATTTAATTCACAGTGTGCTGTTGTAAAATAGCATCCACAGCTGAGTCAGTCGCATTAGTCGTGATAGAAACTTGGGCTTCTGGGTCAGGGTGGGCAAGTGTAACGGATTTGGCAAGGGCAGTTTTAAGGTTACCAAAGGTGTCGAGCATGGGTTTGGTCCAGTCCAGCTTCTGTTTCCCTGCGGTGTTTTTGCTGGAGAGGGTGTCAGTGAGGACCATTTGGACAGAGGCAGCTTGAGGAATATGGCGGCAGTAAAAGTTTGCCATACCCAGAAAACGACAGAGCAGAGCATAATCCTCAAGAAGAGGAAGATCAAGTATGGTTTCGACACAAGAACTCATTGGTCGGAGGCCATCGGCAGAGACATTATGGCCTAGGAAGGTAACTAATGTGGAACAGAGTTGAGATTTATTATGATTCATCACTATGCCATTGGCAGCAAGGGCTGAACAGACTGCATCGAGATGAACGTTATGCCCCTCAGTAGAGGAGGAAAAGATCAGTACATCATCTAAGTAAGCGTAAGCAAATGGCAGAGGTAGCAAAATGGAATCAATGAACTGCTGCCAAGTCTGCGCAGCATTTTTCAATCCGTAAGGCATGTAACAATATTCAAATAGGCCGAAGGGTGTGATGATGGCCATCTTCGGAATATGCGGTGGATGCATAGGGATTTGATGGTACGCCTTGGAACAATCTAAAAAAGAGAGAAACTTAGAACCATGTAGTAATTGCTTGAAATCCTCGATATGAGGAATTGGGTAGTTATCGATAATGGTGCGAGCATTAATGGACCTGTAGTCCCTGCACATGCGTAAGGTGCTGTCCTTTTTAGGAACAAGGTGAATAGGTGAAGACCAGTTGCTATTGGAAGGGTGAAGCATGCCTGAAGCCAACAAATCCTGAACAATTTCCTTGGCGTGCAAAAGTTTGGAAGCATTAAGGCGTCTGGCCCTGTAACGTACAGGTGGGCCATCTGTGGTGCAAATCTTATGACAACTGCCATTACTCGCAAAGGGAAGTTCTCAAGAGGGGTCAGGAAGGGATCCGCAGGCAAGTTGGTTCACTGACCTAGCTGAACCGGGGCGGCGTAGGCAGTGCGTGAGTGGGGGGGTTCGACACTAGGCATATAAGAATTTGCTACCCTGTGCGTAGAAATGTTCAAATCAAAGTTCTGGAACTTCATCTGCACGTCGAACCAACCCGAAGGTACCTTGGTAGATGAGAGGTAAACCACAATGTCTGGATGATCATCCACAATGTTGTTAGGCGGCGTGCTCTGTCCATGTTGTGGCCGTTGTTGTGCTGCCACACTAGATGGTGGCCATGTTGAGCCTGTTAAGGTTAGATGGCCGCTGGCATAGTGGGGGTAAATAATTGTTCACTGTGAACCAAACGTGCATTAGGTTCACTTGACCACTCATGGTCACAAGCGCAATTAATAGGGTGCATGGCACTAGCACAGAAAGACACTGATAGATCCATTGTGGCGAGAACAATGTGGGCTGGCACCTGAAGTTCGTTAATGACAAAAACAAGCACAAAATAACTTGCAATCACACGACGAAGATGTTGGGGTCACCACTGTGGTTATCACATATGGTTAGTCAGTAATAACACACACGAAGTATCATGTATACGTTTATTAAACACTGAGACAGAAAGAACAAACATGGCAGAACACACGTTGCATGCCGAGAGAAGACATAGAACAAAAGTAGTTCAAAGAAATAAGAGTCAAAGATAGGGCGCTGTGTGCCAGAGATGGCACACAGGTTTTGGGAGCCCCATGTCAACGCGATGAATATCTGCTATTATTGGCTAACAAGATCACATGGCATGAGGTATGATTGGCTCACAAAAGCACATGGCGATCTCAATTTCAATGCTTCGGAAACTACCCTTCTGTGTTTGGTTGAAATCGATTATATACTTTCATAATACGGAAATATGCAGCTTACATGTTACTGCAAATCGAATATCTTTCCAAAACGCATTTTTTGCTGAGTTTGTTTCCTAAACTGGCGGGAAGTTCTACACTGATGTATGAAACCTTAACCATTCAATGGATTGATAAGTTTTACGATCCCGAGGGAAAGTATACTGTCACTTAACACAGAGAAAGCATATTTTCACGTGGAAGGAAGTTTATTTTTTAACTGGGAAAAAGCCGTGAATTTTTTTCCTTGTCCACGTATACACCCTGTATTACTTTTTTCAATATTCTCTTCATTAAATAACTAATTATGGTTTTCAACAAAGAAAATAATCAGTTATTGATAAGATAATATAAGCGGATGGACAAAAAATCTATTCACCAAGCAGCGGCAAGTGAACACACACATAAAAAGAATTTAACTTTTACAAGCTTTCGGAGCTTATATATAATATAATAGCAAGTAGATTTGTATTTTGAAATTAATATTGTTGGCCTTATAACTATGTAGGCCTTTTACAGAAAAATGAAATAAAATAAAATGAAGAGTACACTAAGTATAGCTTCAGTATTTTGTCCACATGCCATTGGCATCAAGAACAGCGTGGATCCTTCAAGGCATAGAATTGACAAGTTTGTCGAAAAAGTCCTCATCCATGGTAGTTCTCTCCCATGAAGAATGAACTAAATCCCATAGGGTTTTCACAGTTCCTGGAGGTGGGTTTGGCCAATTGCCCCATATATTATTCTTGAGCTGAGCACATGAATGCTGTATAAGATTGGCCATGGAAGACAGATAATATTCTCCCTCTTTTGAAACCAGCTCCAAATCCTAATGCTAGTGTATGATGGATGATTATCATGTTGGTAAGTGAGACATCCTTCAGTATACCAAAATCGAGCTCCAGGCATGATTATATTTTCAAGGAAATGTTCATAGTGTGCTGAATTGAACTTGACTTGGATACGTTCTAATGTTCTTTCACCAATGTAAGACATCCGGACCCAACATTTCACACTTATTCGTCCGCTTCTAGTGCATTTGGGCACAAAGTGTGCATCATATTGTCACACACCTGCACGGTAAACGAGAACAGGACCCCTACTCATGGTCTCAGTCATGCAGTCATCAGAGAAAATGACTTTCCTCCAATCAACATCTTCCCAGGAGCTATAATCCATCTCTTTGCTGTGGAAATATCAACACCATAATGACATACTGCATCAGATGCACTAACACAGTTTTTAAAGAGAAATAATTCGCTCGTAAATTCACATCAGCCATTTTGATGCAGGTGTATGATGTATGCCAATCAATTGGTACGCTTCTCTTAGCTGAAACCTGTAGTGACACCAGGCAATGGTCAAAGTAATTAAAAATAAATACATCCATTTTCAATATTTTTGCTATGACCATTTGTCTGTTTGTTTAAAGATTAGACTTCAATAAAATGGAATCTTACCAAAGAACGTGGAACCTAGAAATGCCTGCAGCTGAACAATTTGTAACAAATTAAGGTTCAAAGTATTATCTGCACAGGTCTAAATAAAAAAAAAAAAACACACACACTTGACTCTAGCTAGATTTGAATGCTCATGCTTTACATTTATAAACTGTCAGCCGATCCACTCAGCCTTTGAAACAGATGTGAAACGCTCGTCATTGTGGTAATTCTACCAGCATGAAATCCATATATTTCAACCATTTCTATGTGCTCTAATAATGATTTTCAAAAGAAATGATGCGATGAGTTAAATTGCAATGAATCTTGATGTGTACTGTATCCTAACTACTATATTGTTTGTGTTTCATGATGCAAACACAAGGCTGAAGCTGCAGAGATAACCAGAGTTGTGAATACTGGCATTTCTGAACTTGAGTATGTACAATTTTCTGTTCTTGGACACTAAATTATTTGGGCCGGGCAATCTTTTTGCCTCTCTTTGTACTCAGATATTCCTAGCATTTGCACTGGCTGTAAACTGACCATGTATTCACCAGTTACAGTTTCACAAGTAAAACTGTATTGCTCTGCCATCAGTTGATGACAGGCAACACCACTTTTTGAGATAAATGCAGGGATGTTGTGCTGATGCATTGCTAAGATGTTTGTTGGGAAGTGTGCAAGTCAGAAAAAAATCAGGAGCAGCAAACTGTTCTCGTGCAAGGAGAAAAATTTATAACGTGTTATGTGAAGATATTTAGAAGACTACTAAATGGGAAATGTAATCATGGTATGTTATGAAGCACAATGTAGCACTGTGATTGATTATTATGTAATGGATAAAGCAGTGCTGGTTCAAATTATACCAAATTATTTGATTATTTTTCAAAGTTTGTTGAAGTACAATAAGTGTTCTCACATCAAGATAATATGCCTACTCACGCATTGTAAGGATAAACGTGCAGAAGCTTGCTTTTGAATCAGTCTCCCACTCACTGTATTTCCCAGATTTGTCACCATGGAACTTTTTTTCTGATTCTTAACCACAAAATGTGGAATAAAATCTTCACAGGTTTCTTGCTGCATAAGATTGCAGTGTTATAGTGATGTTTCAGAAGTCTACTCTCTCTTTCCATCTTCTGGCAAATTTCCAGCATTGTTTATGAATCTGTTGAAAAGACAAAGAAAGATGTACTTATAAATTTCAGACTCTCTCTCACAACAGAACAGCTGAAAACTCACAGGAACCAACTGCAGCGTAGAACTTTGTTTTGTAGATTTCTTCAGTGTGTACCACATTGAAAGTTCATTTTTATTGATGATGTGGTTTTTAAACATAATAAAGGTCTATTGTTCACAATTCTTGGAAATTTAATTAATTTTGAACAAGTAATTCCTGCACTATAACAATTTAAATAAAACACTGCATTCCTGTGCTAACCAGCTGTGTAAGCTACTATCACTTAGATAGATCCAGGTAACACATTGCAGCCAGCTCATATCCCTTTATTTGTCGATATAGGTTGTGTTTATTTTCCATTAAATTTCCCATGATGGTGTAATTTTGTAGAGGCTTCTTAGAAAGTCTACCAGATGTAATAGGTAACCTTTTTCTACGTAGATGTTCTTTATTAACATTATAAAATGCTTCTATAAAGTCAATAAAGGTAACAACTGAATAGTGAGATCCTCTATTCCATTCTCCTTCTTTTTTTTTAATTATTTGCTTTAACACAAATGCTGCATCTGCCAAACCTGATTTGTTCTTCACTTAACAGACACCTCAGTCTGTATACTTTTCGCAGTATTATACAAAATCTTATTCTAAAATTTGTCTAGAGTGTTCAGCAGGTTGGTCCTTAATAGTTTTCAGAATTATTCCTATCTTTATGTTTGAATAATGAGATTACATACACTATGTGATCAAAAGTATCTGGACACCTGGCTGAAAATGACTTACAAGTTCGTGACACCCTCCATCAGTAATTCTGGAATTCAGTGTGGTGTTGGCTCACCCTTAGCCTTGATGACAGCTTCCACTCTTGCAGGCATACATTCAATCAGGTGCTGAAAGGTTTCTTGGAGAATGGTAGCCCATTCTTCATGGAGAGCTACACTGAGAAGTATCGATGTCGGTCGAGGAGGCCTGGCACGAAGTTGGTGTTCCAAAACATCCCAAAGGTGTTCTATAGGATTCAGGTCAGGACTCTGTGCAGGCCAGTCCATTACAGTGATCAGAGATGTTATTGTCATGTAACTACTCTGCCACAGGCCGTGCCTTATGAACAGGTGCTTGATCGTGTTGAAAGATGCAATCGCCATCCCGCAATCGCTCTTCAACAGTGGGAAGCAAGAAGGTGCTTAACACTTTCGCTGCGGCATCAGTGCAGGCGCGCAACTCTCCAGTGCGGCCCGGCAATGTGCGGTTGCGGGCTGGTAAGAGTGCGGGCCGGTAACACTGAAACGGCAGGCACCGCTTGGAGACGACGCTCCTAAGCACACCTGAGCTACAGGCTGACATCAAGACCTTGTAAGATCTGTAGGATCATGTTCTATACTGACTTAATGGTGACATCTTAGATGCATTACTTCAAATAAGCTTCGACTGTATTTTGGTCAGGTTGTGAAGTCTGTTTGCTGGTCACAGGCGTCATTCAAATGTTCGTGATTTGTTGATAATGTAACAAAAAATACAGTTCAAACAAGTAACAAATCCACTGCATTCAGGAAAAATTTGGATTCCAAAATGCAAATTCTTAAGAAGGAAAAAAAGTAAACAGGAAACTGGATTCATTTGAAATTATATTTACTTCAAATGTGCATTTTTAAGATTGACTCTGATAGAGGTCGTCAGTTTAGTAGCATGTTTGCTCCTGGTATGAGAGAATTAGCCGTCTACATTTATCATAGATGCTCAGGGGACGCCCGGATGTGTAGATATTAGTAAGCGAAACACATCCTACGTGGAGGCTTCTCTCATGTCTCCCATCACTTCAATTGCGGTGCTATTAAAACAAATTTAGCACAACAAATTCTTTCTCAAAAAGCTGAAGTGAACGCTTTACAACGCAATAAGAAATAAGTCGACTTAACACAAAAGAAAACCTCATTTTCTGAGTAATCGTGAAAAAAAGTTCTAACCTTTCATGTCGTAAAAAGAAACCATGCAATGTCAAAAGAAATAAAAGAAATTGTCTTTGATAATCATAATTTCCCCGATATTATCGCATTTTTGCTACTTATGGGAAACTATACAGCAGTTCAAGCAGTATCCATGTTTGTCTGGTAAGATCGTACACTTGTATGGTGTATCAGTGTGCTTGCCTTGTTCCGCGCTCTTCCCTGCAGTAGCTTCCCACTTTTGCACAACATGTGTTTGTTTGTTTTTTATGTTTCTTGCTCACATTTCGTGGAACGTCCATTGGTGGAAGGAAGCCCTTTATAATGTTCATTCTGTAATCATACGACGTCATTTTATTTCCTGAGTATTTGCTGTACAGGTATTGAGAATTGAAAACTAGCATGTCAATGACATGAAAGAATAGTTTTTTCAACCATCTGATCTTGTTTATCAGTCCCAGACATACACGCATTGTACCTAATCGTAGGCAAAGGTTTTGTGACTATTTGCTGGTGCGCTTTCGTCACTTGCTCCATAACATCTAGATGTTCTGTGGAAATGTAGGAAACCTCTTGTCGATCCTTCCATTTTCCAATCAAAACTCCATTAGAATACCGCGCAATTGTCTCTCCCCTCCCAAGTTTTGCCAATACAACGCCTTCGGTGGTATATTTCCTGTTTAATTTCAGAGTTCCTGTGGAAAGTGTTTTTAGGTTCAACATAGTTGTAGCTAAATGAAAACTGTTATAATAATTGTTCAAATAAATGTGATGACCAACATGCAGCTTTTCTGCCATCAAATGCAAAACGACCTTTTCCCCCCCATATCTCCACTACTTCCCGTGTACACAGCGCACTTATTTATGAAACCGTCTGGATTATTGAGCATGTGCATCTTAATGCCATATTTATTAGGTACGTTTGCTTTTTATGTATTGTCTAAATGACAATCTTCCCCTCCAAAGAATCATTGATTTATCTATTGATAAATCTCTTCCCAGGTAATACACTTGAGACATTCTTGTGTTAAAATAATCCGATGTAGATCGTATCTTATATCAACGATCGTCTGGTTTTGGGTTTTCTGGAAGTGGATTTTTTGCAAAATGCAGAGAGTGTAATACGATCAAATAGCGGTCTCTGCTGATACTCATCACTATTCCTCTATTCTCAAACAGCGGTTCTATCTTCCAGTAGTCTTGTAATCGTAGATATTTAACGTTACCCATATGTAACGAAACTCCCAGGAAAACTAGTAATTTGCCAATACTTAGAGGTTTCCATTTACAGATCCTAGATCCCTCTTTTGTATTTTTGCTCAGCAATATGTTGACTGCGTTATCGTTCGTTTCGTCAACTACAAGTTGCAATAATTAGTCTGTTAGCAATAATCTGAAGAAATCTGTAGGAGAATTACCAGCAGGATGAATTTGCAAAACTTCTTCCTTTGTAAATGGGTGATACTGCATATTATGTGGTTCTTTATGCCAGGACTCACCTGGATTATCTTCGTGTGACAGGTCGGGCTCTTTTTCATTGTCAAATGATCCATAACATCAGATTCAGAACTGTCATGAAACAGATGTGAAAGCTGTGCTTCCATGCTATCATCACTCTGCAATTCTTCTGCAGCCTCTAAATGACAATCTCCGTGGTATGCCTCGTCCTCACTACACAGAAAATAACTGTCGTCTAGTACCCTAAGTAACTGTTCTTCTGTCAGTTCAACACTTTTCCTGCTCCTTTTCACATTGGAAGGTCCAGATATCTGTTCATTATCCACCATTATGAACAATATACGTTCGATAACTGACCACAAAAAACAAAAATTTACACGCCTTGATGCTAGCTTAGGTGCAGCAACTAGACTGAGTAATCCGACAGTGAGTGCGGACGCTTATAAGCATCAGCCACACTGGCTCCTGGCTTGTTGTGACACTTATAAGCTTCAGCCGCAGCGAAAGTGTTAAAACAGCAATGTAGGCCTGTGCTGTGATAGTGCCATGCAAAACAAGGGGTGCAAGCCCCCTCCACGAAAAACACGACCACACCATAACACCACCGGCTCTGAATTTTACTGTTGGCACTACACACAGTGGCAGATGACGTTCACCAGACATTCACCACACCCACACCCTGCCATCGAATCGCCACATAGTTTACCATGATTCGTCACGCCCAAAATGTTTTTCCACCGTTAAATCGTCCAATGTTTACGCTCCTTACACCAAGTGAGAGGCGTCATTTGGCATTTACCAGTGTGATGTGTGGCTTATGAGCGGCCGCTCGACCATAAAATCCAAGTTTTCTCACCTCCCGTCTGTCATAGTACCTGCAGTGGATCCTGATGCAGTTTGGAATTCCTGTGTGGTGGTCTGGATAGATGACTGCCTATTACACATTACGACCTTCTTCAACTGTCTGCAGTCTCTGTCAGTCAACAGACGAAGTTGGTCTGTACACTTTTGTGCTGTACATGCCCCTTCACATTTCCACTTCACTATCACATGGGAAACAGAGGACCTAGGGAAGTTCAGGAGTGTGGAAATCCCGTGTACAGATATATGACACAAGTGACACTCAATCACCTGACCATGTTCGAACTCCATGAGTTCTGCAGAGCACCCCATTCTGCTCTCTCACAATGTCTAATGACTACTGAGGTCGCTGATATGCAGTTCCTGGCAGTGGGTGGCAGTGCAATGCACCTAATATGAAAAACGTATGGTTTTGGGGGTGTTCGGATGCTTTTGATCACATAGTGTATGTATGTCGCCACGCTTTTGATACCACCAGTTTTTCCAACTCATGTTGTAGAGCTGTAAAAAGCGGAAAGGCAAGGGAAAACTGATGTACTTAAAAATTAATTATTTATGCATGGCTTTTTTAAAACAAGTTTTCATGGTGTTTTTTCAGTTATTCTCTATCCACATCATCCAGTGTGTTCATGTAGTTTTGTATTGTTATAATGGAAAACATGAACACAGATGAGTGGAATTTTATCAGCTTTAAAGTTAGAAAGAGACACTGTGGCTGGCCAGTACTTACCTTCAGTATTTGAAATTTTAGTACTGCCAGTAGACACTTTTAAAATAGAAATCACTAAGATGGTATATTGGTAAGCACACTGCCAGCTTCAGTCCAGAGACAATATAATGACAGGCTGAGAAACAAAAGTGGGACAGAGGAGGAGAAATGGGAATTGAAATGAATAGTCCATTTAAAAACTTAAGTGAAGATGGTGGAAGAGGAGGGAGGGGGGCAAAAGGAGTGGTGGAAAGGAATAGTGTACATAAAAAGTAAATAAAGATCTGTATAAAATGCCATGAAGTGAACATGTATAAATTGGTAAACAGTATGCAAAGTTTCAAATGTTGCTTCATCTTTTATGTTGTGGGATTTACTAGTGGAGGAGCTGGAGTAAGCTATTGGTCCTGAATGGAGTGGGATTTACATCAGGAACAATTGAAGGGATTAAATCACCAAGAAAGTCACTCGGTAGAAGGAAGAACTGTAGTAACAGATGGATTATAAGAGCAGAATAACTAGGGATAATGGTCTGGTCTGGGAATGTCATATGGTTTAAAAGGGATGTCAGAGGTCAACGTAGGACTACAGTGAGTGATGTGGGGATGATATGAGGAGGAGAGGATCTCATTTCAGGTTCTAACTCAAGAAAGTCTTAGCCTTGGTGGAGTAAAATATCGAGGTGTCCAAGCTCTGGTTGGTACCAGATGACAAGGGGATGCTTCTGAGTCTTTTGTGAGTGGGAGCTCCATTAGCCAGAGTATGAGAGGGTGATAATGCCCAGCAGATTTCGTTTGCAGAGGAAAGAGAGAGAGAGAGGAAAGCAGAGGTGAAGTTATTGATGTATGTGTTGAGGAATTCATTGGTGGAGCAGGTATGTTGGCTGTGAATGCCCAGACCGTAGGGAAGAGAGTATTTGATGTGGAAGAGATGGGAACAGTCAAAATCCAGGTATTGTTTCTTATTGGAAGGTTTTATGTGGACCGAGGTATGGATGTGAGCTTTAATGAGATGGCGCTCAATATTTGGGTTTTGAAGAGGAACATGTGAATTTGAGTTGAGATAAGGAATTAATTTGTTGCAGTAAGTGAAGCAGCTCATTTTCATCATGAGTCCACCCCACAAAGATATCATTGATAAATCTGTACTAAGTCAAAGAGGACTAGCTTCTGGGTCAGTTCTTCTTCTAAGTGGCCCATGGAAATGTGTTAGCGTAGGACAGGACCATTCTAATTCCAATAGTGGCTGCTCTGATTTGTTTTTCGTAAACTGCCAGCCACTAAATGCAGAATATGGGTTTCGCAAAAGTGATCTAATTATGCCAATACTTGTGTAGGTGTACCTTGCATCCAAAATACTAACAAAATTGTAAGAGAAATTTCAACTCCCATGACTACTTTTTTGTCTTTTGAAGGGTGTTTCTTGAGCTCACTACTTCACATGCCATAAAGAAAAAGAAATTTGCCTTTTCATGCTGCAAGATGCTTAGAGTATGCTTAATCCCTTATATTTGTTTCATAAATGAAAACAGTTGTAAATTTTCTTGTTAAATAATAATAAATAGATAGATAATTCATTTTCACTTTACAGATCAAAGGCTCTTTCACAAGCAAACGAGGACAGGAAAACTTCAACCCCTACAGCCAAGGAAACGTGTGTTCAAACTGCCTATACGTTCTCTGTGGCCCAGTGCCACCTAGCTTAATTGGTAAGTCCTTTAACATGAATTATGATTCCATTATCTCCAGCAGCATTAATTGAAATGCCCTGATGGTATACATATTAATATTTGGCTGCTACTAATGGCCGTTAGAATGTTCTGAGATAGAAGTGACAAATATTGAAGAAAGAAAGGGTGGGGGGCACATATTGAAGGGTGAGAGTAATTTTGATCTTCACACATAGTGTGTTTGCGGTATAGCAGTAGACAATCTCATGAAGTCCACTATTACATTATGTGATTATTAAAGATTAGCTGTACACAAAGGTTAATTGCAGACAGCGGCAGGGTCAGGCATTTCTGGGTGAAAAGTAATATGGATATGGCTACACAGTTGTTCCTGTGTGGTTTAATAATAGGTATGATGAGTTGACTAATGCTGAGAAGATTCCTGATTCATTATAAGTTGCCTAATGTGTTGGGACTTCGATCTTCGTACACAGTCAAAACTATCACAGAGAAGGGACTTGTTCATATTTAGGAGCTCCAGTTCTAGGCAGGCGATGGAGTAATTAGCAAAGAAATAAGAGGCAGTTTAGTTTGCATACAGTATATTTGCCAGGATGAAGAAAATAAACTTCATGAAGGCTCCACCATGATTCATTAACAACATTGGAAAGTTACTCTGAAAGCAGAGAGCAGCAAGGCAAATTCAAAGCAGACTTCCATTCTGAATAAATAAATAAAATAATCTACAAATTCAAAACACAAGCCAAGACAGCTGTGAAAGATGCATTCAGTAAAACTTTGAACAAGATATTACCAACAGATTGGCCAGAACTTTTGAAGTTTAAGTCCTGCTTAAAATTGGTGAGTGGAGGAAAATCAGTTGCCCAGATTCTAACTGAACATGATGGTACCAAAATGAAACATGATAAATGGAGACAGAATAATTCAATTATCCCTTCCAAAATTAAATCACCAAGAAAGTCACTTGGTAGAAGGAAGAACTGTAGTAACAAATGGGTTATAAGAGCAGAATAACTAGCTGTTTTTGTAGAATGAGTCAGCTGTCAGGTGCTTCCGTAGACCTACAGATTAGCCTCACTAGTGTTAATTTATTGTAGAGTTATGGGACCCCTTTTCTTCTATGGCAGCAATTTTTAGCTGAGAATCTCCTCAGTGGAAATAAACATGAATTCTGCAGCTGATGATAAAGTGATACTCAACATGCTCAATTTGATTTCAATACACAGATGATTTTGGAAGCGGAGTTGAGGTGGCTGGCATGTTTCTTTGCTCGCTTAAAACCATTAGTACAGTTCTGTCAGTTAATGGGAGGACATGACCATAAATGTGCCGTGTTCCTCAGGAAAGCGTTGTGAGGTTGTGGTTGCAGTCAGATTCTTTCCTTTGGCACTAGAGAGAGAGAGAGAGAGAGAGAGAGAGAGAGAGAGAGAGCGCTAACATGATCCTTTTTGGAATTACACTACTGGCCATTAAAATTGCTACACCAAGAAGAAATGCAGATGATAAACGGGTATTCATTGGACAAATATATTATACTAGAACTGACATGTGATTACATTTTCACACAATTTGGATACATAGATCCTGAGAAATCAGTACCCAGAAAAAACCACCTCTGGCTGTAATAATGGCCTTGATACGCCTGGGCATTGAGTCAAACAGAGCTTGGGTGGTGTGTACAGGTACAGCTGCCCATGCAGCTTCAACACGATACCACAGTTCATCAAGAGTAGTGACTGGCGTATTGTGATGAGCCAGTTGCTCGGCCAGCATTGACCAGACGTTTTCAGTTGGTGAGAGATGTGGAGAATGTGCTGGCCAGGGCAGCAGTCGAACATTTTCTGTATCCAGAAAGGCCCGTACAGGACCTGCAACATGCAGTCATGCATTATCCTGCTGAAATGTAGGGTTTTGCAGGGATCGAATGAAGGGTAGGGCCACGGGTTGTAACATACCTGAAATGTAACGTCCACTGTTCAAAGTGCCGTCAATGCGAACAAGAGTTGGTTGAGACATGTAACCAGTGACGCCCCGTACTAACACGCCAGGTGATACACCAGTATCGCGATGACAAATACACACTTCCAATGTGCGTTCACCGTGATGTCGCCAAACAAGGGTGCGACCATCATGATGCTGTAAGCAGAACCTGGATTCATCCGAAAAAATGACGTTTTGCCATTTGTGCACCCAGGTTCGTCATTGACTACACCATCGCAGGCGCTCCTGTCTGTGATGCAGCATCGAGGGTAACCGCAGGCATGGTCTCCAAGCTGATAGTCCATGCTGCTTCAAACGTTGTCGAACTGTTCATGCAGATGGTTGTTGTCTTGTAAATGTCCCCATCTGTTGACTCAGGGATCAAGACGTAGTTGCACGACCCATTACAGCCATACAGATAAGATGCCTGTCATCTCAACTGCTAGTGATACGAGCCCATTGGGATCCAGCACGGCGTTCCATATTACCCTCCTGAACCCACCGATTCCATATTCTGCTTACAGTCATTGGATCTCAACCAACGCGAGCAGCAATGTCGCGATACGATAAACGGCAATCGCGATAGGCTACAATCCGACCTTTATCAAAGTTCGAAACGTGATGGTACACATTTCTCCTCCTTACACGAGGCATCACAACGACGTTTCACCAGGCAATGCCGGTCAACTGCTGTTTGTGTATGAGAAATCGGTTGGAAACTTTCCTCATGTCAGCACGTTGTAGGTGTCGCCACCGGCGCCAACCTTTTGTGAATGCTCTGAAAAACTAATCGTTTGCATATCACAGCATCTTCTTCCTGTCGGTTAAATTTCGTGTCTCTAGCATGTCATCTTCGTGGTGTAGCAATTTTAATGGCCAGTAGAGTATTTTAATGCTGGAAAAAAAGGGAGGAAGTTTTAGCTGCTCCTATCATTTAGTAACACGAAATGTTGGTGTACCAATTCAAGATCACATCCACAGACTGCACGAATTTGGAGAAATTGATCTAAACAAGCAAAATGACAGCAAATTAAATCAGATTTGTCATTTTATTACCTCAGTCATGGAGGACTGACATGTGGTGTTATCCCCCTCATCTTATCCCAATGCAAACAGAACTGTCAAATTTTAAGGATGACACCCTTGTTTCTTTTATAGGGGCAGGGGAGGTGGGCCCTCTTCCTGAGCTTGGTAGGCACAGAATAGAAGCCAGGTTCCCGTGTAGGTATACTTGGTAAGGATCCTCACACCACTTTTTCTTAATGGAAGCTGCCAAACAATCCCCCAGTACAGTGGTTTTTTTGGGTGTATTCTGGTTGCCCGTGGAGGACAGAACTTTCTAAATGAACCATCCACCATCTTAGTATTCCCTTAAATAATTGACCGTGGGATGTTAACTATTCAGAAGCTAGAATATAGGTGCCCAGTCTATGATACAAGCGCGTGAGTTGATTATCAGCATGATTGCAGGTAGAGTGCAGCCCTTTTATGCACTGTGGCACTGGAAGGGGGAAGGTGAAGGCCCTCTCGTACCAACAGCCTTTTATTCACAGGAAAATCTTCAGCACTCATTTTGACACCGGTCTGTATGGATCTGGGGTCATCCTGGATAGACTGGAACAAAGTAAAACCAGCCCCTCCCCCCCATCCCCCCCCCCAAAAAAAAAAAAAAATATCAGGGAATTTACCTGTGAGCTCTAACACCAGAGACTAGTGCTCCACCCACCAGACCACCATGCCTCATTAGTTCACCAGTTCATCAACATAATAAGATGGCTAGTTGAATTATAATCCTTTCAATTGGCATGAAATTTACATATACATTTATGTGAATTCTTAACCAAGCAGTTAATCAAAATTTTAACGCAAGTGATCTGTTCGCAAAGCCATACATTACTCATTTGTTGGAACTGTTATTTGCCATTCACACTTTGTTCTTCACACTTATCAAAGAAATAATGCTTCACAGCTTGATGGACCATTACTGCTCATTGTTTGTAAATCTTTCTGGCTGTACGCAGATGACAGTTGTATACAGAGGGTGAATGCTGTTAGAAATTGTTACGAAATGTCTGGAGCCTTGCAGAGCATCAGCACTTGATGTAAGTCAGGGGCATACAGACTCGTTAGTACCGTAGCATGCATACCACTCACTGTCAATATGTAAGGGCCACCGGAGGGGTTGGGTTGGGGAGTGGCGGGGAGTAAGAAAGAAAAATTGTATCCCAAAATATTTACTTTACTGAAATTTTATACTGTTCCTATATTGTTATTGGCTGATAATCATGAAGTAAACGCTTATGGGTCCACAGAAATACATAAAATTTTGCACCTTTGTTGCAGAAAGCGTACTGACACAAAGTGTGTACTGTGGAATACGCAAATCACTGATGACTAATCAATGTCATTCTCAGCAGACCCACGTGCAGCACCTGTTATCACAACTACATTGTTCATAAATGATGTGCTGAGAGACAAGTTATTATTCTGAATTGGCATCCCTATGGCCGAATGCCTGGCATAGCACAACAGCACTACATTTTACATGGGCTGACCTGACCTTTCCGGGAGGGAATGAAAGATAAGTAAAAAATGTACAAGAACTAATCGGTGTGGGCTGCCATCAGATCGATGATGGGCCATAAGTGACCTCCAGGCCTTGGTCTGTGCATCCCTAATGTAAAGACTAACTGACAATAAATGTAGTGTAAAGTGCATATGTAGACCAGAAGACCCATTATTGTTTGACTGCAAGGAGGCAAACAGTCCTACTTCCAAGTATAAAGGAGCCAGAAAAATCTTAGGGAAAGATATACACTCATAAAGACATCATTTACAAAACTTTCAAAGCACTCTGAGTCGATCTTGTCATCTAAATGAAATTTAACCTCCCAGGAAGAGCTCTGACAGAAATGGTGACACTTTCAAATCGTTTGCCACAAAATTCAATGATTTCTGGCACAATCACTGCAAGCTGTGCTCCTAACCAAATACGAATGCTTTAGATTTACTTGTGCAGACACTGCATACACCATGAACAGGCATTACCTTCTTTTTTTCCTTAGTTCTGTATGTGGAAGGAATGGCAGGTAAACGCGACAGATGCCGATCATCTGGCTGAAGTAGACGAAGTGTTGTCCACGGTTGGTGCTGTGGAATATCTTGACTAGATTCTTCACCTTGTTGCAGCACAGCCACTTTCTGCTGCGGAGGTGTATGTGTGGGAAGACGTGGTGTGGGTTCTACAGCAGCAAGGTGAGCACCAAGTCGAGAATATTTACTTAAAAAAACCATTATTTATTATTTGTTGCCTCCCAAACAGAATGTCAATGGCAGTGGGCAGACGGCAGTGGCTGTTGGTGGGCAATACCGTTGCTGGTGCAAGTTGTGTCACCTCCTCGGCACAGTGTGGCTAGGTGGCGGGACTGGTGTGCCACATCTGTGGCCCGTGGCAGCTGAGAGGCCCCATATTAAACCTGGGATGTCCGGAGGTTGACTGGAGTGTCAGGCAGTGACACCCATTGGATGATCCCACATCAGAAAATTCAGTTTGAAGTCAGGAACTACCAAAGCTGATGGCTCGCAGATCAGCGAGTGACACTTCTCTGTTAGGATGGAGTAGCTGGGCTGTACAGTCGACTCTTAACTGGCGCTGAGACTGCACATGTGAATGGGCAACACAGAAGGAATGCAGAGCTGGGAGAATTGACATTCCCTCTGACTGGGTGCATTATGACAGGAGCTAGGCTCCCATCATGTAGCCAGCTGTGGAAACCCGACATTTTCCTGCACTGTGTAGCAACACAGTCACACACTGATGGCAGATTGTTGGATTGCAGGTGCTGCACAGAATATTGCAGTACCCACCCACAGAATTAAGTCAGTGGCTGGCTCTCATCTTGCTTGTCTGGTTGAAAAAGCCTCCCTGAAATTCATGATGCAACACTCCCAATGGGTAGAAGGTCATTAAAAAGGTTGTTAATGCTGTGTGACAGGGTGATTCAGCTGTCTCTACCATTGTAGTTTTATGCAACCTGCAATGTTCTATCTTGTCTCCATTAACAGCAGACGAGATTTTCATATTCTTCCCCCTGCTATGCACAAACTGTTAGTCCGGCAGAGAAAATGAACAGGATCTTTTTGTAGTAAATTTAATGTAGCTAAATTTTGTAGTGGAATATGTCTTCCCTAGAGTCTGTAGTTTTTGAGAGGTTCAAGAAAAACATAACAAAAGTTACCTGCAAATGCACCCCAACTCCCACACACAATCCCCGCTGGTCAGAATATCTAGGATGTTGTTCGTGCCACTCCCTCCTAAGACTGTACAAAAATTTGCGACTGCCCAGATTATTTCCCACATTTGAATTTTTGTTCTTCACTGACTGGATTTATTACACCACTGGCTTAGTTGAGAACTTGAAAATTGTAAAACTGATGTTTGCGTAAACTTTAGCTAACAATTTTGTGACTTAACAGCATAAACTAAACAATTATGTTGTCTTAATTGTCAGGAATTCTGACTGCAAAACTACTGTGCTTGTATTATAAGGGTTAAGTTTGATCAAATTGTCAAAGTAATTAGTTTTAGTGTACAGTTTACAAAAGTCATTTTTCCTTCATTACCCTCATGGGCACATTAAAATTAATAATGTCAATGAAATAGCCAGCTGTGCTGGTAGTGTAATAGCCCAGTCAAGAGAGACCAAAAAAAGCTGAATATCAGGAATAGTTCCTGTAGTTGTAAATTTTTGTAGAGTAATAGGAGGGAGTGCCACAAACAACATACTAGAAATTCTGACTGGTGAGGGATGTGTGTGGGGGTGGAGGTACGTTTGAAAGTCACTTTTATATGTTTTTTCTTGAATAACTTGAAAACCATGGCCTCCAGTGAAAATGTATCCTGGTACAAAATTTAACTACATCAATTTTCTTACAAAATAAGGTCCTATTTATTTTTTCTGTAGGACTAATAGTCACCACGTAGTGAGTGAGTGTGTATGAAAATCTCGCACGTCACTAATGAAAATTGCATATAACATTGCTGGCTGCATAAAATGAGATTGATAGGGACAGCTGAATCACCCTGTATAGTTGGCTTCTTGAAGGCTGAATGGTGTTATTTGAAAGTCCAGTGTAAGACATTCTCTCAGACAGTTAGTAGAGGGGTTGAATGGTACATATGGTAGATAGCAGATACCATTAATGGCACAGAAGCTCTTGAAAACACAGGATCGGAATTTTGACATCCAGAAGGCTTTCTATCTAGAATGTGTGACCTAATAGCGTAGTCATGGCTTCCACTGAGGTGGAGCGGACATTTGGATCACATATGGTTAGGGTGACAATGCGTTCAGCACTGTCATCGATATAAATGACCGGAATGTGAACACAAAGTCCACATGGAGGTGATCTGAGGGACCCTGAGGTGATGGCCAAGACAGAAACTGCTGACAGGATGCTGGCTGGGATGTGGTGTACACTTTGATGATGTCCTAGTTCATTCTGTGCCACTACATACTACATTGTTAGACTTAAAGTCTCTGGTGCCGTACCAATGTCCCTGATGGCGCATATTTCCCTGATGGAGGAGTGTTAAGAAGTCTGATGAAAGACTTTGTAGATTGACCACACAGTCACCTTCTGTGTACCCGAGGCTGATGGCAGATGGAGAACATGCTTTCGGCCTCCCGTTGTTTTGGTTAGAATTTTTCAGACCAGTTGTTGATTCCGCAGCCTGCAACTCTATCGGGGTAGATCTGTGAGGGCAGTGGGGGTAGCTTCTCCAATGTAACAGCAGTGCTGTGAAGAGGAGTCTAAGGATTCATCTTGTCTTCTACATTGGCACTGCATAGTGAGGATTGAAATGAAATTCTTTGTTGGTAGTTACAGTAGAAGAGAGCCCAGCATTGTAATCATTGGGCATTTAGCATTATGGAATGTGGCAGTCGGGGGCAAAGAATCAAACAAGGAGATTATGATTAGTGACTAGTTTGAATGAAGTGCCAGAAAGATGTTCGTGGAATTTTTGCATGCCAAAAGCAATAGGGAGAACACTCTCCTCTCTCTGTGAGTAGTTGGTTTGGGCTGATAATGCTTTTAACACAAAAGAAACTGGTCGCTCAGATTCACGTGACGGATGATGGAGTATCGCTACACCAATTACTTGCTGATACATGTCAGATGCCACAATACGGGGCAACCGGAAATGAAGTCAGTGAAGTCATGTATTCGGATCAAGTAATGACTGAGGTTAGAGAAAGCACTATTGTATTCCAAAGTTTGCTCAAAAGACACACTACAGCAATGCGGAGCTTAAGCGATGGTTTGGCAGCTACAGCTTCATTGACTGTGAAATAATTTAACTTGCCGAGTACTGCCTGTAGTTCATGAAGATTCCAAGGTGTAGGAAGGTTGTGAATAGCTTGGAGGTCGCACATGGTTCTTGACCATGATTTGCCCTGGAATTGATCTTCATACTGTAAAAAAAATCAGCTTGTGAAAGTTGCTACACTGGTCCTTTGTTGTAGCAAAGACGTTGTAAATGATTTCCTAGATCTGTTGTCATCACAATTATATTGTCTAAATAGTTAAACTAATTAAAAGTATTGCCTATATGTTGTTCCAGGAATTGCTGGAAAAAAAGAGTCCACTGGACACACGAAATTGCAATCTGCAGTATTAATATAGCACGAATAAGCTGATAGTGATCATAATTACATGGTATTCTGCATGAAGGGGAAGCTGCAGTTGATGAGTAATTTTTTTTTTTTTTTGAAGAGGTATTGAACATTCAAAATTTTCCTGTTACTTAAATTAGCATAAAAGAAAATTCTTGAATTTCTTTAAATGCAGATACAGGCTTCCGGCATTGGACGGAAGTGGGAATTATGGAACTTCTTTAATGGAATGTGTTTTTCAGTTTTGTAAGTTGCACAAAAGAGAACTTGAGGTTATAGTGTGATATAGAACTTTTGAGACTGATGAAATTTCAGCACAAGTTGGTGAAACCATAATTTGACAAAATCTGGCACACACTTTCATTAAAGGTCAGAGAGAGAGAGAGAGAGAGAGAGAGAGAGAGAGAGAGAGAGAGAGATAACAATAATGATTGCTATTTAATCCCCTGTATTTCGGAGGTGATGGTTCAGAGATCGTATGTTATACCATGTTTCAGTACATAATAAGTGAAATTTCTTGGAAAGTTCCCAGCTAGCTCTGACAGAACTTCAGCAGCTGTAAAAGTCCATTATTCAGACATCAAATTATGATTTTGTACAATGCAACCATGTCATTATAGAAATAAATGTTATGTTACTCATGCCTGATGTTATATAACATTCATTATGAGAAAAATTATGGTCATTTGTTTATTTGTAGATCGACGAGGAATTGTGACTCCAGAGTATGCAGCAGAACAGATGAAGGTCATTGAAGACAGAGATACTGTTGTAAACAGCAACAAAACTTATGGCAGTGTGAAAGCCATTCAGACATCAGTGAGTGACAACTATCATACTTATTTTAGTTGTATTGTTGACGTATGATGAAGTGTTCAATCTTGTTTCAGCATTTTGGAATACTTCTGGTTATTGTTGTTGTTTGCCACATTTTTGCTCCCTTCACCCCTATCTACACTATCCCTTCTCTTCTCACTTCTATTTATTTGCACGGACCACTGAAAGTCACCCTTCAGGCAGAGTAAAGAACTAGTAATTGAGTACTAGCAGTTGTTGAGTATTTGCAGTTGTTGTGATAATAACCAGTTACCTGTGTTGGGAAAATTATTTTTCTAATTGCCAACACTGTGTGCCTTCTCTCCACAACAGTTACAAATGTTGGATACCATTATTCTTACATTTCCAGGAATAATGTTAACTGACATTGAGGTAATAATATTATAATGTATGGCTCACTGTTCATTGTGATCTACATTAAATTAATCACTAACAAAACTGTGAATATTTCACAGCTCTTATTTCAGTTCTCCATGCTGTTACTGCTACATGAAGACATTGCCGTCTGTTGATTTCTTTCAGTGTCATGGTTAAAGAGAGCATCAAATGCTACTTAAGTCAGATAAAGTTTTAATTTAATGTTATATTCATGTGTGGGTTCTCAGTACATTTCATGAGTGTTTTTGTTGTTGTTGTTGTTGTTGCTGTCTTCAGTCTGAATATTGGTTTGATGTAGCTCTCCGTGCTAGTCTGTCCTGTGCATGCCTCTTCATGTCTGCATGAGTGCCACAACGTACCTCCATTTGAATCTGCTTACTGTGTTCGTGCCTTGGTCTCCCTCTACAATTTTTACTCCCCACACTGCCCTCTAGTGGCATGTTGACAATTCCTTAATGGCTCAGAATGTGTCCATGTCAAGTTGTGTGATAAATTTCTTTTCTTTGCAGTTTGATTCAGTACCTCCTTATTAGTTAAACAGCCTACCCATCTGATCTTTAGCTTTATTCTGTAGCACAACATTTCAAAATATTGTATTATTTTTTCTGAACTGCTTATCACTCACATTCCATATCTGTACAAGGCTACAGTTCAGAGAAATAGCATCAGAAAAGATTTCCTAACAATTAAATTGGTATTAGATGCTGAAGCAATGCTTTTATTTCTACTGCCAATCAGCATTTTATAACTTCTCTACTTCACCCATCATCAATTTTTTTTATTTTTTTATTTTTATTTTATTTTTTTTATTATTATTTTTTTTTTTATTGCCAGCACTGCAACACTAATCTACTACTCACAGTTTCACATTTCCTAATCTAATTGCCTCATCCTGTTGTTGTTGTGGTCTTCAGTCCTGCGACTGGTTTGATGCAGCTCTCCATGCTACTCTATCCTGTGCAAGCTTCTTCATCTCCCAGTACCTAGTGCAACCTACATCCTTCTGAATCTGCTTAGTGTATTCATCTCTTGGTCTCCCTCTACAATTTTTACCCTCCACACTGCCCTCCAATACTAAATTGGTGATCCCTTGATGCCTCAGAACATGTCCTACCAACCGGTCCCTTCCTCTTGTCAAGTTGTGCCACAAACTCCTCCTCTCCCCAATTCTATTCAATACCTCCTAATTAGTTATGTGATCTACCCATCTAATCTTCAGCATTCTTCTGTAGCACCACATTTCGAAAGCTTCTATTCTCTTCTTGTCTACACTATTTATTGTCCACGTTTCACTGCCATACATGGCTACACTCCATACAAATACTTTCAGAAACGACTTCCCGACACTTAAATCTATACTCGATGTTAACAAATTTCTCTTCTTCAGAAACACTTTCCTTGCCATTGCCAGTCTACATTTGATATCATCTCTACTTCGACTATCATCAGTTATTTTGCTCCCTAAATAGCAAAACTCCTTTACTACTTTAAGTGTCTCATTTCCCAATCTAATTCCTTCAGCACCACCCAACTTATTTCGACTACATTCCATTATCCTCGTTTTGCTTTTGTTGATGTTCGTCTTATATCCTCCTTTCAACAACTGTCCATTCCATTCAACTGCTCTTCCAAGTCCTTTGCTGTCTCTGACAGAATGACAATGTCATCAGCGAACCTCAACGTTTTTATTTCTTCTCCATGGACTTTAATACGTACTGCGAATTTCTCCAAAGGTCTCTTTAATTTTCCTGTAAGCAGTATCTATCTTACCCCTAGTGAGATAAGCCTCTACATCCTTACATTTGTCCTCTAGCCATCCCTGCTTAGCCATTTTGCACTTCCTGTCGATCTCATTTTTGAGACGTTTGTATTCCTTTTTGCCTGCTTCATTTACTGCATTTTTATATTTCTCCTTTCATCAATTAAATTCAATATTTCTTCTGTTATCATCACTACTTGATATAATTTGATCACAATCCATTGCCATCGTTTTACTTTTGTTGATGTTCATCTTATAATGTCTTTTCTAGATACTATCCATTCCATTCATGTGTTCTTCCAGTATATTCCTTTTCCATCTCTTGACAGAATGACAGTCATTGGCAAAGCTTAACATTTTCATATCTTCTTCCTGAACTTTTAATTCCATTTCATAATTTCTCCTTGGATTCGTTTCTGCCTGCTCAGGTGGGATTATACCAGGCATGGTATTCACCTTAACAGGAAAAGGAAGGGTAAATTGGTTGGGAAAATAGCAGGAAAGTTAAAGGGGGAAGGCACTGTCATGAGTGATAAAATACCAGTGGTTTTAGGGTTCAGAAAAGACCTTTTTAGGGTAGGGAGGAGAGAAAGAAACAAAGTCTTAAGAGAGGTTAGGCTTGAGACAAACCTTCAGTTTGAGAAAGAAACCAAGAAACATAATTCTACCTTATTACATCAGCATAAACAGCTGTTTGTTAAGTATTTTCAGTAGTCATTAGAAATTTCAACTCTACCCAATTTTAATTCAGTCAATGTGAAATGTCATCTATCTTTATTGCATCAAAATATTTGAGGACTGAGAAATAAAATTAATGAATTAATTATCTGCATAGATGAATTAGTCCTCAAATCCAGGTGACATAATCTGCCTCTCTGAACATCATCACTGGTACAGATCTTTTTAATTGTTACAGGATTTAGGTTAGCATCTCACTTTTGTAGAGCAGAGATGGAGAAAGGGGGAGTTGCCACATTCATCAGGGACCATCATAAATTTAAGAAAATAGACAGTCATAAATTTTGCCTAGAACAGCATTTGGAAGCAAGTGCAATAGAAGTAAAATTTCACAAAAAATTCTTCATAATATTAAGTGTATATCAAACACCTGCAGGTAACTTCAATCTGTTCGTAAACCACCTCGAAGCTGTACTGGCCCATTTAACAACCAAAAACAGAGATAGTGGTTGCTGGTGACTTCAATGTAGATTTCCTTAAAGACTCTCGCAGTAAGAACTTATCTGAGTTAGTAACACTATCATTCAACCTAATTCCCACTGTAAAGTTCCCCACTAGAGTAGCCAGTTGCTCACAAACAGCCACCATCTTTATAGAAAAGTCCAATGAACAAAATTATATTACAAAACCAGTAGTCAATGGCCTCTCAGATCATGACATGCAGTTCCTTCGGTTAAATGTTAATACTGAACAGGGTATAAAATCTGTTAAATCTGAGCTCAAGAGGGTAATCAATAAGCCAAAAATGGATTATTTTAGGACACTCCTCAGGGACATTCAGTGGAGTGATGTTTACAGTGCTCATTGGCATGAATGAAAAATATAACATTTTTGTGAATAAAGTGCTTACCTTATTTGAACACTGTTTTCCCCCAAACTAACCAAGATTAGAGCAAAGTCTACAAAGAAGCCATGGATTACTCAAGGAATAGAGGTATCTTGTAAAACAAAAAGAAAACTGTATCCGTCAATCTGAAACAGTTCTGATGTTGATGCTATAGCACATTGCAAGAACTTTTTAACGAACATTTTATAACTGTTACTGAAAAGATGGGATTGTCATGTTCTGTAGATGCTGCTATGGAATACCTCAGACCAGACATTTCAAGAAACTTCCATAATATGAATTTGACCCCCACTATCCCAGCAGAAGTAATGTCCATCATAAAATCTTTAAAATCAAAAACATCTAGTGGATATGATGAAATATCAACAAAGTTAATTAAATAATGTGATTCTAACTTAAGTAACATATTAAGCTATCTATGTAACCAGTTGTTTAGCAGTGGAATATTTCCTGAATGGGTGAAATATGCTGAAGTAAGCCATTGTTTAAGAAGTCTTAGAAAGATCGGCTAATAAAATATTTGTGGACGTTAATCATTGGTTCCTAGTCAATTCTTTGTTACTAAACTTTGAAAAAACACACTACATGCAGCTCAGAACTTGTAAGGGGTGTCCCACGAGTATATGCCTAACATACAATGACAAGCAGATAGAATAAGTGGACAGTGTTAAATTCTTGGGATTGCAGCTTGATAATAAATTCAACTGGGAGGAGCAACCACAGAACTGCTGAAGCGTCTTAACAAATCTCTATTTGCAATGCGAATGGTCAGACATAGGGGATATAAAAATGAAAGAGCTGGCTTACTATGCTTACTTTCATTCCATAATGTCGTACGGGCTTATTTTTTGGGCTAATTCATAAAGTCAAGCTAAAGTTTTCCTGACACAAAAACATGCTATAAGAGTTGTATGTGGTGTGAGCTCAAGAACATCCTGCAGAAGCCTGTTTAGGGAACTAGGGATACTAACTACTGCTTCCCAATATATTTATTCCTTAATGAAATTTGTCATTAAAAATATATCACTTTTTCAAACCAACAACTCAGTTCATGGAATCATTACTAGAAATAAGAATAATACTCACAAGGATTTAAAGTCACTTACTCTTGTACAAAAAGGTGTGCAGGAACACACATTTTCAATAACATGCCAGCGGCCACACCCAATCTAACTTCTACAACATTTCAGTGCAGTAATGTGTTCATTGTAAATAAGTATTGTAGTAGTTATATTGTTCTATTATATGTTTATTACCTTATGAATGTTTGTAAAATCATTCTTTCATATAGTGTTCATTAAAAAAATGATGATCATTCCACTTGGGACCTGTGGAAGGTACATTAGCTTATTTGTTTCGGTTGTAAATACTTGTCATGTATTATTTGTTTTTCTGACATGTTCTACATCCTGGAGGACCTCCTCATTACGGATCAATTGGAATGAAAGTAAATCTAATCTAAAAAAACTTAATCTGTACATATTGAATAATATGAGGGATGAGTTGCAACCTTGTCTCACTCTCTTTTTCAACTATGGCTTTCTTTTCAAGTCTGCAGTTTGTTTTCTGTACAAATTTTAGACAGCCTTTTGCTCCCTCTCTTCGATCCCTGCTACCTTCAGAGTAACTTTCCTATATTTCTGCAGAAGCCAAACTAATCTTCCGCGATATTGACGTCTACCAGTTTTTTCAGTCTTCTGTAAATAATTCATGTCAATATTTTGCAACCATGACTTAATAATTGATGGTTCAATAGTATTCGAACTTGTCAGCACCTGCGTTCTTTGGATTTGTAATTATTATCTTCTTCCTAAAGTCTGAGGGTATTTCACCAGTCACATCACAGGCTCCTGAGGATCTCAATGGTTCTGAAGGAATGTCATCTATTCCAGGAGCATTATGTCCTCCAGTACTCTGTTAAATTCTTATCGCAGCATCATATCATCCATCTCATCACCTACCTCCTGTTCCCTTTCAGTAAGTTTTCTCAAGTTTATTTTCCTTATAAAGACCCTTTATGTATTCCTTCCAACTTTCCTTTCTTTGCTTGGTACTGGCCTGTCATCTCAGCTCTTGATATTCAAACAGCCGCTTCTGTCTTCTCCAAAGGTATCGCTAATTTTCCTCCAAAGATACCTCTAGTTTTCCTAAAGGTGGCATCTATCTTTCACCTAGTTATGCATGCTTCTACAGCCTTGCATATGCCCTCTAACTATTCCTGTTTCATGATTACTGGTAGCTTATTAGTGAAATTTGTCACACAGTATAGGACCTCATTCTGAACTCAAGATTTCAAATATTATGTTCTTCTTCTTCTTCTTCTTCTTCATCTTAGGCTACAGCAGCAGCAGCAGAAGCATCAGCATCATCATATTCCATTCAGCCTTCTCTGTCTGATAAAATACTCCTCTAGATTTCCCATGCAGAGTCTTCAGCTATATGCATGCAAAAGTTGGGTTCCCTGTTTTCTATCATCGTCTACCCATCTTCCATTATATCATCATCTCAATCCTTTCTAATATCTTGGTTTCCAGCAAACAACTACCTTGGTGCTTCTACCATCTATTTGCTTGACTACATATGCCACTCACCTTCATTTCAGTTTCATTACAGCCATAATTTCTTCTTCCATTCCAGTCTGTTTCCTTATCTATTTGTTTGCTTCCAGTACCTCCTGGTAAACCAAGCATGCATATCTCCATCACTCATTTGGTCGACCACAGTTTTTGAATGGCTTTCACATTTAAAATTCATGTTTTATTGCACAAGTCCAATCTGCTAATACACATGACTTCTGAATGTTTCTTTTCACACTTATTTGAAGCATAGTTTTGAAAACCTTAAATGTGGTTTGTCAAAAGCCCTCTACATCATTTTTATTCATCTGTTAATTTCATTTGTTGTCCTTAATATGAAAACTCATTAACTGGTTGTATGACTTCAGTGTTAATTTGTACTAATTTCTTTTTGATTTGTTAATGATACATTACTTTACCTTTATTGTAATTGACTTTCAAGCATTCTTTAAAAATTGCTCTATGAATTTCTTCTATTTATTGCTGGAGTTAATCTGCATTAGGAGCAAACAGTGTAAGGTCCTCGGCAAAATGCTTCTTTTTTTCCAGCTTGAGGGTCTGAGAAACTTTCATTGGACTGTAGAGAATGATTTGAATGGTATAGAATCTCCTTGCCTGACTCCTCTTTCAGTTTTGAATTTTTCTGTATCATAATGGAGTATAATGGAATCTGTAGCAGTGACATCTATATTCTTCAGTATACTTGTTTCTCTATGTTTACCAGTGGTTTTATTGAAACTGAGTCAATAGCTTTCTCAAAATCTATTAATCCCAGACAAAATGGTAATCCATACTCATAGCTATGCTCTGTACTTTCTTTCATTACTTGCATATGGTTCATCCACTTCTAGAGGCGACTCATTCATTTGCCTGCTGAAAGTCTAATGTTTTTTTTTTTGTGTAATTGATGACAGTTTCAGTGACTATTTTGTACATTATGGAGAGGAGGCTGATTATTTCTTCCATTTTTGTCTGTACCTTTATCTGTGAAGTGGAATAACTATAAAATATTGCAGTTTTGTGGAATTGTCTTCTCTCAAAACTAATTTTGCAAGTTGCCTTTGTATGTGTACCTCTAGCTTTAATCTTTCTGTTGAAGCACCATCATCTCCCACCATCTTTCCTTTCTTCGTACCTCAAGTGGCTTTACATATTTCTCTAGTACTACATCATGAAATTTGTTGCTAATTGTTTCTGATTCATTTCTTGAACAATACCAACAGTGAAGAAACCTGGGAATGTTTGTTCAGTTTTCTTTCTGGTGTTAGTTACTGAGCCATCTGCCAACTTAACTAATGAAATGTAGTTTCTATCCAACATTATTTCTATTTTTTAAAATTCTAATAGTGTTCCCATTTATTTCTTTTACCAAATTTTCATTGTATTTACACATCCTTGTCAAGACATTTATGCATAGTTCAGTTTAATTCAACATTTAGAATAATGCTCAAGTGTGTGGGTCCCGTACTAAATAGAACTAACAAGTGATATTGAGCATATGTCTAGAAGGGCAGCATGAATGGTCACAGGTTTGTTTGACCCATGGAAGAGAGTCATGGGGATTCTGGATAAACTGAATTAGCAGTCATTGAAAGATAGATGCAGTCAATCGAGTGAAAATTACCAGCTTTAAGTGAGGAATCTAGGAATATACTAATATCTTCAATGTGTTGCCCCCAAAGGGATTGCAAAGACAAGTTTGGACTGGTTATATATTGCACACAAAGATGTTAAGCATCATTCTTTCCATATGTGAATGGAAGAGGAAGTAACCCTCGTAACTGATACAATTGGAAGTATCCACTATCTCGCATTTCACAGTGGGTTGCAGAGTATAAATATAGATGTATATATTCTGGATCTTCGTATTATTGTTTATCTGAAACTCTTGCAGTTTCTGCATAGCTGTCAGGTGCCATTTAAGCTTTTTATGTGTATAAAAGCATGCAAATAATATAAAGGCCATGTTCGCTGG
Source organism: Schistocerca nitens (assembly GCF_023898315.1). Taxonomy (NCBI): domain Eukaryota; kingdom Metazoa; phylum Arthropoda; class Insecta; order Orthoptera; family Acrididae; genus Schistocerca; species Schistocerca nitens. The sequence goes on from NC_064622.1 coordinate 343,343,745, forward strand.
GATATAACTTGCTGAGACCTCTCAGAGGCTTTTATATAATATTTAGTTGTGAACTAACACATAGTAATTTTACTGCTCACATTTGTGACATAAGCACACTTTGTTTGAGACAGAATTTATCAGAAGATTGTATGACAAGACAGGTGACATTCGTACTGTAAAGTCTTGATAGATATTGTTAGCATCATTGTTGGTGTGTTTCATCAACAGTAATCATTTTCTGACTATGTGTGTCCCTCATTGGTATTCACAAATCACCAGCCAGTCTGAATTATCAGATACAAAATTTGATAATTTAATTTTCTGGAGTACATTAAAAGATGCTATAGGTTACTCTTACCTGCTATCTTCCAGTATGGTATGATATGTTATACAGTAAAACCTCGCTTTTACACTTCTCAAGGAACTTCAAAAAAATTGTGTAAAATGCGGGTAAATGTAGAATGTGGGAAATAACATTTTAAGCCATAAAAGTTATGTATAGGATACCCCTTTGATTTATGCACTTTATCTGTGATATATATACATAACAGACATTAAAAGACTTGTTTACCATCTAATAAAGGTTTATTATCTAATAAACTTCTGATGTAACTGGAACTGATAACTGTCTGGGAAGTAGGAATGTTTGACTCAATTTCATACGCCATAATTAACATTTTTGAAAGTCTGCAGCTATCATTCATTATTTAAATAATGAAGTACTGCACTAGTTACATATTTTTCATGTTTAGCACAATGCGTTTCGAGAATTTTTCCTCATTGTCAAGTGTAAATGTGTACATGAATGTTTTATGTGCTGTTTGAATATGTGTCTTTCTGTATCTCTTGCACTGTAGTCATCTTTTTAAGATTATCAGGTACTGTGCCTCCTCACTTATGTGGAAAACCACACACATGCAAACTATCACTCACATTGTTTGTCTGTGTAACATCACAAAAAATACATATGTAAATACTACACTTGACAAAAAGAATAAATTCTTGGAATATGTTTTGCTCAGCATGAAAAAAATATGTAACTGCCACTGTGTTTAAACTGAAAGTATTTGAGCAACGCAAAGCTAATGATGTTGTCAACTAGCGCTACAAGTGGCCAAACACCGAATTACACTGCATATGGTTTGGTTAGACAAAGTTGTGACAATGATGGCAACAATCACGAAACTGCTTTTGTGCAGTATAGACAGTTGGAAATGGATGCGATTGGTCACAATGTCTTTATTCAAACAAAACTCCCTCAGCCACCACGCTAAGTAGGGCTTGGCAGCGGCAGGAGATAAGGCACAAATTCCAGAATGAGATTTTCACTCTGCAGCGGAGTGTGCGCTGATATGAAACTTCCTGGCAGATTAAAACTGTGTGCCCGACCGAGACTCGAACTCGGGTCCCGAGTTCGAGTCTCGGTCGGGCACACAGTTTTAATCTGCCAGGAAGTTTCATATCAGCGCACACTCCGCTGCAGAGTGAAAATCTCATTCTGGAAACATCCCCCAGGCTGTGGCTAAGCCATGTCTCCGCAATATCCTTTCTTTCAGGAGTGCTAGTTCTGCATGGTTCGCAGGAGAGCTTCTGTAAAGTTTGGAAGGTAGGAGACGAGGTACTGGCAGAAGTAAAGCTGTGAGTACCGGGCGTGGGTCGTGCTTCGGTAGCTCAGTTGGTAGAGCACTTGCCCGCGAAAGGCAAAGGTCCCGAGTTCGAGTCTCGGTCGGGCACACAGTTTTAATCTGCCAGGAAGTTTCAAGGCACAAATTGTTCCAAATTTTACATGTCTGTGGTTCAGATCCGTTGAATAGAATGCGCTGGTGTCAAGAACTTATCCATGTAACATTTGTAAACACTTCTGGATGGACAAAAGTATGCCAGCATCATTTTCTTCTCCACGAACATTTTTTCATAATAAATTCATAATTTCATAATAAATTCATTTTTTCATAATAAATCGCGGGAAAATTATAAATATGTTGACCCAAAATCGGGTGCAAATTAACATTGTGTACATAGGAAATTAGACGGGAACAATTAAAAAAAAATTGTAAATGTTAATTCTGGGAATGTAAACCATGATTTTTTTTTTCAGGAAACAATAGGACACAGAACAAGTGTTTGAACTTAAACCTAATATGCTGTAGAGCAATACACTATCTGGCAGAGATTGTTGCACTTTTGGTCCAGAAAAGAATACAGAAGTGTTGATAGGCAAACTTCAGTAGACACTTGGGGTCCATAAATAGATCAGTGCACAAAACATACAGTTTCCACTGTCATACATTAGGGACAGATCTTGCTGAGAACCCAAGAAAATTCTGGTCCTGCATAAAATCATTAAGCAGGTTAAAGGCTTCGATCCAGTGATGTAGTGATTTGTCTGGTGTGGCAATAGAGATGACAAAAGGAAAGTGGATATTTTAAATTTCACATTCACAAAATCATTCATACAGGAGGATTGTACAGGCTTGCCATCATTTTACTGTCATACAGACTCCTGTATGTAGGTCATAGAAATAGACATCCCTGGCATTGAGAAGCAGTTGAAAGAGTTAAAAACACACAAGTCTCCAGGTCCAGATGGAATACCAGTTTGTTCTTAAAGTGAGTACTCTTTGATATTGGCTCCTCATTTAACTTATATTTATCATAAATCTCTCACTCAGTGCAAAGTCCCAAGCAACTGGAAGAAAATGCAATTGAGGTCTGTATATAAGAAGGATAGAGGAACGGGATTAAAAAGTATTGCTCCTACTTAAATCGCTCTTTTCTTGTCTAACATCTTGGATGAATGGCAGCAGGTAGATTCCATATTCCTAGATTTCCGGAAAGTGTTTGATGTGGTGCCTCACTGCAGACTGGTTACCAAGGTACAAACATACAGAATAGGTTCCTAGATATGTGAGTGGCTTGAAGATGTTTTATGTATTAGAGTGCAGTATGTTATCCTTGACAACGAGTGTTCATCAGAGGCAAGAATATCGTCAAGGGTGCCACATGGAAGTGTGATAAGGACTGCCCTTATTATCTACATACATAAATGATCTGATGGACAGGGTGAGCAGCAATCTGGGCTGTTTTCTGCGGATGCTGTGCTATATTGGAAGGTGTCGTCATTGAATGACTGTAAAAAGATACAAACTGACTTAGACAATATTTCAAGTTAGTGTGATTAACAGCAGTTTGCTCTAAATGTAGAAAAAAATGTAAGTTAATGCAGGTGAATAGGAGAAAAAAATCCTCTGATGTTAGAGTATAGTACTAATGGTGTAAATAGTTTTTGGTGTTGCTGAGCAACAGTCATACAATGATTTTTAAATGAACAACTCACCATTTGACTGTATTGTTTATTTAATTACGACCCAGGTTTTGGCCTTGTATGCCATTTTCAAGTGATTGAGTTCATGTCATTGACGTACAAGTGCAGAACATCAAGCTCAAAATTGACCATAAATTAAGAATAATAATCGCTCCCCACAAGATCTTGTAGAAAGATGATGAATTTACATCTGGCATTTCATGGGGAGCAGTTATTTTTGTTAATTTAAGTTCGGTAATAGAGAAGGAAAATGGTTGACTTTGGTTTAGTGGGAGAATCGTAGGAAAGTGTCATTCATCTATAAAGGAAACCACGTATGGAACACAGTGTGGCCCATTCTTAAGTGCTGCTCAAGTGTTTGGAATCCCCGCAGGTCGGATTGAAGGAAGACATCGAATCATTTCAGAGACATGCTGATGCTTTAGTTATTGGTAGGTTCAGTCAACACATGAGTATTAAGAGATGCTTCATGAACTCTAGTAGGAATTTCTGGAGGGAAGGCGACACTCTTTTTGTAAAACACCATTGAGGAAATTTAGAGACCAACATTTGTGGCTGACTGCAGAATGATTCTGCTGCTACCTGTGTACATTTCATGTGAGGACCCCAAAGACAAGATAAGAGAAATTAGGACTCATGCGGAGGCATATAGACAGTTGCTGTGCCCGCATTCCATTTGCAAAAGGAACAAGAGAGGAAATAACTAGCTGTGATAAAGGGTATCCTCTGCCATGCAGAGTATGGATGTGGATGTATATGTTACAATAAAATGTATTGATGACAGATTCAGTCTTTGTAGTGTAACATACTGAGTGCTGCACTCATAACAAAATATTGCTGAATTTATAAAAAATATTAAGTGGGTTTTATTTCATCAGAATCTCCACGAGATAAGATGCACACCAACATCTTGTTAATATTTCAATCACAATACACATTTTTTATCACAGGTTTCACAATTATAAAGCCTTCTTCAGGACACAATTAGTTAGTTGCATTCATGTTCCATGGATCATTTGTATCATAAATCATAATGATGCGGAATGAGTCATTTCACACTTACATTGCAGATTAATGTGTAAACATGACCAGATGTTGATCATTTATAAACATTTTTGTTATTATTATTATTATTATTATTATTATTATTATTATTGAACATGCAGATGTGGATTAGTAATTCCTGCCCAACCCCTTTTACATATTACAATAATAGAAATTCTTCTGTGGAATAGGAGGGGTTATCAGAGAGAGACTTTTTTGGTTTGTTTTTGAATTTTCCTTTGCTCTCCACCAAACATTTTGTATCACTGAGGAAGTGATCACTTATTGTTGCAGCTCTGTGTACCCCTTTTTGTGCTAAAAACAGCATTAATTTGGAGTAATGAATTTCAGTTTTCCTTTTGATATTGTAATTGTGTACATCATTGTTCTTTTGAATTGCAGTGGATTATTTACAACTATTTTGTGAGGGAATAAATATACTGTGAAGTGGTAGTCAAAGTTCCCAGCTCCTTAAACAGATGTCTACAAGATGATCTTGGGTGAACACCACATATTGTTCTTTCAGCACTTTTTTAACAGTGAAGACTTTCTTTCGTAGATGAGTTACCCCAGAACATTATTCCATGTGACATTATTGAATGAAAATATGCAAAATAACCTAGTGATTTGTCTGTCCCCAAGATTTGCAGTGATTCTAAGTGCAAATGTGGCTGAATTAAGGTCTTTTAGGAGTTCCAAAATGTGCTATTTCCAGTTTATATTCTCATCAACATTGATGATTTAAAAAAAATTGAAGTTCCCACTATATTTATTAGTTACACTTATCATTTGTATAGTAACTCTAGATGTGCAGGACTGAGTATGTTGTGTCATTTTAAAATTGAGAATGAGACCATTCACAGAAACCAATGACACTGTTAAGAATATTGTGTACCATTCTGTCTGTTGCTGTATGTATGCTTGAATTGATTCCAATACTAGTGTCATCCACAAAAAAAAAAAAAAAAAAAAAAAAAAAAAAAAAAAAATCTGCTTGTTGTACTTCGGACAGAAGATAATTTATATATATGAGGAACAATGGCAGACCTAAGATTGATGAGTTAACAAGTAAATGTCGCTCTTTTGAGAGAATATTATAAGCCTGGCATGCTCTATCATAATTATCTAATTGATTTTCTATGTAAGCAGTCTTCTTGAGTCATCTTGACTGAGACCTATCTTGTGGATATGTGCCAGATGAGTAGTTTTCCCATAAACTAGACTTAAGAGCTCTCTAGAGATAAACTGACTACCCCAGTAAATCTTACATTCTTATTATTGTTTATCGATTATATATTTTGAATAGAGACAGGATTCGATTCAATTCTTGCATAAGAAAGTGATAATATTTCTTTTTTTCTTATTTTGTGTCAAAATATTGCAAGGATAATCACCTCTTACTGCAGACAATAAAAACCAGCACTGTGCAGGAAATAAATGCAAATAAATGCTTGACACTCAGTGTTGTAAAAGTACTTTGTTTTTCAATAATCAGTACATTTTCTTTGCTATTTCAGAATGGTGCTAGCCAGACAGGAAGTGTCGCAAATGACGCATTGGGTTCTACACAAAATCTAGTGACTTCACCTTCTGGAGCCAGTGCCATCAGAGGGAGTGGTGGTACAACCACGACTCTGGCAACGTCATTGCACGGTGCGTACAGATTACGAAGTGTTGTGTCTGCCTCTTCAGCTTTAGTAAATGAAACCAGGGGGGAGAGGCTGACGGGCCGCATTCGACACTGTAGACCTGCTCTGAGAGGCCCTCACGCTCCTCGTGAAGCCAGTCCGCTGGTCGGAGGACCTGTTGTTTCAGCAGGAGGTTTTCGTGGCCTCAGCAATCTCGTAGCTCTCGGTGATGCCTTTGGGGGACTCGTGCCCCTTGACTCTTCTGTCATTGTCAGTGAACCTGATTCTGAAGATGAAAATGGGGATTTTTAGTCCCACTATGTTGAGTGCTTCAATAGTGCTACTACATATTTGAAAACTGCCCATAAATTCCTAGTTATAACAGATGCTGGTATGCTTTATTTCCAGTGATAGCTGCATCTGATGAAGGAACCTGATATCAGTATTTTAGCTTTTTAATTATTATAATTATTTTCCTGTCTTGTGTTTAGTGGCTGATAAGGTTGTGTGAGACTCATATGTGGAAGAATTCACCTTTTTGGATAACTTTCAACACTCGGTATGTACAACTTTTCCGATACTGCAAAAAAGAAGCTTTCTCCAGATATGGTTACTATTTCTCTGCAATCCATTGCACACACAATCTCCATAATATAAATGTATACACACACCAGATGGGTGTGTGTTTTCATGTGCATGTGTATCTCTGTGCCTGCACAGAAAAATTTTGGTGTGTTAAGTCATGAATTTAATAATATGGTTTTTATAATTTTACATGCAACTTATTTCAAGTGCAATTTTATCCAGTACCCTTCACATGCATCTTAATTTTTCTCCTGCATGTTTCATATGAGAAAATTATTTCTTTATCATATTTTTCCACTCAGTTTTAATTTGTAGTAGTTCATATAAAGAATCCTCACATTCTGATTAAACATAATAAACAACAATATCACAATGCTTGTCACATTCTAGTCCAAAAATTACACCATAGAAAAGGTGAAAGTTACTGCATATCAGTTCCTGTGTGATGATTGATAGGGTGTAGTCTGAAGATTGTATAATTGAATTTTTCAAGTTTTTATAACCATTGGTTGAAACAGGGGGAAGAAGCAGATCACAAGAACAGCACATTGGAGGAATACAGCAATTATCTGCTATATTCCAATAAGATTCTCACATAAATCTCCCCAGTAAATTTTTCACATAATTCTCCCTAAATAATGAACTGAATCCTTTGGCTGTTATTATTCTGCAGAGGAGGAAACATTTGATGAAGAGAAGGGGAAAATTTTTTACACCCTTCACCTCTCCCCCTCCCCCTCCTCTCTCTCTCTCTCTCTCTCTCTCTCTCTCTCTCTCTCTCTCTCTCAAACACACACACACACACACACACACATTCACACACACACACACATTCACACACACACACACACACACACCAAGGTGAAATTGAAATGTAAATCGTGTTTTCAGAAAAATCACATTATTATAAAATTTTCTTGGAAGCTAACTGTAAAAGTGTTAAAACCTGTGCTCTCCATTTAGCAGTTTCTAGCACATATTTTCCACAGATGTATATTGCAGGCTGCTCATTAAACACACTACTTGTTGCAGGAACACCTGTTAGACATAACAGGAATATTTCAGGTGATATTCAGCTAATTTTATCCAAGTAGATATTTCTTAGGTGACATCCTGGTTCTCATGATGATCCAGCTGGGTTGTCATATAATTCAGAAAAAAATGATAGCACAAGTAGCTGTAATTGGTTAAGGAAGTGGAAAACCTGTATTAGCAGGAATACTTGAACTTTGTGAATAGTAATTTATTCATCTTATAATCTGGTATTTATGATTTACATCTAATCATCTACCTGGAGGCACATAATAAAAAAATTAATACAACTTTGTTGCTATTGAAGTTCATTCAGGTAATTCAAGAAACTTTCAATCAGCTGGTAGGAAGACTAGAGTTACTTTTGTGTCCTGTACTGTGGTGCTCTTGGAGTCTTCTATCCCAAGACTGGTTTGATGCTGCTGTCCACACTAATCGGTGGGTGCCAGCCCCCTCTTCTCCAAGTAACAGCTGCTATCTGCATCCATTTGAATCTGCTTCCTGTATTCATCCCTTGGTCTCCCACTACAGTTTTCTCCCACACTTTTCTCTATTGCCTCATAATTCCCTCCCGCCTTAGGATGTGTCCTATCGGCCAATCCCTTCTTTTAGTCAAGTTCTCATGAACTTCTTTTTTCCCCCAGTTTGATTCAGTACCTATCATTAGTTACCTGACCTGTGTATCAAATACTCAGCATTCTTCTGTAGCATAACATGTCAGAACCCTGTGTTCTCTTCCTGTCTGTACTGTATATTGTCCACATTTCAATTCCGTATAATGCTATACTCCAGACAAATACATACAGAAAAGTCTTCCTAATACTTAAATTTATTCTAAATGTTAGCAAACCCTCTTTTTCAGAAATGCTTTTTGTGTTAAAGTCAGTCTGCACTTGATTTCCTCGCTTTCGGCGATCGTCAGTTATTTTGTTGCCCAAATAGCCAAACTTGTCTACTACTATTAGTGTGTCATTTCCTAATCTGATTTTTCCAGCATCACCTGATATAATTTGACTACATTCCAATACCTTTGTTGTTCTTTTGTTGATAATCAATTTGTAAACCCTTTTCAAGTCACTGTCCATTCCATTCAAATGCTCATTCAAGTCCTTTGCTATCTTTGACAGAATTAAAGTGTCATTGACAAACTTTTAAAATTTTAATTTTTCTTCCTGCACTTTAATTTCCTCTCAGAATTTGTTCGTGGTTTCTTTTACAGCTTGCTCAAAGTACAGAAGTAATAATATTTGGGATAGGCTACAAGCCTGTCTTACTCCCTTCTGAACTACTGCTTATTTTCACGTCTTTCAACTCTTGTATAGAAACCAGATAGCAGCTACAAGTTATAAATAACCTTTGGCTTCCTGTGTTTTGTACCTGCCATCATCAGAATTTCAAAGAGAATCTACAAAAGTGCCTGCCTTCCATAGAATTGTAATTATTGCATTCGTCTTTAAGTCTGAGAGTATTTCACCTGACTCATATATCTTGCACACCAGGCGGAATGCTGTTGTCATGACTTGCTCTCCCAAGGGCCTCAATAACTCTCAGGGAAAATTGTCTACTCCAGGGGCCTTCTTTTGACTTAGGACTTTCAATGCCGTCAGATTCTCCTCGCAGTATCAAATCTCCCTACTCATCTTTATATACTTCCTCCTCTCTTTGTACTTCATTGTCCTCAAGTATGTTTCTCCTGTATAGCCCTTCTATATATTCCTTCCCCCTTTCAGCTTTCCCTTCTTTGCTTAGTACTGGTTTGCCATCTGATATTCATACAGCTTCATGTCTTTTCTCCAGAAATTTCCTTAATTTTCGTATATGCAGGATCTATCTTTCCACGAGTTGTGTGTGCTTGTGCATCCTTGAATTTCTTGTTTAGCCATTCCTGATTTGCAGTTTTGTAGTTCATCAGTTTTCTTTTTATATTTTTTCCTTTCATCAGTTACGTTCATTATCTTGTAAGTTATCTAAGGATTTCTACAAAGCATTTTCTTTCCTGCAAGTTGAACCTGTGCCGGCTTTACGATTTCATCCCTCAAAGCTACCCATTCGTATTTCATTGCATTTCTTCCCTTGTTTCAGTCAATTGTTCTCCAATGATCTCTTTGAAACTCTCGACAATGTCTGGTTCTCTCAATGTACCCAGATCCCACATCCTTAATTGTGTACATTTTGTAATGTTCTCAGTTTTAATATGTAGTCATAACCAAAACATTATGGTAAAGAGTCCACATGTGCTGCTGAAAATGTTGTTTTAGTCTAAAATCTGTTTTTTTAAATCTATGTTTTAGCATTATGTAATCTATTTGAAACTTGGCTGCGTCCCCAGATCAGATATAAAACCTTCTGTGATTCTTAAACCAGTTGCTAGTGATGATTAAATTATGCTCTTTGCAAAATTTTATCAGATGGCATCATTCATCCAGTCCATGTTTTCTTACTATTTTTCCTCCTCGTCTTTTCCCTACTGCCAAATTCCATCGCTGTTAATTTTTCATCTCCCTAACTATCTGAATAATTTCTTTTATCTCTTTACAGTTGCTTTCAATTTCTTTATCATCTACAGATGTAGTTAGCATATAAAATTGTAGTGTTGTGGTGGGTGTTGGCTTTTTGTCTGTCTTGGCTGTGAATGTGTTAACTGTGTTGTTCATAGTAGCTTATGCATATTCCTATTTTCGTATTCATTTTTAGACCCCCTCTTGCCTTACCTGTGTTTGATTTTGGATTTGTAACCCTGTACTCATGTGACAAGAAGTCCTGTTCATTTAACAGTACCATAGAGCTGCATGCCCTCAGAAAATGTAATGGCCGTAGTTTCCCCTTGCTTTCAGCCATTCGCAGTACGAGCATAGCAAGACCGTGGTGGCTAATGCTACAATGCCAGATCAGTCAGTCGTCCTGGCTGTTGCCGCCCCCCCCTCCACCCCCCCTCCCCCCCCATCCATCGTCCTCCCCCGTCCCATACAGCTATGAATGGCTTTGCCATCTTCAGGAACCACATGTATGTGGGTACAGATGTGCTAAAGGCTACTGTATCATTGAGGCATGCACATCACCTCATCTCACCATGGTCAGTGGCCTGTATATATATGACAAAAATAATATTCTTTCAATAATTCAGTTTTGCTCCACCTAAAAGTTTAATTTCAAACAATGAAAATTCAGGGTGGAATGTAGTAATGTCTGAAAAGGATAGTTGCTACTAATCATATAATGGAGATGATGAGTCACAGGCACAACAAAAAGACTGTCAGAAAGTAAGCTTTTGGCCAACAAGGCCTGCATTGGAAATACACACACACACACACACACACACACACACACACACACACACAACCACAGTCTCTGGCCACTGAGACCAGACTGCGACTAAAACAGCGCTTTATGGGAGAAGCAACCTGGTGGGAGGAGGGGGGGGGGGGGAGGTGGTAAGGAGGAGACTGGGATTGCTGCCAGTAGGAGCATACAGGCATAAAAGAACGAGGTGGGGAAAGGTTAGGGCAGCTAGTTGCAGTCTAACCTCCCGACTGCACCTAGCTACCCTATTCTCTCCGACCTCAGCCCTGTATGCTCTCATTAGCAGCACTTTACTGTCCCCAGCCCCTGCCTTGCTATCCGTGGCCCTCCCTCCTCCTTACCACCACCAGCCTGTTGCTTCTCCCATCATGCCACTGCTGCTTTCAGTTTGACCTTAGCAGCCAGAGACTGTGGTCGTGTGTATGAGAGTTTTGTGTGTGTGTGTGTGTGTGTGTGTGTGTGTGTGTGTGTGTGTGTGTGTGTTTCCAAAGAAGCCCTTGTTGGCTGGAAGCTCACTTCCTGGCAGTCTTTTTGTTGTGCCTATCTGCGACTCGGCATCTCCACCATATGGTGAGTAGCAACTATCCTTTTTATAACATTGTTAAAAGTATAATTTCACAGGTGTGGTGGTGGTGAGGGGGAGGGTGTAGACACTGTTAAGTGAGCTCCCAGACATTAGGGGTAGAAAGGCCAATTGATGAGAGGAGGAAGGGGTCATGGTGTAGGATGAAAAAACTGAATGTGATCAGTTAATTCAGTTTCTTCAGGGGGGAAAAAGTTAAGTGGTGGCAGAATGAGACAGTCAACCCATCTGATGTTAAGCCAGCAAAGAGAGTTGCATTAGGGACTTTTATATAATTCTTAAGAATCAAATTGTGGAAAAGACAATTATTACATACATTTTGAAACTTCCAAGAAAATATTGCTGAGGGTGACTGCAACCAGCAACAAACGTTCCTAGGTGAGGTCTCATTTGACAATCTATAACTGAGAAATAATATTTAAGCTAATTAAGTTCTGATTTAAAGGGGAAAATGCCAGGTAATAGAAACTGTTTAATTAGGCAGCAGGTGCGGTTAACTATCTCATGATGACTTTGCAAGTAGAAAACTGGTTTGGTTAATAATAAAGAAATATTAGTGGAACAATACATACGAGGTGTGGCTAGAAAAAAACCGGACTAGTACTGGTGAAACAATAAAACGAATGCAATAAGGCTGAAAGTCGCGTGGCCTGTCACGTGACTCTCGCTCCGCCTACTGCTCGAGTTTCATCTGCCTCCTGCACTCAGTCTGCCCGTGGCGTCTGTTTTAAGTAGTTGACGTTTTGTCTGTGCGTCGGAAAATGTTGAGTGTACAGAAAGAACAGCGTGTTAACATCAAATTTTGTTTCAAACTAGGAAAATCTGCAAGTGAAACGTTTGTAATGTTACAACAAGTGTACGGCGATGATTGTTTATCGCGAACACAAGTGTTTGAGTGGTTTAAACGATTTAAAGATGGCCGCAAAGACACCAGTGATGACACTCGCACTGGCAGACCATTGTCAGCAAAAACTGATGCAAACATTGAAAAAATCGGTAAACTTGTTCGACACTTTCCTTGTCAACTCCTGTTAACTCAGACACTGCTCTGATTGTTAAACGGCGATCTTGTCGAACAAGTTTACCGATTTTTTCAATGTTTGCATCAGTTTTTGCTGACAATGGTCTGCCAGTGCGAGTGTAATCACTGGTGTCTTCGCGGCCATCTTTAAATCGTTTAAACCACTCAAACACTTGTGTTCGCGATAAACAATCATCGCCGTACACTTGTTGTAACATTACAAACGTTTCACTTGCAGATTTTCCTAGTTTGAAACAAAATTTGATGTTAACACGCTGTTCTTTCTGTACACTCAACATTTTCCGACGCACAGACAAAACGTCAACTACTTAAAACAGACGCCACGGGCAGACTGAGTGCAGGAGGCAGATGAAACTCGAGCAGTAGGCGGAGCGAGAGTCACGTGACAGGCCACGCGACTTTCAGCCTTATTGCATTCATTTTATTGTTTCACCAGTACTAGTCCGGTTTTTTTCTAGCCACACCTCGTAGTTTGTTTGCTTTTCAAGCTTAAAAATTTGAGAAATGTCCATGTGTGTGTTTGTGTGTGTGTGTGTTTTACAGTTGGTTATTACTACTATCTGTATGGTTGGAGTTAATTTTTATATTGTGCTTTCGATCATTCGTAACTGACAACATTATTCAGGATTTTCTTAATGTTCTAAATTATAGCTTTATTTGGTTACATTGGTTTGAATCATTACTGCAGTTTCTTTTCGTATCTGCAGTAGTGTTTTGCAGCGGTTATTTATGTAATTCAAATTCTTTGTATGAACAATTGTGGGTTTGCATATAGAACTTGCTTGGTCTCCCTCTACAATTTTTACCTTGTACATTTCATTACCAAATTGGGAATTTCTGTATCCCTTAGGGTGTGTCCTATCAGCTGACCACTTTTATTAACCAAATTCCTTTTCTCTTCAGTTCTGTATGTCTTCCTTAGTTACACTATCCAACCATCTAGTCTTTAGCATTCTTCTGTAGAAACACATCTCGTAAACTTCTATTCGCTTCTCATCTAAAGTGTTTATCATTTACTTTCTGTTTACGTACAGAGCTGTACTCCAGAAATCTATCTTCAAATAAGAATTTCTAATGCTTAAATTTATATTGAACATTAACAAATTTCTATTTTTCAGATATGCTTTTCTTGCTATTATCAGTTTGCATTTTACATCCTCTCTACTTTGGCTATCATTAATTACTTTTCTGCCCAAATATTGAAACTCGTCTGTTACTCTTAATTTTTCATTTCCTAATCTGATTCCCTCAACATCATTTGTATTAATTTGACTACATTCAGTTATATTTGTTTTACTCTTGTTGATATTCATCTTATAACCTCTTTTCAAAACACTATCCATTTTTTCAACTGATCTAGGTCTGTTGTGAATTTGATAAAACTACAATGTTATAGTCATATCTCAGTTTTAATTTCTTCTCTGTGAACTATAATTCCATTCCAAATTTCTCCTTGGTGTCTCTGTAGTATCCTACAAATGGTTATTGCAATGCTGCTATCTGTGTGATAGGTGTGTTAAGTTGTATATTATGCAGGCTGGATTTTCTGTTCCTCTAAAATATTGTTTTATTTACTTGCAATGAGTTTATTTCCATCTCTGCAGTGGGATTTTCTAGCAGATGTGTTTTGTGCATATAATTCAAGTTTTTCACGTATAACAATTATGGATCTGTATATGGAGCTAGCTTAGTCATATTCATATTGTCTCGTGGAAGATTAATTTAAATAACTGAGAGGCTGTATTCTGTGCACATGCTTCTTCATTAATCACATCTTTAAAATGCAGAATGTATTAGCTATGAAATAATTTTGCACTCTGATTCATGTTAAAGCTAATGTTAATAAAGAGTAATAAAAATTACTGTGGATAGTGAACAAGGACTATGGAGAATGCCTACTTCACTACTGAGCTCTGCCCACCTCCAGAGCTGCAAGACCCTGCTGCCACTTTTCCTTTTTTCACTTTTTATGTGATTCCTGTCATCTAATGCAATAGCATAACTTTTATAATCATTGGAAACTGGTAGACATATGGAAGAAACAGGAGATTTCAAGTGACAGTGAGGTGAGGCAGGGGGCAAATGAGATATGGTTATGATTACAGGGAAAGTACCACAACCGAAGAACTATGAATATCCATAAGCAGGCTAGGTGGCATAGATGGAGAAGTTGCCAGAAAAATCACAAGAAAAAGTGCAGGTCAGAATGATGATGGTTTCAAGCAAAAATCACACAAAATACCAAATTTAAAGTAAATATAAATTGGCATCATGGTTAGTAAGAATGAGAGAGGCATATAAAAATGAGAATTATATAGAATAAATGAAAGTAGAAACAGAGAAAGATGAGGTGGCACACAAATTTAATCTCCATTGTACTTCAGTTTTTTGTCTCCTTTCAAAAATAATTGTTTCTCTGTGGTTTAGTTCAGAAAATTATCTTTTCAGTTTTACTTTGAGTATTATTCATTACTTTTTACATTCTACAGTTTCTACCACTGTCTCCTCCTCCTCCTCCTCCTCCTCCTCCTCTTGCTCTTCCTCTTCCATTTACTCATTTCCATTTTTATTTCCTTTCTCCATGATGATTCTTTTTCTTCTAGCACTTCTCCTTACATTTGTCTATGAAATGGAAAGTATTTTTCCCTCATTCCCTTGTACTAAAAATTTTGATACTAAGGTCATTCATAAATGATGCACTCATTTTATTTATTTATTTCCATGTTTTGTGTTTTTCTTAGCTTTGTACTGAAGGGCTGTAGAGAGATAACCTTGCTGCTTCTCAGTGACCACATCCCAACATTAGGGAAATTTTAACAATTCCATCAACATATTCAGCTGATGAATGGTTTGTGTAGTAGCAGCAGAAACCTTGGTCCAGGTGAATAACCATGTCAGCTCTTAGGGACGCCCTGCTTAAAGAATAATGAAAGTCTGGTGGACTCATTCAGGTCTCCAGGGTGCATGAACTAACAATTGCCATGTTTACTGAGCTTTTCACTTAAGACATTGACAAGTAGCAGATGAATGTGTCCTCATAAATGAGATACCCAGCCTCAAGCAACAGAATACGTTAACCTGTGACAGTTTATATACATGCAACTCTGCCTGGAGCCTTCCCCATGTTATTATTAAGACAGATTTCTGAGTATTTATTTCTTGAAGTAGCAAACAAGAATACACACTTACTCATGCCGTCCTAACCACCAGCTGAGCAATGCTGCAAGACGGCGAAGATTTAACACTTTGAGTGCTAGTCACTTATTTTAACATACTCATCCCAATAGCAGCCTGTTATATCCTTCACCTCGTGCTGGGCAGTTTATCTCTAATTTGACTCTCTGCACTGGAAAAAAAAAATGAAACCAATTTTCACACTTAAAAATAAAGTGCATCAGTTGCTTTTTTAAATAAGCATAAAATATATTTTTCTTCTGCTAAACCTCTGGTCATCAGAGGTCAAGATAAAGACTGCCTTCCTCAGGTGAATAAAGGTTTATATTAGCATTTCATTTATAATTTAAGAGCGAAAGTACATATTTAAATCTATGTATACGGTGAAAAGGAAGAATATATTACGATAATAACTTAATGTTCGACATAGTTATTTTTTGTGTGGTAGAGCTGGCAATGTCGTTGCACACAAAACACCACTTTGCATACACCTCACAGAAATGATTTACCTTTCCTTTTGGCTACTCCTTTCTTCTCTCTTCCTGAGCACACTCTATATGCATTCTGTGCTTCACTCTTTTACAGGAAATGATTTCTAATCACCTGTGAAATCTCAGTAGCACTTGCGGAAGTTGAGTGTGAGTAACACATCATTGACAGATCTTTGCAAACAGAACTAGTGAATTGGCTGGTACTAATTTTCTTCTTCATGAACTGTGTATTTAATACAAACTAATCTGAAACAGCAGTGAGAATTAGGTGCAACAAAGGCTTTGTTCACCACTTCAAAGAGCAATGGTTGAATATTCCATGTGACATTCTCTGGCCACTGGAGTCAACACCAAGCTTGTTTTTATTGTAATCAATGATTGCCACTAGTCTGATTCACCCCTTCCCCTCTGTCAGTATGGGAGGGCATGTCTCCTCTGTACGTCGTGCTTATCATATACATGTCTGTTGTCTTTCCTTCACAGTGGATAACTGTTTGTCTGTTCAAGTGATTTAGGAGGCAGGCAGCATTCTTCTTCTTTACTTTTTAATGCTACCAGTGAGAGTAGTGCACTTTCTTTCAAGAGCTGTCGATGGCTGTACACTTGTATAGTACTGATCAGTTAACATTGTGTGGCCCTACTGCTAAGTTATCAAGAAGTCTTAGCACTACATTCATCACAGCATTGTCCTGCCACAGGATGCATCAAAATATCAAATACATTCTGATTCTACTTCCACAAGCACATATTATTCAGTATCTGTGTTCCTTCTGTGGCATATACTGTTTGAAACGAAGACATCCCTGAAATGGACGCATCCCTTCATTAATGGCGAGGTTATATTTGCCTTTATATCCTCTCTTGCATCAGTGACATATTTTGTCATATTCTGCCATGTTTCAAATAGCGAATCAATCCTGGTTCACCTTTAGCTTTCACATGAATTTTTACCATTCATGTGGAAGTTGGAACATATTAGTAAACACCTATTTCTACTCATTATGGTCAGACAGAAACTGCATGATGCTACTGGAGCTATGCTCCAACGATCTGCAATTGATGGTTGCTCGCTAACACTCAAATCTAAAATGATAGCAGTAAATTTTCAAATGTAGTCCAGAGCGGCTGTTTTCCACCACTAGTGTGCCGTTTGGCTGTAGTTGATTAAGGTGTTGTTTTCTTTGTATTTTCTGCCCTTCGTACAGGTTTGTCTGCTCTTTCATGAGGTGTTCCAGCTCATCATCGATAAAATAGTAAAATAAATCTTCCAGATCACTTTTACTGTTCACGTTTGTATCCATGTGTATACTTGCATTAAGGCCAGTATAAATTGAAATACTTTTTTGAATATCATCCCTCTTGTTCCAGTCATTTTTCTGCACTGACCTTGTTCTTGACCATTTTCATCCTCTGTCATTTGCTACTTGCAAGTGCCTCTCAGTTTCTGCGGGCCCAGCAGCAGCTTACGTTACTTTTTCATTAAACACACTTGATTCACAAATAATAAATAAATTATGAGTGAACATGAGCATGTATGTAACATAATAGCAAAGAAACATTAATAAAAATATTGTATTATATTATTTCATGACATGCACATATGTATAAAACAAAAAAACAAAATCACAGAAGCCTTCTTGCCTGGATCAGATAAATTGTAAGTGTTGTCTTCAACCATGCCATCAGCATCAAGAAGATTGCTAAGATCACTTTCAGATCCCTCAAGAATGCAAAGAATCTCTATGTCACTGAGTGGACTGTTATGAGATGTACTGTTTAGCTGGCTGATAATGCTAAGAGTGGCATCTCAAACTCCACTTTCTGATATAATTGTTTCAATTACTAGATTGTGTTGTGAACCAAATTGGCTGTAATGAGTATGACATAGCAAATGACCAGGTACATTCAGTTCCACCACCATGAATTTATTTTGTTGTCATCTTCATTCACGACCAGTGTTTAAAAGTAGTAGTCTGTAACTTTTAATTCCTGATTGAGAGCTCCTGATGCCTTGCTGTCATACCCCTTTGGCACTATTTTGACTGGCATATAAACACTGAAAAACTTTACTTCCTTTCTTTAATGTTACAATATTAGAGATGGAAAGTTGCTACTCACCATATAGCAGAGATGCTGAGTCGTGATAGGCACAACAAAAAGATTCACACAGTTATAGCTTTCAGCCATAAAGGCCTTTGTTAGCAATACACACACCTACACACATGCCAGCTCATGGAAACCAAACTTGCACACACGTCTGCAATCTCAGATAATTGAAACCACACTGCAAGCAGCAGCACCAGTGCATGATGGGAGTGGCGACTGGGTGGGGTAAGGAGGAGGCTGGGGTGGGGAGGGGTAGTATGGTGGGGGTGGTGGACAGTGAAGTGTTGCAGTTTAGGTGGGGGGCAGGAAGAAGGTGGGGAGGGGGAAGTAGTGGAACGGAAAGAAATAAAAAGAAATTAAAAGACTGAGTGTGGCAGTGAAATGACATCTGTATAGTGCTGGAATGGGAACAGGGATGAGGCTGCATGGGTGAGGACAGTGACTAACGAAGGTTGAAACCAGGAGGGTTACAGGAACGTAGGATTTATTGCAGGGAAAGTTTGCACATGCGCAATTCAGAAAAGCTGGTGTTGTTGGGAAGGATCCAAATGGCACAGGCTGTGAAGCAGTCATTGAGATGAGGGATATTATGTTTGGCAACATGTTCAGCAACAGGGTGGTCCACTTGTTTTTTGGCCACAGTTAGTCGGTAGCCATTCATGCGGACAGACAGCTTGTTGGTTGTCATGCCTGCATAGAATGCAGCACAGTGGCTGCAGTTTAGCTTGTAAATCACATGACTGGTTTCACAGGTAGCACTGCCTTTGATGGGATAGGTGATGTTAGTGATCAGACCGGAGTAGGTGGTGGTAGGAGGATGTATGGGACAGGTCTTGCAACTGGGTTTCTTACAGGGGTATGAGCCATGAGGTAAGGGATTGGGAGCAGGGGTTGTGTAAGGATGGACGAGTATATTGTGAAGGTTTGATGGATGGCGGAATACTGCTGTAGGAGGGGTGGGGAGGATATTGGGCAGGACATTTCTTATTTCATGGAACAATGAGAGGTAATTGAAACCCTGGCTGAGAATGTATTTCAGTTGCTCCAGTCCTGGATGGTACTGAGTTAGGAGGGGAATGCTCCTCTTTGGTAGGACTGTGGCACTTTGAGAGGTGGTGGGAGACTGTAAAGATAAGGCACGGGAGATCTGTTTTTGTACAAGATTGGGAGGATAATTACGGTCAGTGAAGGCCTCAGTGAGACCCTCAGTATATTTTGAGAGGGACTGTTTGTCACTGCAGATGTGACGACCATGGGTGGCTAGGATGTACGGTAGGGACTTCTTGGTATGGAATGGGTGTCAGCTGTTGAAGTGGAGGTATTTCTGGTGGTTAGTAGGTTTGATATGGATGGTGGTACTGATGTAGCCATCTCTGATGTGGAGGTCAACATCTAGGAAGCTGGTTTGTTGGGTTGAGTAGGACCAGTTGAAGCAAATGGGGGAGAAGTTGAGATTCTGGAGGAACGTGGATAGGGTGCCCTCACCTTCAATCCAGATAGCAGGAGTTTACGAATCTGGGTTTTTAGGAAGGAATCATCTAGATGGCCCATGAATAGGTTGCCATGCGAGTGCCCATAGCCATACCCCAGATACGGCTATGGGCACTCACGTGGCACCATCCTATGCCAAACTATTCATGGGCCATCTAGATGAATCCTTCCTAAAAACCTAGGATCCTAAACCCCTCACCTGATTCAGATACATTGATGACATCTTTGCTATATGGATTGAAGGTGAGAACACCAAATCCACATTCCTCCAGAATGACAACTACTTCTCCCCTATTTGCTTCAACTGGTCCTACTCAACCCAACTAGCCACCTTCCTAGATGTTTACCTCCACCTCAGAGATGGCTACATCAGTACCACCATCCATATCAAACCTACTAATCACCAGCAATACCTCCACTTCAACAGCTGACACCCATTCCATACCAAGAAGTCTCTTCCATACAGCCTAGCCACCCATGGTCGGCACATCTGCAGTGACAAGCAGTCCCTCTCAAAATATACTGAGGGTCTCACTGAGGTCTTCACTGACCGTAATTATCCTCCCAATCTTGTACAAAAACAAATCTCCCGTGCCTTATCTTTCCAGTCTCCCACCACCTCCCAAAGTCCCACAGTCTGGCCACAGAGGAGCATTCCCTTCATAACTCGGTACCATCCGGGACTGGAGCAACTAATTACATTCTCCGCCAGGGTTTCGATTACCTCTCATCATGCCCTGAAATGAGAAATTTCCTGCCCACTATCCTTCCCACCCCTCTTACGGTGGTATTCCACCATCCACCAAACCTTCACAATACTCGTCCATCCTTACACAACCCCTGCTCCCAACCCCTTACCTCATGGCTCATACCCCTGTAGGAGACTGTAAGAGACCTGGTTGCAAGACCTGATATCCCTCATCTCAATGACTGCTTCACAGCCTGTGCCATATGGATCCTTCCCACCAACACCAGCTTTTCTGAATTGCACAGGTGGGAAGTTTCCCTGGAATACACCCTACGTTCCTGTAATCCTCCTGGCCTCAACCTTCGTTAGTCACTGTCCTCACCCATGCAGCCCCCTCCCTGTTCCCATTCCAGCACTACACAGCCATCTTTTCACTGCCACACCCAGTTTTTTTAATTTCTTTTTATTTCTCTCCTTTCCACTACTTCCACCTCCCCACCTTATCGCCTGTCCTCCATCTAAACTGCAACACTTCACTGTCCACCACCCCCACCATACTACCCCTCCCCACCCCAGCCTCCTCCTTACCCCACCCAGTCACCACTCCCATCATGCACTGGTGCTGCTGCTCACAGTGTAGTTTGTTACCTGAGACTGCAGATGTGTGTGCAAGTTGTGTGTGTGTGTGTGTGTGTGTGTGTGTGTGTATTGCTGACAAACACCTTAATGGCCAAAAGCTGTAATTGTGTGAATCTTTTTGTTGTGCCTATTACGACTCAGCATCTCCGCTATATGGTGAGTAGCAACTTTCCTTCTGTAATATTGTTACATTCCATCCGGAATTTTCCATTGTTTGAATTTCTTTAATGTTATGAATACTTGGTTGAGGCTGCGTGGTGATGTTAAGCAGATCGCAGTTTTATGGTGTAAAATTGGTATTTCAGTATTTGGAGTAATTAAACAAAAGTTTGTCTGTTTCCAAAAATAGCTGCGAAAACATTGTCAATTATCTTCTCAGATATTTGTTAAATATTTTTCTGCTGGACAATAAGATATTTATTTCCTTTCCAGCAGGACTTTCCTGACAAAACTCCAATAATGTCTGAACAGAAACATACATGATTGAAATCCTCCTGGATATTAGCCATATCATTCTCTAAAATTCAATAGAATCTATAAAACAAAAGTAGAATTTTCAGTCAACTTTTAGTAGTCCTTCTTAGGATGACAAAGCATTTAGTGATATGATAAAATTCACAAATTTCTTTCTTCATATAATTTGAGACACAACACACACACACACACACACACACACACACACACACACACACACACAGAATCCACCCACCTACCCAGTAGGTAGGCTAGTTTTAAACCTAGTAACTGAGTCATTAACATGACTGCAGATATAATGAAAAAATATAATGAGTTAGCTTCGAGAGATTAAGTTAAGTGAAAGTTCTTCTGGCCTTGCGCTCAGCAAAGTTGAGCGACTTTTCATCTCTACTTAGACATTTCAAATTGTTCAGTCTCATTTGGGCTTCTTGTCCGTCTGTTATTTACTTATTTCATTTCTTTTGAATTGTCTGTCCCTCTTTTCGCTCTTATCCAGCAGACAGGAAAGAAATCGGATTCCAAAAGTTGGAGCAGGTTCTCTTTGAGTACTTAGCTGTTTGATAAAGTAATCCTTTCATTTGTATTCTTTATTTTGTAACAACTGTGAACAGAACAAAGCATCCAGACCAGTGATAAAATTTTAGATAAAGCAAAAATATGATGTGATAAGACGACTTGTCAGCAAGAGCTTTTAATTCTTCCTAAGATTATCTCTTTCTTTGCACTGTTAGTAAATTTTGTATCATTAGAAAAATAGAAAAGCAGAAGGAAACAACTTTATTTCCGAAAGTGTAATTCCAAGTCATGTAGCTTGTCCAGAATTAAGCTACAGAACACCATTCCGTATTATCACTGCTGGAATCATTATCTTATAATGTTTTGCTGTAGGCTTGTTTTAAAAACTGTTGTTAGTATTTAATGATATTTTCTGAATCACAAGATGATGACAGTATCTCTTCATCCTGTTCTAAGTTTTGATGCATGGTGCAGAAACCATAACAGTGATCATGATTCGTTCAATGATTGGAGAGTCAGCCACCAGACATACATATCAGTAGGCAGTCAAAAAACTTACCGCTAGATGTAGCTGATGTGTAATTACAGAATTATTCAAATTGTTCGTTTGGAGTAAAAAAACAATTTACAACTGACAGTACTACTAATGAAATATACATCAAAAATTTTATGGTGAATTCCTACAAATTAGAATTTAGTAATGAGATCTGATTCCAGTGGTGTTGACTTTTAATAGGAAATCTATTTATGCACAGTGGATGCTGATAGCACTAGCACTTCTTTTAGTAATAAACTAGACAGGTTATGTGATCCTGAAATCTTAGTCTAAAAAGTAACAAATTTTTTGAAGAATTTCCATTTAATTTCCAAATGCCCTTGCTAGTTTTCATTAGTTTGTCCAATCGCCCCATTTCCATTGCTGAGTGACAGCTGTTGCTCTCACTAAATAATAGTAATATTCAAAACATTAGAACTTATTTGTGTCTCATAATAATGGAAGCATACCAGATACACAAAGGACCCCATTACAATTATCTAAAAGACAGTGTGGAGTAGCTACGAATATGTTCACCTAGCAGAATCCAAAGTTCACAGATGTTACTGGAGATGAAATGCTGGAATCTCAGGATTATAACATATCCAAAATTAAGAAATCAGAAAAATGATAGAAATGGAAGAGATCATAATGGAAACTATTAAGAGGAAGAAGTTACTGTGGTATAGCCATCTCTGGAAGGGGGTGAGGGGGATTTGGAAGGTCCTACACTGTGGAGGTTGAGAGAAGTGAGGAATGTTATAAGCTGTGAACAACTCACAAAATGAATATATGTATATCATGAGGGGGGGGGGGGGGGGGGGGGGGGACCTCTTGCATATTCAAAGTTGATGGTGTTCTCGACTTCTGATTTCATTAGACTTCTGATTTCATTAAAATCTTCTCAGAGGCCCTGAGAACATGATATTTAAATATGGAGATATGGTAATAGTAGTTTGAGGGAATGCTATGAGAGAACCACAGTCTTATTTGCAAAAAAATCATTTTACGATTTGTAAATAATTTTGTTGATATTGGTTCCTTAGGGAATTGGTTTTAGTTGTTTTCATGGGATTATTATTTCAGGTTAAAGTGAAATTGCTTCAGTAACATTTCTGTCAACGCTCTATCTGTTTTACTCTCACCAGTTTTCCAATTAATTTGAACTAGTGTAAAGCTTATGGGCCACTAGCCAAGTATTTGTGGGGTAAAAACATGTGCAGTTCACTCACATCATCTTTGACAGTGATGCACAGTAATACAATTCTCTGCCGATCCAGAAGAAAATAGAATGGACCTCATCAAAACATTACATTTTTTTGCTGAGCTAACTCTAATGGAAGCCTATGAAATTTATTTTTGGAATTTTGTGTGTTTTCTTGGATTTAGTAAACAACCAACTGACATAAATCCGACCAGAAGGAAAAGGGTATAGTGATGATTTGCTGATGGATAAACATGGTATATATTAAATCACATGAGTATCTTCCCTATCGGCTTCATATTTTCTGTGCTATTTCTATAGCACACAGCCACTCAGCTGTTTGTTCTGCTCGTTGCTGACTAATTTACTAGTTTTATAATCTTGTCTAATTCATTCTTCTCTTCCTGTCTTTTGTCATATTTTATTCTCTTCACACAGTATTTTGAGGACTTCTCCTCTGCACCATTCATAACTTTATTTGCCTCCCTTTTTCCTCTTCTCTTAACTGATATTTCAAGAACAGGCTGTATATAGTATTTGTTACCTTGAGCCTTATCACAACTGCTACTATTGATGAGTACTAAAGTGTTTATACCTTATTGAGAAATCTTTCTTATTCCTTTATTTTTCTGTAACCAGTTGATTGTTTCTTTGTTTTTGCCTCCTACCTCTGTGTTTTTTTTTATATTTGTTTTAGACATTTTAAATTCCTTGTTTATTGAGAATGGAAGTCATCATGTGTGAGTGTGCTAAATATAAAAAATAGAGAGATACACATCAAATTAATATTTAGTTTTATTGTTCATGCTACCTACTTTGTGTCTGTTGTTAATTATTCAGGTGATGAATATCATCAAAAACAAAGAAAATACAGTTTTCTTTGTCTTTAAATGGCCTTTGATATAAAATGTAACTGTAAGTTGTCACATTAGTAATATGGTAAAAGCTCAATCCCTGAAACTAGTAGACTTTACGTGAAAGCAATGAAATGATATCCTACTCCCTTTTATAAGACAGCAATTCTACTATCCTCCCTATAAAATCCATTAGTGCAAGAAATGATTAGTAGTATAATATTACCATTACATTCATAAAAAGTAGTTTACCAAAAGCAACATTTGCGTTTGATATTGTATCCGCTTGATATGAAAAACATTTGTGTATGGTCATGAAGTGCATTTTCTGCATTCAAATTTGTCTTGCTGAAATACTTTTTCGGTGTGTAATGTATGTATGTTTTTTTATTGTTCTTATAATTATTCTTAGCATTTTGGTAGCACCATATATCCAGAGTATTATGTACATTTTCATGTGTAATTTTGTTTAATACTGTATGGTTGTTATGCATTTCAATGTGTATGATGATGAGTTTCTCTTTGTTTAAATTCCCTTTTACTTTTTCTTTTCATTCCGTATCTTTGGAGGGTCAAACATTTAGGGTAAGTGAGGGCTTTATGGTTATGATTGTTTTCTTAAAAAAAGAGAGAGAGAAAAAGAAAAATGCATTTGCATGTTGCTGGTAGCTTATGAGTGATAGCTGCTGAGTGCTATTACAGAAGTATAGCAAAGTTATGTTTGTAGTGAAGTTCTGCATGCTACTGCCACTTCTATCCTCCTAGTATTGAATGCAGTCTTAAGTATGGACGCTACACTGTGTATGAGGCATTAGTTTGATGTGTGCATGGCCGTGATTTGCCCCATTATAAATTGAAATATTGGCAAAACAAAAGACACTGGAGTTTCATTTATAGAAACTGAGTTGGTATGGTCTCTGAAGCTTGTCTAAATTGGGTTATTTGTGCTTTGCTCATTGTATGTTTATTTTGCATGTGAATATAAAGAAAATAGTGAACTTGATGAAAACTATGTGTTCTTTTTGTTAAATAAATTTGTGAATTTGATTCACAGTGAGATATGTTCTGCATGTATGTGACATACGTGTTAGTAATCAATCAATGAAACATTATTGTTATATGAGTCAGCAGTGTGGGACATTTGAAGCATCCAGTTCTTGAACTGTTGGGAATTATATACTGAAAATAGGACCATGTTCGCCTTTATATTTTATGCCAGTTTTAGTAAGTACAAAGTGAACAAAATCACATGCATCCTACGATTCCAGTCTGTTTTCATTTAATCACCTTGCGCAAAGTGTAACTATTTTCAGCAAATTTCCATTAACTAAGTAATTTGAGCAGTTCAGACATAAATGTCTGATATGATTTTGGACACAAAGCTTATTACTTTAGTACGTGGATTGGTAGGAGTATTGTAATAAAGTTCCAGCAGTTGTGGTATATACTTATCTGATACCCTCATCTCAGAAGCTGTCATTGCATAATTTTCTCATTGAAACATATTATAATGTAATTTACTATTGTGTGTTGTGCATTTTTATTGTTGTGAGTTCAGCTATTATCAGAGTCTGTTATAAAGTTTAATTTATTATTATTACATGACAAAGAAAATAGTGCTCCTGGCAGTAGAGAGAACTAGACCTGTCCATGTTAGTAGATACCACCAAATTCCAGACGTTAGTGGTATGCACTGTTCGCTCAAAATCGTCAGAATGCAAGAATGGAAAATAACTGAGGGAAAGGTACTTACACAGGTGTAACAACTTGCTATTAAATTTGACAAAGAAAAGAGGAAAGGAATGAGAGAACTAATGGAGAATGTAACACTCATGAAGTATTAAACTTGTGTGATTTGCTAGCTAAGGGTGGAAGAATACAGCACCAAGGGCAATAGGCATCAGATATCTACCTAAGCAACGAGAGAGAGAGAGAGAGAGAGAGAGAGAGAGAGAGAGAGAGAGAGAGAGAGAGAGAGAGAGAGAGGGGGGGGGGGGGTGACAATGAGGCTTACAAGAAGTATTCATAATATAGATAATAGTGCAATTTCTACATTATTATGAACAATGTGATGGCTCTATATTATGTCCCTTATGATATTATTTGCTTTATTATATGTTAGGAGCATGTTTCCTTAAAATTTTTATCTTAATGCCGTATGCATACGTTAATGGACTGATGTTGACTCCGTTAATCTGAAGATGACTCACAAGGGCAAAGTGCGTCATTGGCAGTAAATATATGAATAAAATTTGCAACCAAAACTGTCTTATTTCGAGGAATGTGAAAAAAACATAGAAAAAGCTTTACAGCTATGTTAAACTGGAATTGGTTTGTAGGCTACCTATAAACAGCAGAATTAAAATGACCATTGATTTGTTTCAACAAGATATTGATCTATAAACTTTACAAAGTAAATAGGTAAAGTGATTCTGTGTGAGGAGTTTTTCGAAGAGGTATGGCAGTCAATCTTAAATTGTTGTGCATACTAGTAGTGACATATTTTTAATTCAGATTTTACTGTCCATCTACACTGAAGTGCTAAAGAAAATGGTATACATTCAAATACAGAGATATGTAAAGAGGCAGAATACAGTGCTGTGGTCGGCAATGCCTATATAAGACAACATGTGTCTGACGCAATTGTTAGATTGGTTACTGCTGCTACAATGGCAGGTTACCAAGACTTTAGTGAGTTTGAACGTGGTGTTATAGTCTGCATACAAGTGACCCGTATAACCATTTCAAGAGTGTACTGTGAATATCAGGAATCAGGTAAGAAATGAAATCCAACATCACTGCAGTTGAAAAAGATCCTGCAATAAAGAGACCGATGATGACTGAAGAGAATCATTCAGTGAGACAGAAGTGCAACCCTTCCACAATTTTCTGCAGATTTCAGTGCTGGGCCATCAACAAGTGTCAGCATGCAAACCATTCAATGAAACATTACTGGTATTTTTTGGAGCCAAAGGTCCACTCGTGTACCTTTGACGACTGCATGACACAAAGCATTACACCTTCCCTGGGCCCATCAACACTGACCTTGGACTGTTGATGACTAAAAACAAGTTGCCCAGTCGGATGAGTCTCGTTTCAAACTGTATCGAGCGGATGAAGACAGCCTCATGAATCAATGGACACTGCATGTCAGCAGGTGACTGTTCAAGCTGGTAGAGATTCTGTATTGGTGTGGAGCATGTGCAGTTGGAGTGATACGGGACCCGTGATATATCTAGATACGGCTCTGTCAGGTGACATGTATGTAAGCATCCTGTCTGCATCCATTCATATCCATTGTGCATTCTGACGGATTTGAACAATTCCAGCAGGACAATGTGACACCCCCACACATCCAGAATTGCGACTGAATGGCTCCAGTAACACTCTTCTGAGTTTAAACACTTCCGCTGGCCACCAAACTCCCCAGACATGAACATTATTGATCATATCTGGGATGCCTTGCAATATGCTATTCAGAAGAGATCTCCACCCCCTCGTACTATTGCAGATTTATGGACAGCCCTGCAGGATTCTTGGTGTCAGTTCCGTCCAGCACTACTTCAGACATTAGTCAAGTCCTTGCCTTGCCATGTTTTGTTGCGGCACTTCTGCATGCTCACAGGGCCCCTACTGGATATTAGGCGGGTGTACCAGTTTCTTTGGCTCTTCAGCATATAATTACAAAAGCTTAAATTCTGTTGTTCATTTAAAACTAAACCATAACTTACCCTGGATTACAAAGTGTTTTCATGAATAGTAGATAAAGCTAAGCCTTAGCTCTATTCCTCTTACAACTGCTATTTCGGTGTATGACAGTGCTAGACTTGTAACAATACACATGTCTGAAGTGTTACCTTTGTCTCTGAAAAAGTCACATCTCATGAGTTCACCCTCTACAAGAGAAATAATGGCACATGACACATTTGCTCTTCCTAGTGGAACTCATTATTTCATCCACAACTTCAAAAATCTTCTAGTCATTAGTTTCTGCATTCTGTCACATTTACAGTCATTGTAGTGAAAATAATTTTGAACTTTATAAAGTTACACTTTTACCGTCAATCATATGGCAAAAGGTAAAAACTTGCAGCTTTCATATTTCCAGACTTTGTCTGTAAGAATTTATCAATTTTTTACTGTTACCATTTTGAGCATAATATATGAACTGTTGAGCTAGCACTTCTTTGTACTCCGTATTTATTTCTGTTCTGTTCTGCAGAATACTTTTATTACCAATTGACATAAGTGGTTAATTGCTCTCTAATTGTATTTCTATTAAACCTCATCGCATGTATCTGAATATAGTTTATATTAATAACCATGTTTAAGGTATAGGCAATATTAGAAAAATAAAATGTGTTGCTAATACTAAGAAAAGAAGATATATCGATGTTAAATAGCTGTCACCATATTATTATTATTATTATTATTATTATTATTATTATTATTTACTTGGCTGAAAGATTCCATTAAGCTTAATTATATTTTTTAACTGTTGTATTCTATTTTTTAACTGTTGTATTCATGTTTGTGTTAACCAGTTAGTCATAAGAGATAACATCAGTGTCAGCAGTTCACTGTGCTGAGCTAGCTTTAAATTGGAGAATCATGTGAATACATCTTTATAACCTCTGAGGATGGCTCTTCTAGTAGGAGACAAAAAGCTAGCACAAAAAACCATGGTCTTAATTGACAGAAAGCCAATTTCTTCAGAAGGTAAATATGAAGACTGACTTGTACATTCCGTGCCTTACTGGGCATGGTCATGTTGGGGACTGGAGGTGATATGTCTTGCGTAGGTGCAGAGTAAAAACATATTCAAAGGTAGAAAGAAATAAAGTCTTCCAGAAGGAGAACTGACGAAGCAGATTATGAGAATTTATTTAGGAATACTTAGGTGTACGAGGTCAAATTGTGCTGCAAATGCAGAATCATAGAAATAAAGTTTATATCAATATAGATGAAAGAAACTTGTACGGACAGCATATGTTGCAATTATGAAGAAACCAAAAGAAAAGGAAGTTCCGAATGGAACAAGGCAGCTATAAAATACACTCCTGGAAATGGAAAAAAGAACACATTGACACCGGTGTGTCAGACCCACCATACTTGCTCCGGACACTGCGAGAGGGCTGTACAAGCAATGATCACACACATGGCACAGCGGACACACCAGGAACCGCGGTGTTGGCCGTCGAATGGCGCTAGCTGCGCAGCATTTGTGCACCGCCGCCGTCAGTGTCAGCCAGTTTGCCGTGGCATACGGAGCTCCATCGCAGTCTTTAACACTGGTAGCATGCCGCAACAGCGTGGACGTGAACCGTATGTGCAGTTGACGGACTTTGAGCGAGGGCGTATAGTGGGCATGCGGGAGGCCGGGTGGACGTACCGCCGAATTGCTCAACACGTGGGGCGTGAGGTCTCCACAGTACATCGATGTCGCCGGTGGTCGGCGGAAGGTGCACGTGCCCGTCGACCTGGGACCGGACCGCAGTGACGCACGGATGCACGCCAAGACCGTAGGATCCTACGCAGTGCCGTAGGGGACCGCACCGCCACTTCCCAGCAAATTAGGGACACTGTTGCTCCTGGGGTATCGGCGAGGACCATTCGCAACCGTCTCCATGAAGCTGGGCTACGGTCCCGCACACCGTTAGGCCGTCTTCCGCTCACGCCCCAACATCGTGCAGCCCGCCTCCAGTGGTGTCGCGACAGGCGTGAATGGAGGGACGAATGGAGACGTGTCGTCTTCAGCGATGAGAGTCGCTTCTGCCTTGGTGCCAATGATGGTCGTATGCGTGTTTGGAGCCGTGCAGGTGAGCGCCACAATCAGGACTGCATACGACCGAGGCACACAGGGCCAACACCCGGCATCATGGTGTGGGGAGCGATCTCCTACACTGGCCGTGCACCACTGGTGATCGTCGAGGGGACACTGAATAGTGCACGGTACATCCAAACCGTCATCGAACCCATCGTTCTACCATTCCTAGACCGGCAAGGGAACTTGCTGTTCCAACAGGACAATGCACGTCCGCATGTATCCCGTGCCACCCAATGTGCTGTAGAAGGTGTAAGTCAACTACCCTGGCCAGCAAGATCTCCGGATCTGTCCCCCATTGAGCATGTTTGGGACTGGATGAAGCGTCGTCTCACGCGGTCTGCACGTCCAGCACGAACGCTGGTCCAACTGAGGCGCCAGGTGGAAATGGCATGGCAAGCTGTTCCACAGGACTACATCCAGCATCTCTACGATCGTCTCCATGGGAGAATAGCAGCCTGCATTGCTGCGAAAGGTGGATATACACTGTACTAGTGCCGACATTGTGCATGCTCTGTTGCCAGTGTCTATGTGCCTGTGGTTCTGTCAGTGTGATCATGTGATGTATCTGACCCCAGAAATGTGTCAATAAAGTTTCCCCTTCCTGGGACAATGAATTCACGGTGTTCTTATTTCAATTTCCAGGAGTGTAGAAGGCAATCTGCAAATAGTGATAGGAATGTGATAGATTTATAAAAGAACTTATTAGACATAACAGCTTGAAGAAAACTAAACAAACTTTTGTTGGGTAGACACCACATTTCATCAGTTAAGATGGCAGATGGCACAATAACTATCAACTGAGAGAAAACTGTGCAAGCATTCTAAGATATCTTTAAATGTTTGTGGAGTTTCAGAAATGAATCAGCAATATAGGTAGTTGATAATGAAAATAATGACTTTTTGGAAGACGTACCAAGTGAGGAATATAAAGCCGTTTGAGATACGGAAGAGGAGAGGTGCATGGACATGACGGTATAGAAATGGTTAAATCAGTGGAGGAAAAGTAATATGAAAGGAACTTGCAATATTGTTTTCAGAAAGTTTGCAAAAGAAAATTCCCCAAGCGTGGAACAGTGCTTCTGCTTCACAAGAATGGGGCAAACAACGCTCAAATATTGACCCATCACCTTCCCCCCTTTCTCATAAAGTACACGTGGATGGAAAAAAAACATTACACTTTAATCATTTGGAGAAACAAGGTGGCTTTAGAACTGCTTGACCATGTGCAAATTGTGAACGAAAGTATAGAATGAAGCAGGGAAGTATGAATTATCACTTTGCTGGGTTTCATGGGCTTTTAGAAATCTTTTGACTTGGATAGTATACAGGGTGTTACAAAAAGGTACGGCCAAACTTTCAGGAAACATTCCTCACACACAAATAAAGAAAAGATGTTATGTGGACATGTGTCCGGAAACGCTTAATTTCCATGTTAGAGCTCATTTTAGTTTCTTCCACCTACGCTGAATGGAGCACGTTATCATGATTTCATACGGGATACTCTACCTGTGCTGCTAGAACATGTGCCTTTACAGGTACGACGCAACATGTTGTTCATGCACGATGGAGCTACTGCACATTTCAGTCGAAGTGTTCGTACGCTTCTCAACAACAGATTCGGTGACCGATGGATTGGTAGAGGCGGACCAATTCCGTGGTCTCCACGATCTCCTGACCGCAACCCTCTTGGCTTTCATTCATGGGGGCATTTGAAAGCTCTTGTCTACGCAACCCCGGTACCAAATGTAGAGACTCTTCGTGCTCGTATTGTGGACGGCTGTGATACAATACACCATCCTCCAGGGCTGCATCAGCGCATCAGGGATTCGATGCGACGGAGGGGGGATGCCTGTATCCTCGCTAACGGAGGACATTTTGACCATTTCCTGTAACAAAGTGTTTGAAGTCACGCTGGTATGTTCTGTTGCTGTGTGTTTCCATTCCATGATTAATGTGATTTGAAGAGAAGTAATAAAATGAGCTCTAACATGGAAAGTAAACGTTTCCGGACACATGTCCACATAACATATTTTCTTTCTTTGTGTGTGAGGAATGTTTCCTGAACGTTTGGCCATACCTTTCTGTAACACCCTGTATACTGAGGAATACATATGTCAGTGCTACAGCTTCAATTAGGCTGTATCAGGTTTCAGATTTCAAATAGAAATCAAACAAGGGATTCCATATCACAGAAATTATTCTCACCGGTCAAGGAAGTTTTCTGATCCTGAACTGTAAAAATAAAGAGGGAATATGTATTAAACAGAAATATCAGAACCACTTTTTTTTTGGAACAAACTAATTTCGTGAGTTTGACAGGTCAGGAAATTCAACTATAATAAGACTAAAATTCAGCTACAATAAGACTAAAATAATGTACATTGAACACTCTGAAAAATAAACTGTAAAAATTAACAGTGCTGTCCTGTTTTATGGGGTTCTGTATTTAGTAGGACTCTGGAAGACACTGAGTGGATGGACAGTGAAATAAATGCAGCAAAGAGTAAAATATAGCTTGGAGTGCTTTTGGTGAACCAAAAAAGGTCTTCAAAACTGTTTCTGATATCTCTTAAATGGGTAGTTCACATTTAGTGTCTCTTAAGAATTTTGACATATTGAAATAGGATATTGTCTTTTAACACAAAACCACTCCAAAATTGAAGGATTGGGAGCGGTGAAAGCTGGGAATTACAAGGAGAGGCAGAAAAAAGAAACAAATTGGCCAGGGAACAGAATGGAGTGAAATACATAATTATGATACTAATGAAAATGAAATGGCAGTTGGCAGGACATGTAGCCAGACGATTGGGTGGAAGATGAACCAAGAAGGTTGTCTGCTGGATTTGGAGCTATAAGAAAAGACCCCAAGAAATTGATCTAATGGAAGATGGGTAGAAATATGCAGGAGTCACATGGCTCCACATAGCTGAAGACTGTAATACATGTAAAAATCTAAAGGAAGATATTCAACAATGTAGGAGTAGTTAAATTGCCACTTACCATACAGAAGACACTTCAAGTTACAGTAAGTAGCAATTGATCTTTCCTACAATGTTGATATTTCTGACTGGAGTTTCCATTGTTTGATAAAGGAAGATTTTATTCAGCAGTGGATGTCAACCACCACCACCACCTTCCGACCTTCAGATTGACTTACCTGATCAGTTAGGCAATTTTTGATGGTCTCCAAACCATGGTACAACTTGGCATTTTTCACTTATAAAAATCATAGCTAGGGGATAAAGAAGTGATAAGTGATGGAAAAAAATGCTAGGACTGACTGAGAATTTAGTGCTGAACCTTTTAGTGGTCATGCTGAAGAGTATGTACTGATGTATAATATTTAAAATTATATACTTTAAATGTAGTCAGCATGTAGCAGCTAGCATAATATCAGTTTATTTTAAATGCCTCTCATTCCCACCCCAGAGGTATTAAACAATAATGTTATGTAGTATGGATAAGCAAATGATGTAGCAACGTTCACTTTGTTTACAGTTTCATTATTATGTCTATCTCAACTTTGTGGTGGGATAATTAACATATTGACATTTTTCCGCAGGTAGTAATGCGAGTAGCACAAATGGCAGTCCCACTGGGGTCACCGCAGCAGCCATTAGTTCAAATGTGTCTCCAGCTCAAGATGCGGTTGCTCCCATTCACCCCACACTCATTACCCAAGTACCATGCGAAGAAGCTGCAGGTACTGTTACGGACTTCACACTCTGTGATGCTTCTGTTGCAATGCCCTTAAGTGCATCAAGATTACGGTTGCTGCAAGACACCACCATGATAGAATCTGCCTTGGATTTGGACTCTCTGGAGGAAGCTTCTGTGGGGGCTGGCAGCCAGGCCGGCTTGCTCCATGTCGGCAGTGTTGTTTGACAGGAGTCTCTGTCTGCTAAAAGATGTACATTTTGCATTTTCTAGGCTAGTAACAGTGCTTTGGTGTGTGTGTGTGTGTGTGTGTGTGTGTGTGTGTGTGTGTGTGTGTGTGTGTGTGTAGCAAATTTTCCTGGCACTGAGATACAAAACTGTCTTCAATCTGCAGTACTGCAACCTACAGAACATCACTTTTGTGTAATTGTGGCAAACAAGGCTACACTGGAAGACAAATCTTTTTTGTGTGTATGTTTTAGAAATAATTTGTACATTTTAAAACAAAATGGGTGAAGTACTTCAGTTATTATTAGTAGCTCATAGCATAATTTTTGTATCGTGCCAAACGTTATTGGTCGTTATCACATTTTTAAGGAATTTAAGCTCTGTTTTGTGATCTTTGCAAGTCCGAAATCATTCTCTTTGCATGAACAGTTTTAATGTGTTGTGTGTTGACTGCTAAAGAGGTGCTTTTCTCCCAATGTGTGTGCCTCAATTTTGCGATAATAAAATGAGTACTAATTTTTTGGTTACGCATTTGAAAGTGTTAATTAGAAAACTTTAGCAAGATTGCTATGTTCAGTCAGTGTGGACCAAAATTCTCTCAGTTACTGTGAATGCAGGATATTTAAGATCCTTATTCACAGTGGAGCAAACATTCCAAAATTTAAATGGCTGCATTACAATGCAATTTATTCGTAA
Organism: Schistocerca nitens; assembly: GCF_023898315.1. Taxonomy (NCBI): domain Eukaryota; kingdom Metazoa; phylum Arthropoda; class Insecta; order Orthoptera; family Acrididae; genus Schistocerca; species Schistocerca nitens. Next base: position 343,378,849 of record NC_064622.1, read on the forward strand.
TAAAATATATTGAATGGTGTGGCAGTTGCACGATTCAAAAGAAATTTCTTGCTTTTGTATAAACAAGCTGGAAAGTCAGCATTGCTATAAAAGTTGCATTTTCTGATTCACTGTAAACAGATTTATGCCTTTAACAATTTTGAGTTCTTAATTGAAGAAGCTAATGCACATTTAGAAATATGTAACCTTTTTAATTTGTCAACTGTTGTCTCAAAACTACTATCTCTTAGTCTCATCACATTCTTCTGCCACAACCACACCTCTCTAACTGTGTAATAGCTGCTTGTGTCTTTAATTTTCATTTTAAAAGTGTGTTGTGTTTTTATCAATCAGAACATAAGATGACGACTTAATTTTCACCACTTTGTAATCAAGAGTATTCTATGACTTTTAGAATCACTTTTAATAACTTAAACACAGTTTCCTATTATCGTCTCTGTTTATGAAGTCAATTATCGAAACATATTTTAGCAGCATGTACCATCCTTAAGTTCCTTATATTGATGCCTTACATTTCTGCATTAATATACAATTACTGTAAGGCAGTAATAGAATACTTTAGATTGGCAACATGTTATTGGAACATGCTATTCTAACTTAATTAGTAAGTCACGAATGAGAAAGCAGTTCATGTTTAATTTAGTGTGATGTCTCCAATATATAGTGTATTCAAACATTTGTAGCTTCATTTCTCATTATTTTGGATCTACTTAATTTTATTTTACTAATTATCTAATTTTGTAAACCACAGGTATTACGCTTTCTGGGTCAAGTATTGCTTCATTTCATATTCAGGTAGTTGTTTGAAAATGCCTCTTTAAATTTAAGTGATGGCAGTGAAAAAATTCGTTTTGTGATGATAGTCACTAAGTGTATTTGGTTATGACTTGCACTTTTGAATTCATCAGATGTTTTCAAATGCTAATAGAACAGGTTAATACATACTAACTAGATGTTACATATCTTTTCATTCTGTATATGCTGTATGTAGGGAGGGGAGACTATTTGAACAGTTAGGTAATACATAGAGGCAGAAGGGATGAGGGATGGGGATATGCATATGTACATGAATTTATAGACAGGCAAGAGGTAATAAGAAAGAAGGCCACAGCCGTATTGACACAAAAACTCTATATGGACAAGATAAATTGTGGTTGTCCTACACAGTTTTATAAATTATTTTATTACTTTTGTGTAGAGGTTTATTGTTACCATTATTGAAGTAGTAACAATTAAAATCTTCGTGGTATAGTATGTGTTACCTGACATTCTAAACTTTCTTTGTGTCAGTCCAGTATGTTTTTCCACCAGTATTCATACATGGAAAAGTGATACACGTACAAGCAAATATGACAGTGTGGTAAAATTAAAGCTCATCATGTTGCTAACCTTTGGCTCACACAGTAGCTTGTATGTTCACCCCTTTACTGATGCAGAGGTCCTTTTCTTGCCACTCCAGGTGTGAGGTTACCAGATCAGTCATTCCATAAGCAAGGAACAGGATATTTGTGGATTGATTTGATTGTTTGTTTTCCCCTTTCTGTCTTGCTTTTTTTTAAAAAAAAAAGTTTATTAACAGCAAATATTAAGTTTTGTTATCTCCTTTATTTATATAACAGGTTGTAAATTTGCATCTGCGAGTGCCCCCCAATCCCTAACATTTGGCTTCCTGCTACAAATGCTTCAAACAAGGTGTGAAGCCTAATTCAGATGGACATATTCCTTATCAAGAAAAAATTGCATGGGGCTGCAGAAATATTACAATATTTTAAATATAAAATTTAGAGTCAAATGTAATAAAAAGTTGCAGCAGCTGCTGTTTAAGAAGAGTGTAAGTCTTAACAGATTAAAAACAAAAGAAAAGAAAAAAATAACTTCCTAAGAATGATTTGTATGCAGACTAGGCTATCACATTTATATTATTTCTTGGAAGAGATTTGTTTACAGAATTTTGGAAGAAGTAATATGCATTTTGCTTCTTCTCATTCATTTATAATTTTTTAAGCTTAAAAATCACAGGCACTCCAGCAGTGTGTTAAATCTTAAATCTTGTGTGTTATTCCATGACTCAATACCAGTAATACCTGCAACTAAAATTAGTGTCTTCCATGGGGGTCATGTTTCTTAGCACACGCACTCTTGCTTGTGACACATTGAAACTTTGTATACCTTTTCTGCGTAATTGAATTTCATATAAAAAAGATTTTCTTCTGTTTATTTCTCAGTGAAAGGAAAGTGGTTCATCTTTTGGATAAAATACGAACTTAAAAATACGAATTGGACAGGTCATTTAGCCCACTGAACTTTCTAAACAGTTACTCTTGTAATCCCCAAATAAACAAAAAAAATTCATACAAATTTTTAGATTTGTATAGAGTAATTTGGTGAAAGTATGCGTATTCCAACTTGCTGCCTGGTTATTTATAAGAGAAGCTGATGAATTCAAAAGTTTAGTGATCATTGTATATTTTGTTACTGGCGTATTGATATCTTTAGTTTGTAGATAGCTTCTTCTCACATAACTAATTACTTGTCTTTACTTTCTCATCTTCTGTACCTTTTGTGATGAAAAAGTCAGACTGAAGAAACAGGTTACTATTCACCAAGTCCCAATATCCATCTTGTATAGCATAGGTACAGTTCTTTAAGTTTTTCATTCAGTCTTTTTCTCTAAGATTGCTAACATATCAGTGTTGAAACATTCTATTATCAGTACCCTGTACTTTAATGGTATGAGCAGTGCTGACCGATAGCTTTTTGACAATGATAAAAGTACAAATAGAACTTCAAAATTACGATGATGGAAAGGTACCTTATTTGAAAGTTGGTATATTTAGTGTATCTGTGTCATGTGTTGCATCATTCAGTATTGCCACTGACTTCAGTACTTTCTTACTTGAGTTACAATACAGCGTGTTTTGCGTGTATATGTATTATGAAGGTTGTGAGAAATGTGCTGATAAAAGATATCCCCAAGCATTTCACAATTCACACAAATTTTTGTAACAGCACTATTATAGCCTCAGTATAATATGTATATAATTACATATATGTAATTCTTATTGTTTGAAAGCAAAGATTTTCAGATCCTTTCTCACTGCTGAAACTCCATAGAAAACAGAATATTTTTCTAAAGACTGTGTACATTTTTTGAAATCTTTTTATTTTAAATAGTTTGTTGAGTGAACTATTTACTCAATTGCCTTTTGTAAATAGAAAATGTCAAAAATAAGTTCATTCCTTGTGAACTAATCTACAAATTGTTTATAACAAAATTCCTTATGTCCAAATGTTCAAACTGTACAACATGTAACATTTAATGAAGATCGTGTTTGTATAAGTACCATTAATTTATTTTTGTAAATTTGCTGTGGAAACCTGGTTGGTTGATGGCTGATCAGTTAGTGTTACCTGATGATTGATTGTGTGTGAGTACAGATGTAAGACAGTGCCTTTAAGCCATGGAGGTCACAATCATTAGATGGTTAAAGATCTCATGCTTTTGTTGAAGTTTTGCCTTTGGTCTTTTTCTAAAACTCTCGCATCGTGACTAATATGAAATATTAACTGTCTTGTGTAAATCTGGACAGTGTAGTGTAAATGTTAAAATGCCAAAAATCTTCATTAATTTATTTCTACTTGTATAATTACCAGATAGATGATAGAAGATAATGTGTGTGATCATATTTGGTTATTCCCATGTTAGGCAAGCTAAAAGGTAGCATAACATCCAAACTGCTTTCTTGGATGGCAGTAGCTTTCATTTTATACTTGTTCCTGTTTTGTGTGCCACACTGATCATAAATATATCCGTATTTAATTGTGTTATGGATGGCACAGGTGAGAAAAGAATTTATAAATGCTTGAATATTTTTAAAAAACATAGGTGGTATGTTTCAATGTGAATATCATAGTCATGGCAATAATTTCCCAATTGTATTTAGGCGTGTTAGCTTTTGTAGCTAAATTCAATGATTTGACTTCCGCGTTGTACACAATTTATATTGAGACAGACACTCCTTTTGATCTATAAAATGTTAGTTATCCTATGTTGCAGCCACAGCTTTCTTCCCTGTTGCAGTTTCACTGACAAGTGCACATAACTTCAAATATATGAAAAATATTGTGATCTCTGAAACTGCTCATGAGAATTGCAGAGATTCATTGTTCGTTAATAGCGATTTAAGTGTAACCACTTATTTATTGCAAGAAAAACATTTAGATTTTGGAGTGAAGCAACATCATTTACAATTAGTGTTCAGTTTCATTAAAAAATTATATCTTAATTTCAAACGCTGAAGTTTGCCATAAAAGCTGTAGACACCAGACAGGAATGGTTGTTGTTATTTTTGTTGTCAGCTCCTGTTGATCACTCAGCTCTCTGTCAAACTGTACATCTTAATCTGTAGTGCAATTATTTTATGATTTTTAAGAAGACCATGGATATTTTTTATTATTTATGTAGCATTTTTATTTAGCTTTATGGAGACAGCAGAATTAATCGCATTCCCAGGAAGTTTAACACACGGTGGGAATAAATAGTTTGCACTAAGTCTCCAGGACCATCACTCATACTGTAAAGGAACATTTTAGTTCTCAAGATAATTTATTTTAATTGTTAATGCCAAAGCAGATTTTGGCATCCTCTAATGTGATACTCATTAGATTTATTTTGTCTAATAACAACCTATTTTCTGTGGGTAGTAAAATGACAACCATTGCAGTGTGACAAGCTATGGATTTCTTCATAATGTCTGTTAGTTGCAATTTATGTTGTACACTGTCCAGTTTATATGTAATATTTCAGCAAATTTGTATACATTTGTGGATGTACATATGTATATATATACATATATTATGAAGTGATGTATGTAAATGTAAATAGACTATATTATAAAGCAGATTGAAATTTGTGTGTGAACCTATTGGCATTTTCCTTCTTCACCCATTGCATATAAAATTATTGAATGCAGTATTTAATGGTATATTTCTACCAATAGCAGCCATCATTCGAATGTTAAGAGACTATCATTGCTGCAGACATAAATAATTGTTGTTAGTTTCTGGCAGTTCCATCACATTGTTACTAATAAACTCATTTCGCTTTGATCCTGTGTCATTCACATTCTTCATTATACAGTCATTACCTCCTCCTGTAGCACTTCATGTTGTGTTATCCGACAGGAGATAAAACTGCACTGGAGATTTTGTCATATGAATCTGTTAATGGAGAATTGCAAATTGGAATAAATAATGCCCAAACATCAAAGAATGGAGTTTGTCATATTGCGCAAGTCCTGTTTTTACATTTACTCCTCCAAGACATGAAGTCTCTTGAACATCTTCCATAAATAGAGAGGCAGCAGTGTATTTCTACACACTAAGATTACAGAAAATATAAGCTGCTTTTTAAGCCAGTTTTTATAACATAGTCATCAGCCAAGTAAGAAACAATATAAAATCCTATCCTAACTCTGAAATTGGTTAAGTTTGGTCCCTGGGTACAGGTATGCTTTGCATACTCCACTGAACAGAAAATTATTAATTAACGCTTTGACTGCTAGAGATGTTCTCCCTGCATTTCATGCTGATTGTGTCTTTATTGTCATATACTGCTACCCGCATTGAGACACACCATTCAGATCACAGTCTAGTTCTGCCGCATAGATTGACTTACCAGTCCAGTCAACAAAGGAAAATTAGGAGAAAAAATCTGTGTAGTAATAAATTTTTATACAGTGGTAAGAGGGAGTGTGATGAACAACATACAAAAAATCCTGACCTATGGATTGTGAATATTGTAGAAGGGAAGACACTTTCTTATGTTTTTCTTGAATGATTCTTAAAACGATGGTGTATAGCGAAAATGTTTCCCAGTACAAATTAAACGACATTAAATGTCCTCCAAGAAAGGTCTTATTCATTTTTTTCTCCAGCACAAATAGTTTCTGCTTTGCAGGGGATGGAAAAATCAGTTACTTCTAAAAATAGTGTTATAATACTTCTAACAATTTTTAGTGTGCCTCCAATTCCTGTTGACATTCTGCTACAATATATAGGTACAGAGATGGCGGGCCATCTTCATATGAGTAGGCAAGTACTGAAGAGCCGAGGTGTACGCACAGTATTTATGCCAAATCTCTCGTGCAAAATGTGCTGGTGTCTTTCGGCACCCGTGTCAGATGATGACATGCGTATGGCAGCCGAGTTGTGTGTACTGACCTTGGTAGTGGATATGAGAGATAATCTAACCATTGAGTATCAAATGACCCCATTGACTGTGGCTGGATAATTTTAGTTCTAGGATTAGAGTTTTTATCCAGTTCAAAGCCATTATCAGCATGATGTACTTTTACCGATTCTTTGATTAGTGAATCCCAAAACCTGGAAACTGGTGCTAAAATTTTTGTTCTATTGTGTTCCATTTAGTATCCCATGGAAATATAGCGTTCTGCTACTGCTGATTTTAACAACTGCCAAAAATGGGTGTATCTTTCGTGTTCTGTACAACACTCATGGACAGTTCATGTTATGTGGCCTATATATGCAACACCACACTCAGGGAATTTTTTAAATGCTCACTTTTTTTCAGTTGTAAGTCATCTTTAACGGATCCAACCAGATACAAGCTCTTCGCTGCTGCATGGAAGATAACCTTGATTTTATTTCTCCCAAGCAATCTGTCTATCTTAGAAGACTCATTCCCAGAATATGGAAGGAACACAGTTGATTTATAGTCATTATCAGTGCCCTCAGTGTGTTGCTCCTTGTTATTATAGCTAATCAAAGAATTGGTGGAAATACGTCTTGCTGATAATCTTATACACCATGACAACTGCTTTCAACTGGATAAAAATTGAAATCCTATAATTAAAATTATCCATTGATAGTGGAACCATTGGGGTCATTTGATACTCAATTAGGTCATTTGTCACTTCCATCACTGAGGGCAGCATACACAACTCGGCAGTCACATACGTCATCACCTCACACGTGCCCCGAAAGTTGCCAGCACATTTTGCTTGTGTGAGATTCGGCATAAATATAATGGGTGCACCTGTGCTCTTCAGCAGTTGCCTACTTGCCTGAAGATTCCAGACATCTCTGGGCTGAAATATCGGGGCCGAATGTTGATGGGATCTGACAGCATACCCAAAAATGTTGAAACAAGAAATACACCAGGAAAAGTTCAGAAATTACAGTGTTATAATAGTATAAAATTAGATTTCTATTAAGTAAATTGGGTTAAGATAAAATATTAAATGTATATACCACATCTAAGTGCAGTAGAACTGTATTGAGGGATAAATTGTGTTCTGGGCTTGTAAAAGAATAGAAGGGCTTGGGGGGAGGGGAGGTGGGGGCAGATTAGAGCATGAGGGGATGTAGTTTGCTGGATTGTAATCACGCATTTCCCTCCTTCATAGGTCCACAAACTGAAGAGCAGTCAGGTGATTCCCCACTATCTCTACCCCTTACACCCCAAAAAGCTACTACAGGATGTTTCACAAAGTTAATATTGGCCATTCTGCAGCGCGTTTGTGACTGTGGCTAGACATGCCCAGATGGCGATTACTTTGTACGTAGTATGTTAACATTACGTGGAATACAGATATGAGTTACCAGTAGCACTAACACAAGAAATGCACACGGACAGAATGTATGTAAATCTCTGAACACTGTGTTACTCTGGTAGTAGGGATATTGATTCTTAGTCAGCTTGTACAGCAGCTGTAGTGTTAATCCAGGAAAGGCAGTATCCTCCACCACTAACACTGATCACTTTTTATTTTGCAGACAAGCTCTATGTCCTCAGCATTTCCTGTCCAGTTCTCTTATATGGGTGAACAAATAACTCCACTCAGCTCCACGTTTATGTAGCAGCTATTTTCAGTTTCTTAAATGGGAACTTATTTGTGGTTGTTAAATGAGCTCCAACTGTCTGCCACACTGAAGAGCCTGTCTCAAGTGTATCTTGCTGTCAATGTGTATTCGGGCATCTAGATTTCATTGTCTCTAATGTCAGTGCCTGGATCACTTTTCCAACATGACGGTTATCAAATCCATCACCCCAGCCTCTGCTCTTGGAACTTGTGAAGAGACCCAGAAGCTTAAATTGGTTCCCTCTGCAACATAAATAGATCATGCCTAGGTGTTACGGAACTTCAGATATTTTAAAATAAGTCAAGCAATTCATTTCAGCAGATTACTGCTTTGGACCTGAACATGATCTGCCCCATTCCATCCAGTGAGAAGAAGTGTAAGGCGACCATGTCATCTACAAGATTTTTTATTCCCAAAAAGCCTCAAGACCAAATTAGGATAACTAGTGCACCTATCAACACCACCTCCAGTAGCAGTCCTTGCAGCAAAAACAGAAACCACCTCAACATCGACTACACAAGTAAAATGACCGGAGAGATGGAGAACTACATCTACATCTACATCTACATCTATACTCCGTGAGCCACCTTATGGTGTGTGGCGGAGGGTACTTATTGTACCACTATCTGATCCCCCCTTCCCTGTTCCATTCACGAATTGTGCGTGGGAAGAACGACTGCTTGTAAGTCTCCGTATTTGCTCTAATTTCTCGGATCTTTTCGTTGTGATCATTACGCGAGATATATGTGGGCGGTAGTAATATGTTGTCCATCTCTTCCCGGAATGTGCTCTCTCGTAATTTCGATAATAAATCTCTCCGTATTGCGTAACGCCTTTCTTGAAGTGTCCGCCACTGGAGCTTGTTCAGCATCTCCGTAACGCTCTCGCGCTGACTAAATGTCCCCATGACGAATCGCGCTGCTTTTCGCTGGATCATGTCTATCTCTTCTATTAATCCAACCTGGTAAGGGTCCCATACTGATGAGCAATACTCAAGAATCGGACGAACAAGCGTTTTGTAAGCTACTTCTTTCGTCGATGAGTCACATTTTCTTAGAATTCTTCCTATGAATCTCAACCTGGCGCCTGCTTTTCCCACTATTTGTTTTATGTGATCATTCCACTTCAGATCGCTCCGGATAGTAACTCCTAAGTATTTTACGGTCGTTACCGCTTCCAATGATTTACCACCTATGGCATAATCGTACTGGAATGGATTTCTGCCCCTATGTATGCGCATTATATTACATTTATCTACGTTTAGGGAAAGCTGCCAGCTGTCGCACCATTCATTAATCCTCTGCAGGTCTTCCTGGAGTACGTACGAGTCTTCTGATGTTGCTACTTTCTTGTAGACAACCGTGTCATCTGCAAATAGCCTCACGGAGCTACCGATGTTGTCAACTAAGTCATTTATGTATATTGTAAACAATAAAGGTCCTATCACGCTTCCTTGCGGTACTCCCGAAATTACCTCTACATCTGCAGATTTTGAACCGTTAAGAATGACATGTTGTGTTCTTTCTTCTAGGAAATCCTGAATCCAATCACAAACCTGGTCCGATATTCCGTAAGCACGTATTTTTTTCACTAAACGTAAGTGCGGAACCGTATCAAATGCCTTCCTGAAGTCCAGGAATACGGCATCAATCTGCTCGCCAGTGTCTACGGCACTGTGAATTTCTTGGACAAATAGGGCGAGCTGAGTTTCACATGATCTCTGTTTGCGGAATCCATGTTGGTTATGATGAAGGAGATTTGTATTATCTAAGAACGTCATAATACGAGAACATAAAACATGTTCCATTATTCTACAACAGATTGACGTAAGCGAAATAGGCCTATAATTATTCGCATCTGATTTATGACCCTTCTTGAAAATGGGAACGACCTGCGCTTTCTTCCAGTCGCTAGGTACTTTACGTTCTTCCAGAGATCTACGATAAATTGCTGATAGAAAGGGAGCAAGTTCTTTAGCATAATCACTGTAGAATCTTACGGGTATCTCGTCTGGTCCGGATGCTTTTCCGCTACTAAGTGATAGCAGTTGTTTTTCAATTCCGATATCGTTTATTTCAATATTTTCCATTTTGGCGTCCGTGCGACGGCTGAAGTCAGGGACCGTGTTACGATTTTCCGCAGTGAAACAGTTTCGGAACACTGAATTCAGTATTTCTGCCTTTCTTCGGTCGTCCTCTGTTTCGGTGCCATCGTGGTCAACGAGTGACTGAATAGGGGATTTAGATCCGCTTACCGATTTTACATATGACCAAAACTTTTTAGGGTTCTTGTTTAGATTGTTTGCCAATGTTTTATGTTCGAATTCGTTGAATGCTTCTCTCATTGCTCTCTTTACGCTCTTTTTCGCTTCGTTCAGCTTTTCCTTATCAGCTATGATTCGACTACTCTTAAACCTATGATGAAGCTTTCTTTGTTTCCGTAGTACCTTTCGTACATGATTGTTATACCACGGTGGATCTTTCCCCTCGCTTTGGACCTTAGTCGGTACGAACTTATCTAAGGCGTACTGGACGATGTTTCTGAATTTTTTCCATTTTTGTTCCACATCCTCTTCCTCAGAAATGAACGTTTGATGGTGGTCACTCAGGTATTCTGCGATTTGTGCCCTATCACTCTTGTTAAGCAAATATATTTTCCTTCCTTTCTTGGCATTTCTTATTACACTTGTAGTCATTGATGCAACCACTGACTTATGATCACTGATACCCTCTTCTACATTCACGGAGTCGAAAAGTTCCGGTCTATTTGTTGCTATGAGGTCTAAAACGTTAGCTTCACGAGTTGGTTCTCTAACTATCTGCTCGAAGTAATTCTCGGACAAGGCAGTCAGGATAATGTCACAAGAGTCTCTGTCCCTGGCTCCAGTTCTGATTGTGTGACTATCCCATTCTATACCTGGTAGATTGAAGTCTCCCCCTATTACAATAGTATGATCACAAAACTTCTTCACGACGTTCTGCAGGTTCTCTCTGAGGCGCTCAACTACTACGGTTGCTGATGCAGGTGGTCTATAGAAGCATCCGACTATCATATCTGACCCACCTTTGATACTTAACTTAACCCAGATTATTTCACATTCGCATTCGCTAATAACTTCACTGGATATTATTGAATTCTTTACTGCTATAAATACTCCTCCACCATTGGCGTTTATCCTATCCTTGCGGTATATATTCCATTCTGTGTCTAGGATTTCGTTACTGTTCACTTCCGGTTTTAACCAACTTTCCGTTCCTAATACTATATGCGCACTATTTCCTTCAATAAGCGATACTAATTCAGGAACCTTGCCCTGGATACTCCTGCAGTTTACCAATATTACGTTAACTTTTCCTGTTTTTGGTCTCTGAGGACGGACGTTCTTTATCAACGATGCTGATGTTCTCTCTGGTAAGCCGTCAGGTATTTTATCGTTTCGCCCAAGGGGGGGTCCCTCTAACCTAAAAAACCCCCGTGTGCACGCCACACGTACTCTGCTACCCTAGTAGCTGCTTCCGGTGTGTAGTGCACGCCTGACCTGTCTAGGGGGGCCCTACAGTTCTCCACCCAATAATGGAGGTCGATGAATTTGCAACCATTATAGTCGCAGAGTCGTCTGAGCCTCTGGTTTAGACCCTCCACACGGCTCCAAACCAGAGGACCACGATCGACTCTGGGCACTATGCTGCAGATATTAAGCTCAGCTTGCACTCCGCGTGCGATGCTGGTTGTCTTCACCAAATCAGCCAGCCGCCGGAAGGAACCAAGGATGGCCTCGGAACCCAAGCGGCAGGCGTCATTCGTTCCGACATGTGCTACTATCTGCAGCCGGTCACACCCAGTGCGTTCAATAGCTGCCGGAAGGGCCTCCTCCACATTACGGACGAGACCCCCCGGCAAGCACACCGAGTGCACACTGGCATTCTTCCCCGACCTACCCGCTATTTTCCTGAGGGGCTCCATAACCCGCCTAACGTTGGAGCTCCCTATAACTAATAGGCCCGCCCTCTGTGACTGTCGGGACCTTGCCGGAGAATCGGCCACTGGCCCAACAGGCGAGGCATCCTGTGGTGGCTCGGAAACGATGTCATCACCACTAGGAAGCACCCCGTACCTGTTGGAAAGGGGTAAGGCAGCTGCCACGCGGCCAGATCCCACCTTCGCCTTTCGGCCAGGCACGCGCGAGCCCACCACTGTCCGCCATTCACCCTGGAGTGATGGCTGACCGGTAAGATGCTCACTGCCGGAAGACGCAGCGACATCAGGGGTTCCATGTGATTCCAAGGCCACCGAAGTAGGCATAGGTCTCACCACAGTTGCCCCAACGCCACTACGAGCCGACGCCTGCGCCTCGAGCTCGATGAGCCTAACAGACAAAGCCTCCACCTGCCCCCGAAGAGTGGCCAATTCTCCTTGCGTCCGCTCACAACAACCACAGTCCCTACACATGACTATGTTTACCCTACTCTATACGGTGACAAATTCCCAAGATAATCTTCTGATGAGCTACTCTGATAATCAAGAAACACTCACTGAAATACGAGACGCGAAAACTACGCTAGGTTTTCCCAGAAAAACTATTTAAAAGCTAAGCGCAGCAAATAAGTACAAAATAAATTTCTCTCCTAACGATCAAGAACTGTTAGTTTCTATGCAGAGCAGATAAACACAAATAGAATCCCTTCCTTAGTGGAAGGTCGTAAACAAAATGCAAAATAAACGCTTTATACAAACAGTACTCGCTGCTGCTGGTGCTCTCGCTCTGGCTGTCACAAGACAACTGCTGATTCAAGTGACTAGTGGCTAACGGCCGCGAAACAAACAAAAGACGGTTTTAGGGCGCTTTCTGTTCTAAACGATCAAGAAAACACTAAGAAATCTAACACGAAAACTACGTAAAGTTTTATCAAGAACTGTTAGTTACTATGCAGAGCAGATAAACACTAATAGAATCCCTTCCTTAGTGGAAGGTCGTAAACAAAATGCAAAATAAACGCTTTATACAAACAGTACTCGCTGCTGCTGGTGCTCTCGCTCTGGCTGTCACAAGACAACTGCCCCTATTCACCATCAGGACATTTTCTTATGACCAATGGAAAAAACCACACTTCTAGACGAGAACGAAGATTTCTCACACAATTTAAATTCAGGAATAAAGGTAAGTGGTCAACCAAGTACAATCAGAACAAACCTAAAATCTCACCAGGTCACTCTTCTGCATCAGAATATACAGTCACTTAGGAATAAAGTAAGAGAGCTTGAAATCTTGCTATCAAGTGAACTACGATACGTTAATATACCGTGTTTAACTGAACACTGGCTGAAAGAAAATGAGTTAAAGACAGTGAAAATAACGGATTATGTGTTAGCAGCACAAACTTGTAGAAATAAGTTTACAGGTGGAGGGAACTGCATATGCATAAAGATATCGAATTCAATAACTTGGACAATGTTGAATCCTTAAACACTGAGAAAGATTTTGAAATATCGGGCATAGAAATTCCAGCATTCAAGTTAATTGTAATATGTTTATATAGATCTCCAGATACCCACCAAAAAAAAATTCAACACTCGGCTTGATACTTTACTAAATAAAATAGTAACAAATAGAAAAACAGTTCTTATACATGGAGACCTAAATGTAGACTTCAATAAGCGAAGCAATTCAAAATCTGAGCTGATGAACATTTTAACAGCCAAAAATTTGGAGATTACAATCCACTCCCCTACACGTGAAACGAATCACTCTAGCACTACCGTAGACCAAATAATAAGAAGCTCCAAAATAAAATATAAATCAGTTGTAATAAAAGCTGGACTGGCAAACCATCATGCACAGGCTATAAGCTTTTGTGTAAACACTAATCCATCCTATAATTATATGAGGAAGACTACACACATGGGAAGAACTTTCAGTAATACTGCAGTACAAACATTCCAGAATTATCTCCAACAACAATCATGGGAGATAGTGTATAGTACAGAAAATATTTCTGATAAGTTTCAGACATTCATGAATATTTTCAAATATTATTTTGACCTTGCTTTTCCATTGAAAGCCAAAACAACGCAAACCACTAAAAGCAACAAGTGGATTACTAGTGGTCTAAGGAAATCTTGTGCTAGAAAACGGTACCTTCACAATATTGCAAGAAGCAACAACACAACTCAGGAGTTTGATAGTTACTTTAAAAAATATAAATCTATTTTAAATAAAATAATAAAGGAGGCAAAAAAACGAGAAAATGACAAATACATAGAAGATGCTTCAAACAGAACCAAAGCAATCTGGCAAGTTGTAAAAAAAGAAACCAAATCTTACAAAAGTAGAGTTAATAATATAGTATTAAAGGCTGGCTTGGAAAACATTAATAACCCACAGGAAGTAGCTAATATGTTTAATAACTATTTTATAAATGTAACAGAGAAACTATTACAACAGACTTCTAATAGAAAACAGCATACAGAAACAGGGAAAAAAATCTCAACCAGATCAATGTTTCTGTACCCAACAAATGTAGAAGAAGTTCAGGTTACAATAAAAAGTCTCAAAATGAAACACTCTGCAGGTATAGATGATATACCTGATTTCATTATAAAGAAGTGTGGGGACTTGATTACTGAGCCCTTAACCCACCTATGTAACCTGTCTTTTGCTACAGGAACTTTTCCTTCATGTTTAAAAGTAGCAAAAGTAAAGCCATTATACAAGAAAGGAAACAAAGATGATGTTTCCAACTACAGACCCCTGGTACTTCTTTCTGTTTTCTCAAAAATATTAGAAAGACTTTTCAACAAGAGGCTAACAGACTTCTTAGAGGTAAATAGCATTCTGTCAGAATCTCAACATGGATTTAGAGCAAACCGCTCAACCGAATCTGCAGTTCACTCCTTTCTATTAGAGGCACTGATAGCTTTAGACAACAAAAAGCTTACCATGGGCATATTTTTAGATTTGTCAAAGGCATTTGACACCATAAATCATGATAAATTGCTACGCAAGCTAGAAAATCTTGGCATTAGGGGAACAGCTAACAACTGGCTCAGCTCTTATCTTAAAAACAGGGAACAATATGTGGAAATAGATCAAGAAAGGGACAATGTCATTAGGAAATATAATTCCAAGCTACTGACTGTTAAACATGGAGTGCCACAAGGATCAGTAATAGGTCCTGTTCTGTTCTTGCTCTATGTAAATGACCTAAACATAAGCAATGACAGCAGTAAAATATTTCAATTTGCTGATGATACGAGTGTTCTAATTACAGGAAACTCAGAAGAAACTCTTGTAAAAAACATAAAAGAAACCACTGACAAGCTAACATGTTACTTTGATGACAATGACTTAATAATAAACACTGAAAAAACTGTAGCTATGGATATACACACAGCACAAACAAAAAATCTGATGTCACCCAATCTAGAGCTATACGGACAGAAAATTGCCAAAACAGCCTGTACCAAATTTCTTGGACTTCATCTACAAGACAACTTGAAATGAAAAGCACTTATTGAGCAAATGAACAAAAAATTAAGTACTTCTTGTTTTGTGCTGCATACATTAAAAAATTGTACCAGCTACAACACCGTTCAGTGTGTGTATTATGCAGTTGTACACTCTCACCTCCGGTATGGGATTATGTTCTGGAGATGCCTTCAAAATTTAAAAAAAAATTATAAGAATAATGGAAGGGGTAGATAATCGCAAATCATGTAGACCATTGTTTCAAAAAAGAATGATCCTGCCATTTCCTTGCATCTATATACTTGAAAATATAATGTATTTAAAGCAAAACTTACATACAAAAAGACCACTCATCACTCAAAATCACACAATACGCAGCTATGATACGAGACAAAAATTGGATGTACATGTTCAAATCGCCAACACAAAGTTATTTCAAAACAGCCTTATCCATCCTAGTATCAAACTATACAATGCCTTACCAGATACAATTAAACACATACAAAACATTAGTCACTTCAAATCTAAACTGAAGTCGTACTTGGTTGATCACTGCTTTTACACAGTAAATGAATACCTACAAAACTAAATTTTTGTGTGTTTACCCAATGTAGTCTCATTCAGAAGAACATTTGTATTTTATCTCTCTGTATATAGTGTAACAACATTTATTTAAGTATTCATCATTCATTGATATATTAATATGTGTTATTATGTACAAAGGTATATTATATGTAAAACTGTTAATATTAACAAAAAAATTCAAATACCTCTTGCACATTGTGCAGCTGTAGATGAAATGGATCAATAAATAAATAAAAAAAATAAAATAAAATCAGGTATTCTGTAGGTGAGTGCTAAATGGCTCCAATCAATGCAGCCCACTCTAAAAGTGTCAGCAGTTCCTGAATGGAAGAGATTTATGTAGTCTACCACTGACACAGTTAACAATAATAAGTAACACAATTAATGGTGAGAGAAGTGCAATAACTTTTGGACCATTCATTGATTCATCACCAAATGACTATGACATGTTACATGGCTTTAAAATGCACTGTCAGTGATACACAGCTGCAAGATGCCACATTTACCAATCCAGTCTCATTCCTATCACCGCTACATAGGTCGCAGAGAACATCACACAAATTAAAAACATCGCAGCCATTCTTTATAGGAACATATTTTACATAAAAGCTCATTTGGCAGTTGCAAATAAGTAATTGCTTAATAAACTAAAAATAACTCCGCTATATAAATGTCGAGCTTAGTGATGTTATTTTGTCTACTCACATAAGAGACGTGGAAAGCAAAAGTTGAGGAAGTATGTTCTGTCTGTAAACTGAAAAGTGAGCAGCGTTCATGGTGGAGGAAGCCGTTTTACCTGGAAGAGCAATGCAACTGCCGTACAGGATGATTGAGAATCAATTTTGCTTCTGGCTGTGTGCAGAGATTGAAGCACACCTGTCCATAAGCATTTCTTGTGTTAGTATTGTTAGTAGATCAAATCTGTATTCCATCGGGTGTTGATGCCACCACCCTCTGGGCATGGGGAAGTGCCATATAATTTTTTGAAACATCCTACAGTTGCTTGTTGTGACTAGTGGGGTACAGAGTGTGAGAACTGCATGACCACAATTGAGCAACTTGTCTTTCCTCATGCTTCTATCCTCCCTCACACTCCTCCAGTCCCGTCCTGCCTGTTGTACACCAAGAACACAATTTATCCATTAATACAGTTCTACTACTCTTAGATGATACATACATTTAATATTTGTCCATAACCCACTTCATGTACTATGTTGTTGTTGTGGTCTTCAGTCCAGAGACTGTTTTGATGCAGCGCTCCATGCTACTCTATCCTGTGCAAAGTTCTTCATCTCCCAGTACCTACTGCAACCTACATCCTTCTGAATCTGCTTAGTGTATTCATCTCTTGGTCTCCCTCTGCGATTTTTACCCTCCACACTGCCCTCCAATACTAAATTGGTGATCCCTTGATGCCTCAGAATATATCCTACCAACCAATCCCTTCTTCTAGTCAAGTTGTGCCACAAATTTCTCTTCTCTCCAATTCTATTCAATACCTCCTCATTAGTTATGTGATCTACCCATCTAATCTTCAGCATTCTTCTGTAGCACCACATTTCAAAAGCTTCTATTCTCTTCTTGTCTAAACTATTTATTGTCCATGTTTCACTTCAATTCATGGCTACACTTCATACAAATACTTTCAGAAACAACTTCCTGACACTTAAATCTATACTTGATGTTAACAAATTTCACTTCTTCAGAAATGCTTTCCTTGCTATTGCCAGACTACATTTTATATCCTCTCTACTTTGACCATCATCAGTTATTTTGCCCCACAAATAACAAAACTCATGTACTACTTTAAGCATCTCATTTCCTAATCTAATTCCCTCAGCATCACCCGATTTAATTCGACTACATTTCATTATTCTCGTTTTGCTTTTGTTGATGTTCATCTTATATCCTCCTTTCATGACAATGTCCATTCCATTCAGCTGCTCTTCCAGGTCCTTTGCTGTCTCTTGACAGAATTACAATGTCACCGGCGAGCCTCAAAGTTTTTATTTCTTCTCTGTGGATTTTACTACCTACTCCAAATTTTTCTTATGTTTCCTTTACTACTTGCTCAATATACAGATTGAATAACATCGGGGACAGGCTACAACCCTGTCTCACTCCCTTCCCAGCCACTGCTTCCCTTTCATGTCCCTCTACTCATAACTGCCATCTGGTTTCTGTACAAATTGTAAATAGCCTTTTGCTCCCTGTAATTTAACCTGCCACCTTCAGAATTTGAAAGAGAGTATTCCAGTCAACATTGTCAAAAGCTTTCTGTAAGTCTACAAATGCTAGAAATGTAGGTTTGCCTTTCCTTAATCTATTTTCTAAGATAAATCGTATACTCAGTATTGCGTCACGTGTTCCAATATTTCTACTGAATCCAAACTGATCTTCCCCAAGGTCGGCTACTACCAGTTTTTCCATTTGTCTGTAAAGAATTCGTGTTAGTGTTTTGCAGCAGTGGATTATTAAACTGATAGTTCGGTAATTTGCACATCTGTCAACACCTGCTTTATTTGGGATTGCAATTATTATATTCTTTTTGAAGTCTGAGAGTATTTCGCCTGTCTAATACATCTTGCTCACCAGATGGTAGAGTTTTGTCAGGACTGGCTCTCCCAAGGCTGTCAGTAGTTCTAATGGAATGTTGTCTACTCCCGGGGCCTTGTTTCAACTTAAGGTCTCTCAGTGCTCTGTCAAACTCTTCACGCAGTATCATATCTCCCATTTCATATTCATCTACATCCTCTTCCATTTCCATAATATTGTCCTCAAGTACATTGCCCTTGTATAGACCCTCTATATACTCCTTCCACCTTTCTGCTTTCCCTTCTTTGCTTAGAACTGGGTTTCCATCTGAGCTCTTGATATTCATACAAGTGGTTCTCTTTCCTCCAAAGGTCTCTTTAATTTTCCCATTGGGAGTATCAATCTTACCCCTAGTGAGACAAGCCTCTACATCCTTACATTTGTCCCCTAGCCATCCCTGCTTAGCCATTTTGCACGTCCTGTCGATCTCATTTTTGAGACGTTTGTATTCCTTTTTGCCTGCTTCATTTATTGCATTTTTATATTTTCTCCTTTCATCAATTAAATTCAATATCTCTTCTGTTACCCAAGGATTTCTATTAGCCCTCATCTTTTTACCTAGTTGATCCTATGCTACCTTCACTATTTTGTCTCTCAAAGCTACCCATTCTTCTTCTACTGTTTTTCTATCCCCCATTCTTGTCAATCATTCCCTAATGCTCTCCCTGAAGCTCTCTACAACCTGTAGTTCTTTCCCATCTCCTCAAAATCCTACCTTTTTGCCGTTTCTTCAGTTTTAATCTACAGTTCATAACCAATAGATTGTGGCCAGAGTCCACATCTGCCCATGGAAATGTTTTACAATTTAAAACCTGGTTCCTAAATCTCTGTCTTACCATTATATAATCTATCTGAAACCTGTCAGTATCTCCAGGCTTCTTCCGTGTATACAACCTTCTTTTATGATTCTTGAACCAAGTGTTAGCTATGATTAAGTTATGCTCTGTGCAAAATTCCTCTTTCATTTCTTCCCCACAATCCATATTCATCTACTATGTTTCCTTCTCTCCCTTTTCCTACTATCGAATTCCAGTCACCCATGACTATTAAATTTTCATCTCCCTTCACTATCTGAATAATTTCTTTTATCTCATTATACATTTCATCAATCTCTTCATCATCTGCAGAGCTAGTTGGCATATAAACTTGTACTACTGTAGTAGGCATGGGCTTTGTGTCTATCTTGGCCACAATAATGCGTTCACTATGCTGTTTGTAGTAGCTAACCCGTGCTTCTATTTTTTTATTCGTTATTAAACCTACTCCTGCATTACCCCTATTTGATTTTGTATTTATAACCCTGTATTCACCTGACCAGAAGTCTTGTTTCTTCTGCCACCGAACTTCAGTAATTCCCACTATATCTAACTTTAACCTATCTATTTCCCTTTTCAAATTTTCTAACCTACTTGCCCGATTAAGGGATCTGACATTCCACGCTCCAGTCCATAGAACGCCAGTTTTCTTTCTCCTGATAACGACGTCCTCCTGAGTAGTCCCCGCCCGGAGATTCGAATGGGGGATTTTTTTTACCTTCGGAATATTTTACCCAACAGGACGCCATCATCATTTAAGCATACAGTAAAGCTGCATGCCCTGTGGAAAAATTACGGCTGTAGTTTCCCCTTGCTTTCAGCCGTTCGCAGTACCAGCACAGCAAGGCCGTTTTGGTTAGTGTTACAAGGTCAGATCAGTCAATCATCCAGACTGTTGCCCCTGCATCTACTGAAAAGGCTGCTGCCCCTCTTCTGGAACCACACATTTGTCTGGCCTGTCAACAGATAACCCTCTGTTGTGGTTGCACCTACGGCACGGCTTTCTGTATCGCTGAGGCACGCAAGCCTCCCCACCAGCAGCAAGGTTCATGTGGGTGGGTGGGGGGTTCCTATACTAATACACATTAATAAAATTATAAAACTCATGTTCTAATAAACATTAATCTTAGACTATTACAAAATTATTTTTAAAAACCTGCAGTTTTCCATCCCCTGCAATGTTGAAACTGTTTGCCCTAGAGAAAAATGAATAGGAAATTTATTGTAGGAAATTTTATGTAGATTAATTTTATACTGGGAAATATTTTCACTTTAAGCCACAGTTTTAGAGTTATTTAAGAAAAACATAAAAAAGTGACCTTTAAACATGCCCCCAGACCCCGGTCACACCCCACCAGTCTTGATTTGTAGTATATAATTCATGGCAGTCACTTCTACCACTGTACAAAAATTTGTGACTACGTTAATGTTTTTCTATGTTTTACGTTTTTGACCCTGTGCTGGATATTTTTGGAGTGACAGGCATGACAATCTTGTCTGTTGCCTCTGGAATTCGTCACCCTCAACAAAGTACAGTTACTCTGGCACCTAAAAGTTTTTCATTTTAAAGCTCTTCTAGAAGTTAAATTAATGCATAGACAAATATACAGGTATGTCAGTATTGTTTCGCACTTGAGTTTTACATCTTACCTGCAGTTTTCTGTAGGATTTTAGTATCCTATGACAAAAGCCACATTTCACTTTAGATTCACCTCAGTAACCTAACATTCTTTCTTAGTTACTCTTCCATAATACCTGCTTTCCTCCATATATTCATCATTGTAATAACTCAAGGAAAGGATGAATCTGTGTGATATTGCTCAAATGCATCAGCAGTTGTTGGGAACCAATATAATAACTTTTTTGGTCCATGTTTGTTGATTACAGTTCATGTGATGTCTTTGATAATTATGTGTATGATTTGTTTAATATACAATAACAAACTGAAACTTTGTCATGCTTGCCTCTACTACGTACACTAGTCCCACAATCCAGTTTAACAGTAAATCAAACAATTTCTATTTATTCCTTATCACTGGAAATAGGCGGCTGACTGCAATTGAGCTTTCTTTAATGCAGTGATATATTATAAGTCTCAGTTTTTTTTATTGGAACTTATTAAATAAATGCTGTAGAAGTGAAAAACTCAAACATTTCCTTTTCGTCTGTGCTAGCACAGTGGCTCTTCCATGAGCATCTTTCAAGGGAAGATTTCTTTGTACAGGAGAACTTGTTGGAAGTTTGTCATTATATTTCAAGAACATCAGCCAAGTAAAATTTCTCTAGGCAGCTCCAAAACCAGATAATCAAGGTTTCCGAATACTTTTTGCTGGGCTCCAAGTAATAGTTGCTTATTGGAAATAGGCAGTTATATATAATTTCGTTTCATTGACACAATGGATGCTGTAATTTTAATTCTTGTACTTCATTTACTAGACAGATATTATAGCATCCAAAGACTGTGAGGTTTTTTGCTTCTGACCACAGAAGAAGATTCAAAATAAGCATCTCTTAAATGTTTGAATGCCTTTCATATCTTCTATATACACATAGACTGTCTGTGTAGATGCGGATGGATATGTGTGTGTGTGCGAGTGTATACCCGTCCTTTTTTCCCCCTAAGGTAAGTCTTTCCGCTCCCAGGATTGGAATGACTCCTTACCCTCTCCCTTAAAACCCACTTCCTTTCATCTTTCCCTCTCCTTCCCTCTTTCCTGACGAAGCAACCGTTTGTTGCGAAAGCTAGAATTTTGTGTGTATGTTTGTGTTTGTTTGTGTGTCTATCGACCTGCCAGCGCTTTTGTGACGAAAGGATGTGGGTTTTAAGGGAGAGGGTAAGGAGTCATTCCAATCCCGGGAGCGGAAAGACTTACCTTAGGGGGAAAAAAGGACGGGTATACACTCGCACACACACACATATCCATCCACACATATACAGACACAAGCAGACATATTTAAATATGTCTGCTTGTCTGCTTGTGTCTGTATATGTGTGGATGGATATGTGTGTGTGTGCGAGTGTATACCCATCCTTTTTTCCCCCTAAGGTAAGTCTTTCCGCTCCCGGGATTGGAATGACTCCTTACCCTCTCCCTTAAAACCCACATCCTTTCGTCTTTCCCTCTCCTTCCCTCTTTCCTGATGAGGAAACAGTTTGTTGCGAAAACTTGAATTTTGTGTGTATGTTTGTGTTTGTTTGTGTGTCTGTCGACCTGCCAGCACTTTCATTTGGTAAGTTACATCATCTTTGTTTTTAGATATATTTTTCCTACGTGGAATGTTTCCCTCTATTATAACCATATCATATATAAGATGATGTGACTTACCAAACGAAAGCGCTGGCACGTAGATAGACAAACAAACAAACACAAACATACACACAAAATTCAAGCTTTCGCAACAAACTGTTGCCTCATCAGGAAAGAGGGAAGGAGAGGGAAAGACGAAAGGATGTGGGTTTTAAGGGAGAGGGTAAGGAGTCATTCCAATCCCGGGAGCGGAAAGACTTACCTTAGGGGGAAAAAAGGACGGGTATACACTCGCACACACAAACATATCCATCCACACATATACAGACACAAGCAGACATATTTAAAGACAAAGAGTTTGGGCAGAGATGTCGGCCGAGGCGGAAGTGCCGAGGCAAAGATGTTGTTGAATGACAGGTGAGGTATGAGTGGCGGCAACTTGAAATTAGCGGAGATTGAGGCCTGGTGGATAACGGGAAGAGAGGATATATTGAAGAGCAAGTTCCCATCTCCGGAGTTCGGATAGGTTGGTGTTAGTGGGAAGTATCCAGATAACCCGGATGGTGTAACACTGTGCCAAGATGTGCTGGCCGTGCACCGAGGCATGTTTAGCCACAGGGTGATCCTCATTACCAACAAACACTGTCTGCCCGTGTCCATTCATGCGAATGGACAGTTTGTTGCTGGTCATTCCCACATAGAATGCATCACAGTGTAGGCAGGTCAGTTGGTAGATCACGTGGGTGCTTTCACACGTGGCTCTGCCTTTGATCATGTACACCTTCCGGGTTACAGGACTGGAGTAGGTGGTGGTGGGAGGGTGCATGGGACAGGTTTTACACCGGGGGCGGTTACAAGGGTAGGAGCCAGAGGGTAGGGAAGGTGGTTTGGGGATTTCATTGGGATTAACTAAGAGGTTACGAAGGTTAGGTGGACTGCGGAAAGACACTCTTGGTGGAGTGGGGAGGATTTCATGAAGGATGGATCTCATTTCAGGGCAGGATTTGAGGAAGTCGTATCCCTGCTGGAGAGCCACATTCAGAGTCTGATCCAGTCCCGGAACGTATCCTGTCACAAGTGGGGCACTTTTGTGGTTCTTCTGTGGGAGGTTCTGGGTTTGAGAGGATGAGGAAGTGGCTCTGGTTATTTGCTTCTGTACCAGGTCGGGAGGGTAGTTGCGGGATGCGAAAGCTGATGTCAGGTTGTAGGTGTAATGCTTCAGGGATTCCGGACTGGAGCAGATTCGTTTGCCACGAAGACCTAGGCTGTAGGGAAGGGACCGTTTGATGTGGAATGGGTGGCAGCTGTCGTAATGGAGGTACTGTTGCTTGTTGGTGGGTTTGATGTGGACGGACGTGTGAAGCTGGCCATTGGACAAGTGGAGGTCAACATGAAGGAAAGTAGCATGGGATTTGGAGTAGGACCAGGTGAATCTGATGGAACCAAAGGAGTTGAGGTTGGAGAGGAAATTCTGGAGTTCTTCTTCACTGTGAGTCCAGATCATGAAGATGTCATCAATAACTCTGTACCAAACATTGGGTTGGCGTAGATCAACACCTTCAACCAATTACATGCAGTCTCCCATCCTTCATCAAAGACACCAACCACTTTCTCGAACGCCTGGAATCCTTACCCAATCCGTTGCCCCAGAAACCATCCTTGTAACCATTGATACCACTTCCTTATACACAAATATCCCGCACGTCCAGGGCCTCGCTGCGATGGAGCACTTCCTTTCACGTCGATCACCCGCCACCCTACCTAAAACCTCTTTCCTCATTACCTTAGCCAGCTTCATCCTGACCCACAACTTCTTCACTTTTGAAGACCAGACATACCAACAATTAAAGGGAACAGCCATGGGTACCAGGATGGCCCCTTCGTACGCCAACCTATTCATGGGTCGCTTAGAGGAAGCCTTCTTGGTTACCCAGGCCTGCCAACCCAAAGTTTGGTACAGATTTATTGATGACATCTTCATGATCTGGACTCACAGTGAAGAAGAACTCCAGAATTTCCTCTCCAACCTCCTTTGGTTCCATCAGATTCGCCTGGTCCTACTCCAAATCCCATGCCACTTTCCTTCATGTTGACCTCCACCTGTCCAATGGCCAGCTTCACACGTCCGTCCACATCAAACCCACCAACAAGCAACAGTACCTCCATTACGACAGCTGCCACCCATTCCACATCAAACGGTCCCTTCCCTACAGCCTAGGTCTTCGTGGCAAACAAATCTGCTCCAGTCCGGAATCCCTGAAGCATTACACCTACAACCTGACATCAGCATTCACATCCCGCAACTACCCTCCCGACCTGGTACAGAAGCAAATAACCAGAGCCACTTCCTCATCCTCTCAAACCCAGAACCTCCCACAGAAGAACCACAAAAGTGCCCCACTTGTGACAGGATACTTTCCGGGACTGGATCAGACTCTGAATGTGGCTCTCCAGCAGGGATACGACTTCCTCAAATCTTGCCCTGAAATGAGATCCATCCTTCATGAAATCCTCCCCACTCCACCAAGAGTGTCTTTCCGCCGTCCACCTAACCTTCGTAACCTCTTATTTCATCCCTATGAAATCCCCAAACCACCTTCCCTACCCTCTGGCTCCTACCCTTGTAACCGCCCCCGGTGTAAAACCTGTCCCATGCACCCTCCCACCACCACCTACTCCAGTCCTGTAACCCGGAAGGTGTACATGATCAAAGGCAGAGCCACGTGTGAAAGCACCCACGTGATCTACCAACTGACCTGCCTACACTGTGATGCATTCTATGTGGGAATGACCAGCAACAAACTGTCCATTCCCATGAATGGACACAGGCAGACAATGTTTGTTGGTAATGAGGATCACCCTGTGGCTAAACATGCCTCGGTGCACGGCCAGCACATCTTGGCACAGTGTTACACCATCCGAGTTATCTGGATACTTCCCACTAACACCAACCTATCCGAACTCCGGAGATGGGAACTTGCTCTTCAATATATCCACTCTTCCCGTTATCCACCAGGCCTCAATCTCCGCTAATTTCAAGTTGCCGCCACTCATACCTCACCTGTCATTCAACAACATCTTTGCCTCGGCACTTCCGCCTCGGCCGACATCTCTGCCCAAACTCTTTGTCTTTAAATATGTCTGCTTGTGTCTGTATATGTGTGGATGGATATGTGTGTGTGTGCGAGTGTATACCCGTCCTTTTTTCTCCCTAAGGTAAGTCTTTCCGCTCCCGGGATTGGAATGACTCCTTACCCTCACCCTTAAAACCCACATCCTTTCGTCTTTCCCTCTCCTTGCCTCTTTCCTGATGAGGCAACAGTTTGTTGCGAAAGCTTGAATTTTGTGTGTATGTTTGTGTTTGTGTGTCTATCTACGTGCCAGCGCTTTCGTTTGGTAAGTCACATCATCTTTGTTTTTAGATATATTTTTTCACACGTGGAATGTTTCCTTCTCTCTCTCTCTCTCTCTCTCTCTCTCTCTCTCTCTCTCTCTCTATACATATATATATATATATATATATATATATATATATATATATATATATATATGAAGGAATGTTTCCATATATTGGTGTCCAAAACTTAACGATGAAAAGAACTGGCAAGTAACATAGTATGACGAATCATAGACCATACATAGAAAGAACTACTCCAGTACAGTACATAAGGTAACTGAGAGAAATGTGACTAACAGAAATGACACTTTTATTCAAGGACAATAATTACACAGAGTTCATGGTGATTTATTAGGGTCCCCTGGATATTACAAAAATTTAAACCTCCACTTGGCTGACCATATTTAGGTTCCCCATTGTTTCCTTAAACTGTTGTATTGAAAGTCCAAAGCAGTTTCGTTTTGTGATCCTAATATGTTCTCAGTCCTTAATGACTTCATCATCAACAGAACAACAAACCCTAATCTTTCTTCCTTTTGTCACTGTTACTGGGATGCTAGGCATGTTCAGTAATATGATAGAGAATGCAGTTAAGATTATTACCCATGTCTTGTGTTTGATTATTCATAAGTATCTCTGTGGTTTTCAGAAGACAACTATCTGAATATTACAAGACATTGCAGCATAAATGTTTATTAAAGTTTGTAACTGTTTCTTAAAATATCAAACTGTTTCTGCAAATGTGGAGCTCTTAATATACTTGTATAACAGCAGCTTGACTGTACTTTCCACTTTGATCATCCAGATTTCATCACCAAAATTCCTTTAAATCCAGACAGTGGTATCTCATTTAAACGACATTAGACATTAGGATAAAATTTCACACTATTTAAAATTGAACTTACTATATATTTTCCTCTGCTTTAAATACATCAACAGTTCATACTAATTTGATATGCTCAATTTTTGCAATTGTGACATCAGTGTTAACTCAAAGAGTTCAGCATGCTTCCATTACGCCATTTTTCTGTTTTTGATGTAACAGGTCTTGAGAAGTCTGTACATCTCCAGTACAGGATGGTGATCCATGAAATACCTGATGCCACATCTGAGCAAGTATTTCCTCTCACTAAATCACTGTGACCATCATTCCCCACTGTATACCCACATCTTCTCTCCACATAGCTCACCATGTGCACCATAAAAATAGACACACACTGTCAGCCCATTTACATTGGACATAATTTTATGTTATTTTTTTCTTCACCAGACATTACTTTTGTTTTAAGTCTCATTCCTATGTAAAAATGTTTAGGGATGATCTTCACTCCCCTGAAGTGGTATGCGTCACTATAATATACAGAAATAGACACATCAGTGGATAGAGCATCCCTCCAAGATTTTAGCACGTATTACAGGTGCTCAGTATGCACACAGTTTTTGACATGGCAAATACCATTACGATAATCACATTTGTGCCTCATACATCCATAGGCAAGAGGAGGCACTGGCCCCATCCTGGAAACTGGGTATAATTTTTATTCATTATTGAGTTCTCTCAGACTTGTAACAATCATTTTTTGCGACTTGACTGAGCTATAGCAATAAAAAACCATATGTCATGTGTTTTCTTAGTTGTCACACAGTTCATGGGAAATTATGTTGATTCCTCATTCTAGCTGCAGTTTCCATGTTTTGGCTGAAATAATGTCTTGTATCTTTTTCTATCATTTCCTTGTTCAACCTCTACCAAACTTCAGAAAGGAGCCAGTCTAATACCCTGGAGCACAGATTCCATAGTCAGTCCCCAACACAATTTGTGACAGTCATCCATCCTCAATTTCCTGTCATACACAATGAAATCACAACAGTAGTGTACCATTTGTCTGTGGAAGTCGAAAATCCATGATACTGCCCTTCTCTGTATATAGTAAATATCCTCTGTTAGTCCTATTTGGTATGGGTCCCATACACTTGAGCAATATTTTAGAATGGGTTGCACAAGTGATTTGTAAGCAATCTCCTTTGTAAAGTGCTTGCGTTTCCCCAGTATTCAATCAATAAACCAAAGTCTACCTCCATGAGATCACTTCATTTCATATCCATGCATGCTGTTATACCTAAGTGTTTGTATATATCAGCTGATTTCAATTGTGACTCATTGATATTATAGTCATAAGATACTATGGTTCCCCCCCCCCCCATTTTGTGGAGGGCGCAATTCTACATTTCTGTACATTTAAAGCAAGTTCCCAATCTTTGTGTCACTTTGTAATCTTGTAAAGATCTGACTAAATATTTATGCAGCTACTTCCAGACAGAACTTCATTGTAGATAACTGCACCATCTGCAAAAAGTCGGAGGTTACTTTTAATATTGTCCATGAGGTCATTAATATATAATATGAACAATAAGGGTCCCATTCTGAAGTCACTTCTACATCTCATTACGACTCTCCATTCAACATAAAATGCTGCATCCTAAAAATAGTAATAATAATAATAGTAATAATAATGATCATACTTTTGACAATAAGTGTAGATGTGGTACTTTTCCAAAATCACGAATTACTGAAATTATCTGACTGTCTTGATGCAGATTATTGTAATTACATTTTGTTTATTTAATTTGTGATACTTAGCATTTAAATACATGCCAATTTGAAAAGAAGCTCAAACAAGTAAATTTGAATAGGAAATAGAAATGTTGTCCTAATACGAGGCCATCAGAGGAAACACTCAGCATTGACCAATTTAAGAACAGGTAAACTCTAAACTAATAATATTCTCTTCCTTGCTGTCCAAGTGCTGTCAGAACATATAAAAGCTGTTCTGGAAGTTACCACTCTTTGGGCACCCAAGCATAACATTCCATGCACTGTGCCCATTTCTCTCTGTTAGCCTTCAGACAAATGATCTCTGCAGAACATGCACTCAGTGTCTTCTTCTTTGTGTTCAGATTGCATGTACGAAACATACTATGAATGACTGGAAGATTATTTCTGGTGTTTTTCTCTTTTTATTTTTCAAGAACAAAACTTTCGCTTCTGTCTCCTTTGGTTCTGCTAAGCTGTCACATATCTGAATTGTTTTGAATATTCCCTGTACAGAGATGAATGATCACACAAATATTGTTAAAACAGCTACTCGACTTCAGACATTAAACCCCCACGAGCATATACACTCAAAAAAATTGAGATTGAACACCTCTAAAGAAAGGATTCTTGACAATATCCAACTCTGCAGTGGTCTTACTGTCACTGCTGTACGCCTCGTGCACTGTGAGAACTACATTATGATACCCTCCAAGAAAGCTGATCACTTACTTCAGCCAGAAAGTAGCTTTCCCACATTAACATGTTAGTGAACCCTCCTGTAACAGGCACCTTTACTCCATATTCAAAATCATTTTCAGTAATGGTAGTATCTTATGGGTAAATTAAAAACAATGTCAAATCAGAACAAAAATAGTCATTTGCGCAAATTAAATTCTAATAGTAGTAAGCCAAAGAGTCATACACTACGTCATTGGGTATCTACGGAGTTATGTCCCTGCTTATTTCTTTCAGATCGTTATATGTGTCCAACAGCATTTTAATAAATTTTTTAGTTCTTTTGATACGGTTCTTTTAGCTCACTACAGTAGTTCTCTTAAAGACTACAAATAATATACACCAGTATTATACTCATCAATACAAGAAGAGCTACCACAGAAAGGCCATTGGCAACTGCCACAATGGGGACACGAAAATATATCGACCATATGGAGGAACTGAACTCTGATTTTAGGAGTGACAACTAGACAGTTTGACCATAAGCTACTGGCATAGTGATCCCAAGACCTCCTTTGGACCGCTTCTTGCGTTTCTGGTCAGATAACAACATATTTTGCAGTCACTTCGATATCTGATATGTCCACATGTAATGCTTAATTGGTATTAATTTCTAATCTTGTCTACAGTATGTTTCACTGGCATGATAATATGTTGTCACTATAATGCAACATGGACATTAACAGGACGAAAGAGTTGTCAAAAATTGTGACATGGCTGTGCATGCCGAGAATGCCCGGTGTGGTACTTAGTCGTATTCTGTGTGAACAGTTTTGTTTTGTCAACTGTACCTGGACATGCTGGAGCAATGAATTCTGCCGTAATTACAGCAAGACAGTGCAGACTTCATTTTGCAGAAAGACGGTTCTCCCGGATACTTCCTTTCAGTTGTTCAGTAGCAGCTCATTACTGGACTGCCTCAGCATCACAGTGGATGTTTTTCCTACAGGACACTCCAGTTCTTCAGTGGCCCTCACATACTTCTGAATCAACTTGATATGGTTTCTTCTTATGGAGTTATCTCAAAGATTATGTGTTCCTCACTCAACTGCCATTGAAGAACTGCATGGAAGGATCATTCATGCAATCACTGATATTAAACATGACGTGGTGGGATGTGTACATGTGCATCTGCAAAAATTTTTCCTGTAAACATATTGTATGCCAACAGTTTGATATGTGTCTGCTTAGTAGTTTTAAAGTAGATTACTTTGGTACCTAAATGGTAAGTGTATTTCAACAGTATAAGCAAAGTACCTCTTTTTATCTTGGTAATGTGAATATGGATGTCACTTTTTTCATTGGATGATCAGAAATTATGTCCTCATATGATTAAATTTAGGATATCAGTGAGTTATCAAATAAAGCTAGAAAGGATTCACAAAAAAATGACACTCCCATAATGGTAGATTGAAAATGAATGTGAAACAGGCAAAGAGGATGATTTATAAAATCCTGCTAGACATCAACAAAAATACTACCTTAACACCCCTCAAAGTGGAGACACAGAAAATAAACTTTAAGAAAGGGGTGTTCAACTCTGAGCCATACATAAGAATTTGTTGGCTTATAAAACTTCGCATCTGTTCACATTAATGGATCTTTGGTATTATTTTCATGATCTATATTCTTTTAGTATTGGCTAGCATAAGTGAAGTGGATTGTAATGTAATTTAACAGCTTTTTTTTCTGGGTTAGGTAAAGCATAGCCCATGGCCAACATATGACTACACAAATGTGGAAAACCTCCAAAAATCATTCTCAAACTGCCCATTAGAAGCAACTTTTAGCAAACTAGAACTGCACTGAGGTAATCCTCATCTCTACATTTTGCCGCATTATTGTGCAGCACGCCAACTGGAATGCAGAATTCGTAGCTCTGTGACTGCAGATGGTGCATTATTGCACACACAGGCTTAGAGGAGGTCCCAATCCTGGTGAGCCTTTTTTTCCACTTTCCTTTAATGTAGAAAGTGGTATTTCCATTTTTTGATAGATACGTTTGGAATTAAATATAGACATACACACCTACAATACAGCACAGCTATTTTCTTACAACATCTGTTGTGTAAGACTGAATGTGGAATCAGCAAGCTATCATGGATTTTCGTCTTCCACAGAGAAATGGTAAACTACTGTTGTGATTTCATTGTGTATGACAGGAAATTGGGGATGGATGACTGTCACAAATTGTGTTGGGGACTGACTATGGAATCTGTGCTCCACGGTATTAGACTGGCTCCTTTCTGAAGTTTGGTAGAGGTTGTACCAGGAAATGATAGAAAAAGATACAAGACATTGTTTCAGCATGGTTTCATGTGGAATCATATCCATCTTGATGCAAAGCATGGAAACTGCAGCTGCAACGAGGAATCAACATAATTTCCCATGAACAATGTGACAACTAAGAAAACACATGACATATGGTTTTATATTGCTATAGCTCAGTCAAGTAGCAATAAATGATTCCTACAAGTCTGAGAGAACTCAATAATGAATAAAAACTATACCTAGTTTCCAGGATGGGGCCAGTGCCTCCTCTTGCCTATGGATGTATGAGGCACAAATGTGACTATCGTAATGGTATTTGCCATGTCAAAAACTGTGTGCATACTGAGCACCTGTAATACGTGCTAAAAACTTGGAGGGATGCTCTATCCACTGATGTGTCTATTTCTGTATATTATAGTGACGCATACCACTTCAGGGGAGTGAAGATCATCCCTAAACATTTTTACATAGGAATGAGGCTTAAAACAAAAGTAATGTCTGGTGAGGAAAAAATAACATAAAATTATGTCCAATGTAAATGGGCTAACAGTGTGTGTCTATTTTTATGGTGCACATGGTGAGCTATGTGGAGAGAAGATGTGGGTATACAGTGGGGAATGATGGGCACAGTGATTTAGTGAGAGGAAATACTTGCTCAGATGTGGCATCAGGTATTTCACGGATCACCATCCTGTACTGGAGATGTACAGACTTCTCAAGACCTGAAACTTCCTGGAAGATTAAAACTATGTGCCGGACCGAGACTAGAACTCGGGACCTTTGCCTTTCGCGGGCAAGTGCTCTACCAACTGAGCTACCCAAGCACGACTCACGCTCATCCTCACAGCTTTACTTCTGCCAGTACGTCGCCTCCTACCTACCAAACTTTACAGAAGCTCTCCTGCGAACCTTGCAGAACTAGCACTCCTGAAAGAAAGGATATTGTGGAGACATGGCTTAGCCACAGCCTGGGGGATGTTTCCAGAATGAGATTTTCACTCTGCAGCGGAGTGTGCGCTGATATGAAACTTCCTGGCAGATTAAAACTGTGTGCTGGACCGAGACTCGAACTCGGGACCTTTGCCTTTCGCGGGCAAGTGCTCTACCAACTGAGCTACCCAAGCATGACTCACGCCCCGTCTTCACAGCTTGGGTAGCTCAGTTGGTAGAGCGCTTGCCCGCAAAAGGCGAAGGTCCCGAGTTCGAGTCTCGGTCCGGCACACAGTTTTAATCTGCCAGGAAGTTTTATATCAGTGCATACTCCGCTGTAGAGTGAAAATCTCATTCTGGAAACATCCCCCAGGCTGTGGCTAAGCCATGTCTCCGCAATATCCTTTCTTTCAGGAGTGCTAGTTCTGCGAGGTTCGCAGGAGAGTTTCTGTAAAGTTTGGAAGGTAGGAGGCAAGGTACTGGCAGAAGTAAAGCTGTGAGGACGGGGCGTGAGTCGTGCTTGGGTAGCTTAGTTGGTAGAGCACTTGCCTGCGAAAGGCAAAGGTCCCAAGTTCGAGTCTAGGTCCGGCACACAGTTTTAATCTGCCAGGAAGTTTCATATCAGTGCACATTCCGCTGCAGAGTGAAAATCTCATTCCGTTCTCAAGACCTGTTACATCAAGAACAGAAAAATGGTGTAATGGAAGCATTCTGAACTCTTTGAGTTGACACTGATGTCATAATTGCAAAAATTGAGCATATCAAATTAGTATGAACTGTTGATGTATGTAAAACAGAGGAAAATATATAGTAAGTTCAATTTCAAATGGTGTGAAATTTTATCCTAATGTCTAATGTCGTGTAAATGAGATACCACTGTCTGGATTTAAAGGAATTTTGGTGATGAAATCTGGATGATCAAAGTGGAAAGTACAGTCAAGCTGCTGTTATACAAGTATATTAAGAGCTCCACATTTGCAGAAACAGTTTGATATTTTAAGAAACAGTTACAAACTTTAATAAACATTTATGCTGCAATGTCTTGTAATATTCAGATAGTTGTCTTCTGAAAACCACAGAGATACTTATGAATAATCCAACACAAGATATGGGTAATAATCTTAACTGCATTCTCTATCATATTACTGAACATGCCTAGCATCCCAGTAACAGCGACAAAAGGAAGAAAGATTAGGGTTTGTTGTTCTGTTGATGATGAAATCATTAAGGACTGAGAACATATTAGGATCACAAAACGAAACTGCTTTGGACTTTCAATACAACAGTTTAAGGAAACAATGGGGAACCTAAATATGGTCAGCCAAGTGGAGGTTTAAATTTTTGTAATATCCAGGGGACCCTAATAAATCACGATGACCTCTGTGTAATTATTGTCCTTGAATAAAAGTGTCATTTCTGTTAGTCACATTTCTCTGAGTTACCTTATGTACTATACTGGAGTAGTTCTTTCTATGTTGTATCATTAATAAGATATGTTTAATGAGTGTAAAACAATGTTTACATAAATAAGAAACATGCATAAAAATTTCAATGTAATTCAGGTGTTTGATGCTTTCATAGGTAGTCGACATTCACAGTAATTAGGTTTCGACCCCTTGATTATGTGATAGTACTCAGCCTTAGTTCAGCATCATGATATGTGACATACTGCAACTGTTTTCTTCTTCACACACTTTCACACTATCACATTCATATGTAACATAAATTTACAACTATATTTACTTGTAGTGCAGTCTTTTATTAAACTTCCTGGCAGATTAAACTGTGTGCCCGACCGAGACTCGAACTCGGGACCTTTGCCTTTCGCGGGCAAGTGCTCTACCAACTGAGCTACCGAAGCACAACTCAACTCACGCCCGGTACTCACAGCCTCAATTCTGCCAGTATCTCGTCTCCTACCTTCCAAGCTTTACAGAAGCTCTTCTGCGAACCCAAGGCTGTGGCTAAGCCATGTCTCCGCTATATCCTTTCTTTCAGGAGTGCTAGTTCTGCAAGGTTCGCAGAAGAGCTTCTGTAAAGCTTGGAAGGTAGGAGACGAGATACTGGCAGAATTGAGGCTGTGAGTACCGGGCGTGAGTCGTGCTTCGGTAGCTCAGTTGGTAGAGCACTTGCCCACGAAAGGCAAAGGTCCCGAGTTCGAGTCTCGGTCGGGCACACAGTTTTAATATGCCAGGAAGTTTCATATCAGCGCACACTCCGCTGCAGAGTGAAAATATCATTCCAGTCTTTTATTATTTTTATATGGTACCTAACAGTCTACAAGCATTTATCTTTCTTCACTTTAGGACATGGCGATGCATTGTTCCCTGGAAGAAAAAACTTAATACTAACTTAAAACTAAATCTTCTTAGATAGGTGTATAGTGGCTCGATGGCTACTAATAATTTTTTCATATATCCAACCATGTAGTCATTCACTTCAGTGTGCAGTCGTGCTATCACAAAACTTATTTAACGTAATGTGTGTGTCTCTACTTACCTTATAAATCTAAAAGATAAAGTGTATTCGAGGCATGGTGTGACCTCTTATTCAGTTTTTCATAAAATTATTTAATATTGTTTAATAATTATAGACCTCTCCAGTCCTTTTCCCTCACCCTTTTTCCTTCCCCTTCAATCCTTCTGCCTGGAGAAGGAGCCACTGGCTCTGAAAGCTTGCCAGACACAACAGTCTTTTATGTGTGTGTCCTGCTGCCACTTGGTGAGTAGATTTTCTTGCCTATCCAATTAAATAATTTTATCAATAATTGATTGTTTTCTCTTATTCAGTTTGCCACTTATACTGTACTAGCTTGTTTGCCTGCAGCAAGACTTTTCTTGTCCATGAAGTATAATTAGTGCATGCACTTTCAATACTTAAATTTGTAAATATTATACATATATACAGGGTGTTACAAAAAGGTACGGCCAAACTTTCAGGAAACATTTCTCACACGCAAATAAAGAAAAGATGTTATGTGGACATGTGTCCGGAAACACTTAATTTCCATGTTAGAGCTCATTTTAGTTTCGTCGTCCACCTACGCTCAATGGAGCACATTATCATGATTTCATACGGGATACTCTACCTGTGTTGCTAGAACATGTGCCTTTACAAGTACGACACAACATGTGGTTAATGCACGATGGAGCTCCTCCACATTTCAGTCGAAGTGTTCATACGCTTCTCAACAACAGATTCGGTGACCGATGGATTGGTAGAGGCGGACCAGTTCCATGGCCTCCACGCCCTCCTGACCTCAACCCTCTTGACTTTTATTTATGGGGGCATTTGAAAGCTCTTGTCTACGCAACCCCGGTACCAAATGTAGAGACTCTTCGTGCACGTATTGTGGATGGCTGTGACACAATACGCCATTCTCCAGGGCTGCATCAGCGCATGAGGGATTCCATGCGACGGAGGGTGGATGCATGTATCCTCGCTAACGGAGGACATTTTGAACATTTCCTGTAACAAAGTGTTTGAAGTCACGCTGGTACGTTCTGTTGCTGTGTGTTTACATTACATGATTAATGTGATTTGAAGAGAAGTAATAAATAGAGCTCTAACATGGAAAGTGAGCGTTTCTGGACACATGTCCACATAACATATTTTCTGTCTTTGTGTGTGAGGAATGTTTCCTGAAAGTTTGGCCGTAACACCCTGTAGATATAATGTGTACAGTAGCATAGCTTAAGTAAATATCTCATAGTTTAGCGTCCCATTCCTGTGTATATAATCCCTTGGCTTATCTTTGTGTGTGTGTGTGTGTGTGTGTGTGTGTGTATGTGTGTGTGTGTATTGTGTGGATAGTCATAGTTGTAGTATAGACTCACTCTTAATTTTCTATGTCCTTGTTTATTCAATCGGCTTTACAAATGCTAGTGTGGGCTGTAGCTCATCACGTTTGTTTGTTTTGGGCGCTCCAACACTTCCAGCTGTGCCTGTTTGGCGAGCGCGCGGTTGCAGTTTGTTACTAGCTTGCTCTCCAATGCGCATGCGTTGCATTGCTCTGATACCACTTGCATTGTGGTGAGTTGTGTATTGCACTGGGTGCTACTGAGCATTTCACAAGTTCATTTATTTGTTTACAACTGGGCTACGTACAATGTGAAGCATTGTATTTAAAGTATCGTCATCTCTAGACACATAAAAGTAAAATTTTCTCATGTTACAACCAGTCGTATTATCGTTTACAAATTTGACATATAAGAAAAAAACACGAACAAGAATTTTCCTTAACAACTAACAATATAAATTCTGGAATATGACTTTCCAGCATCCTAAATCTAATATAACTTAGAGAGTATACAGATCATCTTTCACATCACTACCTTGATCATATATAATGAAGAAAGAGTTGATCAAGCTTGTCCCCCAGTCTCCTCCCAGGTCACAGAACTGGAGCCTACTGTGACTGTCATGGTGGCATTGGTCTCTGGGTTAGGTGTAATTTCGACTATATGGACTGTTGGTGTTTGATTACACCAATTAGTACCCTGTGAGGCTCTGGACTGAAATCCTCTTTGCCTTTGCATGTTATTCGGCATATGTGCATTACTTTGCTGACCAAATACTGCTGTCTGTGGATTATTCGACTGTCTGGGGTATTGTTTTGAGTTTGCCAAGTGATCTGCTGATTATTTCTGGTAGCTTGTGTCTATAGATAGTGTAAGGCTGGCCATACTCTATTTGCCCGTTGTAGTTGTTTTTGTTAAAGTTTTGCCCATTTCTTTTGCATCGACCCTTGAATTTATGGCTTTAGCCATTGCTGTTGTGATTACCTTTACCATCACCATAGGTATGTGTGGGATAAGGTTGCCATCCATGTTGTACTATGAATACGTTGTTCACTTGTTGGTCTGTAAATCTCTGTGGCACTATCTGTGCATTAACAGGCTTGGGTTGTACTGGTCTCTCTTTCTATATTAAATCATTGAGTCCAGTACAGATAGAAAGTATTCGGTTGTATGTTCCGGAATGGTAATGAATTTTTCCCTAACATGGGCAGGAAGACAGCTCTTTAAAATTTTCAGCACATCTACTTCAGATACCGGGTTCGTCCAGTATCTGGTTTTATTCAAATATTTTCAAAATAGCCCCTTAAGCTTCCATCTTTGCTATTGAATGGAGCTGGGTTGAATACTTCACGTCTGAGCCTCACTTAAACAGCCTCACACCAATATTTATCCAGAAAGGCTCTCTCAAACTGTTCATAGTAGTGGCAACATTCTTCACGTCTGTAGCCTATAGTGGAATGTCACCTTGTGTGTATTCAACAACAAATCTAATTTTCTGGGCTTCAGTCCAGGTATGAGGTAAAACATTTTGAAATGCTCTGATAAAGACCACAGAGTTTATTCTTTTCCCTTCAGAGGTAAATACTGGAAATTGTTGCTGCCTAAGTAATCCCTCATCTGCAAGTAATGTTGACAAACACTCCATGCTGTCAGTGACAGGTATGTTTACATTCGCTTGTGACATAGCACATGGCAGTTGCGCTTGCTCAACAGGTACAGCTACCAGCAAGTGTTGCTGAATTCTGCAACCTTCGCTATTTTCCTTCGACAGGCTAGCCAAGTGTTGTAGGTAACCAGTGAAAGTATCTAACTTATCTAAGTCATGGGTTTGTTTTCTGTCCAGTATTGTTTTGGAATGTCAGTAGTTTTAGCAAGACTGCCTCATAACCTTTCCTCTGCTTCCTTTAAACCTGAATCCGTTTTAGCTATAAATTGACTTTTTTTCTCTTTTAGAGCTTCTTCTACAGTATCTACATAAATTTTGCACTCTGACACTGCCTTTTCAGCAAGGATGCTGCCCTTATCCAGCAACCCTGCTTCGCATTTGTCATACTTTTTACTGATACATCCACTTGGGATTGCCTCTCCTAAATTTGGGAATACGCTTCACTGAGGTTTTGTAACTCACCTGCTAGTTGTTCCTGCTTATTGTCTACTCTTTTCTCTTAACATATTCACATTGTGGGATATTGCAGCAATTATTTCTTGTTTTAGTGGTTTATCTTGCTCTGTCAACTTCCTGAACAGTTCGTCAGATAATTCAGTGCACATAATTTTGCTCACCTCACTGAACTGTTGACTAATATTATTCTTGAAATCATTAAATGCCTCAATTTGCTGTGTAAACTGTTGTCCTATACCCTTAAGTTGTTGTGTTACACTTTCCTGAAATTCCTGTTGTTTTGTAAACTGTTGTGTTATTTGTTGCATGTGTTGGAACAAACTGTGTGTCTCACAAGTATTTACATTGTTTTTACAAAGTGTTTCCTGTTCTTGCATTCATGATGTTGTGAGCAAGTAATCAAAGAAATTTTTGCTGTTGCACCCTTCAGTTTCACTATTTGAGAAAAATGTTTCCCGCTGAGAACAGAGAAATTTTCTCATTGAGCATCATAAAAGTGACATCATGATTATAACAGAGGGAAACAA
The DNA here is from genome assembly GCF_023898315.1 of Schistocerca nitens. Taxonomy (NCBI): domain Eukaryota; kingdom Metazoa; phylum Arthropoda; class Insecta; order Orthoptera; family Acrididae; genus Schistocerca; species Schistocerca nitens. The sequence continues at coordinate 343,417,819 of NC_064622.1, forward strand.
GTGTCATCATTTATTGATAGTAGGATACCAACTTTGTTGTTTAGATTGCCATCGGCCAGTTCACGAGTTGGTGCGTTACCTTCAACTGTTGCCAAGTTCGGATTTCTGACATCTTGACATATTGCATTTTGTAATGAATTTTCAACAAAGGCCATTTCCTTTGACCCCATTGTGAATAGTTTTTAACAAAATAATGATTTTTTTGTTGTTGTTGCAAAAATGAAATTTTGTTTGTATCGGTACTTTTCAATTAAAGTAGGTTTAGCTGCATATTCACTAATGAACTTGATTATTATCTGACACAGTCTTATAGATAGAATGTGGATGACTTATCTTGCACTTTAATTGTGACTTTGTACAAATTTTTGTCTTTTCTGTAGAAATGCACTTTCTGTAAGGGATATTAATTGGAAGAAAAGGAACTCATCTACTGCCAGAGAGATGGAACCAAGCACGGCCATACTAGCATACAGCATAGCAGCTTTCTACCTTTACTGCTGAAATCAGCATTCCTGGCTCATCTTGTTTGTAGGCAGAATTAAATTTTAATTTGCTCCTTCAATGTTTTTATCATTTCCCATCTCATGGACATGTAACAAAAACAACGAAAATTTCATTAGTGTCTTGTAACAATAATATGAATAATTTATCTCAATAATTGAAAGGTCCCCCCCCAAAAACCATGGAACTTGCCGTTGGTGGGGAGGCTTGCGTGCCTCAGCGATACAGATAGCCGTACCGTAGGAGCAAACACAACGGAGGGGTATCTGTTGAGAGGCCAGACAAACGTGTGGTTCCTGAAGAGGGGCAGCAGCCTTTTCAATAGTTGCAGGGGCAACAGTCTGGCTGATTGACTGATCTGACCTTGTAACACTAACCAAAATGGCCTTGCTGTGCTGGTATTGCGAACAGCTGAAAGCAAGGGCAAACTACAGCCGTAATTTTTCCCGAGGGCATGCAACTTTACTGTATGGTTAAATGATGATAGCGTCCTCTTGGGTAAAATATTCCGGAGGTAAAATAGTCCCCCATTCAGATCTCCAGGCGGGTACTACTCAGGAGGACGTCGTTATCAGGAGAAAGAAAACTGGCGTTCTACAGATCGGAGCGTGGAATCTCAGATCCCTTAATCGAGCAGGTAGGTTAGAAAATTTAAAAAGGGAAATGGATAGGTTAAAGTTAGATATAGTAGGAATTAGTGAAGTTCGCTGGCAGGAGGAACAAGACTTTTGGTCAGGCGAATACAGGGTTATAAATACAAAATCAAATAGGGGTAATGCAGGAGTAGGTTTAATAATGAATAAAAAAAATAGGAGTGCGGGTAAGCTATTGCAAACAGCATAGTGAATGCATTATTATGACCAAGATAGGCACGAAGCCCACGCCTACTACAGTAGTACAAGTTTATATGCCAACTAGCTCTGCAGATGATGAAGAAATTGAAGAAATGTATGATGAAATAAAAGAAATTATTCAGATAGTGAAGGGAGATGAAAATTTAATAGTCATGGGTGACTGGAATTCGGTAGTATGAAAAGGGAGAGAAGGAAACGTAGTAGGTGAATATGGATTTGGGCCTAAGAAATTAAAGAGGAAGCCGCCTGATAGAATTTTGCACAGAGCACAACTTAATCATAGCTAACACTTGGTTCAAGAATCATAAAAGAAGGTTGTATACATGGAAGAAGCCTGGAGATACTGACAGGTTTCAGATAGATTATATAATGGTAAGACAGAGATTTAGGAACCAGGTTTTAAATTGTAAGACATTTCCAGGGTCAGATGTGGACTCTGACCACAATCTATTGGTTATGAACTGTAGATTAAAACTGAAGAAACTGCAAAAAGGTGGGAATTTAAGGAGATGGGACCTGGATAAACTGACTAAACCAGAGGTTGTACAGAGTTTCAGGGAGAGCATAAGGGAACAATTGACAGCAATGGGGGAAAGAAATACAGTAGAGGAAGAATGGGTAGCTTTGAGAGATGAAGTAGTAAAGGCACCAGAGGATATAGTAGGTAAAAAGACGAGGGCTAATAGAAATCCTTGGGTAACAGAAGAAATGTTGAATTTAATTGATGAAAGGAGAAAATATAAAAATGCAGTAAATGAAGAAGACAAGAAGGAATACAAACGTCTCAAAAATGAGATCGACAGGAAGTGCAAAATGGCTAAGCAGGGATGGCTAGGGGACAAATGTAAGGATGTAGAGGCTTATCTCACTAGGGGTAAGATAGATACTGCCAACAGGAAAATTAAAGAGACCTTTGGAGAAAAGAGAACCACTTGTATGAATATCAAGAGCTCAGATGGAAACCCAGTTCTAAGCAAAGAAGGGAAAGCAGAAAGGTGGAAGGAGTATATAGAGGGTCTATACAAGGGCAATGTACTTGACGACAATATTATGGAAATGGAAGAGGATGTAGATGAAGATGAAATGGGAGATACAATACTGCGTGGAGAGTTTGACAGAGCACTGAAAGACCTGAGTCGAAACAAGGCCCCGGAAGTAGACAACATTCCTTTGGAACTACCGACGGCCTTGGGAGAGCCAGTCCTTACAAAACTCTACCACCTGGTGAGCAAGATGTATGAGACAGGCGAAATACCCTCAGACGTCAAGAAGAATATAATAATTCCAATTCCACAGAAAGCAGGTGCTCACAGATGCGAAAATTACCGAACAATCCGTTTAATAAGTCACGGATGCAAAATACTAACGCAAATTCTTTACAGATGATTGGAAAAACTGGTAGAAGTCGATCTTGGGGAAGATCAGTTTGGATTCCGTAGAAATATTGGAACACTTGAGGCAATACTGACCCTACGAATTATCTTAGAAGCTAGATTAAGGAAAGGCAAACCTACGTTTCTAGCATTTGTAGACTTAGAGAAAGCTTTTGACAATGTTGACTGGAATACTCTCTTTCAAATTCTGAAGGTGACAGGGGTAAAATACAGGGAGCAAAAGGCTATTTACAATTTGTACAGAAACCAGATGGCAGTTATAAAGAGTTGAGGGGTATGAAAGGGTAGCAGTGGTTGGGAAGGGAGTGAGACAGAGTTGTGGCCTCTCCTCAATGTTATTCAATCTGTATATTGAGCAAGCAGTGAAGGAAACAAAAGAAAAATTCGGAGTAGGTATTAAAATCCATGGAGAAGTAATAAGAAACTTGAGGTTCGCCAATGACATTGTCATTCTGTCAGAGACAGCAAAGGATTTGGAAGAGCAGTTGAATGGAATGGACAGTGTCATGAAAGGAGGGTATAAGATGAACATCAACAAAAGCAAAACGAGGATTATAGAATGTAGTCGAATTAAGTCGAGTGATGCTGAGGGAATTAGATTAGGAAATGAGACACTTAAAGTAGTAGAGGAGTTTTGCTATTTGGGGAGCAAAATAACTGATGATGGTCGAAGTAGAGAGGATATAAAATGTAGACGCAATGGCAAGGAAAGCGTTTCTGAAGAAGAGAAATTTGTTAACATTGAGTATAGATTTAAGTGTCAGGAAGTTGTTTCTGAAAGTATTTGTATGGAGCGTAGCCATGTATGGAAGTGAAACATGGACGATAACTAGTTTCGACAAGAAGAGAATAGAAGCTTTCGAAATGTGGTGCTACAGAAGAATGCTGAAGATTAGATGGGTAGATCATATAATGAATGAAGAGGTATTGAATAGGATTGGGGAGAAGAGCAGTTTGAGGCACAACTTGACTAGAAGAAGGGATTGGTTGGTAGGACATGTTCTGAGGCATCAAGGGATCACCAATTTAGTATTGGAGGGCAGTGTGGAGGGTAAAAATCATAGAGGGAGACCAAGAGATGAATACACTAAACAGATTCAGAAGGATGTAGGTTGCAGTAGGTACTGGAAGATAAAGAAGCTTGCACAGGATAGAGTAGCATGGAGAGCTGCATCAAACCAGTCTTAGGACTGAAGACCACAACAACAATTGAAAGGTATGTTCATATATTCCTTGGCACCGGCCTGTCAAGATAGCCATTGAATAGGTATGTGGCATGAGGGAAATTGATTAATAATTGATGAATAATTGGAAAAATTGATTGGAAAGAATAGTTGAAAGATATTTGAAGGTGATTTATGAATCTGTGCACAATTCTGGGTGAACTATAACTTATACCAATATCAACAGACATTTAATATCCACACATTCAAGGTCAATAAACATAATTTGCATTATGTACTGCTTCACATTAATTCCATTGTGTTTATTCTTGATTGTGACAATGTCAATGCAGGAACACTCCTCTGGATACTGTGTAAATTCTTCTTGTCTGCGCCGAACCTCTTGATGCAGGATCTTGGCAGTGAGTGAAATGATGAACAGCTAGGAGTTGACCTCTAAACAGTGTGAATAAATAGTGCTTTTCTAATAACTTTTTATAACACTTTTAATGAACGGTTGAAATACACATTTTTAACAATGCTGGTACGATGGATCCAAGCATACATTCACATGGTACCACTTCTCAAAACAAAAGGGTGAATATACAGGAATTAATAAATTGAAGAGCGTATTTCTTACTATGTTTCGTACAGATATTTAATGATTTATCGAAACATTGTCACAAAACATCTCATTAATTTACCTTTGGCATCTATAACTCATTCAGTTTACATACAGCTTCCATGTAAGAAAAGAAAAGACTGAAAAAATAATATGATTCAATACAATTTGTTTGGCCCACAGGAGAATGCTCTACAGACTCTGGAAAAACAAAACTGGCAGGTACTTGAAGGTAGACACAAACTATTACATGAAACTCACCTTACAATGTTTCAAACACTTGCTTTAAGTGAGGAATCTAGGAATATATTGCAATACATGTATCATTCCCACAGTGATCATGAAGGTAATGTTAGATGTGCGCAGAGGCTTTTAAGCAACAATTTTTTCTGTCTTCTGTACATGAATGGAACAGGAAGAAGCACTAATAACTCATATGGAGCTGGTATGAAAGCACATGCCTTCCCATAGCATGCCAGATGTGCTGTATGAGTGACAAATTGCGGGACCAACTAGGCCAATGAAGGACCCCTACATTCGCTGAGGCATTTGTGATGTGAAATGTTGTGTGAGACCCTGCATTATTCTACTGGAAACTGCCATTTGGTACCAAGGTCATGAATGGCATGCAGCAAGGTCTATCATTCTTGTGACATGCTGGCCTTTAGTCTCTCTTCAAAAATTACCAAACCAGCCCTGTTGTCATTTCCAGTACTTCCCCACACTATGATTTCAGGTTTTGGAGAGATGTTGGTCTCTAGGATCACCACTTCCCGTGACCTTTCTCTAGGTTGTCTATAGACACATTGGTGCCACTTTTGTTTGTGAGATTTTTTTTCCTTTCCCTGGTGGAGAAAGGAACTAATAGGTCCAAAAACTAGGATAGTGTCATGTATTTTTATGTGTATCTATTCGTAGTACCAGATTTTTACTTTCTGAAGGTAAATAGTCACCAGTAATTCTGCCTCTCTTTAAGATTTCTGGTTTTCATGGAAAGGAAGGTGTGGCTATTGGAATGGTGTCACATTTATTGGATGCACATCTTGAAAGAAATTCTGAAACAAATGTATGGAACAGGAGAAAATTATTGGGTAATAGACTTGTCACATTAGTGTGGACTCAAAAGCCTCTAAAACAAATCACATTTAATAACTTACTCCTTTATTCTTATGAAGAAATTGAAATGACTTGTTGCCATTTTGAATACATATATCTCACAACAGATTTAAGGCTTTTATATTTCTTAGGAAAACATAACATATGAATATATTTGGAATTCTATGATCTATTCAGTAACGTTACGTTTAAAAGTTATAGTCATTCAGTATAAAATATTTCTTCTTCAGAACGTTTTTTATATAAATATAGGTCCAACATAATTTCCATTCAAATATGAGAACCCATCTAACACTAGCAACAACTGTATTTTATGTTTACCCTTGTCTTCCTGATCCTCACAACAGGTACTTCCTTTCACCTTGTCTGAATGACCTGCCCCTACCTTTCCAGACCGCACCCAACCCATCCCTCTTTCCTCCGTGAAGATGGAGCATCCAAGTTCTGAAAAATAGGTTTTGAACTTTCTTCAAATCTTTCAATCATCAATGACAGAATTTTGCCTTCTGAAGGTAAGTCCTGGTGAGGCAGACTGTCTCATTTTAATTTTAAGAGTTTTATCAACTGAATTATGCCAACATACATCTTATAAAAATCATTAATGTGTTTGGCCTGCAACAAATTCCCCAATTCTTTACTCAACAGCAACTGTCCTCTGTATCTGGTCACTACACCAGTAAGCTCACAGACCTTAAACATTTACTGAATCTTCCCTACACTTTCACCTATGTTACCTGTAATTGACATTACCTACACAACAATATAATGAAAAGGAAAGATTGATACTCACCACACAGAGAAGGCATTCAGTAACAACAGGCACAATGAAAAATCTGCTAACCATATAAGCCTACAGACAAAAACGTCCTTCTTTGGAAATAGAAAAAACACACACAGACATGGCCACTGTATCTGACTGCTGCGACCTGACTGCGGACAGCGACTGCATCTGTGTCTGACATGAGCAACAATCTGAGGTGTGTGGTGAATGTAAAGATGTGGCATGGAGAACAGAGGAGGAGGGATAGCAGGATAGGGGTGGGGGAAGATTTATTTCTACCTGTGAGAGTGTGCTGGACTTTGGACAGGATAGGGCTGGTAGATGCAGAGTTAGGAGGCTATGCTGTGGAGAGCAGAGGGATTGGAAAAGGGAGAGGGAAGAGGAGAGAGTAAGAAAGGGGAAAGGAGACTAGTTGGTGCATTGTCAGAATAGAAAGCATGTTTAGTGTTGGAATGGAAGCAGGGAAGGGGATAGGTAGGTGGAGAACAGGGACTAGTGGAAGTTGATGCCAAAGGGTTTACAGGAACATACAATGTGTTATTGGGAGGGATGCCATCTGCTGGTGTTGGCAAGAAGGATCAGCATGGCACATGCTGTGAAGTAGAGACTGAAACATAGCACATTGTGTTGGGTAGCATGTTCAGTAACCAGGTGGTTCAGCTATTTGCATGCTGCATGCTGTTTAGTGATGGCCACTCATACGGACAGACAGTTTGCTTGTTGTCATGACCATGTAGAAAGCAACACATCGTTGCAACTTAGTTTGTAGATCACATGGCTGTATTCACATGTAGCCCTGCCTTTGATGGGGCAGGAGATGTCTGTGATAGGACTGTAGTAGATGGTAGTGGGAGTATTTATGGGAAAGGTCTTGCATCCAGATATATTGCAGATATATGAGTCACAAGGCATTGTCCAGAAGCTTAAATGTTTAGCAGCCTTTTCATCGTGCCTGTCTGTGACTCAATGCCTACTCTGTATGGTAGTAGCAATCTATCATTTTCATAATATTAAACAACGGAAAATCCAGGATGGAATGTAACAATATCATGAGAAGGAAAGTTGCTACTCACCATATAGCGGAGATGCTGAGTCACAGATAGGCACAACAAAAATATTTTCACACTTAAAGCTTTCGGCTTTCAGTTGCCTGAGACTGCAGTCATGTGTGTGAGTTCCGTTTGCATGAGTGAGTGAGTATGAGTGTGTGTGTGTGTGTGTGTGTGTGTGTGTGTGTGTGTGTGTGTATTGTTGACAAAGGCCATTGACCAAAAGCTTTAAGTGTGAAAATCTTTCTGTTGTGCCTATCTGCGACTCAGCATCTCCACTATATGGTGAGTAGCAACTTTCCTTCTCATAACATTGTTACTTTTGATAATATTGCTGTTATTCTGTCCTGTACTTTCCATTGTTTAACACTACCTACAAATATGCATATAAATCCACAAACCATTTAATTTGTTACTCAACCCAGTCATTAGACTTTACTAAACCTTCAGAGGTTTTGAAACTATTATTTACAAAAAAATTAAACATGAAAATTTTAAACAAACTATACACATAAAAATAAAAACAAATGAACCTTTATTTCTCTGGATAGTATTTGGAATTATACAGTTGGTAACTACAGCTTCTCCTTGAGGAACACCTATTTTTTCAGGTTGTCGAGCTATAAAGGTCAAGGCTCAAAAAGGTTGGCAGCCATCCTGTCAAGTCGTTCTACTTGTGGTTGATCCATTAGAACTTCACAGAAATCAGAAGAGTTGAACAATTACAGTGTATGCAAGGAATGAGTGGAAGCTGGAAGATGAAAAGAAGTATGTTGTGAACCAGGATCAAAGCAGTAGGCTAAAGAAGACAGAAAAGATACAAAACTCCTCTCATAGGAAACACGTCTGGGAGTGGACAGTCATAAACTGTAGAATGAAAGACTTTACATCATCCCCTTGGCAGGCCAAAAAATTGATCTTGGAGCATTGTATAGGTAGCTACTCAACACTTTTGCCTTGATTTTGTCCTCAGTCATACATAAGGGCCTCACCTACAAGTTCATAATTGCTAATATCTGCTTCACATTAGCAATCTTACTACATTCTCCTTTTAGCACTACATAACTGCAGTGGTAAAACAGAAGCACCACAATATACACACAAAAGGGAATACAACTCTTTTGGAAATATGAAATTTCAATTAATTTCCTAAAAAATGAACTGGTGGTTTCTTCACCTGGGGGAGCAGGGAAACCTGTGAGACTATCTTATCATCGTGGTGTCCATTTTAGAAACTGCAACCTTTGGATGAAACTTATATTTTCAAATGGGATGGGGGACATGTGACATATTAAACACATATAAAATTCAAGAAACGTATTTGCAACTGCGAGTATGATCTGACTCCAGCTGTACAATGTGACAGTGGAAATTTGTGCCAGACCAGGTCTTGAACCCAGATTTAACACTTTGCATGAGTGCTTGTCTACCCCACCTTGACCACTGGAACATGCCTCCAAGACCAACCCAAACTTCCATTTGCCACTGTGTGACTATGTACTGTATTTGCACAATTGCTGTGATTCCCACACAGGGAGAGACTTATGATTATTGTCAGAGCCCTGTCTTGGCATGAAATTCCATATTACAGTGCCTGAATTTATATGGTGTACACATGGGGTGGATGTGTGAAGTAACAGGCTCTGCTGCAATCAACCAACAGCTGTATGAAATATAAGAAATGTATTTGCAATTATGAATATGATCAGACTCTGCTGGACAATGTCTTGGTGACAGTGAAATTTGTGCCAGACTCGGACTCAAACCAAGTTTTCTTGCTTTACACAACTAGTCATCTTAACCTCCTCAGATTTCTGAGCACAGCCCTAGGACCAACCCTATGTCACCATGTGTCTACATCCTGTACTTGCACAATTACTGTGATTCCTGCCAAGGAGAGACTTATTATTATTTTTGTGGCCTTGTCTTGGCATGAAATACTACATTGCTGTGCTTGTGTTTTACGATATACTCTGCAATGTTCTGATGCAAGCATGCATGTCTGAAGGACCTTGCAGAGTCTGTGGCCTTCTCCATCAGACATCATGGCGCCTAGAGTATTAGCAACCAAACTGACAGCCTGCAGCCGCAGGTTGCCCGCCTTCGCAGGCACACCGAAGCACTACACAACCGACAGGCAATATTGATGAACAGCCACATCAACAACCACAACAACAACACCACAGCAAAGACACCAGGGCCACCACCGGCCCACGTAAACGTAAGGAAGAGGTCGCTACAGATCCTGGAACTATTTTCACACGTCAACCACGTGATGGAAAATAGTTCCGAGGTACTCATCCGCCAAAGCGTATAAAGGCCGGCGCTTGGCCGCACATCAGCAGTTCATCGACTGCCAGCAGACTTGGATAGCTGCCGCCCCAGCAGCCCAGCTTGGATCTTCTCACTGATCTCTGGATTAGGCTTGGTATATCGGAGAAGTCTCCGGCGGAGACTAGTAGGAAATTATTTCAGTTGTTTTCTATCTTATTCTTGTATGTAGGTGTGATTCGAAGACAGATCACTGTTTTGTTTTGGTGTTATACTTGGAGAATTTGTTTTGGTTATTTGAACAGTCCAATAAATTGTTTGGAGTTTGATCGTTAGTTTCTTCTGCTTACGCAGACATATCACAGACTACATTGTAAAAACACAGGCACTGCAATATAGCAACATATAAAATTACTTTGGAAAAATAATGATATGCTTCATTAAGCATAAAGCATGGCTTCATTCATTCTTGTGTTTAGATGCACTGTGTACAGAACAAGGCAAATGTTAGTGACAATACATAAAGGCACCCCCATGAACCAAAGACCTTGCTGTTGGTGGGATGGCTTGTATGCCTCAGCAATACAGACAGTCATACTGTAGGTGCAACCACAATGGATGGGTATCTGTCGAGTGGCCAGACAAATGTGTGATTCCTGAAGAAAGATGGCAGCCTTTTCAGTAGCTGCAGGGGCAACAGTCTGGATGATTGATTGATCTGACCTTGTAACATCAATCGAAACAGCCTTGTTATGCTGGTACTGCAGTTGGCTGAAAGCAAGCAGACACTACAGCCATAATTTTCCCCAAGGGAAAGGACACTTAGAAAATGTAACAGACCTACTAAGGATACTGCCTACACTACGCTTGTCCGTCCTCTTTTAGAATACTGCTGCACGGTGTGGGATCCTTACCAGATAGGACTGACGGAGTACATCGAAAAAGTTCAAAGAAAGGCAGCACGTTTTGTATTATCGCGAAATATGGGAGAGTGTCACAGGAATGATACAGGATTTGGGCTGGACATCATTAAAAGAAAGGTGTTTCTCATTGCGATGGAATCTTCTCACGAAATTCCAATCACCAACTTTCTCCTCCGAATGCGAAAATATTTAGTTGACACCAACCTACATAGGGAGGAAGTTGACACCAACCTACATAGGGAGGAACGACCATCACGATAAAATAAGGGAAATCAGAGCTCGTACGGAAAGATAGAGGTGTTCATTCTTTCCGCGCGCTATGCGAGATGGGAATAATAGAGAATTGTGAAAGTGGTTCGATGAACCCTCTGCCAGACACTTAAATGTGATTTGCGGAGTACCCATGTAGATGTAGATGTAGGTCTGCTGTATGGTGAAATGATGATGGCATCCCCTTGGTAAAATATTCTGGAGGTAAAATAGTCCCTTGGTAAAATATTCTGGAGGTAAAATAGTCCCCTGCTTGGATCTCCAGTTGGGAACTACTCAGGAGGATGCTGTCATCAGGAGAAACAAAACTGGCATTCTATAGATTGGAGCATAGAATGTTAGCTCCCTTAATTGAGCAGGTAGGTTAGAAAATTTAAAAAGGGAAATGGATAGGTTGACGTTACTACGAACAGCATAGTGAGTGCATTATCATAGCTCAGATAGACATGAACCCCATGCCTATCACAGTAGCACAAGTTTATATGCCAATTAATTCTGCACATCATGAAAAGATTGAAGAAATGTATGACGAGATAAAAGAAATTTAAAGGAGACTAAAATTTCATTATGATGGGGGACTGGAATTTGATAGCAGGAGAAGGAAGAGAAGGAAAAATAGTTGGTGATTATTGACTGGAGGAAAGGAATGAAAGAGGAAGCCACGTAGTAGAATTTTGCACACACCATAATTTAATCACCACTAACACTTGGTTTCAGAAACATAAAAGAAGGTTGTATATATGGAATAGACCTGGAGACACTGGAAGGTTTCAGACTGATTATATAATGGTTAGGCAGAGATCTAGGAACCAGATTTTAAACTGTAGGACACATCCAGGGACAGATGTGGACTCTGACCACAATTTATTTGTTGTGAACTGCAGATTAAAACTGAAGAAAAGGAATAAGATAGGAAATTAAGGAGATGGAACCTGGATAAGCTGAAAAAACCAGAGGTTGTTGATATTTTCAGAACAATAGGCAACAACTGACTAGAAGATGGAAAAGGAATATGGTAGAACACAAATCGGTAGCTTTATGAAATGAAATAATGAAGGCAATTGAGGATAAAATAGGTAAAAAGACAATGCGTAGCAAAATCCTTGGGTAACACAAGATACATAAAATTTAACCAATGAAAGGAGTAAATTTAAAAATGCAGCAAATGAAGCAGGCAAAGGGGAATACGAATGTTTAAAAAATGAGACTGACAGGAAGTGCAAAATGGCTAAGCAGGAACAGCTAGAGGACAAATGTAAGTATTTAGAAGCATATTTCACCACGGGGAAGATAGATACTGCCTGCAGAAAAATTAAAGAGGCCTTTGGGGAAAGAGAAGCAGTTGTATGAATATCAAGAGCTAAGATGGAAAACCAATCCTAAGCAAAGAAGGGAAAGCTGAAATGTGGAAGGAGTATATAGAGGGTCTGTACAAGGGAGATGAGCTTGAAGGCAACATTATAGAAAGGGAAGTGGGCGTTGATGAAGACGAGATGGGAGATATGATACTGTGAGAAGAATTTGACAGAGTTCTGAAAGATCTAAGTCAAAACAAGGCTTTGGGGGTAGACAGAATTCCATCAGAACTACTGATAACCGTGGGAGAACTAGCCATGACCAAACTCTTCCACCTGGTGTGCAAGATGTATGAGACAGACAAAATACCCTCAGACTTTAAGAAGAATGTTGTAATTCCAATTCCAAAGAAAGCAGTGGCTGAAAGTGAAAATTACTGAACATTCAGTTTAATAAGCCATGGCTGCAAATCACTCACACAAATTCTTGAATGGAAATGATGGTGGAAGCTGACCTTGGGGAAGATCATTTTGGATTCCAGAGAAATTTAGGAACCCTCGGGGCAATACTGACCCTATGACTTATCTTAGAATCTAGGTTGAGTATAGACAAAGCATTTGTAGACTTAGAGAAAGCTTTTGACAATGTTGACTGGAATACTCTCTCTGAAATTCTGAAGGTAGCAGGAGTTAACTACAGAGAGTGAAAGGCTAGTTACAACTTGCAGAGAAACCAGACAGCAGTTCCACGAGTCAACAGTCATGGAAGGGAAGCAGTGGTTGAAAATGGAGTGAGACAGGGATGCAGCATATTGCCAATGTTATTCAATCTGTGCACTGAACAAGTAGTAAAGGAAACAAAGGAAAAATTTGGAGTGGAAGTTACAAGTTCAGGGAGAAGAAATGAAAACTGTAAGGTTTGCTGTTGACATTGTAATTCTGTCAGAGACAGCAAGAGACATGGAGGAGCAGTTGAACAGAATGGGCAGTGTCTTGACAAGAAAATATAAAATGAACATTAACAAAAGCAAACAAGGCTAATGGAAAGTAACTAAATTAAATCAGGGGCTGCTGAGATAATTAGATTAGGAATAAGAAAAAATTTTTAACATTGAATATGGATTTAAGTCTTAGGAAGTCTTTTCTGAAGGTATTTATGTGGAGTGTAGTGATGTATGGAATTGAAATGAGGAAAATAAATAGTTTAGGCAAAAAAATAATTGAAACTTTTTAAATGTGGCTCTACAGAAGATTGCTGAAGATTAGATGGGTTACTCATGTAACTACTGAGGAGGTACTGAATATAATTGGGGAGACAAGAAATTTGTGGCACACCTCGACCAAAAGAAGGGATTGGTTGATAGGACACATTATAAGACATCAAGGGATCACCAATTTAGTATTGGAGGAAGGTGGGTGAGGGGGGGGGGGGGGGGGGGGTAGGGGGTAAACATCACAGAGCAAGACCAAGAGATGAACACAGTAAGCAGATTCAGAAGGATGTATGTTGCAGTAGTTATTTGGAGATGAAGAGGCTTGCACAGGACAGAGTAACATGGAGAGCTGCATCAAACCAGTCTTTGGACTGAAGACCACAACAACAGCAGCAGCAACAACAACAACAACAGCAACAACAACAACAACAACATGTAAAGGCTACAGAGTATGACTTCACCCATTCATCACTGGAATACAAGCACAAGCTCCAACAATCTCCCCCCTGAGACAACATGTCCCCACAGACAAAAATCTAGTGGATTTAAATCTGAGGAATGTGGCAGCCACTCTACAAGAACTCTATGAGCTATCCATCACTGGACAAACTAGATGTCCAAGTATTCCTCATGTAATGTAACATAATGGACCAAGGAACACAAACTGAAGGACATGCAATGAGATACACATGTCTAGTAAAGTAGATGAACCATATTTGATTACACGTGTAAAAACTAACACTCTTGGTTCTTTTTATTCACTTATGTCAATTACTGGTTATTATGTTATTCTTAAGTACACGCAATGTCATTATTATTGAGCTGTGCAAAAGATCTATTTGTTTCTTACACAAAATGAGTCATATTTTCAATATTGACATAACTTAAAAAATTTAGGGGCACTACATAAACCTGTCCAGTGTTAAATTATTGACAGTGTAATATAAATGGATTGATAAAAAATCTATTCACCAAGTGGCAGCAGCAGAACACACACACAAAAGGATTTAACGTTTACAAGCTTTTGAAACCAGTGGCTTCTTCTTCTGGTAAAAGAGTTGAGGGGAAGGAAGAGGGGTGAAGGAAAAGGACTGGAGAGGTTTAGGTAAAGGTGTAGAGTTCAGAGATTTACTGGGGAGACTTACCAGATGGGATGAGAAGGAAAGACTGATTGTTGGGGACTGCACTGTACAAAATTCGAAAACCTGCGAGTTTAAAGGTGGAAGACAGGGTAATATACAAGACTTGCCTTTACGCTCTCAGGTTTTCAAATCTCATCAGGTGCAGTCCCCAACAATCAGTCTTTCCAGGGATGCTTATTAATTTTTGATCCATATCAATGAAAAATTCCTTGGATGCAAAATTTAAACCTTTGGCCTTCCTTTTGTTATCTTCTTCTACCACATCAGACTGGTCAACAAGTGTCTGGATGGAAGCCTTGGACCCGCCTAGCAATTTTAAATACGACCAGGATTTTCTTTGGTTCTCAGCCAGATCTTTTTGCTAAAGTATGACAGTTATAGTTGTTGTATGTTTCATGCATAGATCTTTTCACAGGTGCACAAGTCTCTACTAACCTTTGCCTGTCGTTATTTGAGCATTCTCTTTTAAACCAAGAGAGCAACTGCCATTGCTTCTCAAAATTTTCAGAATTTAATTGTTAAACCATTGTGGGTCTTTTCCATTGTTAATCCACTTACTACAAACATACTGTCCAGAGCACAATTTATAATCTTGTAAATAATAGATTTCAGCTATCAGTCATCCTTTTGAAATTTTATTGGCAGATCTAGGTTTCAACTAGAAACTAGCCATTCTCAGTGCACTATCATTTTTGATCAATGCATGTAATGTCTGTTGGTCGGGCTTCATCCACAGTTCATTGAATTCAATGAAGACAATTATGATCTTTTCCATGCTAGGCATGTCACAAACAGTCATTAAATTATTTACTCTTTTTTTCTAGCACATTTTGTAATTTTATACTCAGTCACATAAAAATTTTTCCTTAAGGAAGTGAGTGAGTTGTGAGTGACATGTATTCTATCTGTTTCTCTCATAGTCTCAAAATTTGCTGCCACCCCTCCAATGTTGTACAATTTGCTGGACTGCAAATGGCCCTTGCCTCAATATCTCAAAGAGATAACTTTTGTGATGGTGCATACATATGGATAGTGAGTTTCAGCATTAACATTTCTTTATAAGTAACTGTAATATCACGGGTTGCAGTTAGTATACAATAATTCAACAACAAGATGAAATGGACAGACTGCTACTCACCACATAACGGAGGCATTACAGAGAGAGAGAGAGAGAGAGAGAGAGAATGTAAACAAATAAATAACTCACACACCCATAGCATCTCAGGGACTAGTGGGGGCAGGGAAGGGCTAGACGCAGGCAGAAGACAGGGACTAAGCAAAGTTTGGGGCCATACTGGTTATGGGAATGGAGGATATGTTGCAGGGAGGCCCTTCTCCTCGCCACCACGCACTTCTTCTGTGCCTCTTATTGCCCAACCCATCGAGATATTAGCAGCCCGCTACTGTGTCCCTGCCACATCCCTGAACACACCCTCATGCAACACTATAACACCTTCCTGCACCGCTACCCTTTCCTCCCCATGCCTCATCTGTATCCCCGCTACCCACCAGAGCAGAAATCAATTACTTCTTCTCTGACAGCATACCCTCCAAACAAATCTGTCATACAGTTATGGGCACTTGCATGGCACCATATTCATGGGCCATCTAGAAGAATCCTTCCTAGCCACCCACAATCCGAACACCTCATTTTGTTCAGATACACTGATGACATCTTCATGGTCTGGACTGTGGGTGAGGACACCTATCCATATTCCTACAGAACTTCCAACAGCTTCTCCCCCAGTCTAATTCATCTGGTCCTCCTCAGCTGAACAAGCCATCTTCCTCAATGTCAACCTCTATCTCAGAGATGAATACATCAGTACCTCTGATCTCATCAAACCTACCAATAACTAACAATACATTCACTTCCACAGCTGCCACTTACCCCACACTAAGAAGTCCCTTCCATACGGCCTCATCATCTGTATGTGCATCATCTGTAATGATGAGTAGTCCCTCTCCAAATATGCCAAGGGTCTCACTGAGACCTTCACAGATCAGAATTACCCCCCACACATCGCCTTGTCTTGAAACAGGTCTCCTGTGCCCTATATATCCCCAGTCACCTACCATCCTCCCACAGACCAGCTGCAAAAAGCACCCCCTCCTGACTTCATAACACCCATGTCTGGGGTAACTGAATTACATTATTCATCAGGGTTTTGACTATTCTTGTCATGCCCTGAAATGAGAAATATCCCACTTACTAACCCGCCCAATATTCTCAAAATGATATTCTGCCACTCGATCGACCTGTGCAATATTCTTGTCCATAACTATTCCACTTCTGCTCCCAACTCCTTCCCCATGGCTCATATCCCTGTAATAGACGTAGATGCAAGACCTGTTCCATACATCCATCCACTACCATTTACTGCCGTTCCATCACGGTCATCTCCTACCTTACCAAAGGCAGGGCTGCCTGTGAAAGCAACCATATGATCTACCATCTTAGCTGCAACCACTGTGGGGCATTTTACATGGTTACGACCACTAATACACTGTCTCTTTTCAAGAACGGCCAGTGCCAGACTGTGGCCAAGAGACAGATGGATCACCCATTGCTTAGCATCCCAGCCAAAATGATGTGCTTACCTTCAATGACTGCTTTACGGCCTGTCATCTGGAGTCTTCCCGCCAACATCAACTTTTCTGAAATGTGCAACTGGGAAACACTTCCTGCAATATATTCTTCATTTCCATAACCACTTGACCTTAGTCTTTGCTAGTCACTGTGATCTAGCCTTCTCTATCCTCTTCCCTGCCTCCACTCCAACCATACGTATGCATGTCCCACGAGTGTTCCTACATAGTCCTCTCCTTTCCCCTTCTTTGTTTCTCTCCTGTCCCATCCCCCCCTCCCCCACCCCCTCTTCCTTAAACCAGCCAAGATCGAAGCTGGCTGCAGTCGCAGTCGGACCTTTGTGCCTGGAGATAACAGTGGCCATGTGTGTGTGTGTTTTTGTGAGTGTGTGTGTGTGTTTTGTCTACATCAGATGAGGATATAGTCCAATAGCTAATACTAGCTAGCAGTTGTCTACCACTCAACAACTCCTCTCAATCTATTGGTTTCATGTTGTCATTATTCCAACTAGGAATTTTCATTGTTTGATGTACCATAAATTCATTTTAAAATAACAATGCTGTTTTTGGTTAACATGATTATTTTTCCCCATTATACATGTGGGAAGAATAGTATGTACGTAAAAGACCCTTGTACTATGATAACATCAGTAACCTTAAAATAAGGTCAGAATCCACTTTCTGGTTTAGGGAAAGAATATTTCATTTAGGATGGTTTTTCCAATGGCTACAAAACCTGGAGTAGAAGTAAATAAAAGTAGCTGAATAAATGACATTATATCTGCTAAGGATAAGATACAATTATCGTACTAAGTCAATAAAAATTCCAAAATTTAAAGGTGCCATTTTCCACATGTGAAATGTCTTTGCAAACACATCCTTTGAACCTACAATCCTCCTAGCCTCAGTCTCCACTATCCCCCTCTCTAGACCCGCCTCTACCTTTGTTGCCATGCTCCTAAGTTCACTCATTCTAGACTCACACATTTCTTTCCAGATCCTCCCTCTTCTTCTGTTCTAGTCCTCCCTCCAGGTCCACTGCTTAACATCATGTTGGAGTGGACACACTGCAGTCCTCTATGCTTAGTCTCTCTCTCTCTCTCTCTCTCTCTCTCTCTCTCAGACCAGACAAGCAACAGGGACAATGTAAGCAGCTAGGACAATTTAGCCATGTGTGTGTGTGTGTGTGTGTATTCTGATAGAGTTGTGCAAAAGTTTAGCAGCATTTTTAGTTTCGTTCACTTGCCTATAAATTACAAAAAATCATGCAAGTAAAAAAATGTTATGCTGAATATTAAGCAGTATGCCATTGTCTTATTACATCTCAATATCTTAATTAAAAAGTTATAATGTACTTCTATGGAAGAAATAAATAGTGAGTGAATTTTTTGAACAGTGAGTTCACTTAGGTCATTGATGTATTCAGAAAAATGAACTTGCAACATATGTAAAAGCTGTAAAACTTGCCACTTTTGAGCACTGGCACTGACAGAAAAGCATTATTAAACACTTACTACGATGTTTTCTTTGGTATGCTTATCACGTTTAAGTAGAAATCATAATCTTTTTCTGCCAATTTACATGGCTAGAGGGCGATTTCATCTCGAATCATTCAGGCGAATGATGAATGTGTCACATCACTTTTCAAAGTTTGCTGAAAAAAATATATTTTGAAGTTCCACATGATACCTCTCAACAACTACAATATTTTGATTTTATGATGATTTTGTTAAAATGCTACAGACCTCTCTAAATGAGAGTATTTGTGAAAATGTCGTAACGAAAGGGAAAATTGAAAAATTATAATAAAGAAACCAAAAGTGATAGAGATCTGAATGTATTTTCCATAAATACTTTGTTCCAAACACTGTGAGACACGATTAATACATAAGCACTTCTGAGGTTTTTTTCGTTTTTTTAATAAACTATGAAAATTTGCAACTTTTTGTGAATTTCAAAATTGTGTTTTGAAAATATGAATAGTCACGGGATGTTAACTGCCTTGAGAAATGATAAAGTGGAAAGACTGATAACTGTCAGCTATGATATTAATGCATAACATTCTTAAACTGTCAAAATATTTGTACATAAAGATGAAAGGACCTGAGATATTTTGGTAATTTAGTAATTATTTTCTCCAAAACCTAAACCTCCATTCTGAATGTTCTAAAAATTTCATGGTATGTTAGTTGGTTATTGTACTTAGTGAATGTACAATCAGAATGGGCAATACTTGGCTGTACAAAATGTGAGAAATGTTTTGGTAGATACAGCTCTCTTCTCAAGGTCAAAAAATCAGGCACAGATAAATATTTAAACTGATCACTGATTTTAATAAATGTCATGTAAAACTGGTTTTTCTGGATCAAAATAATTACTTTAAAACATTTTAAGTGAGTAGGAAAACAAGTCATAATTTTGTTCGAAAGCATTTTATTACAAAAATGAGATTTAGAGTATTTGTACCCATTTTTCTTTTTATGATGTTATTGTCTTCTGTCATGATTTTACAACCCAGTAGTGACTTGATTGAATTCCTACCAAAGGCTTCACAGCAGACCACTCTTCTCTCTTTTTTTTAACAGAATTCCCTTAATGTACTTTCATTTAGAAGTAAGAGATTCATGTTTGTTACTAATGTTGATTTGATGCTTACAAATTGAATAGCATCTCTTACATCATCAACAGCTTCATGTTGGCGATTAAGTCTTGTTCCAAGATGTTTACAGAGACTTTCTGCTCTATCCCATGCACTTTTTCCATGACCTGTTGCTGAAAATATCCATTTTTATCGTAATTCCTGTACTACACTGTTGACCAAGCTCATAAAGCTGAAAGCAATTTTTAAAATGAGATGCTGTACCATCAGTCACATACACACGATTAGGAAATGCATGACCTCTAGATGTTAAGTCATCAATTATCATGGTGACAGAGTAGCATGCATGTGCACTGTCATGAATGAGATCACCACTGGCAATAGCAAAACAGTGTGATGTTCCAAGGAAGTGAGCAACACGTGAATATTGATATCTGTGATGTTCGCCAATGGTAACTTTGAATTTCGTTCTGCAAAGCAACAGACCAGTTCTCAGCAAAGTTGAAATGAGGAACTTATGTGTCAGTACTCTGAGATGTGGCTGATTTTACTTCTGCTACGACCTGTCTCTTAATCCTCTGGATATGATGCTGAGCTATTCCTTTCATGATCCAATGCCTAATCTGTTTACGACTAATTTTAGCATCCTGCGTGGCGTTTTTTCGAAAGTTATTTCGAGGCAATCTTATCAACATGAGTGGTAAAAGCAAATCTCACCCACTATTACAAAAGTGAGTGAGAGAAATAGTGTTACGCTTGTATCAGTTCTTTAGAAGGGAGTCTGAAGTGGCATCCATGTCTGATCACAAAGCATCTCCGTATGTTGCCAAGAACAAACAACAGAGTCGTGCGTAATCAGTTTGAGAACTGTTGAACAGATCTTGACTGAAGCCAACGCATCTGCTGAAGAGAACAGATCATATATTTTTAAATCACCTGGTATGTGCTGAAATTGGCAGAAATTCATTAGAAACCTTGATGATTTCATCAAGAGTGTATTACTCTACTGTCTTCTTCACCAACTCTCCTACCTCCCACAATGTACACGTTACATCATTGTCAGTATCCTGACGGTGTAATGCTTCAGCAATCATCACTTCAGCACCAGGACACATAGCACACTCCTGCAACCAACATTTATCATGATGTTGGTGACATATACAAAAAAGCATTGGGCCCATTTCTGTGTAATTGTGAGGTCAATTTTTAAATTCATGTTCTTCTTTTTCATTAGGAGAATGCTTCTCTTCCTCGCCTTGTCATATATCTTTTCAGCTTTTTAAGTTTTTCACTAACGGAGATAACATCAGCCTGATTAGGACTTTGTCTGGTGCAATCTTTGTCGTCACTTAGGTAATATTCCAGAGCAACAGTAAGCATGTCATCTTGGAATGAAAGCCCACAGTAAAAATCTGCACATGCCCAAATACTTGTACCTTTCTCACTCTTTATTTTACAGGCTTTTGAAATTAAATAATGTGAGGAAGTGGGTATGTATTTCTGTATCTGCTACTTTGAGTAGCTACCTGATATCAGTTTCAGTAACTGTACCTTCTCAGTATAGGTGGCTGCTGAGATAGCAGTATTTAGATTTTGAAACCACACATCACATTTCATGCACATATCACTATCTTCAGATTCTGCATCAAATGCTTCTACATTATGCATTTCACAAAGTTTTGAAGAAGCTGCATGTGTAAAACTTGTTTCAATTTCTTCCACTTTTCTTTATATAGACTGTTTTCTTCTCGTGCTTCTACCTTTTTTGGATGTTTATAGGGAGATATAATAGGGCCTACAACAGAAATGCTAACATTCAACACATCAACAACTTCAAATCCGGGAACACAATCATCTGCACTGTCTTCTTCAGTTTCACCTTCAGGTGATGGTGATTGCTCAGGTGGGTTGTCGCAAAATTTCTTCTTGTAGTGAGTGTAGCAATTCCTCCACAATTGATATTTCTGCAATACCTCTGATAGAGTTCCAACAACTGTGAAGTGTTTTCCGCTTTTCTTAAACACTATCTACTTGTGTCTTTTTTTCGTAGTCCACACAGCTCACTCTTTCACTACTGTATTTCCTCACTGATATTGTATCTAATAAAAAGTTCAAAGCAAACACAAAACTCAATGCAGTATGGTTTACATGCAAGTTCTCATCTGTTATAAACAGAAGAGCAGTGGAAACAGTGTTGCCAACATGCATATTTTACACCAGAAATTCAGTGATGCGAAATATGCAGAATGTTGAAAAATTGTTAACATTTTACATGGAAAAATACTGCCCACTGTGTTTGCAATAACTACTAACATATTAACAAAACAATGTTTTGTGCAATTCTCAAAACTTTTTGGATGGGTGTTTTCAAATAAGTAATTTGTAAAAACTTGTAAAATGCAATTTTTTACATGTTTAGTAATAAATATTAACATAATACAGATATCTGGCATGTAGAAGATACTGTTTATAAATAAATAAGTAGCATGTAGTAATATGACAGAAAAGAGAGCTTCCTATGACTTTCCAAATTAGGAACAGAAAAAAAAAAATATTAGTGAAAAAATTAACTTAAATTACATATTTTTGTCTTAAATTTGTAAGTTAAAGGAAGCCCGTTAGTGTTTGGGTATCAACTAAATTTCAACACACTAAGAGGGAGCTGTAATACAAAACATCTCCCAGGTCTCCAGCACTTTTGGTTTATTAGTTATATTTCTTTTTTGCTCTCAACTGTTTTAAGAATTATTTACAAAATATACATTTTTCAAAGGGCGATAGCACTTACAAAAATTAAGATAAAATGAAAATACTTTATTTCTTTAACACTTACGACATAGAGTCTAATATATATTTTTTCCAGAGGAATTCATGAGCACAAGTAGACATGACCTGTATGATTTGAGATTAAATCACCCTAGAAAATGTAGGAACATAAATGATACAATGTCCCATGATTCAAAACACATTATAACTAGTAAAGGTGACAGAGACAACCAAAACCAAGAGCACTACACTTGCTTTTCTGAACTGTTACCAAACAATTGGCATCAAAAACTTTCACTGCACTCATGACTCTCTGTTCCTTTCTTATGCAGTTTAGTATGAATCCTTATGAGAATTTTAACTTTTAAATAAATTTACACAGTGTATAGTATTTACTGTTTATTTTAATCATATAAAATCAGTCAATTTAACACAAAAATGTGCTACATCTATAATACTGAACAAAATATTTTGTTTCATGTAATGTAACTTACATTACTTCACTTAAACCATTTCACAATGTAGAATGCTTCACTGCTTTATAACATTGAACTTAAGATCAAGCTGTAGCAGATAGAATGTCCACGGATTTACATAAATGGTCTGTGTTGAAAGCTATCTGCATATTGGCTGCACCTGGTAGAAGACCCAGTCTTCCATAAATGATGGTACAAAGGCCTGGTCACGTGTAAATTTCACTGGTACGGGAAGCTGTTTAAGTTGTGACTCAAACATACTGAGAGCACTTGGGCATGACACTCCATTGGCCTACAACAAGTTTTGACAGTGTAAAAACAATATTGATAATTTCAGTAAAGTCAATAAAACAAAGAGTAACAGTGTGAATGGCAGAACTGCAGCATCTGCTTAGTACATGACAAAACTGAAAAACTGTGATATATACAAAACAAAGACAATAGATGTATGGTTCTGAGTAACAATATATGTTCTTCACAAAAGAAAACAAATTTAGGATAAAAGTAAAAGTAGTGGATGAGGAACAAGTATTTTGGAATCCTTGGTATGCAGAAAAGATACAATAGGTTCAGGTATTATAAGTAATATCTTCTTACTTTCCTACTGCTCTAAACAATGAGATACAGGTTGCAGTTAAGCTAAATGATTGTCTTGTCATTTGTATATCTGTCCATCCTGCAGAAGCTGTTCAAATTTGTTTGTTGTAAGTGTACTTATTCTACTGCTATTTTGCTACTAATGTAACTGTTTGCTTAATATAAAAAATCTGATAGGTCAATTAAAGAGATTCACAATTATGGTATATTACAGTAGTTTCACTGTAAAATCTTTCATACTGGTTAATATATGGCAACACAATATCATTAGGAAGCATCCAATAAACAGGCTGAGAAAATTAATTAAACACACTCACACTCACACACACACACACACACACACACACACACACATGCATTTGCATAAGAGAGAGAGGGGGGGGGGGGGGAGGGAGAAGAAGGGTGGTGGTGGGTGGGAGAAGGAGTCAGGGCTAAGGCTAGGAATAGCAGAAACATACATGAGAAGCACAAAATAAAATGAAGAAAATGAATAATTAATTAAAATAAATACTAAATGATGGTCAGGAAGAAATGGGAAAATCTGAAACCAAAAAGGGGGACGGAAAAGGAAGAGGAGAATGGAGGAGCAGAGGCAGGATAGTTGAAAGGGGGCAGAGGCAGTAAGAAGATGGGGAATATTGACATTTCAGGTCAATGGATTGCAGAACTGTGAGATGTGCTGGTTTTAAGCAAGTGTACAATCCTGAGGCAAGGGCATGTCTCCTCCTTTAGGATCATGCCTTGTAAAACATTGTGGCATTCAAAAAAAACTTCAAGTTGAGAACATCTTTTCCTAATTAATAACTGATCTAATTTTCATCAAGTGCTTTGAGTGACCATTCTGTGTGTGTGCTTTATGCATGATTTTCAGTATGACTATTGCTTGAAGCTCATGGTGAAAACAATTAGGTTTTGTGTTGTATTAATAAAGAAAAATAAAACTGTCAGTCCAGCTGGGCCCAAGAAAACAGTCTATCAATAATGGTAAAAATATGTCATAAATAATAACATCTGCTAATATAGTTGTTAATGTTGTGAGTACTGGTATTAAATCTGCAATAGAGTCTCAACTTACATGAGTCATGTACTTTCCCGTTCGTTTTAGAACTTTGAATGAGATATTTAAAATTAGCCTGATGAAATCCCACAGTTCTCCTTGTGGTGTTGACGATAGTGGTATGTCAGTAAGGTCAGCAAACACATAGTCAAATTTCTTGCCTTCTTTGATGAATTTCTCAAGTACTTTTACACAGTCATCAACAATAATCTGTGAAAAGAAAAAAAATTACAAGTTAATGTGATCACAAAGCATACACTGGCAAATGCAAGACAGTCCCTACTTTGGAATGCTCAGACATGTTTGTGCTTGTGGCACCTCCAATGGAACGCATTTATGAACAGCATTTGATGCAATATTGTTTGTGTATGGAAGCTACTGACACTGTAGATATTAGTCAACAGTAAGTTACAAAAATAACTAAAAAAAAATGCAGACAGTATAATGGCAGTGGCAGCAGTGTTGTATAAGCATACAACAAATGTTAAAAATTGAACTGAGTGTTCAACATTGAACTCAGCTTAATTTGCCTATAGGCTGATAATTATCAGATATTATGAGATATATGGAGTTACGAAAGTAAAAAGTAATTAGTTATCCAAAACATTTACGACATAATAGTTATGAACACAACACTTCCTTGTATGGCAACAGCAACATATCTCCTAAATATGAAGCAACTTTGATGAGCATTTTCCCAATAGCAAGTTTGTAAGCCAGTTCTGTACAAACCTCATAGTTCTCTCCTTTATACTGATCTAGACAGTTACCACAACAAGAGCGAAGATGTTTCTGACATGCCTGCATCACCTGCTCATCAATCTGTAAAAAGAAGAAATTAACAGAGTAAAAGTTACAATGGACTAGTGAATTATTCATCAGGTTATGTGGGACCATGCCAGCCGAAGTTACTTCGACATGGAATGAGATAATGCATAGTTTACAGAATACTGGTTAAAAAATTTATAAATAAAATAAACTAAATAACTAAGAAACAAAAGCAAAAAATTGTTAGAGAGAGTACAAATAAATAACATATCTGAGAGAAAAATTTTCATCTACTGCAAGCAACTATTGTACACGGGTATGCCTCAACATAACATTCCAACCATGATTTAAAGACCTTTGTGTAGGAGACTTAACAAAGTGTTAACTAACAGCAAATTGTTTGTCCATCTTGCATTCACTGAATAAAAACTGCAGATTCATCTGAATGAGTCAATATTGTTAATAACAAATCCTATTGTGGTGTGTATGTACATGGATGGTAGAGGCAGAATTCCAGGACATCTAAACAAAGTTTGTAAACTGACACTGCAGATCTGTCTAACTTTTTATGGGCTAGTAATATTCTTGGTCAGTACACAAAGTTGCCCCAAAATATGATACCCCACAAGATAATATAGTGAAAGTAAGTGCTGTAAACAAGCCTTCAAAACATTACATGTCAGTGTCAGAAACAGTGGCGATATTATTTTTGTAGAGAAGACAGCAGCACTCAGTTTCTGTATAGTATGTCTAACATGATACTTGCAAGACAGCTTTCCATCAGCTGTCACTCTTAAGAATTTAAAATGGGCAACTTCACTGACTGTTTGACCAGCTGGAAACAATAAAATTTTGATTTCACAAGAGTTTAGCATTAAGTACACATTCCATTTTGATGTACTAGAGTGTTACTCCACTTTGTGAAAAACATGCACTGACGTTATCAAGAACTCAATACCCTGTTTCAGAGCATGCTCCACAAAATGACAGCTATGTTCTCGGTGTCTGTCTCACAACTTGTGCCATCTAGATTTTCCTCCAGATACTGCTTTCTTAGAACTCTGCAGCTGGGGACTGGTGTTACAATCTGTTCTTGATTATCGCTAACTACCTGGCCTTAATTTACATTTATTTCTTTGATCACAGCATTTCTTTTCAGCAACTGTTCTTTCCTTCACTTCTTTTTAGTTTCTATATCTTTTATTTTCTGACCTATCAGTTTTTCCCTGCCATCTACCTCTACCACATACAATGTACTTAGCTTTCTGCTCTTATCAACTCATGCATGATGTTATGTCAGTAATCTCTGTCTTACTTATTGCCCTATCATCCACCTTTTAACTCTCAGGTTTTCAACTGTTGTCCAGAGCAGTCCCCAACAATCAGTCTTTCCTTCTCATCCCATCTGGTAAGCCTACCCTGACCCAGGGTTCTGGGCAACCTTTCTGAACTCTCCGCATTTCTTAAACCTCACCAGTCCTTTTTCTTCATACCTGTTCCCACCCCTTTGACCCCTCTGCCAGAAGAAGGAGCCTCTGACTCCAAAAGCTTGCATATTTACTTAAGGTTTACTTATGTTTCCTTGTTCCATTGCTTGGTGAGTAGATTTTATCTATCCCCATTATGAATACTCAATTAGTTAGATTATTTACATTGCATTATATGTATTTCACAACACAACTAGTGTCATCTGCAAAGAGAATTTTCTTTGAATCATCTGTCTGATACATACCAAGAAAAGTAATAAACACAGAACACAACCCCTATGGCACCCAAGACTTTGCATAGGTCTCGCCCTAACAGGTTTGTTCCCTTGTCTGCATATCACATAAAACATCAGCTTAAAGTGCACACCATACAGCATTTCATTACAGTGTATTGTACTGTGAATAGATACTGTGAACAGACTGCAAACATAACTTTGTTCATCTTAATTCTCACTCTACAGAAAATTATTGTTATTTAATGAAGAACTACCAATTTAGTATCCAACGATAATCAGGCTCCCCCCCCCCCCCCTCCCCACCCCAGTCCCGAGTACTGATATGGAGGAAATATCAGGGCAAACAAACTTGGGCTTCATATTATGGCTGCAGTGTTCTCCAATAGAAGTCACTGCCACCATCACGGGCATGTCTAATAGGCCTGTCCACTGACATGACAGTGTCCTTAAATACCACAGCCCCACATTTGTCTGGCAGGTTTCACTATTCTCTGAAGCCTTTGATATGCACAAATGGAATCAGAGTGATTGGTCTAGCCTGTATTTATGCTTTTCAATTTGTATTGCTTCATGGGTGGTTTGCACAACCTAACCTTATGATGACATTCACTATGCTATATACTTTGCTTCTGGCTAGTCATTCACTTTGTGAAATCCACCATCAAGTACAGGAACTGCCTGTTTGTTCCACCAGTCACTGTGTCATTGCCAGTGTGATTTATCAAACTGCATCCTACCAATACTGAGTTGACAGAAACATGGCAATGAGGACTTTCTCAGCATGCAGCTATTCACTGGGAAACATGGCTCATGAGTTTCTATAGCTGTGGCTGCAATGGCTGCAGCTGCAGTAGCAACAACTGCAACAACAGCAAGAAAAGCAATGGAAATTCCAGCAACAATAGCAGGAATTTCTGCTACATATACTGCAAAATGAACAACAGCCTGTGGCTGTAGCATCATCACCTTCTTCTCAACCATCATTTGCTTTGATGAGGCAAATTAAAGTTGGGAGTTCTATTAACACAGTTTTGTTCTTCACTGCAAGGCAAGTCATGTAACTGACTTCAGTGTCACAATGGATCCTAACTGTGCTCTAATAACAAACTGTTTCAAGTGGTGCAGAAGTTACACATACTCTTGGACCCCTATACGTTGAGCTTTTTTCATGTTCATGGTTTGATGACTATCATCAAACCATGAACATGAAAAAAGTCACCAAATGCACACTGTTGCAACTAAGTCCAAATTTAACAGTATATGATTAGAATAAATAAACATACACAGTATGGTCTGTTGACAGTTTGCCTCAACAGGTTTAGCACACAAGTGGGATTTTTCATGAAAATAGTAAGGTGCGTAATATGCCGAATCATTACTCTTACGTTAGTATACATCTAGCTCCTGATATGGAAGTTAATGCAAAGGATTTAGAGCCATCTGTCTAATCCTGCTTGGCTATCTGAGTGGGTCATAACACAGCTTCTCTACATGGTAACCATCATTCAACCACTTCTAATGAAATTACATCTGGATCTATCATCTATATAATCTACACCAGGGCTTCAAATTTTTGTATTTAACATAGTTATCTACTAATATTTTGTTTTCTAATGAAAGTTTGCCTTGAAAAACTTATTACCAAAAACAGAGTGTGACAAAAAATTTTAATGGTCACTGTAATAAAAAGAATAAACTAGACAGTAATTGTGAATACATACCTCTACCATTGTAACAAACTTTGGTTTCTCTTTCAAAAGTTCCCATAAAAGAGCTCCATCTCCTCCACCCAAAATAACTATCTCTTTTCCTTCATAATTTTCCTTCCCTCGCTGCATTAATGTTTCTGTGTATATCAGATCACTTTCAGCCAAATCTGTAGACAAAATATAAGTAGATTATTAGATTGACTCATTCCACGCACCACACACACACACACACACACACACACACACACACACAGATATAATGTACACAAATAAATATGAAGATTACTCACTCTGATGTTCATCCAGAACAAGTAAATTTCCAAGTGTTCGAGAATGCATAATTCTTATTCTCTGATAAGGCGAAGTAGTTTCATATACAATACTGTCAATGTCATATTCCAAAATACGGTCATCTGTAGATAAACAATTTCAAACACATTACAAAAGCCTAAATATGTTTATAAGGGATTCACGTGCTACAATTCAACTGTATGGAATTTTATGTCCATGGAGCTGAATGCAGTTGCCAATTACATAATGGAAATTTTGATTCAGAACTTAAAGTACTCATAAAATACAAGAATAACCTATTATAGCACAAAACAGTATAAAATGTTTTCATCAAGTGATAATAAAATAAGGGTAAAGCATTTTTCTGAGCCAACAATGCTCCTAACATTTTCATTTCACCATATACTGAGGCAAAATGACTTTTTAAAAGTGAAACTGCAGTGTGTACATTTTAGCAGTATTTGAGAGCATTTGATAGAGAAGTCTATTGATACGATGTTGGCTGTGGTTTGCAGTAAAATATTTCAGAAAAAGACGCAAGGGATGCTCACTATGTGTAGGTGAAGAAGAGCATCCATGAGTGCTTTAAAAAGAGGGGTGACAGTGACATTACACTAGTTGTAGTCTGCAGTTAAGTATTTCATAAAGACACACAAGGAATGTGTAATGTATTAAGACCAACCAAATCAGCACAGGTCCTCATATTTGACCCAGTTGTCCACTTCTACCAACAAGAAAACTTTCACTGTATACCACAACAAGCACTATACCACTGTATTCCTCTTGTAAAGGATTCTCAAATTCTGATAAAACATAGTCCTTTTAAATAAGCAGTATTTGTTTCACAATATTTTTAAGGGAAAAAAAAAAATGTTATGAGCACTATCGTGAAAGCCAAATGCTCACTGGCTAACAAAGTAAAATTTGTCCATAGATTTTTTGATATGTTGACAGTCCTGGAGAGATTCCAAATTAACAACATGGATTATGCACATCTCATTGCTGTATACTGCTACTAGTGCATGTGAGTGTGCCGAGTGTAGTGTCACCGCATGTATGTGTTTGAATTGGTCACCAACTGTATCAGCTTGAGCCAGCTGCCGGAGACTGCCTGTCTAAGTCATGCGCATGGTGTAGTCTCCACCGCACCATTTGCCAGTGGCTTGCACATGTATATGTGCAGAGCAGCTCTCATTGACTCTCTTTTATGTTCTTACAATTGTACTATTCACATCAGTGCTCTGTGCCTTGTTATGTGGGGATCAGTGAGAGTCTGATTTCCATTACTGTTCAGCGGTTCATAAATAAAGTCATATCTGTGTTACTTGGACTGGTTTTGTGTATTTCTTGGTTACTACGTGACTGGCGATGATTTTGGAATGGTTTCTGCATGTGCAATCTTTAAGTGCAGTTTCATCACATTTATTCATTATGCACACCGTGCGACCACCTCTGATTGAACAGCTTACTTTGGCTGCAACCATTTTGTCAGGTTCCGTAAACAGACGGGGTACATTCCACCAATCTATCCACCTACTTTTCCTCCACATTATGATTCAGCCAAGGTCTGGGAAGCTTACCAAAAAAAAAGACTCAGGCAGCATTTTTTGGCTTTCAGTGTGATAGACTCGAATTTGTGCAAAGCCTTCTTCCTCTTGTGGAATCCACCTAAGGTGTATCAATTACTGTGTAAGCTTGCCCCTTTACAAGATCCATCAGCTCTTACTTATGATCACATATGCAGTTTATTGTCCTACTACCATCACAAATGAATGCATCTCATAGTGGTGTGAGATACACCTCCTGGACCAAACCGTATCAAACCTCAAATGCTTAAATATCTATCAGTGGATAACCAGTGCCATCTCCTTGCCATCTTCAACCACATCTGGAGCAATGGCAAATTATCACTGCAAGTGGAAAAAATGCTTTACTCTTACTTTATTATCACATTGCAAGTATCATTGTTCCAGTGCTAAAACCAGGTAAGAACCCACTAGATATGGATAGCAATCATCCTATTAGCCTCACCACCATTCTGTGCAAGCTGCTTGAACATATGGTGACCGGCAGTTGTGTTGGCCCTTTGAGTCTCAGAGCTTTCGGGCTCTGTCCCAGGGCACCTTTTGCCAAGGTGGTTCCACGACTGACAGCTTGTCGTACCTAGAGTCTAACATATGAACATCCTTTTCCTGCCGTCATCATCTTATTGCCATCATTTCTGATCTGACGAAAGCCTATGCTACCCCTTGGCAACACCACATCCTCACTACACTACGTGAGTGAGGTCTCTGGGACCTTCTCCCAATTGTTATACAGAACTTTCTATCACTCCACATCTTCTGAGCTCAAGTCAGTGCTTCACACAGTTCCCATTTCATTCAAGAGAATGGTGTCTTGTAGGGCTCTGTACTGAGAGTACCTCTCTTTTTAGTGGCCATTAATGGTCTAACAGCAGCTGTGGGGTCCTCAACATCACCTTTTTTATGTGATCACGACTTTTGCATTTTCTTCCACTCATCTACTATTGGTGTGGCTAAACATCGACTACAGGGAGCCACACTAAAGATGCACACATGGGGCCTCACCCACTGCTTTCAGTTTTCCACTGCCAAGACTTACGCCATGCACTTCTCTCACCATTGTACAGTTCCCCTGCACACACAGCTTTATCTCAATGACCATCTCCTTAATGTAGTGGACTATTATCACTTTTTAGGCCTCATCTGTGATGCTAGCTTAATTCAACTTCAACATCTTCATTAGCTTAAGCAAAAGTGCTGACAGCACCTTAACATTCTTGGGTGCCTGAGTCACACCAAATGGGGTGCAGATCGCCCTAAATAGCTGTACAAAGCCTTTGTACAGTTCTGTCTTGACCGTGGGAGCCTGGCACTGTGGATGGTTGCCCCTATACATCATTGTGGAGTTCGACTTGTGACAGGAGCTCTCTGAACAAGCCCAGTGAACAGCCTACTTGTGGAAACTGGGATTCTTTCATTGCGTATCAGGCGACAACTGCTTGCCAACGATACTGCACATGTTCGGAGTTTGCCTCAACATCCACATTACTGTCTTCTTTTCCCTAACAGCAGCCCAGATCAGGGATTAAAATTGCCATCTGTGTCTGGTCCCTTCTCACTGAACTCAAGTCTTTCCCTCAATTACCTTTTCTCTGGGTCCACTCACATACTCCTCGATGGTGTATACCTTGACTACAGCTTTGTCTGGACCTATCACAAGTCCAAAAAGACTCAGTTCATCCTGCAGCCCTCCATCACCTACTTCCCTCTATTCTTGACACATCCTAGAGTTCAGAAGTAATTTACACAGACGGCTTGATGGTCACATTGGGTTCGCTTATGCTTATGCAGGACGTACTGAACAGTGCTCCTTGCCATATGGCTGTAGTGTTTTCACTGCAGAGCTGATAGCCATCTCTTGTGCTCTTGAGTACATCTGTTCCTTCTCAGGGGAGTCCTTCCTCATTTGTAGTAATTCCTTGAGTCCCTTATAAGCTCTCAACCAGTGCTATACTCACATCCTCAGCATCCTCTGGTAATGGTGATCTATGGTTCCATTTATGTCCTTGAACAACATGGATGGTCAGCAGTCTTCATATGGACCCCAGGACACATTGTAATTCTGGGAAATAAACTTGCCGACAGGCTAGCCAAAGAGGCTACTCATAAATGGAGTCCGGAGATCGGCACACCAGAAAATGATCTCCAATTGGTATTATACCATAAAGTTTTTGGTAACTGGCATACTGAATGGCATTAACTATGCCCAATACATTACATGTTATAAAGGACACAACAAATGTGTGGAGATCACCCACAGAGTCACTCGCAGGGACCCCATTGTCCTTTGCCGACTCTACATTGACCATACTTGGCTGACTCATGGTCATCTGCTCCGTCGCAAGGACCCAGCCCAGTGTCACTGCAGTTCTCAATTGACAGTGGTCCACATATTGTTGGACTGTCCCAATCCTGGTGCCCTGAGGCGGACTTTTAGCCTCCCTGATGTATTACCTATGGTGGTAAGTGACAATGCCTCAATGGCTGATATAGTTTTAAGTTTTATTCAAGAGGGCAGTTTTTATGACTCAATCTAAGGGTAGGTGTCTGGCCTTCTCACTCAGGCTTTCACCCTACCTGTATTTTAACTTTTCCTCATTTGGTCTGGTGCCATCTGTTCTGACTTCACCATCTGTGTTTCTCTTGCATTGTGATATTAGGGTGAAAATTTTAATGTGCTGCAGAATGGTTGGCTCATCCCTTTTTTAGTCTTGCAATCTGCCAGCCCAGGGTGTCTGATATATTGTTTTAAAACCTTCCATCGTTTCTTCCTTATAGTTAATGTTTTCCATTTTTGCTTGCTACTTTCATTTTCTCCTTCGGTGTGGTTACACACTTAGTTTTACACATTTTGTTCCTTCCCTGTATTTCAGGTGATAGGATTCTTTTGGAGTATGATTTTAATCCTTGACCTGTTTGACTAAGAAAAACGGCACTAATGAACATGTTGTTTAGTCCCTTTACCCTACAAACTAATCAACCAACTACAGCGACAGGAGTTGAATTATACTGATATTGCAAGAAACCAAACCAGTCATACAGGGCCTGGGCAAGTGTCAATACATTACTGATGCCTGTAATAACTCTTACACAGGCCAATGGTGTGCAACATAATTATCTGTTAAGTCCAGAGAAGATACTGCACTAGAAGGCAAATAGCACAATTTTCTGAAGTTTCTCTGGCAGTGGATGATCAAATTGAAGCATGAGGCAATGTGGCACTAGTGTCAGAAGATGTGCCCACCAGGATGACAGCTGGTGTGAGGAAGCGGCAGTGGCAACATTAAACATGCGGGCCAAATGCTGAGTTGAACAAGGTCAGCCCAAGCAGCCTCAATTGACATAGTGTCAACATTCTCTGTCTCCCAAGTTATTTATCGAATTAAGTGTTTTTCATTGAGTTATCCGGCTACAGCTCGACACAACTGCTGCAGTAACGTTACGGAATCCCCAGACCTATGACACCAGTCATGCAGAAGGACCTCAGTTACACCAATGTGGAAGCTCACCAGTTATAACAGGAGGCTCATCAGTTATAACAAACAGAACATTGCCATGTTGCAACAATTTATGGTATCTACCTCTTACAAATCAGTGGTTTGCTCCATAATATTTGCTGGTGCCAGGTTACTTGTAATTTGCTGATGCCAGTTTTGAGAAATTATTCAGGATGGAGACATTTCAGGCATTTGGACTTTCTATCACCAATGCTGTTCACCTTGTGTCCAATCAGGTACAGTATTCTCAGTTGTAAATATTGTGTGAGGAGAGTCTAATTTCCATTACTGTTCATGAATCAAGCCATTATTTGGGTTACTTGAACCGTCTTCATGTATTACTTGGCTACTACACTCATATTACCTGCACTCCAGTAGGAAAACAGGAATCCAGTGGAGTAATGTACAGAAACATATCAGCAAGATAATGACAATACCTGAATGTGGTATGTTATTGCCTTCCAGTCACTAATCTTTTATCCTCTTTGAGCACAAAGAACACTGTACAAAATAAGAACTTGCAATATGAAATTTAAAAAATGAACATTAACTACAATTACAATATGGGAAGTCCTGAATGGAAACAATGGAGGGACTACAGGTAACCACTTATGATGTATTTAACGCCTAAAGCTATCAAAATCCATTTAAACAAAATGGAAACAACCTCCAACTCCCTCTCATTCTCACTCTACATTCACGGCCTCACCTCTGCAGTCTTTATCATCTTCTGATCTCACCTCCCTCTCCCAGTCAACTCCTCCACTTGACTGTGTGTACCTGCAGCCCACCTGTCTGTGCACAGGTGAGCTCACAAATTTCACATTTCCATTCCATCCCCTTGCTGTCTTCCTAGCCTGGCCCCCTTCCCTCCCCTTATCCATCTCTACCTTTCTTGATTTACTATTCAATCAAAAGAATGAGCAATTCTTAACTCTTTGGATTATACACCTCTTCTTTAAACTTGCTTTGTTTTTTTTTGTGTTAGCAATTGCTGACAGTGCAGAAAGAGATGATTGCCTGCTTATGGCATAAAATATAATATGACACGACCTTCACACAAATGGCCTCCCTATTCATTCTATGAGAGGCAATCAAATGAAAACTGAACACCTGCTATAATGTGACCATGGACTGGTTCCATTAAAAAGTAATCACTGCAGGCATTAAGACATTTATTCTACTGGGAGCCGATATGATTAAATCTTAGCCCGACTGAAACCGATGTCCACGCATGTCTTTCTTAAGGTCACCAAAGATGTGAAAATCATGTGATAAAAGATTAATCACCAAACTTTAGTGTTTGTCCAACTGTCAGTGAGGGGCATGTGTTGTTGTGCAACAGGATAATTCCGTCCAACAGAATTCCTAGGCCCTCTGACTCTACGCCACGTTGCTGCTTCTTCCGCGAACTGACTGTTGTTCCACACTTAAGGAACTTGACGAACAGAGGAAGCATCCTGTTGCACAATAACATCCACTCCCACACTTTCAATTAAACAAAAGATACACTTCGACAATTTGCTTGGACAATACTGCAACATCCTCCATACAGCCTGGATCTTTCATTGTGTGATTTTCACTTCTTTCATGACCTTAAGAGAGACGTGCATGGACTTCGGTTTCAGGCTGATGAGGAATTGATCATCATGCCTCCCACTGGGATAAATGTCTTGATGTGTATGGCAATTACTTCTGAATGGAACAATTCCATTATCAAGTTGTGGTGGGTGTTTGGTTTCCATTTGACTGCTCCTTCTATGAGAGTGTTGCAGTATTCAGGAACAAGTACAAGAGCATACAATATTGACAATATGTGTACAACTGAAAATGCACATTCTTCATGGATTCCCACTTTCCACGCAGTATTCACTTTCATTTTCTGGTCGTTACTTGCTATCTCCTTGTGAACCATGCTTTGTTAGCACTATTTGCACCTGGGTAAGAATGTATGAACTATTTCAATAGTCACTGGTGCAGATATGGAAAAGTGATGACACTTGCACTGTAACTGATTGATATGCTAGTTGTTCAGTCTTTTTCCAGAAAACAGACTTGATTGAATTTGAATCATTATTATTTTTCACCAGACAAATATTTGTTGCATTTTGTTATTCTATCAACTAGGCCTACATCTTATGCAGAATTTTTTCATAATAAATTTCAGATATTATTCTCTTGCTGGGAAAAACATAATGTGAAGGCAAGGACTGCTAAAGAATAGATTGACTAATAATGATCGAAAATTTATTGAGAAATGGTATACTGCATAATATGAGGTTGTTTTTTAAAGATAGTGAACTAGTTCCAAAAATGTAGCTCTTTTACATGTTTGAAAACTGCTAGTATCTCATTTTGTTTCTATACTTCATACATACATTCTTACTGAAGGGAAAAATTTGTTACTGTATTCTAGAATTTAAACACTCAGTCAGTAATAATAAGGCACATGTGAAATAAGCTTACCTGCTGCTGTGAAGTATCTGTCGACAACAGCTCCAAGTTCTATGGCCGGAAAGGCATTGCTCCTTTTGCCATGACATTTCTTGATTAAACTTTGCTCAAGTTTCCGAATACACTGGAATAAAGAATATTTCAACTGAAATTACTGCTCTCCTAAATAACATTAAAATTATAGTTTTTGGAAAGTTAGTTTCAAGGGATTGCTGCAGAAATGAAAATTGTGCACTAGCTCATGTGTTGGAAACATTCTACAATATGTAGCATTGTACTCTGGCTTGGAACTGAAGAGATGATTAAATCAAATCAAATATTTTTACAAGTGGAGCTCAACCAAGATATTCATACTAGAATCTATTCTGAAATCTATATATTTCTGATATACACTTTTTGACAGTAAGTCTATCTTATAAAACTT
This sequence comes from Schistocerca nitens, assembly GCF_023898315.1. Classification (NCBI taxonomy): domain Eukaryota; kingdom Metazoa; phylum Arthropoda; class Insecta; order Orthoptera; family Acrididae; genus Schistocerca; species Schistocerca nitens. The sequence goes on from NC_064622.1 coordinate 343,454,947, forward strand.
TACTCGTTCCATATCCCACAAGGAGTGCTGGTTAAAACGTATGACTCATAATCCGGGGACAAAGGATCATATTCCTATTCGGCCATCCAGATCCAGGTGTTTCAGGGTTTCTTTAAATCATTCTAGGCAAATTCTGAAACGGCTCCTTCATTAACTAAGTTAATGGAACTCATATCAAATCAGAAACAATAAAAAATAAAACAGCACCAACACTGGTACTGTGACAGTCTTGATTGCAGCTGTCTTGACCCGTGTTATTGGGTTGATGGTTGTATGTGACCACTGTATAGATAAACATCATATACACGTAAAAAACAGCACTTGTACAGAAGAGTATTATCATCTCTCTTATGCCAAAAATGCAGATGTGCCAAAATAGTGATTCTGAATTAATCAGGAAGTTTAATTTTTTGTGTTCCTTGCTATGGAAAAATCTTGAATATGATTAGTTGTGATAGTGTTGAAGAAAGTCCAGTATCTTCAAAGTTCAAAAGAAATATACTTTGTAGTGCCATAACAACGAATGTAGCACATTCACCATTTTGACACTCTGCTGACTCATACCGCGTAACATCAAAAGGATGAATGTGGCAAATCATCCTCTTGGTGCTGCACTGAATGCTCTCACTTCACTGTGCAAGTACAGATGTTTTACATACATCGATTAGATCTACCAACAAATTTTATTATGTGCAATTACAATTACATGTTTTGTCATTATTTGTGTCATCTCATGCATAACAATGTATTGAGACAGGGGCGATTCTAGAAGTCGGTCAAGGGGGGGGGGGTCTTAGGGGGGGAGAGGGGGTTTGGGGGACTGGAATCTCACTTAACTAAAGGAGAGTTGGTGTCTTCCACTGACAAACTGGTAAAATTTGGTTTTGCATAAAGCAGTTTTTGGTAACCGTTTTGGAGTTCAAGGTAAAAAATGTGTATTAATAAATAATAAGATGCCCATTTTAAGTTAAATGATATTTATTGGTTTAGATAGTAAGCTAAAAAGAATTGAATCTGTTGGAGTAATATATTTACTGATTTCTTAAGTCATTTTATCCACTGCAATATGATACTCCATTGGGCGGGGGGGGGGGGGGGGGGCGCTATAGCTGTTCATTTATCTATTCAGTTCATTACAGCAATTATAAATGATGTTATCTCTCATAGCTAAAGAGCACACCATTATTTTCAGAAAAAGTGTTCAATTTCATAATTCAGTCATGAGAAATATGAACATATTTTGCACTCTTATATTTAAATCTGAAAAAAAGAACTTTGTTCTTTAGATGGTCACAGGTATATTGAAAAATTTCAGCATTCAGACTGTATTGAAACAAACAGCTCTGGTGATGACTGAGTTGTTAATTGGGGCAATAACATCAGTAATATAGATACATGCAACCAAGATGAAAGGAACCTACGCAAAGATGTAGTAGAAGAAGATGAAGTAACATTCTTTATGAACCCACTGAGATTTTCATCACTCATACCTGCTCTGTATCAAGAATAATGGCATACACCAACGTTTTATGTTAGTAGGTATAGACCACCAAATCAAGAAGTATGTGTTTTAAATAACAAGGAAAGGTCAGATGAACAAAACCAGTTTGTTGCAAATCATATGCAAAAATGGCCAAGAAGCGATTAACAAAAAATATACAAAGTAGCTAAAAGTATTTGCCTCAGAGCAAACTGCCATGACATTTTCATACCTACCTTAAATGTGACTGTAGTTATGACAGAAGTACTCTTTCAAAATGCTGTGATGGTATGTTAAGCAACACCAGTGTGTCAGACACCAACTACATACGCTGTCAGAGCGTATGGTGATCATATATGCCAGCACCTCTTGAGTTATGCTACCACATCATTAAGATCTCCACCTGTGGCTGATATCAATGGGGCCAGGCTGGTGGATTAATCGTTCGCAATGTAAGTGGACAAAAAAAGAAGGTATTTTAATTCAAGCCTGAGTATTACTGTAAAAGAGGCCCTACAATGTCAAATACGAAGAGGATGAATGCAAACATGAATGTCGATTCCCACACACATATGAAAAAACTTTCAATTTCTAAAGCAAAAATTAAGAACCTGCTCACTACATGCAAGAAACAGTTGATTCCAAAGAAATCCCATTCACATTATCATTGTCCATTGAATGGTGGAAATGGTGGGAATATGTTAGCAGAAGATCTTGTCAAGAACTAGAGAAAATTCTGTTCCTACATAAAATTGCTGATTGCTTCTATCCAGTCACTTGCTGACCAGTCTGATGTGGCAGTAGAAGACAGCAATGGGAAAGCTTAAGTTTTAAATTTCTTGTTTAAGAGATCATTCACACTGAAGGATCATACCAACATATTATCATTCGACCATCGTAGAGACTCCTGGAGGACATAGTAGCAGGTGTCCCTGGCTTAAAGAAGTAGCTGAAAGAGTTGAAAGCAAATAAGTCGCCAGTTCCAGATGAAATCCCAATTCGGAGGGGATCAAACAGCAAGGTCATCGGTTCCATCAGATTAGGGAAGGAGGGAAAGAAGTCAGCCTGACCTATCAAAGGAACCATCCCCACATTTGCCTGAAGCAATTTAGGGAAGTCATGGAAAACCTAAATCACGGTGGCCAGATGTGGGTTTCAACTGCTGTCCTCTCGAATGCAAGCACAGTGTGCTAACCACTGCACCACTTTGCTCGGTTTCATTGTATAGGTGTTTGGGGAAGAGGGGTTATGAACACTTAGTAGTTAACCATAGTATTCAGTTTAAAGATTGTGACACTGAGGCTTGCACTAACACCATAGGAGAATTTTTGGGGGGCAATTAAATCTGCTATAGGGAGAGTGAAGATGCACTCTTCCAACCTGCAATCTCATTTAGATTAGTATCTCCCTGGCAGAAGATAATTTCTGACAATTTTTGTGTTTTTCATGTTTTTTTGAGAGCTATGGTGAGGATGTACATGCCCAAGGTGGTTAGTTGAAGGCATCTGATTCGTCTGTGTGTGTAGGGGGGGGGGGAGGAGGAAGGTGGGGATGAGGTTGTGGGTATTGTTGGCAGCTTTTTGTTTTTTTGTAAGGTGTGATTGATTTTTGTTTTCACTTTTTTTTTTCTTTGTGGGTTTTGCTTTTGGGAACAGTATTGAGTGGGCTGGGGTTGGATTGTGAGTGGGAGGTTGATGGCGTTTATGGAGATGATTTGTGGAGGCTTTTGTTGGTAGGTAATTTTTGTTTTGGTTTTGTTCTACAGTAAAATGTAAATGTCGTGAGACTAGGGCCTCCTGTTGGGTAGACTGTTCACCGGGTGCAAGTCTTTCGATTTGACACCACTTCAGCAACTTGCGCTTTGATGGGGATGAAATGATGATGATTAGGACAACACAGCACCCAGTCCCTTAGCGGAGATACCTCCGACCCAGCCGTGAATCGAACCCGGACCCTTAGGATTGATATTCTGTCGTGCTGACCATTCAGCTACTGGGGGCAAACTATTCTACAGTAATTGTGATGCTTTGTCTATTTTATATTCATGGTATTTCAGCTGCATTTTAAATATTCAAGTCAATATGGGCTTCTTTCGGTTTTCGAGTATTGGCTTCGGCGGTGTTTTGTGAGTTATGTACGTGTATGAAGTTTAAGGTTGTGGTCTTTTTATTTGTGGTTTGCCAGTAGATATAGAGAACTACGTTTGAGTTGTCTAAGTCAAGGGAAATGTGGTGCTTTGGTATCGTGGGCTTCGTTTGAGTTATATAGGTCGAGTGAAGTGTACGATTCCTGTTGGTTTTGTGGCTGTAGAGTTTCTCTTATAATATTTGTTTTGGCATGGTGTGGTGTTTCGTATTGTTTTATATTTAGCTTGTCCCCGCCGTAAAACTACTTCCCGCGGTTGTCCCATTAATTTCATTTGGTTGTCCCGTTAGTTTCATTTTATTGTTGAAGTGAGACGTTCTTGTGCCGCTTTTATTTTGTTACCGTTTGTTGGCATGCGTACGTAGCAACGGTATCGTCGCCATTTTGTACACTCTGCAAGTTGACGTTTCCGCCATAATGATCGGTTGTCCCGTTGGTTTCATTTTATTGTTGAAGTGAGACGTTCTTGTGCCGCTTTTATTTTGTTACCGTTTGTTGGCATGCGTACGTAGCAACGGTATCGTCGCCATTTTGTACACTCTGCAAGATGACGTTTCCGCCATAATGACGACGTCACAGCTCAAAGCAGACGGGTGGAATCGGACGCTTCCCTACTGCTGTGGTTAGGTTGCGGTCCCAGGATTACTTTCATTTAGTGGTACTGCTTATAATGGAAAGCTGACTAAAACCAGAAATAAGTACTTCACATCTACACTTTACAAGCCACTGTGAAGTTAATGACAGAGGGAACTTCCCTCTTGTACCACGTATTGGTACACCTAAATTTTCATTTAAAATGGAATATATAACAGAAAGACAGGTTAGATGCTGATGGCGGTAACATACCTATTTCGCTAGATATAAAGAGTACAGCACATTACCTATGGAAGACAGGTGTTCTGGTTTCAATTCTGGACCAGCCAGCCGACAGTTTTAATTTACTGATCAGTAATTTGAATTGACACAACATCGTTGGCAGAAGATCTAGGTAGATATGTTTATTCATCCCATCAGAAAGATTTTCGTTCACTTATAGTACTGCTCCTTTATAAAGCACATGTAAAGTGTGTTACTGTAGGTACTACCTGCACGTAGTTTTGTCGTGTTTGCGTTGCTGACGGTGGACAATGCAGTATGAAAAGTGTTCTCTGTGAGCGTTCCATTGGTCTTGAATAGCAGCAGGGGGCAGCCAAGCTTAATGACCCAGTTCAATGGAGGGAACATCAGTAACACCGCGAAATCCGTCTGTTATGTGAAACATTGTGGGGAGGTTTGAGATTTAACCCACAACAAGAGCTTTATGGCAACACCTCTTCTTACCTTGGTGACTGAACGATCCATGCAACATGCAAATAAAAAATTACCAAAAAACATAACTGGCTTTGAAGATTCCTTTCAGTATCAGTATCATTTTAAGTCTAGACCGAACACCAACACGTTGGCGACCTCCCTCGACTACCGTTTACATTTTGAGTTCAAAAAACAAGAACAGAAATTAAACTTTACTGGAGAACTCACCTCAAAATTGAGAAGTGGTTTCTCGTTGTCCTCCTTGTAATACTCGATAGCACAAATCACACCACCCGCCGAAAAACATTTGACACTCACTATAGAGTCTCTATCCGCTGTATACACTGATACAAAGATGTCACCAACTTGCATACTTCTCTGAAACTTCAATAACGGAAGGTAATCGCCTAAGACACTTTCCACGTTGTCCAGTAACGTTTTCCGTTCATCTGCAAATACAACCGTAACCAAAATATTAAAAACGTAAAATTTAACTCTATAATCTTTTCATTGCTGCACTATATTGTTTAAAATAACGATAACTAACTACGAGAGGTGGTCATAAAACTTTAATTATCACCACAAAAAAATTAAGTTACGTAATTAGTTATTTGTTTGTTTGCAGATACAAGTCTGCAGTCTTGGTACACACTGAAATCACTGCGCTACAGGACGGTAGTAAGCAAGAACAGAGGCTGCACGAACAGGCGCAGCACATTATTGTAGTGGAGTATCGAGCGGTAATTCGTTTCCGGCAGCAGCGGAAATGCTATAGCTTTATCAGATCAATACAGATGGCTAAAGAAAGTCATCTGGATCGACATAGCCACAACATTTCGGGTGCTGCAGCTAAAAACAAATCGTCGCACGACGCTTCACTTTAATAACGACCTGTGCCATTCTCCTTTGTTTCCTCTAGCGGCGTGTTAAGGTACTGTGGCAGGGGAATATCAATGTACACCACGGCTGCAAACTTAACGTATCGTTTTAATTTTTATTAGATCACAATTAAAACTTTATGACTACAACCCGTACTGTGTTATCGCAGCATTTGAAATGTATCTTTAAAAATAGCGCAATTTACCTTCATTCGTAGTGCACGAACGGTTGACAGAGAAACCTACAAGGATGGTGTCGACGGGCATGTTGGAGAGACTGGCTCGGTAACATGTAGACCCTGCTATATATCTGCCCTCCACGCGGCGCAACGCATCGGGCGTGTTGCAACACAAGGAAAACCGAGGAAGTATATTTCTTCGTGATCGCCAGGTACATCCCCGGTTTTGTTTGCAGGTATGCTTGCTGAATCTTGATTGTTACATAACGCTAGAGAATTGCAACCCACTCCGTTATATCCACAGCAGTTATATTCTCTTACAGTGGTAATTACTGCTTCCTGGAAGTCATCGAGAAGCAATATCTTCATGATAAACAGTATACTTCTGTTTTAAATTTCAAGGATGAGTCTCGCTCCCCTACATATCTTAAGCTGTATGTTTTCCCGTGGGTGGCTCTAAACGATTGACAACAATACGAACGCTGCACAAATGTGTGTTCCATATCCGCTCCTAAACTATTGGACAGATTTCAACCAAACTTAGTACACGTATCCCTTAGTGTCTGGCAACAATCGCTGTCGGCGTAACAACCACCTGCCTGTCATGCGTCGGGAGATATGACGTCATAAACAATGAGATGCGTGAAAAACGGCCGCATCATGTATCATGTATGACGTTTAAATTTGTTACTTCTGTGCTGAGCCGGCCGTGGTAGCCGAACGGTTCTAGGCGCTTCAGTACGGAACCCCGCGACTGCTACGTTCGCAGGTTCGAATCCTGCCTCAGGCATGGATGTGTGTGATGTCCTTAGGTGAGTTCGGTTTAAGTAGTTCTAAGTTCTAGGGGACTGATGACCTCGGATGATAAGTCCCGTAGTGCTCAGAGCCATTTGAACTTCTGTGCTGCTAACTCAATTCACAGTAAATGTCGCAGACAGTATCTACATTTGCAGCTAAATGTAGCTATAAAAGTAAATCTTGTTACCATACATAGATCATGAGATATGACGTCAGCAATACTGACAAGGGGAGGCCAAGACCCTGGGATCACAGATTTACTTCAAACTTTGTACACATTTCGTAGGTCATTAAAACAACATAATGTGCCAGTAATAAGGTGCACTACTCTGGCAATTCCGAGAAAATCTGTGTTAGTGATGTATCTGTGTGTAGGTGCCGGACGTTAAGAGTTCATGGTGGACAAGTGGTTACCGTTCGTGCTACTCCCACTCACACACTATTTTTAATCCATAATTTTGCACCACTGGTCACATTATTTAATTTATATGACATTTGAGAGGTAATATAATTTTAAAAATCCACGTGTAAGTGCAAGAAGTTTTGGAGAATTTCATGTTATTGGAGTACTTACTATGTTTAATTAAATTTAATTATTAGAACAACATGTTAATAACTATCGACAAGTAAACGAAGAAATGCATAGACTCTTCCTAAAAATGTGTACCTGTCGTGATTTGTGAAATCCCGCTCACATGCAATCTGGTAAGGTACCCGGAACTACTTTGTACTTCAAGGCTTCGAGCTGCAAACACGGACAGGCCCAATTCGGCAGTTAACCTGCGTCGCGGTGAGACGTAGCTAAAGTAGCGAGAACGAATAGCGTAGGTGCAAATTTTTTGAACATCATAGAATTTACACCTGTACTACAAAAATGAAGGCCTGAGCGGGTGTTGAAGTGTCGCCCCATACCCGTTCGTCTTCTGTAGCTCGAACGCAAACCGATTGACCACTGTGAACTCTAACGTCCGCCCTCTACACATAGATGTTTGAGTTAGGTTGTTGTTGTTGTGGTCTTCAGTGCTGAGACTGGTTTGATGCAGCTCTTCATGCTACCCTATCCTGTGCAAGCTTCTTCATCTCCCAGTACTTACTGGAACCTACATCCTACTGAATCTGCTTAGTGTATTCATCTCTTGGTCTCCCTATACGATTTCTACTCTCCACGCTGCCCACAAATGCTAAATTTGTGATCCCTTGATGCCTCATAACATATCCTACAAACCGGTCCCTTCTTTTTGTCAAGTTGTGCCACAAACTCCTCTTCTCCCCAATTCTATTCAATACTTCATCATTAGTTATGTGATCTACCCATCTAATCTTCAGCATTCTTCTGTAGCACCACATTTCGAAAGCTTCTATTCTCTTCTTGTCCAAACTAGTTATCGTCCATGTTTCACTTCCATACATGGCTACACTCCATACAAATACTTTCAGAAACGACTTCCTGACACTTAAATCTATACTCGATGTTAACAAATTTCTCTTCTTCAGAAACGTTTTCCTTGCCATTGCCAGTCTACATTTGATATCCTCACTACTTCGACCATCATCAGTTATTTTGCTCCCCAAATAACAAAACCCCTTTACTACTTTAAGTGTCTCATTTCCTAATCTAATTCCCTCAGCATCACCCGACTTAATTCGACTACATTTCATTATCCTCGTTTTGCTTTTGTTGATGTTCATCTTATACCCTCCTTTCAAGACACTGTCCATTCCGTTCAACTGCTCTTCCAAGTCCTTTGCTGCCTCTGACAGAATTACAATGTCATCGGCGAACCTCAACGCCGGCCGTGGTGGTCTCGCGGTTCTAGGCGCGCAGTCCGGAGCCGTGCGACTGCTACGGTCGCAGGTTCGAATCCTGCCTCGGGCATGGATGTGTGTGATGTCCTTAGGTTAGTTAGGTTTAAGTAGTTCTAAGTTCAAGGGGACTGATGACCACAGCAGTTGAGTCCCATAGTGCTCAGAGCCATTTGAACCTCAAAGTTTTTATTTCTTCTCCATGGATTTTAATACCTAATCCGAATTTTTCTTTTGTTTCCTTTACTGCTTGCTCAATATACAGATTGAATAACATCGAGGAGAGGCTACAACCCTCTCTCAATCCCTTCCCAACCACTGCTTCCCTTTCATGCCCCTCGACTCTTATAACTGCCATCTGCTTTCTATACAAATTGTAAATAGCCTTTCGCTCCCTGTATTTTACCCCTGCCACCTTCAGAATTTGAAAGAGAGTATTCCAGTTAACATTGTCAAAAGCTTTCTTTAAGTCTACAAATGCTACAAACGTAGGTTTGCCTTTCCTTAATCTTTCTTCTAAGATAAGTCGTAAGGTCAGTATTGCCTCACGTGTTCCAATATTTCGACGGATCCAAACAGATCTTCCTCGAGGTCGGCTTCTACCAGTTTTTCCATTCGTCAGTAAAGCATTCGTGTTAGTATTTTGCAGATGTGACTTATTAAACTGATAGTTGGGTAATTTTCACATCTGTCAACAACTGCATCCTTTGGGATTGGAATTATTATATTCTTCTTGAAGTCTGAGGGTATTTCGCCTGTCTCATACATCTTGCTCACCAGATGGTAGAGTTTTGTCAGGTCTGGCTCTCCCAAGGCCGTCAGCAGTTCTAATGGAATGTTGTCTACTCCCGGAGCCTTGTTTCGACTCAGGTCTTTCAGTACTCTGTCAAACTCTTCACGCAGTATCGTATCTCCCATTTCATCTTCATCTACATCCTCTTCCATTTCCATAATACTGTCCTCAAGTACTTCGCCCTTGTATAGACCCTCTATATACTCCTTCCAACTTTCTGCTTTCCCTTCTTTGCTTAGAACTGGGTTTCCATCTGAGCTCTTAATGTTCATACAACTGCTTTAATTTTCCTGTAGGCAGTATCTATCTTACCCCTAGTGAGACAAGCCTCTGCATCCTTACATTTGTCCTCTAGCCATCCCTGCTTAGCCATTTTGCACTTCCTGTCGATCTCATTTTTGAGACGTTTGTATTCCTTTTTGCCTGCTTCATTTACTGAATTTTTATATTTTCTCCTTTCATCAATTAAATTCAATATTTCTTCTTTTACCCAAGGATTTCTATTAGCCCTCGTCTTTTTACCTACTTGATCCTCTGCTGCCTTCACTACTTCATCCCTCAGAGCTACCCATTCTTCTTCTGCTGTATTTCTTTCCCCCACTCCTGTCAATTGTTCCCTTATGCTCTCCCTGAAACTCTCTATAACCTCTGGTTTAGTCAGTTTATCCAGGAGGTCCCACTCCTTAAATTTCCACCTTTTTGCAGTTTCTTCAGTTTTAATCTACAGTTCATAACCAATAGATTGTGGTCAGAGTCCACATCTGCCGCTGGAAATGTCTTACAGTTTAAAACCTGGTTCCTAAATCTGTTTCTTACCATTATATAATCTATCTGATACCGTCTAGTATCTCCAGGATCCTTCCATGTATACAACCTTCTTTCATGATTCTTGAACCAAGTGTTAGTTATGATTAAGTTATGCTCTGTACAAAACTCTACCATATGGCTTCCTCTTTCATTTCTTAGCCCCAATCCATATTCACCTACTACGTTTCCTTCTCTCCCTTTTCGTACTACCTAATTCCAGTCACCCATGACTATTAAATTTTCGTCTCCCTTCACTACCTGAATAATTTCTTATATCTCATCATACATTTCATCAATTTCTTCATCATCTACAGAGCTAGTTGGCATTTAAACTTGTACTACTGTAGTAGGCGTAGGCTTCGTGTCTATCTTGGCCACAATAATGCGTTCACTATGCTGTTTGTAGTAGCTAACCCGTACTCCTATTTTTTTATTCATTAATAAACTTACTCCTGAATTACCCCTATTTGATTTTGTATTTATAACCCTGTATTCACCTGACCAGAAGTCTTGTTCCTCCTGCCACCGAACTTCACTAATTCCCACTGTATCTGACTTTAACCTATCCATTTCCCTTTTTAAATTTTCTAATCTACCTGCCCGATTAAGGGATCTGACATTCCACGCTCCGATCCGTAGAACGCCAGTTTTCGTTCTCCTGATAACGACATCCTCTTGGGTAGTCCCCGCCCGGAGATCCGAATGGGGGACTATTTTACCTCCGGAATATTTTACCCAAGAGGACGCCATCATCATTTAACCATACAGTAAAGCTGCATGCCCTCGGGAAAAATTACGGCTGTAGTTTGCCCTTGCTTTCAGCCATTCTCAGTACCAGCACAGCAAGGCCGTTTTGGTTAGTGTTACAAGGCCAGATCAGTCAATCATCTAGACTGTTGCCCCTGCAACTACTGAAAAGGCTGCTGTCCCTCTTCAGGAACCATACGTTTGTCTGGCCTCTCAACAGATACCCCTCCGTTGTGGTTGCACCTACGGTACGGCCATCTGTATCGCTGAGGTACGCAAGCCTCAAGCCTCCCCACCAACGGCACGGCAAGGTCCATGGTTAATGGGGGGGGGAGATCAGTTAGGTAAGAAGACACCTAAAACTTCTCTTGCGATTTTCTCGGAATTGCCAGAGCAGTGCACTTTACTACTTGCACATCGTGGTGTTTTGATGGCTTACTAAAGGTGTACAAAGTTTGAAGTAAATCCGTGATCCCAACGTTGTGGCCTCCCCGTGTGAGATGGGCGAAGAACTGCCGCATTCTGCGTGACGTTTAAATTTATTACTTCTTTACTACTGACTCCATTCGCGAGCCATTTTGCAGACTGTTATCTACAGATGGCGCTGAGTGTAACTAAACGAATATATCGTTGTACGGCACATAATTCAAGAGACATGATGTCATAAACACTGAGATGCGTGAAAATGCCACGTCATGTATAAAGCTTTAATACATTCATTCCTTACTATTAAGACTCTCCTACAGTCTAGTCGACTTAAAGAAACTACTGAAGCCGGCAGCTTTCAACTGCGAAGCGCAAACGCCTGAAGGCGAAAACAGTGTGATTTATAGAGGGTGTAGGCTAATATGATTAATGGCGTAAACGCATACAGTTGAAAGTACACGATGGTAGAAGCAGAAAAGTCTGAGTAAACATAGGGTCGAAAATGTATACTTTAAGAGCTACGGGCAATTTTTAAAACTCGTTGCTTTCCTTATTTTGGGATCTGTAGTATGGATCAAAAAAAGAAAAAAAAGTCCGGTAAACATGTGCTGTAAAACGCATACCTTATAAGTTTGACCGTTTGTTCATTAGAAGAGTTATGTTTCAAAGTAGCGAAGATGAAAAAGTGCACATAGCTTTTAAGGAATGCGTTTTAGAGCACATGTTTACTGGACAATTTTTATTGTTTTGGTCCATACTGCCACTTCCCAAATTATGGAAAGCAACGAGTTTGCAGTAGAAGAGATTTATTTCAGAGCATGGAAGATGAAAAATAGCTCGTAGCTGTTAAGGTATGCATTTTCGACCCTATGTTTACTGAGACTTTTTTGCTTCTAGTTTCTTCTTCTTTCAACAGTATGCGTTTACGCCATTAATTATGATACACCCTGTAGAGCTACGAAGAGGCATTGCCATAGAGACGTTTACAAAATAGCGTCGTAGACAAGCGAAGCGGAAACTGTCCGGGATATTACACTACGAACACAGTCCATTCTTTGTTTTCGTTTCTAATGGAAAACTGGCAAAATGAACAGCCGGGTTTGTCAGCTAGTAAGTAAATAAATTCGATTTCCGCCCACTTTTAGTACTAAAAAATTTACGAGTGCGGGCTTCACCTCATGAAAAACGCACCTTTCCTCTGCGAAGTACGAAGGGGCTTCAATAAGTAATGCAACGCTTTTTTTCTTAAAACAGGTTGGTTTTATTCAGGATTAGAATACGCCATGTTATTTCCCACTCTTTTGGCTATAAAACCCTATTTTCCAACATAATCTCCTTTGAGTGCGACGCCCTCTCGCCACCTAGTAAGGTGGAGGACTTGTATGCTCGCACGGTACCACGTTACTGGTCGGCGCCGGAGCCAATAATCTCCCCACATCCACGAACTGCTTCCCGCAGAGTGCATCCCTTCGTTGGGCCAAACAGGTGGAGGTCGCCAGGTGCGAAACCAGGGCTGTAGGGTGGAGGAGAAGTTTTGTTCAAAAAATGGTTCAAATGGCTCTGAGCACTATGGGACTCAACTGCTGAGGTCATTAGTCCCCTAGAACTTAGAACTAGTTAAACCTAACTAACCTAAGGACATCACAAACATCCACGCCCGAGGCAGGATTCGAACCTGCGACCGTAGCGGTCTTGCGGTTCCAGACTGCAGCGCCTTTAACCGCACGGCCACTTCGGCCGGCTAGAAGTTTTGTGAACTCCTCTCGGATGCGCAGACTTGTGCGACGCCTTACGTTGTCATGGAGAAGGAGAAGTTCGTTTGCATTTTTGTGGCGACGAAAATGCTGAATTTCAGTTTCCTTCAATTTCAGTTTCCTGAATATAGCGCAGTACAATTCAGAGTTGACCGTTGCACCATGAGGGATGACACCAAACGTAGCTACTCCTTCAGAGTGCCAGAAGACCGGCTGAGGGTGCGGCATTGAACTTTTTCTTCGGATGAGAGGCAGTGTGGTGCTGCTTCATAGACTGCCGTTTTGCTTTCGGTTCGAAGGGATGAACCCGTGTTTCACCGCCTGTGACGATGTTCCGTCACGATTAGCCTCGTAACGCGCGAGCAATTCTGCACAAATGGTCCTCCGTCGCTCCTTATTGCCTGTACCCTGCGGGTACGCACCTCTGAATACCCCAACTGGTGGACGAGTGTGTCAGCACTACCAACAGAGCAGCGAGGTGTTTGTGATCCGTTGATTACGTCGACCGAGAATGTCAGCATGTTCCATCATTTCTGGAATCAAAGTTGTGTGTGGCCGTCCGGCACGCTGAAGATCGGACGTGTTTGCGCGAACTTGTCGCGACGGTGACACACGTCTCGCCCAACGATTCACCGTGCTTTTGTTCCCTGCCAGATCTCCGCAGACATTCTGCAAGATCCTGTGATATCTGCGATGCCCTAGCTTTCCGCCAAAAGAAACTCAATTACAGCTTTCTGCTTCCTATCGGTTCAAATGGTTCAAATGGCTCTGAACACTATGGGACTCAACAGCTGTGGTCATAAGTCCCCTAGAACTTAGAACTACTGAAACCTAACCAACCTAAGGACATCACACACATCCATGCCCGAGGCAGGGTTCGAACCTGCGACCGTAGCAGTCGCGCGGTTCCGGACTGCGCGCCTAGAACCGCGAAACCACCGCGGCCGGCCTTCCTATCGGAATTTCATGAAAATACAGGGGCTGAAGTGGAAATATTCCACGATGTCCCGCAACAAATCCTCATTTTTTTCAACCGAAATTGACCGAGAAAGAAAAGTGTTGCATTACTTACTGAACGCCGTTCGTAAGAGGTGTGACAAGAAAGTAGTCTCATTACATTACAACCAGCCGTGCAATCGTATCTGTATAAATGCACGAATTTAATTTTAACCTATAACTGTGCTCTTACGCTATTACCGATTCAACGCTCTCGATAAATTCAGTGGCAGCGCGCTTCACAAAGGAAGTTTAGAAGCACTGCTTCAGTTTACTTCTCGTAACACTGCAAGGATGAGTGATGTACACTAAGTGATCTAAAGTATCCGGGCAACGCTATGTAATGCAGAAGTGACCACAAAATGTCACGCCAGTACACAAGTAGGCGTGGGTTGTCTTGACGTCAGTAGAGAAACAGTAACAGCAGCTTATGTCACTCACGAGAGCTCAGTCACTTACAACGTGTGCTAGCTACTGGATGCCACCGGAGCACGGCTAAGAAATCCATCAACAACATTTCAATCCTAAAAGGGCCCAAGTCAACTCAAAAATGGCTCTGAGCACTATGGGACTTAACATCTGTGGTCATCAGTCCCTTAGAACTTAGAACTACTTAAACCTAACTAACCTAAGGACATCACACACATCCATGCCCGAGGCAGGATTCGAACCTGCGACCGTAGCAGTCGCGCGGGTCCGGACTGAGCGCCTAGAACCGCTAGACCACCGCGGCCGGCCCCAAGTCAACTGCTGATGTAATTGTGAAGTGGAAAAGCGAAGGAACAACCACGGCAAAACGAAGATCAGGTAGACCTAATGAACTGATGAGTAGGGACAAGGGCTTAATTTCGGCCGAAACGGTTTTCCAGCAAGTTCCAGGGATTCTTTTGAAATCGCTGGAACAAGTCTGCACTGGAGATTTAAAACAGTACACCTGTATTAAATCGCAATGTAACGGTAACTTACCGATGCCGCGGCATCAGTTCAAAAAAAAAAAATGGCTCTGAGCACTATGGGACTTAAGTTCTGTGGTCATCAGTCCCCTAGAACTTAGAACTACTTAAACCTAACTAACCTAAGGACATCACACACATCCATGCCCGCGGCAGGATTCGAACCTGCGACCGTAGTGGTCGCGCGGTTCCAGACTGTAGCGCCTAGAACCGCTCGGCCACCCAGGCCGGCCGCGGCATCGGTGAACCCGACAATGGGCTACCAACGCAGTGCAGTGGACAGGAACGTGGGGCGACTTACTGTGTGTGCGTGTGCGTGCGTGTGTGTGTGTGTGTGTGTGTGTGTGTGTGTGTGTACACTATACCGATGATAGATGAACTTTGTCCCGAAGCTTTGATCGGTACCTATCGGTAACCTTCGTGTCGAGTCTCTTTTGTTTACCACTGCCAACGATCTTAGCAATACCAAGATATGTTGCAATCGGTACATTTCGCCTTTAAATTAAATCTTGTGGTTTTACTATTTTTATTACAATATATCATCTTTTAAAAAACTGAATTTCGGAACAGTATGTTGTAAAAAAATGGTTTTTCACCTAAGTTTTACTACAGATTTTCAAAACTCGGAGCTCGCGATTTTTATGGCTGGGAGAGGTTTAGGTTGTATGGCTGAAAAGGTGCATTCCGTTTCCTAAAATTTTAGAAATTAAGCACTGACACGGACCATCGAAAATTGTGGAGGAGCTATACCCTGAGGCAATCCGATAGATTGAGAACGGCTGGGAAACGATACCTGCCCTCATGCATAGTGCCAACAGCGAAGGAACTGGTATTACGGTATGCGGGTGCTTTTTTTCCTTGGTTAGGATGTGATACTATTGGTGTGCTTATAAGTACTCTAAATGCGGAAGGATATGAATAAATTTTACAGAGTTATGTACCCGTGGTTGGAACTTAAATAGTGGCAACTATTTATACACAACTGATTCAAAAGAGTTACGTGTTGATTCAAAAGAGTTACGTGTTTGCACCTGTTACAGTCCCTCAAAGTAGTCACCGGCGTTGTGTAGAAACCGTTGCCAGCGAGGAGGAAGGCGTAGTATACCTTTAGCACAACCTGTTCTGTTGATGGTGCGAATGGAGCGGTCTATTTCCTGTCGAATCTCTGCAACAGTTCTGAAGCGAATGACACGAAGTGGCTTCTTCATCTTCGGAATCAAATCAAAGCCACAAGGACTTAAGTCCGGGGAGCATGCTGGATGGTACAGTACTTCCCTGTCCCATCGACCGAACAGGGTAGCCACAGCTTGCGCTATATGCGCCCGCGCATTGTCGTGCAAAATGATTGGTGGGTTGCGCAGAAATTGCTGCTGCTTCTCTTCGCAAAGCTTGTCGCAGGTGATGCTCCAAAAATGAACTGACGGTCTGCCATGGAGGAACAAAATGCTTTAGGATAACACACGTTACACCGCTCGCTCACAAGTGACTGTGTTTCCCTTGATTGTGCGCTCGCCGGTGACGTGGGACGGGCGAGTCCATTTGCTCGGAGGGAAGGTAGGTATGTCAACAACGTGTGCTATCAGCGACGATACTAGATTCCATTGCATAGTGTCTCCACAGCAGTGTTGCCACTATTTAAGTTCCAACCCTCGTAGTAGTGATGAAGAGTAGGCTGAAGTTTAAGACATTAGTCAGGAAGAATCAGTACGCAAAGAAGTGGCATACGGAAGTACTAAGGAATGGCAAGACACGGCTGAAGGTCTCTAAGGCTATAGATATGGCAATAAGGAATAGCTCAGTAGGCGGTACAGTTAAAGAGGAATGGACATCTCTAAAATCACAGAAGTTGGGAAGGGAAACATAGGTACAAAGAAGGTAGCTGCGAAGAAACCATGGGTAACAGAAGAAATGCTTCAATTGATCGATGAAAGAAGGAAGTACAAAAATGTTCCGGGAAACTATAATACAAGTCGCTGAGGAATGAAATAAATAGGAAGTGCAGGGGAGTTAAGATGAAATGGCTGTAGGAAAAATGTGAAGACATCGAAAAAGAAATGATTGTCGGAAGGACAGATTCAGAATACAGGAAAGTCAAAACAATCTTTGGTAACATTAAAAGCAAGGGTGATAACATTAAGAGTGCAACGGGAATTCCACTGTTAAATGCGGAGGAGAGAGCGGATAGGTGGAAAGAATACATTGAAAGCCTCTATGAGGGAGAACATTTGTCTGATGTGATAGAAGAAGGAACAGAAGTCAATTTAGAAGAGACAGGGGATCCAGTATTAGAATCAGAATTTAAAAGAGCTTTGGAGAACTTAAGGTCGAATAAGGCAGAATTTCTAAGTGGCAAGAAAGCGACTATTCACGTTGGTGTGTAGAATGTATGAGTCAGGTGACATACCATCTGACTTTCGGAAAAGCATCATCGACACAATTCCTAAGACGGCAAGAGCTGACAAGTGCGAGAATTATCGCACAATCAGCTTAACAGCTCATGCATCCAATTTGCTTACAAGAATAATATACATAAGAATGGAAAAGAAAATTGAGGATGCGTTAGATGACGATCAGTTTGGCATTAGGAAAGGTAAAGGCACGAGAGAGGCAATTCTGACCTTGCGGTTAATAATGGAAGTAAGACTAAAGAAAAATCAAGACACGTTCATAGGATTTGTCGACCTGAAAACAGCGTTAGATAATGTAAAATGGTGCAAGATGTTCGAAATTCTGAAAAAAGTAGGGCCAAGCTATAGGTCATATACAATATATACAATAGCCAAGAGGGAATAATAAGAGCGGACGACCAAGAACCAAGTGCTCGTATTAAAAAGGGTGTAAGACAAGGATGTAGCCCTTCGCCCCCGCTGTTCAATCTGTACATCGAGGAAGCAATGATGGAAATATAAGAAATGTTCAGGAGTGGAATTAAAATTCAAGGTGAAAGGATATCAATGATACGATTCGCTGATGACATTGCTACCTTGAGTGAAAGTGAAGAAGAATTACATGATCTGCTGAACGGAATGAACAGTCTAATGAGTACAGAGTATGGATTGAGAGTAAATGGAAGAGAGACGAAGGTAATGAGAAGTAGTAGAAATGAGAACAGCGAGAAATTTAACATCAGGATTGATGGTCACGAAGTTAAGGAATTCTGCAACCTAGGCAGTAAAATAACCAATGACGGACGGAGCAAGGAGGACATCAAAAGCAGACTAGCAATGGCAAAAAGGGCATTCCTGGCCAAGAGAAGTCTACTAATATCAAATATCTGCCTTAATTTGAGGAAGAAATTTCTGAGAATCTACGTCTGGAGTACATCATTGTATGGTAGTGAAACGTGGACTGTGGGAAAACCGGAACAGAAGACAATCGAAGCATTTGAGATGAGGTGCTATAGACGTATGTTGAAAATTAGGTGGACTGATAAGGTAAGGAATGAGGAGATTCTGAGCAGAATCGGAGAGGAAAGGAATATGTGGAAAACACTGATACGGAGGAGTGACAGGATGGTAGGAAATCTGTTAAGACATCAGGGAATTACTTCCATGGTAGTGGAGGGAGCTGTAGAAAGCAAAAACTATAGAGGAAGACAGAGATTGGAATACATCCAGCAAATAATTGAGCACCCAGGTTACAAGTGCTACTCTGAGATGAAGAGGTAGGCACAGGAGAGGAATTCGTGGCGGGCCGCATCAAACCATTCAGAAGACTGATGACAAAAAAAGAAAAAATGTACCGCTTACTGCAGAAGAACAGTTCGGAGACGATGACTGTTTGTGTCAGCTTGTCAGTGCATCCTAGTTAGGTTTAATTAGTTCTAAGTTCTAGGCGACTGATGACCTGAGAAGTTAAGTCGCATAGTACTCAGAGCCATTTGAACCATATACACTCCTGGAAATGGAAAAAAGAACACATTGACACCGGTGTGTCAGACCCACCATACTTGCTCCGGACACTGCGAGAGGGCTGTACAAGCAATGATCACACGCACGGCACAGCGGACACACCAGGAACCGCGGTGTTGGCCGTCGAATGGCGCTAGCTGCGCAGCATTTGTGCACCGCCGCCGTCAGTGTCAGCCAGTTTGCCGTGGCATACGGAGCTCCATCGCAGTCTTTAACACTGGTAGCATGCCGCGACAGCGTGGACGTGAACCGTATGTGCAGTTGACGGACTTTGAGCGAGGGCGTATAGTGGGCATGCGGGAGGCCGGGTGGACGTACCGCCGAATTGCTCAACACGTGGGGCGTGAGGTCTCCACAGTACATCGATGTTGTCGCCAGTGGTCGGCGGAAGGTGCACGTGCCCGTCGACCTGGAACCGGACCGCAGCGACGCACGGATGCACGCCAAGACCGTAGGATCCTACGCAGTGCCGTAGGGGACCGCACCACCACTTCCCAGCAAATTAGGGACACTGTTGCTCCTGGGGTATCGGCGAGGACCATTCGCAACCGTCTCCATGAAGCTGGGCTACGGTCCCGCACACCGTTAGGCCGTCTTCCGCTCACGCCCCAACATCGGGCAGCCCGCCTCCAGTGGTGTCGCGACAGGCGTGAATGGAGGGACGAATGGAGACGTGTCGTCTTCAGCGATGAGAGTCGCTTCTGCCTTGGTGCCAATGATGGTCGTATGCGTGTTTGGCGCCGTGCAGGTGAGCGCCACAATCAGGACTGCATACGACCGAGGCACACAGGGCCAACACCCGGCATCATGGTGTGGGGAGCGATCTCCTACACTGGCCGTACACCACTGGTGATCGTCGAGGGGACACTGAATAGTGCACGGTACATCCAAACCGTCATCGAACCCATCGTTCTACCATTCCTAGACCGGCAAGGGAACTTGCTGTTCCAACAGGACAATGCACGTCCGCATGTATCCCGTGCTACCCAACGTGCTCTAGAAGGTGTAAGTCAACTACCCTGGCCAGCAAGATCTCCGGATCTGTCCCCCATTGAGCATGTTTGGGACTGGATGAAGCGTCGTCTCACGCGGTCTGCACGTCCGGCACGAACGCTGGTCCAACTGAGGCGCCAGGTGAAAATGGCATGGCAAGCCGTTCCACAGGACTACATCCAGCATCTCTACGATCGTCTCCATGGGAGAATAGCAGCCTGCATTGCTGCGAAAGGTGGATATACACTGTACTAGTGCCGACATTGTGCATGCTCTGTTGCCAGTGTCTATGTGCCTGTGGTTCTGTCAGTGTGATCATGTGATGTATCTGACCCCAGGAATGTGTCAATAAAGTCTCCCCTTCCTGGGACAATGAATTCACGGTGTTCTTATTTCAATTTCCAGGAGTGTATATTAATAATAATATGGTGTTACAAAAAGGTACGGCCAGACTTTCAGGAAACATTCTTATGTGGACATGTGTCCGGAAACGCTTACTTTCCATGTGAGATGAGAGATCATTTTATTATTTCTCTTCAACCACATTAATCATGGAATGGAAACACACAGCAACAGAACTTACCAGCGTGACTTCAAACACTTTGTTGCAGGAAATGTTCAAAATGTCCTCCGTTAGCGAGGATACATGCATCCACCCTCCGTCGCATGGAATCCCTGATGCGCTGATGCAGCCCTGGAGAATGGCGTATTGTATCACAGCCGTCCACAATACGAGCACGAAGAGTCTCTACATTTGGTACTGGGGTTGCGTAGACAAGAGCTTTCAAATGCCCCCGTAAATGAAAGTCAAGAGGGTTGAGGTCAGGAGAGCGTGGAGGCCATGGAAATCGGTCACCGAATCTGTTGTTGAGAAGCGTACGAACACTTCGACTGAAATGTGCAGGAGCTCCATCGTGCATGAACCACATGTTGTGTCGAACTTGTAAAGGCACATGTTCTAGCAGCACAGGTAGGGTATCCCGTATGAAATCATGGCGGTGAATCGAGGAAGTACAGTACATACTGACGAAACTAAAATGAGCTCTAACATGGAAATAAAGCGTTTCCGGACACATGTCCACATAACACCTTTTCTTTATTTGTGCGTGAGGAATGTTTCCTGAAAGTTTGGCCGTACCTTTTTGTAACACCCAGTATATAAAGAACTGTGTCCACTGAGTGGAAGAAAGGACATGTCACAGGCGAAATCAAACTTGTGCTTTTCTCACATGACATCCTGAAGCCATGATGGATAAAGCAAACAGTCGGATGCAGACTTTCTTGACTTGCAAAAAGCATTTGACTCATCACATCTACGAAAGTACTATTACTAAAGGCAGCAAACGAAATTTTGGACTGAGTATTTCTCCGTAGGGAAGACAAAGCATGTTATCATGGGTGCAGAGCCATCGACAGAATTAGAAGAAAATTCAGGTGTGCCTTAGGGAAGTCTGTTGATACCTTTGTTACTCAAGTTGTATAATAATGGCCAGGTAGATAATGTAGATAATACTAAAAGTAATCTCAGTCTTGTCTGTTAGGTGAATATAACTGCAAACGTATTTAGTCAGATCTTGATAAGATTTCAAAGTGAAACAAAGATTGGCAAATTGCTTTAAATATTCAGAAATGTAAAGTTATGTATTCGTGAAATGAAAAAAAAGCATAGTCTTCCATGACTACAACTGGAATCAGTCAACTCATACAAATACCTGGGTGAACAGTTTGTAGGAATTTACAAAGTGAAACAAAAAGAAATGGCCAAATTTTCAGGAAACATTCCTCACACGTAGCGGAAGAAAATACACTGCCGAGAAAAATTAATACACCTGGAAAAATGACGCCGATTTTAATCCGATAACGGCATATTCCGCTTGGGGCATAGTAGATATACCGATAAACGTTTCACCCTCGTCCGCCAACAGACAGGATATGGCATATCCTTTAGAGCGCCATCTATGTCTACCCTTTAATAGGGAAGGCTCACAGCCAGAAGGCTCAGTGTGGCGCAAAAATGCGAAGTAAACAGGCAACCATGCCTCAGAGACGTACTCGTTCATCCTGTATCCAACCTAGCGAGTTTGAAAGGAGTCTAATTGTGGCCTTCCGAGTGGCGGGATAGTCCTTTCGGGGGATTGACACACAAGTTGGACGTGCTGCGTCGGTTATGCAGCGATACTGATATCAGTGGTCACTGAGCATTCCCACTCCTGTAGACGAGGTTCTGGACAGCCATGCAGCACAGAGCCCCCCAAGATCGTTGTATTGTAAGGGCAGCACTGGACGATCTTACTGCTGCCACAGTGCAGATAAGAGGGCTTGTAAGCCCAATCGTGTCAACACGAACTGGTTAATAGCTGTGAGACTACGGGCACACACACCTCCTGTCCGTCTTCCACTTAGGCAACAGCATCGACGTGCACGGCTCGACTTTTGGTGTCAGAGGATTACTTGGGTCATGGAATGGTGCGTCATGGCCCTCATCGATGAAAGCAGATTCTGCCTGCACTCAAGTGATCGTCGTTTGCATGTACGATGTAGACCTCGCGACCACTGTCTCGTAGAGTGCATTCGTCCAAGACGTGCTGGCTCTATCCCAGGCATTATGGTCTGTTGTGCAATAAGCTACAACGCTCGTCTACCCTTGGTGTTTCTGGAGCAGACGCAAACCAGCGCTCTCTATGTGCAGAGTGTTGTCATACGTGTTCTTTTGCCGTTCTTTCGGCAGGAAGGCAATACTTCGTTCCAGCAGGATAAAGCGCGCTCACATACTACCCGCGAAACTTAACGTTCTCTGCAAGGCGTGCAGCAGCTTCTCTGGCCAGCACAATCTCAGGACTTGTTTCCAATCGAGTACATGTGGGATATGGCGGGATGAGAAGTGGCTCATCTAACTTGTCAACCGACAACTCTTACAGAGCTACATGAACAGTTTGAGCAGGAGTGGCATAATGTATCCCAGAACAGTATTCGCCACCTGTACAATCGACTGGATGCCACCCGTGGAGGCTTCACCATGTACTTATATGAGTGTTTCAGTATGGGTCGATAGCTGTTACCTCAGAACTGCTCGTAAATGCAATTATTTTATGTACTTCATATGCACTGTTGCAATAATAAGTCTTGTGTGGATTGGAAACCTCTAAAATGGTGTACTAATTCTTTTACGGCAGTGGATGTTATATGGGCATGGGTCCGAAAATGATTTATTTTCATGTTAGAGTTCGGGTTGTACAACTCTTCGCATGTACAGCAGGTTCTCAAGTAGCACTCTTCGTACCCAGACAGTCTTTTGATCAACGTTACTTGTTGCAGCTAATTGTCTCACGCTGACACTAGTGTTGTTGTCAATAGCACGAAGAAGTTCCTCCTCCAGTTGAGGTATCATCGACCTTTTAGGCCTCCCCCAGTCGCTAGTGGGCTTCAAAGTCCCATGTTCCCTAAGAAGACGATCGATTGCTTCAAACCTCCTCGTGTAGGGTCACTTATCAAAGAAAGTCTACGGTCAATAGCGCGTAAATACCCAGATCATGCAGTACTGGCTGGAGGCGACTTTAACCTGCCGAGTGTAGTCTGGGATGTCTATGGATTCATTCCGGGGGATACAGTCAGACAGTCATGCGAAATGCGTTTGAAAACGTTTTCTGAAAATAGTTTAGAGCAGCTAGCTTGGCAGCTCACACGCATTGGAAATATCTTAGACCTTGTAGCTACAAATAGGCTGGACCTTATCGGCAATGTCAATATAGAAACGGCGATTAGCGATCATGATGTCATTATAGCAACTATGATTACGAAAGTTAATAAATCAGTGAAGAAGGCTAGGAGTGTGTTTCTGCTAGATACAGCAGATAAGCAAAAATTAACATCTCGCTTAAACAGTGAATTGGCGTGACTTAGTTCCAGTAAGATGGATGTATAGCAATTATGGACAAAGTTTAACCATGAAACTTCCTGGCAGATTAAAACTGTGTGCCCGACCGAGACTCGAACTCGGGACCTTTGCCTTTCGCGGGCAAGTGCTCTACCATCTGAGCTACCGAAGCACGACTCACGCCCGGTCCTCACAGCTTTACTTCTGCCAGTATCTCGTCTCCTACCTTCCAAACTTTACAGAAGCTCTCCTGCGAAACTTGCGCACACTCCGCTGCAGAGTGAAAATCTCATTCTGGAAAGTTTAACCAGATTGTAAATCGTGGTCTGGAGAGTTACGTGCCTTGTAAGTGGATAAAGAATGAAAAAGCCGCATCATGGTCTAATAACGAAATTCAGCTGACGCTACCCTACGAACATACCCTCATTTGACCATCGGACAGATTTCTATATGGTGTCAATATGTACTAGGCCTCGCAGCGAACACACTGTTTGCCGCCATCTTGGATTACGGTATTTGCGTCATCACCTGACGTCACGGTAGCGCCCTCTGGCAGTAGCGATATGTACTAAGTCAATTTGAGTCCAGCCCCTGTGGCAAACACAGTTTGCCGCCATCTTGGATTACATCACAGATGAGAATGCCCTCTGGTGGTGGCGATGTGTGCTAAGTCAGTTGGAGTCCGGACCTTGTGTTGAACACACCTGTTTGAAATTGTTTAAATAAAGACTTATGTCCAAGTACTTTTTTCCATGAATAATTAGGAGGAGGTGGCGGTCGGGCGACTGAAGTTAGTACAAGTGTCCTTTCTTTCACGCCATTTTCTTAAGGTGCCATCCTGGGCTCTCATTTTAGCAAGATATTGCCTGCCAGCACATCGCAATAGTTTCTATTGATTGTCTTCGTGCTTGCCGAACCCTACCTTAACCAGCAAGGTCGCCGGATCTCTCCACAATCGCAAACGTATGGAGCATAATTCGCGGGGCTCTCGAACCAGTTTGGGATTTTGACGACCTAACGCGCCACAGCAGCTCTGTCAATCAATGCCAAGCCGAATAACTGCTTGCGCGAGATCCAGAGGTGGACCAACGCGTTATTTATTTGCTCAGTTTGTGTAGCTCTTTCTCTTGACTAAATCATGCAATTTTTCTGAAACTGTAATCATTTGTTTGTCTATACATGTATAATACATCTACCGATTTCCGTCCCATTTGGATAAGTCTTTCGTTATGAGGTTTTTTTTTTTTTAATTTTTATCTTAGACTGTAGTTCCGTGCATAACATAAGACTTTATTTTAATCACTCTGGAGGATCTTATTATCAGGAAAAGAGAAACAGAACTGGCATTTATAGGTCACAGTGTGGAATGTTAGATCCCTTAATCGGGAAGGCAGCGTTAGATATATTAAGAAGGGAAATTGGTAGGTTTAAATTAGATATAGTGGCAATCAGTTAAGTGTGGTGGCAGGAGGATCAAAATTTCTGGTCAGGTGAGTACAGCATTATGAATCAGGTAGGGGTAATTCAGGAGTAGGTCAAAATGCAGACTGACAGTAGGACAAAAGTATTTCTGAAAAAGGAATTTGTTAACAATGAATGTAAATTTAAGTCCTAGGAAGTCATTATATCTCTGTACGGAAGTGAAAAGTTGACGATAAACACTTTAGGCAAGAAGAGAGTAGAAACTTTTGAAATGTTGTGCTACAGAAGGATGCTGAAGACTGGATGGGTAGATCGTATAACTAATGAACTAACTGCCGTGGCGAGATGCTACGCTAACCTGTCAATGAGACTCCAGCCCTGCCATTATCATTAGCAACACCTCATTCGTAGTACGAATACAAAGTTAAATTTTAATCCAGTATTGTTTATTACATTTACGTCATCGTGGCTGCGCGCAGTTAACGTATGTGCAATGGTATTACAGAAGAACACTGGCATGAATCACCAGTTCATGCATAAAGCGTCAGTATGCTATGAATGCAATTAACTGTCCCTAACAATAAAATTAAGGCACGCTGAAAGTGGTAAATATATCTTAAGCGTCGGAACTAGTATATTCTCCGATAATAAATATTAATTAAATAAGCCTTGTGTCCTTGGCACTTGTTAAATGAGTCTTAATCACGAACTCTAATTCTGTTACACAGGACTTTGCTAAGGTAATCTTCACATCAACAAATCGTATTGGAATTATTTTCACGCAATATTATGCAAACCATGAACTATCAAATAGAACAATTGAAATTTCGAATACGTTAAGATATTTGTTAACTTTTCTGTGAGAGAGAACTTCGGCTAGTGCTGGTCTTTTACCGCAAATAAATGCTATCGATCGGTGAAATACTCTACGATAGAGTGCGTAAAATTACTTCATTAAACTCAATGCATATTAGCACACTTTACAAACCTTACTGGTAATTTCTGCTAATATTATTTACGGTTATTTCCGTTTAAGTAGAATTCTCAAATAATAATTTTAAAACTCGTATCTTATAACGTGAATTCCGATCAATGCCATCAGTTATAATTTTACTATGAATCAGCGATAGAGCGTATTCTACCTCTGAGATATTTAATCTTTTTTGTATTTTTAGCCTTGTTATCTTTATTTCTTTAAATACTTGAAGTAAACTATTAATTAGGGAAGTTATTACTTTTTTCTTTTCTTATTAAAACCTTTTCCGATGTATAATTAACCTTTTCTATAATTGAATAATATTACGACAAATAACTTTCATTGTTTCGTTATCTCTAAAACTCCTGAAAAAAGACACATCTTTGCGATTGTCACTTTTGGACACCTTGCAAAAAAAACTGACTGCGCTCAACGTACCCTAATCCTCTCTTACGGAACGAAACCTCTTACTGGCAGACACACTGCACAACTCGTATTCGATAATCGATCACACAGACTAACAGATAAAAATTCCCAACAACATCTACATCGATATCTCACATCAAACCAGCTCATCGATGATATTCCCAACAAATTTACCGTTTGCGATCTCAGCTAGATCACCGATAGTCTGTCTTTCACAGGCGACTGTTACACGCAATAACTAAATGTTGACTTCGCTTTACATGATCTGAAACAGAACTGACTATCTAACCCATATTAATCGTAGGGGCACCAACTTTTTGACAATCATATTACGATTCCATCGCTTTTAACAATTCAATATTTATTGTCCCGCGGCCTTCGCTGCGTCATGTAGTGGCCAGCTGGATGAGATGGGATCCCTAACGCGGTCATCTGTTGACTTCTGCTGCCGGCGCACTGGGGAGTCTTTGCCGCAACTTCCTCGTACTTCTAAGCGCAGACGTTTGCTCGCTTTTCTACAACATATTGACGTGCAATGACATTAGCTCCATAACATCAATAAAGTTACAACAATGTTCATAGTTTTAACGTCTTTCCAACCTCTAAATTAATAAGTTGAAACGCTAAAGAATCCGTGACGGCACTCTAAATCTTTTGTCCCGTCACAAGATATCGCATCAAATTAGGGAAACAAGAAATTTATGGCACAACTGGACTAAGAGAAGAGATCAGCTGATGGGACTGAATCAAGAAATCGTCAGTACAGTAATGGAGTGAAGGGTGAAGCGAGTTCAGATGGAAGCAGGTTCAGTTATGGAGAGACGCACGGTATAGCCTGGCGTGGACAGCTTCATGAGACCAGTCTTTAGACTGAAGACTGCAACACCAATAACAGAAGACATCCTGTTGTACACTGTTAACGACCCATATTTATTTGACAACTGATCGAGGCGTTTGACCTAAGTTCGTTCCGAACTTTACTTCTTGCATTTAAGCGTCATCATCGCTGTAGGCTGTTTTGTATCTATATGGTACCTGTTAATATATTGTCCTTTATCTTTACTTACATCGTAATTCACGTCTCCTCGTCAACTTGTTTGCATTTTAGCCGCGCTTACACAGCTGTACTTGCCTGACCCCAGGGCAGCACATGCCAGGGAACGCGTGAGCCATTTCATTTAGTTATTTGCGAATACTGTTTAACAATTTGAGAACAACATTGTGAAAGTTTTATTTCTCTGTTAATATTAAATTATATTTCGACTGCTTTTAATCGGCTATTCAGCTCGTCTCGCAAACCAATGTAAACATATACGATATTACAGTGCCTTTTTTTGTTCAGAAGTACGACGCATGTTCCTTTGGATATGTATGCACCGGGCAAGCGACTTTCAATTAAAATGCATCCCCTATACGGGAATATACATAATGGATGTGTGAGTGCAGGTGGCATGCTCCCCGTGAGACACATATTCCCAACTCAATGTCCACACACTACATCCGTTGTGCCCTTGCCCATTACACTCATTACTCGCGGCAGACAATCTTACCGAGTCCCGTAAAGGGTGCGGGCAATGCGTGTGCAACCAGCACAGAAGAAGAAGGTCAATGGCCGGTTAGCCTAAACTATATTTGAAGATGGTGTCTGTTCTTTCGGACATGTCAGAAAGAGCAGATACCAGCTTCATATACCTTTCTAAATAGTCGCCGCTCCGACTTAGACATATGTCGTGGTGTTGTACAAACTTCCCAGTACCCTCGTCGAAGAACGCAGCCGCCTGTGCTTTCTGCCGATTCTCTACGTCCGCAGCTCGTGGTCGTGCGGTAGCGTTCTCGCTTCCCGCGCCCGGGTTCCCGGGTTCGATTCCCGGCGGGGTCAGGGATTTTCTCTGGCTCGTGATGATTGGGTGTTGTGTGATGTCCTTAGGTTAGTTAGGTTTAAGTAGTTCGAAGTTCTAGGGGACTGGTGACCATAGATGTTAAGTCCCATAGTGCTCAGAGCCATTTGAACCATTTGATTACGCTGGTCTGAATTTCGTTGTTTGTGCCAGAATGTTGTCTTTATAGCTAGCGGTTCGTGTGAGCAGAGATGAGCAACGGAGGGATCCAATTAAGGGCTGTATTGTGGGTGATCAGACACTTCCTATCGAAAACGCCGAGGAGCGCTTTCATTGCCTCTGCAGAATGTGGCTGAAAATTGTCTTGAAGAAAGAAACGAATGGCATTTACGTTATGTGGGGTGCATTGCTTCAGGTGAAATCTCTCATCAGATTCACATACTTAGCGGGAGATACTGCTGTTTGAGGCATTTCCACGTGATCACTTTCCTCTCTGAACTGAAAATATCAACGTGAAGCAATCGACAGGCACACTAAAGACACTGCCCAACATATCTGTGCAAAGTTCCATAGGATTTTCACAGCGGTTTCCATTCCGCGCCTAATCGGACCTTAGTTTCCGAATACGCCTCGGAACTACGCTAGAGACACAGCGTGACTCACTCCTACAGAAAGTCAACCATCAAGATCAGCTTCCCTACTGGATTCGCGCGACACAAAGCCTTCGAAATCGAACGCTTAGTATGGGAAGCGATCGGGGTAGATCCACAGGACGATAGGCATCCACCTCTCTATTATGAGTACTGTGGTTTACCTTAAATTGGTCAACGACACAGTATGTGATAAAATTGTACGTGACCATAAGAATGGGCTGAAATTAAAACATTCTGATGGCAACGTGCAGTCCGGAACCTCGGGACTGCTACGGTCGCAGGTTCGAATCCTGCCTCGGGCATGGGTGTGTGTGATGTCCTTAGGTTAGTTAGGTTTAAGTAGTTCTAAGTTCTAGGGGACTTATGACCTAAGATGTTGAGTCCCATAGTGCTCAGAGCCATTTGAACCATTTTTTTTTTTTGCAACGTGCAGAAAGTCTCAATCGATCACGCAGGGTTTTCGAATTTCCCTTTGTAGTTCTGGAAGACGTAGTGGTCAGTGCTTTACAACCGTACGCGTCCTCAGCCATGTCGCCGAAAAATGGACCACTTTTACGACATATCCCGTTCTTATTGGGGTGAGGCAAGTTCGCATCGAGCATAAAAGGCACGCCCCATCTTACCTTCTTATTGGTGGCTGCAGAGCGATAATTATTTATGACCTGCTCGGATTGTGGCAAGGAGAGCCAGGTACAGAGTGCGTCAAAAGGAGAATAATTTAAGTATCGACGGGCGAAGTTCTACCACCATCCACGACACCATCCATCCTCTGTCGTAAGCTGCCGCCTTCCGAAAAGAGTCTACCTTGCGCATTCCACAGTACCAATGGATGAAAATGCGTCCAAGATGACAAGCGAGTAACGCCCCGTTGAGCAGTAGCAACAAAAATCCGACGTCGTGGGAACGGAGACGAGTATGGAAATCGGCCGGCTGATGGTACCGACGGCCGCTTTTGTCCCCTACTTCGAAGACGACGGGGATTCCAGAAAGCATTCGGATATGGAAATGGATGAACGATAGCACAAACAGAGGTCACCAGAACGGCAAAAGAAAAGACGTCGCACAATGTCGGACGATTGCTTCCTCTGTACGTGAGACGATGAACGAGAACAGGCAGGCCGCACAGTAGAGAGTGCTGGAGTCTCCGACGACGACCAACATTATACCATCGAATGTGAAGGCCTTCTTTCCACCATCGACCTTTCAGGCAAATCCCCAGGATGTCCCAGAACTGGACACAGTAGAGAAAGACATGGTCATAATAGCAGAGGCTAAGAAGGTCCGCCCGCAGGAGTCATCTTGGCAAAACTGGGTCGACGATAGGAAATCCAGCCGTCTGCACCCATGGTAATCACGGTTGAAGCAATACCGCCACGGAACCCACTTTATAACCGACGATGGCCGACTCACTGTAGCCACCGATGTAGAGCACACCGACCAGGACAATGTGTGCCTAACACGCACAGTCCACAATACATAAGACGTCAAAAGGCGTTCCGCATCACATTCGTTAATTCTAATATCATACGATCCCGGATCAAGACGACCTTACCTGCTGATACACTACATGCGGCAGATATAGATATTGCTATCTTACGGGAAGTATACGTCGACGAATTCCCGTTCCTCTATGGTTATGACAACTCGATGTCACCAGCTTCAGAAACTGGTAGTGGAATAGCGCTACTTCTTAAGGAAGGACATCACCGACTAAACACAGCAAGTGGAATGGCTGTGGCTGTACTTGGAGTGCGGCTTATTTACATCTACGGATAAACGAAGAGAACGATCACGCTTCTTCGTGGAAGAAATAGTCCCGCTCTTTCTATGACGGCACGCTCATTACATCCTCGGGGGCGACTTCAGCAATATGCTGGCGCCGAAGAATCAGGTCCCACATTATAACGGGTGCCCAGAACTGAGTACGTTGGTAAAAGATCTGCCGTTGGTAGATTAATGGGAACACATCCATGGAGACGGAACTGGATATTCGTATGTAACTAACTTCTCCACCAGCAGGGATTGATCGCGTCTACGTCACGCGCCACTTCCAACTCACATCCTCAATGATGCCTTCACCGACCACTCGGTATATATCTGCAAGATCGCCCTCCAAAGGCATCAGGTGTGGCAAAGCCACGGCTTATGAAAAGTGAATATAGCCCACCTTAAAGCTCTAGAGTGTCACCATGTTATTAAAGAAGTCTGGCGATCTTGTGACAGACGTCGACGTATATACATATCATTCGACTTTACGTTGGTGGTTGGAATGTACCAAACCGGCGGTACGACGTGCATTGATTGCGTTGGTACCTGAACATTCACAGTGGAGACAGCAAACTTTAAACTTCTGTTTCACGGTATTACTAGAATGTACCAACCAGATCCACTATCCTGAAAGACAATGGCGGTTCAACGAGCCATGGCACGAATGATTGCTATTATGCATTCTCATCTGGCAGGAGAGGCGGTCCGCGCGAGGATACTACGTCGAGTCGTGGGCGAACGCCCTTCGATGCCCAATGTCATTAATGAACATAAGCGGCGCCGCAGAGCCCTATTACGTTACCATGACATTGCGAATGCCGTCGTTGACCATTACACTCGTTTATACGCCGAAGAAGAACATGGCAGGCCGGCCCTACAAGATGTTGCTCACACGCCGTTTGGGGTGCTCGATCAAGAGGCGGAGGCCATACTAGTGGTAGAAGTAATAGGCAAAGGAGCGCCCCTTGCAGTTCTAACGAACCTTGGTGCCCCACTGCTGGACTGAAATCTGCTGCGAACTAATGTCTCTCGACGTGCCACATCCGCCTAACTTTGTACAGGTGCTGATCATCCCATTATAAAAATCTTCATGCGGTACACGGCTTAGAAACTACCGCCCACTAACACTACTTAACAGTGATTTTAATATTTTAACAGATTGATGGAGGCACGGCTTACAAGAATACTGCATCGCTTGATGTCACTTGACCAGACATTTCTAGTCGACAATAGCAGCGTCCAGGCGGCACACGGCGACTACCGCGATTCGGTCGCACTTGCGAAAGCATGTCAACTACGTGGAGCTCTGATATCCATAGATTTCAACCGAGCCTTTGACAGGGTCAGCCATACCTACATTTCGTAGGTGTTAGCATAAAAGAAGTTTCTGCAGCCCCTACACCGCCACGACGATGCGGTTACTACAAGGAGCCACCTGCAAAGTGCTTATTAATCGCCGATTGGTGGGGCCCCTTACTATTCCGAGATCAATGCGACAAGATTGTCCCTTATCCACGATAATATATGTACAACACTTGAGAAGACTTACGATATGGGGACACACTTTTCAGTGCAAGTATGCAGACAAGCTATTACTGGTGGTGCCGACTGGCAACGACACAAATGCGGCGTTGGACTGATCAACAGATATGGCGCTGCTACTGGTAGCTGTGTGAACGTAGACAAATCGGTCGTCCTGAATGTTGGTACTGTAGTACCTGCTGACTGGATTGTATGGTTCAAATGGCTCTGAGCACTATGGGACTTAACTTCTGAGGTCATCAGTCCCCTAGAACAGAACTCCTTAAACCTAACTAACCTAAGGACATCACACACATCCATGCCCGAGGCAGGATTCGAACCTGCGATTGTAGCGATCGCGCGGTTCCAGACTGTAGCGTCTAGAACCGCTCGGCCACTGCGGCCGGCTAACTGCGTTGTACTCTTCCAGATGCAGGACAGTACAAAGTGTCTGGGGATCGTCTTTGCAAATGACGTGAGACCGCCTTCGACGTGATTCAACGGGTCGCCAACATAAATATATACTTGGCGTCGCGTAGTCCCCACTAGGCACAGATTCTTCCGATGCCGACGATGATCGCTCGACGCATACAGGCAGCGCGGGATTACTCTTCAAGATCCAGTATGATGCCCTGATCCTATCCACAGGCCTCAGGTTCGTACACGTTCACGATCGTACGGTGGCCCTTTATCCCAGAGCGATGTTGAAAAAGTGGGATGGACAACAGCCGAATTTGTCGGGACTCTTGACAGACAAACTAACACCAGGTGCTCGAATTGCGCCGGTGACTATAAAGAACGTTTTTCAACCATTTCATCATATCATAGATTTTTGTCCTTGAATGCAGCTACGTTATGAAAGATCTCCCGGCCAGTAGGCCGCTGACAGCGCGAGATATCTATCGAATACTCACGAGCAGGAGCCCCGCCAACCTTGTGGAAGCGCAGCCCCCGCAATCCACTGGCTGGTGATGTGGCGAACAGTTCACCATACCACCCTTGGCACAGAAACACAAAGGACGCGGTAGCTGGTATTTAACGGTAAACAAGTCATCGGATCCTGTCTCCACGCCATCAATATGCTGAACTACCCGTTATGCTAAGTGTGTCAGGTCAGAGACGACCACACCCACCGTCTTATGTGCGGTCCCCCTGTGGAACTGTGGCATATACTGAAGAAGACGATTTCCTTCCTTCTCCGTGTAGGACAACAAGCCATTGACCCTACGACTTTTCTTTTTCTGGACAGAACTTACTACGTACGAGTGAAGACGAACGTGGTGATATGGATACGAGTACAAGCGGTGCATTATCTGCTTCGCGACCGCCCCAAGAATGTGCTGGACTTCTGGAACCACTTGCATAAACGATATACGGAAATTGTGTACAACCAGAAATACCAACAATATTTTTCTAATTTCGTGAGGAGTGCGTTGCGAGATCCCCCACGCAGCTGGAATATACTGGGTATGAGAAGCTGATGTTGAACACGATGAAGAGACATACACTGGCCATGACGAAACGGTTATCCCCTTCAGCTGTAAGAGACGACGTTCCCAGAGGCAGCAGAGCCAGCGAGGACTGCGCTTATACTCACACACCAGTAGAGTTTTTTTCCTCCCTTTTTATTTGAGAACACGTATTATTTCCCTAGTGGGGTGCGTAGTAGACTAGCCTCCTCGTGGTGCACCCCGGGCAACGTGATTATATCGCGGCTAAATAGTCTACAAACTTGGCTACCAGACTATTCTTTGGGATCTCCTGGTAATTCAAACATGCAACGAAGCGACCAAACGAACGATTCCTTTGGGAACCATCCGATTAGAAGATTGGGACCATCAGTCCGGATCTGCCAGCTAAATATTGAGGGAATTAGTCGATCCAAATCTGAATATCTTTCAAAGTTTCTATTGGACAATAGCATCGATGTGGTACTCCTTCAGGAAACACATACCGACTCGCAGGAAGACTTAAAAAGAAGAGGACGTATTCAAGGCTTCCAACAAATAGGTGCAACATATCATCACGCCTATGGCACCGCCACATATGCCCGATCCGATATTGAACATGCACACCTGCTGTCCACAAGCACAGAAAACAACATCCATGTTGTTGATATAAAAGTAGACAACATAAGACTTATAAATGTCTACAAACCACCAAACCAAATCTGGCCAAGTATTGTACTACCCGCACATGAACACCCAACGATATATGCCGGTGATTTTAATAGCCATCATGAAATGTGGCGATACACCCAAAATAATGAAAACGGAGAAGCGCTGGTGGAATGGGCCGACGAGAACAATCTACATCTTATATTCGATTCCAAGGAGAGGGGCACATTCCACTCGGCCGCCTGGCGCAGGGACTACAATCCGGACCTCTGCTTTGTAACTACCGATAACGAGGGAAAACCAGCGCCTATACATAGAAGGGTTGCCACAGATTTCCCACACAGCCAGCATAGGCCTGTTATTTTAGACATCGGTGTCACTATACCCCTGATACGGTCCTTCCCTCGACCTAGATGGAATTTCCAAAAAGCTGACTGGGAGAAGTATTCAGCGGACCTTGATAAATGCATCCGGTTTATACCGTCACTACCTAAATGCTACGATCGTTTCAGGAAAGCTATAATTACCACAGCTAAAAAACACATCCATAGGGGGTTTCGAAAAGAATACATCCCAGGATGGGATGCAAAATGCCATCAGCTATATGAGGATTTTACTAGTAGTGGTGACCAAGAAATAGCTGATGACCTCCTCCACAATCTAGATTCCGCAAGAAGACAACGATGGACTGAAGCAACTGAAAGAATGAATTTCACTCAATCAAGCAGGAAGGCATGGAGTTTGTTACGTAAACTCGGAGGTACGGCAAGACCAGCCCAGAAAAATCCAACCATAACACCAGAGAAAATTGCAAATAACATTGTCGAAATGTCAAGAGCTCCGAGAGACAAACCACATACCAGGATGATTAAGCGCGAACTCAGAACACTAAAAAAGAATACTCCAAATATATCAGAGCTTTCCAGACCATTCACTGAGGATGATGTCATTACTGCCCTCAAGGATATGAAACCGGGCAAAGCCCCAGGTTTTGACAACATACATCCAGAATTTCTAACCTACGCTGGAAAGAACGTAGTCAAATGGTTGGCAAATTTCTTTTCGAACATTTTGACTACAAACCATCTCCCTAGAGAATTCAAAAAGGCAAGAATAATAGCTTTGCTGAAACCAGGGAAACCAGCAGACCAACCGCTAAGTTACAGACCAATAGCACTTCTTAGCTGTACATACAAACTTCTCGAACGACTTGTCCATAATCGAATTAGCGGCATTATTATGGAGAACTTACCTATAGAACAGGCAGGCTTCAGACCTGGCGGTAGTTGCTGTGACCAAGTTCTGGCATTAACATCCTACATAGAGGCTGGCTTTCAACAGAAATTGAAAACAAGTGCTGTATTTCTAGACTTAACATCTGCATATGATACTGTTTGGAGAGATGGAATAATTTACAAACTCTTAAGAGTGATTCCTTGCCAGATTTTAACATCCTTAATACATAATATGCTGAGTAACAGAACCTTCCAGGTCATCATAAACGGAAAGACAAGCAAAACAAAACTTATTAACAACGGGCTCCCGCAAGGCTCCGTATTGGCCCCTCTTCTGTTTAACCTCTATATAGCAGATCTCCCAAACACAAAGTCAAGAAAATTTTGCTATGCGGATGACATAGCACTGGCTACCAGAGACAAGTATCTCTTCAATACAGAGGAAGTCCTTAATAATGACGTTGAAATACTATACAATTATTTCAAGAAATGGAGACTCAAGCCAAACCCTAACAAAACTGAAGTATCTACATTCCATCTTAATAACAAAATGGCAAATGAAATTATTAACATAAAACTCGGAAACACCAACCTCAAACATAATAAGTTTCCAAAGTACTTAGGTATAACATTGGATCGCACTCTTTCTTACCGAAAACATCTGGAGAACACCACTGCAAAAATTGGAACACGGAATAACATCATTCAAAAACTTAGCGGTACTACTTGGGGAGCTAACGCAAAAACATTACGCACCTCATCTATCGCCTTAGTGTTCTCTGTGGCTGAGTACTGCGCTCCAGTCTGGATTAATAGCTGTCACACCAAACTTATTGACAGGCAATTAAATAACACAATGAGGTTGATTTCTGGAACTGTTAAATCAACGCCCACGTACTGGTTGCCGGTGCTATGTAATATCCTGCCCCCGGACCTGCGTAGAAAAGCGGCCCTACTGCACGAATTCAGAAAGATTGAGACAAAACCAAAACTACCAATTAAAGAAGAATTCTGACAACTGCACACACTCGATTGAAATCAAGAAAGCCACCCATACGCACAGCTGAGCAGCTTCAAATAATAACTATGACCACATGAAACAATGGAGACTAGATTGGAACCAAAAGACAAATGACCAACTACAGACCTGGTTTGAGAGCTATAACTGCAACATCTCTGGAATGGAACTAACACGGAAAACATGGTCCGCATTAAATCGAATACGTACTGGACATAGCAGGTGTGCGGATTCACTACACAAATGGGGAAGAGCGATGTCACCAGAATGCGACAGCGGTGCCCCTAGACAGACGATCCAACACATCCATGGTGAATGCTCCTTGCGAGCATATGCAGGGAACTGGTCCGACTTCCTGGAGGCATCCCCATCGGCGCTAGAATGGATCTCGAACCTCGATATAACCTTTTAACTGACCAATATAAACATAAATTATATTCATGATTGTTATAAGATTTTAATGTCTAACACTTGATGTATTAATGTTGCATGTATAGCCATACGCTAAATAAAATAAATAAATTTCCCTAGTGAATAGCGCCCTGCGGATAACATCGTCGTAAACTCAAAAAGAAGTGTCTTTTGTTTCCTTTGAGTTATTTCGTTTTCAAAGTGCTTTCATTTTCTTCTACTCATGAGCTGTTATAAATAAATAAATAAATAAAGTTTTTAAATGCAAAAACATGCCTGGCTGCATTATGAGGTACAACAGTTGAGCCGCGGTAAAATTTGCTGTTTGAAGAGCGCGCCGCAGCGCGTTGTGTGATGCAGTCGCCCTCCGTTTCTGGCGTTGGCGCCGCTGTGGCAATCGCAGGTTTGGTGTCTCCCTCTGGTGGGAAAGGGGAAAGAGTGCCTGTTCACGTGCATTTAAGGGGCGCTATGAATCGCTAGGCTGCTACCCTACCTATCAACTCGTCCAAGTTCTGGTCAGCCTTCCGTCGCCTTACCGGAACTAAACCCTCCCCCTACTATCCTCTTCTCCATGATGATCACCCCTTCCCTGACTCCCTTAGTATGGCCAATCACTTTGCCTCTTACCTCTCCGATGTCTTTTCCATCCCCGATGATCCCCAGTTCGATTACTCCCTCTTCCCGGATGTCCGCGATCGAACTGACACCTCTGTCCCTCCCCTCGCTCCTGGTTTCCAGTACTTGGACAACATTGCACACACGGAACTCAATGCCCCTATCACTACACGGGATCTCATTGCTACACTCCTCCTGCCTCTTTCCTCTCCACCCTGGCCAGGCTCTACAATGTAGTGCTGTCCACCGTTTACTACCCTGACCTGTGGAAAACCTCCCGTATCCTGATGTTCCTTAAACCTGGCAAACCGCCGTCCGCCATCTCCTCCTACCGTCCCATCAGCCTTACCTCGGTCTTCAGCAAGGTCCTGGAATCTATCCTCACCCGACGTATCCACCAGCATCTCCGCCAGCACCGCCTCCTTCCCGTTACGCAGTGTGGCCTTCCCGTTACGCAGTGTGGCTTTCGGCCGTCCTTCTCTTCTGACGACCTTCTCCTTCACCTCACTCCTTTCCGACCAGCTTAATTCCCGTCGTTCCGCAATCTTCCTCTCCCTGGACCTCGAACGAGCTTATGACAGCGTATGGCATTCCGGTCTCCTCTTCAAGCTCCAAACCTTCGCCCTTCCCATTAGCTACGTCCGTCTGATCGTCTCCTTTCTCTCCCACCGTCCTTCCTACGTCACCATCCATAACACCGACTCCTACACCTTTTTCCCCTCCGCCGGTGTGCCCCAAGGCTCCGTCCTCTCCCCCTTCTGTACCTTTTGTATACGGCGGACATGCCGCCGCCGTCACCCCCCCGTCCACCTCCTTCAGTTTGCCGATGACACCGCCTTCCTTGCCCTTGCCCCCACCCTGCAGCGCTCCCAACATCTTCTCCCATCCCATCTTGACCGGTTCACCGCTTGGTGCAACCAGTGGTTGCTCAAGGTCAATCCCTCCAAAACCCAGGCTATCATTGTAGACAAAACCACCCCTTCCTTCCGCCTCCTTGATTTCTATCTCACCATCTATGGCCGTCCTATCGCCCTCACTCCCACCCTTAAGTACCTTGGCGTCACCCTCGACCGTCGCCTCTCCTGGACTCCCCATCTACGGATAATCCAAGCCAAGGCACGCTCCCGACTCTGTCTCCTCAAGCTCCTTTCCGGCTGTACTTGGGGTCTGGACCCCTCCACCATCCTCCAAATCCCTCATCCGCCCTATTCTTTGTTACGCCCATCCGGCCTGGATCTCCGCCCCCCCCTACCTTTTATAAATCCCTCCAAATCCTTCAACACCATGCTCTCCGCCTCGCCTATCGCATCCGTCTCCCCTCCCCCACGCGGATCCTGTATGATCTCATCCCCTTCCCCCACCTTCTCCTCTTCCTTGAAAGGATACGGATCCTGTACACCTCCCGCAAACTCGATCCTCCTCATCCGCTTGTCTCACCAATCCTCTCCCACCCCCGCCCGCTGCCGCGCCTGTATTCCCACGTCCCACCCAGTCTCCATCTCCCCACCCTCCTTACCCTCTCCCAAGGTGGCTTCCGCCAGCTCCCCCTCCCTGATGATGTCCTCCTCCCCTCCATCTACCCCTCCTATCAACTTTGATCCTCCCCCCCACTTCCTGTGTCCTTTCCTTTAGGCACCCTCCCTCCCTTCTCTTCCCTGCTCTTTCCTTTTCCCCCCGTCCCCTCCCGCCTCCCCTCTTCCCCTCCTCCTTCCTCCCTTCCCCCTATCTCCCCTGCCCATGGCATCTCTGCTCTCCCCTCTCCCATTCCCCTTCCTCCTCCTCCTCTCTTGGCAGGTCCCCGGACTCGCACATGCTCAGTGAACATTCGCGCTCCGGAGATCATCGCCATCAGTGTTTCGTGTGTGTGCCTTCGTTTGTGTGTAGTGTTTGTTCGCCATCACGCCACTACCGTTCACGTGCCGTCGCCATCATCCATGTTATGTGCGCCTTGTCACCTAGTGTTAGTGATGTTTCTCGTCCAGCGTGAACGGCTCCATGTTTTTTTGATTTTTAGTGTCTACATTTTTTGCCCACCGTTTTCACTGTCTTCTCTGTGCCACCTTTATGTACTACTTGTTGTCAAACTCAAGGCTGAAGAGCGGCGTCTTGTGCTGCTGAAAGCCCGCCTTTGTATAAGGTGTTTAAAATCACAATAAAGAAAAAAAAATCTCGCTAGGCGGCGAGTCTGGTCAGTTGGTCAGCCGGGTCAGTGTGGGGCAGTCAGTGTCTGTCTGTCGTCCGAAGTGCTAGCGTGTGTTAGGCCGCCAGTCTGCTCGAGGTTGCTCAGGCAATGGGCATTGACGGTTGGATCGATCGGTTGGTCGGTCGCGCACTGGGACACAAGATGACTTGTCCGTCTTGAGCGTCAGCGCATGTGAGGTCGCCACGTCAGTCCAGTGGGCCGCGCCGTATAGCGAGGGGTAGTGGCTTCGCGGCCGACACGAGAGCAACAGGAGCCAACCCACGACATCGGTCTCGCCGGCGCGAGCTGCGACGCCGTGAGACGGGAGATCGGCGCGCCTTCCTACGTCCGTTGAAGCGGCTGGCAGCGGACGGTTCGGGTGAGCGTTTTGGGGGTGCTGCGCCAGGTCTTTGCCAGTCATCGCAGTTTATTAGAAGTTAAGTGATTCGTGATATGTTGTTTCATTTGCTTGTTAAATTCTACTTGTTTTCTTGGTCAGTCTCCCGTCCCCAGCTTGCTCGTCTCTCTTGTCCGCATTTGTTAGGTAGTTAGTGTCTGTCTGTCTGTCGGTCTGCCGTACGTTAATAGCTGCCTCTGTCATGCTTGTCGGATTCGGTGTTACCGAATTTATTGCTTAAGGTGTAAAGGCCGAATTCCTGAAATATGTTTTTATCTTGCCTATCATCTTGAGAGGCGCTATATATGTAATGTAGAGCATGTCTGTACATTTTATGTAAGACTGCATTTCATGGGTTTTTATTTAAATGGTCATTTTAGTACATAAAGTTGCCACCCTGCCACCATAAGAGTTTTCTTTTAAAAACAAGTTGCACTTTCGGTGGCAAGTAATTTTTTATTTTTATTTTTTTAATGTGAGTGTTTTGTACCATTTCCATCCCTCCTACGGGGTGCATAGTTTGTGTTTGTGTGAGTTCTTAAAATTTTTAGTTTAAAGTGTGTTGTAGATTTCCACCAGTGTAGTCTTTCAGAAGTTGTTGTGAGCGGTCGTGACGACGGCCGTGTTAAAAGGGAGCGGCAAGTTTCTCAGCCCGAAAGCTCATACTGTCAAAAAACAAAAACAAAAAGTGTTTCTGTCTCTGAATGAATTAATATTTAGAGGGTGCTTTCTGATTATAATTTTTAAATCCTTTTTTTTTAAAAAAAAGAAAGGGTTTTTAGGAATAAAATTTCAATTTGTTGAAATTTAATTTGTTTTCATCAGTTACCTACTGGCAACTACATCCACGCTCACATAGTGTGTTTAAATGTATTAATGTTCTTGATGAATCGTTAGTAAATTCTTTAAGAAAGGATTTTGAAAGTAAATCCATGGTTTAACAGATTTGGCGAGAAACGCGGCCACGAAGAGGAACGAAGTCCATTATTGTTTTGTACTTACGAAGCTGCTTATATCTATTATTCGTCCCACCATTCCACTTGTTCTCAAATCCGATTCCTTAATAATTGAAAAAGTCCATTTGTATTTTTGTTTTAAATGTGGGACAGTAAAAAAAAACGTAAGGCGACCACTAGCGATAAGCAGGAAATCCGAATCCTAGGCCCGGTCCGGCACAAATTTTCCTTGTCATTCCATTATACAGCTGATGGTTGTCCACATTCACAATTGCGACTACATTTAATGTTAGCTGTGGCTCAATGAGGCCGTGCCGTGCAGTCCGAAAATACAGGCCTGTACACCAGGCAGTTTCAGGTGCGAAAATCGAGCGAAAGATGTATTTCATAATTCCAGTTGATGTCGGCAGCTGAAGTCTGCATACGGTATTTTCGTGAAGCAGACCTTAAGTCGAAAAAATCAATCATTTTTGTTGTTGTTGTTGTGGTCTTCAGTCCTGAGACTGGTTTGATGCAGCTCTCCATGCTACTCCATCCTGTGCAAGCTGCTTCATCTCCCAGTACGTACTGCAGCCTACATCCTTCTGAATCTGCTTAGTGTAATCATCTCTTGGTCTCCCTGTACGATTTTTACCCTCCACCTTGCCCTCCGATATTAAATTCGCAATCCCTTGATGCCTCAGAACATGTCCTACCAAACGATCCCTTCTAGTCAAGTTGTGCCACAAACTCCTCCCCAATTCTATTCAATACCTCCTCATTAGTTATGTGAACTACCCATCTAATCTTCAGCATTTTTTCTGTAGCACCACATTTCGAAAGCTTCTATTCTCTTCTTGTCCAAACTATTTATCGTCCATGTTTCACTTCCATACATGGCGACACTCCATACAAATACTTTCAGAAATGATTTCCTGACACATAAATCTATACTCGATGTTAACTAATTTCTCTTCTTCAGAAACGCTTTCCTTGCCATTGCCAGTCTACATTTTATATCCTCTCTACTTCGACAGTCATCAGTTATTTTGCTCCCCAAATAGCAAAACTCCATTACTACTTTAAGTGTCATTTCCTAATCTAATTCCATCGGCATCACCCGTCTTAATTCAACTACATTCCATTACCCTCGTTTTGCTTTTGTTGATGTTCATCTTATATCCTCCTTTCAAGACACTGTCCATTCCGTTCAACTGCTCTTCCAAGTCCTTTGCTGTCTCTGACAGAATTACAATGTCATCGGCGAACCTTAAAGTTTTAACTTCTTCTCCATGGATTTTTAGTACCTACTCCGAATTTTTCTTTTGTTTCCTTTACTGCTTGCTCAATATTCAGATTGAATAATATCGGGGATAAGCTACAATCTTGTCTCACTCCCTTCCCAACCACTGCTTCCC
Organism: Schistocerca nitens; assembly: GCF_023898315.1. Classification (NCBI taxonomy): domain Eukaryota; kingdom Metazoa; phylum Arthropoda; class Insecta; order Orthoptera; family Acrididae; genus Schistocerca; species Schistocerca nitens. Next base: position 343,497,705 of record NC_064622.1, read on the forward strand.
TTTCATGCCCCTCGATTCTTACAACTGCCATCTGGTTTCTGCACAAATTGTAAATAGCCTTTCGCTCCCTGTATTTTACCCCTGCCACCTTCGGAAATTGAAAGAGGGTATTCCAGTCAACATTGTCAAAAGCTTTCTCTGTCTACAAATGCTAGAAACGTTGGTTTGCCTTTTCTTGATCTAAGATAAGCCGTAAGGTCAGTATTGCCTCACGTGTTCCAACATTTCTACGGAACCCGAACTGATCTTCCCCGAGGTTGGCTTCTACCAGTTGTTCCATTCGCCTGTAAAGAATTAGCATTAGTATTTTGCAGCTGTGACTTATTAAACTGATAGTTTGGTAATTTTCACATCTGTCAACACCTGCTCTCTTTGGGATTGGAATTATTATATTCTTCTTGAAGTCTGAGGGTATTTCGCCTGTCTCATACATCTTGCTCACCAGATGGTAGTTTCGTCAGGGCTGGCTCTGCCAAGCTTGTCAGTAGTTCTAATGGAATGTTGTCTACTCCCGGGGCCTTTTTTCGACTCAGGTCTTTCAGTGCTCTGTCAAACTCTTCACGCAGTATCCTATCTCCCATTTCATCTTCATGTACATCCTCTTCCATTTCCATAATACTGCCATCAAGTACGTCGCTCTTGTATATACTCTCTATATAGTCCTTCCATCTTTCTGCTTTCCCTTCTTTGCTTGGAACTGGGTTTCCAACTGAGCTCTTGATATTTATACAAGTGTGTCTCTCTCCTCCAAAGGTCTCTTTAATTTTCCTGTAGGCAGTATCTATATCTGATCATTCCCATTGGCGCCACAGTAGAAGGTCATTAAAGCCTGTTTTACGCTAGAGAGGTAAAAATTGACTGCGCACTGGGGTGCACGTCACGTGCCTGTGTGTAAATCAGCTACCAACCACATTGTGAGTATGTCAGTTACGTCAGTGATCGATTGACTGTGCCATCTGTGGAGTCTACTTGTATTTGACAAAGTTCTCGAGTGCATTACGTGTTCCCACCTCGCTCCGCGTGAGGTTACGTCCAGAACTGTCGAACATGACTGTTATGGTGCTCGAGGCATGATGTTACATGGGCACGGACATGAGACACTCACCGGTCAGTGTTATGTGACGCTCTACTTCTTCCCTATGCGCGTCTTTTGAAGGGTGTATTCGGCCCTGATTTCGTTTTTACGGATGACAGTGCGCGACAGCATCGAATGGCGCAGGTGGGGGAGCTCTTGAAACGAGACGATATTCGGTGAATCGACTGGCCTGTCAGATCCCCCGAGTTGAATCCCACCGTGCACGCGCTGCATGCGTGCGGAGACGTAATGACCACATACATCACATGCACCAACAACAAGCCACCAGCTGTGAACCGCATTAGTGAAGGATTAGAAAGCCCTACCAAAGGAAATGGTCACCATCCTTGTGACCAGCATGGCAGCACGTTGCAGAGCATGCACTACAGTCCGTGGCGATCGCACAACCTATTGAAAACTACGTCTCGTCTTTTGTAATGTCCGGAGGGCCATCATGAATCGCGGCGAGCTCAGTGTAATTATTTTCTTACTCAGTGTCACTTCTGTTCATCTTATTGCGTATTTCTTTCAATTATCTTGTCTACTGTATTGTACTGTACTATACAGTAGCAGTTCTTTCTATATATGGTCCAAGTTTCGTAGAGCTATATCACTTCGCAGTGATGTTACTTTCATCCCTAACCCTTTGGCGTAATTGTCCACTGCAATCGACAGCTCTTAATCTCGCTTCTTAGACGTTTTCAATCAATCCTGAGGCTACAGGACTGTGTGTCAGTCCTACATGAAAGTACATTGTGTTTTGAGATTCTTTTTTCGCAGCATGCTAAAATTATGTGCTGCGTTCCATATGGAAGCTTGCTATGCTTGATACACTTACGAACTGTGAATTTATGTCAGCCATACGATCGTTGTGCCACAGCAGGCCACATTACAAGCATTCTTCGCAAATTTCATCACGGTGTAGTTATTATGTATTCTACATTAGGACATGGAATGGCTGTTTGGGCAAGCATGGGGATAACATGTAGTGACTTCGTTGTGCCACCATTGCCGCAGTTGCCTGGTCTCATTATTTCTCGTAATTTTTGTCAGTTTTATGGTCATAATCCCCATTATATATTCTCCAACTGATGTTTTACATTTGAAAATCACGACGTTCGTTGGAACCTTTCTTTTTAAAGGAAATATTTTATATCTGTGACTATGGCTTCAATATTGTAGTGTCAAATAAATATTTAAGTAATATTTTAGTCACACTGCTTATGACAATCGTGTCAGAATATAGAAATATAAAGAAATGTCACGAGAGAAACACACAAAATGGGGTTGTGATAGACCAAAAGATTCGTTTTGATACTAATGAGTGGAATTAGAGTTGTCATCCGACGAACCTGAGTTATGGTTTCATAAATCTTCACTGCCGCATATCACGATGGTTCCTCAAATTCAACATGGCCGTATTATTGCCTCATCCTTATCCAAGTGAGCTAACGCCCCATCTCTAAAGGTGACACGTCACTCGACACGAAAATTGCGTATTGTCGACTATGTAATCCAACAGTGGTGTCAGGGACACATTCGCAACAAAAAATGGTTCAAATGGCTCTGAGCACTATGGGACTTAACATCTATGGTCATCAGTCCCCTAGAACTTAGAACTACTAACTAACCTAAGGACAGCACACAACACCCAGCCATCACGAGGCAGAGAAAATCCCTGACCCCGCCGGGAATCGAACCCGGGAACCCGGGCGTGGGAAGCGAGAACGCTACCGCACGATCACGAGATGCGGGCCATTCGCAACACTGCTGGTCTCTGTTGCGCAGTAATGTTTGTTGCTGCGAGTGTTTACACGGGGCGAGCTAGTGCACTTGACGGTGGCTCCTCTGCATTTACACTGTATAAACATAAAAATGAGCAGGGAAAAGAGAAATCGGGCTTTATGGATACGTTCTTCTTTAAGTTAACGAACTGCTGCCGCATCTTTAACGCCGTGAACTAATGTTGGTTACATACCTTTTCGAGAATGACGAAACACAATACTGAATATGTCCTTTAAAAACTTTTGTCGAAGAGTTGGTAAGCTTAATAGCATATTAAAGACTATATGCCAGTTACAATCAGATTGGCGACCGCCCTTCAGTTTTCCCCTACAGGTGATTCCTGCAGAAGTTTGATATATTAGGAAATTATGTTATTTGTTTCAAATAAAATTAATTAGTTACGTTAACACTTTTTCGTGCTCCACCATTACAACGATGGAACTACAAATTTCTTAAATGCGGTACACCTACGACTAAGGTTATGGAACGTGGAAAGTAATGTACGCAAATAGCGTAATTTAAAAAAAAAAAAACAGATAATTGGTAAGCTTCTCCTCAGTGAACACGGAAACATACATGATAATGAGTCTTTAAAAAGCTTTGAAGTCTTATGTACCTAAGCAGGGCCGGCCGGGGTGGCCGAGCGGTTCTAGGCGCTACAGTCTGGAACCACGCGACCGCTACGGTCGCAGGTTCGAAACCTGCCTCGGGCATGGGTGTGTGTGATGTCCTTAGGTTAGTTAGCTTTAAGTAGTTCTAAGTTCTAGGGGACTGATGACCTCAGAAGTTAAGTCCCATAGTGCTCAGAGCCATTTGAACCTAAGCAGGATAAAATTATGGCTCACTACTGCGTATCTTCTACTACGACGGTAGTGCCGATAACTACTTTTTCGGATTTCGATCTTTGTGTGTGTTACGAGGGCGTACTGAAAAGTAATGCCTCCGAATTATTCATTCTATTTTCTGTAGATTGTGATAGATTACATGTCACGTATATCACTTCGTCACTTTTAGCTTCGCTGACGCATGTTGCAAACCCTCTTTCAATACAGGGCTACGAATTATTCCTCGTAATGTGGAGTTGTTCAATGTAACTACGTCGGTGTGTGAGAGACCCTCACAAAACTGAAAGCTCTAATTCGAAGGGTTCATCCACTCACGGAGCACGCCCTTCTTCAGCATGACAATGCCAGACCACACGCGAGCACTGCGATATCTGCAACAATCGGACGCCTTGGGTTCCTTGTAATGATCATCCCCACACCGTTCTGATTTGGTCCCATCCCATTTTCATCTGTTTCCAAAACCTAAAGAACACCTTCAAGGACTTCACTTCACAGCGATGAAGCGGTGCAAACAGAGGTGAAGCTGTGGCTCCGTCAACAAAGTCAGACACTCTATACAGAGACGGTATCAACAACTGGTCTCTCGCTGGGAGAAATGCGTTTGTGGTAGCGCGACTATGTCGAGAAATAAATTTGTAGGTGAAAGGATAAAGCTGCAGAATAATATGAGGTCGGTGCATAACTTCTTAGCGTTTTTCTTTTGCATGTTGGTATTCCGGTATTGGTTTATTTATAGATTGCCATTTTTTAACTTGTAGTTCATTGTTACTATTTGAGTTTACACATTGTCATTTGGTCATTTACAGATAGTGAGTAGAGCTGCGGACGCTTGAAAGTTGAGTGCCAAGTGGAGAAATCGGAACATTTCCGATATATTCTTGTTTGAATTCAGTACAAGGGTGACAGCAGCAGAAGCAGGCAGAAACATTTGCGCCGTGTATGGGATAACGCCATTGGACAGAGCACGGGAAGAAATTGGTTTTCTCTGTGTAAGGTGGATTGTTGCGATATTAGTGACTCTTTTCGTTCAGGGAGACTTTCGGGGTTCGATGAAGCGCGTTGGGGAAGGTTCAAAAATCGGGTGTATGGATAGTGCATGCTCCAAGCCAAAATCACAAAAATCAAAGCGTCGCCGAATGTGGATTCCTGCTTGCTCGTCATTAGTTGTCTCGTGAACAACACCGACCATTCCTAGCCAATATCGTCACTGGTGACGAGGAAAAGAAAGGAATAGTCGAACACAAACAAAGCAGCAACCCCCCTCCCCCCTCTCCTATAAAGACCTGCTCGCATCCATAAAAGGTAATGTTATGCATCTGGTACAACGAATTGCTTCCTCGAGGTGTAACCATCATTACTGACATTTGTTGTCAACAACTGAGACGTCTTGCAGATGCAATCCACGAAGAACGACCAGGAAGACTGCGTGAAGTGATGCTACTCCACGATAACGCCCGCCCGCATTCTGCTAGACTGACAAAGGACACTGTACAGGAGTTGGGTTGGACAGCCATTCGCACCCACCTTATTCACCTGATCTGGAACCCTCCGAATGTCACCTTTTCCGCTCTCAATCGAAGCAAACTTACGGAAATTCCTTTGCGGATGAAACTACGCTCCGAACATGACTCGACGAATCCTTCGCCTCAATACCACTTGATTTCTACAATCTTGGAATGGAAAAGTTACCTCAGCTTTGGCAGACTATGAAACGTCCCCTTTGGAAAATCATAAATTACTGTGCTGATAAACCTCTTACGTTATTTGATTTTCAAACAGCTGAGCAAAACTGAACTACTGACATTTCTCTCTTTACTTATTCTGATCAACAATAAACTGACACACAATAGCGCAACGCAATCTGACTTTCAATAATCCCTACAAAAGAATCATCCTGACTAACAATAACCTATACCTTTCATGAATCACTTACAAAAATCTTCGTTACTCAAACTACTGCAAGCGAGCGCCAATACTGCCAGCTAAATAAGATTCTAATGACTGAAGGCACTAACTACTGATAGGCATAGTTAGCAAAGGAAAGATTTTGATAGAGAACAAACAATGTATTTACCTTAATAGTGTTCAAAAGTCATATCAGTTCATGACATCCAGTCTTACAAATTTCCTTTTTCTGATGGACACACGTCCAGATCGTCCGTTCTAAAAACTCTGCCATCTCTCTCCCCACATGTACCACTGCTGGCGGCTCACCTCCAACTGCGCAACGCTACGCGCTGTTCACATCCAACTGCCCAACACTATAATAGTGAAAATTCCAACAATGCAAACCAGCCACAGACTGCACACAGCACAATCAGTGTTTCATGCAGAGCGCTACGTGGCGTTACCAACATAAAAACCTAAACAGCCTCTTACAACTGTTGTAAATAGCGAAGGAGAATATATTAGTTAGGACTAAAGGCTCTGCTATGTGTATCTGTCGTGCGTATTAAATTGATGGAAAAACACTGCGAACTTATGCACCAACCCAATAATAAAGTTTGTTTCATTTAAAAAGCTTTAATAGTTCTCACATTATAAAAATTGTGAGGCATTACTTTTCAGCACCTCCTCGTAATTGCTGTTCCATAGCTCGGTTGAAGATGTGTCACATTTAAGGAATTCACCGTTGTCTCTTTTGCCCACTTCTACTCTTCCGTAGGCAACAAGCAAATAGAATGCCGTCCATACGCGCGTCATCTTTCGAACTGAGGCGAAATAATATTGTTTTGGTTCTCAGATAAAGTGACTCGGCACTGCAGCGCTGACGGCGTGAGGGAAAGAAGGGAAGGCCGCGAGTGAGAGGAAAGTAACGACGGAAAAGGTCAGTGGTAAGTATGGCCCGGCCATGCGAAATATTCCCCATCCTTGGTGGAGAACAGTGGCAACATCACGAAAATATGTCGACAGCTACGTGCATAAGCGTGCTCCATCGTTGGTACTGCCCGGGTATAGCACAATATCGCTGGCAATGGGGAGTTAAACGCCAGGCTGTCTCCGAGGCGTACGCTGCTAGAGCGTCGCATTTAATATGCATCTCGTCGGCGGCAGGGGACTTCCCGCGGCACTCCGCATATTTCTTTGTTTTGGCTGCGACACGAGATCTACATGCCTCGACCGCCTCTGGCGTGCGTATAGTTCACTGTGCGTTGGTTCCGCGAAAAGCCACACGCTTGCCGATGTTGAAATTCTACAGGAGAAAGAAGAAGGCAGGGCACTTGTCTTTTGTAACCACTCCCTCACTGATATGTTAGCGCAGAGACGAGGTCACATTTCCTTCAGGCCTGAAGGAGAATGTTAGCAACATTTCCTTCAGGCCTGAAGGAGAATGTCAGCACGTTCTGGAAAATTCTCATACTTGAAATGCCAGTATCATGAAATTGACTACCTGCAATCAATCGCGGACATCGGAAACGGGTAAAACTATTGGGGAGCGTTCGCTATCTTTGCATATAAGTCCTTACGTTACTTCCATTGACTACTATAATCAGTAAGCCACCTTAAGTCGTCCTAACAGGGAGCGTGTTTCTGAAGCACTGGCCTATTTGCATTCTTCCTGCACTGCCCAAGGCCTCAGAATATTTAGTCCACGACCAGCCAACAAACTACTAGGCTACAAACAACCTACTAGACGAATATCAATCAGATTTCCGTAAACATCGCAACATACCATCTGCCTTAATAAAGGTAACATGTGGCCTGTAGCTCTCCGTGGGTGCAAAAATGGTTCAAATGGCTCTGATCACTATGGGACTTAACATCTGTGGTCATCAGTCCCCTAGAACTTAGAACTACCTAAACCTAACTAATCTAAGGACATCACACACATCCATGCCCGAGGCAGAATTCGAACCTGCGACCGTAGCGGTCACGCGGTTCCAGACTGAAGCGCCTAGAACCGCACTGCCACACCGGCCGGCTCCGTGGGTGCACAAGAGGCGACTATTATGTTCTACTTGGACTTCAGCAAAGCCTTTCACACTTCAGTTGAGACATTTTGCTTGTCAAATTAGCAGTCTAAATTTCTAGCAAAGTGCAGTGCAATGGTTTTGCTTACGCGTGACGCCTCGCCAGCAGTGCGTCATGTCCGGCACTGTAAAGTCATCTGGAGATAGGTAGTATATGGCGCCCCCAGTGTTCCGTATACTCTTTTCATTGTATGTCAATGATATGTCATCAGTTTCGTCCTACTGCAGATGCTACATGAACGCCGATGACCGCCAATTGTATCGAAGCACAAAGCTAATAAACCTGAAGCCAGCTACAGAGTATCTCAATACCGACCTTCGTGCACTATCATAATGGATGCAGGATATGGGGTTAAAGCTCAACCCATCCAAAACCCAAGCGGTATTAGTTGGTCATTCTAGCTTTTTTTTTTTCTCCATCAGTCTACTGACTTGTTTGATGCGGCCCGCCACGAATTCCTTTCCTGTGCTAATGTGCTAACCTCTTCATCTCAGAGTAGCACTTGCAACCTACGTCCTCAATTATTTGCTTGACGTATTCCAATCTTTGTCTTCCTCTACAGTTTTTGCCCTCTACAGCTCCCTCTAGTACCATGGAAGACATTCCCTCATGTCTTAGCAGATGTCCTATCATCCTGTCCCTTCTCCTTATCAGTCTTTTCCACATATTCCTTTCCTCTCCGATTCTGCGTAGAACCTCCTCATTCCTTACTTTATCAGTCCACCTAATTTTCAACATTCGTCTATAGCACCACATCTGAAATGCTTCGATTCTCTTCTGTTCCGGTTTTCCCACAGTCCATGTTTCACTACCATACAATGCTGTACTCCAGACGTACATCCTCAGAAATTTCTTCCTCAAATTAAGGCCGGTATTTGATATTAGTAGACTTCTCTTGGCCAGAAATGCCTTTTTTGCCATAGCGAGTCTGCTTTTGATGTCCCCCTTGCTCCGTCCGTCATTGGTTATTTTACTGCCTAGGTAGCAGAATTCCTTAACTTCATTGACTTCGTGACCATCAATCCTGATGTTAAGTTTCTCGCTGTTCTCATTTCTACTACTTCTCATTACCTTCGTCTTTCTCCGATTTACTCTCAAACCATACTGTGTACTCATTAGACTGTTCATTCCGTTCAGCAGATCATGTAATTCTTCTTCACTTTCACTCAGGATAGCAATGTCATCAGCGAATCGTATCATTGATATCCTTTCACCTTGTATTTTAATTCCACTCGTGAACCTTTCTTTTATTTCCATCATTGCTTCCTCGATGTACAGATTGAAGAGTAGGGGCGAAAGGCTACAGCCTTGTCTTACACCCTTCTTAATACGAGCACTTCGTTCTTGATCGTCCACTCTTATTATTCCCTCTTTGTTGTTGTACATATTGTATATGACCCGTCTCTCCCTATAGCTTACCCCTACTTTTTTCACAATCTCGAACAGCTTGCACCATTTTATATTGTCGAACGCTTTTTCCAGGTCGACAAATCCTATGAAAGTGTCTTGATTTTTCTTTAGCCTTGCTTCCACTATTAGCCGTAACGTCAGAATTGCCTCTCTCGTTCCTTTACTTTTCCTAAAGCCAAACTGATCGTCACGTAGCGCATTCTCAATTTTCTTTTCCATTCTTCTGTATATTATTCTTGTAAGCAGCTTCGATGCATGAGCTGTTAAGCTGATTGTGCGATAATTCTCGTACTTGTCAGCTCTTGCCGTCTTCGGAATTGTGTGGATGATGCTTTTCCGAAAGTCAGATGGTATATCGCCAGACTCATATATTCTACACACCAACGTGAATAGTCGTTTTGTTGCCACTTCCCCCAATGATTTTAGAAATTCTGATGGAATGTTATCTATCCCTTCTGCCTTATTTGACCGTAAGTCCTCCAAAGCTCTTTTAAATTCCGATTCTAATACTGGATCCCCTATCTCTTCTAAATCGACTCCTGTTTCTTCTTCTATCACATCAGACAAATCTTCACCCTCATAGAGGCTTTCAATGTATTCTTTCATCCTATCTGCTCTCTCCTCTGCACTTAACAGTGGAATTCCCGTTGCACTCTTAATGTTACCACCGTTGCTTTTAATGTCACCAAAGGTTGTTTTGACTTTCCTGTATTCTGAATCTGTCCTTCCGACAATCATATCTTTTTCGATGTCTTCACATTTTTCCTGCAGCCATTTCGTCTTAGCTTCCCTGCAATTCCTATTTATTTCATTCCTCAGTGACTTGTATTTTTGTATTCCTGATTTTCCCGGAACATGTTTGTACTTCCTCCTTTCATCAATGAACTGAAGTATTTCTTCTGTTACTCATGGTTTCTTCGCAGCTACCTTCTTTGTACCTATGTTTTCCTTCCCAACACTGTGATGGCCCTTTTTAGAGATGTCCATTCCTCTTCAACTGTACTGCCTACTGCGCTATTCCTTATTGCTGTATCTATAGCGTTAGAGAGAATCTCTGTCTGACCATGATGTAATCTAATTGAAATCTTCCCGTATCTCCCGGCCTTTTCCAAGTATACCTCCTCCTCTTGTGATTCTTGGACAGAGTATTCGCTATTACTAGCTGAAACTTGTTACAGAACTCAATTAGTCTTTCTCCTCTTTCATTCCTTGCCCGCATCTCGTGGTCGTGCGGTAGCATTCTCGCTTCCCACGCCCGGGTTCCCGGGTTCGATTCCCGGCGGGGTCAGGGATTTTCTCTGCCTCGTGATGGCTGGGTGTTGTGTGATGTCCTTAGGTTAGTTAGGTTTAAGTAGTTCTAAGGTCTAGGGGACTGATGACCATAGCTGTTAAGTCCCATAGTGCTCAGAGCCATTTCTTTCATTCCTTGTCCCAAGCCCATATTCTCCTGTAACCTTTTCTTCTACTCCTTCCCCTACAACTGCATTCCAGTCGCCCATGACTATTAGATTTTCGTCCCCCTTTACATACTGCATTACCCTTTCAATATCCTCATACACTTTCTCTATCTGTTCATCTTCAGCTTGCGACGTCGGCATGTATACCTGAACTATCGTTGTCGGTGTTGGTCTGCTGTCGATTCTGATTAGAACAACCCGGTCACTGAACTGTTCACAGTAACACACCCTCTGCCCTACCTTCCTATTCATAACGAATCCTACACCTGTTATACCATTTTCTGCTGCTGTTGATATTACCCGATACTCATCTGACCAGAAATCCTTGTCTTCCTTCCACTTCACTTCACTGACCCCTACTATATCTAGATTGAGCCTTTGCATTTCCCTTTTCAGATTTTCTAGTTTCCCTACCACGTTCAAGCTTCTGACATTCCACGCCCCGACTCGTAGAACGTTATCCTTTCGTTGATTATTCAGTCTTTTTCTCATGGTAACCTCACCCTTGGCAGCCCCCTCCCGGAGATCCGAATGGGGGACTATTCCGGAATCTTTTGCCAATGGAGAGATCATCATGACACTTCTTCAATTACAGGCCACATGTCCTGTGGATACACGTTACGTGTCTTTAATGCAGTGGTTTCCATTGCCTTCTGCATCCTCATGTCGTTGATCATTGCTGATTCTTCCGCCTTTAGGGGCAATTTCCCACCCCTAGGCAAGAGAGTGCCCTGAACCTCTATCCGCTCCTCTTTGACAAGGCCGTTGGCAGAATGAGGCTGACTTCTTATGCCGGAAGTCTTCGGCCGCCAATGCTGATTATTTATCAAAATTTAGGCAGTGGCGGGGATCGAACCTGGGACCGAAGACGTTTTGATTATGAATCAAAGACGCTACCCCCTTTTTTCCCTCTCATTTTGTCCGCGTTTGTTCGTTGTATCTGCTCGGGGCGGACGTCGTAAGACATCCGATTAAGTTCGTTGATGATCGATTAACTCAGTTTTTTTTATTACAGAGGGTACGTAAGCCTCTGTCCGAACACGCTGAGCTACCGTGCCGGCTCCCTAGACCACGGGTACACACTAGCTCATTAGCTCGAAACATCGGGAATCTCTGGGACAAATATCAATTTCTTTTCCTCTGCAAAGAGCCTACGAGCTATAACAAATGAAAATCTAAACTGGACTTAGCATGTAAGTACAATGTGCGAGAAAGTATCAGTATCTCTCCGTGCTCTACAAAAGTATAAAAGGCTCTTCCACCATGATCTGAGAAAGAAACTTGTACATACACTTATGCGTCCAATTTTTGATTACACCAATGTTATCCTACAACATCTTTCTCAGGAAAGATCACGGCGTTGGAACTGATTAAGAATGTCTGTGTTTGTTATATCTATGACGTTCGACTCTTTGTTCTTAATTCACCATCATATGCACAGCTGTCCTGGCTGTGTGCAGAGATGTCCATACTCTGTCTTCTCTATTGGCTTATCAACGTACAATGTCTCTCATATCTATCCTCGATCTTAACACTCTTGCCTCAATAGAGTGGCAACAACACCCGTTCCCATCGGAACAAGTCCTTTCTATCCCATTACACCGTTTAGCCACTTTATCGAAGTCCTCTGTAGCAGGAACCCGACTCTGGAATAACCTCCCACATTATATTAGAGAACTAAATAACTTCTACAGCACCATAAGACAGTTAATGACATATCTACTAAAGCAGCAATACTGATTACCATTGCCTCTGTACGTTCTTGTTACTCCTGTACATTCTTCTTTCCAACCAGATCTCCCTCATTTTCCAGTGTGCTTAGCTGGTGCAGTCTCCTTAAATTCCCTTTCCTCAGCACTCGCTGTAACAGAGAACATCTATTTTATTTCGTGAATACAAACCACCTTTTCTTTCTGCAATGCCTATTATTACTGCCAGACACGTTTCGCCTTTTACTTTAAGGCATCTTCAGTGAGATCTAGAATGATACAGTATTGTTTTCATATGTGATATTGCCCAACGACAAGACTCGCTGGAAACACGCCACCAACGCCCTCTCAGCCGCCAGTATTTAGGATCGCCACCGTGGACCGGAGGGCCAGATAGTTAAGCCAGTTAGCCAGTGAAACCACAGAAATGTTGACCAGTGATGCTAGCAAAACTGTTTCACACACAATGCGGAGAACTACTTGACAATAAACAAGCCTGCCACAAACTCATATTTAAACAAACGACTTAGTGTCTGAAGTTTTCAGTCCATTACTTTATAAAATGCTACAAATGCCTGACAACATGAAAATAAATTCCAGCTACTAATCAGTCTGATTTTTTTATGAAATGCTATAAATGCCTGACAACAAGAAAATAAATTCCACCAACTAATCAATCTGATGCTATTCAGTGTTTTTTTTTTTTTTTTTCATTTCAAGTTGCAGCCATATTGCAATCCATTTCCTTGTAAAACTTCAAATACGGTACTGGTACGAATAAAAATCCATTTTATAAATGTAGTAGAGGACAAGCAATTTAGGACGCTCATGTCGTAAAATTCAGACTGGTACCTCACTGCTGCAATTAATCTTTTGTAATTTATTATAAATTTTAACAAAAGAAATAATGAAATGGAACAGTTTATAACTAATAGTGAACAACAAACAGCTGATATCAACCACGACGAAATGAAATATGGAGATCTGTGCATGGCCATCTATTGGAGGAAATGAGCTTGGAGATAATTTGAACAAAAATGGATGGATTACGCCAACTGTCAAAACTTTATTCCCGAGAAACCTAGATAGTGCCATGACGGGACCGGACGGTCAGTGTGGATGCCGCAATTTTTAAATGCATTGCAGAATTTTTTGACGGGATGGGACGTGACGGCCAGTGTGAATTGGCCTTTAGAACATTGACTTTGCTCCAGGCCGCAGCGTTCAACATGTATACCTTCTCTGGTTTCGACTTTGAGAAAGAATGGGCTGCCATTCCTCCACAGACATTCAGGCACCTCATTGAAAGTGTCCCTGGCAGAGTTTTACCCACCATAAAGGTGAATTGTGAACACATTTCATATTAGCGTCCACCAATAGGTGTCTGGATACGGAGGTTGAACTTTAATAGCAGAAACTACACTCCTGGAAATGGAAAAAAGAACACATTGACACCGGTGTGCCAGACCCACCATACTTGCTCCGGACACTGCGAGAGGGCTGTACAAGCAATGATCACACGCACGGCACAGCGGACACACCAGGAACCGCGGTGTTGGCCGTCGAATGGCGCTAGCTGCGCAGCATTTGTGCACCGCCGCCGTCAGTGTCAGCCAGTTTGCCGTGGCATACGGAGCTCCATCGCAGTCTTTAACACTGGTAGCATGCCGCGACAGCGTGGACGTGAACCGTATGTGCAGTTGACGGACTTTGAGCGAGGGCGTATAGTGGGCATGCGGGAGGCCGGGTGGACGTACCGCCGAATTGCTCAACACGTGGGGCGTGAGGTCTCCACAGTACATCGATGTTGTCGCCAGTGGTCGGCGGAAGGTGCACGTGCCCGTCGACCTGGGACCGGACCGCAGCGACGCACGGATGCACGCCAAGACCGTAGGATCCTACGCAGTGCCGTAGGGGACCGCACCGCCACTTCCCAGCAAATTAGGGACACTGTTGCTCCTGGGGTATCGGCGAGGACCATTCGCAATCGTCTCCATGAAGCTGGGCTACGGTCCCGCACACCGTTAGGCCGTCTTCCGCTCACGCCCCAACATCGGGCAGCCCGCCTCCAGTGGTGTCGCGACAGGCGTGAATGGAGGGACGAATGGAGACGTGTCGTCTTCAGCGATGAGAGTCGCTTCTGCCTTGGTGCCAATGATGGTCGTATGCGTGTTTGGCGGTGAGCGCCACAATCAGGAGTGCATACGACCGAGGCACACAGGGCCAACACCCGGCATCATGGTGTGGGGAGCGATCTCCTACACTGGCCGTACACCACTGGTGATCGTCGAGGGGACACTGAATAGTGCACGGTACATCCAAACCGTCATCGAACCCATCGTTCTACCATTCCTAGACCGGCAAGGGAACTTGCTGTTCCAACAGGACAATGCACGTCCGCATGTATCCCGTGCCACCCAACGTGCTCTAGAAGGTGTAAGTCAACTACCCTGGCCAGCAAGATCTCCGGATCTGTCCCCCATTGAGCATGTTTGGGACTGGATGAAGCGTCGTCTCACGCGGTCTGCACGTCCAGCACGAACGCTGGTCCAACTGAGGCGCCAGGTGGAAATGGCATGGCAAGCCGTTCCACAGGACTACATCCAGCATCTCTACGATCGTCTCCATGGGAAAATAGCAGCCTGCATTGCTGCGAAAGGTGGATATACACTGTACTAGTGCCGACATTGTGCATGCTCTGTTGCCTGTGTCTATGTGCCTGTGGTTCTGTCAGTGTGATCATGTGATGTATCTGACCCCAGGAATGTGTCAATAAAGTTTCCCCTTCCTGGGACAATGAATTCACGGTGTTCTTATTTCAATTTCCAGGAGTGTATTTATCTAAAACTTCCGTAAAGTAGATGCACGTTTCAAAGTTTTACTGTCCTTCAGAGTAGTCACCAGCGTTGTGTAGAACCCATCGACAGCGAAGTGGAAGTTATAGGATACCCTTAGCAGCATCAGTTGTGTTGGTAGCTAGTGGAGCTGTCTCTTCGTTGACGAATCTCTGCAACATTTCTGAAACGAGTGCCATGAAGTGCTTCCTTCATCTCGGGAACTCGCCAGAGAGTAAGCCCGGGGAATGTGGTGCGTGGTACTGCACTATCGAACAAATTAGTCACAACTCGCGCCACATGAGCCAGAGCATTGTCCTGCGAGATGGCGGGCGAGTCCCACAGTAAGTGTCGCTGCTCTTTTCTCTAAGCTGGTTGCTGCCTGTGTACCAACAATGAACAGCTTAAGGCCTGGCCACATAGAACACGATCTGCCCGGGCGGTCTGTGACCTTGAGCAGCGGCGGGCTGGCCGCGTCGTTGAAATACGTGTTGTTGCATCGTGTCGGTCACACAGACTGAGGTCTTGCCGCCGCGGCGACCGATCAGACGCCGCGGTTAGCGCCAGTCTGTCTCAAAGTACAGATTCGCCGCCGCGGTCAGCGTCTGTGAGCGCCAGCTGCCGCAACTTTTTGCCGTGTTCTCACACCGACGTCTGAAACAGCAGCGGCGGGGGGCAGATCTGTCGTATCGGTGGGCGTGCAGTGTACTCAGTGGAAATGATGCAAACAGAAAAACTTATCGAACAAGTGCAGAAGTACAACTTCTTGTACGATGCAGAATGTGAGAAAATTTGGAAGAGCACCGAAGCATGGAGGGATATAGCTGTCAAACTGGTTCAAAATGGTAAATATTTTTGCAAAAATTTTAATTTTCACAAGAGCAATAAGTTACATAAGATGAAGTACAGTACAGTGTTAAGTACTGGAAATCAGTTAGTGTATATTACATCTTGAAGCAACTGAAAGATGCTACAGCAATTATGTAACCAACCATGAGATCAAAAGAAAAAGCGACACGCAGAAAATCTAACTTCATATAAGCAATTACGTCTCGCATCCGAACGAAAATATGCTAGTCTCATAGTATCTCTAATGTCACGACGAATTTTTTCCATTCTTGTTTCTAACACCAGCAACTGTAAAGGTTATTCCATACAGGTGTTTTATAATAAAATTTAAAGCAATACCTCCTATCTTATGAGAAATTGTGTGCTTAAAATTTGCAATCAGTAAAGAGTTTATGTACTTGTTAAAACTGAACAAAGCCACAGGGCCTCATGGAATCCCTATCAAATTTTACATTGCGGCGGAAGTAGCCTCCCCGTTAACTACAATCTGTCGCAGAGCCCTCTAACAAAAAACCGTGCCCAGTAGTTGGAAGGAAGCATAGGCCACATCAGACTACAAGAACGGTAGCAGAAGTAATCGACAAAACTACCGTCCAGTTTCCTTCACGTAAATTTGTTGTATATTGGAACACATTCTGAGCTCAGACATAAGGAGGTATCATCCATGCCAACCAGCACAGATTTCGGAAACATAAGTCATGTGGAATCCAGCTCGTACTTTTCTCACATGACATACAGAAAGCCATAAATGAAGACAATCAGGCGGGTGTAGTAGTTCTCTAGTTCCTAAAAGCATTTGACTCAGTATCACACATATGCTTATTATCAAACGTTCGATCATTAGGGGTATCAAGTGAAATTTGTGACTGGAGTGAGGAGGTTTTGATAGCGAATATGCAGCAAGCTGTCTTGGATAGAGAGTCATCCAGAGATGTTGACGTAAATTCGGGTGTACCCTTGCTTTCCACGTTCTGTATTTATGATCTTATGAAAGATATTAATAGTAGCCTCAGGTTCTAGCAGGTCATGTAATTATCTGTTCTGAAGTACTGTCCGGAAGTAGCTGTGTAAATAAATATTCATTGATGTGTTGCTGTTGTGTACGAGCACAAGAGCACATGAACCACCAAACTTTTGACCTCTTGCGGATTGATCAGTCATTTTTCTTTGAACGTTGTTAAACGAGATGTAGGCGCGGTAATCTGAAATACGCGGTACTAAATCTACCCCGATGTGCTACATTGCTACTTTAGACTTCTTGAAACTTGGCATCACGGCCGTGAGCACACCTTCACTTTTACACATTTTAAGGAGCTTCTGCACATGCGCAACTAGCGTGACATGATTGCCTTAGCCGCGCGGGATTAGCCGAGCGGTCTCAGGCGCTGCAGTCGTGGACTGTTCGGCTGGTCCCGGCGGAGGCCAGACTCCTCCCTCGGGCATGGATGTGTGTGTTTGGTTAAGTAGTGTGTAAGCTTAGGGACTGATGACCTTAGCAGTTAAGTCCCATAAGATTTCACACACATTTGAACATTTTTGATTGCCTTATGGGCCAAATACATACGGAATTGAGTCAGCCGCGGTGGCCGAGCGGTTCTAGGCGCTTCAGTCCGGAACCGCGCGACTGCTACGGTCGCAGGTTCGAATCCTACCTCGGGCATGGATGTGTGTGATGTCCTTAGGTTAGTTAGGTTTAAGTAGTTCTAAGTTCTAGGCCGGCCGCGGTGGTCTAGCGGTTCTACGCGCGCAGTCCGGAACCGCGCGACTGCTACGGTCGCAGGTTCGAATCCTGCCTCGGGCATGGATGTGTGTGACGTCCTTAGGTTAGTTAGGTTTAAGTAGTTCTAAGTTCTAGGGGACTCATGACCACAGATGTTAAGTCCCATAGTGCTCAGAACAATTTGAACATACGGAATTGATAAATAATGTGCACAGTTCATGGCGCACACTTCACAGATATGCCAACTCACTCACTATATAATAAAATTAGATCGATCATCAGTGTATGTTATAGTTATACTGATAGAAAAACCTATTTATGGGATTGTGAATGAGATATAGTACATTAAGTTTTGGATTTTATCATACAATAATATATTTGGCGCGCTGAGAACCATAAGGCACATCAGCGTCGATTGTGAGACTGTAGTATCTATTCATGCTTCTGCCATCTGTTGATCTTAGGGTGGGACAGGTTTATCTGTACTGTGGGTTCACATTGTACATATATCTGAACATTCACGAAAAGCTGCCTCACTGGTTTCTCTGGTATTCATTCGAATGTGAGGGGTTGAAGACTGTGTGCTTTTGGCCCTTATGGCTCTCAGCGCCTCATTTGTATTTTAGTCGTCCAGTGACGTTGTAGTAGATAGTACTAATTGAATTTAATAATTTCCGCAAACGGCAGTTTTGTGCTTGGAGTTGGTTGTTTACTGTACAGAAATCGGCTTTCCTGTGCAGCGTCAACATGAACTGTGTTGAACCTGCATTAAGCGCTAACAGGGGAGAAAGTTACCGAGAAAAGTTATGGCAAAGGAAGCAGGGCCTCCCAGATCAGACCCGTTGTCTGAGAAATTGACGAAATCAAATAAGCGTGACTACAAGCGAACAACGAAATGTGTAATAAGCGTAAGTTATTGCGTGGATGCAACGTAAGAATGCCTGGTTTTCAGCCCGGAAGTTCCTAACTAATACATAAATTAGGAATCTTGCACATTAGACCGAAAAAATAAAAAAGCACAAACTTCCACTTACACAAAAATGCTACACAGGGAGCAGCGAAAGCTTAAACATTATTTCGTTCATGCCATAGACTTAATTATGTACAAAACAAGAAAGTTCCACAAAAACAATTCTTCCTTTTTTCAGACAAGTTATGCGTATTATTACTGTTATTGTTATTATTGACAGCGGCTGAAGTTGTATAAATATGTTGATAAATATAAATGTTACGCAGCAGATGTTATTAATTTCGCACTCTGATATTTATCTGAATTTAAAAATTAGTGAGCACCCAGTATGTATACCTAGGAGCCACCACTGAAAATTTCGATGTGGTGCACACATTGGCAACTCCCCCCCTGCGGGTCCGGGGATTAGAATAGGCCCGAGGTATTCCTGCCTGTCGTAAGAGGCGACTAAAAGGAGTCCATCCCCCTCACGGGGGTAGTTAGCGCCTGCGTCCGGAGACGGACGGTTTCACGACCTATAATCGTGGTCTTTTTGGTTTTTCACTTCTCGTTTCTTCCTTCCTTTTGTTGGTTCCTTTCTTTGCTCTTCTCCACTTCACTGTCTTCCTTACTCTTTCCCTTGACTCCTCCTTGCCTTCTCATTGCCTTTTTCTCCTTGCCTTCTCATTGCCTTCTTCTCCTTGCCTTCTCTGGTCTCCGCCTCGGCGTTTGAGACAGTCTGTCCTCTTTCTCCCTCTCTTCTTTTTCCTCTTCTTCCTTCCTCCCTGTGCGTGTCTGAAGGCCGACCCACGCGTTTGCACGCGTAGCCGGTGACGGGGTAACGCGTAAGTCCCCGCCCTGGGTAGACATGTAAGGCACGCGCGTACCCCCTGGTAAAGGCCAGGCCCGGGGAGGGGTGATTGCCTGAGCTGATACCTTCTGACCATGCCGATTGGTCCCTCCGTCTGTTTCTCGGGAGGTGTGACCTGAGGTGTAAACATTCACCTAAGGCGGGAGTGCCCTCTGAGAGGGTCCCCACAAGGAAGGAGCGCGCCATCGGAGACGCTGGCAATCATGGGGGATTCCTCCGCAATGGATTCTACTCCATCGCTTTCGACTTCGACCCACAAACGGAAACGTGACCAGCCAACAGTGACAAAAATACTACCGCCTGCCCCACAGTTCCTCGTAGTTTCTCGATCTGAGGACGGAAAGGATTTTTCCTCTGTCAACCCTTTCGTTATCCAGAAGGGCGTAGATGCCATAGCCGGATCTGTCAAATCTTGTACCAGGTTGCGTAACGGTACCTTATTACTAGAAACTGAGAGTGCCTTTCAGGCACAAAAACTGCTTCGGGCCACACTCTTGTACACGTTCCCTGTCCGGGTGGAGGCCCACCGAACTTTGAATTCGTCTCGTGGTGTAGTCTATAGTAGCTCTCTCGACGGATTGACTGACGAGGAGCTTCAATCTTTCCTCGCTGAGCAGGGCGTGACGGCTGTCCATCGGGTCATGAAAAAGGTCAACAATGACCTTGTACCGACCCGGACACTTTTCTTAACCTTCGATAGTGTTAAGCTGCCATCGCGCATCAAGGCGGGCTACGAGGTTATTTCTGTTCGCCCCTATGTCCCGACACCTACGCGCTGCTACCAGTGTCAGCGTTTCAATCACACTCGACAGTCTTGTTCCAATGCGGCTAAATGTGTCACTTGTGGCAGGGATGCCCATGAGGGTGACTGTCCACCTCCGTCTCCTCGTTGTGTGAACTGTCAGGGTGACCATGCCGCATCCTCCCGCGACTGTCCTGTCTATAAGGAAGAACGCTGTATCCAGGAAATTCGAGTCAAAGAGAAGGTGTCCACCTCGGCTGCTCGCAAGCTATTGGCTAGTAGGAAGCCCACGCTGCTCCCAGCGGGGAAATACAGCACTGTCCTCGCCTCTCCTCGGACTACCCGGGAGGTAGCAACCCAGACATGCGATCTGACCTTCAGCACCACGGTCGTCCGTTCGGCCAGTGCTAAGATCGCGCGGTCGACGTCTCCTCTTCGTCCCATCACCCCACAGACACCAGCCCCTTCATCAGCTTCTGCTAAGACGAAGACCCAGAAGTCAGATGCACGGGCCTTCAAGAAGGAACCGTCCCGTGCAGACTTCCTACGTACCTCGACCTCCCAGCCTTCGTCCGGTACTTCCACCAAACGACCATCCAAGAAGGCTAATAGGAAGCACAGTTCTCCTTCTCCGCCACGGCGCATTTCTTCTCCTGCGCCACCCAGCGGTTGCCGCCCCAGGCCGTCATCCCTTTCGCCTGGCCGCACCGCTGGTAGCCGAACATCTGGCCGTTCACCGGCGGAGGAAGCTCCCCCTCCCGGCCATCTTCCCAAGATGGCCGATGAACCTATAGAACCAATGGACGATGACTGTCCGCCTACTGATAGCGGCGGCAGTGCTCGCTCGAAGCCAGGCCCTCAGCGGCCTTCGAGGTGACCCCTTCTCTCATCTTCCTTTTCTTCCGATGGCACTTATTAACTGGAATATTCGCAGCGTTCGCTCCAACCGAGAGGACTTGAAGTTGCTGCTCCGCTCGCATCGTCCGCTCGTCGTAGCCCTCCAGGAAACGAAGCTACGCCCATGCGATCAAATTGCCTTGGCGCACTACACCTCTGTGCGTTTTGACCTACCCCCTGTGGTAGGTATCCCAGCTCATGGAGGGGTTATGTTGCTGGTCCGGGATGATATTTACTACGATCCCATCACGTTGCACACCGGCCTGCAGGCAGTTGCCCTCCGCATTACTCTCCCCACTTTTACGTTTTCCTTTTGTACCGTTTACGCTCCATCGTCATCTGCCGTTACCAGGGCAGACATGACGCAACTTGTTGCTCAGCTACCTGCACCATTTTTGTTAACTGGAGACTTCAATGCCCACCATCCTCTTTGGGGCTCTCCAGCATCCTGCCCGAGGGGCTCCTTGTTAGCAGACCTTTCAACCAGCTCAATCTTGTCTGCCTCAATACTGGCGCCCCTACTTTTCTTTCGGACACATCTCATACCTATTCCAATTTAGACCTCTCTATATGTACTCCCCAACTTGCACGCCGGTTTGAGTGGTATGCCCTTGCTGATACATATTCGAGCGACCACTTCCCGTGTATTATCCATCTCCTGCAGCATACTCCCTCTCCGTGCTCCTCTCGTTGGACCATCTCCAAGGCAGACTGGGGGCTCTTCTCTTCCAGGGCGACCTTTCAGGATCAAACCTTCACAAGCTGCGATCGTCAGGTCGCACACCTCACGGAAGTCATTCTCGCTGCTGCTGAATATTCCATCCCTCACCCTACCTCTTCTCCCCGTCGCGTACCGGTCCCCTGGTGGACCGCAGCATGTAGGGACGCTATACGTGCTCGTCGACGTGCTTTACGCACCTTTCAACGCCACCCTACAGTGGCGAATTGTATTAATTATAAACGATTACGTGCTCAGTGTCGTCGTATTATTAAAGAAAGCAAGAAAGCCAGCTGGGCTGCTTTCACCAGCACCTTCAACAGTTCTACTCCTTCTTCTGTTGTCTGGGGTAGCCTGCGCCGGCTATCTGGCACTAAGGTCCACTCCCCAATTTCTGGCTTGAAGGTCGCGAATGAAGTCCTTGTGGCCCCTGAGGCTGTCTCCAATGCCTTCGGCCGCTTTTTCGCCGAGGTTTCGAGCTCCGCTCATTACCACCCTGCCTTCCTCCCCCGCAAACAGGCCGAGGAGGCTAGGCCACGTGACTTCCGCTCCTCGAATTGTGAAAGTTATAATGCCCCATTCACCATGCGGGAACTCGAAACCGCACTTGGCCGATCACGGTCCTCCGCTCCAGGGCCTGATTCTATTCATATTCAGATGCTGAAGAACCTTTCTCCTGCGGGTAAAGGTTTTCTTCTTCGTACATACAATCGCATCTGGATTGAGGGACATGTTCCCGCATGCTGGCGCGAGTCTATTGTTGTCCCGATTCCTAAGCCGGGGAAGGACAAACACTTGCCTTCCAGTTATCGACCTATCTCGCTTACCAGCTGTGTCTGTAAAGTGATGGAGCGAATGGTTAACTCTCGATTGGTTTGGCTGCTCGAGTCTCGCCGCCTACTTACCAATGTACAATGTGGATTTCGAAGGCGCCGCTCTGCTGTCGACCATCTGGTTACCTTGTCGACCTTCATCATGAATAACTTCTTGCGGAAGCGCCCGACCGCGGCTGTGTTCTTTGATTTGGAGAAGGCTTACGACACCTGTTGGAGGGCGGGCATTCTCCGCACCATGCATACGTGGGGCTTTCGCGGTCGCCTCCCTCTTTTTATTCGTTCCTTTTTAATGGATCGACAGTTTCGGGTACGTGTGGGTTCTGTCCTGTCCGACACCTTTCGCCAGGAGAATGGGGTGCCACAGGGCTCAGTTTTGAGCGTCGCTCTCTTCGCCATCGCGATCAATCCAATAATGGATTGCCTCCCAGCTGATGTATCAGGCTCCCTTTTCGTGGACGATTTCACCATCTATTGCAGCGCGCAGTGTCCACGTGTCTTGGAGCGCTGTCTTCAGCGTTCTCTTGACCGTCTTTACTCCTGGAGTGTCGCCAATGGCTTCCGTTTTTCTGCCGAGAAGACGGTCTGTATTAACTTCTGGCGCTACAAAGAGTTTCTCCCACCGTCCTTACGACTCGGTCCCGTTGCTCTCCCACTCGTGGAGACAATCAAATTTTTAGGCCTTACCTTTGACAGGAAACTTAGCTGGTCTCCACATGTGTCATATTTGGCCGCCCGTTGTACCCGTTCTGTAAATGTCCTCCGTGTTCTCAGTGGTATGTCGTGGGGAGCGGATCGAACCGTCCTACTTCGTCTATATCGGTCGATCGTCCGCTCCAAGCTGGATTATGGGAGCTTCGTATA
Organism: Schistocerca nitens; assembly: GCF_023898315.1. Classification (NCBI taxonomy): domain Eukaryota; kingdom Metazoa; phylum Arthropoda; class Insecta; order Orthoptera; family Acrididae; genus Schistocerca; species Schistocerca nitens. The sequence continues at coordinate 343,521,235 of NC_064622.1, forward strand.
CTCCTCTGCACGGCCATCCATCTTACGCCACCTCAACTCCATACAACATCGGGGTTTACGACTTGCGATCGGAGCATTTTATACCAGTCCCGTAGAGTGTCTTCATGCTGACGCTGGCGAATTGCCACTCACCTACCGGCGCGATATACTGCTTTGTCGGTATGCCTGTCGGCTACTGTCAATGCCCGACCATCCTTCTTATCGTTCCTTTTTTGACGACTCTCTTGACCTTCAATACGGGTTGTATGTCTCTGCCTTGCTACCCCCTGGAGTTCGCTTTCGTCGCCTCCTTCATTTTTCACTCCCTGCAACCTTTCGAGTGGGCGAGAGCCGCACGCCACCTTGGCTCCAGGCTCAGGTCCGCGTTCACCTCGACCTCAGCTCGCTCCCAAAAGAGGTCACCCCCGGTTCGGTCTACCACTCCCGTTTTTTGGAACTTCGTTCGAAGTTCAACAACATGACTTTCATTTATACAGATGGCTCTAAGACCAATGACGGGGTCGGGTGTTCCTTTATTGTCGGGGCACAAAGTTTCCAATACCGGCTCCATGGCCATTGTTCGGTCTTCACAGCTGAGCTCTTTGCCCTCTACCAGGCTGTTCTGTACATCTGCCGCCACCGACATTCTGCTTATGTCATCTGCTCAGATTCCCTGAGCGCCATCCAGAGCCTCAATGCTCCGTACCCGGTTCACCCTTTCGTACACCGGATCCAACGCTCTCTTCAGCAGCTGGTGGACGTCGGTACGCCGGTTAGCTTTATGTGGGTTCCTGGCCATGTCGGTATCCCTGGGAACGAAGCTGCAGATGCCGCGGCCAAGGCTGCCGTCCTCCAGCCTCGGACAGCTTCTTGTTGTGTCCCTTCGTCCGATTTTAGCAGGGTCATTTGTCGGCGCGTTGTGTCGCTGTGGAATGCCGATTGGGCTGCACTTACCGACAACAAGCTTCGGGCCTTAAAACCTCTTCCCGTGGCTTGGACGTCCTCCTCACGCCCTTCTCGGCGGGAGGAGGTCGTTTTAGCAAGGTTAAGAATTGGACACTGCCGGTTCAGCCATCGCCATCTGCTGACGGCTGCGCCGGCGCCGTTCTGCCCATGTGGGCACTTGCTGACAGTTCGTCACATTTTAATGTCCTGTCCCGATCTTAAAACACTGCGCCTCGATCTTAACCTGCCTCCTACTTTAGATGCCATTTTAGCGGATGACCCACGAGCAGCTGCTCGTGTTCTTTGTTTTATGAATTTGACAAACCTCGCTAAGGACATTTGATGTTTTTTAATCCTATGCCTGTCAGTCTGTCTTTTATTGTGTTTTCCCTTTTAGTTGTTGTTGTCAACTTGTGCCTCGCGGTGCATTCTTAGAGTAGTCAGGGCGCTAATGACCATTGAAGTTGTGCGCCCAAAAACCACAAAAAAAAAAAAAAAAAAAAAACATTGGCAACTCGCTTCACATGTTCAGAAATGTAAAATTGTTCGAAAAAACGAAGTATCCTATACTACAATATCAACGAGTCACAATTGGAATCAGCCAAGTCTTACAAATATGTTTGTAATAGTTTGTAGGGATATTAAATGGAATGATCACATAGGCTTATCATGGGTGGGGCAGGTCAGGTATCACACTTCGGTTTATTGGCAGAATACTGGGGAAATGCAATCAGTCTACAGAGGCTATTGCGTACAGATCGCTCATCTGACGCGTCCTAGAATACTGCTCAAGCGTGTGGGACGCATACCAAACAGGACTAACAGGTGATACTGAACGTATACAGAGAAGGGCGGCAGAATGGTCACAGGTTTGTTTGATCTGCGGAAGAGTGTCACTGAGATGTTGAAAGAACTGAACAGGCAGATACTTGAAGATACACGTAAACTAGCCCGAGAAATCCTGCTTGGAAAGTTTCAAGAATCGGCTTTAAATGATGTCTCAAGGAATATAGTCAATTTGCTGCATATCGCTCCCATGTGGGTCGTGTGGACAACGTTAGACTGATTACACCACGCACAGAGGCATTTAAATAGTCATTTTCCCGCGCTCCATGCGCGAATGGAATGGAATAAGCCCTTTACAACTGGTACAATAAGGCATACCCACTGCCACACACTTCACAGCAGTTTGCAGAGTATAGATGTAGACATAGAATTACGTCTGGACACACAAAAAAAGAAATTAGGTCTTGGATTCAGTTTCGCAGAGGTGTCGCTTGATTCTCTATCCTTTAAAGATATTCATTTACTCAAATGTAGTACTGTAGTAGTCTACCAAAATGCCCATTACTGAAAATGCAACTTGGTTACCTCTGCAGTTAACTGCGCTATAAGATATTAGAGAGAATGCCTCTGTGGCTACGACAGGCTCCGCTTGATAAGTGTTGTCACATTTCAGATAATTTGTTATGTTCTTGTGCAGAACATGCCATATTTTAATGCAAAGTTGCTTTATTGTCTTGAAAACGGTATAAAGTTCTACTGAAGTGAAAATGCGACTGTTCCGCTTTTATTCGTATTTGTCAGGCATATGGGAAAAAAACGCCATTTACAACAGAATAAATGATAAACTACTGTAATTTTTCAAAGTGTTTTTACTTTTCTTTCTTGAATGTTGCGGATAATTTCAGGTCAGGTGTTACTCGACACAAATATCTATTTGATAGGTTTTTCCCGAAAGCTTCTTTGACCAGATCTAGGAAATAGTTAAACTGGGAAATACTTAACAAGAAGAACTCAGAGAACTTTGTCTCCGTTTAATAAATGAAGATTGACAAGTATCGTAAATGAAAATTTGGCAAGCCTTGTTGAGACAAGGTGGGACATGTTTCAAGTTTTCCATTATCCAACTGTTGGAATAAAATAGCTTTTTCTTCATGGCTGTGGAGCGCTCAGGCAGCGCGACCGGCGCCAGCATACACAAATACAGTATTTTAACTTCTATTTTCTCACACTCTACTGAGATACGGGTTTCGTTCCAACATTGAAAACAATTTCGATATATTAGCTACATTTATTTCGCACCAACATGTCACCTGAAACGTACGAAACGTAAAGTAGCCAGCGATCACATTTTTCACAGCAAACCCTTTAAAATTTATGCTACATAGTACTTGTAAAGTAGGTATCAAAATAACTCTAACCAACATCGACAAAATAGACACTTCATCATAAATCTATAACGTGAAACTACAAGATATGGAAATATCAACGTTTTGAGCCAATTAGTTCAGTTTTTTATAGTGAAGAAAATGCACAAAACCGAAAGAAGTGGCTTTTAAGTTTTTAAAAGAAGAAAAGAATACCTGTCGAAAAACTAACTACAGGAGTTGACATAGTTTTGCTTAATTTACATACAATATTTTTTACAGCAAGAAATTCGGAAAACTCATTTTTGTCGTGTACCGGTATGAGCCGCTGTATGTGAACCGCTTCCTGCGTGGCGTCCCTCGCCGCTGGAAGCCGCCACCAACTGCCGCGGCGTGAACCGCGCCGGCAGACAAGCCTAGAGAGAAGCAGACAAGCCTAGAGAGAAGCGGCTGCGCTTTCTGCAGGAAAATAGAGATGAGGCCCCTCCACGCCCGTACCAACGTGGTGACCAAACCAAAAGTTCTACTGTCGCCTGCGTCAACATGTTAGTTATCTAGTAGGTGGATCGCAGGATGCTGGGCTGTGATGTTATCCGTGCGTCTGAATAAGACTACGCATTAACACGGTCCATCAGGTGATACATAGCGAACGAAACGCGGATGAGGGTAGCAATTTGAAGAGCAGAGGGAAAAAAGTGCCAAGGCTCGTGCCGTGAGAAAAAAACCTCTGCGACAGTGGGATGGGTAGTAAGAGCAGTAGTGGCTTACTAGCTGCGATAGTTCTTGCAAGGTTGGGTTTGTTAGTGTGGGTATCATGCATCATTACCGTGGCAGGCGATGGCGATGTAGCCCGGTTTGCTGCAGCCGCTGCATTCCTGGAACAATCAGGATCGTTATATATTAGTGGGAGATCGGCCGTAGATCATCTCACTATATGGTGTGTGTGTGTGTGTGTGTGTGTGTGTGTGTGTGTGTGTGTGTGTGTGTGTGTGTGTGTGTGTGTGTGTGTGTGTGTGTGGCTTGTCTGCATGTAATGTACGGTACGGCTTCCCTTCGTGGTGCCAGTGATTCGGCAAGTGTGTTCCAACTGGGTATCCAGTAATGGTGTCTGATTAACAGGGGCTCACCTGCACCGTTGTTTGCGTGTACTTAGATGTTAGGTCCTTGCAAGTATGTCTTTTGGTCTTTTATGTTTCCATCTATGGTTGTGTTCGTAGTTCCCCAGATGCAGAATGAACGGGTTCTGCGAATGTCTGGAGTTTGTGTATAGTCTTGTGGTGAGTTTGTGGATTACCTCCGTGGGAGTCTCAAGTCGGTATTCCTGGTGAAGGTCCGCGATGCGTGTGTATCGTGGAGCATTGCTTATGATATTGAGTACTTTGTTTTGTATGATCTGCAGACGGCGCAGGCGTGTGGGCGCAGCGTATCCCCAGACAGGGGCTGCGCACGTCATCAGGGGTCGAATAAGTGTCATGTACATGGACCTCGACACCCTTCTGTTTGTTGAGCACAGGCTAGAGCTGTTTGAGCCTCGTGCTTGCTCTGTTGGTCATGTGTTGTATGTGGTCCTCCCAGAGTAATTTCCGGTCCAGCCAGACACCAAGGTATTTGACTTTCTCGCGGAAACGTATTGGGCGTGCATGTAGAGTTATTGGTCTGCAGTATCGGTGTTTGCGCTGTTGCTTCGGTCTTCTAGTGAACAGAACGGCTTCGCACTTGTCGACATTTACTCTAACACGCCATTTCTCTAACCAAGGCTCAGCTACTGAGTGCGGTCTGTAATCGTGACGTAATGTTTGATGGTTTCCAGTCTTGCACGAGGATGGCTGTGTCATCCGCGTAGATTGCCATCGTTGTGTTGTGTGTGGTTGGGAGATCGTTTATGTAGAGGTTAAACAGTAGGGGCCCCTAGGATGCTTCCCTGGGGTACTCCCGCGTGTATACCTTGTTGTGTTGATTGTTTTCCCTGCACGCCAGTGTTGAAACTCCTGTCTATGAGGTATGAGTGTATGAGACGCACCAGCCCGTCGGAGAACCCCGCGTCACTGAGTTTGCGAATGAGGTCGTTGTGCCATAGACGGTCGAAAGCGATGTCCAGGAACACCGCCCCTGTTGCTTTGTTTGTGTTGAAGCCATGTGTTATATGTTCGCCGACCCGTAAGAGTTGTTGTGTTGTGGAGTGGTGATTTCTGAAGCCGAATTGCTCCGGTCTCAGGATGTCATTTGTTAAAAAAGTGCCTAGTGATGCGTTTGAGAATCATCTTCTCAACAATCTTGCTGAGCGAACTCAGAAGACTGATGGGTCGGTAGCTACCCATCGTTTTCCGGGACAATCCTCTGGCGCCAAGTTGTGACTAATTTCTTCAAAAATCAAATGGCTCTGAGCACTATGGGACTCAACTGCTGTGGTCATAAGTCCCCTAGAACTTAGAAGTACTTAAACCTAACTAACCTAAGGACATCACACACATCCATGCCCGAGGCAGGATTCGAACCTGCGACCGTAGCAGTCGCACGGTTCCGGACTGCGCGCCTAGAACCGCGAGACCACCGCGGCCGGCGACTAATTTTTTCGATCGATGGGGCAGAGAAGTGCTCCCCGAACTCAAGGGGATGTTCCAGGTTTCAGGGGTGCCATCACCCGTCTGATGTAAACATTGCCCAGGATACCATTGTTGTGACTTTAGGGTCGTGCTAACAATTTGAAAAATAATGCGTATTCACTTCATAAATTGGTCGAATATCTGAAACTTCCGAAGGAAGATTCTGAGTGCGTCGATGGCGATAACCCAGAAAGTCAGATACGGTGTGCCAGAAGGTTCGTCAGCGGATTAAACAAAGGGACGCTGCCTCAACGCATGTCCGAAATGTACGTTCCAAAAACACTCAGCCACTTCTGATTTTGTATTATTAACATCAGGTTGCTATTTTCTGAACGGTGTTTCAACTACTGTCGCCTATCGACTGCATCGGACCTCCCTTGTCGCGCCAGCTAGTTGTGGAGACAGGGGCACATTTACGCCGATACCTTTATGATATTAAAAAAAATTTAGTTTTATCGTATTTAACATTGCTTAGTCTTATAACATGGTTATTAAAGTGTAAGGTGATACAGATACTTCTAACTTAACATTATATTTAAGAGTGCAAAATAATTTTAAATACGCTCAAGTCGAATGTGTAAACGTACAACCCATATGTGGCGGGTTTACGCGTCTATACAGCCACATTTACCATATCATAGAACGCAATAATAAGTATACAAAACAGACTACTAAAATTTTAAAAATATCTTTAATTGGCAGTAAACAAAATTACACCAATTAATATCGTAAAATACAAATATTTTACTGGCAGTAAACAAATTTTTTGGCGAATTTCCGCCTGTTAGCATAAAATGGCCTACACAGAAATGTGAATGTTAAAGTCATAGTTATTATCATTATTCAAGCTGAAATTTGTACACACAGAAAATAATGTTTCCTGTGTCACAGACGTCGTGAGCCCACCTTTTACAGCAAAGGCCCTGGACTCATTCTTGATTTCTTTTTGACTGGTTGTATGATTTTAAAGGCAATTTTCATCCTCTTCATCAGAATGCTGCAGGTTATGAGAGAAAGGAACTGGATGGACATTCGTTGACACGGGAGTTCTTGCTAACAGACGCTTTGGAAGGACGAGTTAGCGAGAGGAAGGAAGAGACACGACGTTGATGACGACTTAAAGGGAAACGAAAGTTAGGCTCACCTGAAGAGGATGGCATAAGGCACGACAGCGTGGAGAGTTACCATGTGGAAACCTGTCTTTGGATAAACACTGATGATATCAGAAGCAGGCCTAACCGCATTTCTCCTTGTTCTTACTTTTAGCAATTTATTGCTCTTATCAGTCCTCGCTCTCATAGAATTAATTATTTCTGATTGAATTGCATTGAGTTTAAATAGCTATGTTTTAGCAATTCCTACTTGTTACTCTCCTATACATCAATATTTTTTAGATTTTGTTTTAAGTTGCTGTTATATTAAAGTTTTCTTGACTGGGGTCTTAGGATGGCAATGAAAAACACCGAATAAAAATATCCCAACAGAACTGTGTAAACGTGCCCCATCTCTATGTTCGAATAAATTCGAAACTACAGTAGCAACTTTCAGGCTTTCAAATTATACAGATCTATACAGTAGCAGAAGAATGGGTAGCTTTGAGGGATGAAATAGTGAAGGCAGCAGAGGATCTAATAGGTAAAAAGACGAGGGATAGAAGAAACCCTTGGGTAACAGAAGAAATATTGAATTTAATTGATGAAAGGAGAAAATATAAAAATTCAGTAAATGAAGCAGGCAAAAAGGAATACAAACGTCTCAAAAATGATATCGACAGAAAGTGCAAAACGGCCAAGCACTGATGGCTACAGGACAAATGTAAGGATGTAGAGGCTTGTGTCACTAGGGGTAAGATAGATACTGCCTACAGGAAAATTAAAGAGACCTTTGGAGAAAATAGAACCACTTGTATGAATATCAAGAGCTCAGATGGAAACCCAGTTCTAAGCAAAGAAGGGAAAGCAGAAAGGTGGAAGGAGTATATAGAGGGTCTATACAAGGGCAATGTACTTGAGGACAATATTATGGAAATGGAAGAGGATGTAGATGAAGATGAAATGGGAGGTAAAATACTGCGTGAAGAGTTTAACAGAGCACTGAAAGACCTGAGTCGAAACAAGGCCCCGGGAGTAGACAACATTCCATTGGAACTACCGACGGCCTTGGGAGAGCCAGTCCTTACAAAACTCTACCACCTGGTGAGCAAGATGTATGAGACAGGCGAAATACCCTCATGCGTCAAGAAGAATATAATAATTCCAATTCCACAGAAAGCAGGTGTTCACAGATGCGAAAATTACCGAACAATCCGTTTAATAAGTCACGGATGCAAAATACTAACGCAAATTCTTTACAGATGAATGGAAAAACTGGTAGAAGTCAATCTCGGGGAAGATCAGTTTGGATTCCGTAGAAATATTGGAACACTTGAGGCAATACTGACCCTATGAATTATCTTAGAAGCTAGATTAAGGAAAGGCAAACCTACGTTTCTAGCATTTGTAGAGTTAGAGAAAGCTTTCGACAATGTTGACTGGAATACCCTCTTTCAAATTCTGAAAGTGGCAGGGGTAAAATATAGGGAGCGAAAGGCTATTTACAATTTGTACAGAAAGCAGATGGCAGTTATAAGAGTCGAGGGGCATGAAAGGGAAGCAGCGGTTGGGAAGGGAGTGAGACAGGGTTGTAGCATCTCCCCGATGTTATCAATCTGTATATTGAGCAAGCAGTAAAGGAAACAAAAGAAAAGTTTGGAGTAGGTATTACAATCCGTGGAGAAGAAATAAAAAGTTTGAGGTTCACCCATGACATGGTAATTGTCAGGTACAGCAAAGGACTTGGAAGAGCAGCTGAACGGAATGGACAGTGTCTTGAAAGGAGGGTATAAGATGAACATCAACAAAAGAAAAACGAGGATAATGGAATGTAGTCCAATTAAATTGGATGATGCTGATGGAATTAGATTAGGAAATGAGACACTTAAAGTAGTAAAGGAGTTTTGCTATTTGGGGAGCAAAATAACTGATGATGGTCAAAGTAGAGAGGATATAAAATGTAGATTGGCAATGGCAAGGAATGCATTACTGAAGAAGAGAAATTTGTTAACATCGAGTATAGATGTGTCAGGAAGTCGCTTCTGAAAGTATTTGTATGGAGTGTAGCAATGTATGAAAGTGGACGATAAATAGTTTAGGCAAGAAGAGAATAGAAGCTTTGGAAATGTGGTGCTACAGAAGAATGCTGAAGATTAGATGGGTAGATCACATAACTAATGGGGTACTGAATAGAATTGGGGAGAAGAGGAGTTTGTGGCACAACTTGACAAGAAGAAGGGACCGGTTGGTAGGACATGTTCTGAGGCATCAAGGGATCACAAATTTAGCATTGGAGGGCAGCGTGGAGGGTAAAAATCGTAGAGGGATACCAAGAGATGAATACACTAAGCAGATTCAGAAGGCTGTAGGTTGCAGTAAGTACTGGGAGATGAAGCTTGCACAGGATAGAGTAGCATGGAGAGCTGCACCAAACCAGTCTCAGGACTGAAGACCACAACAACCACAACATCTTGTAAAGTAGAATAATCTCCTGGAAACGGACATATATTTATCTGTTCTCAGTTCTAAAATGTATGCTCCCTAGGAGCTTCGCTGTTTGAGTAACGAAATTTACTCAGCTTGCTCAAAAACGCAGATATGTTATTCGCGCTAAGACGTGCACTCAACTTGTGCCAGAAGTTAGTGGGAGCCCTCAGTATATTATAGTACTAATCATTCGTTGTCGGTAGTGTTCTAGCAAGAACGCTTCCCAAGGAAAGTACTCAGAGTAAACGTGCCCTGTGCATAAATTTGACCCATTTTCGTGTACTTTGTTGACCTGCACTGAAGTGTGTCGGAATATTTTCCCTAAAATTAATAATTCTGATGAACAGAACAGTATTGATTACAGTTGTAACAGTTTGCAGTGCACTAAGTAACATTGACATCCGACAATGTCTTCTGGGTGCTTTACTTATTTTGTCAGGCAGTGTAGTACAATAAAATAGTTATCTAATGTTTGAAAACGTACTTCGTATTTTTATGTCCTGACTTTTAGATCCCTGGCCGCCATTTTTTATGTGACCAGTCTCTAAGTCCCCATTTCCTGCGAATTGGATGTGGCAGCACTAGGAAAGTGTGCGTTTCTAACGGGGTTAATTTTCGCATTGTTATTCAAATCAGGAAACATACGTGTAATTCATTTTTTTTATTTAATTTTGAGTATCCATTTGTATACTGAACCTTGTTTCTGAGTAAGTACGAGGGTCACTCCAAAAGAAATGCACACTATTTTTGTAAAAAGTACAGTTTTCATTCTGCATGTGTGAAAGTTTTACAGTGTGTAGATACATACATCTTGCTTGTTTTCAAACTTGGATGTTGACAGTGGCTCACAAAGAAACAAGAAAAACTGTATGCAGCGAACTTTTGGAACAGTCCGAGAATGGTGGAGATGAATATCTTGGAAGAATTGTGACAGGGGGGACTGATGACCATAGATGTTAAGTCCCATAGTGCTCAGAGCCATTTTTGAATTGTGACAGGTGATGAAACATGGCTCCATCATTTTTCACCAGAGACGAAGAGGCAATCAATGGAGTGGCATCATGCAAATTCACCCAAGAAAAAAATATTCAAAACCACACCTTCTGCTGGAAAAGTGATGGCTACGGTGTTTTTCGATTCCGAAGGACTCTTGCTTGTGGACATCATGTCAAGTGGAACCACCATAAATTCTGATGCATAAGTGATGACAATGAAGAAACTTCAAGCTCGACTGAGTCGTGTTCGACCATATCGGCAAAATCAGGATTTTTTGCTGTTGCACGACAATGCGCGGCCACATGTCAGTCAAAAAACGATGGAAGCAATCACAAAACTCGGATGGACAACACAGAAACACCCGCCTTACAGTCCTGACCTGGCTCCAAGTGACTGTAATCTCTTTGGGAAACTGAAAGACTCTCTTCGTGGAACAAGGTTTGAAGATGATGACTCCCTTGTGCACGCTGCCAAACAGTGGCTTCAACAGGTTGGGCCAGAATTTTACCGTGCGGGTATACTTGCGCTGGTTCCAAGATGGTGTAAGGCAGTTGAGAGGGATGAACATTATGTGGAGAAATGAAAATATTGCTCCCAAAGGATTGTATCTACACACTGTAAAACTTTCAAACATGTTGAATAAAAGATGGATTTAAAAAAATTGTGTGCATTTCTTTTGGAGTGACCCTCGTAGTACACTGGGCAACAATATGAAAGGATCACGTTTTAGAAATCCCGTTGTTGCCTCCCATAGCGACCCATAAGAGTGATATTTGGCTCCAAGGTGCCTGCAACCTTTCTCTGCAATGTTTGCGGCGACGCTTCAGACAGCAATGTGTCGACAGATGCGGGGCAAAGACCACAGGTCAAAAGATCACGTGAGCTGTAAGGCGGTTTAATTATGTCACATTGACACCAAATTTCACCACAGTTCTGCCCAATGCCACCGCGGACGTGTCACACGACGAGAATGTCGTCACAGTCCCTCTTACTCAAATTTTACTCCTTCTTTTCACGTCTCGGTGATTACTCACGACACGCAGCACTGAAATCATCCCTTCCCTCCACTTCGACACTCCTTGGGCGGGGTTTGCCTACCTTCAGCCGCCGGGGTGAATTGGTGTCAAAGTTTCTGGCAGGTACATTGGTGACGTGCTCAACGAAGTTGCGTGGGTGGCACCAAGAGTGTTGCCCAGCTGGGTGTCTTAGAGAGATCTTTTGCCGTTTTATTCACGCACGTGCTAATGTTGCACTCCCCCGTGGTCACGCCACAGGAGAGTGGAAAATAGGAGAGCTGAAGAAGCGTAAGTATCCTTTGCTGCTTCGCATCACGTACAGATTTCGTGGAATGGTTTTGGACAGTCCCTAGTGGTTCCAAACTGTACATTACTGCAAAAAATTGCGGTCGTGCTGCACCCCAAAGGGGTTCGATCAGTTCAGTGGGGAATATCCTTAGAGAAGAGTTGAAACGGCCGAGGGCGTCAGCAGTCTCAGTGGCTGTCGAGAACGTATTCCTGTAGCTCATCGCACTGCGAACTGTCGTTTACGACAGCGAAATGCATGTGAATCAACGTCCCAGTAAAAGGATGGTTTAATTGATGCACTTTATACCTTCCTCCGAAGCCTTTTCGTGTCGATTCCGATCGCCAGTGTGTCCCAGATGTCTTCACCGCTCAGCCATAAGAAAACCGTGTGATTTCAGCTCTGGGTGTTGCGTTTCTGATCTCCATCGCAGAGGGGTCAAAAGAAGGAATGCAATGTGCGTAAGAAGGGATGTGACGGTGGCGTTGGACAGAATTATGGTGAAACTTGGTGCCAATGTAACATCATTAATCTACCTTACAGCTCACCTGAACTTCTGAGCTGTGGATTTTTTTTTCCGTATGTGTCGACACCTTGCTGTTCGAAGGACGCCTCAGGGCAGCACGCTTCTCCACCATTACTGAGGAAATTTGGACACACCTTTCAGCCAAATTACAAAATTATGCGTCGCCATGGGAGGCAATTACAGGGTTTCGAAAATGTGATCCTTTAATTTTACTGGTCAGTATAGTTACTTGAAACCCAAAATTTGATTTAATGAACAGTTCTGATTCTTGCAAACAAGCTACATACAACTTCACTGCCATGACTGACGTAAGTCTTGGAAGGTCTCCAGCTAAACGCCATCTACAGCATTCCAAAGTGACAATGTGCCCTTTTAAGTGACTAATATTTTGTCCGATTAGCTTACTTTGGTTGGTTAATACAGTGCCTGAGAAAGAAGTGCTCAGAAAGCCAATGTAACTTCATACATGTACACACCATCAGCAGATATGTAAACGATTAGAGTTGGTTATCTGTGGCAGATGGAACTGCCACGAACGTGCATCGCTGTTATTCGTCTTATTGTTGTTCCGAGGCCTTTTAGAGTATACGGGATGCTTGAAAAGCGTCAGATGTTGACTAATAACTGTGAAGGGCGCTAAAATACCGCCTATCCGTGTCAGACAGCGTTGTCAGCAGCTGAAAGTGTTAGAAAGAGACCTCGTGGTTCTCCACTTGACTAGCTGGTCGAATCGTTCAGATTCCAGATTTCTAGGGTATTCGCATGTGACAGTGGCTCGATTTTGCACTGCTTGATAACGTGAGGGAAGGCGTACTCGCCGTCAAGGTTATGGCCGACAAGGGGGATCGCCGTATTGTGCACCAAGCACGTTGTAACCCCTTGCCTTCCCAGAAAGAGTGACGGATTCCGTGGAGCATTCTGTGTCATCCTGCACCACTGGACGGAGACTAGCAACAGCCGGAATAGGGAATTACTGCCCCATCCAAAGGCTACCATTAACACCACAACACAAGCGGCTGCGTTTGGAGTGGTTCCGCGATTGGGAACTATGGACCGCTGATGAATGGCGTCGCACTGTGCTCAAGGGTGAATCGCAGCTCTGCTCTGTCTAGGACGACCATCGCTGGGGATTCTGGCGGCGACCGAGGGTGACGTTCCATTTTTCCAGTGTTTTGGAGAGGCTCTATGATGTTACTCCTGAGCCATCAGGTATGACTTCAGGTCACAGCTGATTAGATATACGCTTCGTTCCAATAGATCCATAGTTAGGTAATCCTCTAGCATGCAGAACATGTCAAAAAAACACGAACACACAATGAATATTTACAAAGATCCCAAGTGAAGGTTGTGGCAGACTGGTTCTAGCCACTTCAGTCCGGAACCACGTTGCTCATGCAGTCGCAGGTTCGAATCCTGCCTCGGGCATGGATGTGTGTGATGTCCTTAGGTTAGTTAGGTTTACGTAGTTCTAAGTGTAGGGGACTGATGACCTCAGATGTTAAGTCCCATAGTGCTTAGAGCCATTTCAACCCAAGTGAAGTGTTCCTCGTGGACGTGGAATAAGTAAAGTAAAAATAATCTTTAAACACTTTTTGTTTAAAAGGTAATAAATATGTTGTCACAAAATATGTAAGTGTTCAATACACTGAGTTACGTGTGATAATTCTTAAGCTAAAGCATCGTGGTGCCATTTTTCAACGGGACAATGCTCATCCACACACAGAATGTCTCTGTGAGCTGTCTGCCTGATGCTTAGGTGCTCCTTCGGCCAGTAAGATCCTCACATTTGTCCCTGACTCAGCAAGAATGGAACCAGCTCGGATGTCAGCTCTGTCACAGTGCCAGTATCCGGGATATCGAGAGCCAGTTATAACAGATAGGGGCCAGCTTACTTCAGGAGGGGACATCCTTCCCTACCAAATGAGAACGTGCATTCAGGCCACAGGGGGTGCAATGTCAGAGCGATATGTTGACTCATACTGCCAGGCTGTTAATAAAACTGACTCAGTTTTGTAAGCAATTCAGTAACATCACATATCCTCTCAACTCATCAATGTTCAAACATGCTTCACATTTTTTTTTCAGTCTATGTACAGCAGGCAAATTCAATTGCCGATGCTAATGGCCACATCCAAAATTGAAGCAGAAATTATTTCAGGCAGTAAAGAAGCTAAATTATTAGCTCATTTTCATCCTTTACTATCTAAATCAACTGAAATGCCCTAGTACCCACCACTTCTTTACAATGGCGACGGTAATGCTTTGAGGAAAAAAATGAATATCAGCAGCAGCAGTTTGTATGGTCGCAGAAGTTTTCTGAATGGTGAAAATATAATATTGGAACATTCGGATGGAGAGAACCACTGATCTCCGGATGCAGGCATCTGAACGAATTTAATTCAGTTTAGTACTGGTGAGTGCAGAAATTGGCATTCGGGCCAAGTATCCCATTTATTGATTTTTCCTTCTGTAGTAAGTGGTTAAAAAAAGAGAAAAAATTACGATTTACTGCAATCTGCATACTAGTCCATATTTCTGATGTTCTTGATCTGATGAGAATTCCTCCTTACCACTATTAGTTTCTTACTCTATCGCTCGCGTTCCGTAAACGCCATATCACCAGATAACATTTTTTGTCCAGTTTAATACCCATGACGATAGTTTTATGGTGTGTCCCAGAAATGTCTCGACGAACTTCATAAGGAGTGAGACTTGCATAGCAAATAGTTGTAAAAATAAGGTAGGCTACCGTAGACACAAGTTAGCGTGGACTATAGATTAGTGTCTTCCTAGATTCCCTTAGAAGCTGAAAGTGATGAACCGTCTAGAAACTGAAACGTACATCTGGACGTCGTCACCTGAGGCGAATCGTTTGCCCCTGAGAGCCTTTTTAAGAGGACCAAAAACGGCGTAATCGCATGGAGAGAGATCCTGACTGTATGGAGGGTGACAGAGAACCCCCCATTTGAATTTCTGCAAGAGTGCCGCGACTGTGTTGGCAGTATGACGCTTTGCATTGTCGTGGAGTAGAATGACCCCACGGGTGAGATTCATAGAGTAAATGTCTCTGGAGTGAGCATTCACATGCGCAGAACAGATTTTGTTGTCAACGTACATTGCCGGCCTGGTCACGTGATCTCGGGACATCGTGTGTTTGTCCGTATAGCGCCCTGTGTATTTAGAATGTCACTACATCCCTAGTACAGACGGATTCTTTTCGTACGTGTCGTGGATTATTTATATATGTTGCGCAGACATTTTAACAATATCCATTTGATACCGGGAATAAACCAGCTACGTAACTTTTAAGGGCAAGTGATATTACATTCTGCTTCTTTGCGATAGGTGTCATAGTTCAGATGCACTCGATTTTTCATAGTTTTCGCTATGATACGGCACTTTATAGTATTACAGAGCCTGACGTACATTTTTGCAGTGATAGTCGTTTTTGCGACCTAAAGCACAATTTTTCTTACTGGTGGCACTTTGAGGTATTTATTTAACGCATTTTAAGTACTTGCCCCCAGTTTATTAAATAAATAGTAGACTGAGTAATGTATATACATAATTGACAAGTCACTGATAAGTGCATGGAGGATAATATTTACTGAAACAACTAACCTTTCCCTTTCCTGTTCCACTAGCAAATTTACGAGAGGAAGCGATTGTTTGTAAGCTTTTGTACGAGCCGTAATATCTGTTTTATAGTCATAAAATCGCAGAAAAATAGGTCTAAGAATCAAGCCTTAATTATAAGGCGTCTCGAAATTTTTAAACATAAACAGTGTCGCTTACTAATATTATAACTATAATTAGAGCTACATGGTATGTACCCATGAAAAGTTACTATCCCTCCTTTCACATGTTTTTCTTTGCATCCGTAGCAACAACACTAATTCACCCTCGCTATTACACTATCAACAAACGGTGAAACACAACAAAAACTCTTGATATTACAAACTTCAAACGCTGCAGAAGCACACACGCACAGTGAAGTCCCGAAAACACGTGACAATCCTGGTTTAATGTTGACAACATGCGCAGAACGCAATGCTCACTCCAGAGATATTTACTCTATGGTGAGATTGCCTGATCGTTTTGATTTGATCGCTTGGCGAAGGGTGGTCAAGACTTGCTAGTAACGCTGGGCATTCCACTGTTGTCCCTATGACTACGCCATTTTTTTGTCCCCTTAAAAAGGCTCTGAGCGGCAAACGATTCACCTCGGACGATGACGTCCACCTGTACGCCCGGAACTGGTTAACATCGCAGCCCCAGGAATTGTATGAGACAAGACATTCACCGTCTTGTGTCATAGTGTGACAAGTGTCTCAACAGCCGGGGTCAATACTTCTAACATACAGGTACTGGTTTCTGTAATTACGCCTCCGGCTCGTTTCTTTTTGAACGCCCCTTATATAAAGCGCAGCGTAACCTACGGAACATCTTTGTCCTACATACACTCCTGGAAATTGAAATAAGAACACCGTGAATTCATTGTCCCAGGAAGGGGAAACTTTATTGACACATTCCTGGGGTCAGATACATCACATGATCACACTGACAGAACCACAGGCACATAGACACAGGCAACAGAGCATGCACAATGTCGGCACTAGTACAGTGTATATCCACCTTTCGCAGCAATGCAGGCTGCTATTCTCCCATGGAGACGATCGTAGAGATGCTGGATGTAGTCCTGTGGAACGGCTTGCCATGCCATTTCCACCTGGCGCCTCAGTTGGACCAGCGTTCGTGCTGGACGTGCAGACCGCGTGAGACGACGCTTCATCCAGTCCCAAACATGCTCAATGGGGGACAGATCCGGAGATCTTGCTGGCCAGGGTAGTTGACTTACACCTTCTAGAGCACGTTGGGTGGCACGGGATACATGCGGACGTGCATTGTCCTGTTGGAACAGCACGTTCCCTTGCCGGTCTAGGAATGGTAGAACGATGGGTTCGATGACGGTTTGGATGTACCGTGCACTATTCAGTGTCCCCTCGACGATCACCAGTGGTGTACGGCCAGTGTAGGAGATCGCTCCCCACACCATGATGCCGGGTGTTGGCCCTTTGTGCCTCGGTCGTATGCAGTCCTGATTGTGGCGCTCACCTGCACGGCGCCAAACACGCATACGACCATCATTGGCACCAAGGCAGAAGCGACTCTCATCGCTGAAGACGACACGTCTCCATTCGTCCCTCCATTCACGCTTGTCGCGACACCACTGGAGGCGGGCTGCCCGATGTTGGGGCGTGAGCGGAAGACGGCCTAACGGTGTGCGGGACCGTAGCCCAGCTTCATGGAGACGGTTGCGAATGGTCCTCGCCGATACCCCAGGAGCAACAGTGTCCCTAATTTGCTGGGAAGTGGCGGTGCGGTCCCCTACGGCACTGCGTAGGATCCTACGGTCTTGGCGTGCATCCGTGCGTCGCTGCGGTCCAGGTCCCAGGTCGACGGGCACGTGCACCTTCCGCCGACCACTGGAGACAACATCGATGTACTGTGGAGACCTCACGCCCCACGTGTTGAGCAATTCGGCGGTACGTCCACCCGGCCTCCCGCATGCCCACTATACGCCCTCGCTCAAAGTCCGTCAACTGCACATACGGTTCACGTCCACGCTGTCGCGGCATGCTACCAGTGTTAAAGACTGCGATGGAGCTCCGTATGCCACGGCAAACTGGCTGACACTGACGGCGGCGGTGCACAAATGCTGCGCAGCTAGCGCCATTCGACGGCCAACACCGCGGTTCCTGGTGTGTCCGCTGTGCCGTGCGTGTGATCATTGCTTGTACAGCCCTCTCGCAGTGTCCGGAGCAAGTATGGTGGGTCTGACACACCGGTGTCAATGTGTTCTTTTTTCCATTTCCAGGAGTGTAGTTATCCATCTGTCTGTTATTAAAAAAGAAATAGTATTTATAGAGAAACTAAAATTGTCTACGTTTAATTGTGGTTTTATTTGAAAACTGTTGATTTGGAACATGAATCAGAGGGTTTTATAGTAAAAGTTTTTTTTAAAAAAATATATATATATTTATTACATAGCGCTGGAAAACGCAATTTCCCAGAGAGCGGTAAAATTAAGGGAAAAAGCTGCAAAACAAAAATGTATCAAACATCGCTTCATGTTACTTCTAAAATGCAAGTTGTTTATAAAATACACAATGGACTAACACTGAACGATGTGCGGTTCTAATTAGGCGGGAAGAAAGAGAGAATGAGGGAGAGAGAGAGAAGAAAGAGAAGTCGTCGGCTCCCAGTTTCTCTCACACACATTAATTTGTTTCTTTCCCTGCCAATGTTACCAATACTACCGGATATCCTACTATTTACTACGTCGTTTATGTGCTGTACCAAAACTTCCGAACCGTAGTTTGGTACAGCGCATCTCTGATAGCAAACCATGGCCGCAAACGTCGTCGTACGCCGCTAGATGGTGCTGTACAGGGAGTGCTAGGCAGCATACAAGGAGCATGGAATGGTATACGAACGACGAGCTTGGAGACGTACGCAATTATCGAGAACGCTACCCAGACAGACATCATCCGCACCACAGTTTGTTTGCAAGTATGCATCGAATTTTGTGCTAGTACGGTGATTAAGAAACGGCTGGGCTTAAAGGGCAGGCCACGATCAGCTCGTTCGGTCCTTAAACCCGAGCACCAGCATACGTGTCGTTGCCTCGGACGTATGAATGTCAGCGTGTTTTGAACGCCGCGTCCTTAAATGCCTTTTATCTCGAAAGGGTGCAGTTATTGCACCCCGATGACCACCCTTCACGAATCCGTTTCGCACAGTGATTTCTGCAACAAAACGGCCGAGTTGTGAATTTCCCAGCTTAATGTGCTGTTCACTGTTGAGGCCACGTTCATTAAAATGGTTCAAATGGCTCTGAGCACTATGGGACTCAACTGCTGAGGTCATTAGTCCCCTAGAACTTAGAACTAGTTAAACCTAACCAACCTAAGGACACCACAAACATCCATGCCCGAGGCAGGATTCGAACCTGCGACCGTAGCGGTCTTGCGGTTCCAGACTGCAGCGCCTTTAACCGCACGGCCACTTCGGCCGGCCCACGTTCATTAGGTATGACTTATTCAGTCACCACACTGAGCGTTTGTGGGGACTAGAAAACCCGCACGGCGTGCGGCGCCACGCGGCACAACGTCGTTTCGTAGTTACGTAGGCCTAATGTGTGGGCGGTCTGGTCGGCGACTGTTTAGTCGGGCCGTACTTTTCACCATCCCGCTTGACCGCCGCGTATTATCAGACCTTTCTGCAACAAGTTCTTCCTGGCTTGCTTGAAGATGGCCCAGTAAACGCGACGAGCAGCTTGTGTTCACAACATGCTCAATTTAACAATCGAAGAATCTCCCTGTGTGTTCGAGCATGTCCCGCACTCAGTGCTCCGTCAGTGTGAGGCGTGCGTGGCGTCCGATGCTGCAAACGTCGAGTATCTGTTGCAACACCAGAGCTGTGTTCATGTTGTACACCTTGCGTACTCATCACGTCCAGTAAATATTTGAAATGAACCACTCTCTTGCTTCCTTTCCGATCTTCGGCCTCTGCTACCACTTAACCCTTACATTTGCGGCCGTGGTTTGCTGTGCAATTCTCAACCTTATGCTGTACCCCACTTCCCCTAGAGGTCTGTCGCAACATTTCTGGAACACCGTGTATAATAGTAACCGGTAGATTATTACTAAATACTAACTGAAATAGATCATTAGGGGTACGTTGACTCTCATAAGGTCTTCAAAATAGTAGGTAGTGCGAAAATGACTCAAAACCAGTTACCGGTACTGATCTATAAAAGATACGTTTCCGTCGTTACATTACTGAAACAGTCTACAAATGGTTAGGCACATTCCAAATAAACTCTTTGCAGTAAAGCGGGGCACTTTTCAGAGAGGAGACGTTGCAGTGTCCCATATAGGCCTAAAGCTTTTGTTGACGGAATACCAGCTTTTGAAAATGTCTGCGTTATTTTCTTGTGGAATCTGGTAATCGCTAGGCTATAATGTAAAGTTCTCAGCTTTACAGTGATTATAGATTTTATTTACGATATAATACTTAATTTTTATCTTTTACTTAAAACGTTGCTTGTGTTGTAAGGTCACATTATGCAGTATCTGGCTACGCTATTCAGCAGCTAGGCCAAACACTTCATCTATTGAAAACAGAATTGTTATTGAATACATAAATGTTTCTTGGATTTGATACTTGTCTGTTTCATAATCACAGATTTCTTCTAATTTCGAAATATTGAATTGTTTGTAGATGAGAAATTCTGATGTGTTGGACGTCTGCACACATATCTAATACATGTCAGACAACCTTGGCAGACCTTTCCTCACACTCACGCGCAAAACCGCAAGAGAACGGAGAAACCGCCATTGACGCAGATAAAAAAAAAATAAAATAAAAATAGTGCTTTGTTCTGAGAATATAAGGATTCCCCGTGCGCGATTGCATCAGTTGTAGGAGTACGTGGCTGCGGAATCCTGATAGTTCCCAGCAAGGTTGCTACACAGCATTCCCAGTACTGCCTTCTTCCGAGTACTCAGCAGGTGGGGAACGCTACCTAGGCAGGCGAAAACGAACAGGGGACTGCCTCCAGCACGTTTCCGTCCGGAGAACGCTTTGGTATAGCTGTATTATGTAACGAGTAAAGTTTCCGAGAATTTTATATAAGAGGCAGATGCAACTTTGATCATTATTTCATTATTCATCAACCTGTTTGTGTGTTTCGCTTTGGGCGTGCCAGAAATTAATAAATTCATTCATTCTTAACTGATCCACTGAATCATCTTGTGTACAGAGAGTAGGCCTACTACATGATATGGGGCAAGTCATTATAGCAGTTAAACATTTAAAAATACATAACATCCAATTACATACACCTAGACTTACACAATTGTATGATACTTATAGATTACAAGATATAGTATTATTATACTCACAAGTTGTTCAAAATTAAGGTCAACTAGGCCTAATTAAAATTAAAATTTGAGGATACATTTAAAATAAAATTAAATACAGATAAGCATTACATAGTACATACAAGTAGATAAATTTTTAAGTTTGTTAGGCCTTGTTGAAATTTACATTTTGAAGACAAATTATAGTACAGAAACATAAGTGTGCAAATATATTACATAGAAAAATCACATTCAAAATATTCATGTGTTATAAAAAGAGTATTTTAATAATGCCAATTTGAGCCTTATTTTAAAATTTGCTGGATTGTTGATGTTTTTTTATGTGTGGCGGTAGATGATTACAAGGTTTAATCCCCATGCATTTTACACTATCACTATATAATTTGGTGCAATTGGGAAACTGGAAATACGGAAGCGTCCGATCCCGCCCGTCTGCTTTGACCCATGACGTCACAAATATGGCGGAAACAAAAACAAACACAAACACTTTCCACAAGAAGCCTAATGACACTAACGGGACAAGCGCGGGAAATGGGGTGTTTTGGGTGGGGGGCAAACTAAATATAAATAAATTTAGACGCCTTGCGTAGCTACAACGTGTAAGTGAAGACAGCCATGCATGAATACCCACCCACCTCCCCAGGGGTCGTAACCCCTGCAACCCATAGAAGATAAAGATGCTTCAGTAGCTGATTTAGTGTTTTTTGTCTTAAAAAAAAATCTCACGGGATAGAACGAACAGATCAGAAAGATAAATATAATAAACTAAAACAGAAATTGGAGGAAACAGATAATTAAAATAAGTAATAAGTGTTTTTAAATTAAAAAAAAAATCTCACGAGATAGAACGAACAGATCAGAAAAGTAAATAAAACAAGATAAAACAGAACTGGAGGCAGCGACACTCAAACCAAACTCCGCGCCGTCATGACGTCACACACAACACCCTTAGGTCACGGGTCAAAGCCGACGCGTGGGATCGGACCCTTCTGTCGACCCGGGAAACTGTGTTAGCAAGTATTTCCCGCTAGTTTTGTGCTGGTGGTAGTCCAGATTTTGCTTGAGGCTGCCAATTTTAGCTTGATAAAACTTAGTATCTCCAATATGTACTGGCATGGACGTGGAAGAATACCTGGTTTTGGGAATGGTTCTTTACACAAGTCTCTCTGCTTTTTAAATAACATTATACTGACAGCTTTCTTTTGGAGCTTAAATATTTTATTGGACTCAGAAGTGTGGCTCCCAGAACATGAGACATATGTTAGGAATGAGTGGAAAAGAGCACAGTACACTGACTAGGATTTTCATACTTGTCACTTCCCTGACAGAAGCATAAAATATACTTTACTTAGCTTGGTAACTAAGCTGTCAGTGTGCTTTTTCCAGCTTAGAGCGTCAGAGATAGATATTCCAAGGAATTTAGTTACATTTTCCAATTCAATACTATTTCCACCTATTTTTATAGTTGGGATAATAGGATTTGTGTTCTGAACTGTATGAAGTGTTAGGCCTACAGTCTTTTTTTGTATTAAGAAGTAACCTGTTAGCAGTAAGCCATGAATCCAGTAGAGCTTTACATTGGTTACCTGCAGCTTCAGTGTGATCATCAGAGTCAGATATCAGAATATTGGTATCATCGGCAAAAAGGTAGGTATTGCAAGTCAGTAGGTGAAGAGGAAGATCATTAATGAACAGGAGAAATAGGATCAAGCCTCAAACTGATCCTTGAGGGGCACCATGTTTTACGGTTTGCATATCAGAACATGAAACTGTGGATTTTCCTGAAGGGGTGACCTCACATAACTGCACATACTGTTTTCTGTCTAGTAGGTAGCTTGCAAACCAGTCGTAGGCAGTGCCCCGTATGCCATAGTTATAGTTTTTGTAATAGTATTCTGTGGTTTACAGTGTTGAAGGGCTTTGTAACATCAAGGAACAACCCCACTGCTGTCTGTTTCTTATCTACGAGCGTGAGAGTTGTATCTAGAAATTTATAAACAGCTTCAACTGTTCCCCCCCCCCCCCCCCCCCCCCCCCCTGGAATCAATATTGATCTCGAGAAAGGATACTATACTTATTCAGAAATGATTTTAGTCTCAGTCACTAGATACTCAAATATTTTACTAAACACAGAAAGGACTGCTGTTGGCTAATAATTATCAGGATCTTGTTTAGAGTCTTTTTTGCGTATTGGAATAATTTTTGCTATGTTAAGTAATTTAGGGAATGTGCCTTCCAAAATTGAAGGACTAATGATATGTGATAGATGCTTATGAATTATACTTGAGCATTTGTGAACAAGGAAACAAGGGATTTCATCTTGTCCAGCAGAAGGAATCTTTTTTATTTTTTGGCTGATTGTATTTTTGATTTCTGCTTCTGAGGTTGGTGATAAGAATAGTGAATCAGTTGGGTTGCTCATAAGAGGGGCCAGCATAGAGTTAATCTTTAAGTGACTAATAAGGGTTTCAACAGGATTTGTAAAGAATGAGTTAAATTCATGAGCCATTTCTTTTTTTATTGGTAATCAATCTTCCATTTATTTCTAGGTTACTGCTATTTGTAATGTTTTTAGTCATACCTGTATTAGTGTTAAATATCTTCCACATACATTTACTTCTTTTAGTTG
Source organism: Schistocerca nitens (assembly GCF_023898315.1). Lineage (NCBI taxonomy): Eukaryota > Metazoa > Arthropoda > Insecta > Orthoptera > Acrididae > Schistocerca > Schistocerca nitens. The sequence goes on from NC_064622.1 coordinate 343,544,891, forward strand.
AATTTTTGAGAAGTATGTCATAATGAAGTTTTTTAGCTGCCTTGGAAACATTTCTGAATATCTTTTTATAAGCAGTGAAGTATTTTTTTAAACTGAACACTCCTGCCAAAGTTTACTTTGCTCAGGGAAAAAAGCTCCCTCTTTCTTTTGCTGGAAGTTATTATGCCTAAAGCGATCCACTTTCTGGAATAGATAGGAACAACTTTTTTTAACTTAAAAGGAAAATGGTAATTGAAGTAATGGGAGAAAATGTTTAGGAAGGCTTCATACTTATCACCTTCGGTTTGTGATTGGAAGACTGTCTGCCAGTTTTCTTTACTCATGTGGGATAAAAAATTTAGAATATTGTTCTCTGAAAAGTTCCTGCTTTCTCTTACTACATTTTTGACTAAGACATCCCTATGCGGTAACTTTGCATTTATAATTATAGCATTGTGGTCTGAGAACTCTAGATGTACAGAGTTTGCAACACATTCTATGTTAGTGGCTACTTGGTCAATACTAATATGCAATGTAATTCTAGTTGCAGATTTTACTTTCAAATGAAGGCTGGAAGAAGTCATAAAATTTATGAAGGCTGTCTGGCTGCTGCCTTCATTCAACAAGTCAGTATTAAAATTGCCACAGATTGAGATATTTGGAATGCTTCTCTTTGTTAGAGTTTCATGAATACAAATTCTTCCAATCCATATGTGGCATACAGCAAACCAGTGCTTAACAGCATTTCACAGTGAATGGGAACGCATTATGCAGGTCTTGTTGTCACTCGCGTCCATCTAGAAAAGTTTTTACTGAGTTTAACAAAGGTGATGTTGGCCTCATATATTCGACGATGCCCTTTGGCTACACTGACTAAAGAATCCTTCTAAGAAATACCAAATTAAGATAACCTGAAGATGCCTAAATAAGGCGAAACGTGTAGTTGAAAAATAAAAAACTAAAATTGCAACCAAGACTGTTTTTAACCAATACGGATGTAAATTTTTAAAGAATGAGCCTATGTTACCAGAGGGTGATCTGGAAACAGTTGTTATTAGTAAATTGAGATCAGTAAGTTGAATCCCAGATAGTTCTATATCCTTTTCAACACTCTAAGAACAGCATATTTGGAGTGGATGGGCTTCAATGCTTTCCCTTGCAAATATGCAACTCCCTCCACCTTTGTAAATTTTCTTGAAAAATTGTCTATTAGTTTGAACTGTAGGAGCACTATACTTTCAATTTCTTATGCTTCCATTAAGTGCTCAGTTATACATAGAATTTTTGCATCTGAAATTTCACTTACAGAGTTTCCTAACACTTCTAAGTCACATACTTTACTTCTGTAAACTGTACACGGTACCTCAGATTAAACCAGGAGTAGCCACCTTTCAAAAATCTCGACTGAGCAGATATACAGTTAAGCCAACTGTTTAACAAGGACTTCATCAAAAATTTGTACATGATTGCAAGATACAGTAATACAGAAATCACAAGCTGCTATTTCACATTCTGTAATACGTCTGTAAATCTCTTACGCTACCTAGTGCAATTCACTGTTGATCCATAGAAAATTACAGCTGGTATCTTGAACTGCAGAAGAAGGTTATAAATATCATGAATACAGTTAGCCAAAGGGAATTGAGTAGAGAAATTTTGAAGAACTTTTAATCATTACAATACTTTCCAAGATGAATACACAAACAAAAAAAAAAAGACGCACCTCTAAGGAATTATCCAAATGAGACGGAAATCGATAGATGTGACGTACATGTATAGGCAAGCAAATGATTACAATTTCAGAAAAATTCGTTGACGACCACTGGGCTGTAAGGATGCCACGGATTTAACCAGAGGGGCCCTGCTCTGAAGAGAAATAGCACACGAGACCATCGTTCCTGGCTGTCAGGCCGCTAGGGGAGCAACAGCGATGTTTGTATCTCACTATCTTGTATATTTCCCAGCGACTCCTAAAAGGTGCAATGTGAGCCAGTATGTTATAATTATTTAATTTCTGTCTGTACATTTTATTAGATCTTTCCTTATCTCTGAGTTCAGTGCCTCATTAGTGATAGGTGGAGTAGTGACAAAAACATGTATTATGTTCTTTAGTCACATTTAGAAACAATTTTTAATACATTTCCCTTGTTTCCCTACATTGTTTTTTAACATTATCATCCATTTCATTTTATACAAATCCTCTGTTGGATCAAAACTGTAGAAACTGTCAAACAGGTTCAATATATATAGACTGGAAACTTTCTGGCAGCCAGATATCAATGTTCATTGTAAATAAAAAGCCTTTATTCTTAAGACATGATAATGATTTTCATTTGTTGACAAATACAAGTACAGCTGTGTAAATGTTAGGGCATCGGTAACTGTGTTGACACAAATCACAAACAGAATATTGCTGTGTAATGTTATTTAACCATTAATTTAATGCATTAGTTTTTGCCAGCTACATAACTCAGTTTATCACTAGTTTTTCTCATTTCAAATTCCAGTGTGTTCACTTTCATATTGGAATCTGTACAACAATAAGAATGAACATCATTAGACGTAGAAAATTAGATGACTATCCTTCTGCATAACAGCATCATGTAGTGACAGATTACACACAGCTGCATCTGAAACTTTCCTATCATCATCAATCAAACAACACAATATCGGAATACTTTGTAAGTATCGATATGCTGTGCATCTTTAGTAAATAATTAGTATACTAACATTAACACTACCAATATCACCATCAAGATGGATTTCTTAGAAAAATTATATAAAAAACAGAATTAATTTAAGAAATCTTATTACAGAGAGGCAGAATGTCTACCCAGTCCATACCTTTAAGAGATAAAATTCAATCATTGCCACCTTTTGTTCTAGGAACCCTGGTTTCTGAGTGACTTATCACTCTATCCCAACCTTCCCCTCTGTTATCCTTGAGAAAGTAAGTAACAGTACTGAAAGTTAGGAATATTTTTTTCACTTTTGTGTCTACACTGAAGCAAAATTGCAATTGATGATGACAGATGCAACAGAGCAAGTTGGAATCATCCACTTGTCCTTATACCACCCCTGATAAAATTACAATTTTATTCTTATGAATGACATGTGTTACTATTCCACAAATTACCTACTTTATTGTTCAAGGAGAGAATCTTAAACTCATATTGTTCATAGCGTAATTTCCAGGCGACTAATACTTATAGCATAACTGGTTAGCCTAGAAATAATTTTAATGAGTAAATACTCGTAATTTTAGAGCCAGTGTGCAGGCCACTATCAATCTGTGGGTATCAATCGTAATTCAACATTTCTTTTTTCATAACGGCCAGTACTTTAATTCTTCCTACCATGGCCTCAGAGCCTCTTTAAACCATAGTTACCTCCTAGAAGTGGTTAATCATAGTTAGTGTTGATCCCAGACAAAGATTTCCCACAAAGCAGCCAATGAAATGAGTGAGGGATGTATCACGAGCTGGATGTGGAGGATGTGACTGTCATTTCGGAAGGGGGCCGGTGCTCCCTGCTCTTGACCCAGCAGTATGGGTTTCTCCTTCCCTCCCCTTTTTTACTAACTTTTGAACCCTGGTCCATAACTGATAAGCCTCTACGACCCCTCTGCTGACTAGTGGCTTGTATGCTGGGCCTAGGGTGCACCCATTGTACTCTGTATCACAGAATATACTTTGCTTTTACCTCTTAGACTCACTGTTTTCTTATGAAAATATCCAGACACCCATACTCACTGACCCACCTACATCAATTTGGTGTCAGTGCAATAGAATTTCCCACCTTTTGGTCCACAAGTGAATATGTATTCCCATGGCTAAATACTGGGATCTGAACATCACTGCTGGTAGAGAGTGAAGTAGGCTTGGTACTGTCCAGCCATGGCAGTTCTTCACCAGTCATCACTGTGGAGTGTCATGCTGGTTACCTAGCACATTTTGCTGCCATTGCCTAACAATAAGTACAGGGACCTAGTGCTGTGAGATGCCTGCAGCTAACAACCCTGAGCCAACCGAGTCCACATGCCACCACCAGCATCCTGTCCTCACTGAAGCGCAACTGTTTCACTGCCATGCTGCTTCACAGCTGGGTGTGAGTCTTGCCATCACAGTCCTGAGGGTTTTAGTTTCACTGCTGGGCTGGCTTTATCCTGCTGCCAGCATTCCAGCCCTGAGTGTTTTGATTTCTTTGTGACCACAATGTGTTGTGCCACCATTTCTACCTGTTGCATAAAATGTAAGTTTTATCGTAGCAACCTGTTGCTGCCACCAGCTTGCCAATACAGGATGTTGAGAATACCATGGTAGCCAAAGAACAGGACTGTTGTCCTTTCCAGGTGCTATGCTCCAGAGTGGTGCAGATTTTGTTTCGCTTTGTAACATTTTGTTTAGTTATAAGTCTGGTCTCCATTCTTGGTTGAAAAATGCCTACCATACCCTTGTAGTTGGAGCATGGAGTAGAGACTTGTAGTGCTGATCCAGCCAAACTCTTGGAGGATTAGATAGTTGCACTTTCTTTTAAGAATTTTCAGCTGCGCAGCTGCATGAACAGTTGGAGGGAGTGTGAACATTGGCATTGTTGTAACTTCTTTTACATTCTTTGTGGTTCTTTCGTGGATACAGGAGTGAGGAACAGATGTGGTGCATGGAGACAAAATCAGATATTAATTTATTCTGCATCTAATACCAAATAGTAAAAGTAATATATAACTTTGTTTTCTGTTGTTGCACCATCAGTTACCAACAGTAGATTTGAATGTTGAAATGTATACAGTTACAAAGGTTTACAATTGAGTCAGACTTCAGTACACTATTTATTCCATAGAGGATGAGCTCTGTCCACTATGAAAGTCTGTAAATGATCTGAACTGGGAAACACACAAAAAAGTGCTCTGTGAATGTTTGAAATTAAAGTAGGCCTGCCTCTGAAGCTACAGACAGGGGAGGCTTGCATATCATTGGCAATAGCATAAGCATTCATGGCAGTGCCTTCATTCCACGGTGGCGACTATAGGAAATATGTCGGGGTGACAGGCAACACGCGTATTTTAAAATGCAGCCAACTGGATGGCAGCCGATACCACAGGAGTCACCTCCGAAAGCAGATTAAGTGTTCAGACTATCCCTGACAAGGTTATGGGATGGGACATAAGGGTGGCACTTCTCCCACACCACGGCATAGTGTGGTAACAGTTTTCCAGCAGTCACTTTTGTTCTAGTTTTTTTTTGTTTTTGTTTTTTGTTTTGGAAACATTGAAAGAATGTGACTATAATTTTGAAGAACATTGATCACATTTGTTTGTGGGCTGATGGATTACAGCTGAACGTGGCATATTTGCATTTGTTGGGAGATCCTCAAACTTACATAGTACAGGTGAACATATTGAGAAATTCTGATAAGCTTGAGGCGCTGGCTAAGAGAGTAACAGAGCGGTATTCAGACAAAATGAGCTGAGCTACTATGGGAAAAATTGTCCACTCTTTGACAAAGATAGGGACAGATTTTGAAGCTTTTGCAGATTGTATCTGGATAATTTTGTGCTGTACTTATACCTTGGGATTGGACAAGATAAGGAATGATAATCCACAAGAGGAAGTAGAGGTACAAGCTGCTGATGTATTTATCAGAGAAATAAGTACACAAACTGGAGGAAAATAAAGGGGCATTGACCTTGTCCTTGCAAGAGGCAGTTCGTCTTGCACAGCTAAGGATGGAAGCTGGACATTTTGCTTCACAGTTTCACATAATTACGATCCCTGATGCACGTTTACCTCGGAGACAAATTGTGGGTGATGTAAGCAGCTGGGTCCCACTTCTGACAGGTGTTGGGCTCCTTGCTGCCACCACTGTAGTGGAGCTGGCACTTAGGTGCTGATTGCTGTCAGTCATGGGGTAGGCCAGACTGAGGCCAGGGAAGATTTCATAGTTTTAGACGTAGTAGGAGGTCACATCAGGAATATGACGGAGGGGTCAGAGCGGTCATCACTCCACACTCCCAGTGAGGTCAGTCTACCCTGACAGTTTCCACAGGTGGCCAAAGGTCTTGAGCATGATTATACATGATAATATTGAAGACATGCTGGTCAATATTTAGGAGGATACAGACACTCAGTTGAGCTTGCAAGTTTTACCCTCTGATGATAAGTAGATACTGATACCATCTTGTTGTCGCATCAGTTGTCTAGGAACAGAAATCATTAGTCCATTAGGTATACATCGTGTTGATGCTGTGATTGGAGATGGACAGTATAGAGTTGAAATAGAGGCAATCAGGAAGTAGGTTAGGACTTTTAAGTTATTCTGGAGAATGATTTTCTGCACCACTGTCAGGGAGTCATTAACTTAAGTTGCAAATATTCAGTTTGGTTCTTTAATTCATTGATTTGGTAGTAATAACACCACAGAGATGGGTAGAAACTGGGGAAAGAAGCCTATTCCCCAAGTTTCCATTCAACCACACATCTCAGTGTTAACAGTCAGTGCACCTGAAATCATATGTAACGGTATGGGAGGAGTTATTTGGTGACAACTAAAATCCGAGAGCTTATCGAAACTGTATTTCTGGTTGAACTGCTTAGCCACAACGAATTTTTGGCTCGTCTCTAGATTCATGCCAATTGAGGTCCCTCAAAGCAAAGGTTGCTACCAATTAAAGAACTGTACACAAGCACATCACCCCTAAGGAATCAGCTAAAAGAAAGATTGTTGCATTTGATAGAGACCTGCTGTATCCAGTGTTGGAGAAATTAGCATGCCTGTTTGGAAAAAGCCAGTACTTGTCAGCCACATCACAAAATCCCAACAGTGAATGTGAGACCAATAGTGCAAAAGCCGTATTGCATCCCTTATCATTCACGGCCAGTTGTGGAGAAAAGTATCCAGCAACAGTTAGATGTGGAATTAGTCAACCTTCCTTCAGTCCTTGAGCATCTCCTAATGTAATCATACTGAAGAAGAACATTAATAATTGGAAGACTTATCATCTTTGTGTTGACGTGAGCAGTGAACATGATGACTTCTCCTGATACATATCTGCTGCCTTGCATAGATGAGACATTTGACTGATTAGAAAATTGCAAGTACTTTTCTGCTTTGGACATGTAATCAAGTTATCATCAGATTCCCACTGAGCCTCAGGACATACCTGAAATGGAATGTGTTGTGCCTTTGGGATTATATAAGCTTATTAGAACTCATTTCGGTTAGAGAAACACGCCTGCTACTTCCAAGCAGCTCGCAGATCTATTATTGCAGCGATTGTAACAAACTATTTGTTTTGTATTTCTTGTTGATATTATTGTCCTTTCACGGATGACAGAAGAATACGGTGAACAGCTAAGAAGCGTGCTGTCGTGGTTATATCTGTCTGCACCTACATCTATACTCTGAATAACCAATGTGAAGTGCATGGCAGGTGGTATGTACTACCGTCCCAGTTATTAGGTTTTTTTCCTGTAGCATTCACATACTGAGTTTGGGAAGAATGATTGTTTAAATGCCTCCATGTGAGCTGTAATTAATCTGGTCCTGTCCTCACAATCCCCACAGGAGTAATACTTGGAGGGAGTAGTGGTGTGGGAGAGGTGATAGTATCTTCCTAGAGTCATCATTTAAAGCCAGTCTCGAAACTTTGTAAGTAGGCATACTCGGAATAGTTTGTCTATATTCAAGAGTCTGCCACTTCAGTTTCTTCAGCATCTCTGTGACACTCTCCCAGAGATTAAACAAACCTGTGACCATTTGTGCAGTCCTTCTCTGTATATGTACAATATCCCCTGTTAGTCCAATTTAGTATGGGTCCAAAACACTTGAGCAATATTCTAATACGAGTCCGGTCATGCCAGTGTTTTGTGTATGGGCTCCATTATAGACTGATTGCATTTCCCTAGGATTTTACTAGTGATCCACAGTCTGTTAACTGTGTCACCTACGGCTGAGGTATGTGATTGTTCCATTTTATATCCCTAAAAAATTGTTACATTCAGGTATTTGTAGGAGTTGACCGATTCCAACTGTGATTTTTTTGGTACTGTAGGCGTAAGATGCTATGTTTCCTTAGTTTATGAAGTGCAAAATTTTACATTTGTGAACATTTAAAAGAGCTGCTAATCTTTCATCACTTTGAAATCTTATCAAGATGTGACTGAAGATTTATGCAGCTTCTTTCAGAAAGTCCATCATTACAGATAACTGCATCATCTACTAAAAGTGTGAGATTAGTATTAATATTGCCCATAATGTGATTAATATATACCAGAACAGCAAGGGTCCCAACACACCTCTCTAGGGCACAGCTTAAGTTACTAACACATATTTTGATGGCTCTCCATCCAAGATAACTCGCTGCATCCTCCCTACCTTAATCCAGTCACAAATTTTGTTTGATACTCCATTCAGTCATGCTTTTGATAATAAGCATAGGTGTGGTACTGAGTCAATGCTTTTTGAAAGTCGAGAAAGACTGCATCTACCTGATTGTCTTGGTCCAAACCTTTCAGTACGTCATGCGAGAAAAGGTCAACTTGGGTTTGACACCATCAATGTTTTCGGAGTCCATGCTGTTTGGCACGAAGGAGGTCATTTTGTTCAAGATATCTCATTAATAAATGCTTATATATTAACAAAAAATATTTATTTACATAAAAATCTATTCCTCACTTATTACACCTGAGTGCATATGATGTTCTAAGCTTCTACAACAAATTGATGTCCAGTATATTAGATGACAGTTTTGTGGATTACTTCTACCACCCTTCTTTAAATGGGTGTCATTGTGCTTTCTTCCATCTACTGGGCATGCATCTTTGTTCAACAGAACTACAATAGCTTATAGTTTAAAGAGTGGCTAAGTGAGCCAGAAACTGAGTAAATAATCTAAGTTTTCAATTCAGTCCTGAATCTTTGTTTAGTTTTAACGATTTCAGTCGCTTCACTCATCCTTTCAGTGGTGACAAGGATTAAATTCGTGCAGTTCCAAACTTTTGTAATGGAACACCTGAAAACAGAATATTCATGATTTAGCTTTCCTACTGTCAATTTCGGTTCCTGTCTCATCCACAAATGAGTGGGCACTAACTTTGGTTCCATTAACAGCCTTTAAATGCATTCCCCCCCCCCCCCCCCCCACATGAACCATGGCATTGACCTTGCCTTTGGTGGGGAGGCTTGTGTGCCTCAGCGATACAGCGCCGTACCATAGGTGCAACCAGAACAGAGGGGTATCTGTTGGGAGGCCAGACAAACGTGTGGTTCCTGAGGAGGAGCAGCAGCCTTTTCAGTAGTTGCAAGGGCAACTGTCTGGATGATAGACTGATCTAGCCTTGTAACACAAACCAAAATGGCTTTGCTGTGCTGGTACTGTGAACAGCTAAAAGCAAGGCGAAACTACAGCCGTAATTTTTACCGAAGGCATGCAGCTTTACTGTATGATTAAATGATGATGATGGCGTCTTCTTGGGTAAAATATTCCGGAGGTAAAATAGTCCCCCATTCATATCTCAGGGCAGGGACTACGCAGGAGGACATTATCAGTACAAAGAAAACTGGTGTTCTACGGGTCGGAGTGTGGAATTTCAGATCCCTTAATCAGGCAGGTAGGTTAGAAAAATTTAAAAAGGGAAATGGATAGATTGAAGTTAGATCTCCTTCATCATAACCAACATGGATTCCGCAAACAGAGATCATGTGAAACTCAGCTCGCCCTATTTGTCCAAGAAATTCACAGTGCCGTAGACACTGGCGAGCAGATTGATGCCGTATTCCTGGACTTCAGGAAGGCATTTGATACGGTTCCGCACTTACGTTTAGTGAAAAAAATACGAGCTTACGGAATATCGGACCAGGTTTGTGATTGGATTCAGGATTTCCTAGAAGAAAGGACACATGTCATTCTTAACAGTTCAAAATCTGCAGATGTAGAGGCAATTTCGGGAGTACCGCAAGGAAGCGTGATAGGACCTTTATTGTTTACAATATACATAAATGACTTAGTTGACAACATCGGTAGCTCCGTGAGGCTATTTGCAGATGACACGGTTGTCTACAAGAAAGTAGCAACATCAGAAGACTCGTACGTACTCCAGGAAGACCTGCAGAGGATTAATGAATGGTGCGACAGCTGGCAGCTTTCCCTAAACGTAGATAAATGTAATATAATGCGCATACATAGGGGCAGAAATCCATTCCAGTACGATTATGCCATAGGTGGTAAATCATTGGAAGCGGTAACGACCGTAAAATACTTAGGAGTTACTATCCGGAGCGATCTGAAGTGGAATGATCACATAAAACAAATAGTGGGAAAAGCAGGCGCCAGGTTGAGATTCATAGGAAGAATTCTAAGAAAATGTGACTCATCGACGAGAGAAGTAGCTTACAAAACGCTTGTTCGTCCGATTCTTGAGTATTGCTCATCAGTATGGGACCCTTACCAGGTTGGATTAATAGAAGAGATAGACATGATCCAGCGAAAAGCAGCGCGATTCGTCATGGGGACATTTAGTCAGCGCGAGAGCGTTACGGAGATGCTGAACAAGCTCCAGTGGCGGACACTTCAAGAAAGGCGTTACGCAATACGGAGAGGTTTATTATCGAAATTACGAGAGAGCACATTCCGGGAAGAGATGGGCAACATATTACTACCGCCCACATATATCTCGCGTAATGATCACAACGAAAAGATCCGAGAAATTAGAGCAAATACGGAGACTTACAAGCAGTCGTTCTTCCCACACACAATGTGTGAATGGAACAGGGAAGGGGGGATCAGATAGTGGTACAATAAGTACCCTCCGCCACACACCGTAAGGTGGCTCGCGGAGTATAGATGTAGATGTAGATGTAGATGTAGATATAGATATAGTGGGAATTAGTGAAGTTCGGTGGCAGGAGTAACAAGATTTCTGGTCAGGTGAATAAAGGTTATAAATACAAAATCAAATAGGGAGAATGCAGGAGTAGGTTTAATAATGAATACAAAAATAGGAATGTGAGTAAGCTACTACAAACAGCATAGTGAGCACATTATTATGGTCACGATAGATACGAAGCCCACGCCTACCACAGTAGTACAAGTTTATATGCCAACTAGCACCGCAGATGAAGAAGAGATTGACGAAATGTATGATGAGATAAAAGAAATTATTCAGATATTGAAGGGAGACGAAAATTTAATAGTCATGGGTGACTGCAATTCGATAGTAGCAAAAGGAAGAGAAGGAAACGTAGTAGGTGAATATGGAATGGGGGTAAGAAATGAAAGAGGAAGCTGCCTGGTAGACTTTTGCACAGAGATTAACTTAATCATAGCTAACACTTGGTTCAAGAATCATGAAAGAAGGTTGTATATGTACAAGAAACCTGGAGTTACTGGAAGGTTTGAGATAGATTATATAATGGTATGAAAGAGATTTAGGAACCAGGTGTTAAATTGTAACACATTTCCAGGGGCAGATGTTGACTCTGACCACAATCTATTGGTTTTGAACTGTGGAGTAGAATTGAAGAAACAGTAAAATGGTGGGAATTTAAGGAGATGCGACCTGGATACACTGACTGAACCAGAGGTTGTACAGAGTTTCAGGGAGAGCATTAGGGAACGATTGACAAGAATGGGGGAAAGAAATACAGTAGAAGACGAATGGGTAGCTTTGAGAGATGAAATAGTGAAGGCAGCAGAGGATCAAGTAGGTAAAAAGACGAGGGCTAATAGAAATCCTTGGGTAACAGAAGAAATATTGAATTTAATTTATGAAAGGAGAAAACAAAAATGCAGTAAATGAAGCAGGCAAAAAGGAATACACATGTCTCAAAAATGAGATCAACAGAAAGTGCAAAATCGCTAAGCGGGGATGGCTAGAGGACAAATGTAAGGATGTAGAGGTTATCTCACTAGGGGGTAAGATAGATACTGCCTACAGGAAAATTAAAGATACCTTTGGAGAAAAGAGAACCACTTGCATGAATACCAAGAGCGCAGGCGGAAAACCAGTTCAAAGCAAAGAAGGGAAATCAGAAAGGTGGAAGGAGTATATAGAGGGTCTATACAAGGGCGATGTACTTGAGGACAATATTATGGAAATGGAAGAGGATGTAGATGAAGATGAAATGGGAGATACGATACTGCGTGAAGAGTTTGACAGAGCACTGAAAGACTTAATTCGAAACAAGGCCCCAGGAGTAGACAACATTCGATTAGAACTACTGATAGCCTTGGGAGAGCCAGCCCTGACAAAACTCTACCATCTGGTGAGCAAGATGTATGAGACAGGCGAAATACCCTCAGACTGAAAGAAGAATATAATAATTCCAATCCCAAAGAAAGCAGGTGTTGACAGATGTGAAAATTACTGAACTATCAGTTTAATAAGTCATGGCTCCAAAATACTAATGCGAATTCTTTACAAACGAATGGAAAAACTGGTAGAAACCGACCTCGGGGAAGATCAGTTTGCATTCCGTAGAAATATTGGAACACGTGAGGCAATACTGACCCTATGACTTATCTTAGTAGGTAGATTAAGGAAAGGCAAACCTACATTTCTAGCATTTCTAGAAAGATTTTGACAATATTGACTGGAATACTCTCTTTAAAATTCTGAAGGTGGCAGTGGTAAAATACAGGGAGCGAAAGGCTATTTACAATTTATACAGAAATCAGATGGCAGGTATAAGAGTCGAGGGGCACGAAAGGGAAGCAGTGGTTGGGAAGGGAGTGAGACAAGGTTGTAGCCTATCCAAGATGTTATTCAACCTGTATATTGAGCAAGCAGTAAAGGAAACAAAAGAAAAATTTGGAGTAGGTATTAAAATCCACGGAGAAGAAATAAAAACTTTGAGGTTCACTGACGACATTTTAATTCTGGCAGAGACAGCAAAGGACCTGGAAGAGCAGTTGAACGGAATGGACAGTGTCCTGTAAAGAGGATATAAGATGAACATCAACAAACGTAAAATGAGGATAATGGAATGTAGTCGAATTAAGTCAGGTGATGCTGAGGGAATTAGATTAGGAAATGAGACACTTAAAGTAGTAAATGAAATTTGCTATTTGGGGAGCAAAATAACTGATGATGGTCAAAGTAGAGAGGATATCAAATGTAGATTGGCAATGGCAAGGAATGCATTACTGAAGAAGAGAAATTTGTTAACATCAAGTATAGATTTAAGCATCAGAAAGTCGCTTCTGAAAGTATTTGTATGGAGTGTAGCGATATATGGAAGTGAAACGTGGACGATAAATAGTTTAGACAAGAAGAGAATAGAAGCTTTGGAAATGTGGTGCTACAGAAGAATGCTGAAGATTAGGTGGGTAGATCATATAACTAATGAGGTAGTACTGAATAGAACTGGGGAGAAGAGAAATTTGTGGCACAACTTGACGAGAAGAAGGCATCGGTTGGTAGGACATATTCTGAGCCATCAAGGGATCACCAATTTAGTATTGGAGGGCAGTGTGGAGGGTAAAAATCGTAGAGGGAGACCAAGAGATGAATACACTAAAGAGATTCAGAAGAATGTGCATTGCAGTAGGTACTGGGAGATGAAGAAGATTGCACAGGGTAGAGCAGCATGGAGAGCTGCATCGAACCAGTCTCTGGACTGAAGACAACAACAACGACAACAACAACAACACATGCATTCAGTTTCTTTGGGTTTTGTGAAAGATCATTGTGTTGCTGTAGACAATGAAGGCTTTACACACTGCACTGCTGACTGTGTTTAATTCAGCATCTCTATCTATAGCCATATGGTTTGTTTTATGTCTCTGTTTCTTTAAGTTTTATTTACAGTGACTGTATATGATGAAGGGTCCCTTCCCAATTATGAACTGGGTACACACCTATCCAGTGCATGGTCAACTATTATTTTAAATTTGAGCTATAGCACTTCTACACGTTCCTGTGGAGTGCTAAAAGTTTCAAGTTCCTTATAGCAGTATGACACTACTGCTTCTTCATCTAGTTTACTGAGCATATACATCTTTCCACTCGTTTTAGATGCCCTTTGTACTATGAGCTGCATTGTTGCCACAACAGTATCATGGTCACTGACACCAGTTTCGATTGGTCACCCTCGGAGAGATAAAATCTGTTGCCATCAGATCTAACACATTTGCATCATGAGTGGAGTCCCAAATGATCTGTTCTAGATAGGTTTCACAGAAGGCAATTTTCCTAATTGACTGTTGGGTGATTGAAGTCACCACTGATGATTACAGAATGGTTGGGAAAGTCAAGTACAAGTGAACTGAGGTTTTCTCTGAAGTTTTTGGTTACCTCAGGAGAAAACCTAATTTTAAAATTGGAGAACTGTTTGTTCTTTTGCAAGTCTCACATGCAATACATGGGCCATATTATAAGTTCTACTGGAGTGAAACCAGATCTCTGTGTCACAGATGTGAGGGAAGTACTATCATTTCTCAGGCTTGCTAATAAATGTTGTATAGCTATTCACGATTATGCTCCTGTCACAAAAGCATCAACAAAGTTATTGAAAACGGAGACTGGCCAAGGAATGTGAGATAGCAATAAAACAGATTAAGGATGTTCTGACAAAATCTACCTTGTTAATCTATCCATATTTTGATTGTGCTGTGGGTTGTGGGTTGGTGAGGAAAAGCAAACTGATTATGCATCTCACTAGCTCAATAAAGCAGAGATTAATTACAGCACAACTGAGAAAAAGTTGTGAGTCCTGGTATTTGGAGTGAAGTATTTTAAGTGATAAATGTATGGTAGATGTTTTGCAATAGGTACCAATCATGGTGCCCTGATGTGGCTTTTAAACTTAAAGGATATAAGTAGTCAGCTTACATGAAGGGCTTTAAAACTGAACAAATATGATGGCAAGGTACAGTATGTTCTAAATTGAGCAAGGTGCGCCAGAACGATGATGTATTGAGCACAAAGGTTTGTGTGGCAAGCATATGAGATACTTATTGTTGGGTCGCAGGTAGCACAGGATCAGGACACAAAACTAGCGGGACTAGCACGCCTGGAACAAAGGAGTGCTAGTCCTGCAAGTTTTACAGGGGAACTTCCGTGAAGTTTGGAGGATAAGAGTGGAGGCGCTGGTGGAAATAAAACCGTGACAATGAGTAGCTCAGCAGGTAGAGCACTTGTTTGAAAAAGGTGAAAGTACTGCATTTGAGTACTGGTTCAGCATGCCATTTTAATCTGCCAGGAAGTTTCATATCAGCACACACTCTGCTGAAGAGTGAAAATTCATTCCGGAAATATTTCAAGAATTTGTGCTTACACAAGCTAAGTTTAACACAGCAAAATTAACAGGAAAGTCAGTTCCTTGTCTTCTTAAATGAAAAATATGCTTTCTCAGCTATAGAATATAGCTGTTGTGTTCCTCAATTATTAGTATTATCCACAAAGCGCATCATACTGATCACAAAGTAACAGTTACCTGCGTGTTATAAGAGCATTGGTACTTGTCATTCAGCTATAAGAAATCTTTAGTTATTGAATTTACATAATGATAACATGTAGAAGGAGTGGTTGGCAAGCTATGCTTTTAATTTTGTCTTGACCTGTCACACAACTTGTCACATATATATTTTTTTTTCTTTCAGAAATGACTGTTTCATCAGTGAATCAGCTACTACTGACACACAGATACTTTTCCTCTGGTGATATCCTTCTGTCCACTGGAGACCCTACTGATGCTGACAAGGGAACACCCAGCAGGTTTATTAAAAGGATGTAAATGATATTGGACAACATATGCACGAGTCAGTTTTGTTTATTTTGTTTCCTGTAATAATTAAATGAAAATAAAATACACAAATATATATATTGATTAATATATTTTTATTCTGAAAAAAATTGTTTTAATTTTCCTTTTCTAATTCTAAATGCTCTATGCTCCTTTTATGAACCAATAAAATTCTCTCCCCCCCCCCCCCCCCCCTCCTTGTGATTCTTGTCATCATGCAACTATGCAACTTTTGAAGCAGCACCATCTGCAACTCTGCTAAGTCTATCACAGTTGAGAATAGGTATTTTTATTCCGTAAACACAATTGACAGTTTTCAGATGAGATGATTGTGCAATACAAGGAAGAACATAATGAAGGTGTTACATCTGTAGTTGCTACATAAAGCTGCTGGAGATTATTGTGCAAGCCAAAATTATGTATTCAGTGGTTACTGTTTCTCAAATATTTAGGTGGGGTGCAATGACAATAGCCTCCAGTTAGGATATATGCCACTGGTAAACTTTTACCACAGAAATATAAAATGGGTTATCATTGTTCATTGTAAATGTTGGCAACTCATTTTCTATATATTCTTCCAATATAATTATTAGTAGCCATTATGTTATAGAAATAGGATTTGTATATGCCCAAGAACTGCAATAGTGGATGCATAAATAGTGTTCTGTAATTCAGCAAATGCACACACATCAAAAAAAGTTTTGCATCACCTTGGTTCTACGAGTTCCGGAACCTGTACAGAAAACTGGAATAGAGATCAACATAAACATCATTTCCGTCCTTTTTATTGCTCATGAAAACCACACATTCCATGTTGTACCACCATACAGTGAGACCTTCAGAGGTGGTGGTCCAGATTGCTCTACACACTGGTACCTCTAATACCCAGTAGCACATCCTCTTGCATTGATGCATTACTGTATTCATCGTGGCATACTATCCACAAGTTCGTCAAAGCACTGTTGGTCCAGATTGTCCCACCCTTCAACGGCGATTTGGTGTAGATCCCTCAGTGGTTGGTGGGTCACATCGACCATAAACAGCCCTTTTCAATATATCCCAGGCATGTTGATAGGGTTCATGTCTGGAGAACATGCTGGCCACTCTAGTCGAGTGATGTCATTATCCTGAAGGAAGTCATTCACAAGATGTGCACGATGGCGGCATGAATTGTCATCCATGAAGATGAATGCCTTGCCAATACGCTGCTCATATGATTGCACTATTGGTCGGAGGATGTCATTCATGTATCGTACAGCCATTACGGCACCTTCTATGACCACTGGCGGTGTACATTGGCCCCACATAATGCCACCCCAAAACATCAGGGATCCTCCACCTTGCTGCACTTGCTGGACAGTGTGTCTAAGGTGTTCAGCCTGACCAGGTTGCCTCCAAACACGTCTCCGACAATTGTCTGGTTGAAGGCACTATGCGACACTCATAGGTGAAGAGAACATGACGCCAATCCTGAGCAGTCCATTCAGCATGTTGTTGGGCCCATCTGTACTGCGCTGCATGGTATCGTGGTTGCAAAGATGGATCTTGCCATGGACGTTGGGAGTGAAGTTGCACATCGTGCAGCCTATTGCGCACAGTTTGAGTTGTAACAGGGTGTCCTGTGGCTGCATGAAAAGGGTTATTCAACATGGTGGTGTTGCTGTCAGTGTTCCTCTGAGCCATAATCCATAGGTAGTGGTCATCCAATGCAGTAGTAGCCATTGGGTGGCCTGAGTGAGGCATGTCATTGAGAGTTCCTGTCTCTCTGTATCTCCTCCAAGTCCGAACAACATCGCTTTGGTTCACTCTGAGACATCTGGACACTTCCCTTGTTGAGAGCCCTTCCTGGCACAAAGTAACAATGCAGACACGATTGAACCATGGTATTGACCGTCTAGGCATGGTTGAACTACAAACAACATGAGCTGTGCACCTCCTTCCTGTTGGAATGACTGGAACTGATCAGTTGTTGGACCCTCCCCATCTAATATCTTTGGGCAGGTTTATTGACGTCTCTGAACAGTCAAAGGGTCCGTGTTTATGATACAGTATCCACAGTCAACGTCTGTCTTCAGTTCTGGGAACCGGGGTGATACAAAACTTTTTTTTATGTGTGTACTTTATGTAGAACATCCATTGCTGCAGTGATGAATTAATCTTTCTAAGACATAAATACAACAGTAAGCTGCCCAGTGAGTAACATGCACCAAAATTATTTGTCAAATTACTCTCCATGATGTCTGCATTGTCACATATTGTTACAGACTCTGAAAAGACTATGAAAAAGATGCAATGAGGAACATACATTAACGATTTCACAAAGCAGATCACATTTCAAAATTGCTACTGTATTAAATGTCCACTTACAGTTCATCATCTGCCATATAGCTACATATGACAATATATTATCTTACATAGAAATGTTGCATCTGAATAGAACTAACTGTGGCATACTTCTGTTGAAAACTTGATCAAACTGTTTATTTTAGTATACATAACTTGGAACTTATGTTCGAAATATGAGCTACCACCAATCTGTAGGTTTTGCTATCTTTTGTGGGCATAACATTTAGACGCTTTCTTTCTTTAACGAATCATACTTCTGTTGTAGGTTCTATTTCAATATATGTGTAGTTGTTTGTGAATTGAAACTGCTGTATATTTTTTCTCACGCTTTATTCTGAAGTTTAGGAAGATACCTGACACTTTAACTAATTTTGAGGTAGATTGTTATGCTATACATACAGGTATTTAACAAGGCCGTTAAATGTTTTGGACTAATCTTCTCATTGCAGGAGACTGCATCAGTGTTGCGTTTTCTACTACTCTTTTGAACTTCTTTACAGCATTGATCAGCCTCAAAGTATCCACATGTGAATAGTATGGCAATCTATAATGCTTATAGCTCCTGTTAAACACATTTTTTCTGCAGACAGTGACTAAATATGAGTGATGAGTATGAAAACACCCAGCATAGTCTACTATTGCTGCCAGCTTAAATGGATGGGAACACTGTTCCAAGAATAGCTAACCAAGGAATAAAATGGCATCGTACAACACACACTCAAAGTTGTCCATGGTTAGTATATTCCTCGGTTAGTTGTTCCTCGATTTATCCCAAGACTGTGCAATACTTAGATTTTTTGGAACACTTTTTATTATCAATTACTGATGACTTACGTAGTCTTGGTGCTGATTGCTAATATGATGGCTGAGACAGCAAGGAAACCATTTGTCACACATTTAGTTCCTACTTTTGGAAGCACCGATGCAATCGTGATAGACAAATTTTATGGCTTCTTTATCTGTGCATGTTTGCAAACTTTTGATTATTAAGCAGTGCAGAACCACCCCTTTTCACCCTAAAGCCAATGGCAGAGTTGAATTGGTTCATAAAATGATTACAAGGACGTTATTTTATTATGTTAACAAAATGCACAATGATTGAGACAGGTATATACCCTACATTTTATTTGTCTACACTGCTGCATCCACAAATCAATAGGATATTCACTTGACAATGTTGTATATGCATGAACAATGAGTTCTCCCTGTGAGTACATAAACTGCCACTGGATATTAATTCATGTGAGACCAAAGGACTGGCACAGTGACTTAAAACTATTTGGTAAAAGATATAGCAGAATAATTTTAAAGGAACTGTTAAGCAAATTAAGGGAGGCAAGACATTGTACTACTGCCTTACCAACAAGGTGACTGGGTTTTGCTAAGAAACCTTGTACTCAAAAAGGAAAAGATGAAAAAATTCCTCCCATCCTATGAAAGACTGTATCAGATTATGCATCTGACATCACATGTCATTGTCAAGATACTGTTAGCAGACTGGTTTGTGGTTGTGCACTCCAGTAGTATAATAAAGCTAACCCTTTCATACCTTTCACAGGTCAACTGAAATGTTGGATTCCATATCAATTTTCGCCAGATGTGGATTAATTTTCTTACTTAAATTGTGTGTTTTTCATCTGTAGATATTTTTGGATTTTCAAAAAACCATTTTTCTGTCAATATATTTTTATTATTTATATCAACATATTTCATAGCATTGATCTCATACTACGAAAATTAGTAATGGCAGTTATTAATTTAAATGATCTTAAAACAAGTTTACATTACAGACAATATTTTTAGTCTTCAGTTCTTATGTAACCAAAATTTCAGTCTTCATTTATAATGTTATTAATTTTACTACCCATAATGAAATCAATTTTATAAAATAACAGGAAGCTCCTATATTTCTTACTGTCAAAATTTGCAACCTTTGTTAATATTCATTAAGTTTATAACTCTTTACTTAAATGATTGTTTTCGGAAAACAATATATAAATTAAAAGCAAAAACCAATCTGAATTAAGACTGTCATGTTAGCATTAATGTGCACAATCCAGAATCTGGAACTGTAACACATAGAATATTTTTAGCACCATGCATCTGGACAGACCAAGAGTATGGACATGGAAACAAGGATGGCTCCTTCCTGTGCCAACCTTTTCATGGGTTGCTTGGAGGGGGCTTTCCTGGGATCCATAAGCCTTCAGTCCTTGGTCTGGTTTAGATATATTGATGACATCTTTGCCATATGGACTCATCGTGAACCTGGCCTGGTAAAATTCCTTGAATCTGTAATTACCTTCTCCCAATTAAATTTAACACGGTCCTATTCCGAATCCCATGCCATCCCCCCACTGCAGACTTGCCCTATGCACCCTCCTACCACCACCTATTCCAGTCCAGTAACCGGCAAAACATATACTATCAAAGGGAGAGCACCTGTGAAATAACAGATGTCATTTACCAACTGTTATGTAAACACTCTTTGGCCTTTTGCATCGGCATGACAAACACGCAGTTATCACTCAGGATGAATGGGCGTAGACAGTGGGTATGTACAGGCAACACACAATATCCTGTTGCAGAGCATGCTGTACAACATGGCAGTCATGGCCTCGGTGTCTGTTTCACCACACATGCCATCTGGATTCTTCCCACAGAAACCAATTTCTCAAAACTCAGCAGATGGGAACTAGCACAACAACATGTCCTTGTTTCGTGTCACCCACATGGCCTTAATTTACATTAATTCCTCCTGTCTCAGCATTTATTCACAGTCATCACCCCTTCCTTCACTCCATTTTAGTTTTCTACATCTTTCATTTTCTGACTTGTCTATTTTTCACCGTCCCCCCTCCCACATCCATTGCACACGATGCACTTAGTTTTTCATTCTTATTAACTTGGCATGTCTTTTTAGTAGTAATCTCTGTCTTGCATGTTACCCTGTCTTCCAACCTTAAGCTCAGGATTTCAAATATTGCCCGGTCCAGTCCCCAACAATCAGTATTTCCTTCTCATCCTGTCTGGTAATTCTCCCCTAACCCTGGGTTCTGGTGACTTTCCTGAACTGTACCCCTTTCCCTAAACCTCTCCATCCTTTTTCTTCACCCCTCTTCCTTCTTGTTCAACTCTTCTGACAGAAGAAGGAGACACTGGCTCCAAAAGCTTGTAAAAGTTAAATGCTTTTGTGAGTATGCTTCCCTGCCACCTGTTGGCGAGTAGATTTTTTAAATATTAATTTACGTTGTATTATCAATAATTGGTTATTTTTCATTGTTATAACTATTGTATGGCACAAGCAAATTCCACAATGTACTTCTGAAGAAGTGTTATTTAAGCAATTGTAAAATGTTTCATAAAAAAAAAAAACAATAGTTCACAGAGCACAATGTGTCAGTGAATTGTCATTTAAAACAAACCTGGACAAGATCTTTCCAATAAGTTACTAAGGAACAAAGGAGCAGCCCTGACACTGAGATCAACTTCACAAGGTAAGTACTATTTATCTACAAATATAATGCAATATCTTTCACAAACTAGTTTAAATATTGTCTAAACTATGAAATAGTTCATATAACATAAGAATAAAATTGAAATTCTTCATAATGTATGGACACTTAAGGGATTACATTATAATAGGCTGAAGTCATATCATTGCCATTTGACACTACCACCCGCCACAGTTTCTGTGAGTCTGCTGCGAGTTAACCCTAGTTGCTAGGAAATGAAAAAATCATCTGACTCCAGCACATTTGCCTGCATTATGTTCCAGGTATCCTTAAGCCATGTATTAAAGAGAGACAGTGTGGTCCTCTCAAGTAGTTCTTATTGAAATTTTAGTCTCTTTCTTAGTAAATGCAGAGTCATCCTCTGGGGCCTCATGGTTTGTGATTGTGTAGTAGTGACCACAGAGAGTCCTTGTTGATCACAGCTTTGTCATTTTCATTTTCATGTTACAATTCATCCTCAACTCTATCATCTTTTGCATCAATACTCACTCATGTTAGTTGGACTGAAGTTTTGAATATTCCATATTCCAGGAAGACTTTGAGTTTAACATACTGCAATCAGGATTAATCAGGAGAGATACTTCCCTGTCAGCCTCTTACCTCTCTGTTATATGTGAGCCAGTCCTTCAAATCTCATTTACAGCCTTGTTTTGTTCAGTTACTATTCAAAATTCCATTCATTTTATGTCCTATATTTGAGTTTCAATGTTCTAATATTCAGTATTCAATGGTGAATATTCCATGTTTTATGTTCAGTGTCAATTTGATCACTCGTTTGTCCACACATCCTCCAACTCCTTGTTGATAGGGTGGTAGTACGCTATCAGCAGTAACTGTTGAATTGACTCATCGCTGCTACTGAGGAGACATTGGTAACAGTGGCTTCTATTTGAACAGTTTAGTTCTTTTGCTGGTGTTAAATCTCAGTTCTTCTGCTCCCTCAATAGGAACTGCCTCCCTGCAAAGAAGTAAGTGTGACACATCACATATTGTTTGTGCAAGTCCTTAAGGCTCTCATGTCTGTGGAGCACCCATGAGAATTACAGTGTAACTGGTTTTAGTATGGAAGCAATCTCCCCACGGTGGTGAACAATCAAATAGTATCATAACTGTCTGAGACCTAATTTTTTACTTTCATTTATCTTCCCAGAGCTTAGGGATTTGAAGTGGCAGTGGTGAGCCTGATTATGGAATGGCAGGTAAGTCTACTTTATGGTAACTCCTTTTTCCGACTACTTATTGTAAAGTATATGGAATTTGGCAGTGGACTGTCCTTGGTTCATCTGACTTAAGGGGCTCCGGAATGCCCTATACTTGCAATGTTAAAATAACGCTTATAAATTACATCTTTCCTCACAAAGTATTTGAGGTAGGAAGTTGAACTTTTTACAGATTATTTATTGGAATATGGGCTACAACTTAACACAGGGATTTTACAAAATTTTGGTTCAGTTATTAAAGATGATTTTTTTTTCAATTGTAATGAAAATACACAACATTTTTTTGCAATTTTTTATTTATATATTCAAAAATATACAGTTTTTTTGGAAAAAGGCTGTGTTAAATTATGCAGAAGGTACTGTGTAACATTTACTGAAAGTTTGAAACAAATGTGTTTGGAAGATCCTTAGAAAACATGTAATTAGTATGAGAAAATAAAAGTTTTGGGAATTGAGCGACAAAGATTGGATTAAATTTTTAGTGCATTCCAGGTCCATAGGATGGATTATCTTCATCCTCTGCAAACTCCTCCTCCAGCTTCCTCTTGTTCCTCCTCCTGTTTACTCTTGCTTGTATTTCTAGACTCTTTACAGCCCTGTCTGCGGCCCGAAGGCGTTCCTTGTCTAAAGTAAGCATCGCTCGTACCATGTTAGAACCTATCTTCATTCCCATATTTCTAAATACCTTGCACCTTACAATGTTGCCATCATTGAAAGTCGCAACAGCATCATACACACCAAAGTGAAGTGTTTCTATTCCAACAAATACAGTCTTGGGGATTCTCAACCATATAACACTATTTACACTTTCATTGGGGTTTTGAGTTTTTCCGTGAATACACTTTTTCAACAGTTCACGTGCTGCTAAGTCTCTGAAAATAGGTTTTATCACCTCCATTATTGCACGAGGCAGAGTATGCTTATGAGTGTACACTTCACCAGTTAGCAATCCTTTGTTATATTTACACCAACTGTCTTCTTCTTTGGAACACAAGCTATGTTGGGGATTTTCATCGGTTGAAGAAGTATGAAAAAAAAAAGAGCCCAAACAGCCTTCTTCATTTCGTCGATGCCCGCATTTCGTGGTCGTGCGGTAGCGTTCTCGCTTCCCACGCCCGGGTTCCCGGGTTCGATTCCCGGCGGGGTCAGGGATTTTCTCTGCCTCGTGATGGCTGGGTGTTGTGTGATGTCCTTAGATTAGTTAGGTTTAAGTAGTTCTAAGTTCTAGGGGACTGATGACCATAGATGTTAAGTCCCATAGTGCTCAGAGCCATTTGAACCATTTTGAACCATTTCGTCGACACTTTGTGTATTTTGCCTAATAGCCATTCCATAATAGTTCTGTATTTTGTCAATTACACTGTCAGTGAACCTTCCCTTCCCATCCAACCCTTTACCATCACTGAGTTTTTGTTTTTTGTACGAAGCTTTCAGTCGCCAAAATCTTGTTCCCATTCGCTTCTGTACGTGTCCAATACACTCAAATTTCTGCACTACAACATCATCACCATAGGGCTTCAGTCCTTGAACATGTTTGAAACTTTTAGAATCACCGTCACCAAGGTAATTAACATATCGCACTTTATCACACGCCTCAGAACGCTGGAATATACTGGCAACACCAGCCACTTCCATTCCTCCACTACTGCCACTATAGTTAGCTTTGCAATTATTTTCATGTGTACCTTTATATTTTTGTGGACATCTACAATACTTTGATATTACTGCTACATCTAAAACTTTCCCTGTATACATACTGGTGGCAGATACTACACCATGAAGAGATGTGTGTCCCCGTTTATGCCAAGTACCATCGAACGCTGCAGTCAAATCTCTGTTACCATTATTTTCCATTACTGCCTCTTCCACAGCATTCTTCATAGATTCTATACAGACATCTTCTACTTTAGACCCTATTAATTTATTATAGGTCGTAAACTTGGTTGGGGGATTTGGAAAATTCATGATGCCACAGAAAATTGCACCTGCAGTAGCACCCTTACCAACTGAACGCAAGGAATAAACAAATCTAATGTTGTGTTCGTAGATTTTGCTACCATTTTCTTCAGTTGCAGTTACTGCAACACTGTTCCAAAAGGTGGTCATGTATGAACACTTATCACATTTCAGTTGTATTTCACTAGCAAGTCCTACGTGCTTTATTATGGAGAGTTCCAGACCAACTTCACTACAATGAATACATCTTACACAGTTTGAAAAAATTCCTTTGAGAACTGACATATCAAATTTTTCATTCACATCCGATTCGCCCATAAAACATTCATAGTTTTCACTCATTGAACCAAGCTTCTTCTGTGAAGTATTTTCTTTCCCACTTTGACTGCTATGGGCAGGTGTACTTGAGAGGTTAGGTTCACTCACTTGGTTATCGTCTTTATTGTTTACAGTAATAACACATACCTTTGGCTTTCCAACATTTCTCCTTTTCTTAAAAGCCTTCAGAGGATTTCTAATAACTTTTCTTTTACTCATTATTATACTTCAACAAAACAGAGACTCAAGAAACAGAATTAATTATGAATATTTTCGAGATAACGACAGAGTAAATAAACATGAAACAATCGACAATCACACCAGCGATATATATTGAACCATCACAGGTTAGCCACAACACATACTTTATCTCACATCACTAAAATGTACCTGATGAACACGGACGTTAATAATAACACCATTTGACAGCAGTTTAACAGTGCCACAGTGGGTCACGCCCATGTAGAACACATTTCAAAAAAAATTTAAAAATAGTTGTAGTCTTCGGAATTGAATAAATTATATATCTATTAAAAGGTAATAGTCTGCAGATTCAGAAAATGCAAAAAAGTAAAAATTGAACTTTTCATGATTTTGAGCCTTTCCGGAGCCCCTTAACTTGGTTTGCCAGTAGCCTCCTCTCAGAACAGGATGAGACGCATGGCCTATGGTAATGAGAGCATGCATGATATGTGGTTTTCCCAATGTTGTGGACGTTGGTTCATTCAAATTGAGCTATTACCATGGCAGTTATGAGTTTTATCATTCACCATAGCTAACTGAAATGAGCAAAGAGGTGATAATATCGTACATGATTGACATACAACAAAAACACATGCAACACACTAGACTCTCCAGATGTGTGCTGCTCTAATCGAAGTTCATTCCTTCATGTAATTTGTTATGCCCTTATCCTTTTTCAAGATTTGTTTCATACTTTTTTTTTTTTTACCCGACACTGAGTTTTTGTATGCTCTGACCTGTCATGGTTTTCGAAGGCAAGTTGCTTCAGCAGTGATTAGATGCTGTGATAATTCAGTCTCTCTACCAATTTCTTGCTCTCTCTTTGTAGTTGCAGTTGCTTTTACAAATCCTAGATATACTGAACATCACACCACCTAGAGGTCTTAAGTTGCAAGATTTATGGCAGCAATCATTCCACTGAGTCAACAGGTGATGTCATGAGTATTTATATATCCATAATCATTTCACCTTCATCACTTATTGATTATCTGTGCATTTGTGCCAGCGTCATAATAATCTTTTGTGAGGTCTGTTGTTGAGGTATCATCATGCTCTGTTATCAGCCTCTTATGTAGTTCACATAAAGGATTCATCTCTTATTGCTTAGACTGACTGTCTAAGTTAATAAAACTAGTACCCTTACAACGATCCACACCTTATCAGTCAGTTACGACAAGATAACAAGTGGAATTTTATATGTTTCTGCAATAACATCTGACACTTGTTCAAACTGCTGTCAGGAGTGTACCCTCTTTTGGTTACATCTCAGTCATTTCTGCTCCCAATTCCATATGATGTATATTCCTTCTATATCATGAACACAATAACGATCATCCATCCTGTAAACAACTGTCAGACATCAATACATGAACATCCCCTTTACACTGATCCTTGCAATCTGCCAAAATATTGGTTCATTCTGAGATAACATCCAGTGTTCCTTGCGTGTATGCAGTGATGTGGAAACTGTTTCAATCATGAGACTCTTTCCCAATAGATCTGTTGCAAATATGCTTCTCGGGTTTGTCGCCAGATCGTATTGTGTAACTCGCACAATATTTCATCGATGCAACTGCTTGACATCATCAGGTGGTGGTAGCTGCTGCTGTCACTGCTGCAAGGCGCGACTGATGATAATTTGGCAGCAGCATAAGAATTTATCATGCCAGGAGCAGGCAGTACATATGTGCAGGAAGACGCTCATAGTTGGAGGAAAGTGGCACTCCTGGTGTCCCCTACTGGGGGCCGCAGAAAGGCCATCCGCGTGTGTGCTATGGGCAATGACTGTGCTGCCAGACACTCCTGGGGGCCGCAGAAAGGCCATCTGCGTGTGTGCTATGGGCAATGACTGTGCTGCCAGACACTCCTGAGATTAAAGTCTGACCTAATCTCAGTTGCGTGTTGCATCACTTGATGAATCACAAGTTCTTGTTTTCCCTGTTTTGATTTAATGGCGACCAGTGCTGGATTCCAGGTGGTGCTTAGTTGAAAACCTGCATCCCTGCTGATAAGATTGTCCGCCGTAAGGATATGTATGGCCTCCTTAACAACACAGTCCCAGAAAGATGACGCTGGGGATAAAATTTCTGTCTTTAAGTAAAGCATACGATGTCCCGTGTCCAGGCAATGCCCCGCTACCGCTGATTTATCAGGTTGCCCCAGGTATCTACGATGATGGTGTTTGACGCAACATCCTTGCACAGTTCGACATGTCTGTCCAATATAAGATTTTCTACATTTGGATGGGATTTTATACACGCCACATTTCCTAAGGCCAAGGTCATCTTTGACTGAGCACAATAAATTTCTCAGTTTTGCTGGTGGTGGAAAAAGACACTTGATGTCATGCTTTTTGAGGATTTTTTTCTTGTCAAAGACATGCTGCCACAATAGGGCAAGAACGCTGTTGCAGTGGGTGTCACAGCATCTTCATTTACACCCCTGCTTCGAGTTTGCTTGGAACAGAATGCATGGCATATCTGCCTACTGGAATAGCCATTATGTTGGAAAACCATTCTCATGTGTTGTGGTTCACCAGATGGACTGTCGGCATCTGAGACTACATGTGCACTATGCACCAAAGAGCGTAGAACACTACCGTGTTGCGCTCGATGATGGCAACTTGTGGCCTCCATATATAGCTCTGTATGAGTTGATTTGTGATGCCTGCTCCTGGCATGATAAATTCCACTGCCACCGGGCGATTATCATCAGTTGCGCCTTGCAGCAGTGACAGCAGCAGCTACCACCACCTGATGATGTCGAACAGTTGCATGAATCAAACATTGTGCAAGTTACACAATACGATCCGGTGGCAAACCCGAGAAGTGTATTTGTTTCAATCATTTTTTCAGCTTGGGCAGGTAATCTGTCACTAACTGTTAAGGCCATTAAAGTGTGCACTCACTGTCTGCCTTCATGAACGCAACTTTTTAACAGCCACAATGCATTGCTATTGGCTCCTTCTCTTCTGTCAATAATTTTGCTGAAGTCTCATACACCCACACATTACAGGCCTATGATCCCTCAACACACCTGCCTGTGGACCAGCACTTTCATTCAGCCTCATCAGCTACACACTTATTTTAGTTACTGAGACTTCGTGAACTCCTGCTAGAACTTCTCAGCGACAGCCATAGGGGCCTCTGCAGTAGGTTTGCATTTGTGAGGCACCAGTATCAACTGTGCTGCACACTTTTTGAGTTCTCTTGCTTGTGTCCCGACTGTACTCTGGCAGAAAGTTTCACTCGAAGCTTAGTGAAGGGAACAGCCTAGAATGAAACATGTGTGCTGTTTTAATCTTTTTCCTCCCAGTAGGTTCTACACATTCTCATTGTGTTTACACTTTCTTAATTTATTATACAAAGCAATTTGCATCTGTACATCTACACAGATCTTTCTGAACTGTCTTCAATAATCTAGTAACCCTTTTGTAAGCACACTATACAATCTTGCCCAAAACAGCCATGTTTTAAGCAATCCCCTCACATATTGCTGGAATTGATCCCTGTGGATAGTGTTTCTAACCCACATATGCTTTAATTCATTAATGAAACCAACATGTGATTCTTTTCCACACTCCATATAGAAGTTAGGCATGACAC
Source organism: Schistocerca nitens (assembly GCF_023898315.1). Lineage (NCBI taxonomy): Eukaryota > Metazoa > Arthropoda > Insecta > Orthoptera > Acrididae > Schistocerca > Schistocerca nitens. The sequence continues at coordinate 343,573,814 of NC_064622.1, forward strand.
ACATAATTTTCTGTTGGAGTACTTGGTGCAGTGACTGATAGTTAATGCTTTATGCACAACACCTGGTACCAATTCATGGGACAGATGATCACAGCAAATTTCACAACTGAAATTATCCCTTGGTTTTGAGTAATTTCATTTACCTAGTCATCCTATCACATTGACACTCCAGAACATTTATCGAATCTTTCACAAAGGTAACTTCAAACAAAGGAACAGTTGGTTTCCTTGTAATGCCAGAGCGACAATAAAACTTAATTTTTTCCTCTAAAGTTATGTTGTGTACGTTCTAAAAACTTCATTTTATTACAAAAGAAGAGGGAATCCAGAACTGAGTTGAGAAGCACTACGCAGCTTGCGTACATGCATCTGTTACTTATCAGCCCAATCTTGTGTGACTAAAACCCTTTTTCTGATATTCGACTGATAAAAGTATGGGAAATTAATTTTCAGAACATCCATCTACATAGCTTCTTCCAATCTAACACTACCCATAACACTGGGATAAATGATGCATTTCTGATACTAACAAAGAACCGTTGCTAAAATAATTGCTGCTGGTGAGCCTACTGGGTTGTGTGGCCATAGTCCATGAAACTTTTACATTCCTAATGTTTTGTCCAGAACAGCACTGGACATCTTCAGATGTGCTTCTGGTCAGGTGCGCTGACTTATAAAAAATATTGGGGGGGGGGGGGGGGCATACTGGGGGTCTTGCCCTGGGAAATTTTCTAAATTTTAGATGAAAAATAGTGAGTTTTAAAGTTTTTTTCAGCATTTTTAGAGTCATATGATCAACATTAGAACCCCAAAAACAGGACTCTCGATAACTCAAAACTCCGGGAAACTCAACAAGCCTGACACACTTTTTGGCTTTGAAAAAAAGAAACAAAACATAATCATGCACAGTATTTTTGTAAAAATTTAATTTACAGTAATAATCATGCTTATAGACTATTGCAGAGCAGTGAATATATAGCTCTGAAAAGACTGAAATTATATTTAATTAAATCCTAAAACAATCCATTAAAACAATAAAACATGAAATATTGCTGTCGCACAGTAATAGCACTTTGATTAATAAGTCAAACAGCTAATTTAAACTTACTTTGAATAAGGCTCAGGGTTCATTAAATAAAAACAATATCTCAAAGTTAATGATTGAATACAGTTAATAAAGTTAATATAGTATGCCTAATACTTTCAGTTAAAAAGTATGTAAATAGTGGGTTTTAATTGGGTCTTACATCCTAAAAATATTTAAGTATTTGAAAATAACTAATACAGTACTATAGTAATATAGTATTAAACAGGTACTAATACTCTGAAACTGAAAATTTAACATTACATCTACATCTACATTTATACTCTGCAAGCCACCCAACGGTGTGTGGCGGAGGGCACCCTACGTGCCACTGTCATTACCTCCCTTTCCTGTTCCAGTCGCGTATGGTTCGCGGGAAGAACGACTGTCTGAAAGCCTCCGTGCACGCTATAATCTCTCTAATTTTACATTCGTGATCTCCTCGGGAGGTATAAGTAGGGGGAAGCAATATATTCGATACCTCATCCAGAAATGCACCCTCTCGAAACCTGGCGAGCAAGCTACACCGCGATGCAGAGCGCCTCTCTTGCAGAGTCTGCCACTTGAGTGTATTAAACATCTCCGTAAAGCTATCACGGATACCAAATAACCCTGTGACAAAACGCGCCGCTCTTCTTTGGATCTTCTCTATCTCCTCCGTCAACCCGATCTGGTACGGATCCCACACTGATGAGCAATACTCAAGTATAAGTCGAACGAGTGTTTTGTAAGCCACCTCCTTTGTTGATGGACTACATTTTCTAAGCACTCTCCCAATGAATCTCAACCTGGTACCCGCCTTACCAACAATTAATTTTATATGATCATTCTACTTCAAATCGTTCCGCACGCATACTCCCAGATATTTTACAGAAGTAACTGCTACCAGTGTTTGTTCCGCTATCATATAATCATACAATAAAGGATCCTTCTTTCTGTGTATTCGCAATACATTACATTTGTCTATGTTAAGGGACAGTTGCCACTCCCTGCACCAAGTGCCTATCCGCTGCAGATCTTCCTGCATTTCGCTACAATTTTCTAATGCTGCAACTTCTCTGTATACTACAGCATCATCCGCGAAAAGCCGCATGGAACTTCCGACACTATCTACTAGGTCATTTATATATATTTTGAAAAGCAATGGTCACATAACACTCCCCTGTGGCACGCCAGAGGATACTTTAACATCTGTAGACGTCTCTCCATTGAGAACAACATGCTGTGTTCTGTTTGCTAAAAACTCTTCAATCCAGCCACACAGCTGGTCTGATATTCCGTAGGCTCTTACTTTGTTTATCAGGCGACAGTGCGGAACTGTATCGAACGCCTTCCGGAAGTCAAGAAAAATAGCATCTACCTGGGAGCCGGTATCTAATATTTTCTGGGTCTCGTGAACAAATAAAGCGAGTTGGGTCTCACACGATCGCTGTTTACGGAATCCATGTTGATTCCTACAGAGTAGATTCTGGGTTTCCAAAAACGACATGATACTCGAGCAAAAAACATGTTCTAAAATTTTACAACAGATCGACGTCAGAGATATAGGTCTATAGTTTTGCGCATCTGCTCGACGACCCTTCTTGAAGACTGGGACTACCTGTGCTCTTTTCCAATCATTTGGAACCCTCCGTTCCTCTAGAGACTTGCGGTACACGGCTGTTAGAAGGGGGGCAAGTTCTTTCGCGTACTCTGTGTAGAGTCAAATTGGTATCCCGTCAGGTCCAGTGGACTTTCCTCTGTTGAGTGATTCCAGTTGCTTTTCTATTCCTTGGACACTTATTTCAATGTCAGCCATTTTTTCGTTTGTGCGAGGATTTAGAGAAGGAACTGCAGTGCGGTCTTCCTCTGTGAAACAGCTTTGGAAAAAGGTGTTTAGTATTTCAGCTTTATGCGTGTCATCCTGTTTCAATGCCATCATCATCCCGGAGTGTCTGGATATGCTGTTTCGAGCCACTTACTCATTTAATGTAAGACCAGAACTTCCTAGGATTTTCTGTCAAGTCGGTACATAGAATTTTACTTTCGAATTCACTGAACGCTTCACGCATAGCCCTCCTTACGTTAACTTTGACATCGTTTAGCTTCTGTTTGTCTGAGAGGATTTGGCTGCGTTTAAACTTGGAGTGAAGCTCTCTTTGCTTTCGCAGTAGTTTCTCTATTTTATAAAGATTTTTAATATTGGTCTAAATGCCATTTAGTGTCTTTAGAAGGGTGCAAATGTCGACTGTCTGACTGTATTGCTGAATATGAAGTCATTGGTGACTGGTCAGATATCCAGTTCATCCAAAACATCTCGGTCGGCATGAAGAACAGCCAAGTTGTTCAATCGCTTCTGTCCCATTGTTGATTGGAGGTATGACTTCAGATGTCTACGGGCGCTAAATAATCGTTCTGCTGTTGCTGTCGTGACTGGAACTACTTGGAGAAGCTTAAAGCACTTCACTACTTCACATAACATTTCTCCAACTGCAGGCTTTTGTGTAATGTACTTTCTTACAGTTATTTTTTATTAGCGATATCGGTTAACATATTCAAGTGTAAGTGCAGTCTCTCAATGTCTAGGTCATTTTTGAAAAACTTAGTTGATTTTTCCAATTTTGTTTCACCTCTGTTTACTAAAACTCTTGTTCAACTGCAATGACCTGTGTGAGTCCAGCAATGCAAGATTGCACCGTTTCACATACTACAATAGCTTTGTAGTATTCCTTTGGGATTTTGGAGGTGTGCGGTGAGCTGGTTTAATTGTTTTCATACTTCTTTGGTATACTTTGATTCTGAAGAAGTGAATGATCATCAACTTGTGAAGGTTGTTCTTTTAAACACAATTCCCAAAAGTGTTCAAATCAATCATTCAATCAATCATTCAATCAATTCAATCAATTCCATTCAATATACAAGTTGAGCCCTCATATATTTTTTCCTTATCAGCAACACTTAGATGAGGGCATTGAATTTATTCATTGACATCCTCTACTGTGTTCATTGCATGACAATAGAGACATAAAAAGAAATAAGTCTTGAATTGTAACATTGACTCAAGGTCGCCTCTGTTTTGTCCTCTGCAGAAAATGTTTCAAAAAAATTCTAGAACTTCTTCAAAGTTTTTCAATATTCTCAAGATACTAGAAGCTTGCATAGTCAATCGAGTTGGGCAAAGGGGTCATAGACCAGCTTGGTTGTTGGCACTCTCACAGCATATGCTTCTGAAAAGTCCTCTACTTTTGTTGGATTCCCTTACGGAGTTTATTAAGTCCTTGTTAGCTGAGGACAAGCCATATTATCCCTTATACCTGACAGATGGCTACTGGCAAATTCCACTTGCAAAGGCTCCAGTGGATATGGTATCGAAGAGGGATTATTTCAGAATTTTGGGGATGATGAGAAGGAAAATCATAGGACAATTGCCTTTGCAAGCAGAGCACTGACTAAATATGAGAGAAATTATACTGTAACTGAATGTGAAGCTTTAGTGATAGTTTGGGGATTCAAAAAATTCAGAGATTATCTGTGGGGGAACAAAACTATCATTTATACTGATCACAGAACTCTCATATTTTTCAAGAAATTTAGGCTGATGCATTCACGGTTGACAAGGTGAACAGTATTTATGCAGCAGTTTGAGTATGAGATCAAATATGTTAAAGGTACACAGAACAGGGTGATGGACGCATTACCCAGGTTACCACTAGGAGCAAATGGTGAAGTAGGTCAAGATTTAGATGAAGGGCACGTAAAATTATTTTATATAAAAGGAATTCCTGTAGATAAGAAAAAAGAAAATATTTGTAAATTCATGAGGAGATATCAGAATCATGATGAGGTATGGAAAATGGTAAAGAGAGACTTTGATATGCCAAATGCTAACAATAAGTTGCCGAAATACTACAAAGTACATGGGAGAGTTTTATTTAGAAGAACCAATGAAAATTCAGAGGATTGGAAGGTGTGCTGGCTCAGAGAATACATAGATGACATAATTGACTACATTCACTTGAGTTTGACATGTAGGTGCTAAAAAGTGTGTACAGAAATTGAGAGAATGTGTAATTTTTGACAGTATGGTAAAGAGGGTGAATAACCATGTTAACACATGTGACAAATGTCAAAGAGCAAAAGTTACAAATCAAATATGCAGGCTTCCAATGCAAAATGTTAAACCAAAAGACTTAATGGATTTATTAGCAGTGGATTTTTATGGCCATTTGCTGAAAACCAAATGACGTTTTGCTTGTATTTTTGTAGTATTGGAGGTGTTTTGTAAACTTGTAAAGTTCTATCCTTTGTGCAAAGCAACTGGCAAGGCAATTTTGGCTAAGTTAGAAAAGGACTACTTTGTGAAAATTGGTAAACCCAAAGCTATGCTTTCTGACTATGGGTCACAGTTTACTGGTAAGAAGTGAAAGGGGGGCTTGCTAGTCATGAAATAACTGTAATACATACATCGATTTATCAACCGGCAGGAAATCCTGCGAAACTTATATGAGGGAAATTGGAAGATTGTGCCGCACGTAATGTAGCAACAAGCGTAATTCATGGGGACACATCATATAAAATATCAAGGATGTGATGTATACTGTGAGTCATGATGTAACAGGGTTTACTCCTTATGAGATTGTGAAGGGAGAGAGGTCTTTAAGTTTCACAGAGGAGACACTGTCTTTTCCTCATAGGGAAGAATTAAGTTGGGATGAGAGAAAGAAAGTAATGAGGGGATTAGTAGAAAAGGGGTTAGAGGTGAGGAAGAAAAGACATGATGACAGGATAAAGAGGGTAGATACTAAAATAGGAGACCTAGTGTTGGTTAAGGCCTATTAGAAATCCATGGAGATAAATAGCAAAGTGTCAAATTTTTCAATGAATACAGAGGACCTTTCAAAGTGGCTAATATTTCACATTTGAATGCATTCTATGTGATTTATCCACAGTCAAAGAAGAAATTTGCTCTTAAGAATGTTGTTGATTTAAAACTATATAAGGCAAGAACAACACAGATAAAAACTGTGGATTTAATGAAGGGAATGAATTTTCTTTGCAAGATTTGGGACCCACGAGGAAATACAGAGGGATGATAGGGTGTGGAGAGTGAACCTCAGGGGTTCACCACCCTGTAGTAAACATGTGCAGTGGTGTGCATAGGCCCCAAGTTGCAACAGTGCTGTTTCATTCTTTATTTTTCTGCACTGCTTCCTACTCTTCTACTATTCTTTTTATCGGTAAAACAGTTTAACTATCAAACTATCCAGAGCAAGGACTAAGTATACTATGTGACCAAAGTATCCGGACACCTGGCTGAAAATGACTTAAAAGTTTGTGTCACCCTCCATCGGTAATGGTGGAATTCAATAAGGTGTTGGCCCACCCTTGGCTGTGATGACAGCTTCCACTCTCGCAGGTCAGGTGCTGGAAGGTTTCTTGGGGAATGGCAGCACATTCTTCATGGAATGCTGCACTGAGGAGAGATATCGATGTCGGTTGGGGAGGCTTGGCATGAAGTCGGCATTCCAAAACATCCCAAAGGTGTTCTATAGGATTCACGTAAGGACTCTGTGCAGGCCAGTCCATTAGAGGGATGTTATTGTCATGTAACCACTCCGCACAGGCCATGCATTATGAACAGGTGCTCAATCGTGTTGAAAGATCCAATCGCCATCCCCGAATTGCTCTTCAATAGGGGAAGCAAGAAGATACTTAAAACATCAATGTAGGCCTGTACTGTGATAGTGCCACGCAAAACAACAATGGATACAAGCCCCCTCCATGGAAAACACGACCACACCATAACACCACTGTCTCCAAATTTTACTATTGGCACTACACATGCTGGCAGATGACGTTCATCAGGCATTTGCCATACCCACACCCTGCCATCAGATGGCCACATTGTGTACCGTGATTTGTCAATCTACATATTTTTGCACTGTTCAATTGTTCACTTACACCAAGCGAGACGTCATTTGGCATTTACTGGCGTGATGTGTGGATTATGAGCAGTCGCTTGAACATGAAATCCAAGTTTTCTCTCCTCCTGCATAACACTCCTAGTACTTCCAGTGGATCCTGATGCAGTTTGGAATTCCTGTGTGATGGTCTTGATAGATGTCTGCCTATTATACATTATGTCCCTGTTCAACTGTTGGCAGTCTCTGTCGGTCAACAGATGAGGTTGGCCTGTACACTTTTGTGCTGTATGTGTCCCTTCACGTTTCCACTTCACTATCACATTGGAAACATTGGACCTAGGGATGACTAGGAGTGTGGAAATCTCGCATACAGATGTATGATGCAAGTGACACCCAATCACCTGACCACGTTCAAAGTTCATGAGTTCCACGGAGCACCCCATTCTGCTCTCTCACGATGTCTAATGACTACTGAGGTCACTGATATGGAGTACCTGGCAGTAGGTGGCAGCACAATGCACCCAATATGAGAAATGTATGTTTTTGGGGGTGTCTAGATACTTTTGATGACATAGTATATGTACTACCTGTTGTGACTGTATTCTCAAATGTGGCATTTTTCCTGATGATGACAAGATAAGGAGTTAGTGATGGAAGAGTGGTTGAGAGATCAACAATATTAATATAATTATTTGGGAACAGTTTTGTGTAGTAAGGTTGAAAGTACTAACAAAAGGAAAGACTGGTATGATAATTGGGTAATGAATCTGGTTTATAAGTAACTTGAACAGGGAATTTGAGTTCTAGTTGCTGTGCACTGATAGTCATTGAATATAAGAAAAACTGATAATGTGTGACACAGGTGCAAAGCAGTGAACCTGTGGATGAGATCTGGTTGCGGATGTGTGTGGACGAAAGGATAAGAAGTGATTGCTGGGTGAAATCATGAAATTTGATGGGAAATGGTAAGATAATGTAATAGGCAACTACTGAAGTGTGGAAGGAATAGGTCAGCGTAATAGTGAAGAAATATGTGTAAGATGAAATGAGTGATAATTACAGGAAAATTATGAGATGGAGTGAAATGGTGAAGTGCAGAAGGGATAGACGAGGAGGTTAATGAGGAAAGAGATAAAATAAGATGAGCAGTAGTTCCGAGAGGATTATAATGTAAAATGGAGGGAAGGGTAAATAAATAAAAAGGAAGATTAGAGGATGTTTTATAGGGAAGCTGTTAGGGACCTTACCATTTTGTAATCGGAAGGACTGATTAGAGTTCAGTGAAGGTTGAAAGGGGATCACTAAGAGAGAAGGTTTTGAGGAATTAGCAATAAATGTGGAAAGTGTTGATCAGTATGGTATGGCGCATCATAAAACCTTGAAGGAATTGAGTTAGTGGGAAACATGAGAAATGTACACAGCAATAACAAATTCCAAGAGGGTAACAGATAATATACTTAAATCTACCAGACTTGTTAAATTAGACACTAATCCATACATATGGCTGCTTGGTGTTTCCAGAGGAAACAAGTTGCAGTGTAAATGGTGTAAAGCTTTGATTATGGACTGTAAATGAGAAGTGTTTGAAGAATAATTTCTTGTATACCGGTATATAATTCTTTTGTTTGATACCAGATAGTTATTTTGTCATGAGAGAGTAAACTGATGGGAAATGTGACATGTTTGATGGTGTGATGAGTCAAGTAGCTCTAAGCAATCAGATGTGGGTTGTTACAGTAGACTGTGGCTTAACTTTTTAAAGATATAAGACAAAAAGGATAAAAGTTACATGTAGTGACAAATAATAAAGAACTCTATTAACTGAGTGCATATAAGTAAATGTGGCTGTTAGAAATGGAACTCAGTAATGTAGAGCTAGAAATTCTTCCAAAGACACTCCAGAGTGTGTGGTGATAAGTAGCATATAAAATAGTTAAGGATCTAGCGAAATTAGTCTGAAGCAGTATTGTATAAGTTTATTGTAATTATTTGTTTATCTTAGAATTTTTTTGTTTTTGTGCTGTAACTCACATGTCTTGGTGATAGTCTTTACTATATAAAATATTCATTTCTTACATTGATTTGCTTGACTGATGTCAGTACTCTGTAAGAATTGTGTAAAATACTTTTTCACTATCGTTAAGTGGGATTGTACTGTTCTATGATGCATTTTATCTTGGGAGGTTCTGGGGAACATCTCATGATAAAATGGTAGGGCATATGTGAAGGCATTGCTAATTACCCATATAAATCTTTTTGCTATAATTTTCCTTCTTTTTATTTTCTTTTCTTCTTTTTTTCTTTTGTTCTTACCAGGATGACATAATACTACTGTGGTTTTTAAATGTAAAGATGTAATTGTGATTATTTCGTTTGCCAACAGGTAAATGTGTTTCTTGCTTTGTGATTGTGGAAAAGTTTGTAAATTTCTTTTTTGGTATATAATTAATTGTGAAAATGCAGTCAAGAACATTTATAAAGATTTATGTAATTTGCAATAATGATATAACATCTGTAGACAGGGGACAGTGATAGCGATATTGATAGCCACAAACAGAGGCAGTGTAATAGAAGGTATGGTGGATGATGCGTCTGAGAAGCGTGTGCAGGAAAATGATGCTATGTTTTTATTAAAAGCACCTGGAATTGTATGAACAGTGACACCCAACTATGAGAATGTAATTTGCTTTACCACTGCAGTATATAAAGCCATTACCAGCAAACTTTAGGAGGAAGTAAACCGGACTGTGAAAGTGCCGCTAACAAGACTTTATTGTGACTGACACGAACAGTGCTTTTACACAAATGAACTTTGCTGGCATTAATATTCAGGTAGTGGAACTGTTGTCTTTCGCATTCTATCATGCTGCGAAAGTGGAGACTTTAATGAACTGTGCAGTATATCTGACTTTCAATAACGTTGCAGAAGTTTGATCTGTGAGAAGAGTGGACATTGTTTACAGTGTGCATCACATGAAAGAACAACAAACTGCATATTTGTGGCTATGGCTATGGCTATATGAATGCGATGAATTGTGTAGTTATGGATAAAAGTGTCACAGACAGTGCACAGAGTGTATAAACGAATGCTGTCTACATAATGTACTTTGCAAGAAAGGATATGTCAACAATGGTTGCAGACCATGCCACTGGTTTGATACATGCCACTGGGTTGCTGATTCAGCTGTGTAGAAACTATGAATCGCAGCGTGGAATGTCAGAACCCTTAATTACACAGGTAGGTTAGCAAATTTAAAAGGGAAATGGTCAAAGTTAGATATAGTGGGAATTAGTGAAGTTCAGTGGCAGGAGGAACAAGACTTCTGGTCAGGTGAATACAGGGTTATAAATACAAAATCAAATAGGGGTGAAACCTGGTTGGTAGATACTCAGAGAGCGTACAGGCTAAGGTTACAATTGTGGAATTGTGGATGGGGCTGTAACCAGTTACTGCGAGTTGCACAATCAAACACACAAATTTATTTTTCTAAGAACCACTTATTTACACACTACTTTAAGGATCACAATTAGACAATATGGCTGAAGGTCTATTTATCGGCCCATTTGATTCATTAATACTTAAACAGTACATTGAATATAGGACAAGTCAAAATTGCGAAAGGAGCAGAAACACCCACCCATGCACGCACACGCACACGCACACGCGCACACATGCGCGCGCGCTCGTACACACGCGCGCACACACAGAGAGAGAGAGAGAGAGAGAGAGAGAGAGAGAGAGAGAGAGAGAGAGAGAATTAATTACAGATAACAATCATAAATTACAAGTGACAAATATAGCAATTTTAATTTAACCATTATTACATAATCATTGTTTACAAGGCTATTTTTTGTAATTTAAAAATTCTTTAACAGAGTAAAAACATTTTTCCACTATAAATGACTTAAGATTATGTTTAAAAAAAAATTTTATGTTGCTGCGCTTTTAATCACTGGGTATGCTGTTATATAGCTGAACTGTTTCTGTGATACACTTTTTTGGTACAGTGCTGTTCTACACTGTGACATGTGGATATTATTTGTGTTTCTTGTGTTGTGACTGTGTATATGCTTATTTTGTTGAAGATGTCCAGTTTGGTTTAAAAGATACTCATTTGCGAACAGGATACACTCATATACGTAAAGGCTTAGTAGGCTCATTATTTTCATCTGGATGAAATGTGGTCTACATGTTTCCAATTTTTCTTAGGTTGCAGATAGCTCTAATTGCTCTTTTCTGCAACCTGAAGATCTTTATGCTGGTGGCTGAATTTCCCCAGAAGATTAGCCCATATCGAAGTAGTGCATGGAAGTATGCATAATACACCTGAATAACTGTTGACTTGCTTGCACTTTTATTTAACACACGCAGAGCATAACAAGCTTTTGAACGTTTTTTCTCAAGTTATTTTATATGACAGTCCCATTTTAAATTATCTTGTACCCATAGGCCTAGAACCTAAGTGTCAGTAACCGAGTTCAGTAATGTATTTTCAAGGTATGGTACTGTAACAAAGTTTTGCACATGTGGAGAAGAGTGGAAATTCATAAAGACAGTTTTTTCTTTATTTATTATTATTTTATTTTTTTGAAACCAGCTAGTAATTTGGGACATTACAGTATCTATTGCTACTTCCAATGAGATTTTGTCAGCAGTTGTTATTAATATGCTGGTGTCATCAGCAAATAAGATTAGTTTTCCCAATTTAATAGTCATTTATATCATCAATATAAAGGAGGAACAGTAGAGGTCCTAGGACAGAACGTTGGGGCACTCCGTACTTTATTGTTGATTTACTGGAGACATGTGTTGTGATAATATTTCCATGTACTGAAATGTCATCATGCCTTAAAACCACCACTTGCTGCCTGTTTTCTAGGTAAGATCTTATCCACTGATTTGGGATTCCTCGGACACCTTTCTGATGTAATTTGTGAATAAGGCAGTCATGGTCAATTATGTCGAAAGCTTTTAAATGGTCCAGAAAGATAACAGTAGCATCTTTTCTGTCATTTAGTGCTTTAAGCACAGATTCTATGTACTTATACATTGCTGCTTTTGTAGACTTTGATTTACTGAACCCATGTTGATTTGCTGAGAGTAATGAATTTTTTGTGATGTAGCTTAGTAGTCTAAATGGTTCAAATGGCTCTGAGCACTATGCGACTTAACTTCTGAGGTCATCAGTCGCCTAGAACTTAGAACTAATTAAACCTAACTAACCAAAGGACATCACATACATCCATGCTCGAGGCAGGATTTGAACCTGCGAGCGTAGCGGTCGCTTGGCTCCAGACTGTAGCGCCTAGAACTGCACAGCCACTCCGGCCGGCAGCTTAGTAGTCTATTGCAGAAAATTTTCTCAGATATTTTGGAGAAAACACTGAGTTGGGATACTGGACAATAATTATTTTCATTTCCAGAGTCCCCTTTTTTGAACAGTGGAGTTACTTTAGCTGTTTTTAGGCTATTGGGAAAGATTCCAGTTGATAAGGAGTTGTTTAATATATATATATTAGAGGTTTCAATACATTATCAGATGACTTTTTAAAGACATAGTCTGGCACACCATCCAGTCCACATGAATATTTGTTTTTGAATGACCTTATTATTTGTTTCACCTCTGTTCCCGTGACTGTTTGAAGGGATATAGACTTAACACTAGCATTTAAATAATTTGGTAGGCATGTCGGTCCATCGTTATATTGATTTTCAATTATCTGCTTTGCGATATTAGTAAAGTACATGTTAAACTTTTCAGCTACCTCTTTTGGATCTGAGTGTCTGTTATTTTCAATTTGAAGAGAGATATTTTGTGAAGTTGACTGTTCTGTACCAGTTTCTGCTCTAATAACCTTCCATACAGCTTTCATTTTATTGTTTGTATTTGAGATGTACTCATCATTTTTTTCGTGCTTTGGCTTCTCTTATTACGTTGCTGAATATTTGGTTGTATTTTTTCACATAATTTCTGAATTCTGGAGTAGTATTTCTGTGCTTAATAAGACAGTGAAGAATTTTTTTCTTTCTACTGGAAGTTATAATGCCTTTCGTTACCCACCATTTATTTTTTTCTATCTTAATTATCCTTTTTTTCATTGGAAACGCTATATGAAAGTAGTGAAGGTATCCATTGTGGAAACTGTCAAACGTGCTATTAACTTCAGTTTTACTAAAGACATCACCCCATGTTTCCCTTGACAGCATAAAATTAAACACTCTAATGTTGTTATCACTGAAGTCTCTTTGTTCAACTATTTTAGCTTTTGGTCACTGAAGTCTCTTTGTTCAACTATTTTAGCTTTTGGTCCACACTTAGTGTCTGATTTCAGTTCAATAGAGCTTCATGGTCACTGTAACCCATATTTATAACATTAGTGCTATAATTTAGGTCACATAGTCTAATAAAACGTGGTCAACTGCAGTTTTACTATCGGCAGCAATTCCAGTTGGGGAATTGACTGTGTGTTTAAAACCAAAACTATTGACTATATTTAACATTTCATTTCTAAAGAAAACTTGAGATGCTTTCTGGGCTGAAGGCCCAAAACCACACCAAAAACAAGAACAGCTGACAGCCTGGCTTAGAACTCAAAGCAATTAAAAATAGGTGAAATAAAAAAAATAAAAAAAACATGCAATTTAAAACAACTAGCGGCTTAAGGCCTACACTACATGTCTGAAGGACAACTATAATTAAAACACATTAATAAACATTATTTTTCTAACCAAGAAATTTCTTTTTAAACTTACAACAGAACGGCTGAAAGCCTAATTTAAAAAATATTAACTTATAGCACCAATGAAGGCCACAAACAAACTTGAAACAATGGCTGAAGGCCTGAACAACAACTCAGACAAACAATTTAAAATAAACCCTTTCTTTCTTATAAAAATTTTCCTTGAACGAATACACATGGCTGAAGGCCTTATCAAAAAGGGTTCACGTAAATCCTTGGCTAAAGGGCACACATAACACATCCAACAACTAATGGCTTAGGGCCTGGATTACAAACAATTTCAGATAGAACAAATTTTAAGGATTTTTTAAAAAATAAAATCAATCTTCAAAATTTTAATTTAACACGGCTGAAGGCCTTTATGTAAAATTTAAAAAGAACTGAATTAATACACGGTTGAAGGCCTCACACAATACTCCAAACTAAAATGAAAATCATAATCTAAAACAAACTGAACAAGTGGTGCTCAGAAGTGTTCCTAGGGTCGGCCTGAGAAGGTAGCTCAAACATAAGGTGAGGTGAGACAGGCAGGCAAGAGTTGAGGTTAAATAATTGAAGGGGCGAGAATGATACAGTCCAAAGCCACACTTTTCTCAAAATACGTTTTTTGTGTTAGTTCAACTTCTGCTCATCAGGGGAACCTACTGTGTAAATATTTTAACTTTCCCTCACTAGATGGCAGAGCAGTTCACACTTGTTGTTCTCATACTGTGAGGAAGCAGTCTTTTTCGCGCCTGAAACAACCCAAAGCCACAGTACAATGGTGCTTCCAAAGAAGAGGCTACTTCCGTGCATAAGCGAAAAAGAAGATTCACATATAGAAATGGCTAGTTCTGAAGACGATTTTTCGTCCAGTGGCAGCAGTTATTGTTCATCTGAAAATGACGTGGTAAGTCTAAAATACTTACTTTTTTAAACATTTAAAACATTGAGGCTTAGGTCTGTGTCACAGTGAAATATTATTGTGTAATTATAACTGTTATATACTCGCTAATTAAAATATGTACATGTGAATCATGAACAAATTTTACTTCACCTATTAATTACTGCATTACTGGTAATAATTTAAATATTATAAGCGTATTTGTATAATATATTAATGTTTGGTATATGTGTTTAAGTGGCTTTGGTCTTTCTCATTCTGAATACTTTATTTGGCTTAGAATGCTGATGAATGTGAAAGGTCTCCTGGTAAAGAACCTAAAGGCAGAAAAAATAGGAGAAATATGAGCAATTAGAAAAGGGAAAAATGTAAACGTCATAGAAATTATGGCAGAGAGTACATATCTGATAAAACAGGGCAAATTGTTGGTGGTAAAATTCTTGGTCCTGGATGTAAATGTAAAAACAAGTCTTGGAGCAAAATTCATGAATGTGTAGAGCAGATATTCAGTTCTTTTTGGGATATGGGTGATTTCAATTGCCAAAATAACTACCTTCTGAGCAAAGGAGGTAACTATGATTAATGATAATTTGAAATTGATTTTTATATCATGTACTTTTTGTAAATAAAGTATTATTATTTTGATTAATATATTTCACTTTTAAGGTACCCAAAGAAAAGGAAAAGCACAATTTCACGGTGAATGGTCACTTTTTTGTACCAGGTTAAGGTTAATGGCTGTAATATTTTGGTATGCAGAGAAGCATTTTTAATTGTGCATGGGCTTCAGAACAATCAAGGACGTCTTAAGAACTTACAAAAATACTTGCATGATGGGCACACCACTTCTCCAAAAGACAGAAGAGGTATTTAACGATTAAATTAATGTTGCTTCCAAGAAAAACCATAATTTTGTTCTGTTGTGCTTATTTATCCAGTGTTTTCTTTACATATCATATTCAGACACAAATTCACTAAATTCGTCTGACCTGGGCATTTATCTTTAAAATCACTTTTTCTTTTTCTTTGTTTCCAGGAAGAAAAGGGAACCCATCAAGGAAAATTTCACAAGTAGCAGTTCAGACAGTTCACAATTTCGTAAGTAATATACCTATGTATGCCATTCATTACAGCCACTCACAGAACCCCAATAAAGTGTACTTTGACCATGTCCATTTCTTCATTATATCAAGAACATTATTTGAAATATTGTGAAGAAAATAATGCACAATTGAACAACTCTGAAGATATTATTAGAAGATTAAAAATTGAAAGGGACCTACATCATGCCAAAACATCTGCTGAACAAAATATGATTACACAGCTTTCCAAATTAGCTCAGGAGGAATATCTTACGATAGCCTTTGATCTACAACAAACCTTTCCAACACCAAGGCTTACATCTGGGCCTGCATTCTATAAGAGGAAGTTGTGGACTTACAATTTTGGTATTCATGATTGTGGGTCTGAAAAGGGACATATATTCGTGTGGAGTGAAGATGAAATAAAGTGTGGATCCGATGAGATAGAAAGCTATCTGATAAAATTCTTAGAAATACAAAGGTCTCAGGCAAACATTCTTCACATTATTAGTGATAATTGCAGAGGCCAAGACAAAAACTGGGCAATTTTTGAACTAGAGAGATCACTAGTGCGTTCAGAAAAATTTAAGGCCATTGAACATTGGTTTCCACATGTTGGACACACACGACTGCCCTATGACCGAGATTTCGGTCGAATTGAGAAGCACGATAAGAACAGAAACCGCACTGTGTACACCCCTCATGACTGGGTTACAGTCATTAAAGAATCGTGCAAGAATAAGCCATTTTCAGTCGTTAAAATGAAGCAAGCAGACTTTAGAGATCTGACACCCCTGCAGATAAATATTGCAGAAAAGGACAAAAATGATGATGGGTCTCAGCTCCGATTTTCTAAAGCGACAGCTTTTCATTTTGATGAAGGAGTGCCATCACATTTAAAAGTGAAGTATCAGCACACTGTAAATATCACTAAAAAAGGACGAGCACATCAGGAGGGTAATCCGTTCCAGCTCTCGAGGAAGTACTTAAAGCCCATTCCAATTTGTGACAAAAAACTGAAAGATGTTATGTCATTAATGCCATACATACAAGATGTTTCGAAGGGATACTTCAACAGTCTGAGTGAATCAAAGGAACAAAGTGATGAAAATGAAACAGAGCTGACAGATATTGGCTATATTGTGTGAAACACTGTAGTGACTATCATTGTAAGTTATGTTGTATATTGATATACAAATTTTTGTAAACCTTGTGTAAAGTTAGTATGAAAAGGCCAAAGCCCAATGTTGTGTCACCCAGGGATAAAATATTTTTTTATTAATAATGTTTAACTTTGTTCACAATATAACTATGTAAACATGTATATTAACACATTAGAGAAAGAAACTAGTTTTGTCAAAAAACCCGAAAAGTTGAAATATGATTTATGGATTTATTCGAAGTTTTAAAATGCTCCCCTGAAAAATTTACATTTTGTGGCTTTGGATTATGTCATTCTCAACCCTTCAATTGGATGGCAACCCAAACTGGGGACGGCCCAAGGACCGACCAACACCAATGGACAACGATGGAAAATATCGGCCAAGGACAAGGATACGAACAGCACTGTGTCTTCAGAAATTGGCGTCCAAAAACAGCCAAGGGAACAATAACCACTCAATGCAAAATATGAAGCAATCAACTTAAAAGGCTGTTGAACTAGACGCCATGCCGGACAGCATCAACGCGATGAGGGAAGGCACACTGCCGGAAAACTAGCAGGGCAGGTAACTGGGGCGTTAACGGCCACAGGGCAGAAAATACCGCTGGTGCACTTAACTGGCAAGTAACAGTCAGTTTAATAATTAATCACAATATAGGAAGACGGCTGCTAGATTTCGCCAACTCCAACACATCATACGTTGCTGCTAGCACGAATGGTCCAGGAAGCAACAACCAGCAAGTGAATGAAGAGATGTCACAATAGTTGAGATTTCATAACAAGTTAACTGATCATTCAACTTCAGTGTCCAGGTTCAGTGGGCAACGAACGTTGTCACTCTCGCAGCTAGCACCTCACGATCCAACCGTGCGTGCATGCCACCAGCAGTCCTGGCCTGGCCTTGCACCGTGGAGACTTCCTCGCTGCTCAGTCCCAACCAACTGACCACCGCACACACACCACCACCACCCGGAAATACTAGCGGTCACACCAAATATAGTAGGACAGTACTAGTATGGATAAGCGTTGCTGCCGCCACTCAAGGAGGCAAGCCAGAAACTTCATTACACCAGTAAGTAAGGAAGAAACAAGATGCCAATCAATGGGACGAAATGCCAAAGAACAAACGGCAAGAGCACGATCCGCACATGGCTCAAGGGGTAATGCTGGAGTAGGTTTAATAATGAATAAAAAAAATAGGAGTGCAGGTAAGCTACTTCAGACAGCATATTGAATGCATTATTGTGGCCAAGATAGACATGAAGCCCACACCTGTCACAGTGGTACAAGTTTATATGCCAACTAGCTCTGCAGATGACGAAGAGATTGATGAAATGTATGATGAGATAAAAGAAACTATTCAGATAGTGAAGGGAGATGAAAATTTAATAGTCATGGGTGACTGCAATTTGATAGTAGGAAAAGGAAGAGATGGAAATATAGTAGGTGAATATAGACTGTGGGTAAGAAATGAAAGAGGAATCTGCCTGGTAGAAGCTTGCACAGAACATAACTTAATCATAGCTAACATTTGGTTCAAGAATCATGAAAGAAGGTTGTATACATGAAAGAGGCCTGGAGATATTGAAAGGTTTCATTTAGATTATATAATGGTAAGACAGAGATTTAGGAACCAGTTTTTAAATTGTAAGTCATTTCCAGTGGCAGATGTGGACTCTGACCACAATCTATTGGTTATGAACTGTAGATTACAACTGAAGAAACTGCAAAAAGGTGTGAATTTAAGGAGCTGGGACTTGGATAAACTGACAGAACCAGAGGTTGTAGAGAGTTTCAGGGAGAGCATAAGGGAACAATTGACAGGAATGGGGGAAAGAAATACAGTAGAAGAAGAATGGGTAGCTCTGAGGGATGAAGTAGTGAAGGCAGCAGAGGATCAAGTAGGTAAAAAAGACGAGGGCTAGTACAAATCCTTGGGTAACAGAAGAAATATTGAATTTAATTTATGTAAGGAGAAAATATAAAAATGCAGTAAATGAAGCAGGCAAAAGGGAATACAAACGTCTCAAAAATGAGATCAACAGGAAGTGCAAAATGGCTAAGCAGGGATGGCTAGAGGACAAATGTAAGGATGTAGTGGCATACTTACTAGGGGTAAGATAGACACTGAATACAGGAATATTAAAGAGATCTTTGAAGAAAAGAGAAACACTTGTATGAATATCAAGAGCTCAGATGGAAACACAGTTCTAAGCAAAGAAGGGAAAGCAGAAAGGTCTAAGGAGTATATAGAGGGTATATACAAGGGCAATGTACTTGAGGACAATATTATGGAAATAGAAGAGGATGTAGATGAAGATGAAATGGGAGATATGATACTGTGTGAAGAGTTTGACAGAGCACTGAAAGACCTGAGTCGAAACAAGGCCCCAGGAGTAGACAACATTCGATTAGAACTACTGACAGCCTTGGGAGAGCCAGCCCTGACAAAACTCTACCATCTGGTGAGCAAGATGTATGAGACAGGCGAAATACCCTCAGACTTAAAGAAGAATATAATAATTCTAATCCCAAAGAAAGAAGGTGTTGACAAATGTGAAAATTACCGAACTATCGGTTTAAAAGTGGTGGGTGCAAAATACTAATGCGAATTCTTTACAGATGAATGTAAAAGCTGGTAGAATCCGATCTCAGGGAAGATCAGTTTGGATTCTGTAGAAATACTGGAACATGTGAGGCAATACTGACTCTATGACTTATCTTAGAAGATAGATTAAGGAAAGGCAAACCTATGTTTCTAGCATTTGTAGAGTTAGAGAAAGCTTTTGATAATGTTGACTGGAATACTCTCTTTCAAATTCTGAAGGTGGCAGGGATAAAATACAGGGAGCGAAATGCTATCTACAATTTGTACAGAAACCAGATGGCAGTTATAAGAGTCGAGGGGTATGAAAGGGAAGCAGTGGTTGGGAAGGGAGTGAGACAGGGTTGTAGCCTCTCCCTGATGTTATTCAATCTGTATATTGAGCAAGCAGTAAAGGAAACAAAAGAAAAATTTGGAGTAGGTATTAAAATCCATGGAGAAGAAATAAAAACTTTGAGGTTCACTGACGACATTTTAATTCTGGCAGAGACAGCAAAGGACCTGGAAGAGCAGTTGAACGGAATGGACAGTGTCCTGAAAAGAGGATATAAGATGAACATCAACAAACGTAAAATGAGGATAATGCAATGTAGTCGAATTAAGTCAGGTGATGCTGAGGGAATTAGATTAGGAAATGAGACATTTACAGTAATAAATGAGTTTTGCTATTTAGGGAGCAAAATAACTGATGATGGTCAAAGCAGAGAGGATATAAAATGTAGATTTGCAATGGAAAGGAAAGCATTTCTGAAGAAGAGAAATTTGTTAACATCAAATATAGATTTAAGTGTCAGGAAGTCGTTTCTGAAAGTATCTGTATGGGTGTAGCCATGTATGGAAATGAAACATGGATGATAAATAGTTTAGACAAGAAGAGAATAGAAGCTTTTGGAATGTGGTGCTACAGAAGAATGCTGAAGATTAGATGGTTAGATCACATAACTAATGAGGAGGTATTGAATAGAATTGGGGAGAAGAGAAATTTGTGGCACAACTTGACTAGAAGAAGTGATCGGTTGGTAGGACGTATTCTGAGGCATCAAGGGATCATCAATTTAGTATTGGACGGCAGCGTGGAGTGTAAAAATCATAGAGAGAGACCAAGAGATGAATACACTAAGCAGATTCAGAAGGATGTAGGTTGCAGTAGGTACTGGGAGATGCTTCACAGGATAGAGTAGCCTGGAGAGCTGCGGCAAACCATTCTTTGGGCTGAAGACCACAACAACAAGAAAATTTGTTTTTGCATTTGCCAAAGAAGATTAACAAGTAGAACTGCCTGTATCCCCCTCACAACATCGTAACCCATCGACATCATACTGCCCACCGCAACACTTTGTATGCAATGAAAAGTTAGGATATTTCACTGAACACTATCCCATGATCTAAAAGCATTCTTTCTCTATTAAAAGTAGTAGAATTATGGCCTCTATTCAAATCATTTCTGTGCTTGTTTATGTTTGTGTTCTGCTATCAAAAATAAAAGTACCATTAATGAACTAATAATTGCTCAGTAGTCAATGTTGAAACACTAGTAAATATAAACTTCTTCCTCTCATCAGAACTATTTCTCATTGTATGACAAAATTATTGCAGCTGCATTATTTTATGTGATTTTATGTATTGTTATGAGTACAGCAATGTGATGGTCACTGCTAAGAGTATTTTGTCATGACATATGACAGCGTGCGTAAATTACAGCAACCGCAATAATTGCCTGAGATCTGGCCAATGACATAAAAGCTGCTGTTTCACCATTGGTGCATTTCCTGCCATGAGTGTGAATCATGTGTCAGTTGTCAAAACACGTAGGGAATGTTTACACAGTATTAAAAGCTTTGATATTGCATTGCTATGAGTCGTAGTATTGAGAGATGCTTGTTATACTCAAAAGTGGGTAGACATGTGGTGAATCCCCCAAGTATTCATGTAATTATTAACAGTGTTGAATGTGATTCACGTAATTTTGTCACCTTTTCTAAATTCTGTCTGATATAGTCTTTGATGTTTCTGAAGTTTCAGAGGGTATATACACAAATTTGTTGACTCAGGTCATTTTCAGAGCAATTTCTTGTCAACATTCAGTTTTTCTGTTCATAAATAAAGTGGGATTGTGAAAAATTGAGAAGTATAACAAATAGTTTGGTCTTCCACCTAGAATGTTGGGTGACTTCGAAGTTCAGATTTTGCTATTTATTTTTCCCATGAGGTGAGGTCATCACAAAGTAGAACAAATCATGAATAAGTTGCAGTAGCTGGGTGACACTTTCCCCCTCGACAAATGTTCATGGGCACACAAGTACAATGGCATTAATTATCTTGTGATGATGATTTTTTAACTTATGCTGCCGTATTGTCAAACATGCAGCCTTCCACTTTGTCTCTAAATGTAGGTCAGGTGGATGGAATCTGTACCTAATTTATATTTGTTTGACTATTGTATCATTTGCTGTCACTCCACTGTTTCAATAATTTCTAGAGGTATTGCATTATAAGCTAAAAATATGTCAAAAATAATGGAAAAGATTCCCAATTAATCATTTGTGAAATGCATACATAGAAAAGTAATAGTGGTTGTGATATAGTCAACTGTAAAACACAGGATATAGATTTTTGTATTCACTTGGTAAGGCCTGTGCATTTTACAACATCCCTAAAAGAACAGGAGTATGATCTACAGTTTTTTAATTAGTATAGGACATGATTATTCTGTGTGGGTAAGAGTATTTTAATATTTGCCCCTACCTTGATTATACACATTGGAGTTCAGATTCTGGTTCAATTAAAACTTGTTTTGTAATGACAGGATGTAAGTTTGCTTTGCTGTTGCTGCTGTATTCAAAGCAAAATAGTTTCTCAGCCAGTAAGGTGTAATCTACTGGGTAAGAAAGAAAAAAAAAAATAATAAAATTTTATTTGCATTAACTAACAGATATAACATTTTGTACATCGTGCTTTACTTACTGAGGTTGGGAAATCTTCATTTCATTTATTTTATATTAGCTGTGTATCATTTATTGTCTTGCCCTCTAACTTTTGTAGTTCCAAGTCATTCATTACATGCGTGAATACTGATCTATTTTACTGCATATTCCTATGCTAATATCAGCCCTATATCATTTTTCTGCCAACAGTTTTTTGACCTTACTGATCTGTAGCCATTGAAATTAACTTCATTTATTCTATGAATTCTTTAGCTAAGATTTAATACTAAGGGGAATTGTTATAGGTGTTGATATGTTTATTTCTTTTCATGACACTTTTAGTATTATGGAGTGGCATAGTGTATACAATCCTTTGCAGTTTTATGCTAAGGTAATCCTAGGACAAACTTGGTTATAGGAAACACATGGGTTTCAAGTTTTTTACATAAATTTCCATAACAATTAAAGAGCTACACATGGGTTTAGTGTTTACACACATGGTGGAATACTTTGGTTAACATTAACTTGTTAATGTGTCTGTAGTGTGCAAAGTCCATAAATACTTCCTGTAATGGCTGTCATGTTAAGAAGAAAAATTATATTGATAGTGCAGACTTCTGTTAACTGCCTTAAATTTCTGGGTGGTACTTCCCTAATCATCAGGCATGCGTGTACACACAACTGTAGTTAAAGTAAATCATTGGCTTTTAACAAATTTTCCATATACTTAAAGACATTTTCTCCCTCTCTAATTTTATATACAGTGAAATTAGACAGACACTAACTAGTGTCATGCAGATCATAATTTAAGTAATTCTTATCTGACGCTTTGGCTTTTTGATTAGAGGTTTTTATAAACCATCCCTTAGCCTTTAACGTACTACTACTGTGTAACATTCCTCTGAGTCCCTAGTTTTGTGCCAGTTGTCAAAGTGTTGCAAG
Source organism: Schistocerca nitens (assembly GCF_023898315.1). Classification (NCBI taxonomy): domain Eukaryota; kingdom Metazoa; phylum Arthropoda; class Insecta; order Orthoptera; family Acrididae; genus Schistocerca; species Schistocerca nitens. Next base: position 343,597,140 of record NC_064622.1, read on the forward strand.
GACACGAACACGCCTGCCTCAAGAGCTAGCCTGCCACCAATCTCGGCAGCCCAACCACCAAACCAACACATTGTCAACTTACACCGCTTCATCCAACAACACAATCTGCTGACAACTAAGAGCCTGCATGAATGCTTGTATTTTGTACCAATTACATTACCCACTGTTACATGTCTTGTTTTGATAGATTTTGAGAAATAGGATTAATTGTAACCTCTAAAATTTAAGTCCCCTCCCACCTGGGCAACCCATCTTATCATGTATAACATAACAGAATAGGCCAACGTTTAATGAAAAGTATGATTCTAAACATATTTAAGAATGTGATACAGCCTGGTGATACCTACGCGAAGTTAAACAGATGCAAGACTCGGATTGTAATATTGTTGGATTACTTTACTGATGAGAATAGGTCAACTTAAGATGAACTGTTATCAGTTACGGTGAATTCTAATTAATTTCTAGAGGTACTGCATTATAAGTTAAAAATATGTCAAAAATAATGTAAAAGATTCCCAATTAATCATTTGTGAAACTCATATATTGAAAAGTAATAGTGGTTGTGATATAGTCAACTGTAAAACACAGGATGTATCATAGGAACAAAAGTCACTCTATATTTGTAAATTAATTATCAGGCATAATTAAGACATTGTTATCAGTGTACATTCCATGTAAATTTAATGTGTGAATTGCAATATTTCAACATACTAACTGCATCTGAAACATTATACAGATTTGTGAAGCCAAATTCCATAACCAATTTTATAAAAGCATTGGTATCTTAAAAGTAAATTCAATTGAACTTAAATTTAAACAATACTTTGTAATTGTTGGAACCTATATAAGCATACATGGTGGTAGTCATATTAGGTCAGTATGTAATCAGTTTTCAGGCACTGAACCCATGTCAGTCTTTAATTAATATTTAAGAAGTATAATGAGTGTTTCCACTACATTATTTTTTGATTAAATCAACATAAATTGCCTGACATGTATAAACTGGACCCAGATGTTATTTTAGTTGGAGGACTTGCAATAAACCTGAATTACATACCTTGGTTATGTCTTCCACAATCAGGAAGTTAAGTAATTGAAATATAGTCACAAAAATTGGTTATGTTTTAACATGGTGTTGGGAGCTGGGAACGTTGAAAAATTAGTAACCGAATTTTAAGTTTCAGGTATTCATACATGAGAAAAACTAAGTTTCAAATCAAAATTCAAAATTATGGACATGGACAGCACTGACAGTACTATCAACCAAAACTGAAACATGTGGATGGATAAGGAAAGTAATAAAACAAACAACTGGAAATAATTACACGGGACATCATCATCAAAAACATAGGCAAAGATAAATACTGAGGATTTTAGATTTTCTTCTGTACTGTAGTGAAAGAAAGTGTTTTAGGTCATCCAAAAGAACTCTTTTTTAGGATTGTTAAGTATTTAGACAATAATTAGACATGACAAATCAGTAAGAAGTAGTTAATGGTGAAGCAGTTTTAAATGTTAATCTGGAACTTAGTTTTAGTCTCACTGAAGCAGAGATAATTATGAACAGTCATTAGGAACTTCATCAGATTCATAACGAGGAAGCAGAGGATGGAAATGTTAGTAATGTTTGCAGTCCATTCTGAGGTTTTGATCATAGTGATCTCTTAGGACCCAACACTGACCTTTTTAAACAGCTAAATACATTATAGTGGAACAGTTTAGCAGAATCAAGGCAAAAAATACTGAGTTTGGCAGTAAAACTGGTGCACCAAAAAGCGGTGAACTATAACAGACATTGGGGAGGCAGGGTACGCTTGATGTTATGAGAAATTATGTAAAAAAATTAATAAACGAGATTTCAAACTTTAGTAACCAGTTTGCAGAACAAAAAAAAGGAACTTACAGTAAAACAAGAGCCCAACAATCTGGTGCACATTTTGGATTTTTCAAAAATAATATGGAAAATATGGATTTGTTTTTTTTAGTCATCAGTCCTCTGACTGGTTTGATGTGATTCACCACGAATTCCTCTCCTGTGCCAACCTCTTTATTTCAGAGTAGCACTTTCAGCCTACATCCTCAATTATTTGCTGGATTTATCCCAATCTCTGTCTTTCTCTGCACTTTTTGCCCTCTACAGCTCATTCTTGTACCATGGAAATCATTCCTGATGTCTTAACAGATGTCCTAACATGCTATCCCATCTCCTTCCAGTGTTTTCCACATATTCCTTTCTCTCCAATTCTGCACAGAACCGCCTCATTCCTTACCTTATCAACCCACCTAAATTTCAACATTCATCTGTAGCACCACATCTCAAATGCTTTGATTCTCTTCTGTTCCAGTTTTCCCACATTTTACATGTTTCACTACCATACAATGCTGTGCTCCGAATGTACATTCTCAGAAATTTCTTCTTCAAATTAAGGTCTATGTTAAATACTAGTATACTTCTTTTGGCCAGGAATGCACCTTTTTGCCAGTGCTACTCTGCTTTTGATGTCCTCCTTGCTCCATCCGTCATTGTTTATTTTGCTGCCTAGGTAGCAGAATTCCTTAATTTCATCTACTTTGTGCCCGTCAATCCTGATATTAAGAGTTAAGATTCTCACAATTCTCATTTCAGCTACTTCTCATTACTTTTATCTTTCTTGAATTTACTCTCAATCCATATTCTGTACTCATTAGACTGTTCATTCCATTCAACAGATCAACTAATTCTTCTTCACTTTCACTCGGGATAGCAATGTCATCAGCAAATCTTATCATTGATATCCTTTCACCTAGAATTTTAATTCCACTCCTGAATCTTTCTTTTATTTCCATCATTACTTCTTCAATGTACTGATTGAACAGTAGGAGTGAAAGTCTACATACCTGTCTTACACCCTTTTTAATCTGAGCACTTCATTCTTGGTCATCCATTCTTATCATTCTTTCTCTAACTCTTGTACAAATTGTATATTACCCAGGTGTTGATGCGCTGCCAAAGAGCAGATGCAGAAACTCAAACAAGACCCAATGTGTGTAGATGACAAAAAAAAATTCCAGAGGAATTTGGAGGCAGGCATCTTGCAAATCAATTTCAGGAAAGAAGCAACCTGCTCCTATTATGTCCATTAGCTCTTCTGGCCCTGGCAAAGGATAAGAATCAACAACTGTCTGAGGGTTAACTGTGGCCTTAAAGTCAACACACAATCACAATTTGCCAGAAGGTTTTGTGAGAATCACCTAGGGAGATGCCCACTGACTAGCCATCATGGGGGTAATTATGCCTTGGTTCTGCCATTTTGTCAGCTCTTGAGCAGCTTTTTCTCTAATAGCTCCAGGGACAGGCCATGCCAGAAACAAACTAGGTTGTACATTATGCTTCAATGTGATACATACCTCAAAATCTGATGCTTTTACTAAACTGTCCTCCATCACTAAACTCCTCGCGCAATTTGAAGACACTGTTTTGAGGCACAAAAATATTCACTGACAATGTGTTGTCCTGAATTTGCAACCTGTATGAATAAAATGCATCCATTCCAAAAATGTCTAGACTGTTTTCTGAACACAATGTAGTTAAAGACTGTGACAGGCAAGCTACAGACTCTAAGAACTGGAATGTGTTGTCCATTTTACAGCCGGCCAGAGTGGCCAAATGGTTCTAGGCACTTCAGTCTGGAACTGCGCGACCGCTACAGTCGCAGATTCGAATCCTGCCTCGAGGATGGATGTGTTTCATGTCCTTAGGTTAGTTAGGTTTAAGTAGTTCTAAGTCTAGGAGACTGATGACCTCAGATGTTAAGTCCTATAGTACTCAGAGCCATTTGAACCATTTTACACGGGGAGAGTTGCTGGTGACTTTTGGTGCATAAGCTGAGCTAGCCACTCGTAAGTCCACCTATTCAGATTCATTACTGATGATCCAGTGTCTAATTGCTTGCACACATCCTGAGAATCTTCAATGTAATAAACAACTTATTTACTTGCTGTTGAATAAGTGAAAAGTTCTGAGAGTGAAACACTGATTTTAACTGAGTCTGGACTTCTTTCGTGAACACTAATTGGCTTAAACATTATAACATTAACATTCATTCTATGACACTTTGAGGAAGGAACCACATCCTTGTTTTGTCCATTCTTTTGTAAGCAGGCAGATTGAACATGGCCGTGCTTACCACAATGGAAACATTGTGTGTCACCGCAGAGGCATGCCTGCTACTTGTGTGCCTTGGAACAAAGGGGATATGACTTCACATCTTGTGACTGCTGCTTGGCTCATCGCTATTGTTTACTATCATGTTGTGGCACTGACTGTGCCATACAGCTGTGACATCCGTGGCCTGAGTGTGCAAGCTGTTTATTAGCTCTTCCTGCATGCATGACAAAAATATGTGGCATTTCAAAATCAACCGTAACACTGTGCAGAGTGTCTTGTGACTCCTCTAAATCTAGAACTTGTTTTAATGTCGGATCTGGAAACTTGAAAATTTCATCCATAATGGGCCACCTGAAATGTTCTGAGTAATTGCATTGTACAATATAGTGTCACTGTAATATCTCCCACACTCACAACAAAATTTATATTGTCTAGTTAACCACTGCTCATTGCTTTGGTTAGGCTTTATATGTAGTCTTGTACCGAGCAGCCACCATGCTCATCTGCTTGTCAAAATATTTGTCTAAAGCAACCAGCAATTCCCCCCACTGAACACTTTCAGGGCAGATGGTGGGAAACAATTTACATGTAAGATGGTACACTTTGACCTCTACTGTCAACAAAAAAATGTAGGTCCATACCTTGAATTTTATGGGCTGAGAAGTGAGCATCAAACTATGCCCTGTATTCAAACCATTCCTCTTGCTGTGCACTGAATGGTCAGAATTGTGGTGCACAGGCAGGTGTTGCTTGTTGTGGTGGTGTGTGGGCAGCAAAGAATGATTCTGTCACATCGCTTTGGAATTGCAGTAACTTATTCATGCCTTCCATGTGCTGCTGAATGATTTGATTTAGTGACATGTTCAGTGATGCAGTAGCCATGACTCACAACACAGCAGAATGTGAAAAAATGTATGTGATGTGCACCAAAATGAAAAATAGATCACAAATAGCAACAATAAATTGGCCACTGAACCAATTTGAAAAACAAACACTGTGATATGAAATAATTGCAGTGCTAAACATGGTCTCTGGGAGAAATCAGAATTGTGCTTCAATGCAATTGTACAAACACACTGGAAGCATATGCAAATTCAAAAGTGCAGTTTCTTCTTCCAACAACAAAGGCACATGTAATTCTGTTGTAACCCACAAGGAGGAGTTTTGTCTCCTCTATTGTGGAGTCTAGTGGTGAACGAACTCATTGAGGAACTAAATTCCAGACAATGCTTCTGCCAAAGATATGCAGATGACCTTGTCATAATAATACTTGGCAAATTCACTGACACAGTCAGAAATATGGCACAAGGAGGGTTGGACATTGTGCAAAAATGGTGCATTAAACAGGATCTCAGAGTTAATTCTAAGAAGACTGCCATGGTGCCATTTACGAAGAGACATATTCAGCATGCAAGTTGGAATCTAAAGCTCTTCAATGAAACTCTACCTGTGAAGGGGATAGTGAAATATCTAGGGGTAACCTCAGATGATAAGCTAACTTGGACCCCTCACATTATGAGCACCTGCTCCAAGGCAAAAAGTACTTCAGTGAGTACTAGGAGGGCTTGTGGCAAAAACTGGGGCCTAAGTCCCATGGGTATGCACTGGATATACACCACAGTGGTTAGACCTAGGATTTCCTAGTGTGGTGGAAGAAGGTAGAACAGCGGGTTGCTGCTAAGGAGCTTGCTAAGGTGCAGAGATTGGCCTGCTTAGTCATAACAGGTGGAATTAGCACCACACCAACAGCTGGAATGGAAGCCATGCTGGATATGCCTCCACTTCCCCTTTGGGTTAAGATGGAGGCCACAGCTGGGGCACACAGATTTAAAACTGGCCAAAACTGGGTCTCATTCGGATATCCAGAATCACACACTAACATAATGAGTGAGGTAAATATAGGTATGGCTGGGGAAATGCCTGCCGACTATATAATAACTCCCAACTGCTTCGACAATCCTTAAAACATAATAATTGGAAGTATGGAGCAGTGGGAGAAAACAGTTCGAAAGCATATGGGGGACATCGTTTGGTTCACCGATGGGCCGAAAACAGACCAAGGCATTGGGGCAGGGTTGTACAGGGTTCAGCCAAGACTGGAGAGCATCATCTCTCTAGGGAAACCAGCCTCTGTATTCCAAGCTGAAATCACTGCAATCACGGCATGGGTGGAGGAGAATATGTGTAGGTGCTACAATGACCATTGCATCTACATCTATTCAGACAGCCAGGCAGCCCTGAAATCATTGGCAGCTCCTGAAACAAGATATAAGATTGTTGCAGATTGCCACAGGGCTCTGGTGGAGCTAGGGGGAAGCAATAGGGTGAACTAGTGTGGGTTCCTGGCAACTCAGGGATCTGTGGCAATGAACAAGCTGATAGATTGGCTAGGATGGGAGCAACAACACCATTTATTGGACCAGAGCCTGTCCTGACAACCACCAATGCTATGATCAAATTAGAACCACGGAACTGGCTTAGGAAACAGCACGTAGGATATTGGACCAAGGTCCATAAACAAAAACATGGTAAGGTAATGATGCCCAAGCCATCTTTTAAAAGAAGCTCTGTAATCCTGGGATTGAACAGGAAAGAGATCAAACTCATGACTGGACTGATGACCGGCCATGGTAATTTTAAAAAACACCTTCACATAATGGGTATAACAGAAGAGGACCCTAAATGTAGGATGTGTGATGAGGGTGAAGAAACTGCATCACACCTAATCTTCGAATGCATGGCATTGGAGAGTAAAAGATACAGAATCTTTGGGACAACTAGACCTGAAGAAATTGTGTCTAACAAAAAACTGGAAGAGGGACTCCTTTACTAGATCTACAAGGAGCGATACAGCACAATAAACGTAGTTTTGGTGCGGGCAGTGGCGGGTCAGACCTAAGTTGTTTTAGCTCCCCTGTTAAAATAAATCAATCAATCAATTTTGTTGTGACCATTTGCACAGCATTTGGTTCAATAGCAAAAAATAGAGTTTAAAAAACACATGCAATATAACTGTATCCTTAACTTGGTACAATAATTCCACTGAATGTTCTGATATAAATCCAGATGGTAGCTTGGAGTATGTGCAGGTATTGCTACTAACAAGAAGTCCTTCTTAAACTTTAATCAATGTCTGATAACAAGCAGAGGTTTGAGTCTGTTACACTTGCACTCTCAACTCTATCTCAGCTAAGCTGGCTTCGGACAGAGACTCTGGGGACTCGTAACACTGTAGCTGGAACACTGGAGCCCAAACACTGGAGAGTGGAGGCTCTGTGTGACAGCCTCTTATCAGTGTGGTGCATGGCACTGGCAACAATGATTCCAGGGGGCATCTCCCTCAGACAGCTTGTGGCTGGAGGAACTGTTCGCTCATGGCTCATTCTTGTAGTAACCAGCATAATCACTATTTTCAGCTTTATACAGCAAATGATGTCCCAGTGTGATATCAAATGCTGATGATAACACAGAAATCAGTGGAACACTGCTGTCTAGAAACACATTCTGTCACAGGAATTTGAAACTGCTGTGGGATTATATTTGGAGTTTTTATGCAATTAGTGATCAGTAATGTACATAAATTATGAGAATATTTCTTAAATTTGTTTGAGAAGGTAATTCAGTAAAGAATAGGTTCTCTCACTTTATCATGTTGTCGTAGTTAATTTGCCATATATAAGATACATATACACACTTGAATTTTGTACATATTCTGCTTTAAATCATACAACTTGTGGTAATGTTAATATCATTGACCAGAAAAAATGACTCACAGTCTTACCTCTGACGGTGGATGGTAGCAGGGCTGTTTGCTCTGTGACTCGAGTGTGTTATGTTGTGTATTCTTGTTCGTATCAAGTTTCTACAAAATAAAGTGCATTGTGTACTCCATACCACTGTGCTGTCTATCATTTTCTATCACTACGTACAAGAGTTCCACATTGATGACCCCTGACTACAACGTCATGCCATATTTTCTTACTTTATTACCAAGGTGGTTACCATGCAGTGAGAATGCAGCCATTATCACACTCTGCTGCTATGTATTTTATGCAGACTGACAGTAATTTCCTTCCAGCCTTGTTTTATGTGCTACATTACAACATAGGACATTCGTGTGCAATTCATCAAACTATATTTGGATTGGCACAACTATGTGATGTACCAACTGCCCAGTGCATTTACAGTGTTCTGCCCCCCATCAGTGTGCAAGAGGTGGCTTGCTTGGACATGGAATATATAATCAACATATTTAGTACTGCACAACATCTCGTCCAACAGTCTCCAAAAGACTAAAATTCAGATAGGAGTATCATTACAGCAACAGACAGTGGCATGCTATCCAACTAGTTAGACAGCATGCTCTTATTGATGCTACCATTTTGACTGCACCACGTTCAGACAGTAAACATTTTCACTATTGTGCCTTTCAATCAGTTGAACAGTGCACAGACATTATTTTCTGCGCTGCTGTTTTGTACAATCAACAATGTGTAACCAAAGATGACAACAGTGGCAGCCACGTTGCCTCACTGCAACTTCCATTTGCCTCACAATGGCGGGAACCCAAACTTGCACAAATTCAACTGACTATCACTGAACACAATACCCTCCTCACCAAGCCACCCCAGCTCATCAAAGTTTCACGTCTCTGCCCGACCCCCATTGAAGAAGTCGGCACCCCCCACCTCATCCTCGACCCCCTCTCCCCTGCCTGGAGAACAAGGTTACTGCATTGAAAAAAACATTCCAGCAGCAAACCACATTTCCATCAACATCTAGTGGGTAACTTGTTACACACAAGAAGCTGTCTACACAACTTCTGTACCCCCCCCCCCCCCCTCCCCCGCACGTCTGCTGCTTCCACTCAGAGGATCTGATCATCACAGTTATAGACAAGGAGCTTGTAGTCACAGGGGCCCACAATGACTGCATGGTCTCACTTCAGCCTCTGGTACACCATTTCAAGAAGTTCTCACCTTACCCAAAAATGTTGATCTTGCAACTCAGCATGCATATTTCACTGATGATTCCACTATTCCTTGCCTCCTCTGCACAGCAAACTCTTCTCTGAACCACCCGACAAACACATACTGGGGCTGGAGGATACATCTTTCCCTCCCATGCTCACCCATGCGGACAGCACTGTCCATGCATTCACTGATTTCTGTGACTATCATCTCTACACTGCACCAGACCACCCTCACTTCTGCTCCCTCCTGTCCTCCCGTCATCACCTCCAGTGTGCTCCGCACTACTGGGAGAGATTGGGAGGGGGGGGGGGGGGAGGGAGGGGCGAGGCCTGTGGGAATATTAGCATCACTGGCCAGAAAAATATCTGATGGTGGACGATAGCATGTTTGTTTGCTCTGTGATTTGGTTGCATTATGTTGTGTTGGGGTTGTTTGGAGAAGGAGACCAGACAGCGAGGTCATCAGTCTCATCAGATTAGGGAAGGACGGGGAAGGAAGTTGGCCATGCCCTTTGAAAGGAACCATCCCGGCATTTGCCTGGAGCGATTTAGGGAAATCACGGAAAACCCAAATCAGGATGGCGGGACACGGGATTGAACCGTCATCCTCCCGAATGTGCGTCCAGTGTCTAACCACTGCGCCACCTCGCTCGGTATGTGTATCCTTGTATGTATTGAGTTTCTATAAAATATAGTGTCTTGTGTGCTCCATACCGCTGTGTCGTCTATCATTCGCTATCATTATATACTGAAGTTTCACAGGTGTATACCTGTTAGCACCAATGTTTGACAAGTAGTACTTTACCTTCAACATGTATACAACAGTTCTATTATACCGGGTGATCAAAAAGTCAGTATAAATCTGAAAACTTAATAAACCACGGAATAATGTAGATATAGAGGTAAAAATTGACATACGTGCTTGGTGTGACATGGGGTTTTACTAGAGAAAAAAAAAAAAAAAAGAAGAAGAAAAAAGTTCACAAAATGCCCGACAGATGGCACTGTACAGCAAAACGTCAGTGACTGCGCATGGCAAACGTGTATGAAAGGAGCTATAATGAGAGAGAGAATCAGATACGCCAGCAGTCGCATCATGTTGATGTTACCTGAAAAGGCACTTTTAGTGAAGCTGTATTATCAGAAAGGGGAATGTGCAAGTCCAGCATTACGATCCTATCACCATAGGAAGGGGATTCAAATGGGTAAAGGTCCGTTGACAAATGCAGCTACAGGTTGTTTAGACCCCATAGTGGCCGACTGAGCACAAGGCGTAATGCTGCTGAGACAGTTCAGGAAGAAATGGAGACTGTAGTGGGTTCATCTATGCATGGGGAAGTAAGCGCTCGTGCAGTCGCACATCACACCGGCATTCCATACACTACTGTTTGGTTGGGACTTACGCGTCCCCTCCAATGCTATCTGTACAAAATCCATCAGCATCATGAACTGTTACCTGGCGATTTAGTGAAGTGGAGGGCATTTGCGGTGTGGGCGTTTCAAAAGATGGCAGAAGATGACGATTGGTTGAGTAAAATGTTGTCGACCGACAAAGCTCATTTCATTCTCCGAGGGTCTGTCAATGCCCACAACTGCACAATTTGGGCTACCGAAAATCCTAGAACTGTTGTGGAAACTCCATTACACGACGAGAAAGTCATGGTAAGGGTTGGATTTACCACATCTACCGTTATCGGGCCTTTTTTCTTCGAGGAAATGCGTGATTCTGGTTTTGTAACAGCTACTGTGACGGGTGAGAGGTACGCCAATATGTTGGAGAATCGCATCATCCCCAGCCTGGCTGATAAACACCCGCTGGAACGTACAATGTTTTTGCAGGATGGCGCTCCACCCCATATTGCTAGATGCGTGAAAGATCTCTTGCGCGCATCATTTGGTGATGATGGTGTGCTCAGCCGCCACTTTCGTCATGCTTGGCCTCCCAGGTCCCCAGACGTCAGTCCGTGCGATTATTGGCTTTGGGGTTACCTGAAGTCGCAAGTGTATTGTGATTGACCGACATCTCTAGGGATGCTGAAAGACAACATCCGACATTAATGCCTCACCATAACTCTGGACATGCTTTACAGTGCTGTTCACAATATTATTCCTCGACTACAGCTACTGTCGAGGAATGATGGTGGACATATTGAGCATTTCCTGTAAAGAACATCATCTTTGCTTTGTCTTACTTTGTTATACTAATTATTGCTATTCTGATCAGATGAAGCCCCATCTGCCGGACATTTTTTGAACTTTTGTATTTTTTTGGTTCTAATAAAACCTCATGTCATTCCAAGCATGTGTGTCAATTTGTACCTCTCTATCTACATTATTCCGTGATTTATTCAGTTTTCAAATTTATACTGACTTTTTGATCAACCGGTACTTACAAAGCTATACAATGCATAAGCAGATATATTATTATTACTGAACTATACTTTTGTGAAAGCGATACTAACATAAGTCTATACTCAATGAAACAAAACTGATTTATGGACTAGTTTATATGTACACATGCTTGACTTACACTCGACATGGCTGCCATGTCATTTACATTCATGAAATGTCTTAAACAAAATGCCAGTTACATTTTTTAAGTGATTTGCTTAGATGATTGATACTTGTATGAATTCCCTTTAATGGAACATTATAATATGGTGGAATATGATTTGCCCAGTACTGTTACATGAGATGTAAAGTTATCTAGTTTCCGCCATGATAAGCAATATATATATAAATAGCAAACACTCATGTACGCCTTGTTAACTGAAGGATTAAAATGAGATTGTACTATAAAGTAGATATTTATAATTGCAGAAACAAAAAAAATTTGACACATATGCTATTATACTCTTAATGTTACTTGGCGAGTTAACAAAGCGACTGAATCCATTTTTATTAGTAACAGATTTAATTAGTATTTTATCTTGCAAATTTTGAATCAAAATACTCTACATGCATCTCAAATGCTAGAACAAAACATTAGTCACTAAGGATCTTTAGGCACTACATATGATATCGTTTTGCTATCTGAAACATAAATGATTACATTATATACTTGTACTATTTAATAATATAATTACCTGTGATATTTAACTTTTAATTGTTTAATGTTAGTACAGTAACTGCTAAGTTTAACCATGCATCAATTGTTTAGAACTGTACATATTTCCTGAAGTTGTGATCTGACTGTACTGTTAGTAATGGAGACTACGTGTTATTTCAGAGAAAGACACAGTACTTGTATGAAACTGAGGAAAAGTGGCACACTGATAGCTGATGCTTCAAATATTAGTTTTGGCAGCACTTTCAAGTTCATGGAGGATCATTGAGAAGGCATTTATAAAAAGATATATACATTAATCATTTATGTAACAAAATGTGTACATGGTAAAGCAATTTGTTTCATAAAATATCTATGTAACATAAATTATGCAATAGAACTTTTTCTCTACTTTGTTTTACAAACAGATACGGACACCACAATTATTATGCATAACAAACTTCCTATTCTGGTACATGCATACCATGACTAAATCTCGTGCATGACATCCTTATGTATGGTACTTTTGGAGAATGTGGGGGGTGATATGTAATGTAGCAGGATAGGCCAATATTCAATGAAAAGTACAATTCCAAACACATAATACCTCACGATGCTTACACAAAGTTACATAAATGCAACAGCTGGAACTGTAACATCACTGAATTACTGTATTGGTGACAGTAAGTTGACTCAAGATGAACTGTGATCAATTAAGATGAATTCTAATTAATTTGTAGAGATGTAACAATGTTATGAAAAGGAAAGTTGCCACTCACCGTATAGTGGAGATGCTGAGTCGCAGATAGGCATAAGGAAAAGACTGTCACAAATTAGCTTTCATCAAAAATAGACCCCCCCCCCCCACACACACACACAAATAAACAAACACAACTACAAATGCACATGACTACAGCCTATGTTAACTGAAGCCACACTGTGTGGCTTCAGTTGCCAAATACTGCAGTCACGAGTGTGTGTCAGTTGTGTTTGCATGTGTGTGTTCATCTATTTTTGACAAAGGCCATTAAGTCCGAAAGCTAATTTGTAACAATCCTTTCGTTGTGCCTATCTGCGACTCAGCATCTCTGCTATATGGTGAGTGGCAACTTTCCTTTCCATAATATTGTTACATTCCATTCTGGATTGTCCATTGTTTAATTTATATAAATATTGCACTACAAACTAAAAATATGCCAAAATAATGTAAAAAGGCCCAGTTATCTTTTGAGGAATTCATACATAGAAAAGTGAATGTAGGAGCAAAAACCACACTATATTTGTAAATTAATTAATGGAAATAATTAAGACACTGTTATCAATGTACATTCTGCACAAATTTTATCTGAGAACTGCAGTAATTCAACATACTAGCTATATCTGAAACATTATGATTTGTCAAGCTAGATTCTACAACCAGTTCTGTAAAACATGAGAATCTTAATTCTATATTCAGCTAACTTTACTTTAAACAATACTTTGCAGTTGTTGGAACCTGTACAAGCACCCACACTGGTGGCAGTATTATGTAAGTATGTAGTCAATTCTCAGGCATTAAACCAGTGTCAGTCTTTTCTGTGTTGTGATGAAATTAAGTATTAGAGTGTTTTGGCTATGATGTTTTTTCGTTAACTGAACATAAATTGCATGACATACATAAATTGAGCCCAGATATTATTTTATATTAGAGTGTTTTGGCTATGATGTTTTTACGTTAACTCAACATAAATTACATGACATACATAAATTGAGCCCAGATATTATTTTAGGTGGAGGACTTGCAAGAAACCTGAGTTACACATCTCAGTTACATCTTCTACAATCTGCAAGCTAAGTAAGTGAAATGTAGCCATGAAATCTTGATACGTTTTACACGGGAGCTGAAATTTTTAAAGTATAGTTGCTGTTTCCATGGAAGGAGAAAGGACTGTGCTGATCATAAGTCTAAGACATATCAGAAATAACTTGTTAACACTTCAAATATTAGTCAGTGATCAGATACTTCCTACCATGGAATCCAAGCCAATTTTAACCACAGTCACCACCTAGAAGCAATTATTTGTAGTTAGTGTAGCTGACAGGCAAAGCTTGAAATGCATGTTGGAGGTATCAAATGCTGGACATGGAGAATGCAAGCAGAGAATCAGTTGGGAAGGCAGCTGGTGCTCTCTGCTCTCAACTCTTTATCCAGCAGGCTAGATTTCCTCTCCCTCTTCTTTCCTACTACATTTTGGATCCTACTCCATCACCAATCATCCACTATGTTACCTCTGAATGACTGATAGCTTGTACGCCATATCATAGACTACGTTTTTACCACTTAAATCCATTATTTTCTAATGAACATATCCAAAACCCTCACATCCTGACCTGTGCACACCAGACAGCAGGTACACCAGGGAAACCACATGCAAGTGGACATCAGAGTGAACTAATAAGTTGTTTTGACTTAAGTTATGTACCTCATCTGAAATCTCTATGTCCCTCAGCTCAGTTGACACTTTGCTTTTTCCAAAAAATATCTCAAAAATTATTTATAATAAAAATTTTCATCTCCCACAATATTCCATTTTTAACTGGTGATTATTCCCAAAATTTACCTAGTTTTGTAGCCACAATTTTTATAATTATGAAAATCTCATTTGCATTAGGGTCATATGTTAGTTTGCTAACCAACCTGCTTAAAGCCAAGAATACTGTAATTTACTGCTCAAAAAGAACACAGTCCTGGAAGACAAGGTACAATACAATTAGCAATACACAAGTGGCTGGTGGAGCCATGTGATCTGGCCTATATATTAATTAGTTCCAACAGGGGCACAGCCGGCAGGGTGCACACTCAACTGCTGTCATATTTTTGAGTTCAGTAGAGGATGACAGCAGCACAGGCAGCCAGAAACATTTGTGCTGTGTGGGAGGATAATGCTACTTGATAGAGAATGGCAAGAAAATGGTTTTCACATTTTAAGGAGGATTGTTTTTATACCAGTGACTCACCATGTTCAGGAAGACCTTCAGGTTTGATGAAGATTGTTTAAACGTATTAGTCAACAATGAATCATGTCAGTATACTCAAGAACTGGCAAATTTGATGAATGTGATCATTCCACATTCACGCAACATTTGCAAGCAATGGGGAAGGTTCAGAAATCAGGTTTGTGGGTAACGCATGCTCAAATACAAAATCACAAAAATCAGTGAGTGGCCATATGTGCATCTCTTCTTGCTTGACATCAAATGGTTCATGAACAACACCAACCATTACTATGCTGTATTGTTACTGGTGATGAGAAATCATATCTTTATGCTAACATAAGAAAAAGAAAGGAATGGTTGAGCCAAAACAAAGCAGCAGCTCCCTGTACAAAGACCTGCGTGCATCCACAAAAGAGAATGCTACGCACCTGGTGAAACAGCAATGGTAGGTGTATTATGAATTGCATTCCTGTGATGTAACCATCACTGCTGACATTTTCTGTCAACAACTGAGATGTCTTGCAGACGCAATCCAAGAACAATGACCAAGAAGACTGTGTAAAGTGCTGCTACTCCACAATAATGCCCACTCACATTCTGTTAGATTGACAAAAACACTATACATCTACATCCATTCTCTGGAAACAACCGTGAGGTGCATGGCAGAGGGCACGCCCCATTGTACAGGTTATTAGAGTTAGTTCCCATTCCAGTCACGTATGGAATGTGGGAAAAATGATTGTCTGAATGCCTCTGTGTATCATAATCCCTATGTGAGGAATACATAGGGGTTTTTAGTATATTCCTTGAGTCATCATTTAAAACCAGTTCTTGAAACTTTGTTGATAGACTACCTTGGTATAGTTTACATCCATCTTCAAGAATCTCCCAGTTGAGTGCCTTCAGTGTCTCTGTGACACTCTCCCATGGATCAAACAAATCTGTGACAGTTTGTGCTGCCATTCCCTGTATATGTTCCATACCCCAGTTAGTCCTGTTTGGTAAGGGTCTCACATATTTGAGCAGTATTCTAGAACCAGTCACATAAGTGATTCGTGAGAAATCTTATTTGTAGACTGATTGCACTTCCCCAGTATTCTACTAATGAACTGAAGTCTACGATCTGCTTTACCAATGACTAAACCTATGTGATCATTCCATTTCATATCCCTACAAAGCGTTACATCCAGGTATTTGTATGAGATGGCTGTTTCAAACAGTGACTCATTGATATTATATCATACAAATATTATGTTTTTTTTTTTCCGTGAAGTGCACAATTTTACATTTATGAACATTTAAAGCTGGTTGCCAATATCCGCAGCACTTTGAAATCTTATCAAGATCTGACTGAATATTTATGCAATGAAAATAATCAATTATTGATAATATAATGTAAATGGACAGATAAGAAAATGTTCTCACCAAGCAGTGGCAGGGGAACACACACTCACAAAAGGATTGAACTTTCACAAGCTTTCAGAGCCAGTGGCTTCTTCTTCTGGCGGAAGAGTTGAATGGGAAAAGGAATGGAGAAGTTTAGGGAAAGGTATACAGTTCAGAAAAAGTCACTCAGAACTCCAGGTCAGGGGAGACTTACTAGATGGAATGAGAAGGAAAGACTGATTGTTGGTGACTGCACCATACGAGATTTGAAATCCTGAGAGCTCAAGCGTGGAAGACAGGGTAATATGCAAGACGGAGATTACTGTCAAAACTTTGTGCATGAGTTAATAAGAGTGAAAAGCTAAGTGCATTGTATGTATGAGATGTGAGAGGGGGGATGGCAAAAAATGGACAAATCAGAAAATGAAAGATGTAGAAAACTAAAATGGAGTAAAGAAAGGAGTAGTTACTGTGAATAAATGCAGAGACAGAAGGAATTAACGCAAATTAAAGCCAGGTGGGTGGCGAGAATCGAGGACATGTTGTAGTGCTGGTTCCAATCTGCGGAGTTCTGAGAAACTGGCGTCTGGGGGAAGAACCCAGATGGCGCGTGTGCTGAAACAGGCACCGAGGTCACAACTGTCACGTTTTACAGCTTGCTCTGCAACAGGATATTGTGTGTTGCATGTATACAACCTCTGCCTAAGCCCATTCATCCTTGACTGGTAGTCATGCCAATATAAAAGGTTGAACAGTGTTTACATAACAGCTGGTATATGACATGCTGTTTCACAGGTGGCTCTCCATTTGATAGTATATGTTTTGCCAGTTACAGGACTGGAGTATGTGGTGGTAGGAGGGTGTGTAGGGCAAGTCTTGCACCGGGGATGGTCACAGGGGTCCTAAAACCATGCCCTGAAATGAGGTACATTTTGTCTGAGATTTTGCCCACCATATGTAGAATAGCTTTTTGTCTCCCTCCAAATCTCCACAATATCCTTCTCGGACCCTATGCTCCTTCTGTACCCCTACCCTAAGGTTCCTACTACCCCTCTGACCGTCCCCAGTGCAAGACTTGCTCTATGCACCCTCCTACCATCACCTATTCCAGTCCTGTAACTGGAAAAACATATAATATCAAAGACAGGGCTACCTGTGAAATGACACGTCATATACCAGCTGATGTGTAAACACTGTTCAGCCTTTTACATTGGAATGATTACCATCCAGTTATCAGTCAGGATGAATGGGCATAGGCAGAGATTGTATACAGGCAACACACAATATCCTGTTGTAGATCATGCTGTACAGCATGACAGTCATGACCTTATTGCCTGTTTCATCACATGCACCACCTGAATTCTTACTCCAGACACCAGTTTCTCAGAACTCCACAGGTGGGAACCAGCACTACAACATGTCCTCGGTTCTCGCCACCCACCTGGCCTTAATTTACATTAATTCCTTCCGTCTCTGCATTTATTCACAGTATCTACTCCTTTCTTCACTCCATTTCAGTTTCCTAAATCTTTCATTATCTGACTGTCTATTTTTTGCCTTCCTCCTCCCACATTTGTTACATTCAATGCACTTTGCTTTTAACTCTTATTAACTCGTGCATAATGTTTTAGCAGTAATCTCTATCTTGCACATTACCCTGTCTTCCATCCCTAAGCTCTCAGGATTTCAAATCTCATATGGTGCAGTCACCAACAATTAGTCTTTCCTTCTCATTCCATCTGGTAAGTATCCCCTGACCCGGGGTTCTGGGTGACTTTTCTAAACTGTATCCCTTTCCCTAAACCTCTCCAGTTCTTTTCCTTCACCCCTCTTCCTTCCCATTCAACTCTTCTGACAGAAGAAGGAGCCACTGGCTCTGTAAGCTTGTGAAAGTTCAGTCCTTTTGTGTGTGTGTTCCCCTGCCTCCGCTTGGTGAGTAGATTTTTTTATCTGTCCATTTACATGAATATTTATGCAGCTTCTTTCAAACAGTACTTCATCACAGATAACTGCATTATCTGCAAAAAGTCTGAGGTTAGTATTGCTATTGTCTGCAAGGTCATTTATATACAATATGAACAGCAAGGGTCCTAACACACTTCCCTGGTGCACACCTAAAGCCACTTCTACATCTGAGAATGACTCTTAATACACATTAACATGCTTCATCCTCCCTACCAGAAAGTCCTCAATCCAGTCACAAATCTCACTTGAGACCCCATATGATCATATTTTTGACAATAATCATCGCTGTCATACTGAGTCAAATGCTTTTTGGAAATCAAGAGATATGGCATCTACCTGACTGCCGTGATCCAAAGCTTTCAGTATGTCATGTCAGAAAAAAGTGAGTTGGGTTTCACTTGAATGGTGTTCTTGGGATCCATGTTAGTTGGCATTATGTTTGAGCTTGGAATATGTTCTAAAATTCTACAACAAACTGATGTTACAGATATTGGACTACCCTTCTTGTAGATGGGTGTGATGTGTGTTTTTTTCCTAGAACTGTCCGCTCCCAGTAGCTGAGTGGTCAGTGCGACAGACTGTCAATCCAAAGGGCCCAGGTTCGATTCCCGACTGGGTCGGAGATTTTCTCCGCTCAGGGACTGGGTGTTGTGTTGTCCTAATCATCATCATTTCATCCCCATCGACGCGCAAATTGCCGAAGTGGCGTCAAATCGAAAGACTTGCACCAGGCGAACGGTCTACCCGACGGGAGGCCCTCATCACACGACATTTCCATTTCCATTTCCTAGACCTGGGCACGTTTTTTTGTTTGGGGGATCTATGGTGGACTATAGTTGGAAATGGGCTAACTCAGCCGCAAATTCAGTATAGACTCTGATAGGGATTCCATCAGGCCATGGAGCTTTGTTCAGTTTTAACAATTTCATTGTTTCTCATCATCTTTTCAGTGGTACAAGATTAAATTGGGGCAATTCTCCTGGCTTTTCCTTTGTGAAGGGATATTTGGAAACAGAGTTAAGCATTTCAGCTTGTGATTTGTTACCCTCAGTTTCAGTTTCTGCCTCACTTGCTAGGGGCTGGATATTAACTCTGGTGCCACTAACAGCCTTCAAATACGACCAAAATTTCTTTGGGTTTTTTGAAGGCATCATGCATTGCTCTCTTGACAGCCAAATGTGTCTCATTCAGCATCTCTCTATCTATTAACCTACACTTTGTTTTATATCTATTATGCAGTAATCTCTGTTTATTTAGAAGTTACTTTAAAGTGGCTCTATACCACAGAGGTTCTCTCCCATTAGGGACTCTTCTACTGGGTATATATCTATGCAGTGCATGGTCAACTATTCCTTTAAACTTGTGCCATAGTTCCTCTACATGTTCCTGCCCTGTACTGAAAATTTCTAGTTCCTTACTGAGTATGACATTACTGATTTTTTTATCTAGTTTCCTGAACATATATATCTTTTTGCTTGTTTTAGTTGTCTTTTGTATCTTTTGGTAATCATTGTTGCCACAATCGCATCATTCTCACTGATACCAGTTTTGACGTGGAGAGCCTCAAAGAGGTCAGGACTATCTGTTGCCATTAGATTTAATATATTTCCATCATGATTGGGGTTCCTAATTATCTAGGTAGTTATCTAGGTAGTTTTCAGTGAAGGCTTTCAGCAATGTTTCACGGGAAGTGTTATCATGCCCACCACTAACAAAACTATAATTTTCCCAGTTAATTATTGGATGATTAAAGTCTCCACCAATGATTACAGTACAATTGGGGAACTTTACATAGAAGTTAACTGAGGTTTACTCTAAAGTTTTTGGTTACATCAGTCTAGTGGGTGATAGAAGAATCTAATTATCATTTTGTGCCCACCCCTGATATTGAGTCTTGCCCAAAAAATCTCACATGCAGTTTCAATTTCTATCTCACTTGATTTTAGATTCTTGTCTACCTCCATTTCCCATTTACCTGAGCTTTCAATATAAACTCAATATTTTTCAAAAAATCTCACAGCTATCAATTTTGGGTTTCAACCAGCTTTCTGTACCTAATATTATGTGAGCTTTACTGCATTTCAGGAATGCCTCAAACTGTCGCTTTGTTGAGAATGCTCCAGCAGTTAACCATTAGAATTTAATACTCTCACCTGTTAGAGGCATTTCTTTCAATCTTAATCTGGTACTTTGGGGTTTCTACAACTATCTTTATCTTGTTTGGATGGAGAGTTGCCTAAGTTAGAAAACCCTTGTGTGCAACTATCTAAGTAGCAGCCTCTAGCGTGTAGTGCATACTTGACCCCTTTAGGGACATCCTACAGTTCTCAACCCTGTTGTGCAAGTCCAGGAGGTTCCTGCCTAGCTTGTCACACAACATTCAAAGTCTCTGGTTCAGTCCTTTCACTCCACTCAGAAACAAAGGGCCACAATCAGTTCTGGGGACAATGCTGCAAATTGCGAGCTTCACTGAAACTCCATGCACGAGGATGGTCTTCTCAACCTTCTCTGCCATTCACTGGAATGACCAAAGTATGACCTTGGAGCCCAAATGACAGGTATCATTTGTTCCAATGTGTGTCAAAATATGCAGTTGGTTGCACCCTGTTCCCTAAATGGTTGCAAAAGTAGCCTCTTCGACATGTTGAATGAGGCCTGCAGACGTACACACTGGGTGTCCTTTCCTGTCCCTTGCTGCCATTTCCCTAAGGAGTACCATAATTTGCTGTACATTTGAACTGCCATTGATTAATAGACCACTACTCTTTTGGATTTGCCTCCTCTTGACAGTGGACAAAACAGATTTCCCTAAAACAGCTGAAGTGAGTCCGACTAGCTCAGTTTCATTTTCAGTGAAAGGCTGCACCTAAAACTTGTTGGTTAAGGGAATTGGTACAACACCCCAAGTCTTCCCTATAACCTGTAAAGGATGGCTTGATCCACCACCGACACGCCATCCTCAATCAAGTTGATGAGTAATAACAGATCCTGTACTTCCTGCAGGGGCAACAGGATCCTTGGAAGAGGATAGTACTTGCGGTTTCTCTGGTACCAGGATCACAGGTACACAACTCTCGGGAGCTGCCCTACACACCGATTTGCAGCAGCTGCAAATCATTTGACAGCAGTCATGGTGATTTCCAGCTGCTTATGAATGTCACCCAACTGAGGAAGCAATATGTCTGAGAAAGCATTCACAGAGGGGGTGCAATGTATTACAGGACAGTAAACAAATAATTTTAAATTGAGCCCACTCATTATGTTTTAATCCATTGAGCTAAAAAGTTCCTAATTCTCTCTATGAATTGAAGAAAATATACAAAATGAGGTTTCTATTAAGGCAACAGAAAAACGTTTGGTAAAAATTACTAGTTTCCTAAAACCTTTTGTGGTCAAAAATGGAGTTAATTTACAATAAATGTAGATAATATATAGAGCTACTCCTCTTTATGGGAAAACTAGATGCAACATGATATGTAGTTAGAAAATCTTCTACAATAACTAAATCAAAAACGCCGATACTGCAGATTACTTGTAGATTATGCAAAGGACAATGACAGCTTCTGAAAATTCTCAAAAATGCA
The DNA here is from genome assembly GCF_023898315.1 of Schistocerca nitens. Lineage (NCBI taxonomy): Eukaryota > Metazoa > Arthropoda > Insecta > Orthoptera > Acrididae > Schistocerca > Schistocerca nitens. Next base: position 343,619,216 of record NC_064622.1, read on the forward strand.
CAGCTATTTGCATTGATATACAATGAAATTCAAGGATGATGTATTCTTTGGCAGTAACTGTGAACCACAAACACTGATTTGCTATGAAATTAGGTATGTATTCAAAACACTCATATTGGCAACTAAAGAAAATATAGTTTTGCAAGCATCCAAAAATTCTCAAAAGTAATATATTTCTCACATAATTATACAGTGAAATTAGAGAATGATTATTTTGGACGAGGATAGGCCTACAATTGATGACAACTGTACTCAAGAATGTTAGAAGTTTTGCAATATATCACAGTACAAACTGGTGCTGGTACCGTTAATGACAGAGTACGCAGAAGCAATATGAACAGTAAAATATGTAACTCTAGAACTTCAAATCAGCACACGCGTGTTGTACATGCAGTCTCACATGAAGTAAAATTCTGAAGTTGACTTTTATATATAAATAAATGTGTGTATTCCATGGATTTTTCACTTAGCTGTTTCTGTGCACACATCTACACTGGCATGCTTAAGAACAACACTGCAGTATGAGTTTATCTCACTTAAAATCACTAAAATGTGCAGCACCAATAAAGAATGTCTTCTGTCTGTTGCAGCTAACAATGCTAGGAGTTGGTTTGGGAACTCATTCTGAACCCACCTTTTTTACCTGATCTTGTGCTCTCAGATTTTCATCTTTTCTACTCTCTATTGAACAGCCTTCAAGGAACTTGCTTTGCGGATGAAAATGCATGCCAAAAATGGCTCGATGAGTTATTTCTACAGTCGTGGAATGGAAATGTTACCCCAGCGTTGGGAGACTGTTGTAAATAGTTAGGGAGAATATTTTATTGATGACTGAAGTATCTGTTATATGTATCTGTTGTATTTATTAAAGCTATGAAAAAATGCTACAAACTTATGCACCAACACAATACATGGGCATGACAACTAGCAAGCTGTCTTCTGCATGAATGGCCTCTGCCAGTCTGTGTCCAAAAGACAGGTGGACCACTCAGTTGCTGAACATGTCACCCAGTACGGTGTGCTTCAGTTAAATCGCTGCTTCACAGCCTGCACCATCTAGATTCTTCCCACCAACAACACCTTTTCTGCATTGCATAGGTGCTAGCTCTGTCTACAATACGACCATTGTTCCTGTAACCCCTGGCCTCAACTTTCACAAGTCCCTGACCTCCACTGCCTATCCCCTTCCCTACCTCCACCTCAGTACTACACATGTCTTCTATCCCACCAATACACCTACATAACCCTTTCCTCTTCTCTACTTCTCTCCTCTCTCATCTCCACCATCTCTAACGACTGCACTGTTGACACGATGTTAAACTCTCCTCCTTCTTCCTTCTCCTCTCCCTTTCCTCTTCACCTTCATATTAGAAATAATGGAGCATCCATAATAAAATGTATACACTTTGTCTGACTGCTTCAAATTCTGAGTAGTTGTCATTATCTGACTGAGATACATTTTTTCCTGGCATTCAGCAAAGATAAAAACCATGCACCTACTGTGTTTAATATTCTGTTATGTTTTACAGTCCCATTTGAAATCTAAACTGTTTGCTACTGAGTTGAGTTGCTTTTCTGTACTGTGAATCAAGTTTATTTTATATTATATTCTCAAAAATATGTTGAAAATACTGGCAGTAATGAGATGGATCAGTAATTCTTCACTAATGTTTTATCCCCTTTTTTGCCAAGTGGTTTGACAACAGCATGTTTAAATCTCTCTGCAAAAGTACCACTGTGAAAATACTTATTATGCAAGTAAATCAATATATTACTAAGGTCAGCTGAACAACATTTCATTAGTTTACTGCTGATTTCACCATAACCAATTGGATATTTATTTTTAAGATAACTGAAAACTTGTTTTGGAGATGGGGGATGAAGATGTATTTCATGAAACTTGTTTTGGGAGGCTTTTCTTATGAACTGTAGGCTATCTGCTACTGACATTAAAAAGTTATAAAATATTCTTGTAATTTCAGGCTGTCTTTGATCAACTCATTACATATCTTTCTCTAATTCATTGTGTGCCTGTCTCTAATTTTACTATGTTCCAAAGTCTTGTTGCAGGAGGATCTTACTTTTTCTTAAAAGTACATACATTTCAATGCTCTGATGACTTTGCTTAGGATTTTTCAGTACAGTTTGTAATGTGATTTAACTCTGTTATCAACCATTTTACTTGATGCCAAACAGAGTCTTCTCTTAGTTTTGCTTGATATTCTGACCCCATTTGTTATACAGAATTTTGGTGCATTTAATCTGCTTCCAGTGATTAGTTTCTTATTAAATTCTGCATAACAAATGGGGTCAGAATATCATGCAAAACTAAGAGAAGACTCCGTTTGGCATCAAGTAAAATGGTTGATAACAGAGTTAAATCACATTACAAACTGTACTGAAAAATCCTAAGCAAAGTCATCAGAGCATTGAAATGTATGTACTTTTAAAAAAAAGTAAGATCCTCCTGCAACAAGACTTTGGAACATAGTAAAATTAGAGACAGGCACACAATGAATTAGAGAAAGATATGTAATGAGTTGATCAAAGACAGCCTGAAATTACAAGAATATTTTATAACTTTTTAATGTCAGTAGCAGATAGCCTACAGTTCATAAGAAAAGCCTTCCAAAACAAGTTTCATGAAATACATCTTCATCCCCCATCTCCAAAACAAGTTTTCAGTTATCTTAAAAATAAATATCCAATTGGTTATGGTGAAATCAGCAGTAAACTAATGAAATGTTGTTCAGCTGACCTTAGTAATATATTGATTTACTTGCATAATAAGTATTTTCACAGTGGTACTTTTGCAGAGAGATTTAAACATGCTGTTGTCAAACCACTTGGCAAAAAAGGGGATAAAACATTAGTGAAGAATTACTGATCCATCTCATTACTGCCAGTATTTTCAACATATTTTTGAGAATATAATATAAAATAAACTTGATTCACAGTACAGAAAAGCAACTCAACTCAGTAGCAAACAGTTTAGATTTCAAATGGGACTGTAAAACATAACAGAATATTAAACACAGTAGGTGCATGGTTTTTATCTTTGCTGAATGCCAGGAAAAAATGTATCTCAGTCAGATAATGACAACTACTCAGAATTTGAAGCAGTCAGACAAAGTGTATACATTTTATTAAGGATGCTCAATTATTTCTAATATGAAGGTGAAGAGGAAAGGGAGAGGAGAAGGAAGAAAGAGAGAGTTTAACATCATGTCAACAGTGCAGTCGTTAGAGATGGTGGAGATGAGAGAGGAGAGAAGTAGAGCAGAGGAAAGGGTTATGTAGGTGTATTGGTGGGATAGAAGACATGTGTAGTACTGAGGTGGAGGTAGGGAAGGGGATAGGCAGTGGAGGTCAGGGACTTGTGAAAGTTGAGGCCAGGGGTTACAGGAACAATGGTCGTATTGTAGACAGAGCTAGCACCTATGCAATGCAGAAAAGGTGTTGTTGGTGGGAAGAATCTAGATGGTGCAGGCTGTGAAGCAGCGATTTAACTGAAGCACACCGTACTGGGTGACATGTTCAGCAACTGAGTGGTCCACCTGTCTTTTGGACACAGACTGGCAGAGGCCATTCATGCAGAAGACAGCTTGCTAGTTGTCATGCCCATGTATTGTGTTGGTGCATAAGTTTGTAGCATTGTTTTATAGCTTTAATAAATACAACAGTGTGTGTGTGTGTGTGTGTGTGTGTGTGTGTAAAACTTACGAATTTGGCCACCTATGGATCACCTACAACTAAAGACTTACGGTGTGTCTTTTTTTCTTTTATTCCCAGTACTTCTTTATTTCTCTCCAACTGCTCGTCTCTGAACATCTGTCCACACTCTCTTTGGTTGAGATTTTGGCATATCTTCTTCATAGTCTGTGTTTTATATGAGTAGCGTGAAGCAATTTCTGTCACACATTATTTCTTCTGTAATGCCTGTTTTGTTTTCATCTTTCTTCACTCTTCTATCCATCCTACCATTTTCTTCAGGTTATTGACAATTAAAAATTTTCTTTGTAATCTGTGTTTCTCCCATTCTTTTTAAATGTACCATGTAATTTTAGCCATCTCTTCCTCATTGTATCTGTGATTTTTTCTGTATTTTTATATAAATCTTCATTCCTTCTTTTAACCCACTATTTTCATTGTTTTTCTCAGGACATAGACTTTTTCTTAGTAATTTCCTGTATCTTTTTTCTAGTTCTCTTAGTTCACCTTTCTTATTCAGTGCTAGGGACTCTGATCCATATGCTGCTTTTGTCTTAATAACTGAATTATAATGTCTAATCTCCATTTGAATGAATATTGATTTCTTATTGTAGTGGTTTTGTGATAATTTGTACGCAAATTCTAACTACTTTGCTCTTTTTGTTTATTTGTTGTGTTATCCAGTCTGTTGGTTTGAATTTGTTTTCTGAGGTATCAACTCTTTTAATTTTTCCATCCATTAGTTTCATAAATTTTTCTCTATCGTCTTTGTGTTGTGTATACTTGTTTTTTTTTCATAAGATACTTTTAGCCCAGTCTTTTCAGCAATATCGTGTAATAGATCAAGCATAACAGTTGCATCTGTTCTGCTTTCAGTTATCAATGCTTCATCATCTGCAAAGGCCAAACATTTTACTTCAGATTTGTTCTTTCCTTGTTCCATGTTTATACTTTTTATGCCTCTGTTTTTAATGTGTATTCTCATGTTTTTACTACTTTATCTACAACCAGGTTGAAGAGAATCAGGGATAGTCCATCTCCTCGTTGAACTCCTGTTTTGATTTTGAACAGTTTAGAAATTTCACCTTGAAACTTAAATCCTTGATGTTATATCTGTGAGCATTTTTTTTTCAAATCTTCTGGTATTTTCATCTATCCCTGATTCATAAAGTATCTGAAATAGTGTTTGTCAACTGAGTCATAAGCCTTCTTGAGGTGAAGAAAGTGTCTACAGTACTGCGTTTTTATTTTGTATAGCTCTTGCTCTCAAAATGGTTTTTAAATTAAGAATTTGTTCTGCATTTTTCTCTCCGAAATCCTGATTTGTACCCTCCTTTGTTAGATCCTACTAGTTCCTGTATTTTGTTTAGTAGTGCTGCAGACAATATTTTTCATGTTACTGGTAACAAGGAGATACCCTTGTAGTTGATGGTGTCTGCTTTATCTCCTTTTTGTGAAGAGTATGGATCAGTGCTTGTTTCCAGCCCAAATGTTTGCTTTTGTCCAAATGTCTGTAATTAACTTACGAATTTTCTTCCATGTGGATAAGCCACTAATTTCTACATTTCTGCCACTATCCCATCCTCTGTTGGTGCGACTTGATAATCTTTTATATTTTTTCTATTGTAGGTGGCTCTGATGGTGGATTTTCATGTTGTGCTTTTTGAAATTATAATCTGTCAATAGGCTCTTCACAATTTAATAGATTTTCAAAGTATTCAGCTAAGAGCTGGCAGTTCTCTTTATTGCTTAAAACCATGTTTCCATTTTTATCCTTAAAATTAAGCTCTATGGCTGGATTCCTGTGAAAACATCCGTGAAAGTCTTATAGAAGTCCCTAGCGTTATTCTTTTAAAGTCTGAAACCATTTCGTCTTGTACATCTTTGTTATATTTTCTTTTCATTGAACCGATTATTTCTGCTGCTTTATTCCTTTTCTTCTTTAAACTCTTCCCAATATTCTCATTTCTTATTACTGTTCTATTGTTTTTTCGTGCCACTAGTCGATTGTCAATTGCTTCATTACATAACTCATTCCACTGTCCGTGTCTTGGTATTCTCCGTTGTCGTCCCATTTCTTTAACTGTCTATAACCATTTGAAACTGCTTGCTATACTCAAGCCTTGGTATACATCTACAGTTCTTATCCTCCCCACTAAACTCACTTACACACACACACACACACACACACACACACACACACACACATTTCTTTCCATTACCAAACTGATGATTCTTGATGCCTCAGGATGTGTACTATCAATGAATATTTAATAAGGAGACTTAATGCGGAAAAATAAATTTGTGACCAAAAGAATGAATTACTATTATTTTAAAAAACATTTTGCAAACTTGTGATATTTGTCAAAAGCTGATGATAAACACTGTACAAATACTCAGTCGTATCCAATTGTCCCTACAGGTTCATGGGTCAAAAAGTTATTTTTCTGCAGAAGTATAAGCAAAAATATTATTTAAAGTTGATAACTGAAAATATTGCAAAAGCCTCTAAGGGACATTGGGATTCTAACACTCAGTTGCCAATACATTTATGGTATTTATTTTTAGTAATATGCGTGAATTTAGAATGAATTATAAGATTCACATCTTCCACCACGAAGATGATGTGCTACAGATGCAAAATTTAACTGACAGGAAGAAGATGCTGTGATATGCAAATGATTAGCTTTTCAGAGCATTCACACAAGGTTTGTGTCCCCATCTACAGTTCAGAACTGATTAGATTAGATTAGATTAGATACAGTTTTTGTTCCACAGACCCAAAAATGAAATGATTCTCATGGGTGTGGAAAAAGGAAGTATAGCATAAAAAACATTGAATATAATAACAATACCCTGATCACTTGTCAGGAGATTGTCAAAATAGGTCAATAATTACAGTAAACTGGAACTACTAATATTTGCAGAATAAAACATAGTTATGCACTTTTAATAAATTTATCATACACAAAATACCTAATATTGACTGTTGTGACCAAGTGCTGTCAAAACTGAAGTCTAACAGACATTTTTACTTAAGCTGCTCTACCAGTCCCTGGTACAAAGCACAAGTAAAACAAGCAGAAAGATTTCCGCATTCAGGAAGCAAAATTTTTTTTTTATGGCTGTATATCTCACTCCTTTCTGGGCCACACTAAGGTTCAATTCAATTCAAATCAATTCAGTTCAATCCCTTTATTCATCCGTTAACAATATACATTGTATGGATGTAGTCAATTACAATATAATTTCTTATATTTAATTTGTTACAAAAACTCAGATAATAAATATAAATATTTCAGATCAGTATATATAAATACTATTACTTTTCCATATTCAGATATTCTTCAGTGTTATGAAAACTATGTGTTGTAAAAATTGTTTAAGATCTACCTTGAATTTATGAAATTCTTTAATTTTCTTTATTGTAGAAGACAATGCACTAAAATGTATTTTCGGCTGGTAGTTTACACTTTCCTGGTAGAGTGTTCCTTTGTGGCTGTCTCTGTGCAAATCATCTCTTTCCCTTGTTCCATGGTTATGAACCTGATTATTTAATGTTGAAAATTCCTGGTGAGTTTTCAGAAAGCAGACACATTCATAGATGTATAAGCTAGGAAGAGTCATTATTTTAAATTCTTTAAATATTTCCCTGCATGACACTCTACAAGGAACCCATTTCATTAATCTACACTACTGTCCATTAAAATTGCTAAACCACGAAGATGATGTGCTACAGATGCGAAATTTAACCGACACGAAGAAGATGCTGTGATATGCAAATGATTAGCTTTTCAGAGCATTCACACAAGGTTGACGCCGGTGGCGACACCTACAACGTGCTGACATGAGGAAAATTTCCAACCGATTTCTCATACACAAACAGCAGTTGACCAGCGTTGCCTGGTGAAACATTGTTGTGATGCCTCGTGTGAGGAGGAGAAATATGTACCATCATGTTCCTGACTTTGGTAAAGCTTGGATTGTAGCCTATCGTGATTGCGGTTTATTGTATCGTGACATTGCTGCTCGCTTTGGTTGAGATCCAATGATTGTTGGCAGAATATGGAATCGGTGGGTACAGGAGGGTAATACGGAACGCCGTGCTGGATCCCAACGGCCTCGTATCACTAGCAGTCGAGATGACAGGCACCTTATATGCATGGCTGTAATGGATCGTGCAGCCACGTCTCGATCCCTGAGTCAACAGATGGGGACGTTTGCAAGACAACAACCATCTGCACGAACAGTTTGACAATGTTTGCAGCAGCATGGACTATCAGCTCGGAGACCATGGCTGTGGTTACTCTTGACGCTGCATCACAGACAGGAGCGCCTGTGATGGTGTACTCAATGATGAACCTGGGCGCACGAATGGCAAAACATCATTTTTTTGGGTGAATCCAGGTTCTGCTTACAGCATCATGATGGCGGCATCCATGTTTGGCGACACTGCGGTGAACGCACATTGGAAGCGTGTATTCGTCATCGCCATACTGGCGTATCACCCAGCGTGATGGTATGGGGTGCCATTGGTTACACGTCTCGGTCACCTCTTGTTCGCATTGACAACACTTTGAACAGTGGACGTTACATTTCAGATGTGTTACGACCAGTGGCTCTACCCCTCATTCAATCCCTGCGAAACCCTACATTTCAGCAGGATAATGCACGACCGCATGTTGCAGGTCCTGTAGGGCCTCTCTGGATACAGAAAATATTCGACTGCTGCCCTGGCCAGCACATTCTCCAGATCTCTCCCCAACTGGAAATGTCTGGTCAATGGTGGCCGAGCAACTGGCTCGTCACAATACGCCAGTCACTACTCTTGATGAACTGTGGTATCGTATTGAAGCTGCATGGGCAGCTGCACCTGTACACGCCATCCAAGCTCTGTGTGACTCAATACCCAGGCATATCAAGGCCATTATTACGGCCAGAGGTGGTTGTTCTGGGTACTGATTTCTCAGGATCTATGCACTCAAATTGCGTGAAAATGTAATCACATGTCAGTTCTAGTATAATATATTTGTCCAATGAATACCCGTTTATCATCTGCATTTCTTCTTGGTGTAGCAGTTTTAATGGCCAGTAGTGTAATATCCCTTTTTTGAAGTTTGAAAGCTTGTTTTGCCACACCTGTATTTTCACAGAAGATCACACCATACCTAAGCAAACTGTTCATATAATGATTCAGTGTTGCAACGTTCCCGAAGCACATAGCAGCATTTACTTAGTTTTTTACTCAAAACTTCTAGAAGCTTTTCTCATCTCAAGTGCTCATCCACCCACATACCTAAGAATTTTGTGTATGGAGCTTGTACAATAACATAGTTTCCTAACTCAGCTTTCACTCTTCCTCTAGCTTTACTTTTAATATTACTGAAATTCATCAATACCGTTTAATTCTTATTTATGACCAAAGCATTGTCGCTAAACCATTTTCCTGTCTCATTTATTGTCTTAGAGACATTCTGCTGTAGATTATCCTTGGTGTATCCTTTTATAAAAATGCTAGTGTCATCAGCAAACATCACCGTTTCTGCAACTGTCAGATGGTTTGGCAAATCGTTTATACACAGCAAGAACAACAGAGGGCCTAATGCGGAACCCTGGGGCACTCCATAGCTAGTTTTTTTGAAATCTGAAATACACTCTTTGCCTTCATGACATATTTGTAATTTCTGTTGTCTATCAGAGAGATAAGAGTTGAAACATTTGAAGGCAAGTCTCCGGACCCCATAAAATTCTAGTTTCATAAGCAATAAGGCATGGCTTATTAGATCAAACGCTTTAGATAAATCTAAGAATATCCCGCAGCTTAATTTGTCCTTGTCCAAGGCATTTAGGGCCATTTTCATGAATTGGAAGACTGCCGTTTCTGTGGATGTGTTCTTTCTAAACCCATTTTGAGCATTAGTCAGTATTTTATTTTTATTCAGGAAGTCAGTCAGCGTTTCATACATTACTCTTTCAATTACTTTAGAGAAACCTGACAATAATGACACTAGCCTATAATTATTTATGTCAGCTGTACAATCCTTTTTGTGAAGTCACTTTATTTTGGAGAGTTTTAGTTTTGATGGAACACCCCTGTCCTGAAAGAAGTATTAATAAGGTCAGTTAGGTGAGTATATATACTGGTAGAATTATGTTTGATTACCCTGTCTGGAATTCAGTCAATACAACAATAAATTTTATTTTTTAGTTTATTAACAGCATTTCTGACTTCACATTCAGTTTCTGGGTACAGGAACATTGTCTTTTTCACAAGTTGGTACTTTTATGTTTCTGTTGTTTGAATTGCACGGGCTTTTATTTAGGTTCGGTGCTATGTTTGCATAATGTTCATTGAATATATTGGCTATCTGTTGAACATCTTCTATTACTTTACCCCCACTTTTAATTTTGAAATTGTGGGTCTTGGGTTTTACATTTTCCTATGCTTTTGTTTATAACCTTCCAAATCATTTTGATTTATTGCTTCCCTTGTTAATGTATGAATTATTGCTTAGCCTTTTTGCTGCCTGTAAAACTTTGCTATAGACCGTTCTATATTTCCTCTAGTATGGTTTTATTTTTGTATTTATTTTAGCATATTTGCTTAAGTTTCTAAGGGTGATTGCTGATTTTTTAATCCCTTGTGTTACCCATGTGTTTGTCTTCTCACTGACTTTAATTCTTTTTAATGGGAACGCTACATCATAACAATATTTATAATCAGTGAGAAAACTGTCATACTTTTTGTCTGCATCATGTTTGTTCTATGCCTCACTGCACCCTTTTTAGCATACTATTAAATACCCTTATGTAGTTTGCATTAAGAAGTCTTCTTTGTACATATTTTTTCAGTGACTGTGCAATTCTTACTGTTCTCATTCCTTATCATCATTTTTAAAGCCATATGGTCAGAAAAGCCTGTATCTGTTACTTCAATATTGTACTCAACTTTTTTTGTTGGTAAATATCTGATCAAGTGTTGTTTCAGACCCATCCCCATATCTGGTAATTTCCTGCACAGTAGGTTGCATGTTGTGTGTGTTAAACAGATTTAATAATTGTACCTTGTTCTTACTACTTTTGTTAAAATTAATGTTAAAGTCACCAAGAACTACTGTGCATTGTGACCTGCCTCTCAGTTCATTTAAAAGATCATCTATATAATATAAGAATTGGGTAAAGTCACCCAACGGGAACCTATAGATGCAAGCAATGATAGTTTGACAGTCTGTAGGTTCACAAATACAACATTCAAAATCTTTTTCTTCACACTTCACCTTGCTACGTTTTGCCTCTTTAGATTTAACGTTACTTCTAACCTAGATGCATACACCTCCATATTCATAAGTTTCCCTGAAAAAGCTATTTATTAAGTCAAAGACTGGTATATTTGCTACACAAATCTGAGTGTCCTGAAGGCAGTACTCATTGATACACAGAACAGAAATCTCTTTAAGATTACAGTTTAAAATTACTTCAGCTTACACATTTTGTTGCCTAGTCCTTGTACATTCTGATACAGCAAAGTCAATCCACCTAGATTAGGTACACAGCTCACCTTAATGACCACTTTAGGTTTTGACCAAGTCTGTCATATATCAGGCTTGGTCAGCCTTATACGTTTCCGTAATCTGGTTCTCAGTCTTGAGACATATGTTGCAAATTGCTGATACAAGATAATTTGTTATTTACCATACTAAGTATTTTTTTGGGCCAGCAGTGTCTTTCCTATTCCACTTAGGCCTTGACCATGTCTTGTATGACAAGTTCTCGAGCACTTACAATTGTCAGAAGGTTGAGTGAGGGATAGTGTAAATTATTTCTCTTTTGAGTATTATAGAGTAGGAGTTGCCTAAAGTCTTTCAAACTCTATTTAAAATGTGCTTTATCTGAAACCAAGTTTTCAATGTTTGTTGGCAATTTATTGAAAATGTCTGTTCTTGAATATCTGATCCCTTTTTGGACCAAGGTAAATGATCTTTGGTCTGTAAGTAAGTTGTTCTTATTCCTAGTATTGATACGACGTACTGAGCTATTGGTTGGAAATACAGATATATTACATGCAACAAATTTCATTAAGGAATAAAAACGCTGAGAAGCAATGGTTAGAATACCAAGTTCCCTGGACAGGTTTCTGTATGATGTTCTTGAATTTACACCACAAATGAGTCTTACTACACACTGGAAACTTCTGCTTGGTTTGATGAGTTACCCCTGAATATGATCTCGTATTCATAATAGAATGGAAGTAAGTAAAGTACACAAGTTTTCTTATATTTATATCTCCTACATCTGACACCATTTGCATTGAGTTCTGTATTGTAATGTGAAAGCCTGTAACAGATTGCTGGTAGACATTAGGCAGCAAACACAAAAACCCCAGATATTCAGAAACAAGGTAAAAGAGTAACTTATGAGCTATCCTTTCTATAATTTATAGGAATCAGTTACATTAATCCTTTGTATGAAGCTGTAGATAGAAACCACTGAGTGCTGTAACAAGAACAGTGACTCTCCTGGGAGATGACAGTCATGTGTGAGTGAGGTGTGCTTGCTAGTGTGAATGAATGTGTGTGCGTTTTTTTTTTTTTTTTTTCTTTTTGTGACAAAGGTTGTGGCTGAAAGCCCATGTGTGTCTTTTAATTGGTCTGTCTGCAACTTAATGTATCATCTTTACAGTAAGTTGCAATCTATGTTCTCCTTATGTTGTTATCTTTCTCCCAGTATATATGTAAAGTTACATTGAAATAATTGCAACAATTATAAGTGTATTAGATTACTGTGAGTCAGGACTTACTATTTTGCATTTTTGTTTGCTTTTCCTTGGTAAATGCAAACTGGTGCTTGTTCCACAATCATATTCAGAAAATACACACAAAGGGCAGGGATGTGTTAATCATTGACAGTTCAAATGTACATCAGACAATGGTACCCCAAAAGGAAATGGCAGCAGAGGATTGGAATGATAGCCACATGCATACAGTGTGTATGCCAGGAGGCTTCATCTGACATGTTTAAGAACTGTTCCAGTAGCCATTTATGGAGCAGAATGCAACCAGCTACACATTGGAACAAACTATGCTTTTTGTATGGTCTCTGAAGTCATATTTGCATCATTCCAGCAGCTGGCAGTTTGAGAAGATAAACCTTGATCACAAAATTTCAATGAAGCTCACACATTTACAGCAGTGTCCTGAGAACTGGACATGATACTTTGGTACTGAATGGAGTGGAAGACATGAACTAAAGAATTCAGAGGTTCTGTGATTAGCTAGGCAGTAACATTTTATACCTGTGCCATAGGGTCGAGATCTTTAGGTTCTCCCTAAATAGGTCAGGTGTGCACTATACATCAGAGGCTGGCATCCGTTAGGGGGTGGACACAAGAATGCTTTAGAGTAGAAAACCTTCACTCTGGCAGAAATAACGATAGATGTAGTAAACTACAAAGTATCAGTGTTACTCGTTGGGCTTAGATTAACTGTAACACTGTCTCTGCTTGTCCATTTTCTGGTTGTTGTCTCTTATGTTCCCATTTGATGATCAGCTGTTGAAACCCCAGACCATTTGGTCCGGCCTAATTAGGTCTCTCTTGAGTAATTCCTGACATTCAGTCAAATCTCAGTGACAATAGAGGGAATATTTCAGAAATATTTTAAATCTAAAGGCAAAATAGACATGACTTCTTTGGGTATGTACAGTTGAAACTGGTATCAGTAGCTATAAGGTAGGTGTAGCACAACTGATTACTAATGTACAAAGCACAAGTAAAACAAGCAGAAAGATTTCCACATTCAGGAAGCAAAACATTTTTATGGCTGTATACCTCACTCCTTTCTATGCCACACCAAGGCTGAGTGAAGGATGGTGTAAATTATTTCTCTTTCGAGTATTATATTTATGAATGTTTCTGTTGTTTCCAAACTGTGGCTGATTGTTGACAACAAACTTCATAAATAGTAAATGTACTCTGTGGTTGTTATTGGCATCATGCGCCCAAGAAGCTGAAGAGTTATGTAGAAGAGGTTATAGAGAGGACACCATGCTTTGTGCTTATCAGTCACTTCTGTGCAACAAACAGTTGTTTCCTTTATGTTCTGGAAGAGGCAAGGAGAGGCAAGAACAGAAAAGACTAAAAGTGGGATCTTCAAGTTGAACTGACCATAAATAAATAAAAAATATTGACAGTGGTGCATGTTTTTAATGGTACATAGTGATGTTACTGTAATAAAACTGACGAACTAATTACCACTACCCTACTTATACGAGCAGCGTACGGTAGAAAGTACTACTTAGAAAGTCATCAAATTACCGGTACCTAACGACAATTAAACAAAAGCAATACTGTTATAGTGCTTCATTCTTCATTACTTACGCATAATTGTTGTCATGTGCCTGTACGGTATACCTATATTAATTTCACGTTAAATATAATTATTAAATAAAGTACCGGTACGGTAGTGACTGTTTCTATTGACGAATGGAGTAATGTTGCAGGCTTACGAACTCGTCAGGCGACTACAGCACACGATACGGCAATGTTCCTCAGTGACTGGTCTAGTGTCACCAGCAGACAATCAAAAATGAAAAAAAGGTACATCAATTTGGCATGCGAAGCGAAATGTCCTGTGGTTTACTGTTTTGCATCTGAAGTACCGGTACTATTTTTGGAAGTTCTGTACAGTAGATATAGTTTTTGAAGGAAATGCCCAACATTCTACCAATGAGGAATATTTATATAAAATAAAAAAAAAACATTGGTAGAGCAGACTACTAACTGTAATTTTTTTTATTACGTTCAAAGTAAAACTATTCATCGTATATCGCAGGTAGCGATTCTCAACTATTTCATTACTCTAGCCAATAATGAGAGGGTTATCTATGCGCGAGTTTAAAGTGAATAATCGAGCGGACGCGATTTGCACTCTGCGTGTTTTAATTCTACATATTATTTCTGACAAGGATACCGTCAACGTTACAACGCAGCTTTCGTACGTAGCTCAATTACTGTATTTTGAGATTTACATACATAAGTGATTTAGAGACACAAATTCCTGTTAGAAATATGTGTTAGTTGCAGGAAGTGCATTACCGGTAAATTACTTGTCCTAGTTAATGTATAAGCCACCAGGAATTTAATGACGCTTGACAATACTAATAAACTTGATTACCAGATCAAGTATTATTCCCGGCAAAAGCAGATGCCAATAAATTTCTTTGAGCACGTCACAAAGTCTTGGAACAAGGAAATTTACTATCTCTCGGATCTATATATAGCCTCTACAATGAACATGTGAATGTAAGCTACAGACGAATGGGGAACCGAAGGTACTGAGCTTACCTTAAATGTTTATAACAAATTTAATAATTTTTGTTAAATTAGGAAGATCTACATCCCTATTTTGGAATACATACTTGTGTACAAAACAGATGGTACTTTTCGTTGAAACATGTTGTCATCTGGGTAAAATACAAGTGTGGAAATAACGCTGTGATATAACTGTAAAGAGTTTCTACTTCCATGTTTTTCGTCAAAAACAAGTTGCTTAACATTTTTTTTAAAGATAAGCGACATCATTCTCCGTTATTTGTCTTGTTGATGTTATTAAAAATCCAAAGAATAGTTTTAAATTACATATACAGACTTCTAGAACTTGAAAGAGCGCCAACCAGATACTGACGTGAATAGGAACCTATGTGCGGAGACGAAGAGTCTCCGTAAGGGGACAGACATATAAAACAATATTTCCTCTCTACTGTGCCTCCTGGATACGTGAGACATATAGCAGCGCCTCTGGTAATTAGTACATTATAACTACCGGTAACCTACTAGTATAATTAAGATTGCCCTGTTCTAGAATACACACGAAACGTATCTACATTTATTTTAATACATGTTGATATTTGGCCATAACTCTCCACTACCTGGCCTTTATTAGGAACGGTTAGGAAGGGTACTAAATTTAATTCAATAATAATAATACCGTAATAATAAAAATGGCAAACGATTAATACCACGCATGCTGCCCATATTTGACACATTCATTGTGGCCTCTTAATCCAATCAGATGTGAATACTATTCTCTCTTGGCTAGTGCTGGTCATGAGTGGCTTTTCGAAAGGGGGGATTTTCGCGATATTCCAATTGGAATGTTTGAGTTTCTCCGGTTGAATGGGAGGCGAGGGAGTTTTAAATAGCCGGCTTCGTTGTGCCAAGGTAGCGTCGTTTCCTTGAATCTCTCATATAGAGTGAGGCATCTGTTCATGCTTTTTGATTCGCTGTAGATATTTATAAACTTTCTTCACTGTGGCGATTAGCTCACTATGGCCTTAAAATTGCGAACCCTGCGTTATCGTGACCTTGTTAACCACCGAATGCACGTATCAAATTCGTTTTTTCAGATGTTACTGTGGTTTTTTTTTGTTCCAGAATAATAGTTCTACATCTCTTTACGGATTTTCCGTACGTTAGTACATTGTCAGCAATGTTACTATAACCTTATTAATCACAGAGACGCATGTATCGCATTCGTTTTTTCAAATGCAGCCATGCGATATTTTGGTTCCAGAGTAATAGTTCTAGATTAGTTCTCTAGCTCTTTACGCGTCACCAGTTAATACCGGTACATGATCAGATAATCCCGGTACTTCATTAATAAACATAACAGGAGAACGAAGAAACATATACAAATTAATAACACAATGACAAAAACTTTTTACAAGTAGTTAGCAAAATCAAAGGAACTTTGTCATAACCCCCAATAACCTGATATACACATACTGGCTAACACTGTAGTCCTATAGTTGAATTCTTTTATCTTGGCGGCTCGCGCATGCCCGCCCAGACGCGGGAGATTGTTGCATTGCCAGTTGCACACGACGCACGCGCCAAGAGAAGCAACGCCATAGTAAAGTATAGTTCGCAAGCTTACGTTTAGGGGGGAGCGCGCAGTTTATTAAGAAAAGCCACCACGGCCGCATTAACCCTTTCGATGCTACAGAGACGTGCTCCCCGCATTCCGCGCTATGCGCAATTTTGTCACTGCACTGCTCGCCTGTGCTGACACATGGTGTTTCCGACTGCTTTGACACACTTATCATTCGATTCCACAAAAACTATTTGGCCCAAAAATTAGATTTTTACACATCTTCTTGACTGATACCTTCCCCCCACTTCCTTTGACTGATTGAAGTGCTTTAAAATAAAGCCAAACGCGCCCGGTGTAAATAAGACTTTTATTACAGTTGCGAAAGACGGAATATTTCTCAATATTACATACGACACCTATGTGGTACTTAAATTAAATGAGATATTGTTATACAGTAAATTTTATATGAAATTTAGGTACCTTGTCCACATTTCATTCTCAACATTGTGGCAACTAAAATCGGCCATATGGAAAGTATACGCTATGGACTTTTACCTCTGCAAACTCTTCAAAATTTCGTGCAATGGTTTACTACATTTAATGCTGCACAATAACTGGGTTGAACATCGAAACAAAATTAAGTCATTTATGGGGGGAAGGTATCAGTCAAGAAGATGTGTAAAAATCTAATTTTTGGGCCAAATAGTTTCTGTGAAATCGAAGGGTAAGTGTGTCAAAGCAGTGGGAACACCATGTGTCTGCACAGGCGAGCAGTGCAGTGATGACAAAATCGCGCACAGCGCGGAATGCGGGGAGCACGTGACTGCAGCAGCGAAAGGATTAATGAAGAGACAAAGCACTAGAAATTTCAAAAAATTGCACTCAAACGAATAAAATTCGTGAAGTAAGACACTTCGATATTGTTTTTAAATAAAGAAAATATTTAGCATCGCACAAGGTTTGAACTCTTTACCTTACTAACCCAACGCCTTAACCGTTGTGCTAGCGCAGCTCGTCCTACAATGTTTCTCCATAAGGAGTCTAACAGGTGACGCAAAATTCTGACAAACACTGTTGGTATGCCTATGAATTACTCGCACTTCGTCGAAGTACAATAGGAAATAAACAATTACCGCTGTTCTTTATTGCGAAAAAGCGGTTCGTTGATACAAACACCTTTCCTTGCTATCGCCTGAATTAAGAGTGTTATTGCTTGTTTGGTTTAATTAATTAATAGAAAATGAAGCAATTGGTATAAAGAATGGTTTTTCTAAACTTTCAAAAAACAGTCTGCTATCAAGACATTGCTTTTGTTCTATTAGTTTATTTATGACTGAACGTTTATAAAACTGAAGACACTCGTCCGTGCTCTGCTCTGCAGTCGAGATCTGGCAACGTCGTTCTCTGTTCATTGGCTGACTGTATTTTTTGACGTCAGATGCGCAGAACGAACCTAAACTCGGCCGCCAACATAAATGACGCGCACTTTAGTTCACTCCTATCGCAAATACACAATTAATATAATATCTTATAGTTCTGCAGCGTTTTCTTATGGAGAATTTGGATTAATGAGGATTCAGACCATCACAAAAAAATCAAAGAAACTTCATTTTAAATAAATTTTTACCTCAAAATTGTTATATACATATACATACATACATATATATGACACACACACCACTATTATATATGAGTATTAGGTTTCTTATGACATATGTTCTAATTATGGACTCATTTCACTTCTAGTAGTTACAAATTTTGTTGAGACAGTGGTATACTGGAACATTATTTAATGACTGTAAGCTCTCTCTGATCAATTTGTTTTCCTTAAGGATTTTCAGGTTAGGTTAGGTTAGGTTAGGTTAGGTTAACATCGAGTATAGATTTAAGTGTCAGGAAGTCGTTTCTGAAAGTATTTGTATGGAGTGTAGCCATGTATGGAAGTGAAACATGGACGATAACCAGTTTGGACAAGAAGAGAATAGAAGCTTTCGAAATGTGGTGCTACAGAAGAATGCTGAAGATAAGGTGGGTGGATCACGTAACTAATGAGGAGGTATTGAATAGGATTGGGGAGAAGAGAAGTTTGTGGCACAACTTGACTAGAAGAAGGGATCGGTTGGTAGGACATGTTTTGAGGCATCAAGGGATCACAAATTTAGCGTTGGAGGGCAGCGTGGAGGGTAAAAATCGTAGAGGGAGACCAAGAGATCAATACACTAAGCAGATTCAGAAGGATGTAGGTTGCAGTAGGTACTGGGAGATGAAGAAGCTTGCACAGGATAGAGTAGCATGGAGAGCTGCATCAAACTAGTCTCAGGACTGAAGACCACAACAAAGGATTTTCCCTAAATAAATCCGTATATGACCTGTCAAATAATGAACTAAAAAAAAGACAAAAAATAAAAAATGGACCACGTGCTGAGAATATAGAAGAAAGTAATAGTTTTGAGAGGAAAATAATGTGTCTGGTGCAGTATATTAGTGCTGATCAATTTAAAAATAGTTATTTGTCACTTAAAATGTTTTTTTAATGTTTCTGTATGTGAAGTTAATATGTAGATCCAAGCACATTGCATATATATTTTAAAGCTGGATGAATTTTGTGTGTCTCTTATCATTGTAAAATATGATCGTGATGACTGACGGTATTGAAAGCTTTAGAAAGATCTAAGTTAATTCCCACAACACTGCTGTTACTGTCCAAATTACTAACTATTTCATTGGTGTAATGATTTATCACTGTTTTATTTATTTATTTATTTTGATCCAACTTCAACTGATTACAAAAAAAGGTTTTTTTGTTCCAGTCTTCTGGATAAGTCAGAGCCTTACTTACAAGGGTTACTACATGTTATTGGCTGGCACTTTTATCCACACAACTTTTTCTAAATTTAGTTGAGAGAACAGAGTTACATATATGGACTATACATAAAAAATTGTTATTGCCATACTTAAATTAAGGAATCTACAGTTTGTGACATAGTATTCATATCTGACATTCAAATGTTTACAGTTTGTGAGACAGTCTAAGATCAGAGATTACATATATTTTTAGACAGATGGTCTTCCATCATACAAGTTTACTAAATCTAGAAACTTATCTATTGTAAGGATGAGGGCATTATGATCAGATAACACTAAGTCAGTATTAATAATTTCTGTCTCTGTGCTGTCATCATTTGAAAGTTTGTTGTCTATAAAACTTTCTGTTCTTTTTGTTGTTTTTGTGGGTTTTTTTATAAGAAGAAATATGTTGAAGCTGTGTGATATATTAAGAACCAGTTTCCTAGATAGAGATTCATGCATGATATCCATGTTGAACCCCCCACAGGCAATTACTGTGGCGTCTTCAGTAAATGTGATGTCCAAAAGAGACTCCAGCTTACTAGTGAATGTGTGTGTGTCTCCACTAGGAGCTCTGTAAACTGCTGTGATTATTGTGTTACCCAGCCCCTATGCAGTTTAACAGAAGCAGCTTCAAAATGCTTTTCAATACTCAAAGCTTCTGCCTCACACCCTCTTTTATATTCCATATTAGATTTTAGGAAAATACAAACTCCACCACATTAAAGGACTGCTCACAAAAATATTTTTACTCAGCATATTAATCAAGTGTCACACACAAGCGTGCCAGACAGCCCAGATGATAGCTGAACATGGCTAGAATGATTTATAATGCATAGTGGAATCCTTAACTGCACAAAGACTCTTATTTTAAAAAAAATGACCTGCTCGTAAGAGAAACAGATCTTTGGAGACAATGAAATTTATTCATTGGTTCATTATCTTAAAAAAGTAGCTGACTTCCATTCATAGATAAATATTAGGCTACAAATAGGAGATAATGAAATATTATTGCCTCCTTTCAAAGCTGAAACATCCTTGCTAATTTTGGTATGTTAAATTTATGCCCTGTGTGTGTAGGTTCTATGTAAAAGTGCAGCAGTAGTCATTGTTAATATAATGAACATATTTAGTTTCTAACAGCTGATTTTCTTTTTTTAGTATCCAAAATTCCCAAAAGTATTCTGTCATGCTGAGACTTACACTGCCTTCCCTAAATTTGGAAACAACCAACTGATGGACAATGGAAAGGAAATACATTATAAAACTGCAGTTTATTGTTTTCTAAACATTTAAGTTCAAATAATACTTACATAGATGAAACTATTAAATTTTAGATTCCTCAGAATAGCGATCCTCTGCATTATTTATTCATTTATTTTATTTATTTCTTGTTCCGGTGATCCATGTTGTGACAGTATCACACGAAATGGAATGTGTCAGACATCTATGGTGACACATAAAAACAAAATAATTTTATATTACAGCAAATAGTAACTTAGGTTCTACTACAGAAAATCAATTTTGAGAGATAAATAAATATTACAAAATAATAAAGTGTTACAGAAAATAAATATTGCAAAATATATATTTACAATAAACAATAGTCAGGGTAACAAATGTAGATTTGGGCACATATTTGCATTTAACAATACAAGAAATGCTGAACACTGTCGTTCAGGAACTCTTCTATTGTATAAAATGATCCTTGTAATAGGAACTGCCTTAAAGTTTTTTAAACAAGGGCTCATCTTCTACCAGACACTTAATTCTTGATGGGAGGGTGTTAGATTTGCCTGCTGATAGTGGATATCATGTTTTCTTCTCATCTCATTACTATGATACTCACTATTCAGTTTAAAAATGGATTTTTCTTTCCTTATGAAGCACATCGAAGAGAACATATGTTGTGCAGTGAATGTAAGGATTCTAAGTTTCTTAAAACGATTCCTGCATGTGGATCTAGTATGGACTCCACATATGATCCATATGTATCTTTTTTGCGCATACAGTATTTTTTTAGCCAGTGCTGATTACCCCAAAATATAATTCCATATGCCATAATGGGATGAAAATAGCCATAATAGGCTGACTTCATGGTTTCCATACTTCTGTAACAAGAAACAATGGGTAATGAGTAAGTTGCTGAGCTCAATCTTTTGCATAGATCCAGGATGTGGTTTGACCAGTTCAGTTTTTCTGTCAATATGCTAGCCTAGGTATTTTGAGGTATCCACCCTGGTTATCACCAGCTCTCATATTTTGACTACTATTTCTTCATATTTGAATGTTGTGTGGAAGTGAATGTAGTATTTTTTAGTGTAATTTAAAGGAAGGCCATTAATATTATACCAGTTCACAGTTTCACTTAAAACCTTATTTGCCATTCCCTCGAGTTTATCTACAGAATTATCAATAAGTAGCGTTGTGTCATCAGCAGAAATGGTGAATCTACAATATTCCATAAAGAGAGGTAGATCATATATAGAGATAATAAAAAGTAGGGAGCTCAGAACTGAGCCTTGGGGCACTTCACATATGATGGTACCCTATTCTGAAGATAATGGGACTCCATTTTGACTATCCATTACAGCTTTCTGTTTCCTGTTTGGCAGGTACGAGTCAAGCCATTTCCCTAATGAACCACTTATATCGAGATGTGCAGATTTTTGTAAAAGAATCTGGTGACTGACACAGCCAAACACTTTTGTTAAGTGACAAAGAATCCCGACCATTTTTAGTTTTTTGTTGATAGGTTCCAAGACTTTGCCAGCAAATGCAAATATTGCATCTTCTGTCAACAAACCTTTCTGAAATCCAAACTGACTTTTGCTGATGGTATTTTGATCCCTGAGATGCTTAACTGTCCGGGCATGCATTAGTTTCTCTAAAACCTTTGAAAAACTTGTCAGTAGTGATATTGGCCGATAGTTAGTAGCATCCGTCTTATCTCTCTTCTTACACAGTGGTTTTACAACTGCATACTTAAGCTTCTCAGGAACTATTCCTTGCTTAAGTGACGAATCAGAAATGTGTTAAAGAACTTTACTTACATGGCTGCAGCAGTATTTTAATAATTTGTTACAAATATTATCAATCCTGGTAGAGTTCTTACTTTTCAGAGATTTAATAACTCTTTCAATTTCTTGAACAGTGTTTGAGTGGTGTACTGAGCTAGGTACTCTGGTTTTCAAAAGATTGATGGCTTGGTTCATGGAGCCTTGTGAACCCATTTTTCCTGTTACTGTTAAATGTCTGTTTAATGAGTCTGCAACTATTTTTGGATTGCTAACAAGATGACCTTCACTTTCATATGCATATTTTCACTACAAACTGCATTTTCCCTTGTTTCCTTCTTTACAAAATTCCAAATAGTTTTTACTTTATTACCTGGGTGATCCAATTTCTGCCTTCAAGTACATGTTCTTTGCTGTTTGTATGTTCTTATTCAGAAGTGTATTGTAGAGTTTATTTTGCATACTCCTACTGGGATCATTTGATCCACTTAACAGAACAATAGGTTAAGTGCTGACAAAGGCCCAATCATTAGGTTAAGTCACCCAGAGTACAGTGTCTAACATTAGGTTATGCAACATGTTTGTCCCATGTAATTGCTTCTTACAAGACCTACATGTCTCCAAACAGCAGATAATGATGAATGAGAGAAATCCAACCCCACAAACTGTTTTTTTTTTTATATAAAAAACAAATACCCTTGAATTTCCCATTATGAGATCCTTCCTCTCCATCAATTTCCATATATTCCATACACTCCCTGAATCCCATAAATTGTTTAAATAAACAATATTCCACACAATTTCTAAATTGTTTAAACAATATTCCATACACTACAATCGAATTCCCTCCAAATGATCGATCAACTGAGTCTTTTTCCCACCAATTTCCAGGAGGGAGGGTGGGAAGGAGGAGGATTACCAGAGGGTGGGGGAGTTTAATTAATTGATTAATTTAATTAAGTAGTCAGACGAGGGCTAATAGAAATCCTTGGGTAACAGAAGAAATATTGAATTTAATTGATGAAAGGAGAAAATATAAAAATGCATTAAATGAAGCAGGCAAAAAGGAATACAAACGTCTCAAAAATGAGATCGACAGAAAGTGCAAAATGGCTAAGCAGGGATGGCTAGAGGACAAATGTAAGGATGTAGAGGCTTGTCTCACTAGGGGTAAGATAGATACTGCCTACAGGAAAATTAAAGAGACCTTTGGAGAGAAGAAAACCACTTGTATGAATATCAAGAGCTCTGATGGTAACCCAGTTCTAAGCAAAGAAGGGAAGGCAGAAAGGTGGAAGGAGTATATAGAGGGTTTATACAAGGGCGATGTACTTGAGGACAATATTATGGAAATGGAAGAGGATGTAGATGAAGATGAAATGGGAGATAAGATACTGCGTGAAGAGTTTGACAGAGCACTGAGAGACCTGAGTCGAAACAAGGCCCCGGGAGTAGACAACATTCGATTAGAACTACTGACAGCCTTGGGAGAGCCAGTCATGACAAAACTCTACCATCTGGTGAACAAGATGTATGAGACAGGCGAAATACCTACAGACTTCAAGAAGAATATAATAATTCCAATCCCAAAGAAAGCAGGTGTTGACAGATGTGAAAATTACCGAACTATCAGTTTAATAAGTCACAGCTGCAAAATACTAACGCGAATTCTTTACAGACGAATGGAAAAACTGGTAGAAGCGGACCTCGGGGAAGATCAGTTTGGATTCCGTAGAAATGTTGGAACACGTGAGGCAATACTAACCTTACGACTTATCTTAGAAGAAAGATTAAGGAAAGGCAAACCTACGTTTCTAGCATTTGTGGACTTAGAGAAAGCTTTTGACAACGTTAACTGGAATACTCTCTTTCAAATTCTGAAGGTGGCAAGGGTAAAATACAGGGAGCGAAAGGCTATTTACAATTTGTACAGAAACCAGATGGCAGTTATAAGAGTCGAGGGGCATGAAAAGGAAGCAGTGGTTGGGAAGGGAGTGAGACAGGGTTGTAGCCTCTCCCCGATGTTATTCAATCTGTATATTGAGCAAGCAGTAAAGGAAACAAAAGAAAAATTCGGAGTAGGTATTAAAATTCATGGAGAAGAAATAAAAACTTTGAGGTTCGCCGATGACATTGTAATTCTGTCAGAGACAGCAAAGGACTTGGAAGAGCAGTTGAACGGAATGGACAGTGTCTTGAAAGGAGGATATAAGATGAACATCAACAAAAGCAAAACGAGGATAATGGAATGTAGTCAAATTAAATCGGGTGATGCTGAGGGGATTAGATTAGGAAATGAGACACTTAAAGTAGTAAAGGAGTTTTGCTATTTAGGGCGTAAAATAACTGATGATGGTCGAAGTAGAGAGGATATCAAATGTAGACTGGCAATGGCAAGGAAATCGTTTCTGAAGAAGAGAAATTTGTTAACATCGAGTATAGATTTAAGTGTCAGGAAGTCGTTTCTGAAAGTATTTGTATGGAGTGTAGCCATGTATGGAAGTGAAACATGGACGATAACCAGTTTGGACAAGAAGAGAATAGAAGCTTTCGAAATTTGGTGCTACAGAAGAATGCTGAAGATAAGGTGGGTAGATCACGTAACTAATGAGGAGGTATTGAACAGGATTGGGGAGAAGAGAAGTTTGTGGCACAACTTGACTAGAAGAAGGGATCGGTTGGTAGGACATGTTCTGAGGCATCAAGGGATCACCAATTTAGTATTGGAGGGCAGCGTGGAGGGTAAAAATCGTAGAGGGAGACCAAGAGATGAATACACTAAGCAGATTCAGAAGGATGTAGGTTGCAGTAGGTACTGGGAGATGAAGAAGCTTGCACAGGATAGAGTAGCATGGAGAGCTGCATCAAACCAGTCTCAGGACTGGGGACCACAACAACAACAAGTCATTCAAACTGATAAGAGTGAGAGGGACTATTCCAATAACTCAGACTTGAAAGTGTACCTGTAGCAGTGATGGGGAGGGGGTGGGTTGGAGTTTTCCTGAGGGGGGGGGGGAGGGGAATGGAAGGGGGTGGCGGAACAGTAGGTTAAGTGTCTGTCAATCAAAAGGAAGGATCCTTTTAGCAGAACAATTAGGACAACAATAGGTTTGCTCTTGAGTGCATACCTACCCCTGATGTCGGCAACCTACACTAACAAAATGGACTGAAACGACTTTTGCCTTATTACTATCATATAGTATGCATCATTGTTTGACGTCAGGGTTCGCTACAGATGCCTACACAAAAACCATCCTGCTACCCAGGTAATCGAAGCCAATAGATGCTACCACAACTGATAGAAAAAGAAAATGAGTCACAATTCTAACTTCGAAATTGTCCTCGATAAACAATAATAAACTTTCGAAAACCGAGGCCCCCTCCCTTCCCCCATCGCCTCCCCCTCCCCCTCCCCCTCCCCCTGTCTTTCTCCATACATCCATCAATTGGGACGACAAATGTTTCTTCAAATGGCCAGCTGCTTCCCCGAGCACCTTGCGGCAAGGGTAGGCCACGCGATACGCGGCATGCCTTGAGGAGACGGTCCTAGACAACACAAAAGGGAAATTTAGTACAATTCCACCCATCCCGAGAATGCTCCAGATGGCTTTTTCAAAAGTCGGCTGCTTTTGAAACAGGAAGCCCCTTCCACCTAAAGCTCTTGTAGCTTCACACTACAATGTCTTCAAGTCAAAGTATGACACCAGCACCCCTCAGAACGAAAATAGGTGAAGTCCGTTTTCTTTTAGTTTTATGAGCAAAATCGGTATAGTTTTCACGTTCCACTGCAGGATACAATTCACATCTCATTATTTTGTGATGACAACGAAGTGAACCACCACCGATCAAAAATGATCAGCAGAGACATGTCCATGTGTAAAATCAGGAAAGAAATCTTCGACTGTTTTGCTGTGTAAATTACAGATCACCGCAGAATGTCCTCACTATCTCGAAACCGTCTTCGGAGTAAAGAAAAAGAGAGAATTTAAACTCTGAAGAAAATACATCTAAATTAAGCAATATCTTTCAGCTTGTTGAAAAAATTACACGACCTGAGAGCGTCTCTCATGTTCTTTGTCAGTAAATAAACTGTAATGCACGCGTTTATTACAAACATTTCAGCCAATCATCCACGCAATTGGCTCACATGTCGGAGAAAAAAATCATTCATTTTATGTTTGACAACAACAAGATATAATTCTTGCGGCAGTGAAAAAAAAAGGAAGTACCTGTCAAGATTCATTCCCTGGTGCCCTAGCCATCTCCTCTACCCACCAGCCGGCACCTCATTGATATCAATTTGTTAGGCTAAGTAATTAAATTGATTATGAGAGACAGTTTGCATGGCGAGTAATTTCTTTTTTCAGTAGTCGGCTTACGCTCACCAGGTAGGTCAAATTGGAATCCGTCGAGGGAAAATGATTTTCTTTTCGAGGAAGCCTACTGAGAAATGACATCTGAAGCTGACCACAGAGGGATTATACTGCCCACAACATACATTTCGCGAAAGGAGCACACTATTAAAAACAACGCCTGTGTTACTACCACCCTGCATAGAAAAGCGGTCTTGAATCTACAGGCACACACGCTGATAGTGTTACAGTTTCTGGTAGAAATGCTGTCTGCGATTTGGAATCAAGTCTATCCATTCAACCACATATTTGCGTTGGATCCTGTAGAGACGTCTTTTAATGATTACAGTCACTGGTGAATCATATTCATTGTTGTTGTTGTTGTGGTCTTCAGTCCTGAGACTGGTTTGATGCAGCTCTCCATGCTACTCTATCCTGTGCAAGCTTCTTCATCTCCCAGTACTTACTGCAACCTACATCCTTCTGAATCTGCTTAGTGTATTCATCTCTTGGTCTCCCTCTACGATTTTTACCCTCCACGCTGCCCTCCAGTGCTAAATTTGTGATCCCTTGATGCCTCAAAACATGTGCTGCCAACCGGTCCATCTTTTTGTCAAGTTGTGCCACAAACTCCTCTTCCCCCCAATTCTGTTTAATACCTCCTCATTAGTTAAATGATCTACCCGTCTAATCTTCAGCATTCTTCTGTAGCACCACATTTCGAAAGCTTCTATTCTCTTCTTGCCCAAACTATTTATCGTCCATGTTTCACTTCCATACATGGCTACATTCCATACAAATACTTTCAGAAACGACTTCCTGACACTTAAATCTATAGTCGATGTTAACAAATTTCTTTTGTTCAGAAATGATTTCCCTGCCATTGCCAGTCTACATTTTATATCCTCTCTACTTCGACCATCATCAGTTGTTTTACTCCCTAAATAGCAAAACTCCTTTACTACTTTAAGTGTCTCATTTCCTAATCTAATTCCCTCAGCATCACCCGATTTAATTTGACTTCGTTCCATTATTCTCGTTTTGCTTTTGTTGATGTTCATCTTATATCCTCCTTTCAAGACACTGTCCATTCCGTTCAACTGCTCTTCCAAGTCCTTTGCTGTCTCTGACAGAATTACAATGTCATCGGCGAACCTCAAAGTTTTTATTTCTTCTCCATGAATTTTAATACCTACTCCGAATTTTTCTTTTGTTTCCTTTACTGCTTGCTCAATATACAGATTGAATAACATCAGGGAGAGGCTACAACCCTGTCTCACTCCCTTCCCAACCACTGCTTCCCTTTCATGCCCCTCGACTCTTATAACTGCCATATGGTTTCTGTATAAATTGTAAATAGCCTTTCGCTCCCTGTATTTTACCCTTGCCACCTTCAGAGTTTGAAAGAGAGTATTCCAGTCAACATTGTCAAAAGCTTCCTCTAAGTCTACAAATGCTAGAAACGTAGGTTTGCCTTTTCTTAATCTTTCTTCTAAGATAAGTCGTAAGGTGAGTATTGCCTCACGGGTTCCAACATTTCTACGGAATCCAAACTGATCTTCCCCGAGGTCCGCTTCTACCAGTTTTTCCATTCGTCTGTAAAGAATTCGCGTTAGTATTTTGCAGCTGTGACTTATTAAACTGATAGTTCGGTAATTTTCACATCTGTCATCACCTGCTTTCTTTGGGATTGGAATTATTATATTCTTCTTGAAGTCTGTGGGTATTTCGCCTGTCTCATACATCTTGCTCACCAGATGGTAGAGTTTTGTCAGGACTGGCTCTCCCAAGGCCATCAGTAGTTCTAATGGAATGTTGTCTACTCCCGGGGCCTTGTTTCGACTCAGGTCTTTCAGTGCTCTGTCAAACTCTTCACGCAGTATCTTATCTCCCATTTCATCTTCATCTACATCCTCTTCCATTTCCATAATATTGTCCTCATAGTCATGCCACTCTCGTATCTCGAAACGAGTCACCTTTTTTCCAACATATCTTCTAAGGATCCCACACCCCAAGAACTCCAGCGCTGTTTTTTAGACAGTCCCCCTGCATCTTGTAATGCTCCTAAGTCTCTGCCCAGTCCTCCCGGTAGCTTCGTCCATGTGTTCGTCGTAATTTAAGTCGGACCTGAACAGAACCTAGAGAGATATCTAAGACCTCCTGCACCCTGTGGGGAAACAGGATGAGCTGAGTTAATGCGACACGAACGCGTTTTGACCACTCAGTGGAAATGGGAACATGTTGTAGCTCCGCCAACCATGTACAGTGTATAAGGCCAGCGCCAAACGAAGTAATAGTACGAGCAATTATGGTGGTGTTTCTTGTTGGAAAAATTAGGAAGACTCCACATCATACACGGCATGGAGGAAGGGTGAAGATTTTGCTACTGCATTGCGACATATCTCCAAACTACATACAGATACTGCAGTTCAAAGAAGATCAGTGTCTCTCAGGGTGCATTCACGTCTATCACCCAACGTATGTGGCGATACTGTTAAATATACAGGTATTGCTTCATTGGAGCAGGTGGTTCGTGATTGAAGTCACTTCCACAGACCGATGTAAAGGTTCATCACCCGTACTGTTGGATGACCATATCCAACAGACGATCAGTCACACGAGAGGTTTCCTGTATTATTCCTTCTTAAGCAGTTTAATACACTGTTTTTTCGGTTGTAAGACACACAATCAGTGTGCACCACCATACATTTTGTTTTTCTACTATGACAGAGATCCGTGTCAGCTGCTGTTAACACAATTCGATCCTCTATCTCTCGCAGAAAGCTGAACATCACATGGCATAAACTGTACAGCTGCCACAACACAGGCTGGTAGAAATAAAACACAGAGGCAATGTTTAACAGTGACAAAAATGTGGAAGACATCGCACCATATGGAAACTGGAAGAGTTTGCGGTACTGTAGAGAGCTTCCAACAGCTATTCGACAGGGTAGCAGACGTCTCGGTGTTCCATTTCGAAAAAACATTGTTCCTTCATGATTACTGTTCCGGTTGACCAACGCTGGAAGGTGCTATTCACAAGACGCATGGGTTAGTACAAATAAAAAGTGGTACTGTCACCTTATTGGTGCAAAAAAAAAAGCATGTTTACGGCATCACAGCATATGCAAATAGCACCAGTCTGTAGCACTGGGGGACGCTACCAAACAACTGTATGGAGGTGATGACCTCTACATTTAGTGCCATGCCCCACAGCGGTAAGTAGTAGATAACTGGTGTTCCGCCAAGGCTCCCTCTAACCAATGTGAGTGATGTCAGTCAGTTATTATGGGGTAATCATCAGCGTACCCAGTGGACAGTCAGGATAGGAAAGACACCGTTGATATGGAACAATGTACTGTGATACACACCGCGGTTGATAGCGAGGTCAGTTTTACCCAGAAGTTGGAGAGAGATACATCTACAACATTCTGCAATCCGCGTAGAAACAGGGTGAGCTGAGTTAATGCTACAGGAGTGTGTTTTGACCACTCTGTGGAAATGGGAACATGTTGTCGTAGCTCCGTCACCCGTTTACGATGTGTACGGTCAGTGCCAAAGGAAGCCTGCTCCTGCAACACGACATAGTATAAAAGACAGTACGAACAGTTCTGGTGGTGTTTCTTGTTGGGAAAAATAAGAAGACCTCACATCATATAGGGCATGGAAGAAGGATTTTGCTACTGCATTGTGATATATCTCCAAACTCCAGTACGAAGCAGATCCGTCCCTCAGAGTCCGTTACGTCTATCAGCCAAACATTCTACCATCGTCATTCTGTACCATACAACAGGGAAAAATTACGAACTGTAAAAGCTCCGCTAACGTCATCCGATAGATTTTTACCCATCTCTCTCTTCTGATATATCGAAAACAAATACCATCTGCATGCCGGCATCGATCATATACGGTGTTCCTATTAAATAGACGGTTATTGATCCATTAGAGCAGGCGGCCAGTGATCGATGTCACTTGCACAAAGCGAAGTTTCATCGCCTGTACTGCACGAGGACCATCTCCTACAGTTATCGGTCGTAGGAGAGGGGTCTATATTTCGTTGTTTGATACACCGCTTTTTCTGCTGTAACACGCTCTGTACACTGCCATACATTTGTTGTTTTTTTTTCTACCACTTCGACGTCTGTGTCAGTTTCTAAACTGACATTAACCCATTGTCTCCCCCAGAAAACTAGACATCATACGGTGTAAATCATGTTGTAGCTGCTGATCCCACAACACACCCACACAATGGTTGATTGAAATAAAAGATAGTCACAACATAAGGAAACCGGAAGAGTTTTGAGGCATTATGGATCGTTTCCAAACTGCTGTCCGAAGGTGACTGACGACCCCCACATTTAAACTCGTCATACACAGTGACGGGATAGTTGTTGGCGCTGTGTTCCATTTGATTAATTCCTCATATTGCTGCTATGCACGGGATCACTGTTTCGGTGCTAGCCATCCTTGGAAGGTGTTGCTCCCTCCACCTAGACTCTTTCTCCATCTCAAACAAGCGATGTCAGTAAATCATTATGTGATAATCAACAGCGTACCAGTGGATGGTTGGGGTGGAAAAGACACCGTCCATGTGCTGTAATAATAAGCATTATTGTTGATAGTACGATCAATTTTAGCAATTTTATCTTAATTTCAACACAGACCAATGACGTGGCAGCATGCTACCAATTTCTGTATCATCGCTAAACAGCCCCTCCACTACTTTCCGAGTATCATCGACAATGTAAATAGATGACTGTGCAGTACGTTCATTCATTGTTACTCTTACGAACATATACACCAAACTATACCAGAGAGCGACCTACATATCTCTAGCACATCGATCATAGTGCGTAATTTACAATTTTCTCTATGTGGGATGGAGTCGCAGGGCACTCGCATTCTTAGGATATAGTTAGAGACCGAAAGATCTCCTCGCAATGTCTTTGACCAATGTTCCCTGCAGCACCGGCACCGATTTAATCTGCAGCTGACCGCGTTTCGTGTAGGAACAGTGCGAACCGAAGCTGTAATTGCTGTCCCACACCCACCCAGGAGCATAAGATTTCTGCAGATGCGCGAATGTCGAAGAGGATAGCACCCCTTATCGGTGGATAGTAGATATGAATCTGTTGTGATGATATAACAGAGGGCTGAGAACAAGAAAGGCGTGGTTTTTGTGCATGATGGAGCTCCAGACGGACGGAGTTTGCTGCATTTTACGTAAATGAACTGCGCTACAATTCTAAAGTATTGTTCTAGTGTCTGGGGTCATTATGAAGAAGGTATTGGTAAGAGAGAACATAAACACTTGCACTCCTAAGGCTACAAGTTTCTACACTTAAAACACGCTATACTGTTAGATCGTTGCGGTTTCCGACCTATTAGTCGTGAGGAATGCAACGCTGTTACATCCCGATGTAAGAAATATGTTTCCAGCGCCTGACATACATTCTCCTTGTAGGTTTCTCTACGATAAATTATGGTGATAAACTGTAAAATGAAAAACTACTTCCTTAAAACACCGATTCCTTGTGATACATGTACAATACAGCTTTCCAGAGGTGTATAGCTCCAACTATTCACATCAGCTCGGGGTTCATAAATTATACTATGCTCGCATCAGTTCTATATAAAATGATCGTTATTAACGGAGGATGTCTCTTATAAGGAAGAGACAAACACATAACAGCGGTGTTTGACATGTGAAATTACACGTCATGCCGCCACTAACTCCGTAAACAGGACATCTGTCAAACAGATGTATACACGGGGAGTGTAGTACGTCACAAACACCTGTCGCTAACTTTCACTGCAGTTATGAAACTGAATACACGATTTCATACCCAAGATGCGGCAGGGGAATGGAGTGACAGGTGCCCATCCAAAATAAAAAGTTATTTCCTGGGCACACTGTTTTCTTGAAAAAGGCTACCTGTTGCAGAAATATTTTCTCAACTATCCATACGCTTTCACTCATGCATGAAATACATCCATTGGGCAAGTTAACAGTCAGTTCCGACATGTGTCTTTATCCCTTGAAGATAACAAGCGGTGGTAGATACGCACCTGTTGCGTTGCTACAAGTGATAGCCGTAAGGTTCTCGCCTCTTTAGGAGCTTGTCGAAGAAAGGACCGCTTTTGTGACCTTCGGAGGTCTGTTGTTGAGTGGCAACTCTGATTCGACCACGTTGTACACATGAGTAGATTTGTCATGGAGCAAGAGATTTTTAAGAAGCCTATTTACAAGTTCGAAATGCTGTTTAACAATCTCTTGCATACTCCGGCTGCTTTTAATTTCGAGAGACCCTCTGCTTTTCTCAACGAGAGATTGTTTCTTTGACAGATTGAAATATACCAGTCGTTTCCAGCCGTGTCTTTTCAGGTGTTTGGTGTTGTTCTGGAATGAGAGTCTGAAAGATGCAGTACACAAGTTTTTGTATGAATCTAAATTCTCTTTTTCACAAATATATTATTCTATTGGCAAGAGAAATTTCCAAATCCTTAGAAAATACACCAACAGAATTACGACACGCATATTTTTTCGGTAAAGGAATACTAATTCAGATAATGTCATGTTTTTCTTATCGATGGCGTCGATACAAACTCTTAACTGGCACTTCAAAAATTTTCTGGTTTCCAATATTGATGTCCCTTTCATCGCTACTTGAATGCCTCCTCCATCGGCCCCTCGTGCCACTTCATTCTGCCCCCTTTTATAGGCCCTCACCACCTGAAGTAAAAAATGGCTCTGAGCACTATGGGACTCAACTGCTGAGGTTATTAGTCCCCTAGAACTTAGAACTACTTAAACCTAACTAACCTAAGGACATCACAAACATCCATGCACGAGGCAGGATTCGAACCCGCGACCGTAGCGGTCTTGCGGTTCCAGACTGCAGCGCCTTTAACCGCACGGCCACTTTTTTTATTTTTTTTGTTCATGTTTTTTGAAAACCCTTTAATAAAATGGAACTAAAAAAAACCAAGTGCCACCGTCACTTTTCATCCTATAACAAAAATATCTGGTCCACTTCAGGCGTTGGCTCCTGACTAAACCTACTCCAGAGTGCTGCCTATAGAGCAGGGGAAATATGGAAAATCAAGGTTAGGGCTATCCTTACAAACAAAACAAAATCTTCCTTTTTCTGAATATTATTTTTATTGTTTTTATGTTATTTTATTTTATTTATTTATTTTTTGTTTAGTTTTGTTGTGTAATTGATCAGAGGCCTTCTGCGCCCCGCTGGTAATATGTTGAGTCACGTCTTCTCGAAATTGATGTGTTCCGTTCAATTGTTCAGAAATGATCATTGGTTCAAACAGGAAACCTTCTTCTCTCTTGGCTTAACACATTCCAGCTGCGAGGCGGCTCGTGGAAAGCACTCCCAAGGAAGTTCGAGAAAAATTGTCTGTATTTTGGGTGACGGACAACGACATAATGACGGTCATTGAGGTATGTCCAAAAGTCGAGTACAGAGTTTACAGTTTGTCCAAATAAGTAGTGAATGGCATGTCCGTGAATCCAATTCACAGCATTGGTCTTTGTCCGAGGAAAATAGTCGCGTTCCGGAAATAATAATGAAAGGGGAGTAATCCGATCCGGAATGTCCCGCGTTAGAAAAGCCACAATACGTCGAACCAAGTGCCAAACCTCCGCCGCTGGTCCGAAAACAAACCGATATTCATCGTTGTCTGGCACTCCACACGTGGAACATAGAGGTGATTGTGCGAGGTGGATACGATGAAGGCGAAATTGGTTGATTTGCTTACCATTGACAGTTAGGTACCAGACAGATTGAACATTCGTGTCAAGGTAACAGGCGAACACCGCGCGCCATACATGACGCCAATCAACCTGGGGGAACTTTTGTTCAATCGGGGTATGTGGACGACCTAATTGGAGGACATTGTATACTGCCTTTGTCTTGAGTAAAAGCTGTCTTGGTAAGGGGAGGCGTAGATAACTGAGTTCCAGAAAGAAGTATCGTATATAATGGAACTGGGCCGGAACATCCGATATCATCACTGGGGCTGACAGTGAGACCGGCGAACATGCCGACAGGAGGAGACCAGTGAGGCTCGTTGGGCAACGTGTCCATACCGTCATCTGGGAGCTGACAAACAGGGCGCGAGCGCTATCCGGCACGTGAAACAGGCCTATCCCACCTCGTTCACGGGGAAGAGTAAGGGTTGCATAGTTAACTTTGAACAACAGCCCAGAGCTGACGAAAGATGCCATCGCTGCCAACATGCGACGTGCCACAGTAAGCGGGAAAGGTAGAACTTGTGCTACATGGGGAACTCGGGATGCGATATATATATTGACATATCGAGCTCGTTGGAGAATATCTAGGGATCGAAGGCGATGGTCCATAAGACCTGCTCTGATCATTAAAAGGAGGCGTCGGCAGTTGATGGTGGCTAAACGCCGGAGATCAGATGAAAAATCGATTCCCAAACAACGAATGGTATCAACGGTGGTGAGAGGTGTAACGCACTCCACGGGAAGTCCCGTGCCAATGAACATAACTTTTGACTTACGTACGTTTAAAGAGCTACCCGAAGCTTCACCATAAGTCGCTACCCACGTCAAAACAGCTCGAACCTCGTCGGCGGTACGTAAACAGATGACTACATCGTCAGCATAGGCCGTGCAACAGAATCGGTAGCGATCTATGGACAACCCTACCAAACGTTGTCTTAGTCCACATAGCAAGGATTCCAAGGAAAAGGCGTACAAAATTGCTGATAGAGGGCAACCTTGACGTACGGATCGACCTATTTTTATCGGTGGAGTGAGTCTGCCATTGTACATAATCCTGGATGAGGCACCCCGCAGAAGGCGCATCACTACCGTGATAACGGCGACTGGGAAACCCATATGGTGGAGAACGGCCGTAAGGAACGAATGGTCAACCCTATCGAAAGCTTGACTAAAGTCCAAAGACGCAAGTGCCCCAGAGAGGCGTTGTGCCTGGGTAACGGCGATCATATCCCTGTAGCGGCATAAAGCCGTGCGGATATTATTATCCCCTCCCAAAGATGCTTGGTCTGGCGACACAACATATCGGGCAACATTTTTAAGACGTGCTGCCAAAAGGCGAGTGAAGATTTTCATATCACTGTTAAGGAGGGTGAGGGGCCGATAATCACTGTCATTGTTGCCACCATGCGGTTTATGTACAGGAATAATAATTCCTTCCATGAAAGCGTCCGGCACAGGTACTTCCGGAGACATCAGTTCCCGACATATGGAGGTGAAGGTGGACTCTAACAAATCACGGAAGGTGCGATAAAATTCGAGGGGAAGACCGTCGGGTCCTGGGGAGCGATTGATGGTTCCTGCCCGGATCGCATCGCGGACTTCCTCATCAGTCACCTCTGACATCAAGTCAATCGCCGCATCTCCTGGGATACCACCGAAGTTGAGCTGTGTGACTTCCTCGATCAACTCTGGGGAATGTGGAATTGCGGCGTATAGCTGCTGGTAGTGGGCGTGAAGCACATTCCCTATTGCAGATTGGGTTACGTAGCGACGCCCTTCTTGATCTGTTAGGACGTGAATCAATTTTCGGCGTCGATTTTGGCGTTCTTGGATGATAAGGTACATCGACGGATGTTCATGAGGCATGCGATCAGCAGTACGAGAT
The DNA here is from genome assembly GCF_023898315.1 of Schistocerca nitens. Lineage (NCBI taxonomy): Eukaryota > Metazoa > Arthropoda > Insecta > Orthoptera > Acrididae > Schistocerca > Schistocerca nitens. The sequence goes on from NC_064622.1 coordinate 343,655,665, forward strand.
CGTACTATCGCTCCTTCCAAATGCCTTCGCATGAGATTGGAGAGTTGGGCCTTAGCATGGTTCATCCTTGTATGGCGCTCCGGTGAGGCTGGCATCGTGGAGCATTCTCGTAGGATCCTGTAGTAAAAGTCCATAGTGCTCTTCCTCCAGGCGACAACATCTTTGCCATACCGGATTAAAGTTTTTCGAAGTGCAGGTTTTGCACACTGGATCCACCAGGATATGGTAGACGGATACGTGGGTCGGCGTCTATTACATTTGATCCAAGTGTCTTCTATTAGAAGTCGACAGTCAGGTGAATTAAGGAGTGCCGTGTTCAGTTTCCATAAACCACGTCCGTGCCATACTGCCTGTCTTGTGAGAACAACATCACAGAAGTAAGCCTCATGATCTGAGAAAGCAACAGGCCAGATTTCAGCCTGTCGAGTGTGTTGAATTAGGGATCGCGAGATGTAGATGCGATCCAGTCGGCTAGAGGAGTGCGCAGTGTAGTACGTAAAGCCCAAAAGATCACCGTGAACATGTCTCCACGTGTCGACAAATTGTAGCCGCGTGACTACTGTTTCGAGAGCTGCGCATGGTGAGTGACATGGCAATTGATCCTGAGGTCGCTGGGTGCAGTTGAAGTCTCCACCCATGACCCAGTCATCGTGTGGTCCCATAAAAAGGGGTGTAACTTCATTCGCGAAGAAGGCATTGCGTTCACGACGGTAGCTGGAGCCCGACGGCGCATAAATGTTGACGATGCGTACACCAAAGAGAGTAAGGGCCATACCTCTGCCGTTGGGGAGGTATAGGACATCTTCGGCAGGAAGACCTTCGCGTAAGATGATGGCAACACCACTACCGGTGTCCGAAGCGGGAGAAAGATGCGCCGTGAAGCCGTGTGGTGGTGAAAATCGGCGACATGCACTTTCTGAAAAAGCGCAATATCTATGTCCGCATCATAGATCATATCGCGGAGCAGCGCTAGTTTGTGGGGTGCACGAATGGTCGCGAGGTTAATCGTTGCGACACGATAATGCTGGTGTTGGAGTCCCACAGGCACAGGTCGTCGATCTTGCCGGTCTGCCGAAGAGGCTGCTATTGTGGAGAGTTTGCGGGCGCGGGCGCAACCGATGGGGGTGCCCCATCATCAGCACCGTCCACCCCAGTCCCTTCGATCTCCACGTCGTCTGCCCAGGAGACTGATACTGCGGTAGGGCATCGGCTGTGCACATCATCCACGTGGAGAGGAGACGTAGTTTTCGTCTCATCGGATAGGCTCTCTTCAACGTCGACCTGGGGGGGGGGGGGGGGGGGCGACGGCGCCAGTAAGGAGGGGTGTTCGTTGCCAGTGGTCGCCTGTGGCGGGTCTTTCGCATCAGACCTTTGGTCACCAAAGATCGGTTTGTCGTCCATCTTCGGGTCTGCATCCCTGGTATCCATCTGTAGAAAGGATTCATCAGGGGGTGTACGGCTACGTTTCTTTCTCTTTCGTGTCGACCCTTGTTTTCGAACAGGTCGTTCAGTGTCCGATTGCGGGTGGCTTTCGTCTGACTCCGGACCAGTCTGAAGGAAAGCAGAAGTAGGTACCACTCCCGGATCAACGTCCATCTCAGTAGCATTTTCATTCACAGTGCTGCGATGATTCGGCAGGCCAGGATCTTGTGTCGGTGGCACCTCAGAAGGAATTTCAGGAGCGGTTGCATCTGCCTGATCAGACGACGTCAACGGAGCAGGAAGTCCCTGTGTAGAGGTGCTACCTTCCTGGGCAACCTTGGCATATGTGACAGGGATCTGAGTGATCACCGCTGGGGACGCTTCCTCGCCGACCGGCGTCTGGGTCAGGCGGCGTCGCATGTAGGCGGATCTGACGTGGCCTTCTTGTCCACATCCCGCGCATGTTCGGGGTTGGCCGTCGTACATGACAATGGCTCGCACCCCGCCAATTGTCAGGTATGATGGTATATGTTTTTTTTCAGTTCAATTTTGACCTGACGCACACCATTAAGGACATGGTAGGTCGTGAAGGTTTGCCATTTTTCCTCTACGTAACCGATGACGTTACCGTATGGTTGTAACGCAGAGACAACTTCGTCCTTCGGCACTTCAAAAGGTAGTTCAAACACCCTAATCGTGCGTTGACCGTACTCTGCGAGTTCAAGTGTTACAGCTCCGACGTGACCATCAGAGTATTTGAACTTAAGTCCATTGGCATGGCGGCGAATAACATCTTCACACACCTCGGTGTTTGTCATTTTAATGTGAACGACACTACTCGTGATCGAAAAATGGATTCCGATAACGTGGTTAGGATCTAAACGAACTTCTTCACGTATGAACGTTTCAACTTCATGTGCACGAGGTCGCGCATGCTCAGCCGGGAAGGAAACTTTAAGGGTCGCACGGCGGTAAGCGCTCGACATGTTCACGGTGGACGGACACAAGCCTTAAAGCTACGACGCGGAAGTGAACAACGGCTGCAGTGGAGCACTGGCCGGCGTGCGAGGACGTCCGCACGCTGCCACGGCTGAGAGCCGACTGCCACTTCGGCCGGCCACATGAAGTAAATTAAGTAATAATTAAATAGTATTACAAAATAGTACGTTTAGTAAATGGACTTTAATACCTCATATTCAATCAGTTTTCTACTAACCGTTCTTAAATTTTTTTGAGGTAGTCATATAACCCCAAAGAGTTCCCCATTGCAGTAACAGATGGCAGCACCAGTCACGAATGTGGCTTAGAAAGAATACATTATCGTCTCTCGACTTACTTCACATTTACCATTTCTCAAAAACTGCAGGAAATCCATAGCGAATACCAAATCAGTTTTAGAAACCACACAAGGACCAATTGTGAATTATTTACCTTCTACACTTTAAAACAATCTTGACGAGAATTCAGATGTCACAAAACTAAACAGACATGGTCACTGGACAGACAAGACTCCCAACAGCCATGGTCACTCACACAATGGCTTTTCATCGCTGTTGATATCATGGCGCATGCGTAAAAGCTTACATTTATACATATAGACTCAGTGTTCAATTAGTGCTCTCTATCCTACATACGCATCAACAAAATTTTAGCATCAACCCTTTATTGCGAAATTCAATGTACACAAAAAAAAGAAAAATGGCTCTGAGGAACGCATGTATATTCATCTGCAGTGTGTTCAGATCATTAAAGAAGTGTAACGACGAAAATTTCTGTTTCCCATGGAGGGTTTCTCACATCACTCCTGAACAATGTCAATACATGGTGGAACACCCCCTTGCTCGGATGCAGGCTGGAATCCATCGTGACATTCCATCGATGAGGTCATAAAGCCAATCCTGTTCCAAACTGTCCCACAGTTCTGTGGTGATTCTGCGTAAGCTGCACAGAGCATGTGGTCGGTATCAACGACAAAAAACAGCGCGTTTCAATCGATTCCATATACGTTCGATTGGGTTCGTACCTAGGGAACAGGCAGGTCACTCCATTCTGGTGATCCTAGTATGTTCGTAGTATGTTCACGAGAACAGCACGCTGAGCACGCGAGTTATCATCCCTTAAGGTGTAATTTTCACCGTAATGTTGTGGATACAGACCCACTATTGGCTGCAGAAACTTTTCCCTGTACTGTAGAACAGTGAGATCGCCCTCAACAACCACGAGAGGTATATGGTGTCCCCATGTAATGCCACTCCAGAACGTAGCTCCAACACCACTCTGTTGCACATGTGGGACATAGTGTTGGAGCTGTTCGATATTACCATGTTGTCTCTACAAAAGTTGTCTGCGGTTGTGATGGTACAGACAGATCCAAGATTCATCTGTAAACAACATCTGGCGCCAGACATGAGGCGTCCATTCTGCATGACGTCTTGCCCAGCTGTAACGAAGTCCATGGTGTTGTGGTGTACACGTGGTACTCGTCGTGGTCGTGGGAATGGAGGTTAGCATCATGCAGTCGTTTTCTGACAGTCTGATGCAATACTTAACGATTTGTGGCGTCTTCGAACGCCGATTTCATTTCTGGAGCAATCCAGCCCACGGTTCCTTTGATTCAAAAGTTGCCGGCATCGATCATCCTGTGCACCTATTGAACGCGAACGGCCTGTGTGGTGTAAATGCTTCACACTGCCTGACAATTGGGACAGATTTCATGTCCGACCACATCACTTTGACTCTGGTGCACTCTTCGAGTTTTTTCCCGTTTGACAAGCGTTCTGCACTTAATGCGATGATGCAGACACGATCATTAGTGGCGACTGCCCTTCGTGACGTGATGGACATTTCACTCTGCTGTTCCACAGACGTCTCTGGTGCTTTACTTTCAACTAAAATGTTGCATTCCATGCGGTGTTATATCCACAGGTAACGCTCATGTCAGTGTGTGTATGTAATGTTCGATATTACATTTTCCGGCGTGCAGTTGCAGCTGTATCGGTTATGAAGCTAATAAGTACTGCCAAAGTTATTTGTCTACTGTTACAGAGTTATTAAATTTAATAGCTTCAGTGGTGTTTCGTGCTGTTTGTGGCGAAACAACGATTTAATAAACGTCTGGAAATGTTCTCTCGCTGTGTTTTGTAGAGTTTTCTGTGCGTTGAAGTCGTTTAGCAAATTTCGTGCTTTAGTTTTCAGTTGACGTTTATTATTGCTTCTAGTAAAATATTTCAATAAAATTTTCATTCAGTGTTTTAACTTCGTAGAGTGTTCCAGTGGCCGCTTGAATTTTTGGTTTTAGCTAATAATTTTGTGAAGTTTTGTTGGTATTGGTATTAGCTGTGGTGTAGTACTATTAATACAGGTGGTTGTTTTCTTAGTAGACAGAGAATTTCGAGACCGCTATTGTTAGTTCATTAAATAGTTCTGCTGGTATAACTGAACTTGGGTGACGTAGACATATAGTTTTTTTTCAGTAACTGTAAAATTTTACCATGAGTAAGAAGTGTGGACTCTGTCGTGGGTTTGTGAATAATGGGTTACGGTGTGGGATTTGTTCAAAGTATTTTCATTGGGGGGAATGCAGCGGGAAAGCCAGTGGGCATTTTAGCGGGATCCTCTCATGGGAATGCAGAATCTGTAGTAGAAATAAGTTGATAGAGGAGCAGGAGCGTAAGATCTGTGCCCTTTAGGTGCAGTTACAACGCGCAAAGGAGGGACTAGATAGGATGAGGAGGGTGAAGGGTGGTGGGGAACGGAAACCGGCAGCTGGCAAGAAGGCAGCCGCGAGGAAGTATTCAGACAGTTATACTTTGCGTATATGCAATAGATTTGACCAACTGCCAGAGTGGAAAGGAGCCTCTTGTAGCGGGGCAGGAAGTGTTGGGGAGTGAGTACCAGGTCACCAGCATTGTGAAGCCCAGTGTAGGGTTGGCTCAGGTGACTGACAGCATAGGGGACTTATGTAGGAATTTTATGAAGGAGGACCAGGTGGTAATAGTGAGTTGAGCAGGGAACAGCCTTCATAGGGACGGGGAATACGATATAGGTGGTGACCTGGTAAAGATTACTCAAACTGGCGGCACTAATTTGCATTTCGTGCAACTGTTTCAGCATCATTATCGACCACATCTTAATGGGGCAGTTAGGCGCGTTAACATGGGGCTGAGGAGGGCGCTGATGGCAGAGGGCATGGGTCACATTTCAGTGGTGCCAGTTGGGTCTATCATTAGACTGGGTTTCACTAGGCATGGCCAACACCTCAATAGGTATGGGAAGGGAGGCTGGCAAAGCTTGTAGGTGACAGAGTAGTGGGTGGTGGTGGGTCCACTCATGGAAAAATTCCAGTAATAGTTGATGTTAGAGCAGCATCCTTTTTTAGATTGAAGTCAGCTGATAGGTATACCTGCTTAAAGGGAGTCCGTCTAACTAAGGGCTCATCTTCAGAGGACGACATGTATCCAAGTAGAGAAGGAATTAGCATATTTCATGAAAATATAAGAGGTATTAGAGATAAAGTTAGTGAACTGCTTATAGATGTTGACTCTGAAATTATTGGTATATTGGAGGAGCACCACTTAAATAATTTGACAATTCAGAGGTTCCCTTTACCAGGATACAGATTAGCTGGCTGTGTTTCAAGGAGCTCCTTGTGGGGTGGGGGAGTGGCTATGTACTTAAAAAACAGTTTTCCATTTGAGTCCGTAGACGTATCACGGCACTACACTGAACAGGTATTTGAACGTTGTGCTGGGGCAGTTGAATTTAGTGAAACTTAGCTCTTAATTCTTGTTTTTTTGTAGGTCCCCTGATTTCAGAGCATTTTTGCTCAAGCTAGAGAACAGTACCACAGCCATAGACAATATTTGTATTCATTCTTCATTACTAGATGGGCATTCTGTTAGTAAAAGGGTGAATGGCCTTTTAGACCATGATGCACAAATTTTAACACTAAAAGGCTTTTGTACTCAAACAAATGTCACATATAGTTACATACTATGCAGGAAAGTTAATCCAACAGCAACAGAGAGTTTTTAAACCTTGTCAAGGAACAAAAGCGACAGGGTGTTTATAGAGCCGATAACATAGGTGATAAATATAATCTTTCCTTAATATATTTCTCATGCTTTATAAGAGCTGCTTTCCATTAGAACGTTCTAAATGGAGTACTAGCAGTAATAGGAAGCCCAGGTGTCTGACTAGTGGGATAAGGATATCATGTAGAACAAAGTGGGAATTATATCAAAATGTTAGTATTCACAATCAAGCTACAGTAGCCCATTACAAACAGTATTGAAAGGTGCTTAAAAATGTTATTAGGATGGCAAAGAGTATGTGTTATGCAAATATAATAGCTAATTCACAGGATAAAATTAAAACCATAAGGCCAGTTGTGAAGGGAGTGTGTGGTCAGCAGCACAAGGTCGACGATATAAAGTCAGTTCCTAGTAAAAATATTTCTGTTGCTGATAAATGAGATTTATGTACAGTAGCCGGCCGAAGTGGCCGTGCGGTTAAAGCCGCTACGGTCGCAGGTTCGAATCCTGCCTCGGGCATGGATGTTTGTGATGTCCTTAGGTTAGTTAGGTTTAACTAGTTCTAAGTTCTAGGGGACTAATGACCTCAGCAGTTGAGTCCCATAGTGCTCAGAGCCATTTGAACCATTTATGTACAGTACTTAACAATCATATTCTGAGCATTGCTGGTGAATTAAATAAAATTTAATTTCTACAGGGAATCATATAACTTTCTTGGCAAATGCCTTTCCGAGATTGATGTCTGAAATACTCCTCTGTGATACAGACAAGGGGGAGATTGAGTCAATAATTAAATAATTGAAGACTAAGGACTCTCATGGTTATGATGGAGAGCCTAGCAGAATATTAAAGTACTGTGCTGCACATGTTAGCCCTGTATTTAGCCATATTTGTAATTTTTCCTTTAGGAATGGTCAGATTCCTGAAGGATTAAAGTACTCATTAGTACAGCTGCTTTATAAAAAGGGAGAAAGGGATAATGTAGATAATTTTAGATCTATTTGTTTGCCGTCAGTGTGTGCTAAAGTTATTGAAAAAGCTGTGTATGTAAGGATAATTGATCATGTTATATCACACGATTTGCTATCAAATGTACAGTTCGGACTTAGAAGTCGTTTACCAACTGAAAATGCTATATTCTCTTTTCTCTGTGAGGTCTGGATGTGTTAAACAAAAGGTTTCGAACACTAGGCGTATTTTTTGATTTAACTAAGGCGTTTGCTTGTGTTGATCACAAAATATTGCTCCAGAAGTGGGACCATTACAGAATACGGGGAGTAGCTTGCAATTTGTTCACCTCTTACTTTATCAACAGACAGCAAAAGGTCATTATTCACAATGTTGAGAATGGCTGTGATGTGTGGTCTGAGTGGGGCATGTCAAGTGGGGGGTGCCCCAGCGATCAGTGTCGGGGTCACTCCTGTTCCTTATCTATATAAATGATATGCCCTCTAGTATTACGGGTAACTCTAAAATATTTCTGTTTCCTGATGACACTAGCTTGGTAGTAAAGGATATTGTGTGCAACATAGGCTTCCTTTCAAATATGCAGTTCATGACATAAGTTCATGGTTTGTAGAAAATAAACTAATGCTAAATCACAGTAAGACTCAGTTTTTACTGTTTCTAACACAAATTCTACAAAACGTGACGTTTTAATTACACAGAATGGGCATATGAATAGTGCAACTGAACAGTTCAAATTTCAAAGTGTTCAGATAGATAATAAACTGTTGTGGAAAGACCACGTTCAGGATCTTGTTCAAAGACTTAATGCTGCCATTTTTGCTATTCGAACGGGATCTGAAGTGAGTGATCGTTCGACACGAAAATTAGTCTACTTTGCTTATTTTCATTCTCTTATGTCGTATTGCATTATGTTTTGAGGTAACTATTCCCATTCTAAAGGGATACTTTTGTCTCAGAAACGGGCGGTTTGAGTAATAAGTTGTGTAAGTTCACGAACCTCTTGTCGATCTCTGTTCACGAGTCTGGATATTTCGACATTGGCCTCTCAATATATATATATTCCTTACTGTCATTTCTTGTTAACAATATTAGTTTATTCCCAAGAATAAGCAGCTTTCGCTCAGTTAATACTCGGCAGAAAACAAACCTGCATTTGGATCGGGCTTCCATAACACTTGTGCAGAAAGGAGTGCAGTATACTACTGCATCCTTTTTCAATAAGCTACCACAAGATTTTAAAAATCTTGGTAGTAATCCACGCGCTTTCAAATAGAAACTGGAGAGCTTCATCTTGGGTCACTCCTGTCGAGGACTTCCTTGAAAAATTAAGCTGATTCTTGTTGTATTGTTGATTGCGTTTATTTAAACTTTAGGGCTGACTTTATTCGGGTTCTTAAACATTTTACTTTTATCTGTTATTACCTTTATGTTGTAATTTCATGTACTGACACGTTCCATGACCTCGGAGATTTGCTCCTCAGTTTGCTCCTACGGAACTTGACATGTAAATAAAATAAATGAATAAAAACGTCAGGAGTGATCTCGCGATCGGTGCAATAACAGTCACAATGGCAACACACATGTATGATATCTCTGGGTGACGCGAAACTTTTGTTGATATGTGGTTATACACTCCTGGAAATTGAAATAAGAACACCGTGAATTCATTGTCCCAGGAAGGGGAAACTTTATTGACACATTCCTGGGGTCAGATACATCACATGATCACACTGACAGAACCACAGGCACATATACACAGGCAACAGAGCATGCACAATGTCGGCACTAGTACAGTGTATATCCACCTTTCGCAGCAATGCAGGCTGCTATTCTCCCATGGAGACGATCGTAGAGATGCTGGATGTAGTCCTGTGGAACGGCTTGCCATGCCATTTCCACCTGGCGCCTCAGTTGGACCAGCGTTCGTGCTGGACGTGCAGACCGCGTGAGACGACGCTTCATCCAGTCCCAAACATGCTCAATGGGGGACAGATCCGGAGATCTTGCTGGCCAGGGTAGTTGACTTACACCTTCTAGAGCACGTTGGGTGGCACGGGATACATGCGGACGTGCATTGTCCTGTTGGAACAGCACGTTCCCTTGCCGGTCTAGGAATGGTAGAACGATGGGTTCGATGACGGTTTGGATGTACCGTGCACTATTCAGTGTCCCCTCGACGATCACCAGTGGTGTACGGCCAGTGTAGGAGATCGCTCCCCACACCATGATGCCGGGTGTTGGCCCTTTGTGCCTCGGTCGTATGCAGTCCTGATTGTGGCGCTCACCTGCACGGCGCCAAACACGCATACGACCATCATTGGCACCAAGGCAGAAGCGACTCTCATCGCTGAAGACGACACGTCTCCATTCGTCCCTCCATTCACGCCTGTCGCGACACCACTGGAGGCGGGCTGCACGATGTTGGGGCGTGAGCGGAAGACGGCCTAACGGTGTGCGGGACCGTAGCCCAGCTTCATGGAGACGGTTACGAATGGTCCTCGCCGATACCCCAGGAGCAACAGTGTCCCTAATTTGCTGGGAAGTGGCGGTGCGGTCCCCTACGGCACTGCGTAGGATCCTACGGTCTCGGCGTGCATCCGTGCGTCGCTGCGGTCCGGTTCCAGGTCGACGGGCACGTGCACCTTCCGCCGACCACTGGCGACAACATCGATGTACTGTGGAGACCTCACGCCCCACGTGTTGAGCAATTCGGCGGTACGTCCACCCGGCCTCCCGCACGCCCACTATACGCCCTCGCTCAAAGTCCGTCAACTGCACATACGGTTCACGTCCACGCTGTCGCGGCATGCTACCAGTGTTAAAGACTGCGATGGAGCTCCGTATGCCACGGCAAACTGGCTGACACTGACGGCGGCGGTGCACAAATGCTGCGCAGCTAGCGCCATTCGACGGCCAACACCGCGGTTCCTGGTGTGTCCGCTGTGCCGTGCGTGTGATCATTGCTTGTACAGCCCTCTCGCAGTGTCCGGAGCAAGTATGGTGGGTCTGACACACCGGTGTCAATGTGTTCTTTTTTCCATTTCCAGGAGTGTATATGCATGATATTGTTGGATTTCAGGTTTACTTTGACCTCTGTTGCACAGGGTACCTGAAAAGAATATGGTGTTGATATGATTATGATGATGCGAGGCACATCATCATCACATACAGAGGGTTTGACTGAAACTTCCAGGCAGATTAAAACTATGTGCCGGACCGAGACTCGAACTCGGGACCTTTGCCTTTCGCGGGCAAGTGCTCTACCAACTGAGCTACCCAAGCATGACTCATGCCCCGTCCCCACAGCTTTACTTCTGCCAGTACCTCGTCTCCTACCTTCCGAACTTTACAGAAGCTCAGTTGGTAGAGCACTCGTCCGCGAAAGGCAAAGGTCCCGAGTTCGAGTCTCGGTCCGGCACACAGTTTTAATCTGCCAGGAAGTTTCATATCAGCGCACACTCCGCTGCAGAGTGAAAACCTCATTCTAGAGGGTTTGAAAGTTTTAAGCCCTATTTATAATGCCAATTAACTCCCGGAATGTATTGTGGATTGTTATCAATGAATTTGAAACACATCTGGAATTTTGGATGGGCATCGATGAAGAGACCTGCTGAAGCCCGTCTTCGCATGGACAAGGACCATGTGGAACACTTGTGCATATCTTCAGTTTGGGTCCTCGGGGGCTATGATATGAGGTGTTAGTGCATCTGCTCATAGTACGTCATTTCAGAGCAACCATTGGTTTCTGGATCTCTGTTTGTTAGGAGTTTGCTTTATTCATTGTCCTCAACTCGTCCCTTTCATTTATACCTATAATATTCAAACACCATTTATAAATTTGCTAAAAGACTAGTTTCAACTGAATTTTCTCCTACTCGACATTCTATTCCTTGTTGCTTTCTTTAGTTCTTGGTAGGATACTTTTTCTTCAAATCTGTCAGATTGCCATATCATCTTCTTCTTCTGCATCTAGTCAGCTATATCTTTCCCTCAACGATAATTTTTTGCAAATAGTTTTTCTTAAGTTGCATTTAGAACTGTGTGGCTTCCGCCTTGTCGCCGGGTGACTGTGTTTGCCCCTCTCAAGGAGAGGTAAGTGTGTAGGAGCATCTTAACATGTGCGTAAGAGCGATTCCATTCACACCTGTGTCCACACAGGGCGTCTCTACTTGTGTTTGGGGCAAGCTACAGCCGCACGGCGACTAACCACAAGGCGCACTGTTGTAAACACACCTTTAGAATTTTTCTCCTTCCCATATAATTTGGAAGAGCAGTTGTTTCCTTTATTCGTTTGTGTGCTTTATTATTCCTTACCTTGTCTTCTTATTTAATTTCCTTCACTCTTGTATATCCATATTTTGGAGGATGCTGGAAAACGCCTGCCTTTCACATCCAGGCAGACCAATGTGACATGAGCCCCACCTGGCGATGTTTACACTATCATAGTAGATTCCGGCAGACTCGCCTTTCGGTTTTAATACATTTGTCAGACACTGTCATGAAAAGTTTCAACGCCGAGGTCAACATGTGTTATATTACCGTTTTTGTATATTTAAAAACTTTTAAACACTGTTAAAAAGTATACCATTCGTTTAAAAAACCCATACTTGCCTCAGTATTTCGGCTAACACTATAAAAATATTATATGCTGCTGTGCATGCTATCATTTGCTGCAAAGCTTGTTTCGAAGCATTGAATCGCTTCACCATATAAAAGAGATATTACATCCTTGTCGACAGTGTCAGCATAGAGACAGGGGTTAGTGGTCATGATATCATCATAGGGACTATTCTTACTCGTAAATAAGTCAAGAAGCTTAGGAGAGCGTTTCTGCTAGAAAGAGCAGAAAAGCAGTTGTTTCATTTAATTCTAGTATGATGGATGTAGAAGAATTATGGGCAAAGTTTAAACAAATTGTGGCATGCTCAGGAGAAGTATGTGCGTAGTAAGTTGGTTAAGGCTGGAAAAGATCCACTGTGGTTTAACAATTAAATTCGGAAAATGCCGAGAAAGCAAAGGCTACTGCACTGTTGGTTCAAAAGAGAATATGTAACTGACGACAGGCAAAGGTTAATAGAGATTCGTACACTTGTAAAAAGATCTGTGTTCGAAACATACAATAACTACCACAGTCATAACGTGACAAAAGATGTGACCAAGAACCCGAGAAAATTCTGATCCAACGTAAATTCGCTAAGGGACTATAATGCTTCAGCCCAGTGACTATTTGACCAATCTGGTGTGTTAGTAAAAGATAGCAAAAGGAGTGGCAATGTTTTATATTTCACGTTTAAAAAATTGTGCACGCAGGAGAATCGTACCACCATACCGTTGTTTGACCATCCCAGTGACTCCCATATGAATGACATAGTAATTGGCATCCCTCGCATAGAGCCGGCCGGCGTGGCCGAGCGGTTCTAGGCGCTACAGTGTGGAACCGCGCGACCGCTAAGGTCGCAGGTCCGAATCCTGCCTCGGGCATGGATGTGTGTGATGTCCTTAGGCTAGTTAGGTTTAAGTAGTTCTAAGTTCTAGGGGACTGATGACCTCAGCAGTTAAGTCCCTTAGTGCTCAGAGCCATTTGAATCATTTGAACCTCGCATAGAGAAACAGCTGAAGAAGTTGAAAACAATCAAATCGCCGGATCTGGATGGAATCTCAGTTCGATTTTTCAAAGAATACTCCACGGAATTGGCGCCTTACTTAGTTTGCATTTGTTGCGAATCTCTCGCCCAGCGCGAAGTCCCAAGCGACTGGAAAAAAGCGCACGTGTCTCCTGTCTATAAGAAGTGTAAAAGAACGTACCTGCAAAATTGCAGACCAATATCCTTAACATCCATTTACTGCAAAATTCTTGAAAATGTTCTGAATTAGGATATAACACATTTCCTTGAGGCTGAAAAACTTCGGTTCATGAATCAGGGTGGTTTTAAAAAGCGTCATTCTTGTGAAACTCTGCTTGCCTTTTTGTCACTTGATGCAGTGCAAACTATGGATTAAGGACAACAGACAGATTCTATATTTCTAGATTTCCGAAAAGCATTTGAAATGGTGCTCCACTGCAGGCGGTTAACGAAGGTATGAGCATATAGAATGGGTCCCCAGATATGTGAGTAGCTTCAAGACTGCTTCAGAAGTGGAACCCAATACGTTGACCTCGACGGCGAGTGTTCATCAGAGACAAGGGTATTGTCAGGGATGCCCCGGGGAATTGCGACAGAACCACTATTATTTTCTATATACATAAATGTCTGGGGGACAGGGTAGGCATCAATCTGCGATTGTTTGCTGACGATGCTGTGGTGTACAGAATGGTAATGTCATTGAGTGACTGTGGGATGATACAAGATGATGTAGACAAAATGTACAGATTTAAATATAGTCCTTTCCTGATAGCGATGGCCTCCGTCGTTTTATTATACTTCTTAGCCTTCTGTAATCGCTTCTGTGCATTTCATGCATTCGTCACTCTTCGGGCTATGGCTGCCACCCCTCGAGCTAAAGAACCAATAGCGAATATCCCTGCATCACGGGAATGGGATAATTCTACCAGATGTCTGAGATAGTGATAAAGCCCTAGGCATTGTGACATGTCTTTTTCGTCTCATTACTCCTTTCTGCTTCAAGGCATCTTTAGTCGCTGGATGCAAATTTTTCGACATGCCACAAGCTTTTCCTTCAGTGTGTTTAGTGTATGATGAGTCGTGTTTATAACTTGTCGGAAATTTATCCCAGCACCCAATTTAAGTTTGGCGCACATTGTTTTATCAAATGCAGATGTTGCAATACATTGCCCTATGCCTATACCTATTTGCTCAGCAGCTTTATTGTTTAAAATTCGAACAACATCGTGACATTATGTCAAATCTTCACTTGCGGTGTACGCTAAATTATGTTCCCTGCAGGCCTCATCTAGTAGATTAATTCCTTTTTCAGCTCAGCTTTGTTCCAGATCCGCAGTAGTTGTATCAGATATTTGTAATTCGACTGTCAACTTACTGAAAATACTGCCAAATTCTCTGATCTACTTCTTAGCACTCATGCTATGCTACGGCACTGTTTGAGGTTTGTCCACCCTGTTATGTACCACATCATTAGTATTCAGTGAAATGTTGTGTGATGATAGGAAGACAAACCATTTAACTACAGCCTTGTCCTGCCGACATATTATGAAACACTCTATGAGAAACATATCCAATTCAGAGGTTTTCTATAATTCCTTTGTGCAGAAACTGCCAAAAGTTTCTGCACCTTTAAGATATACATTTATGGGTTTGTTTTTTACAGTTTGGACACTATAATTATCTCTACTGACCAATTCCACAGGTTAAATTTTTCAACGCGGTTTTGTATTTTGAGTCATGCACCTCTGAATTACTGATTGTGTGGATTCACCATTTTAACACGATTATGTACTGTATTTAGAAGTTCGTTATCATAAACGTTAATTGGTCTCATTTGTATTGTGTGTTTTGTTCAGTTATACTGCCTGATTTCGTGTAGTAAATTCTATAGTCATTTTTGTGATCGTTGAAGATTAAATGGTTTTTTATCATTCTGTTCAAAAATTCTACAATTCTCGCTTTCATCTGGGGAATGTCGAGTAGTGGTTTATTCCACATTGCTCCATTACAGTTTTGAAGTACCTACTGAAATATTCGCTTCCATTATCAATTTGAAGGTTGTCTAGCCAATGATTCATCCTCGTCTGCAGCAATTGTTCAGGCACCTGTGGAACTCTCTTCCCGGTCATTGTTTTCACAGGAAGAGCACAGACGAATTTGGAATACATATCTATAAACATTAAAATGTATTTGAAACCTTTATTTACCTGTGAATATTGTGTTACATCTGTAACATCAGCCCGCCATAAACCAGGCAAATCTCATATTATGACACATGTGAAGGGGGAATGTTTTATAAGCCCGTTCGTAGAGTTATCGGACCACAATCTCCATAATTATTATTCAATAACACATTTTTCTCAAAGCTCCGGAATTACTGATATTCCATTCCTAGGAGCTGTATTCCCTGTAGCAGCTGATACAGTGACCAGTCGTAACTCATCTGTTATTTTGTTGCGGCACCATAGTATACGTTGCTAGAAGTTTTAAAGAATATTATTCCACTAAACTGGGTATTAGTTCAAACTCCTTTCCAACTTGTAGCAACTGCTTACTTAAATGTATAGGAAGCTTTCCCAGTAGATTTGACTAATAGAGGCCAAGGGAGCCCATAAGATAGTTTGTTTGAGGGGGCTATACCTGGAGTATGGAGTATTTTTAATATTTTGGAAGCACCCTATTAAAAACCTGCATAACTCCAACTTTTAAATCATTTCCTTTAAAGAAAACCAGGAGAAATAACACTGGCGTTCTACGCATCGGAGCGTGGAATGTCAGATCCCTTATTCGGGCAGGTAGGTTAGAAAATTTAAAAAGGGAAATGTATAGGTTAAAGTTACATATAAAGGGAATTAGTGAAGTTCGGTGGCAGGAGGAACAAGACATATGGTCAGGTGAATATAGGGTTATAAATACAAAATCAAACAGGGGTAATGCAGCAGTAAGTTTAATAATGACTAAAAAAATAGAAGCGCAGATAAACTACTACGAACAACACAGTGAACGCAATATTTTAGCCAAGTTAGACACGATGCCCATACCTACCATGAATTACAAGTTTATATGCCAACTAGCTCCGCAGATGACGAAGAATTGAAGAAACTTATGATACGATAAAATAAATTATTCAGATAGTTAAGGAAGACGAAAATTTAATAATCATGGGGGACTGGAATTCGATAGTAGGGAAAGGAAGAGGAGGAAAAGTGCTAGGTGAATATGGACTGGGGATAAGGAATGAAAGAGGAAGCAGCCTGGTAGAATTTTGCGCAGAGCATAACTTAATCATAGCTAACTCTTGGTTTAAGAATCGTGAAAGAAGGCTGTATACTTTGAAGAGGCCTGGAGCCACTGGAAGCTTTCAGATAGATTATATAATGGTAAGACAGAGATATAGGAACCAGGTTTTAAATTGTAAGACATTTCCAGGGGCCGATGTGGACTCTGGCCACAATTTATTGGTTGTAAACTGTAGATTCAAACTGAAGAAACTGCAAAAAGGTAAGAATTTAAGGAGATGGGATCTGGATAAACTGAAAGAACCAGAGGTTGTTGAGAGTTGCAGAAAGTGCATTAGGGAACGATTGACAAATACAGAGGAAAGAAATACAGTAGAAGAAGAATGGGTAGCTTTGAGAGATGAAATAGTGAAGGCAGCAGAGGATAAAGTAACTAAAATGACGAGGGATTGTAGAAATCCTTGGATAACGGAAGAGATATTGAATTTAACTGATAAAGGGAGAAAATATAAAAATGCAGTAAATGAAGCAGGCGAAAAGGAATACAGACGTCTCAAAAATGAGATCTACAGGAAGTGCAAAATGGCTAAGCAAGGATGGCTAGAGGATAAATGTAACGATTTAGAGGCATATATCACTAGGACTAAGACAGATACTGCCTACAGGAAAATTAAAGATACCTATGCAGAACGAGAACCGCCTGTATGAATACCAAGAGCTCAGATGGGAAACCGGTCCTAATCAAAGAAGGGAAAGAAGAAAGGTGGAAGGAGCATATAGAGGATCTATACAAGGACGATGTTCTTGAGGGCAATATTATGGAAATGGAAGAGGACGTAGATGAAGATGAAATGGGAGATATGATACTGCTTGAAGAATTTGACAGAGCACTGCAAAACCTAAGTAAAATAAAGGCCACGGGAATAGACAACATTCCATTAGAACTACTTATAGCCTTGGGAGACCCAGCCCTGACAAAACTTTACCACCTGGTGTGTATGAGACAGGCGAAATACCTTCAGACTTCAAGAAGAATATAATAATTCCAATCCCAAAGAAATCAGGTGTCGACAGGTGTGAAAATGACCGAACTATCAGTTTAATAAGTCATGTATGCAAAATACTAACAGGAATTCTTTACAGATGAATGGAAAAACTGGTAGAAGCTGATTTCGGGGAAGATCAGTTTGGATTCTGTAGAAATGTTGGAACACGCGAGGCAATACTAACCCTACGACTCATCCTAGAGGATACATTAAGTAAAGGCAAACCGAAGTTTCTAGCATTTGTAGACTTAGGTAAATTTTTTGACAATGTTGACTGGAATACTCTCTTTCGAATTCTGAAGGTGGCAGGGGTCAAATACAGGGAGCGAAAGGCTGTTTACAATTTGTACAGAAACCAGACTGCACTTATAAGAGTCGAGGGACATGAAAGGGAAGCAGTGGTCGAGAAGTGAGTAAGACATGATTGTGGCCTATCCCTGATGTTATTCAATGTGTATATTGAGCAAGTAGTAAAGGAAACAAAAGAAAACTTTGGTGTAGGTATTAAAATCCATGGAGAAGAAATAAAAACTTTGAGGTTTGTCGATGAAATTGTAATTCTGTCAGAGACAGCAGAGGACCTGGAACAGCAGTTGAACGGAATGGCGTCTTAAAAGGATAATATAAGATGAAATCAACAAAAGCAAAACGACGATAGTTGAATCTAGTCGAAAACCTCAGGTGATGCTGAGGGAATTAGATTAGTAAATGAGACACTTAAAGGAGTAGATGAGTTTTGCTATTTGGAGAACAAAATATCTGATGATGGTCTAAGTAGAGAGGATATAAAATGTAGACTGGCAATGGCAAGGAAATCGTTTCTGAAGAACAGAAATTTGTTAACGTTTAGTATAGATGTAAGTGTCAGAAAGTCTTTTCTGAAAGTGTTTGTATGATCTAGAGATGAATACACTAAACAGATTCAGAAGGATGTTGGTTGCAGTAGTTACTCGGAGATGAAAAAGCTTGCACATGATAGAGTAGCATGGAGGGCTGCATCAAACCAGTCTCTGGACTGAAGACCATAACAACAACATAGAAAACGACCTGATTATACTTTATTTCGTGCCTTACCTAAGAGTTAAGGGGAGTCGTGGGCCCCTTTTGCTCCCTAGGTATGGTCGCCATTGGTTCTGTCTGTCCTTGTATCTCACATCTATTTTGCTAACAGTGTGATCGTTTATATAACTGGTAATTTTACATTCTCCTCTTCCTCCTCCTCTTCTCTGTCAATCCTTCATGTGTGAAAGCTGTTTAATACTTTCTGTTACTGGTCTAAAAGTTTCAGAGAGAGAATGGTCTCATTCCAACTGCTCTATTTTTAGGTTAAATGTATAGGAATAGCCTTACGCATCTCTATAACTGTACATTTTGTTTAAATGCTGCTTCATACTATACTGACTTGAAGGTAGCACCCATCTTATGTAGACTTATATGGAGTTTTCTCTTTGTATGTCTAAAACTGCTTCAGTCTCATCAACCTCTATATTTGCTACATTGATTAATCTCAGACGGTTTTATTGCTTTCTACTGAGCTTTTCTTTCTGCAGTACTTACAGGAGTAGTTTTTTCATATCTTCAGTTGCTTTTTAAATTTCATGGACCTTTAGAGTTATCATTTTCGTAGCATCTCCCAACGTTTGCATTTCCATAGCATGAAGTTTAAGAGTTTCGTTGATATTTTCAACTTCCTTAGTATAGATTTTTTAAGCCCTTCGTTTGTAGCTTCAGTTTTCGTATCAATGTATAAACATATGTTTGGCTTGTATTTCATTCCCTCAGAATGAGTGAATTGCATGAGTACTATTTTGTCCATAATCTACAATACACTGACACAGTTACATATTGGTACACTAATTTTTAAACAGAAACTCCTCGTAACTTCGTGTATATTGCCCATCATTCAGTTTTCTCGTTGTATGGATAATTAGAATGCCGTACATTACATTAAATTTATCGTTTTCCATGGATCCCTTGGAGATGAGTCTCTGGGATGCGGAAAGAGTCAAAGTTATTTATTTATTTTTTATTTTTATTAGCTATAATCCTTGTGAAGATATTCATCTATGGAGTAGAAGGAGTTGGCCAGAGGAGGTTCTTTAATTCACTCTAAAACCGATCTTTATCACTTACAAGACCTTTGATATGGTCTAGTAAGTACCCATGTATTTGACTCCTTTTTGTACTGATGTTAAGCTTTTATAGTCCTTATACAGATTTTTTTGGTTCTGGTGTTACAATCATACACTCCTGGAAATTGAAATAAGAACACCGTGAATTCATTGTCACAGGAAGGGGAAACTTTATTGACACATTCATGGGGTCAGATACATCACATGATCACACTGACAGAACCACAGGCACATAGACACAGGCAACAGAGCATGCACAATGTCGGCACTAGTACAGTGTATATCCACCTTTCGCACCAATGCAGGCTGCTATTCTCCCATGGAGACGATCGTAGAGATGCTGGATGTAGTCCTGTGGAACGGTTTGCCATGCCATTTCCACCTGGCGCCTCAGTTGGACCAGCGTTCGTGCCGGACGTGCAGACCGTGTGAGACGACGCTTCATCCAGTCCCAAACATGCTCAATGGGGGACAGATCCGGAGATCTTGCTGGCCAGGGTAGTTGACTTACACCTTCTAGAGCACGTTGGGTGGCACGGGATACATGCGGACGTGCATTGTCCTGTTGGAACAGCAAGTTCCCTTGCCGGTCTAGGAATGGTAGAACGATGGGTTCGATGACGGTTTGGATGTACCGTGCACTATTCAGTGTCCCCTCGACGATCACCAGTGGTGTACGGCCAGTGTAGGAGATCGCTCCCCACACCATGATGCCGGGTGTTGGCCCTGTGTGCCTCGTTCGTATGCAGTCCTGATTGTGGCGCTCACCTGCACGGCGCCAAACACGCATACGACCATCATTGGCACCAAGGCAGAAGCGACTCTCATCGCTGAAGACGACACGTCTCCATTCGTCCCTCCATTCACGCCTGTCGCGACACCACTGGAGGCGGGCTGCACGATGTTGGGGCGTGAGCGGAAGACGGCCTAACGGTGTGCGGGACCGTAGCCCAGCTTCATGGAGACGGTTGCGAATGGTCCTCGCCGATACCCCAGGAGCAACAGTGTCCCTAATTTGCTGGGAAGTGGCGGTGCGGTCCCCTACGGCACTGCGTAGGATCCTACGGTCTTGGCGTGCATCCGTGCGTCGCTGCGGTGCGGTCCCAGGTCGACGGGCACGTGCACCTTCCGCCGACCACTGGCGACAACATCGATGTACTGTGGAGACCTCACGCCCCACGTGTTGAGCAATTCGGCGGTACGTCCACCCGGCCTCCCGCATGCCCACTATACGCCCTCGCTCAAAGTCCGTCAACTGCACATACGGTTCACGTCCACGCTGTCGCGGCATGCTACCAGTGTTAAAGACTGCGATGGAGCTCCGTATGCCACGGCAAACTGGCTGACACTGACGGCGGCGGTGCACAAATGCTGCGCAGCTAGCGCCATTCGACGGCCAACACCGCGGTTCCTGGTGTGTCCGCTGTGCCGTGCGTGTGATCATTGCTTGTACAGCCCTCTCGCAGTGTCCGGAGCAAGTATGGTGGGTCTGACACACCGGTGTCAATGTGTTCTTTTTTCCATTTCCAGGAGTGTATTTTGCACTATTTTGTCTAAAAAGAGACTTGTTGGAAATGACAAAGGACATGAATGAGTATATGTACTGAGAAGCAGTAGTTAGAATACCATGTTTCTTAAAGATGTCTGTGCATGATGATCTAGGACTGACACCAGATATAATTCCAATGACTCGTTTCCGAATTTTATAAATGTTTTCTTGGTGAGAGGAGTTTCCCTGAAAGATGATTCCATAACTCATTAGTGAATGGAAGTAAGCCGAATAAACTAACTTCTTCATTTTTAAATCACCTATTTCTGCTATATTTCGTACTGCATATGTAGCTGAACTAAGGCATTTCATTAAGTCTAGAGTGTGAGTTTTCTAATTTAGGCTGTGGTCAATTTGTAGCCCTAAAAATCTGACACTGTCTACAGCTTTAATTTCATTGTTTGAATACATTATACTTATAGGGTCAGTTATTATTTCTGAGGTACTAAACTACATGTACTGGGTCGTGTCAAAATTCAGTGACAATCCATTTGCTGTGAACCACCCATTGATACTAACAAATATTTCATCATCTGATTGCTCAGTGAGATCATGGGTACTGTTTTTTATACCAATACTTGTATCATCTGCAAATAAGCCAAAATATGCATTTTGTGACACTGCATATGGACGGTCATTAATATATAATAGGAACAACAAGGGATCTAAAGTAGGGCCCTGGGGCACTCTTTATCTGATGGTTTCCTATTTTGAATGACTATTGTTAGGTGGTAAGCCTCATACAGACACACACTGTTTTCTATTAAAAAGATAAGATGAGGACCATGAGCCTGCTACTCCTATTATCCCATAATACTTTAGCCTTTGTGTAAGGATATCATGCTTAACATAATCAAAAGCTTTAGCCAGATCATAGAATATTCCAACTGGTAATAACTTTTGATTTATTGATTCTAATATATCATCTGTAAAAGTGAATATTGCTTGATCAGTTGTCAATCCTTTCCGAAATCCAAACTAATTGCGAATGAGAATATTTTTCTGTACTAAGTGTTTATAAAGTCTATTGTACATAACCCTTTCAAACACTTTTGAAATTATAGCCAATAATGAAATGGGACAGAAGTTTTCCACCGATAATTTGTCTCCTTTTTTGTGTAATGGTTTGACAACAGCATATTTAAGTCTATCTGGAGAAGTACCACTGTGGAGGGATTCATTACATAAGTAACTCAGTATGTCACAAAGTTCCGAGAAGAAACATTTAATTATGGAAGTGCAGATTTAAGAGAGCTAATAATATTAGAAATCTCTTTCGGTGAGGTAAGATATAGTTGAATTTCGTCAAACGTCTGCGGAAATGCATTTTTTAAATATTTTAAGCTGTCTTCCGAGGAACTATGCAAACCTAAGTTGCCTGCCACTGAAACGAAAAAGTTGTTGGAAGTGTCTGCAATTTTGGAGGTATCTCTAATCAACTCATTATTTGCAGATTAGTTTTTCCTGTTTCAGGTTTCACTATGTTCCATATAGTTTTTATCTTGTTATTAGAGGCATTTATTTTTTCTTGAAAGTAAAAAAAAATTTGAGATTCTGATTACTTTGTTTAGAATACTGCGTGTAATTCCAGCAATCCCCACTTCGCAGTGAATTCATTGAATGTTATGTCGGTCACTACGTGCATATGAGGTGTGTGAGACAATGAGACTAAATTATCAAACAACAATAGTGCCCCTTCCAAATTAGTTCTTTTCAGCAGCTATACACCGGCGGAGTCGTTTTCTCAGTCTTGGTAGCAGCGCTGAAAGGCTTCAACTGGTAGACCCTTTAACATGTCAGTCACATTCCTTTGAATGTTCTCTGTTCTCAAGAGTCCCAAAATGATATCCTTTTAAGATTTTTAAAATTTCAAGAAAAGAAAAAAAAGTCACAAGGACTCAGATCAGATGAACAGGGACGTTGTGGAACAACAAGAATGCCTCGTGAAGTCAAAAATTCTGTGATGGAAGTGGTCATGTGATATGTGCATTGTCATGATTCAGTATCCACTTGTGTGCAATATACAAATCTTCGATCAAAATTTCATGTGTGGTGAAAGCGTTTAAGTTTAACAGGTCACTCATCATCCTTATTGTTGAACGTTGGTCTTATCTCACAAGAACACATACAGGTTTGACGTTTTCGTCTGTCTTTGAAGTTGATGGTCTCCTTGAGCGAGGTTCATCTTCAGCATGGTCTCGAGCTTCCAAAAGTGATTTTTGCCAGCGAAAACTTGTTCTCTTGATAAAGGATGTTGCCCATATGCCTGTTTCATCTTTTCAAGTGTCACACTCCGGGATTACCCAAGTTCAGCACAAAACTTGATGGCATAACGTTGCTCTAAATTCCGCTGTTCTGTTTTCGTGACGCACAACAAAACACAGCTTAACTGATGACGCTCTCACAAATCACGTGACGGCTGTACGGAGCGGAAACTTGGACTGAACATCTGGAAGGGATAATGACACCGGTTGCGTTGCCAGATCGCTGACAATGTTGTCGGTATCATTACTTTTCTCACACACCTCGTATGTTTCAAATTATTATTGCCCTGTTTGAAAGTGATAGTAAGATTGACATTGTCTCTTACAAACTTCTACGGGATCCTGGTGTATGATTGGCTCAAATGAAAGACGTCAACACTCATATGTTAGCCAGAACAAAAACATTTCTATATTTGCTACTGGCTTTCCACTGTTACATTGTCAAATATGAATACACTGGTAGGATTTACTGTTTCAGGTGACAGGATATCACTGCTTTTACTGACTGTCAGGTAGGTTACTCTGTCAATGCTGCGCAAATTCTCCTGTAATAGCTGCTATTTGGGCTGAAATAATGTTTTTGAATATGTGTATACACTCTCGAAGCAAATATATACAGGATGTTTTAACAATGTTATAATAACTATCATCCTCCAGCAGCTGTTTGTTGTTGTTGTGGTCTTCAGTCCTGAGACTGGTTTGATGCAGCTCTCCATGCTACTCTATCCTAGGCAAGCTTCTTCATCTCCCAGTACTTACTGCAACCTACATGTATGTTCCAACAATTATTGCAAGTATACAGAGGTTTTCGGTAAAGAGACTGGGTTTGATAAAAAGAATTTATTGATATTATCGGTATATGTTGTTAAAATTCTTCAAAATACTTAACATAGTCGTCGATATATCAGAGCTAACGCGAATCCCACATTGCAAAGGCTCAACTGCCATGACCTTACAAAAATGTCCTGTTTGGTGGTCAGGCATGATAACTTTTGCTCCTGCATATCTCTAAGACACACAACCACCCTTCATCTACACTACTGTAAAATTTATACGCATTGGACTTTAAATGAAAATGAGAAGACTTTTGCTTTGTGTAGTGTAACTGAAGAAAAAAATGGTTCAAATGGCTCTGAGCACTATGGGACTTAACATCTGTGGTCATCAGACCACTAGAACTTAGAACTACTTAAACCTAACTAACCTAAGGACATCACACAACACCCAGTCATCACGAGGCAGTAACTGAAGATATAAAGTATTTTATTCCAAGGCTACCCCTTTTACTCCCCACATAAATAAGTAAAAAATGTTCAAATGTGTGTGAAATCTTATGGGATTTAACTGCTAAGGTCATCAGTCCCTAAGCTTACACACTACTTAACCTAAATTATCCTAAGGACAAACACACACACACCGGTGCCCGAGGGAGGACTCGAACTTCCGCCGGGATCAGCTGCACAGTCCATGACTGCAGCGCCCAGACCGCTCGGCTAATCCCGCGCGGCAAATAAGTAAAATTAAGACGTGAGCTCAAGGAATCTTGTCTATCTTAATAACAAATATAATTCAGTATCATCATAGATTTATTTCCACAACTCATGAATAACATGAAAAATAGCTCAATTATATTTATGCTCATGTTCAGAAAATGAAGTGTATTGAAGTACAGTTTATAAATTGAAGAGAGTGTGGCAAAATGACTCAATTATGACTTTAAAAATGGATAACTTGGTCAGACAGAGACTGGAACACACTATCGCAGTGCGCTTTACTTGGACGCGACTGCTGCTGCTGTGGATACACAGTACAGTGAGTGATGTTCACTCTAAAGGTTCTTAGTGCCGGTGCTGCAATATGCTCACCATGCGCATGTAGAAATCTCGAATGCGGTGGCCAGTGTGCCTCTGCATGGGGTTGAACGGTGCACTCCTGTCTCCTCCTCTCGTTTGGATCCACCTTCATACCCAGACTCAGGTACCAAGCTTAAATCGACTTCCCTCTTACTCCACGGCACAATATCAAAATTAATTTTCGGTTCCAAGGCGCCAGATGGAATTCTAACACATTCCGCCATGCCTCGTGCAAGTATGTGAAAGACTCCACATGGAGTACGTATCGAAAAGCCGCCAATCGAAAATGGTAGCGCTCTTCTGCGCCAATCACATATCACCCTGTGTACCGTACAGCCTCCCTCTATAAGACGGGGAAAATTGTTCCTCCAATCCTAACACATCATGATGAACAATAAATAAAATATTCCAGGCTATTAAGCTGTGGTCAGATAGATTTTCCATTAAAACCCAATGTTTCGTCCCCCATTTGCGGAGGACGTTTTTAAGGGAGATCGTAGCTTCTTTGAATCTCCAATTCACACCCTTGCTCCCTACTGACTGCAGAAAAATTCCTTTTATGTGTGCTCCCGTTCAGTAACGTGACATCACCTGCTTTGAATAACTGGGCGCAGTTGGTCGTTGTCGGTTGCCATCGCCCGCTGTTGCTATCACCCCATGGTGGAAGAGTAGTACACGTCTTTTTCAGCATCATTCAATCAAACGCCTTCCTCCTTCCTACTGAAATTTCTGGGGTGTGTAACAATTTCAATGGCCTATCTGTATAGACTTGGATGGTATGCTCTTGTGGCTGCCAGTACTTCTATCAAAATGAATGTGGTGCTCTCCTGGCTGCAAAGCATGTTCCGCAACAGCTGATCTGTTCATCTTTCCCCTCCCACAGTTGCTGTCGTGCTCTTCTAGTCGTTTTTTGACCGTTGTTTTTGTTGTACCCACGTACACCCCCCCCCCCCCCGCACAATTACACAGAATCCTATAAATTACCCCTTTTTTCCAGCGATTTGCGAGCATCTTGGCCAATTTTAGATAGTCTTGTATCTTCTGGATGGGTTTGTAGATTCAAAATTGTTGATTACCGCAATGTAACGTTTTGCCAAAAATTTTTCTTATGCGTTCAGTAACGTCCTTAACGAAAGGCAGGAAAACTTTCGATTTCGCAGGCGCTTGTGCATCGCTGTGATTTGTGCGCAGCGGTCTTAGATATTTATTTACCTCAGCGGACGAATAACCATTCTTAAGCAATGCATTAGCGAGGTGTTTTAATTCGATGTCAAACATATCTGGTTCACAAATGTTCCTTGCTCTATCTGCCAACGTTTTTATGGTGTCTCGCTTTTGTTGTGGATGGCAGTTCATAACAGTCTGTGTGCGTGTGTTTTCGGTAAGCTGTATGGCCTAGACTTCTTTCTTGAAACCTCTCATATCAAGCAAATTTAATCCCCTCCTTCATAGTGAGCTGAGTCCTCGAATTAATCCCGTTGAGATGCTGCCATGCCCGTAAAAAACAAGCGTATCATAGAAAAAAAAATGGAACCAGCTATTATTGATAGGTTCCATTGGATGCTGCTCGGATTTTTGAATATAGAAATTCTCTATAATTCGGCTTAAGAAGCATCCCACAGACACGCCGTCAGTCTGTTCACAGAAGTCATCGTTCTATTTGAAATACATGATCGTGAGGCGATATTTAAACAGTTCTGTAATATCGGGCGGAAAAATTCACTCCAGCTGTTGCAAACTGTAATCAAGCGAAACCATAGTAAAATGCAATACCACATCAAAATTAAGTAATATGTCCTACCGGCTGTATCACTGTGCTGTTTAATATGCTGATAAAATATGCCGTATTGTTGACATCAACTGTTTAAATACTGACTCGTGATCACTTTCAAATAGAAGGATGAGCTCTACGTACAGACGAATGGTGTGTCTACAGGGAGCCCTTTAATCCCAGATATAGCGAATTTCTTTATGGAGAAATTCGAGCAGCAGGCATTGGAAACTGCAAATAAAAACGGGAGATTTGGTTCCGTTATGTAGTTGATAAATTTGGTTTGTGGAGGCGTCGTGGAGAGATACTACGTATTTTTCACAAGCATCTCAACGAGATTAATCCGATGATTCAGTTCACCATGGGGGAGGAGGTTGGTGGATGATTAAATTTGCTTGGTGTGCTAATTTTCAAGAAAGTGGGTGGTAGCGTAAGCCACACAGTTTACCGAAAACGCACGCTCACAGCAACAACAGCGAAGCATCATAAAAGTGTTGACAGATAAAGCAAGAACATTTGTGAACTAGAGCTGCTTGATGCAGAATTAAAACACCTCGCATATGCATTGCTTAAGAATGGTTATTCATCCGCTGAGGTAAAAAGAGAGGTAAGACCGCCGCACAAACATTGTAGTAATGCACGAGCGCCTGTGAAATCGAAAGTTTTCCTGCCTTTCGTGCCGGCCGCGGTGGTCTCGCGGTTCTAGGCGCGCAGTCCGGAACCGTGCGACTGCTACGGTCGCAGGTTCGAATCCTGCCTCGGGCATGGATGTGTGTGATGTCCTTAGGTTAGTTAGGTTTAAGTAGTTCTAAGTTCTAGGGGACTGATGACCACAGCAGTTGAGTCCCATAGTGCTCAGAGCCTGCCTTTCGTTAAGGACGTTGGTGAACGCCTATGAAAAGTCTTGGCATAACGGAACATCACTGTAATCGACAAACCCAGCAAGAATTTGTAGGATTCTGTGTAGTTATGCGAAGGTGTATTTGGGTACAACAAAAACAACGGTCAAGAAATGACTAGAAGATCACTAGGGCAACCGTAGGAGGGGAGAGATGGTCAGGTCAGCGGTTGCGGGACATACTTTGCAGCCAGGACAGCACCACATTCATTTTGATAGAACTGAAGTACTGGCAGCCACAAGCGGATACCATCCACGACTATACAGCGGTCATAGAAATCGTTAAATTTCAGTACGAAGGAGAAGGGCGGAAACTGAATGACATTTAGATTCCGGAAGAAGGGTACGAGTCTTCCACCATGGGCTGACAGCAACAGTGGATGACGGCGACCAGCAACGCCGGGTTATTCAAAGCAGGTGACGTCAGATCACTACGCATGAGCACGCCTAAACGGAATTTTTCCACAGCAGTAGCGAGTGAGTGTGTGAAATGGACATTCAAAGAAACTACGATCCCCCTTGAAAATGTCCACCGCACATGGGGAAGAAACGTTGGGTTTTAATGGAAAATCCGTTTGACCGTAGCTTAATAGCCCAGAATATTTTATTAACTGTGACATTCCCAGCCGTGAAAGTTTGCATTTTACATATTTTGAGAGATGAAACAGGTGTCCACTGCTACGTTTTCTGATGTCACAGTTGGCGTCTGTGTCAACACCTGTTATTTTGTGCGCATTGGAAACAGCATGGCTTGTTGCCTACATGGCCTCGAAGTAATAAAAAATAAAAAATAAACGGAACAGCCGCAGTATTGGGTGTCTTGCAATGCCGCCCCATTTCGGCTGCTGCAGCGAAATGTTTTCCCAGGTCTAACTGATACCGATCTTGCAGAAAGGTTCCCAGGAAACAATGTGATGATCCCTGCTGAAACGGCGGAATGCACTTCTCCTTGGCTTGGTACGTCGCAACTCGGCGAAAGCAGCTGTAAAATGTTCTGCCTTTGACCTCTCGGTCAATACGATGTGAGCCGCGCGGGGTAGCCGCGCGGTCTTGCGCGCCTCGCCGCGGTTCCCGCGGCTTCCCCCGTCGGAGGTTCTAGTCCTGTGGCTGTGGCTGTTCCACAAAACAAGCGCTAAGTTCCACGACCACTAATAACCTCATGCGCGTTGCTACCACTGAATTCAGTATAACGATCACTATCAACCCTCTCTAATAGTCTCAATGACCATAGAGCCTCTCTAACCTAATGACAGTACCCTAACTCGACTGAATAAATAAAGTAGAACGATGGGTCCAAAGTATTGCTGTCTTGCAACCTCTATTAAAGCGGTCTTGCGCGCCTCGCCGCGGTTCCCGCGGCTTCTCCCGTCGGAGGTTCTAGTCCTCCCTCGGACATGAGTGTATGTGTGTGTGTGTGTGTGTGTTATCCTTGCGTAAGCTAGTTTAAGTTAGATTAAGTAGTATGTAAGCCTAGGGACCGGTGACCTCAGCAGTTTGGTCCCATAGGAACTTACCACAAATTTCCAATTACAATACGCTGCTGCCCGCTCAGGGCTTACCACTTCCCTGTGTCTTAGGTCGTATCCTCTGCCTTTGCGTCCACTATGCGAAAGCACTGGCCAGAATATCTTTTCGCTCTGTCAACACCTGCTCTCACGACCCACTGTGTTCTCTGACCTGTCACCAATAAACCTTCCCTGCCATAGCTGTGGCTGTTCCACAAACCAAGCGCTAAGTTTCACGACCACTAATAACCTCATGCGCGTAGCTACCACTGAATTCAGTATAACAATCACTGTCAACCCTCTCTAATAGTCTCAATGACCATAGAGCCTCTCTAACCTAATGACAGTACCCTAATTGTATGTGTCTGATGTGTCTGCTAGACTGAATAAATAAAGTAGAACGATGGGTCCAAAGTATTGCTGTCTTGCAACCTCTATCAGAGTCTCGGTGATAGCCTGTTGGGTGGTGGGAACAGGCTTATCTTGAGTTCTGGGAACAGAAAAAGGTTCGGTGTGCTCATATTGGTATGTACAGTGGCTGCATCAAAGTTTCAGCTCCTAGCTGGGCCAGGTAGGTGATTACAACGAAGGTGGTGTGGGTTGGAGCGTTGTCATGGTGAAGCTTCCAGCAGGAGCCTTGTCATGTGTGGAGCTTCCAGCACTTGTCAACTTTCAAACGTTTCTGTTTGACCGCTCTGTACGGGCGTGCAAGGACTTCTTTGCAGAGAACGGCGTAAAAGGTTCTTTCCAGAGACACAAATTCTTGGTGTTTTCGCTTTAGCCACATTTTTGTCCAGATCACTAGTTGAAGGACGTCCAGATCGCTCCATGCCTTCAGCAACCTCCTGTCCATTCTTGAACTCATTGAACCGCTGGAAAACCTGGGGTCATGTCGGATATCAGTGGCTATCTCAAGTGTTCAAGAGTGATGCACTTATTTCTAAGTACGAACAATGCACTATGCTGTGAATGCACTATGTCAAATTGATAGCCCTCCTACTGAACTGCACTGTGAGGATCGTAGAAAGGAACAAACAAAATGATGATTTCTCAGTGTGTTTTTTTTTCTTTCTTTCTTAAAAAACTTTATTTGTAGTCACCGTAGATTAGTAAGCTGCTGGATTATGGTAATGCGGACGTATTTCTGTTTAAGAATCTAACACAACACACACTAAGCTACGATGATTACAGGTTTTTATTACGTCTTTTTTCACATTAGATCCACACCTACTGGCACTGTCAGGAAAGAAGGAAGCGGCGCAACTGTTGTCTCTCTCTGAGAGGTGTGTGTGTGTGTATGTGTGTGTGTGTGTGTGTGTGTGTGTGTGTGTGTGTAGGCAACCTCCACACTTGTTAACTCCTCGGAGTGACGCAGAGAGGGGGGATTCTTAGGTACATAGGACGTTACTAAGTTATGTAGCGATGACTCATGACCATTGCCTGTTGTGTTTTGCAGGAGCTCTATACGTAGGTGCGAACGCTGCAGCTCTCTATGGCCTGATGCTATATACGCATACTAGACAGATACAGTGGCCATTGTGGCGCCGCTGAACCGCTTGTCCAGTTCCTCCTAGACTTTGTAGTGTACTAACTGTTCAGTCTAGTATTTTTTACATGCGGCTTCTTCAAAAGTGGAAGAAAGAGAGGTTAAATTAATGTAAATAGGAGTATGGGATGCTGTTGTTTCTGATGTGTGGGCACCTCTCTCTCTCTCTCTCTCTCTAACACACACACACACACACACTCCAGCGAGCTGTTGCTACACATTTTTGTAAATCATTTTAATGGGAACGTGGGGAAATTCAGAACGATTTTGCAGGAATTATATATGCAGGGTGTCCTATTTATCTTTACCATCCGGAATAACTGTTTGTCCAGATGCAAATTACAAAAAGTTTCAAGTAAATGTTCTTTAGCCGTCAGGGGGACATCAACCAGCATGATTGCCTTCGTTGTGGCTTTGTTTTCTTACAGAGATATGAACAGCAGTATGACTTTTTTAAATGGCACCCTGTATTTTTTATTCGGTAATTCATTTCCTCTCCTAAAGACCTATTCAAGAATATATCACAGTGTACCATTCACTGAAACACAACGTTATTAATTACATAACACAACATTGACGTTGACGCTCCCAGCGCTTAGTGCAGGTACTCCGGGTAATGGAACACATCCACGTCCGTACGTTGACAGAGAACAAATGTAAACATAAGTAGAATGCACACCCGTCATTCCGTCAACCATCGTCAGTTGAAGTGTTGTGTGAATAGGATGTACACCAACGAAGAGAAGGTAGAAATGCTACTCATCTATGGGGAATGTGAGTTAGCAGACCAGTAATTGCAATACTGATTTCTTATGTACGGGTACATTTAGTACAGTAGTTTAGTCCTTCTAAATACTGTTGTGTAGAGTAGGCATACAGTAAAGGCTGTCGTTCCTACAAACTGCATCGACATCACGTTTCTTTTATTGTTGTTATTGAAAGGTAAAATGCTACGTAGGCTGGAACTGTACTGACAGCATATCCTGACAAGAACCCACCTTCCTCACGTATGTTTTCTCGTCTTGTTACGACGCTTCAGGAAACGGGAAGTTTCAACACACGTCAACGCAATCGTCGTATCATTCGCACAGACGAAGCTGCCAAAGTTACTGTTCTCGCTTCCGTTGCTATGAATCCACATGTGAGTACACGACAGCGTGAACACGAGATGGGCATTCCTAAAACCAGTGTACATCGTATTCTTACACGTCACCGGTACCATCCTTACCATGTACATCTACATCATGAATTGCATGGGAATGAATTCCAGAATCGTGCACAGTTCTGTCAGGGGGCACAGCAGCAAATCCTCTCCAGTCCGAACTTCTTCTCCAATCTTCTATTTACTGATGAATGTCCCTTCTCAAACAGAGCACAGGTAATTACAGGGAACATGCGTTATTGGTCGAGCGACAACCCACGATGGCGTAGACAGGTGGAACATCAGCGT
Organism: Schistocerca nitens; assembly: GCF_023898315.1. Taxonomy (NCBI): domain Eukaryota; kingdom Metazoa; phylum Arthropoda; class Insecta; order Orthoptera; family Acrididae; genus Schistocerca; species Schistocerca nitens. Next base: position 343,687,966 of record NC_064622.1, read on the forward strand.
CAATGGAGAGTTAACGTCTGGTGTGGGATGCGTGGTACTACAATTATTGGCCCTTATTGCTTCAATGGTAGTCTAAACGGCACAGCGTATGCCAACTCCCTCAGACGAATTCTTCTTCCTCTTCTGGATGAAGTGCCACTAAGAACCAGAATGCTTATGTGGTATCAACACGATGGATGTCCAGCACATAATGCCTTGCGTGCACGTCGTGTTCTGAACCGAAGGTGTCCTGCCAGATGGATTGGTCGAGGAGGAACAGTTACTTGGCCTGCTAGGTCTCCTGATTTAAATCCTCTGGATGCACGAAAGACGTTGTCTATTGCGATATTCCAACAACTCAAGAGGACATGCAGGAGCGTATCGTGCTTACTTGTAATTCTCTTCAGCAGGCAGCAATGGAAACATTAAATCATTCTTTCGTTCAACGAGTGCACAGTGTATCGGTTACCAGGGTCACCACTGAGCACTTTTGAATGTTCCACTCCTGGGCAATGGTCCAGGAGGGTCAAAATCACTTTTGTATTATGTTTTTACTTGATTAGCATTTGTTTTCTGACAACTCCAGCAAGTGGACGAGTTTGTGATCAAAGGCTCAAAGTCAATGTTGTGTTATGTAATTAATAATGTTGTGTTTCAGTGAATGGTACACTGTGATACATTTTTGAATAGGTCTTTAGGAGAGGAAATGAATTACCGAAAAAAATACAGAGTGCCATTTAAAAAAGTCATACAGCTGTTCATATCTTTGTAAAAAGCAAAGCTACAACAAAGGTAATTATGCTGATTGATGTCCCCATGACGGCTAAAGAACATTTGCTTGAAACATTTTGTAATTTGCATCTGGACAAACAGTTATTTAGGGTGGTCAAGACAAATTGGACACCCTGTATATGTCACTAATTTACAATCAATCTGTTCCGAAATATTTTGCAAATAATAGATTTCTCTACGCCTTAAATTCGACCTGAATCACATTCAGTCCTATAGAAGCAATAACATGCATGGGTATTCCGCTTCTACGGATTTTATACTGTAGCGCCTAGAAGCGCTCGGCCACCCCGGCCGGCTAGATTGTTCTGACTGACTCGTATTTACACTTCGCTCGTGTAAACAGTCTACAAAATCATAGAATGCAGCTCTGATATACTGGTGCCAGCGACACAATCTGTCACGATCGCTAATATACAGTATAGTTCACAGCAGTTTAATGACGCTTCCTTCTTTAATCTAAATAGACGTATCGCCTGAAGTTCATTCCGGTACTGGCTTCTCCATACATGTCAACGATTAATACCGTTCCTTCCAAATAAATGAAAGTTAATAGGAGCGTCAGTGATTCCACTCGTACCACGTATGCTGAACTAGTACCAAGACAATGAATATTCTCTATTTCAGTTATTACCTCAAAGTCGCTATCAAGTGCCACGCCTACATACACACACTTAGATCAAATTATAGGGCTTTGACGAATACCATTATTCTGGAACAACCTAACTATGACGCAGTGAGTTGAGGAAGCTCTAATGACTGCTGCTATTGCTGCGGCGTACAGAATACTCAAATGGCTGTTGCGAGAAATCGGGAAGGCCGTCTGTGGGTTGCTAGTAACTCGAACAGCTGGGTGTCTTGGTCCAACATTTCTGATAGCACCGCATTGGGGGTCTGTTGTGCTGTTGAAAAATAACAGAACTTAAGTACAGACGCAAAGGATGTACTATTATTATTATTAATAATAATAATAATAACAATAATAAATATAGATGGGTGGACAAATGATTACTTTGGACTGTACAGTGTTCTTTCTTTTTTTATTCTGGCCGGAGGCGGTGGCTGATCTCTGCTACTGCTGCTGGTGCTTCATGATACTTTCACTACTGCGTATAGAACAAGAATGATGATCCTCGTGCAATTGGATTTATAATAAGAAAAGAGGTAAGAGGACGGTTAACTTGATTCCTATCGGCCTTGAAAGAAAAAGAGGGTTTTTCCGCCATTTTAAATCCACGCAATTGCCCAGAAGTATGAGCGGACGTGGTGAGATAAGATCTTTATCTGTTCTAGAATTAGTACTGGTATCCGACTCTTGAAGTCTTCAGTTGAATTCACGTTTTAAGTCAGATTGATGCATAAATTTGTGTTAGAATATTTATGATTGCATTTGTGCAAGAAAGAAACTCATGAAATTTTTATTTCATATTTGCAGTTCCCAATTTCTTAATTTTATTTCGATTGCCTCCACACTGTCATACAGAGTACTTATTAACCGGTCTTTTATTTGGAGATGTACTTTAGTTCATTCAAGTGATCTGTTATATCTACCAGAAAAGCAAAATCACACATCCATTTTGCGTCCTTAAATTCAGTAACAAGCCTCCCTATTCCGTCGTTAATGTCTGTATTTTGTCTTTTTGGTCAGACACTCGTTTAGACATCTTGCCATAGTTAAGCCACCTGTCATTGATGTAATAAACAGTGTTTCCCTATTTGATTCGACATTCTGTGAAAAGTTAAGAAAAATTTGTACCGCAAAGAATGAGTACGAATGAAATTCACTACTTTAGTGACAACTTTCAAGACGCTAAGTTTGAGAATCTAGCACGCAAGTTTTCGTAATGAATTAAGCAGTGATATTGCACTGTAGAACTGTTTCCCCCCTTAGCTACTTCTGTCAGGAGTAATTTATCTAATCGTCGGTTCCTCCGATTGAAGGACTTTCTTCAGTTGTCATTGCTGACGGATTTGTAAGTTCCGAATGAAGTCTGCTTATGGGTCCAATAATACCCTCCGTTAAATCATTAACTTTTGTGGTTTCTTTAAGATGGTCTAAGTCACCCAATTTTTCCGCAACACTGAAATCTTTATCGGTTCCCGCACAATAATTGCTAACTGCGCAGTACTGCTTGCATCACAGTTCTCGTCGCGTGCAAGAGAAGAAAATGGAAACTCTGTGGCTTGCTGTTTTAAAGTGTTGCAAACACTGATGGCTTATTCGCCAATACGATGAACTACTGTATGTCGCAATAAGTTTAATTTAGGAAACAGCGCTTGCTTGTCAGTGCATAAAAAGCAGCAGCGCATTCAAGGGATTCTTTGACGAACTCCCTATATGAAAAGGGTTTTATTTCCTTGCAGTAATATCCATATCGACGTAACTCGCTTTGACGAGTGAGTTGGAGTGTGAGAACATTTTCTTAAAAAGTAACTGATACTCCGAAACACTTAGCTCTAATTTCGAAGATTTCGTCTTCACGGAACTGACCCTGAAATTTATTACATGATGAAGCATGTTTTATGCCGTTATGTCATGTGATATTATATCTTTTGTGGCCTGAAACTATTTCTTTACTAATTATATATATTGCTTTTTCGTTTCTTTCAGTAAAGAAATACTGATTCCTGCCTTCCTCCGAAACTTTTCCTTTCTTCTTAGTAGTTCCAGAAACAATAATCACTTCACTTTGATACGGACTTGAATAGCACGGAAAACAAAACTTTCCGTAGTTTAACACAATTAACACTATTGAAAGCTTAAAGCTATACGTTCGCAGACTACCGAACATTGAACAATGAACGAATATTCAAAGAACTAGCGAATGCTGTTGTATATGTCGGTGCTTTATAAACTCACAGCTGGCTCCACATGCACTTCATAATTTAAAGTTTCGAAACACTTGGATTGGATGCATTTGGAATTCCAGCAAAAGTTCTCTGTGTTACGTATTACGTTCCCGAAAACTTCTGGGGAGCGAAGACGTTCTTAACCAGGGCTGCATGCAGGCCTCCGTTTAGACACGTCTGATTTGGGTCAGCCTTAAGAAGATTTCCATATGAAACAGAGACCTCCCAAAAGAGTTCACGGAAAGAGTTATTAGTCTCTCGTTAAATATTTTAGAACATTTGTATTCGGGTGACGTACTCATCAACCCGCTGATGCATGATGAATATTACGCCTCATTCGTGTGAAGCCTTACATTCGTTCTAAATCGCAGACGTTACAGCAATTTGAGATTATGTGCTAAGCACTTGCCACAAATTGGTCATTAGGAGCATCTCGACCCGAAAAAGTAATTTTAGACCTAGATGAGGAAGCATTCTCCTTTACATTTTCGTACACATATTGTCAGACATCTTACGTTGAAAAAATGGTTCAAATGGCTCTGAGCACTATGGGACTCAACTGCTGTGGTCATCAGTCCCCTAGAACCTAGAACTACTTAAACCTAACTAACCTAAGGACATCACACACATCCATGCCCGAGGCAGGATTCGAACCTGCGACCGTAGCAGTCGCACGATTCCGGACTGCGCGCCTAGAACCGCGAGACCACCGCGGTCGGCCATCTTACGTTGACATTTATGTCCTCCAAGATGCCGAGAGCTGCGTGTCTGCATTGCTTGGCGAGCGTTTAGCTGCTCTCTCATCTCGAGTGAGCTGCTAAGTCTTCAGATTTGAAAGCTACAGAAAATCTGTGCTGTTTCTCTGTATGGCCAATGTAGCAGCTAGTAGTAGGGCTACCTTCGTACGAGCAAATTTTGTTAGTGCGGGTTGCCTACATCAGGGGCAGGTATGCACTCAGAGGAAAACCTATTGTTCTCCTTTGACAGGTGCTTAACCTATTGCTCTGCTAAAAGGATCCTTCCATTTGATTGACAGGCACATAACCTATTGTTCCCCAAACCCCTCCCTACCAACCCACTCACTCCTACAGGTACACTTTCAGGTCTGAGTTATTGGAATAGGTACTGTCACTACTATCAATCTAATTGACTACTTAATTAAATTGATCAATTAATTAACCTCTCACCCATTGGTAAATCTCCTCCCCTCCCCCAGAAAATGGCAGGAAGTTCAAGTTCCATAAGGACAATGCAAAATACCACGGCTACCTCCACTAACCTAAGAAAATGGCGGGAAAATGGGCACTTGGGCTACCTCCACTAACCTAAATCATCTGACCGCAACCTCGTCCCCTGCAATTGGCTGGAAAAGGACTCAGCCTGTGCTGGATAGGATGGACATAAAACTTAATTAACCTATTGTTCTGTTAAGTGGTTTTCCATGTCACCCCCATTTCCTTAAACTATTGTACCGCCTTTGATACCAAATTAAGTAATTAGTTATCTCCTTCCACCATTTACTCATACACTTTTCGAATTTCACATGCTTTTGTATGCAATTTATGACGTATTCTTCTTTGTCACCCCCCCTTAAACTATTGCACTGTGTTTTACTTAAAAATTATGCAAATTGATGAAGTGTTCTGCACTTAGCCTGCTGTCCTGCTCCATGTCACCCACTCACACACCCATCGCCCCCTTAACTGTTGTACCACTAACACCACAGTGATATAAAAAATTTATGCAAATTAATTAAGTCAACGTTTTTCACATGTATGGGGTAGTTTTTTTTTTAATTCGCAGTATCCTACTGGTCGGTGAAATTGATGGAATACAGTTTAAACAAAAGATCGCTAATAAAAAACACATCCCCCACTCGACGCCACCGCCACCATCAGCTGCCAAGTGATGCATAGGTGTCACTTCGGGTCCCACAAGGATAAGGCAGCAACATCTCTTTCATACATGACACCTGAGAAATTCCATAGAAACACATGGTCACCCAGGTACTGTTGCTGGTGCAATGACCCATAGCTGCGGTGTGGGTCCAGCACCGAGATACAGGGTGTTTCAAAAATGACCGGTATATTTGAAACGGCAATAAAAACTAAACGAGCAGCGATAGAAATACACCGTTTGTTGCAATATGTTGGGGCAACAGTACATTTTCAGGCAGACAAACTTTCGAAATTACAGTAGTTACAATTTTCAACAACAGATGGCGCTGCGGTCTGGGAAACTCTATAGTACGATATTTTCCACATATCCACCATGCGTAGCAATAATATGGCATAGTCTCTGAATGAAATTACCCGAAACCTTTGACAACGTGTCTGGCGGAATGGCTTCACATGCAGATGAGATGTACTGCTTCAGCTGTTCAATTGTTTCTGGATTCTGGCGGTACACCTGGTCTTTCAAGTGTCCCCACAGAAAGAAGTCACAGGGGTTCATGTCTGGCGAATAGGGAGGCCAATCCACGCCGCCTCCTGTATGTTTCGGATAGCCCAAAGCAATCACACGATCATCGAAATATTCATTCAGGAAATTAAAGACGTCGGCCGTGCGATGTGGCCGGGCACCATCTTGCATAAACCACGAGGTGTTCGCAGTGTCGTCTAAGGCAGTTTGTACCGCCACAAATTCACGAGGAATGTCCAGATAGCGTGATGCAGTAATCGTTTCGGATCTGAAAAATGGGCCAATGATTCCTTTGGAAGACATGGCGGCCCAGACCAGTACTTTTTGAGGATGCAGGGACGATGGGACTGCAACATGGGGCTTTTCGGTTCCCCATATGCGCCAGTTCTGTTTATTGACGAAGCCGTCCAGGTAAAAATAAGCTTCGTCAGTAAACCAAATGCTGCCCACATGCATATCGCCGTCATCAATGCTGTGCACTATATCGTTAGCGAATGTCTCTCGTGCAGCAATGGTAGCGGCGCTGAGGGGTTGCCGCATTTGAATTTTGTATGGATAGAGGTGTAAACTCTGGCGCATGAGACGATACATGGACGTTGGCGTCATTTGGACAGCAGCTGCAACACGGCGAACGGAAACCCGAGGCCGCTGTTGGATCACCTGCTGCACTAGCTGCGCATTGCCCTCTGTGGTTGCCGTACGCGGTCGCCCTACCTTTCCAGCACGTTCATCCGTCACGTTCCCAGTCCGTTGAAATTTTACAAACAGATCCTTTATTGTATCGCTTTTCGGTTCTTTGGTTACATTAAACCTCCGTTGAAAACTTCGTCTTGATGCAACAACACTGTGTTCTAGGTGGTGGAATTCCAACACCAGAAAAATCCTCTGTTCTAAGGAATAAACCATGTTGTCTACAGCACACTTGCACGTTGTGAACAGCACACGCTTACAGCAGAAAGACGACGTACGGAATGGCACACCCACAGACTGCGTTGTCTTCTATATCTTTAACATCACTTGCAGCGCCATCTGTTGTTGAAAATTGTAACTACTGTAATTTCGAAAGTTTGTCCGCCTGAAAATGTACTGTTGTCCCAAGCATATTGCAACAAACGGTGTATTTCTATCGCTGCTCGTTTAGTTTTTATTGCCGTTTCAAATATACCGGTCATTTTTGAAACACCCTGTAGATGCTCCAATGCTTCCCAGAATAGCACAGGCTGCATTCTTCCTAGCAATCCTCATGGGAAAGCCCGTTCCTCACTGAATTTACCCATGAAACTGCTGCTGCTGCTGGTGTGGGAGCACCATTATTTTTTGCTGAAGATGAGTGCTATTAAGGCAGTGAAGTTTAAGATGTGAGATAACGAAATATATATAATGGTTGCATGGAATTATGCCTATCATGCGACACGAATTGGGTTATGGGAGCAGGAGGCATATGACCATGTCCGCTTCCAAAGATATATAGCAGACATGCCTAAAATTATGTCTTCTGTGGTTGAAGAAATCCACAGACATATCATATGGTTAAAAAACTATACAGTGTCACAGTGGGAGCAGGGTTGAGAAAAATGATCACAGAGGTTGGGAGGTAAAAATTCATTTATTTCTGACCCAACTTAAAAGTAATTTTACATTTTCATAAGCAGATACAGCAACACTTTTTCATACATGTTTTTGAGTCGATGGAGAGAAGGACACCAGTAGAATTCCAGGTCTTGAATAGCAGCAAACTTAAAGATTCGATGCATCTGTGATATCTTCTCCTTCCTCTTCACAAACACGATGGTATTCGTGTGATTGAATAATTTAAGCACTGTCACCATAGCCTTTATAGGGTATGCCAGCATCATCCCAGTGAAATCCATGGTAGAAATGTGTTAATCACTTTTCACTCTTCAGTGTCTTTTACACTTCACATACTTGAAAGACATCAGTGATGCAATTTTTACCTAGAATGTCTCTATTATTCCAGCATCTTGTGTGAACGCTACACACGCAACATCTTTAAATATGAACTGTCTATGCTCACCATCATAGAAACAGCGTTTGCAATGATGTAAGTTTCTGTATGTCTGTGTATATCCATGTGTTGTGGAAGGCTCATAAAATGTCGTGGAAATAAAACACTAGTCAAATGGCTTGCTTTTCCTGCTACACAAAACAGTTGGACTGATGCCGACTATTTGCTATATAATGGGTGCGCATAGTCCTCAACCACCGCAATAGCATAACATGCATGCTACGAGACACATTAGAGGAGGTGGTGGGATGTAGATTGCCAGTGGAATCACACATCCCTGCGTATAACTACTGTGCACCCTGTACAAATCTTCAGAAACGCTTGGCATGAAATGAAAAGGGGTTTAATCCGTTCAATGAAGTGTGTATGGAACATGACATTGCATACACTGAAAATAAACATCTATCAAGTCATCACATTGCAGATAGGATTTTAGCTGATAAGGCCAAGCCGATATGGAGAAGATAGGATACTGGTATAGGTTAACGCATTTCAGCATTTGCTGTTGATAAAACCATGCGAGGAAAAATTAAGTTGGGTTTAGGAGTGATGAATTTCAAGCGAGTAATGAATGCTGCACATTGTGCACTAAACAAGAAGAAGGACAAGGGTGCGAACAGAGTTGTTTGAAGTGTATCCTGACAGCGATGTATGCAACTAAAAAGGCACTGAAGCAGAAAGATAGGGGAAGAAGATGAGGATCGGTTAAAGCACCTTGAGTTCTACCAATACCTAAGACATCTGGCGGTTTTCTTCCATTTCTCATCCTGGCCCTCTCCACACTCTCAGCAGTAGGGTCCCTCACTGGTGGTGCTACAACTATTGCTCGAACGATCAAAAACGCGCAAAACTCCCAAGCACAGTTAGAAGAGGCAAGAAGACATAACTGCATGATGGAAGCAGCAGCCACTGGAAGAGGACTATACTTGAAACCGTACAGGAAAGGTCTTGGTCTTTTCATAAATAAATAAAAAGCCCATTAGCAGTCCTACCAGATCGACCACTCACAAATACTGATCTTCTTAAGTTTGTTCGAAACAAATTCAACATACCAAGATTCCGTGGTGTGTTTATGCGGGATACATTACCGAAGACTATGTGGAATTTTCCTGAAGTCCCTGGAACCCACTGGGTATCAAATGTTATGAAAAATGCGGATATCGACTACTATTTCTACTCATTTGGTGACTTGCAACCGCCAGAAGAATTACAATGATACTTCACTCACAGAAGACATGTGTTCTACAATTGTTGGCGCTCTCAGGACTTTAATACATACCTCTGTGGACATCTATGCATCATGTTTCTCTTGACGTCTGCAAAGAAGAAGAAGCATGTTTTATAAAGAGGAGCTTTCAACATTCCTTATGAGTTGAGGTTCAGATCCAATGTCGTACACTTTGACATTAAAAGAATGATCATCTGTATTGCCGCTGCCTCATCCTTGTGGGACTTGAACTGACACCTACGCATTGCTTGGCAGCTGATGCCGGCGGTGGCGGCGGGCGTCGAGTGTGGGATGTGTTTTTTACTAGTGATCATTTGTTTAAACTGTATTCCATCGATTTCACTGACCAATAGGATGCTCCGAATTAAAAAAAAAACTACCTCCACATGTGAAAAATGTCGATTTAATTAATTTGCGTAAATTTTTTATACCAATATGGTGTTAGCGATACAATAGTTAAGGGGGGTGGGGGTGCGTGAGTGGGTAACATGGATCATAACAGTAGGTTAAATGCAGAACACTACATTAATTTGCATAATTTTTATGTAAAACGCAGTACAATTGTTTAAGGGGGTGGGTGACAAAGAAGAATGACTCAGAAATGGCGTTCAAAAGCATGTGAAATTCGCAAAATGTAGCAGAAAATGGTGGGAGGACATAACTAATTACTTAATTTGGTATCAAAGGCAGTACAATAGTTTAAGGGAAGGGGTGAGGTGACATGGAAAACCACTTAAAGAACAATAGGTTAAGTAAGACTTATGTCCATTCTATCCAGCACAGGCTGCATCCTCTTCCAGCCAATTCTAGGGGAGGAGGTGGCTGTTGGATAGCGTAGGTTAGTGGAGGTGGCCCAAGTGCCTTTTTTCCCGCCATTTTCTTAAGTTAGTGGAGGTAGTCATGGTATTTTGCATTGTCCTGATGGAACTTGAATTTCCCGCGATTTTCTGGGGGAGTGGTGGGGAGGGGTATGGGAAGGGATTTACCATTGGGTGAGAGGTTAATTAATTGATCAATTTAATTAAATAGTGAAATTGATAGTATTGACAGGGTCTATTCCAATAACTCAGACCTGAAAGTGTACCTGTACATTGAGGATGGAGGGGGGTTGGGGGAGAGGGGGCGGGGGAACAATAGGTTAAGTGCCTGTCAGTCAAAGGAAGGAAGCTTTTAGCAGAAAAATAGGCTATGTACCTGTCAATCAAAGGAGAACAATAGGTTTTCCCCTGAGTTCATACCTGCCCCTGATGTAGGCAACCCACACTAAAAAAATGTGCTCCTACGAAGGTAGCCCTACTACTGCAGCTCACTTGGCACTCATCGTTTTGTGGCAGATTCTCGCTACATTAGATGCACAAGTGACCGCGAATCGTGTGTAGTGACAATTTATATAATAGATTCTGCTCTGACTAAACGCAAACACAGAAGAGGTATCATCTACAATACGAGCAACAGAAGATAAACACGAGCTGGCGACATGCATGTAACAGGAATAGAAAATGTACATAAATTAAGATTGCATGTTGAAGATAGTGGAAAGAATGTTAATAAGAAATGAATTAAGAAGAAAAAGTATCTTTGAGTGTATTCGACAGTAGAGGAAGAAATGAAAGACCATACCAGAAAGATGAAAAATGGATATATGTAGCCGGCCGAATTGGCCGTGCGGTTAAAGGCGCTGCAGTCTGGAACCCCAAGACCGCTACGGTCGCAGGTTCGAATCCTGCCTCGGGCATGGATGTTTGTGATGTCCTTGGTTAGTTCGGTTTAAGTAGTTCTAAGTTCTAGGGGACTAATGACCTCAGCAGTTGAGTCCCATAGTGCTCAGAGCCATTTGAACCATTTGGATATATGTAATTCCTTTGTTCATTTTGACAAACAACTTCTTGTAAGGCCATAAAAAATAAAAACTAGTATTTAAGAACATGAGAAATTCAATTGCGAAGACATAATAGACGTAAAAATAGATGGACCAAGGAAAAGGAAAACATGGGAAAAGAAAAGAATATGTAAAGGTTGTTTCATCACAGTTTTCAACCAGATTTTTTCATTTTCTTTTGTGGTCACTTAGCAGAGAAAGAACTGTCGTTTGTTTTGTTTGTTGTTAGAAAAGAAGCCGGAAGTACACGACACAATTTGTTGTTGCTGCAGTAAACATAAAGAAAACAGTGAAGTGATGCTGAAAAAGAAGAGATATAAAAACCGAAAACATACCACACTCAGGGGTTGTGATTTTAAACTCGCAGCAACAAAGTTTCAGTCTTTGACTAATAGGAACAGTCACATTTTGCTGCATGTTCCGTATGTTTCAGTGTTGAACTTCTGTCAACTTCGGTTGTATCTGCATATGCCATCCCAAAGTAAAATAATGTATCATACTCTTATTATGAAAGACTTGGTGGTGTTGGAAGGATTCTTGGAAAATGTAATGCAGGTGTAAAGAAAACCGCATACAGTACCCTAGTGTAACCCATTCCAGTTTATTATTCCAGCGTCTGGAGTCCTTATAAAGTACTGTAGGCGTGAAAGCAGACATAGGACGAATTAAGGGTCGCGCTGATAGGATTGTAACAAGGCAGACGAAAGGACAACAGACGTGCTCAGTAAACGTAACTGGGAATCTTTGGCTGAAAGACGACGTTGGGTAAATTTACAGAATTAAAATCTGTAATATTAGAGCGAAGCACTGTCCGCCATAAACTATATTTCCCATTCTCTTGTAAACTCCTCGTCTTTGTTTTGCTATTCTTCAGTGTCATCAGCCGCGCGGAGTGGCCATGTGGTCTAGCACGCCTTGCCACGGTTCGCGCAGCTCCCCCTGTCAGAGGTTCGAGTCCTCCCTCGGGCATGGGAGTGTGTGTTGTCCTTAGCGTAAGTTAGTTTAAGTTTGATTAAGTATTGTGTAAGCCTAGGGAACGATGACCTCAGCAGTTTGATCCCATAAAAATTTACCACAAATTCCCCCCCCCCCCCCCCCAAAAAAAAGAATTCAGTGTTATCCTATCCTTTCCATCCCGGAGGCTAACCAGTACTATTTCAGCCTTACCGTACCCACATACGAGTTTCAGTTATATATTTGGGGAAATGTCGGCTGATAAGCAATACTTCACTTGTTGGTCAGACTTCGAAAGAAAATTCTCTTATATAGTATTAGTCACTTGGTATACGTAAATGCGAGACATGTTTTTGATCTATAAGACATGATTTTCTTCTCAGAACACACTAATGGAAGAGGCCAGGGAATCGCTAATATTGCTGTCAGGTACCCTTTACCATGCACTGTAAAATGACTTCCAATGTGTTTTATAAATGCAGCACTGTACTCTTTTTTTAACAACATTCGAAAGCTCTTGAAAACACGAATGTAGTAAAGGAACGCCTGTTACTGTAGGCGCTGAAATTTTGGTGGATATATCCGAGAAGGATACTCAAATTTAAAGACACGGCAGCCGGAATCGGCTATTACGATGGGGGTTCTCTCGAACCGTTACAACATATAGTCTATGTACTGGCAGAAGTAGCATATTGTTTTGCAAAGATGTCGAAGATAAAACTTATGAGTGTAATGAATGGCATATGAAATTTTTATAATCGTACAATGCATAGGCCATCTTTCAAAGAAAGACGTAATTTCCTATGAAATTAATTGCACCTAAAAGTGACACTGCACCAGAAACAGGATTTTCCATTTAGGAGTTCATCGTCTTAAATTCTAATTGTGTTATATAGAGCATGTTTTCAGTGCTTCGAAGTTTCAGTTCTCGAGTGCATGAAGTTATTTCTTTGTATAGGAACTCTAATCTCTGACGTAGTTTACTCCGAATCCGTAAGTTATGAACCATTTGCTGCAACGCCTTTGTTCTTTCCTAGTTGATTTCTTCAGCCATTGCTGCACGTGACCACCGCCTTTTCCTCTGTTTGTCGTAGCGAAGAACAGGAGGATCAAGCGGGAATCTGAACTGAGGTAGAGTGCAGTGTGATGGAAGACGAGCGGACGGCTACTCGGTCCGGTTCCCACCTGCGCAACCCGCAGGTGCTCCACAAACGGCGCGGGCCCGCCGGCCGCTAGGGTTATTATCCTCTGGCCGCCCGCCCGCCCGCTTGGCACCGTTTCAATTCCGGCCAGCCGCTCGCGAATCCCTCTTTTTATTCTATTTCATTTTATTCGCGAGTGCCGCGGCCCGTCCACCGTCCCCCTTCCTTTGCCCTCCCCCCTCCCCCAGCCCCCCCAAGACCCGCTCAGCTCCTTTCACCCGCTCGCGCGGTCCGGTTCAACGGCCTCTCACCATTTCTGCTCGCGAATTTTAGTTACGCAATGTGCCGCACACTGGCGCCACGGTCGCCTGTGACACCGCCGGCGGTCGCTAGGTGGAGCGCGCGTACAGTTTCTGCTTCCCAGAGGCCGCGGGACAGGAAATTTCGCGACGCGAAATATGTGGGTCACGGCGAACTGGCGCTTCGGAGTGGGAGAAGAGTGGCCAACGGCGGGTGGCCTGGCTGCGACGGCGACGCCGACTCTGCCCCTCTGTCTGCCGTCACCGCTATCGCCGTCGTCGTTCCACTCGATGCGAAAAGAAATTTCGCAACGAGGACGCTAGCCGCCCCCTTCCCCTGTGCCCCCGTTCCGCTCCCTTCTCTGTGCCCCCTCCCGCGGCGTTCGCGAACTTCTCCTCTGGTCGTGCGATTACCGCAGCGCGACGCACCGACCCGCCTGCCTGTCTCTCTCTCCGCGTGGCGCAGTTTTAAAGCCCGGCGGACCGTCGGCCGTTTAAAGAGCGGCACCGCCGGCTGCCGGTCATTCCCTTTTGTTTTTTCGCCTTCCTTTCCTCTCCAGTCGCATTTTTCTTTGTTTGCCCTCTTCCACACCGTAAGCGCTCGTCAGCGAAATGGCAGAGGGCGAGAAAGCGCGCGCGGGGCGAGCCAAGTGTCAGCGAGTAATGACGACAGCGTAAACAGAAAAGCTAGCTAGTGGCGGTGGCTCCATATGGCAGCCAGTAGGTAGGCGTGCACGCTATCGCACGGTGCAGTGAGTGAGTGAGTGCTGTGTGGTGTGGTGAGCAGTGTCGTGCCGTGCTGTGCGCCGCTCCCCGACCGTCACACGACTCGTCGTTCGCCGATGTAAAGGAACGCCGTCGAGGAAAGGGCGAGGGGACACGTGTGTGGGAATGGTGGCCACTGCTTGTGCATCTTGACGCGAGTGCGTGTGACGCGCCCCCGGCCCTGCGGAACTGGTATGCTAATTTTCTTGTCTCTCCCTCTGTGCCTGTCTTCCCTTTTTTTACGATCAGGAGAGGGGAATGACCTGTCGGTGGACGTGCTCCATCAGTGAGTACAGTTTCCCGTGGAAAGCAGTTCACTCAAAATAGAACAAAAGAGAAGAAAAGATACAAAGGAAACGCGAGATGCACCGAATCATTTTTGCGCGGTATCGTCCAGAGCGTGAGCTACTGATTCCTAGAAGCTTTTCATAAACTTCCAGGTTCTCACTCAATTTCCAGCTGTTGCGGGTCTGCATATCCACAGCCCATGCTACTCTACACAGAAAACACGTTTTATAGACATCGTGCGCTTTTCTGGAGAGAAGTAAAAGAAAATGTTTGTCCAGCGAGTAGCTTCCCCAGTGTTGTAATCAAGTAGTGTGAAAATCAGTTAATGAAAGCTACGAATTATGCAGCACTAAGGCCAACGCTTCTTACATCTTTATTACGTAGATTATTAAAAACTGGAAGGTTTGTGTTGTTACTCTGTATAGGCGAAAACAAACTATGACCCTCGTATTCCCTTCAATGATACTGTACGATCATCTGTAAGTGACAGATAGCGTTCGCAGAATCAGTAGACTCATAACAAACAAAAGATCGGTTCTGTGAATGACATTCTCCTTAAAATCTAAATTCGTAAAGTATTCCAGTGGCTATGGCGTTTAATAAATATATTCATGAGTTATCAGCTGTTTTAACTAAATAGGTACCATGCTTTCGCTTAAAATATTATTTGCGAAAATTAGGCTTCATGAAAATGTGTATATGAATTTTAAATAACTGAAGTCTAAGCAGGAAGCCTGAAATGGACAACGTAATGCAATGGCCACAATTAGTGACAGAAAGTGGTTTTCAACGTATTCTTCCCGTGTGTGTCATTCAGTTACTGTTACTTTTGATAACAGTTGTCGATGTCAGTCTTTCAACTTTGACTTTATGCCTCTTTCCGAGCGTCCTTCGAGAGCAATAGAAGAAAGATTATTTTACAGGAGTGAATTATGAGAGGTGTTTAAAGTTTTGGATGTCGTATTATGGTTAACAAAGTAACGCAAACTCAACAGGCAAAATGTATTAAAATTGTTCAAGCAAATCTGTTAATAGTTGCCGTTACTAAGTAGTGCCCATCGAAACGAGCAGTTGTAGTTGAGAGACGCATTATACGATTGTGACTTGTTTGGAACTGATCTGACTCACTATTTTAACAGAGGAACTGTTTCTATCAATTCCACTACTCATTCTTTAAAGTGACTTCTGCATAACGACGAATACAGATATTTTTGTTTCGTTTTTTGGTCTTTCATTGGCGAGATCGTAGTAATATGTTAAAAGCCAACAAACATGACGAAAACAAAATATCGATATCTTAATTCCCTGTTTATTTTACACGGAAATAAAAGGTAAAGATAACTGAAGACCGCCTTGGCATTTCAATCACGCGACTCAGGTACGCAAGAAAACCGACATGCGATGACAGTGTGTCTAATACTGTGTGACATGAGACAGAAGACAATAACGCTGTTTCTGAAAATGGTACAAACCAGAAGTATAAACAGAAAAGTGAAAGGAATAATAAAAGAATATCATGCTGACGCACTGTAAACTTTACTGGTTGTGGCACGGGCCAGAGCCATGAGGAGAAAATGAGAGAATAGTATAAAATTATATATAAAAATACTTTGCTCTGTTTCTCGTAGATTTCAACATATGGTGTTAGCCATTATATTACTGTTACTGTTGCTTTTTTAATTGATATTTCTCAAAGATATTGTGTTGTCTTCTGGACAAAAGACAGTAGCTTTACAGGCATCTTGCTTACTTTCAAATTTATCAGGCATAAAATACAGGTAGTAAAGGGTTATCTACAACTGATACGGAAACCAGACGGCTTTTAGAAGTGTCGAAGGACTCGAAAGGGAGGAGTAGTCAAGAAGAAAGTGGGGCACGGTTATAAGATCTTCCCCATGTGAATCATCTATGTGCAGAGCAACAGTAAAGAAGACCAGGTATAAATCTGGAAAATAAATTGAAGTTGAGGGAGAAAAATAAAAACAGTAACGGTTGCTAACAACATAGTCATTCAGGAACGACAAAGGATTTGGAAGATCAGTTGAACAGAATGGATAATGTCTTGAAAAGAGCCCATAAGATGAACATTAATAAAAGAAAAACAGAAACAAAAGACAGCAGTCGACTGAAGTCAGATGATGCTGGGGAATTTAGATTAGTAAATGAGACGCTAAAAATAAGTAGATGAGTTCTGTTATTCCAGTAGCAAAATAACTGATGGCGGGAGAAGTAGACTGGATAGAAAATACAGACAATAGCAAGGAAAGCTTTCCTGAAAAAGAAAAATTGGTTAATACTGAATGTAAAAGGATGTATTTTCTGGTACTATTTGTCTGTAATGTAGCCTTACGTTGGAAATGAAACGTGGACAGTAAACAGTGCAGACAAGAAGAGAACAAAAACCTTCGAAAGTGGTGCAACATAATAATTTGTAGGATGGACAAGCGTAAAGCGCTGCATCAAACGAGTCTTCTGGCTGTCGACAACAACAACAACATTAATTAGGTGTTGTTAATAATGATAAACCTTTGTGTATTTGTTCACGAAGGTTGCTGAAATGAGCATTGGCTTATAAAATAATGAACACGGTGCGAACTTTCGATACACTACAGAGAATAGCTAAGATGACATGGGAAGTGAAATCTGAAGAACGGATGGGGATCCACAAGATCAAAAATGGAATCTCGTTGCGGATATGCTGAACACGTGTAAACTGATAAAGATGGTTGATAAGAGAGCTGCAGTGGTGGTGGTCGGGTCCGCGGCGGCGTCGCCTTGCCCTTGCCCCGACGGTCGCCGGTTCAAGGCCGGCTTCGCGCTACAGCAGCCCACCTGCCGCCGTATCTGTATCTCTGTTGTCTGCCGCACTCACTTATCACACGCATTCTGACACGTCTTGTAGCCTCTTTTGGGCGTTATTTTCTTCCATTACTCGCTGTAGGCACATGCTAAAAATTTAATCCGGCGCTATAGCACTTTCCACTGTTCTCATGCACGTTGACAGAAATGCGTGATATTTACGCAGGCGCTGAACAGAATAACGTGAACATCCACCTATTATGGGTTAGCAGCATTTTTGCGGTCGAAGATAGTCTAAATCTTCCACGTGGTCGTTACATATGAATACTAAGTTACGGTAAGTACGATGCAATAGCTTGAAAAAGTAAACTATTGTTGGGGGACAAATGAGCCATTGACTGCTTTTACAACACAGGCCACAGTCGCTTGATACTATCAATCTCTGGCGTTTCTGAAAGAGAATGAAGACGCCCTATTTTATTTTCATGTGCATCCGTCCAATATTAAAATATTCATCCATGTGAGTGGGACCATATCACTTTATATGCAATCTCGTACTGTCTCATTGAATGAAAATGGTCACCTAAAATAGTTTCATATATCATTTAGCATATCTTTCAGTGTGCCTATAACCTCACTGAAAATCAATACTAATCGAAAAAGCACTGACGTTCACCATGCTTCCAAGGAGACCATGCCAAATGTTCGCTTTACATGGCGTTCTTCATACGTAATCACTTCTCGTGGTAGGGAGCATTCAAAAAGAGGTTGTTCGGATCATGTTAGCTGATCCCATCGGTCCGCAGTAGGCGTTCTTCTTGTACCGCTATAAAATTTTCTTTGCATTCACTTGTTTCTGCAGTTCCTGTTGCATCGCTTATGTTGACATATTGTTGTACAGTCACATATTATTCAGATTCTTTGTTGGAGAGAAGAAATGCAGTGATTAAAGAGATAAGACAGTTCACTATGGCAACACACACGTTGTGATTGGCAGACTTTATACGACCATTTGTGTATGAAACAGTGACAACTATCCATGACGACCGTTCCAAAAACTGAAACAGTTTTACGATGCATGGTGTAGTAATGCAGGAAACTATGCAGTTTTACGATGCATGGTGCAGTAATGCAGGAAACTATGCAGAAATGTGGTAGAAAAATGATCGTATGGCATTAGTGTCTAGCGTGACCCCGTCTAGCTTGTTCGGCCGCCTAGTACCAGTCTTTACATTTGATGCGACTTCGGCAACTTCCCTGTCGATGAAGATGAGATGAAACGATCTGGGCAGTTCAGATCCCGAGCGAAGAAAAGCTCCGACACGGTTGGCAAACGATCTCTGAACGTCACGATTTAAAGGCAGCGACGCTTATCAGTAGACCACAAGATGCGGACTAACTTCAGTAGAAGATACACTCCTGGAAATTGAAATAAGAACACCGTGAATTCATTGTCCCAGGAAGGGGAATCTTTATTGACACATTCCTGGGGTCAGATACATCACATGATCACACTGACAGAACCACAGGCACATAGACACAGGCAACAGAGCATGCACAATGTCGGCACTAGTACAGTGTATATCCACCTTTCGCAGCAATGCAGGCTGCTATTCTCCCATGGAGACGATCGTAGAGATGCTGGATGTAGTCCTGTGGAACGGCTTGCCATGCCATTTCCACCTGGCGCCTCAGTTGGACCAGCGTTCGTGCTGGACGTGCAGACCGCGTGAGACGCCGCTTCATCCAGTCCCAAACATGCTCAATGGGGGACAGATCCGGAGATCTTGCTGGCCAGGGTAGTTGACTTACACCTTCTAGAGCACGTTGTGTGGCACGGGATACATGCGGACGTGCATTGTCCTGTTGGAACAGCAAGTTCCCTTGCCGGTCTAGGAATGGTAGAACGATGGGTTCGATGACGGTTTGGATGTACCGTGCACTATTCAGTGTCCCCTCGACGATCACCAGTGGTGTACGGCCAGTGTAGGAGATCGCTCCCCACACCATGATGCCGGGTGTTGGCCCTGTGTGCCTCGGTCGTATGCAGTCCTGATTGTGGCGCTCACCTGCACGGCGCCAAACACGCATACGACCATCACTGGCACCAAGGCAGAAGCGACTCTCATCGCTGAAGACGACACGTCTCCATTCGTCCCTCCATTCACGCCTGTCGCGACACCACTGGAGGCGGGCTGCACGATGTTGGGGCGTGAGCGGAAGACGGCCTAACGGTGTGCGGGACCGTAGCCCAGCTTCATGGAGACGGTTGCGAATGGTCCTCGCCGCCACCCCAGGAGCAACAGTGTCCCTAATTTGCTGGGAAGTGGCGGTGCGGTCCCCTACGGCACTGCGTGGGATCCTACGGTCTTGGCGTGCATCCGTGCGTCGCTGCGGTCCGGTCCCAGGTCGACGGGCACGTGCACCTTCCGCCGACCACTGGCGACAACATCGATGTACTGTGGAGACCTCACGCCCCACGTGTTGAGCAATTCGGCGGTACGTCCACCCGGCCTCCCGCATGCCCACTATACGCCCTCGCTCAAAGTCCGTCAACTGCACATACGGTTCACGTCCACGCTGTCGCGGCATGCTACCAGTGTTAAAGACTGCGATGGAGCTCCGTATGCCACGGCAAACTGGCCGACACTGACGGCGGCGGTGCACAAATACTGCGCAGCTAGCGCCATTCGACGGCCAACACCGCGGTTCCTGGTGTGTCCGCTGTGCCGTGCGTGTGATCATTGCTTGTACAGCCCTCTCGCAGTGTCCGGAGCAAGTATGGTGGGTCTGACACACCGGTGTCAATGTGTTCTTTTTTCCATTTCCAGGAGTGTATGTACAGGACCGGGATAAAGTATGTACTGCGATGTAAGCTCCGTGATAGAAATACCTACACTCCTGAGCTGGTATTGTTATTATTTAACCGACAGTTCCTTTCGCTTGTACTTTTAATATCTTCCAAAAAACTCTTCTGAGCCGACAGTATGCCTGTGATCGTTGTGTTGTGTCCATCTACTCATCGTCTCTGAGCTTGCAGATGTGCAATGATGGAAAATTGTCAGTGCAGCTAGGAAAACTATCACATATCTGCTAAGAGCATCTAGAGCTTGTAGTATACCACGTGATAAGAAAACGTCGTTTGCTATACAAAATAGTGGACGAGAGAGAAGAGTACTGTTATCTCTAAGAGGAAGACTAGTCATATCAAGACATTTAGCGTGTTGTATGGTGGTAGTGAAATGATTAGTTCTGTGTATTATTGTAGGGACAATTTTCATCCATTGCTGCAGACATTGTTCCCAGCAAGAGAATCCATCTTCAAGGATTATCGTATCCCGACTCCAACTACAAGAATTGTTGTAGGCTAGTTTTCTGAGAAAATTACATTTCTTTCCAGGTCCTCAAAGAATCCGTACTTGCGTATTATCGAGCCACTGTTGTCTATAGTGAAAACACTATTTGAAGTGTTTTGTACTCATCCAGCATCCCACAAGGAACTAGAAAGGTTTCTTTGCAAGGATTAGTATAACATCCTATCGAGTATAATTCGGAATTAGTATGCAGTGATCTCTATCAGAATTCTGAATCGCAACGGGTTCATATTATTTTGTCCATTTCGTGTACTATACCAATACCGTTCCCACTGAACAGATCCAGCCGAATGAACGCTATTGATTAAAAATTCTATTATAAACTGTTTGGTTTAACTCCAGGGTGGAAACTTATCAATTGCACTCATTACTTAAAAAATCGTTGCTGGTAAATGGATTCTTTTTCTTTTTGTGTCAGGCATAGATTGCCCGATCAATATAAGTGTTAAGTCGCATAGGCGGCAATGTTCGGATCTAGTATATTATAGAGGTCACTTTATGTCTCGCCGAGAAGCACTGGAAACTAGATTGATGTTTGGCAGCGATACTTCAGCTTGTAAAACAATTTGTTTACATAGCGCTGCCCATTTGTGGATTTTTCTACCAAAAAATGGTTCATATGGTTCTGAGCACTATGGGACTTAACATCTGAGGTCATCAGTCCCCTAGAACTTAGGACTACTTAAATCTAACTAACCTAAGGACATCACACACATCCATGCCCGAGGCAGGATTCGAACCTGCGGCCGTAGCGGTCGCACGATTCCAGACTGAAGCGCCTAGAACCGCTCGGCCACTGCGGCCGGCGATTTTTCTACCAACATCTTAACTGTGTTGTGTGTTGCACGTTGACACATCTGTGGATTTCCATTCCTACGCTAAGGCCACGAATTTCAGAAATTTTACTGGCAATATTTTATAATTTTTTCACTACATAGTCAATATCTTCCACACACATATGAAGTAATGTACGACATGACAGAGCTCCACATCCAATTGTTAGGTCAAGTCTGAAATTCGAACAGAGCACTTCCCCAGTGTACCTGAGTGCCTCCGCGTGCAGTTATATGGCTTCAGATACGGATTAACTGCTGCTAAGTTCCATGATTTTTTTCTCAGTTTGCCCTCGACTTAATCTAACTTTCACTTATGCGTATGTTTTTTGTATGACAAATACCTTGTTGCACCGTGAGTCGGATTCAAACTTGTCTCTGTCAAGCAGTGGAATTAAGGAAAAACAGAATCAAAATGAATCATCCCTAAGACATTGAAATGCTGAAACCAACCTTCAGATTCCTTGCCCTAGTTAACGTGTCACCTCGCTCTGACCTATCAGAAAGGTTATCATGTTTCTGAAAATGAAGATCTTAACGGGCAATTCGTTATCTTTCGTTTACTGCTGTGTTTCAGGCATGTTAGATAATTGTCTCAATGGGAGCGGATTCTAGCCTGGCACAATTTTTAGCTACTCATCCGTCGACTAACATTGTGTCCGCTCTCCGTGAGAAAGTAATATGCATGAAAGCAGTGACAAATAGCAGAGTGGTCACTCCCATTTCTCACACCTCAAGTGTTCGTCAAGGCGAAGAGCAGCATTAACATGTGATATTTTACGTTCCCTCCTGCATATTTGAAACAAAACTAAACCACTTACAACGTGTGTAGGCAGCAATACCGAACATACGTGGTACAGATGTGTATGAAGATTGCTAAGGAGGTTCTGCACTGTGAGTTGTTGGATGTTGAGACCTCTCCATAAACGCACTGCAGCGCTTAGTACTAGCTGAATCTCTCACTTTTACTGTAGTTGTTGATTAGTTCCCATACAAGAAGTCGCACTGGAAGAAAAAAACTGGTGGCTGGCAGGAATCAAAGGCTTAATGAAATGTTTGCAGTACTTGAAGATATGTGCCCACCTCATTATATAATATTGTAAGTAGTGTGCAGAGAGTTTCAGCTTCGAGAAGCTCTGGTTCACATTCTTCATAATCACAAAAGATAGCGCTGATGTAGTACTAGCGGCTGAAGACCGACGTGTGTCATATGATAACGTAGAAGTAGTCTGCACCTGCATTCCACACCATTCTGCAAGAACATATTAAAGTAAGAAATATTTTTTCTGTGTGGGTACTGAAGCAGATGGACCAAATATATACTTCAAAAAATCCGTAGTGTCGCATTTTATTTTGGAAACGATAGTGTTGGAGAAGAAGTAATCTAGTTTCGTTAAGCTGATGATGTTTGGTTTGTGGGGCGCTCAACTGCGCGGTCATCAGCGCCCATACAAAGTCCCAATTTTTTCACAGCCCAATTTATCCACAGTTACGAATGATGAGGATGATGATGAAATGATGAAGACAACACAAACACCCAGTCCCCGGGCAGAGAAAATCCCCAACCCGGCCGGGAATCGAACCCGGAACCCCGTGATGCAGAGGTAGCAACGCTAGCCACTAGAACATGAGCTGTGGACAGTTTCGTTATACTGGTCTGGTATTATGGAGCAGCGTGGCTCAAATCCCCAGACACCAAGATTTATATGTCCCCTGGTTTATCTAACACTTAAGGCGAGTGGTGGAATGGTTCCTTGAATAGGTCACAGGCCCCTATTCGTGTCCAGCTGACTTCGTTGTAAACGACATGTCAAACTCCAACCTATCTTTCTTTTTTCCAGCCTTACCTACATCTAAAATGAGTAGTAATAATTATCACATCGAAAAGATAAATTTACGTGTTTAATTTTCTATTGTTTTTAGATACAAGTGTGAAATCCTGTGAGCACAGGTGTGTCGGTCCAATCCAGATGGCAGATGAAATCATCTGGATGGGCGTGATACAACTACAACATTTCTGTTGCTGCCGAAAATGAATTACCACATGATACCCTTCATCAATAGGCTGCGCCATTTTGTTTAGGCCCTAATAGTGACATGCTGCTGTGCTGCGCTGCAGGGATTTCAGTGTGTACTGGAGGTGCACGCTTTAAGCTCTAAACAAATAAAACATTAATCATGTAACTTTATTTTTTCGACACAAAAAACTTTATGACTATCCCTTGTATTCTCTGCAAACTACTATGATAAGCATGGGAAAGTGTACTTCCCAGTATTTCTCTTATTAGGAGTAGGGTTTTCTTCCTTTACATTTACGTATGAAACACGGAAGGAATGACTGCTTAAATGGCCCTATGCACGTTGTAAATAGTCTAATCTTGTCTGTGGTGTACCGAGCGAGGTGGCGCAGTGGTTAGCACACTGGACTCGCATTCGGGAGGACGACGGTTCAATCCCGTCTCCAGCCATCCTGATTTAGGTTTTCCGTGATTTCCCTGCACGGCCGATTTCCTTCCCCATCCTTCCCTAACCCGAGCTTGCGCTCCGTCTCTAATGACCTCGTTGTCGACGGGACGTTAAACAACACTAACCTAACCTTGTCTGTGGTGTCCCAACGGGACCATTACGTAGGGAAGTGTAATATATTCATATATTCCTCACTTACTGCACGTATGTAAGTAGGTTTTCGCGGGTAATTGGCGTCCATCTTCAAGCCGCTGGCACTTCCAGTTTTTCAGAATTTCCGTGACACCTCCACGTGGGGAAGAAACAAACCTATGGCCCTCTTTGTAAACGTTTAGTATTCCTATTAGCTTTATTTGGTGTGGGTGCTACACATTTGAGCAATTTTCTAGGATGGGCCGCACAAGTCTATGTAAACAATCGCCTTTGTATTCAGAATGAGATTTTCACTCTGCAGCGGAGTGTGCGCTGATATGAAACTTCCTGGCAGATTAAAACTGTGTGCCCGACCGAGACTCGAACTCTGGACCTATGCCTTTCGCGGGCAAGTGCTCTACCAACTGAGCTACCGAAGCACGACTCACGCCCGGTACCCACAGCTTTACTTCTGCCAGTACCTCGTCTCCTACCTTCCAAACTTTACAGAAGCTCTCCTGCGAACCATGCAGAACTAGCACTCCTGAAATAAAGGATATTGCGGAGACAAGGAAGTTTCATATCAGCGCACACTCCGCTGCAGAGTGAAAATCTCATTCTGGAAACATCCCCCAGGCTGTGGCTAAGCCATGTCTCCGCAATATCCTTTATTTCAGGAGTGCTAGTTCTGCATGGTTCGCAGGAGAGCTTCTGTAAAGTTTGGAAGGTAGGAGACGAGGTACTGGCAGAAGTAAAGCTGTGGGTACCGGGCGTGAGTCGTGCTTCGGTAGCTCAGTTGGTAGAGCACTTGCCCGCGAAAGGCAAAGGTCCCGAGTTCGAGTCTCGGTCGGGCACACAGTTTTAATCTGCCAGGAAGTTTCAGTTTCAATCGCCTTTGTAGACTCATTCTCCCAATATCTTACCAACGAATCGAAGTCTACCACCTTTACCTATGACTGAGCCTCTGTAATTATTATTATGATGCTACAACCAACTGAGTGTTGATAATGGGGATTTACCGATGGAAATTTAATATTCTGATCTCAAAAGAAAAGAATGTTGGCTGTTTTGTACACTCTTGATGAGTGTTGGAATATGTTTTGGTTGACCCTCAAGAAACAGAGGAAAATGGGAGGCGAGACAGTACCTGGCTCAGTTCGAAGAGGCGTCTGAAATAATTCGCCAAAAACAGAGATCAGATGATTACTCTTTCAATATGTCAACGCTCAAACTTAATGCTCAAAATATCTACTGACAATTGAACTCCAGTAAATTCAAAGTTTGCTGGAGTCCTCCATACATCTAGCACTGATCGTGTAACTGCCTCATTCCCACAAATGAAGACGAATGGCCCCACTAAGTGTACATGAGGTTGTTAGAAGAAATACTGTGGTCTCATTTGTAATTTTCATAGAATAGCAAGAAAATCTCATGGACTCGCTATGTGTTTATTAGTGTCGGGGAGATGGGTCGCGGATAGATGGTGAGGATGGGGAGCAACAAGTACTAGGTTTTCGCAATCTAGTAATCTCATATCATTTCCCCATACTCCTATCTCACAAACACAGCTCACCGCCCTAATGAACACAATGGCAAAATCACCTATTTTACTGGCGAGTGGATTTGCACTTCGTTGCCTCATGTAACGCAATGCTAGCCCAATTAGGAGTAAAAATGTAGCTGTCACTTCTCCTGGCAAGCAATTGTTAGCAATCGGTGGCTGGCAAGTAGCAAGATACCAATCGAAAAATAGATATACTCTCGAAACAGGCTACTGCTCCAAGAAGAAAGCGAAGGAATATGGTAATGGATACACGTTTCCTCTACGCTGGAGACAGTGCTGCTACTTGGTCTCTCGAGTTGCGGTGCTTCAGGCTGGCTGTCCATGCAGACTATTCACCGGCAGAAGCAAAGAAGTTGCAAGCTAATTTATCTGGTAATTCCTGGAAGCGCATATATAGAATTGACGTAAGTTCTTACTAGAGGTTAGAATAAGGATATTACACATGAAACTACAGATCCTCAGAATGCGCAACCGTGTGCAGTACTCGAGTATGACATAAATGCGAGGAATTTAGCACCTGAAAATGTCCATCGACGATTTTTTGTATTAACGTCCGAATTCTGATCTTGAGAGGGTCTTTAACTAAATTACCTTCTAAGCAACTAGAACTTTAGAATGTATTTCTTTGACGTCTCATAGGACTGATGACAGTATCTTCAGTGCATGAGGAATATAGCAGAAAACATACGTCATCTTCATCGTAGGAGAAGAATTAAAGCGAGATGACAACTATTTTCTTGTAACTACAGTAAGTGTTCGATTACAAATACATGTAAGGTATTACTCTTTTTTAATATGCATTACAATACGAAAGTTATACGGTAACGGGTTGGCTACATTATTTAACACATTAGTAACGACTATCGTAAAGAAAACAAGGAATACTTCTGTGTACTGAGGTTTCATTGCTGTTATCACCCACTGTTCGCGTCAGGTACCGGGAACAGCCTATAGAAGAACCAAATGCTGTTTTAAAAATCAAAAAACATTCTTTTGTCTACATTTCTTACGCAAAAGTTTCCTCATAGTACGATAAACAAATGCTAGTTTTGAAGATCGTCTTCAATGTGGAGACTAGTTTGATGTTGCGCTCTACGATAGTCTGTGCTGTGCAAGCTTCTTTATCTCTGCATTCTACGTCCATATGAACCTGCTCACCTAACTCAAGCCTCGATCTTCCCATACAGTTTTTACCGTCTATACTTTCTTCCTTTACCAAATCACACATTCCTCGATACGTTAAGATGCGATCTTTAGTCAAGTCGTGCCGTAAAACTATTTTTTTCCCTCGTTAGGGTTCAGTACCTCTTCATTGGCTATCAAATCTATTTATATGATTGACAGAATTTTTCTGTAGCGCCAGTCAAAAGCTACTAGTCTCTACTTGTTTGTAGTGTCCATAATCAACATTCCCGTTCCCGATAAGGCTACGTTCCAGATAGATCCTCTTAGAAAATACGTCATAGCACTTAAATTTGTATTCGATATTAACACAATCATTCTTTGCGGAGAATATATGCCGCTGAGAATCTGGACTTGTATCTTTTTTACTTCTCCTGTCATCAGTTATTCTGCTGCCGAAACAGCAGAACTTGTCTGCTACTTTCAGCGTTTATTTGCTAATCTATCTGCCACAACATAAGCTGACAATTCGACAACATTTAATTATACTTGTATTTCTTTGTTCTCAGATGAAAATTTAGATTAAAAAATGACACAAATAACGAATTTTATGGAAAATTCATAAATTACTACTAGTAAAACAACGTTTTCAGTTGGCACCTGATAACTGGTTCCATCAGTGATAAATCATCTGAAAGAAGAAGATGGATAACATGAAAAATTAGATGATAAAGGCTATTAACGATATATTATGCTACCATACAATTTCCAACATACTGAAAATAGGTCACCGCAAAACATGACGAGGAGGCAGACAATTTTTCGATTTTATTACAATTCAAGTACACGAAAGTATTAAGATGTATAACACAGCATCAATGTTTTTTCTCATTTGAAAAACAGTAATATATGTTTATGGTGCGATAAATGTTTTAGCAGGAAAACGTGCTGATATTACCTGAAAATTTTTGCTCATGTCACTCTGATAGCTTTCACCTGAAAGACCTAAGAAAAATGGGTAAGGTATGTATTGTATTATTGCCCAGAAGATAAATAACATTTACACGATTTCATTTAATCCAGTAACAACTTTCATTTCCTCTATACTATCGTTCTTACCGTTCCAAGCAACCATTAATTTACATATATTGTTTCTCGTTAATTAAGAGAGAGAACTGAGCTACAAACGCGTGAAATTGAGATGAAGTAAATTCTTGTATTGCTTAATGGCTTTTTTCTCCGCAAACTTACTGCCAGTAGACTTTAATTCAGATATATTTAACCGTAGACGGCACCCTTTCCATGTAACAGAAGTGGATTATAGTAAAATTTTAGTCTTTCTCTTTTTCACTGAGGTTGTTCAATTAATTTATTTTCTGTCGATAGCGACGAATTAAAAATTACATGTGTATCATCGAAGGAACATTATCCATGAAGACTTATTTACCTCCTACTGCGATTATTCTCAAGAAGAAGGAGATTATATACACCATCGTTATGCACGTATAGAAAAAAATTGAAAAGGAGGCTAATTACGAATAGAATCCTAAATTGAGAATCACTACACATACAGCACTAAATT
This sequence comes from Schistocerca nitens, assembly GCF_023898315.1. Taxonomy (NCBI): domain Eukaryota; kingdom Metazoa; phylum Arthropoda; class Insecta; order Orthoptera; family Acrididae; genus Schistocerca; species Schistocerca nitens. The sequence continues at coordinate 343,716,458 of NC_064622.1, forward strand.
AGTGATATATTGAGGACAAGAAGGCGTTTCGAAATCTAAAACTGTAATGTAAGAAGAAGTACTTACACAGGGCGAACTAATTCTTCTGCACACCCTGAAGGCTTCTCATACGACTAAATTTTGGAAAAGAAGTAGGGTGGTTTTCGGAAGTTGTTAAGACGATTTACTTCCTCATAAAGAAATAGCCAGTTAATTAAATATGAATTTTTTATTTTGAGCCCTAAGAAGGTGGACGCTGTTCGTGAGAGTTTTGTAATTTTGTATACGAACTGAACGATAAAATTTGGAGGGCTGCCGGTGAAGAGTTTCGTCCATGGCTCAGTTTGAGCAGAATCCACTACAGTTCAGTTTTCAAATTACATCACAAACATTAATCGTGCCACATTATTGCAAGAGGGTAATAATTTGTTATTCATTGTCAAGGATGACGAAATTAAGAAATTGGTGTGTGAAACAACAGAGAAAATTTCATATTTGTGATTTACCTGCAGAAAATTTTTTCTATATCAGAAGTCTTACGTTAACGATTTGCACTATTTCAAACAAAGTTGAATGCAACGTCTGATGCAAGACACCAAATGTAAAATAATTCTGAATTAAACTTATTATAAGTGTAGCAATATAGACAATTGTTCAAGCGCGTGTACGGCAAAGAAGCTCACAGTGATAAGAAAAAGAAGCCCAAAATGAATGCGGCGGATTGCAAAAAACACAGTTTTGGAAAGGTTCAGATAAAAACAAGAAATCTCTGTAGACAACGGAGGAGGCCGTTGAAGAGGAAAAATTACTTCGGTTGTTGACCGCTTGACACAGAGAGCTCTTGAGAAGACAGTTGCAAGACACAATAGGCCGGGCACAGCATAGCGCGAAACATAAGGGTATCTAATGTGTAAATGCCAAGACTTTTTCCTTTTTTATTGTTATAACATCTGGGGATGTAAGAAGTAGTGATTTCTGTTTCCTTTCATAAGATTTTGCTGCACATTTATTTGTAGACAGCTGTAACTAGTGGAATGAAAGAGATGACTTTTTAATGTTGAATGGGACTAGCGTTAGGTGACATAGGCTAAAGATCATTTTCCTTTTGTATGTTTTCTTGGCTCGACGATGTACTAGCTGGCAAGAATTCAAGTTAAGCCACTGTGTTTCCATTCACTGGGAAAACATTTGTTACAAAAATCCATTTTCTACAACTGCTTGTGTTGCTGTTTTCATTCGTAAAGTCCTGATAATGTTTTTAAACATGAGCTAGTTGATCTTCCATGCCCCTTGATCTTCCATGCTTCATACTAAGTGCTGTTTGCCCACCTTCTACTTTTGTTTGAATCATCTTTTCCACATCGCAGTCGTCTTCGTAAACGGGAATATGGCACAGCGAATAAGTTCGCTGCGTGGAGTTGACATTTACCCGTACGATAAGCTTTAATTTCATTTTGCATAACTTTATCACTCAACGAAGAAGTAGTTTTTCTTTTATATATTTCCATCTACAATACAAAAGAAAAACCAATTAATAATTTGAATAAATTAACATAAACATAACTGACGGGTTTCACCCGCATTTTACTGATCCGATTCGTCAGAAATGCAAAACATATTCCCCATAAGTTGATAATCTTGCCGCTAGCACTATACCCTCATCTTCATTAATAAATTCATTGGCTAGTGATTACTTAATAAACTGCTAAACGAGTTATCAGAGATACATTAATTTGAATCCAAAACTATTTTACAAAGAAAAATGTTTTCAGAATTTCAGGCAAACAGCATAATCTTCCACAAACATTAACACAGCATTGAACACATCTAGGAATGTTTGTTTACTACAACCCAATGTATACATCAAGCGTCAACAGTAAACGTGACATGGCAATACATCTTTTACCGCTTAGTATGTGACGACCAGGATAAAATTTCTAGAACTGACGTAATTCACCTCTCGACTCTACTCGGCCGACCTTATCCCAATGGTATTTAATTATATAAAAACGATGTAAAGTATTTCACATTACATTCAAGTTCTGTCATCAGATAGGTTGTCAAATTATAATGTTACTAGTCGGGTGCACATCATAGTTTTTTTAAAAAAAGGGCAGAAAATTGCGAGTGTGTTCATTGAAGGAAAAGTATGTGTCATACGAAAACGAAAGTTGTACTTGGCAGATAGTAATGAGTTTATTGAAGAGCTGCTCCATGAATGGATGGGGAGCTCTGGAAGAAACGACAATATTAAAACATTGGTTACTTCTAACACACGAAAAAAGTTAATGCTTTATTGCTCCCATAAAACTGAAGAAATATGACAGAAGATTATCTGTTGTGACGTGGTTTTGACATTCCACAAATAAAAAGGACGTTTGATACGAAAAAGCTATGTGCTATGCTCCACACAAACGACAGACAGTTTTTTGCCTCGATACCCTAACACCATCTCATCCAACTGCATTGCTGGCCAACATGATGGCATGTAATGTTTTCCAGGCATTCACCAAACCCAAATCCTTCCAGCGGATTGCCACCGGGTAGTGTGATTCATTACTCCAAGTCATTCGTACTTACGTAACGTATAATGGTTAATAATCCCGAATTTGTTCTCTCTGAAAGTCATATATCAGTTACATATTTATAAACAGACAATTATCAACTACTTATAAATTGTCTACCGATAAGATGCCACGAAAAAGCTCTGTCTGCCAGTCTCTCTCTCTCTCTCTCTCTCTCTCTCTCTCTCTCTCTCTCTTTCTAAGCAAGACTTAAGTATCAGGAAAGACAAACATTTCCATCTCTCAAGAACCGTTGCCCCAGGATTAGAGGTACTATACGATCTTGGAGCTTGCACTGTTAATGAAATATATGGAAACAGCAATTAATGGAATCGAGAGTGAATGAAAAGTAGTCATGCAGTACAAATGATAACACCACGCGAAGTTCCCTTAAAAGCGAAAAATATTAAAACTGTTAGAATGCTATAATTGAACGTTTTGTCTTAATATTTAATTGTTCCATTGCAGAATCTTTGTACATGTCAGTCGAAACTGTATATTTTCATAAATGTACAAAAACTAAGCTGTTATATGTTTTTAATGTTATGTATCGTGCTACACATACAAAAGCTCTTGACAGAACTAGACTCAAGTAACTCTGCTACTGAATTATTCTACCTAAAATACGTGTTGAAGACATCTTAGTAGAATCTGCTTGCTGTCGTAATTTGTCTGACTCTACTCTCGCAATATTTCTGAGGGTACGTCATCCGGGAAAAGGTTTTATACGCAGATGGCACCGCAAGCGTTGTTACTAACAATCCGCTGATGGAACGAAGTTAAATATGATGCTCTGTTATATCCTTCGAAAAATATTCTTCCAAGATGATAGTAATTTTCAGTAATGCGATGATGACTGTGCATAAAAAATTATTATTCTGTTTTTACCTGACTGCAACTGCATCATTTATTACGTCACTCCCAGTGAGATGATTTTCGATGATAGACTGCCTCGTTCACGCTATGTAATGGAATTTTATGAGAATGAGTCGAAACGTCCCAGTTCATTCAAAATATCTTGTTACTGGCTCTTTCCAACAACCCCTTGCCATCACTAATATACAAAGAACCTATGTTGATAGCTACCATCTAAATATGCTCACTGAAAGTGTCTGTCGAATATTCTTATTCTAGGGAAGAGAGTACTCAGCGAGTGAATATTTGGTTAGTCGAAGAGAACGTTACAACAAATTAGCTCTTCGTCAGAGAGGACTTCTTGGGCTATAACCTTAGCTGCAGATTCAAAAGCAAGTTTCTAAATTACTTATATATAAAACAACGATTTCCGATATAACTGCGAAATAATACGTAATTTTATCGGACACGTATTTATAAATGCTAGTGAGTCACATGTTAGGGTCAAAAGAATACTATTGTAGAGAAACATAACCCATATTTTGGAATTGGAAATTATATCTTTGTTTGCTATAACATTTGTAATTTTAAAACTCATAGATTTAATAAATAATTTTCCTTATAATAAATGCCAAAAATAAACTTATGGAAAGTACTGTGGTGTTACCTTCTGTCGGTCGTTAGTGGATCTCGAGTCTATTCTTGACCTACGAATAAAAACTTCAAAAACATTATTACAGACGTTAGTTGAACCAAGTATTACGGGGGGCAGGACTAGATAAAGAGGTAATGAGCATACTTCACATAATAATCTCAAAGACTCGGAGCAAAAGTATTACTTAAATTTTCACAAAGATAAACATTGCAAATATTCCTGCAAATGACGACACTTGTATTAGATGTTACAATGATTAAAACAATCTCTAATCCTCAAATGTCGCAAGTGAAATTATCACGGTATGTAGTAACACAAGTGTCTCCCCTTGCAAGCTAGGCATATGCTGCTGTTTTCTGTTTCTTCATGTAATGAATTTCTTTTTATGTGCAGTGAACACAGATAGCAAAAAGCACTGACTGATCGAACGTAACCGGACTTCCATTAGAGGATATTAATATTGGGCGTGCCCACCCACTTTATGACGGCTTGAATTCTACTGTGGATATTTTTAATGAAGTGTCTATGGAGCTTAGTTTTGAAGAGCCGCGGTCTGGAGCGAAGTCGGCGTTCTGACTCATCCCAGCAGGCCAATCCATTTCAGGTATGTTATTGTCCATAAACCATTTCCTCACACAGGCAGCTTATGACAGAGTGCACTGTCATGCTGATACAGTCATCGTCTCCGAACACTTCCCCCACAGTAAGCAGTACACTATGCTATAAAATCAGTCCATATCTACCTAAATTCCGCATTTTCTTAAGTAAGCGGACGACACCTTAAACGTGAAGAACACCACCCAGACCGTAACACCACGTCATCGGTACTTCATTGTCAGCCTACCCGTGATGGAAGATAACGCTCTCCAGGCATTCGCCGAACCGAAACACTTCTATCGGATTGACACAGCATGTAGTGTTATTCATTACACGTAATCTCTGGTTTGCAGTCATCCACTGTCCAGTAGCACCATACTTGACACCGCCTCCAGCGTCGCTTAACATCGATTATTCAAAAGTGTGGCTTCTGAGGGGCTCGATCATTATATCCCATTCTTTTTAACTCCCTACGCAGAATCAGTGCGCTAGCTGGACTTCTCGTTGCTCTTTGGAACGCACGAGTGTTACTTAGGTGACATCCGATGGCTAGTTCACTGAGCTCTCCTGACCGACCCCTATACTCTTACCCCCCTTTTGTACTGGCGTGACATTTAGTGGTCAATTCCGTATTTCATACGATGTCTGGATGCTTTTGATCAGATAGTGTATGTTCTCCGAGTGTCATTTATACACTTATACAGTAATACATGTGTTCAGTACCCCCATTTTTTTCGAAGGAGTTGAGTTTTTAACCACGATCTGATAAATTAGACGGCATTTCCAGCATTTCAAACAACAAATCACAGAAAATTCTATACCGTCATGTTCTGTGACTCACTTCAAAACAAGTTCGTGTTTCTATATTTACGGTATCATAGCTGTGCAATTTATTTTTAACAGAATCTATAAGCATATCCGCTAAAAACTGTTTGAGGTTTTGTCTTCTATTTCTGCAGTAAACTTAGGTGTTCTGTGTTGACATAAGCTTATTTTGGCATGATACAACGCCCTGTTCCAGTCCTTTATTATTTTACTTTATAACCTCCACAAAGGTTACGGTTTCACGGTGACCTAAACTGTATTATTTCTGGCTCCTCTTGTTCAAAAACAGAAAATCCATTAGTACTAAATTTCAGAAACGTGTAGGGTGAAACACAAGTAGTATTTAGGTTAATACCACGGCGCTCGTGTCGGAAAATCTGTAATGGGTATGTGTAATATGGTTTAACCTTTAGCACACTTGTTGTATCATTTGTTGTTTTTATGTTGCTCGTTGCTAAAATTAATTATGTACACTTAATATGTAATGTCATATAGCAGACGTGGACTTCGACCCACATCTTTTAGCTGATAAGTGTTACAAACGCTTATCAAACCCTGTTTCTTGAAAACAGCTGATATTGTTCTTTGACCAGAAAGTAAACAAAAACTTCCACAAATAGCGCTCTCTGACAACACTGTGAAACGTCGGACTGATGATGTGGCGGAAGACATAACAAACCAGGTAGCACAGACCTTGAAAGAATCACAATTTTTCGCAATTCAGTTAGACGAAAATACTGATGTTGCAAATTGTTGCCAACTGTTAGTTTGTGTTCGATACATACAAAACGAAAAAAATTAAAAACGAGATGCTATTTTCTACGGAGCTAACAACTGCTTCAAAAGCTGTTCATATGATGACAGCGATATCTGAATTCTTTTGCAAGTATGAACTGTCGTGGCAAAAGCTAATCGGCCTATGCACAAATGGCCCCCCGTCGTGGATCTCGCTCAGAATTCGTGCAGATGGTCAGAGAAAAGTATCCCAATGTTCTTTCAATTCACAGTGTTATACACCGCCAAGCTTTGACAGCTAAGACACTTCCAACGAAATCAACGACGTCTTAAAATTATGCATCAAAACTGTGAATTCATGTCAATAAAAGTGCGCCAAATATTCATCTTTTTACGGTCCTGTGTGAAGATTCGGAAACAGAACATAATCAGTTGCTGTTTCATACGGAAGTACGCTGGCTATCAAAAGCAAACATGATAGGTTATTTGAACTTAGAGATGAAGTGATTCAATTTTTGGGAATTCAAAAAAATGGTTCAAATGGCTCTGAGCACTATGGGACTTAACATCTGAGGTCATCAGTCCCCTAGAACTACTAAACCTAACTAACCTAAGGACATCACACACACCCATGCCCGTGGCAGGATTCGAACCTGGGAATTCAAAACCAAACTGAATTGTGTGTGGAACTCCAGAAGCCAAGTATTCAACTTGTTGGCCTTTCTGCTAGATATTTGCTATTCCCTGAACTTACTGAACTTGAATTTGCAAGATGGAGGTTCGAACATAATTTATCATCGGGATGCCATCACAACGTATACCTATAATTAAACTTTGGAAACGTAAAATTATAGCCTGCAATTATTCCTGTTTTCCCAAATTATTTGGAATGCTGGAAGAAGCACTCTTTAAGCAAACTGATACTACGAACAAAATATCAAATCAATTGCAGCATCTAACTGACGAATTCAAACGCTAATTCCCTAGCTCGTGTTATAGTGACTCTTACAGACTGGCAATGGATCCTTTTACGTTGACACAGATGTTCTATAGGAAACACTGCAAGAGTAAGCCTTGGAAATTAGAAACGATTCTGCAGCCAGATATGACTTTGAGAAGATAGATAAGCCGTTATTTTGGATAAAATATCTGAAAGTGTATCCCAGCACAGAAAAGTGAGCACTGCAACTGCATTTACCATTTTCAAGCATCTATTCGTGCGAAACGGGATTTTCAGCAGTTGCAGCAATTAAAACTAAATACAAAAGCAAATTTGATATTGCTAGTGGTTTACGTAGTGCACTTTCTTCTACTCAACCAAGAATTGAAAATCTTTGCAAAAATGTGCAAGCTCACCCATCACATTGATTTATTTGTTTTTTTATTACCAAATGTGTGTGCAAATCGTATATGTTCACAACACAAATTTATATTATAAAGTTTATGAACTTTTTTTTTTATTACTCTTATCCGCGCGAACAGTTGCGACAAGCCATAGTTCAGACGTCCAATATCTCCCTCATTCGAAGCACTTTGTGTGAGCTGTCTTCTGTTTCAGCGTGCTCGCAGCCTCACCGATCTATCAGCAGTTTTCATTTTTCTTCTATTCATTGCGATGTATTCCAACGGGCTTAATTATTTTCACATTTTTTTTGCTACAAATAAGCACCGTATTTGAAACTGGCAACTCTGTAATGGGTAGAGCCCGAATTTCCATGCATAAACGTGCATTGACCATTTCAAGGAATAAATGCCTATGTCGAAGAATTTTGTATTTAGTGTCTTCTATTTAGAAATTTATAAGGGATACAAATAATTTTCCTGCCTTCAATGGAGGTGTTGCAATAACTTGCATAGGCCTAATAACTACTCTCTTTTCACGTGTGAATTGTGATCAAACTGAAGGTAACGTGAAAGTTGTGGTAATTTTAGAACCGAAAAAATTTTTCAATTTTTGGAGTGCTTCGTTTCATACAATTGTGTGTAAAATACAACACAATAGGCCTAAACCATTTTCGTTCCATGTCTATATTAAGATGTTAGTCGACAAAGCAGAAAAGTTTCCTTGTCGCCCGCAAAGGAAGTGGCCGACGGAACGCACATTTTTAGTTGTTCTTCCCGTGGCATGTCTGAACACTTCGTATCGATGAATCTTTTTTCCCACTGGCGCCATCGTCAAAATCTTATTGTTGTGTCGTTAAAGACCCTAGGGAAATGGTGCTGTGTCGTGGTGTGTTACCTGCGCTGCTGACAATTTAAATAATAACGAAATGAGCGATTAATTTGCTTAACATAATTAAAACAGTTAGATTTTTCTTTATATATGTGAGTAACGCATTTGAAGTTGAACGTCAGTCTGTAATACGCAGTCTCGAATCTACGTTTCTTCCATGTCAAATTTTTACCACTGCAGCTTTCTGGCAAGATTCGCGCGATCTCGTCGGTTGGCAGCTCCGAACCGGAGAGAGATAAACATTGCCCCTCTCACGTCACCCCTCACTACAGTGACAATGGTTCTCTCTCGCTCTCCTACACCAGCACGCCCTTGAGATAAAACATTAACTTCAAATGTTCGTACTGTAACAGATACTCTATCGCTCTTAATGCAATGTACGCGTAAACATCAATATAAATTTGTACAGAACTGTGAAGTGTACTCATCGCACTTACCACTATTGCAAAATGAGATCTTGTCCCAAAGTGAACCTAGGAAATAATTTTTAACAATGAATATTGTTGTTGTGGTTGCTGTACGCGCAATTTTAGTTAGCGACTTACCTCAAAGGCGTACGTGATGCAGAGGGAATGTTGTTTTGCCGTCGTGTTCACGTTGTCGACCCACAGGTGCGTGCTCTTTCTACGGAACGGAACTGATGCCCGTCGGCCAACGTTTCGAATAGAAGCACATGCGAAAATGAAGTAAATGTAAATATAAAACTGAAACTTAATTTTGACACTGCGTATTTTTATTGCTTTTTGCTTAATTGTGCAATTTTGACCTTGTGGCTGTTCATGAATGTAGACATTTTTAAGGTATGGTAGTGTATGGAACTTTTCTTTTTTTTTGCACTCCGTATTCAGGCCACAAGAGGCCCATCGGGACCATCCGACCGCCGTGTCATCCTCAGTTGAGGATGCGGATATGAGGGGCGTGTGGTCAGCACACCGCTCTCCCGGTCGTTATGATGGTTTTCTTTGACCGGAGCCGCAACTATTCGGTCGAGTAGCTCCTCAATTGGCATCACGAGGCTGAGTGCACCCCGAAAAACGGCAACAGCGCATGGCGGCTGGATGGTCCCCCATCCAAGTGCCGGCCACGCCCGACAGCGCTTAACTTCGGTGATCTCACGGGAACCGGTGTAGTGTATGGAAATGGGGCTCTAATAATGAGTCTTCATGAATTCATGTTACTTCCGTGAGATATTTACTTTGTACAAGGCGCACGCAGCAGCTTTATGTTGGCAGTGCCGAGAGAGAATTAATACATACGCATTTCTTGTTTTCCTGTTTCACGACACTCTCTCCTCACCAAGTACACGCTACTTTACCTTTTAACCGTCCCCCCCCCCCCCCCCCCCCACCCGCCAAGACAATGAGATAATCGGTCGCATGTGTAGGTGTTTGATGTAGGTAATACAGTATTATTATTGTGAGGGGGGGAGGGGGCGTGAAGTTTCCATTTTTGACAGTAGAGGGGCGAGATCAAACATGCCCTAGACACTCCAGTATTAACGTACCTCAGCCGTTCCAAAAACTCCTAAATCGTTAAAAATAGGGGCTTCGTTAAACAATTTAAAGGTGTTTCTTCTTGGTTTTATCAGTAATAGCTTTTAAACTTCTGGAATTGTATATTTTTGGAATATAACAAAAATTTACATTTTGACGTTAGTATGTGCTTATTGTCATGCAAAGGCTAAGAAAATTAATGAGTGACTTTTTTTTAAAAAAAAAGATCTTATCCTTACTCGAACTGAGAGACATTTGTTTCCTGGTGAGTACGGGTATACGGTAGTAAACTGTTACCAACTTGTCCTCATCATACTATTGCTTGTTCGGCAGATAGTTATGACAGAAAATGACAATGACTGTTAATTGCACGAGACAAATATGGTAGTCGCTGTCAAAGTTCATATTTATAATGTACTTTCGTATATTTCAACAGCAGAAATGTAGTCTAATATTACACTTTTTTATATGTTTTATACAAAACTTGCACGTACTTAAGAAAGCTGTCTCATTGTGATAATCGTTAACAACATGTTGCTAACTTGTCAACACGGAAAAGAGAGCCTCGCAGTACTTAAAAAGCTCATTATGTGTATTCGTAGTGGATCTGATTTTCCGTGGTAAAAAATTGTAAATTTGTGGTAAGGTCTTTTGGGACCAAAATACTGGGGTCATCGGCCCCTAAGCTTACACACTACTTAATCCAAACTAACTTACGCTGAGGACGACACACACAATCATCCCCGAAGGAGGCCTGGAAGATCCGACGGGGGAGGCTGCGCGGTCCGTAACAAGACGCCTTAGACCACGCGGCTACCCCACGCCGCTAATTTTCCGTGGTCTACGATATTTTTTTTTTTTGGGTTTCAAAATAGGCATTTTTGTCTCTGTCCATGGCGGGATATCGTCGCTGAAATGAGAGACTCCTTATATTGTTGGCTGTAATACTGTTTTGTTTTATGATTAATGGATAAATTCTTCCTTCACTTTCTTTTAAATGTATTCCTCTGCGAAGGTACTCCTTGTCATATACCTTCGTTCAAAGCTGCAAGTTGTAGTTCTATGTGTGTAGCAGTATTAATCATGTTTCTGCGTCTTGCCCACATGTTTAACAACGTTTGCCAGAAACTGCGCTGTCGTAGCTTTTAGTTAGCCTATATCTCATTTTATTTTTTTGTCTCATAGATTCCAAGTATGAGAAGACTGCTATGTTTCAGTCTTAGAACATTTGAGATATTTGATACTAAAATACGTCATAATATTTTATTGAAATGTCGTGTGGCTAGGGCCTCCCGTCTGGTAGACCGTTCGCCTGGTGCAAGTCTTATAATATTTTATTGTGTTAAAATCTTGGTTAAGGAACGTATTAATTATAAGCGCACGATACACCGTTGTGTATGTTCCAGTTAAAATCCAAAGCAAAAAGATAATAACTTATTAAATAAAGCATTGACTTTATTATGAACAAAGGCCAAGGCACACGAGTTTAGAAAATTAACAACGAAAGTGGTTAATTATGAAATAATTTTTTACAAACGTTGAATAAAATCATCTTTCAAGCAGACGCGTCACTTGTTGGATACGCATTGAAATGACAAAATCTATTTTGTTGTCACTCTCTCGCTGTCTTAACTGCGACTCGAGGCCGCACATGAAACCCAATAATACCGATTCTGAGGAAGCAGGCTAAAATCCCTTGCATTTAGCGCGATAAATGTTGTAGCAGATGGTATTTGATAGTTGACAAATCATTCTTGTTAACGTAAAACAAGGCAATGAGGAGAGAATTAATTCTGTACTTGGAAGCGAAGTGCTGACTGAAGCTCATCGGAGTGAATTCCGCACAGCAACAGATGAGACGATACCACATCTAATCTTTCATTACAGCGCAGAGATCTACTTTGGGCACATTTAACAATGATCATGAAATTATTTATCGTTCAAAGCAGGTTAAAATTCAGTTATCTATGTTTATTTCAAAGTAGTTATTTCACGCTGTGTTTTATTATATTTCATGGCTTTTACGTGTAATTTTTAATGTTTCTGTGACACAAGAATTCTAAATACTCTCAATTAACTTACCAAAAAAGGTAGACAGAATTTAGACTCCACATGTTCCGGTTTTAACAGTAAATCCTCTGAACTTAATTTAAGTCTTTTCATAGCTTTCGAAGTTATCATTAATAAGGGCGCAGAAATTGTGACATTTCACTCTCGGTGAGCAGTAGCGGTATCACAGTCGCGAGATGCGTCAGTGCGAATTTCGCCGCCTGTATCTTCAAACGAACGTTACCTTGGCAGTGAAGAAACATAGATGGAAAATAATCTTTGTAGTAATATTAAAAATAGTGAAATTTTTGCTTTTATTAAAGAAAACAATTATTTTACTCTATTTACAACTAGTGTAACGTAAAATCTAGAGCTGCAAATGAGTATGTACTTAAAACTAGCAACAATGGGAACCGTCGATGTGACAACCAGTCGACATTGTAGGGATGCATTTCGCAGAATTATCGTGCTGGATAGATATATGTGTACATATAGAGGGCATCACTGACAGCATGAATTTCAACGTTTGGAGGTTTCTTGTGACTTGGGATAAGAAACCCTAACCCTCCTGCAGATGTTAACTGAAAATATATGGGCTAGGATCAGTTTACAACAGATGCACATGTTCCTCCGAAGAAGATGTCTGCACTATAACAAGCACGCAATAATGACATTCTTTTGCGCTTCCTTTACTGAATTTACTTTCTACCTAATTGTGTTTGTAATAGTATCCTTACAGACATGATTTAATCTTGCTCTAAATAGGAAAGCACAAGACATACACGCTAAAAACAAACTCACTGAATCTGGAGCATGTTAACGATTTTTTTCTGACTTTATCTTCCTTCGTTTGATATCACTTATCTTGGGGAAAAAAACAACTGCACAGTATGGACTACAAAGAAACACATCTCTTTTGTAAGATTATTGTGTTGCACCAAACGAACGGAACACAAGAAACTTCGTTCATCGAGGCAGAATTTGTTTTAACTTCATACAAATGATAGGACTGTTCCACATTTTCCGACGACCTGATATTCTCAAAATACCTTAATTGCAGCTGAGTTAATGCAGCCATTTTATTTCCATGGCTTCGGTGTCGCGAGTGCTGATCTGCTCCCTGTTTGGTTTCCAACAAAACAGTTTGATTGGAATCCAGACAGCGAACAATGAACACTTGGTCGATATACCGTGTAAACTAATGGTAATAACACAGCTGCATATTCTTACAGTATACAAAACGTGAATACGGTAAGTCATTTTTGTATCATCTACATACTTTACGAGAAAAGGAATTGTCTGTTGATATACTGGAGATACAGATTTCATAGTGACGTTCTTCCCAAACCCCCAACGAAGCGTAGCCACGAACGTGAAACAATAGGGTGAGGACAGCGGTGAAACTTTCCGTGGTCAGTTTGGAAGTTCCACCGAGCGAGATGGCGCGGGCACTCGGGACTCGCATTCGAGAGGATGACGGTTCAAACCCGCGTCCGGCCCGCATGATTTAAGTTTTTCGTGGTTTCCCAAAATCGCTTCAGACAAATGCCGGGATGGTTCGTCTGAAAGAGCGCGGCCGATTTCCTTCCCTATCCTTCTCTATTCCGAACATGTGCTCCCTCTCTAATGACCTCGTTGTCGACGGGACGTTAAACACTCATCTCCTCCTCCTCCTTTGTAAGGTCCCCAGATGTGTTTCTGTATGAAATTTAGCCCAAATTTACCTCCTACTCTACAAAAAGTCTACGTGTTACGAAAACCGTTTACCAACAAGCTGTTATCCAACTTAAGCTCATATGCTAACCTTTGACTAATCAGAAACTAAGCTGAACTGAACTGTAACTGGTCTGAATACAACTTGTCTTTACATTAAACCCACAACTAAAGTGAAACATTTATCTGGCCCTAATCAATATATCCACTTATCTTGCGACTCGACAACATGGTTGCAGATTTCTCGAAAGCGCGACAGCAAACAATATTCAGGACAAAGATTTTGGAATGAAGTATATATTCAAAAAGGCGGAGTAAAGCTTCGCGTGATCTTCATAGATAACATTGGTCTGAACAATGCTATGCTTAACATAGCGAACAATGATTTTAAAAGGATATAATGTTAAAAGAGAATTTCTACAAAATCGAAAGAGCTTAATCAGTTGTATGTTAATGCATGACTCAGGGAAGCGAAGTGGTCTTTCTCTCAGCTCTGAGCAATGACATAATAATCATTCCGACAAACTAGCTGTGCAGTGTCGCAATCCTACCTCAAACTTCTTCTCTTAAAGAAAAAATAACGTTCTTCAAAGCTTATGTTCTTTTCGCCTTTCAATATATACGTAATATTCATCCTTGCTGGCCTTTACAATAAATCTTTTTTCACCGAACAGATTCAATCACAAGTCAACGTAGCACTATTGAATACGTCCATCACCTACCACACTTCAACTAAAAATGTATCAGACTGAGGAGAGGGTAAAGACTGTGCTACAACAAGACCAAAGATTGTTTAACAGTAACATAACCTGCTCTCTCTCTCTCTCTCTCTCTCTCTGACGTGCACAGTGATAACTTGCAAAAATCAAAATGACAAGCTCACTTCCAACTTAACGCCATTGCTGTCCGGACATGCTCTTGCACCGCTCTGTTCCATGTAGTTGTCAATAGATGACTAGGAAGTACGACGTACATGATTGCTGTGACTGAAAAAAGGTGCTTATGCTATGAATGAGGTATGTAAGTCGAAATAAAATAAAAAGCGCATTGGATGACATGTGAGCACCATCTTGGAAGAACTGCGCTCCCGGAGCGCAGGTAGGGCCCCGCGCGGCGGCGAGTGGCCCGCGGCCCCGCCGCACGCCCCGTTAGGCCTAATTCGCGAACCCGCCTCGCTGCTGCTGTTGCAGCAGTGCAAAAATTTGCGTGCCGCGTACGCCGCACAGTCGTGGCGGAGTGGCGCAAAGTCCAGCTTCTGGCGTTAGTTACACGTTCGTATTGTAACGATACAGGTCGCATTGTCACCCTCAGTATAACTACTCCGGGCAAGTAACCGCGTCGTCATGTTGTTCCGTAGACCAACGCTGCGGTCACTGGCTGTTGCAAGTGGCCTTCATCAAGGTACTGTATGTACTACTGCTCAGTACTCTCACTATGAACTAGTAAATACAGGCTCCCGATGAACGCCGCTGATGGACAAACGCCTTATCTTCAACAAAACATATAACACGCGTGGCAAATAAAGCTGTGTGGTTGCTGCCTTATATCCGTTGACAAACAGAAGGTCGTCTCTAAAAGGAAAATTACTTACCTATTCTACAAGTCGATAATAAGGCCATTAATGTTCTATGCATGCCCCATTTGGGGAAAAGCTGCGTCTACGCAAATTAACAAACTTTTGGCTGTCCAAAATAAGACATCGCGCATAACATTAAATCTAAATGATTAATGGAAAATCTCATATAAAGATGTGAAACAAATACTAACAAAGAGATAGAGGGGCTGGCCAGTACTTACCTCAGCTCAGTACAGCCGATAGATACACAAAAAACAGAACCGAAAATTTACGTTCCTAGCTTTCGGAACAAATGTTCCTTCATCAGGGAGGAGAGAGGGGAAAGAAAGGGAAGAAGGGAAAGTGGATTCAGTTACTCATAACCCAGGTCATGAAGCAACAGGGAAAGGAAAACAGGGAGGGTAGCAAGGATGGAGGCATGGTTGTCAGAGGGAACATGCCTCCATCCTTGCTACCCTCCCTGTTTTCCTTTCCCTGTTGCTTCATGACCTGGGTTATGAGTAACTGAATCCACTTTCCCTTCTTCCCTTTCTTTCCCCTCTCTCCTCCCTGATGAAGGAACATTTGTTCCGAAAGCTAGGAACGTAAATTTTCGGTTCTGTTTTTTGTGGATCTATCGGCTGTACTGAGCTGAGGTAAGTACTGGCCAGCCCCTCTATATCTTTGTTAGTATTTGTATAACATTAAATCTCTATGTTTCGTTACAAACTCAACAATCCACAATGGTTTAAAAATTAAAACTGCTTCAGAAGAAATCCACTCCACATCTGAAAACTTTTACAGCAAACTTACTTACTCAGTCAACACACTAATTTGTTAATTATCGACGTATGACATACATGACCAGCATAAACAACCAAATCTGATACTGTTAATCACATATTCACATATGTTACAGATCAGACACCATTGTAATTAATATTCCGTTCTTTTTTATTATAGTGCTGCGTGTTGTGTAATATTTACATATAAGAATCCTTGTAAACCACCATTCATTAAAATTTAGTTATGAACTAGTCGTTGTAACACAAAACTTAATCTACAGACATGTTTATATATTAATCTTTACTTTGTCACGTTGCTACATTTTTATTACCTCCACTGTAAGTTTTTGCCACAATATTATGATGTTATGTTTATTATACAAAATGTTTACATAGTTGGGTATAAGGACCCTCGGGTCGGAACACTACGAAATAAAATATATAAAAGGAAAAATGGGCCGCTTAACAACAGTGGCTGGAACGTTGATCTATAAAAGAACATGACGGCGCGGTCAAATACCCAAAATAACTTTCTTGGAAACAGTGGCTAGTTTTATGGACACCGCCAAACGAAATGTTAAAAGTAACCGTCTTAAAAGATCGTATCGCACTAAAATGACACATTACCTGTTTTCAAAACTCACTGACGTGGTCCATTTAACTGGCATCTTATTACGTGCATAGCGTGTCACATTACTGCGCTAATGGCGGCACATCGGTGGAAACGTTTTACCCTGAAAGAACAAAATACAAGATTAGGCGATTGAATGTTTCGTTCTAGGGCAGGAAATAGTTCTTCGCATTAGCGTTTTCGTTACTTTAACAATTTTTAAGAGGTTGGAACAATATAGGATATTAATTTGTGCAATGTGCAAGCAACACCAAGCTTCTCGTCGAAAAAATATGGCAAAGTGTTGTGCTTCAACTAAAGACTCTGACGGAATGACGTACCCACGTTTCTGCTTAAAATGGCACAGTATGTTAAATGCCTCAATGCAGTTTCGTTTCCTGTAAGGAAATAAGAATTGCTAAAACATTACTCTCTCATTTATAGTGGTATTAAACGTAGTGTGAAACAAAGTGGTGAGTGTCACTGTGCATAACATTTTTGTGGCATACACTGTTGATTTAGGAATGTCTGTGGAAATCAATTTGCTCGAAGCTAGACTGCAAATGCTGAAACTTATGAACTTGTTTCATCATGACACGGAAGGTGAAACAGTTTATAAAAGTATCCAGTGCAAATTATATTCTTAATAGAACTGAGTCGTAATAACAGAACAGAAATATTTCTGTTAAGTGCAAAAGAAACTCTGTACTTCATAATTTATCTTTCATTATGTTTCTGATAATTCCATCGACGAGCAAAGTAGAAAAAAATCAGTATGTAAGAGAATTAGTAAGATCTTAATATTTAAAAATAGTAAAATAAAATAATGGAGCAAAGAAAATGAAAGAACCCATAAGATCAGATAATTTAGAAAAATAACGGACTTAAAACATCCAAGTGACGGAGCTATGTTTTACTGTAATGACATAAGGTTTTGTTCTTTGCCCGCAGAAAATTAAGTGCAATGTTTTTAGATTCAGCTCACGACTCTTTGTGTAAGTATTTCAAAATTTCCATTCGAGCAGAGAGCTTTGTGCTTATCTTATTTGGAAAATGTACTGTAATTTGACATATTTATTTCGTTTCTGTTTTGCGAGAAAAGTATGATCACGTTCATTGTTTAAATTATCTTCAGGGTAAAACCGCTCTACGTCATTATACCCATGTATAAGCCCAAAATGAAACATTTGCTGTGGTTCTTTTTTAGATCGTAGAACGTCTTATTTGAGACATTGACTGATTGATTTTGTGTTGCGCATTGCTGTGTGGCACGTTCTTGTTTTCAGTGTTATAAATAAAACATACTTAAACTTTAGCACGTCTTCACACACACCCCTAAACCGAAATGAGGAGCCATTTTATGTGGGTTTCCCTTCACCCACACGTATATGCTTAAAATCAGCAAGGAGTGCGTCGTATAGGTTTCATACATTAACATTTGTCCCTGTTACGTACAAAAACGGAACGTGGAAAGAATGCAAACAGGTCTTTGTGCGAGCTGTTATTGGAATAATTTTATCCTCATGACCTCCAAGTAGAAACGTAAAGGAAAAGTATCAGCAGATTCTCTTTTGGTCCGACTTCTGCAGGTTCCCAGGTCCGTATTATAGAAGTATTAGGCTTCTTTCAGCGTTCCTGTTACCCTGTTTCGTGAGTCAAGCGAGCCTGTGATGACTCTTATTGCCCTTTTTCCTGTATCCTCGATGTCCACTGATACTTAAGGAAATGATGGAATGTACACATTTTGTCCAGTCTTTATCTATTCCTGGTCAAACCTAATATACAATGAAACTTCCTGGCAGATTAAAACTGTGTGCCCGACCGAGACTCGAACTCGGGACCTATGCCTTTCGCGGGCAAGTGCTCTACCATCTGAGCTACCGAAGCACGACTCACGCCCGGTCCTCACAGCTTTACTTCTGCCAGTATCTCGTCTCCTACCTTCCAAACTTTACAGAAGCTCTCCTGCGAACCATGCAGAACTAGCACTCCTGAAAGAAAGGATATTGTGGAGACATGGCTTAGCCACAGCCTGGGGGATGTTTCCAGAATGAGATTTTCACTCTGCAGCGGAGTGTGCGCTGATATGAAACTTCCTGGCAGATTAAAACTGTGTGCCCGACCGAGACTCGAACTCGGGACCTATGCCTTTCGCGGGCAAGTGCTCTACCATCTGAGCTACCGAAGCACGACTCACGCCCGGTCCTCACAGCTTTACTTCTGCCAGTATCTCGTCTCCTACCTTCCAAACTTTACAGAAGCTCTCCTGCGAACCATGCAGAACTAGCACTCCTGAAAGAAAGGATATTGTGGAGACATGGCTTAGCCACAGCCTGGGGGATGTTTCCAGAATGAGATTTTCACTCTGCAGCGGAGTGTGCGCTGATATGAAACTTCCTGGCAGATTAAAACTGTGTGCCCGACCGAGACTCGAACTCGGGACCTATGCCTTTCGCGGGCAAGTGCTCTACCATCTGAGCTACCGAAGCACGACTCACGCCCGGTCCTCACAGCTTTACTTCTGCCAGTATCTCGTCTCCTACCTTCCAAACTTTACAGAAGCTCTCCTGCGAACCATGCAGAACTAGCACTCCTGAAAGAAAGGATATTGTGGAGACATGGCTTAGCCACAGCCTGGGGGATGTTTCCAGAATGAGATTTTCACTCTGCAGCGGAGTGTGCGCTGATATGAAACTTCCTGGCAGATTAAAACTGTGTGCCCGACCGAGACTCGAACTCGGGACCTATGCCTTTCGCGGGCAAGTGCTCTACCATCTGAGCTACCGAAGCACGACTCACGCCCGGTCCTCACAGCTTTACTTCTGCCAGTATCTCGTCTCCTACCTTCCAAACTTTACAGAAGCTCTCCTGCGAACCATGCAGAACTAGCACTCCTGAAAGAAAGGATATTGTGGAGACATGGCTTAGCCACAGCCTGGGGGATGTTTCCAGAATGAGATTTTCACTCTGCAGCGGAGTGTGCGCTGATATGAAACTTCCTGGCAGATTAAAACTGTGTGCCCGACCGAGACTCGAACTCGGGACCTATGCCTTTCGCGGGCAAGTGCTCTACCATCTGAGCTACCGAAGCACGACTCACGCCCGGTCCTCACAGCTTTACTTCTGCCAGTATCTCGTCTCCTACCTTCCAAACTTTACAGAAGCTCTCCTGCGAACCATGCAGAACTAGCACTCCTGAAAGAAAGGATATTGTGGAGACATGGCTTAGCCACAGCCTGGGGGATGTTTCCAGAATGAGATTTTCACTCTGCAGCGGAGTGTGCGCTGATATGAAACTTCCTGGCAGATTAAAACTGTGTGCCCGACCGAGACTCGAACTCGGGACCTATGCCTTTCGCGGGCAAGTGCTCTACCATCTGAGCTACCGAAGCACGACTCACGCCCGGTCCTCACAGCTTTACTTCTGCCAGTATCTCGTCTCCTACCTTCCAAACTTTACAGAAGCTCTCCTGCGAACCATGCAGAACTAGCACTCCTGAAAGAAAGGATATTGTGGAGACATGGCTTAGCCACAGCCTGGGGGATGTTTCCAGAATGAGATTTTCACTCTGCAGCGGAGTGTGCGCTGATATGAAACTTCCTGGCAGATTAAAACTGTGTGCCCGACCGAGACTCGAACTCGGGACCTATGCCTTTCGCGGGCAAGTGCTCTACCATCTGAGCTACCGAAGCACGACTCACGCCCGGTCCTCACAGCTTTACTTCTGCCAGTATCTCGTCTCCTACCTTCCAAACTTTACAGAAGCTCTCCTGCGAACCATGCAGAACTAGCACTCCTGAAAGAAAGGATATTGTGGAGACATGGCTTAGCCACAGCCTGGGGGATGTTTCCAGAATGAGATTTTCACTCTGCAGCGGAGTGTGCGCTGATATGAAACTTCCTGGCAGATTAAAACTGTGTGCCCGACCGAGACTCGAACTCGGGACCTATGCCTTTCGCGGGCAAGTGCTCTACCATCTGAGCTACCGAAGCACGACTCACGCCCGGTCCTCACAGCTTTACTTCTGCCAGTATCTCGTCTCCTACCTTCCAAACTTTACAGAAGCTCTCCTGCGAACCATGCAGAACTAGCACTCCTGAAAGAAAGGATATTGTGGAGACATGGCTTAGCCACAGCCTGGGGGATGTTTCCAGAATGAGATTTTCACTCTGCAGCGGAGTGTGCGCTGATATGAAACTTCCTGGCAGATTAAAACTGTGTGCCCGACCGAGACTCGAACTCGGGACCTATGCCTTTCGCGGGCAAGTGCTCTACCATCTGAGCTACCGAAGCACGACTCACGCCCGGTCCTCACAGCTTTACTTCTGCCAGTATCTCGTCTCCTACCTTCCAAACTTTACAGAAGCTCTCCTGCGAACCATGCAGAACTAGCACTCCTGAAAGAAAGGATATTGTGGAGACATGGCTTAGCCACAGCCTGGGGGATGTTTCCAGAATGAGATTTTCACTCTGCAGCGGAGTGTGCGCTGATATGAAACTTCCTGGCAGATTAAAACTGTGTGCCCGACCGAGACTCGAACTCGGGACCTATGCCTTTGGAAGGTAGGAGACGAGATACTGGCAGAAGTAAAGCTGTGAGGACCGGGCGTGAGTCGTGCTTCGGTAGCTCAGATGGTAGAGCACTTGCCCGCGAAAGGCATAGCTCCCGAGTTCGAGTCTCGGTCGGGCACACAGTTTTAATCTGCCAGGAAGTTTCATATCAGCGCACACTCCGCTGCAGAGTGAAAATCTCATTCTGGAAACATCCCCCAGGCTGTGGCTAAGCCATGTCTCCACAATATCCTTTCTTTCAGGAGTGCTAGTTCTGCATGGTTCGCAGGAGAGCTTCTGTAAAGTTTGGAAGGTAGGAGACGAGATACTGGCAGAAGTAAAGCTGTGAGGACCGGGCGTGAGTCGTGCTTCGGTAGCTCAGATGGTAGAGCACTTGCCCGCGAAAGGCATAGGTCCCGAGTTCGAGTCTCGGTCGGGCACACAGTTTTAATCTGCCAGGAAGTTTCATATCAGCGCACACTCCGCTGCAGAGTGAAAATCTCATTCTGGAAACATCCCCCAGGCTGTGGCTAAGCCATGTCTCCACAATATCCTTTCTTTCAGGAGTGCTAGTTCTGCATGGTTCGCAGGAGAGCTTCTGTAAAGTTTGGAAGGTAGGAGACGAGATACTGGCAGAAGTAAAGCTGTGAGGACCGGGCGTGAGTCGTGCTTCGGTAGCTCAGATGGTAGAGCACTTGCCCGCGAAAGGCATAGGTCCCGAGTTCGAGTCTCGGTCGGGCACACAGTTTTAATCTGCCAGGAAGTTTCATATCAGCGCACACTCCGCTGCAGAGTGAAAATCTCATTCTGGAAACATCCCCCAGGCTGTGGCTAAGCCATGTCTCCACAATATCCTTTCTTTCAGGAGTGCTAGTTCTGCATGGTTCGCAGGAGAGCTTCTGTAAAGTTTGGAAGGTAGGAGACGAGATACTGGCAGAAGTAAAGCTGTGAGGACCGGGCGTGAGTCGTGCTTCGGTAGCTCAGATGGTAGAGCACTTGCCCGCGAAAGGCATAGGTCCCGAGTTCGAGTCTCGGTCGGGCACACAGTTTTAATCTGCCAGGAAGTTTCATATCAGCGCACACTCCGCTGCAGAGTGAAAATCTCATTCTGGAAACATCCCCCAGGCTGTGGCTAAGCCATGTCTCCACAATATCCTTTCTTTCAGGAGTGCTAGTTCTGCATGGTTCGCAGGAGAGCTTCTGTAAAGTTTGGAAGGTAGGAGACGAGATACTGGCAGAAGTAAAGCTGTGAGGACCGGGCGTGAGTCGTGCTTCGGTAGCTCAGATGGTAGAGCACTTGCCCGCGAAAGGCATAGGTCCCGAGTTCGAGTCTCGGTCGGGCACACAGTTTTAATCTGCCAGGAAGTTTCATATCAGCGCACACTCCGCTGCAGAGTGAAAATCTCATTCTGGAAACATCCCCCAGGCTGTGGCTAAGCCATGTCTCCACAATATCCTTTCTTTCAGGAGTGCTAGTTCTGCATGGTTCGCAGGAGAGCTTCTGTAAAGTTTGGAAGGTAGGAGACGAGATACTGGCAGAAGTAAAGCTGTGAGGACCGGGCGTGAGTCGTGCTTCGGTAGCTCAGATGGTAGAGCACTTGCCCGCGAAAGGCATAGGTCCCGAGTTCGAGTCTCGGTCGGGCACACAGTTTTAATCTGCCAGGAAGTTTCATATCAGCGCACACTCCGCTGCAGAGTGAAAATCTCATTCTGCTAATATACAATATTTTACTTTGTTTCATAAGTAACCAAACTTGCAATATTCAAAGACGAGTTTTGGCGACATTGGAAATTACATCATCAGATGATTTATATTGTAGGTATAAGATTTTTTTTCTAACTTCACTTAAGGTTTCCTTCATATGTAATCAGTCGTACTGCCACTATGTGGAAATCAGAGCCTTGAAATACTTTCTGTATGTTGTTAATATTTGGCCATCCAACATTTTTCCCAGTTAGTTATATAATAAGATCTTCTACTTTCTGAATGTTTTCCCTTAAACTTTACAGTCAGCATTAGGGTCTTTGCAAACGTTCTGAAAGAAAGAGGGAATTTCGCATAACCAGGAAGCAAAATTGCGAATTATGCGGACTAAAACTAGTTAAGAATAGGAAACAATAAGAAACAGCTGCAAGGTACCCACAACACTTCCTTTGTCTTTGATTTAAGAATGAAAACACCATTTTTATACTCAGATTCATACCAACGGCTTTTGGCAAGAATAGATTTGTCTTTTGCTTCTGTTTCCTAATCTGCATTTATAATTAACTTTTTAGATTTAGTGAGTACTACATTATTCTATTTTATTGAATAATACTAAATAGACTGAAGACGGAATTTCGAACTGAGTATAAATAAAATAACTGTTTGCGAATAAAATTGTCATTACATTATATACTTAGATTTGTCGTAGTTTGTATTAAAAATTATTCCACATAAATTCTCAAAATTATGGATTGTGCCACCTTGTGAAAACATGAGCCTATCTTTGGAAGAACGACGTTCTGACGATGGAGAAAGTGATTATGGTATTATACACTCTCTTTATTTCTTTCTATATAGTCACAGAAATATTTACAATTATGATTAGCTTCATGTTCTTTGATTTTGTCTAAAAGCATTGAAAGGGAGTGTATATATTGTCTGGCTTCGTTATCACCACACGCAGCAAGTACCCGCGTTGATCATGACATACGATTCGCATTAGGGAGGAAGGGAGTCTCAAACACCTGCTGGGATGTCCAGCTTTAATTTTTCTATGGCTCCCCTAAAGTGATTAAGGCGAATGCCGAAATTATTTCTTTGAAATAGACGTGACTGATTCCCTTCCTTGTTCTAGTTCAATCCAAGCCTGTGACATTTCGCTAATGACTCTGCCGTCGACGGTACGTTGTAGCGTAACATTTCTTCATTTGTCTCGTTTCATCTGTGCTGCTTATTTTGCGAAAGTGACGTATTCAGGATAAAATACCGAACAACATTATTTTTACGAACGTTTAGGAAGCCGTTAAGGGAACAGTACTGCGAACGACAGAAATAATGGCAAACCTACACGAACGTACGGAGAAACTAATAGTATACGCGTTGGAATAGAATAAAGGCAGTTGACCAACAAGCTAGTACAAAAATATCTTCATATGTTGTGTTTCGGTTGTGAATGCTGCTGACAATGTACAATACCGAACACATAAAAGTGTATCTCTGAAATGGTACTATAGAAATGTTCGTAGGAAAGAAAGTAGTAAATCAGCTGTTTCCCCGTAAGAATAAAAATTGTATAATATTAGATAGACAAAATATCGTGAAACGATAGCTTTACGCCAGTCCGGCAGTTTTTTCTGTGGTACATTCCGCATGTGAGGGATGTACAGCCTCGTGTTCCGTTAGTTTATAAACAAACTAGAACAATACATCGTACAGGGAAAAAACCCGAGACTGTAGGACAGGGGGGAAACATTTTAAATGACACTATTAGTAGTGAAACAAAAGGCTCGAACACAGCTCAGATAATAACTGTACTATTACTTCTTCTACAGGGTGTTTCAAAAATGACCGGTATATTTGAAACGGCAATAAAAACTAAACGAGCAGCGATAGAAATACACCGTTTGTTGCAATATGCTTGGGACAACAGTACATTTTCAGGCAGACAAACTTTCGAAATTACAGTAGTTACAATTTTCAACAACAGATGGCGCTGCGGTCTGGGAAACTCTATAGTACGATATTTTCCACATATCCACCATGCGTAGCAATAATATGGCGTAGTCTCTGAATGAAATTACCCGAAACCTTTGACAACGTGTCTGGCGGAATGGCTTCACATGCAGATGAGATGTACTGCTTCAGCTGCTCAATTGTTTCTGGATTCTGGCGGTACACCTGGTCTTTCAAGTGTCCCCACAGAAAGAAGTCACAGGGGTTCATGTCTGGCGAATAGGGAGGCCAATCCACGCCGCCTCCTGTATGTTTCGGATAGCCCAAAGCAATCACACGATCATCGAAATATTCATTCAGGAAATTAAAGACGTCGGCCGTGCGATGTGGCCGGGCACCATCTTGCATAAACCACGAGGTGTTCGCAGTGTCGTCTAAGGCAGTTTGTACCGCCACAAATTCACGAAGAATGTCCAGATAGCGTGATGCAGTAATCGTTTTGGATCTGAAAAATGGGCCAATGATTCTTTTGGAAGACATGGCGGCCCAGACCAGTACTTTTTGAGGATGCAGGGACGATGGGACTGCAACATGGGGCTTTTCGGTTCCCCATATGCGCCAGTTCTGTTTATTGACGAAGCCGTCCAGGTAAAAATAAGCTTCGTCAGTAAACCAAATGCTGCCCACATGCATATCGCCGTCATCAATCCTGTGCACTATATCGTTAGCGAATGTCTCTCGTGCAGCAATGGTAGCGGCGCTGAGGGGTTGCCGCGTTTGAATTTTGTATGGATAGAGGTGTAAACTCTGGCGCATGAGACGATACGTGGACGTTGGCGTCATTTGGACCGCAGCTGCAACACGGCGAACGGAAACCCGAGGCCGCTGTTGGATCACCTGCTGCACTAGCTGCGCGTTGCCCTCTGTGGTTGCCGTATGCGGTCGCCCTACCTTTCCAGCACGTTCATCCGTCACGTTCCCAGTCCGTTGAAATTTTTCAAACAGATCCTTTATTGTATCGCTTTTCGGTCCTTTGGTTACATTAAACCTCCGTTGAAAACTTCGTCTTGTTGCAACAACACTGTGTTCTAGGCGGTGGAATTCCAACACCAGAAAAACCCTCTGTTCTAAGGAATAAACCATGTTGTCTACAGCACACTTGCACGTTGTGAACAGCACACGCTTACAGCAGAAAGACGACGTACGGAATGGCACACCCACAGACTGCGTTGTCTTCTATATCTTTCACATCACTTGCAGCGCCATCTGTTGTTGAAAATTGTAACTACTGTAATTTCGAAAGTTTGTCCGCCTGAAAATGTACTGTTGTCCCAAGCATATTGCAACAAACGGTGTATTTCTATCGCTGCTCGTTTAGTTTTTATTGCCGTTTCAAATATACCGGTCATTTTTGAAACACCCTGTATGTTCTGTAATCATTCCAAAGATGTTTTTGAAATGTTGCTACATAACAGATTTCAACGATTTTTCTTTCTGCTTTTTTATTTCTCATAGTTGTACTCGTTATTTACGTAAAAAGCGCACGAGCAGCATTACTGGTTATTAATATGGATACATAAACATTCACATTTACTTGTAGATGCTTACTCAGTAAACCATTGAATATAACACCGCGAAGGACATGATGTACCTGTTTAGTTGTTTCCCTTCCTTGTAAAACTCGCATTGGGACAGAATGATGAAGATGCTATACCCTCTGGTAGGCTTTAATCTCTTTTGTCTTGTCCTTATGGTCCATACTAACATTACGATAATGACGGTAGGATATAAACCTAATTAGTTGGTTTGGTACGCCTCTGAATTTCTTCAACTTCTTTCAAACACTGGAGTAGTACGCAAGAAGTCTGGCGGGAAACTTCTGTGCTATTTACTTTGCAGATGCTGTTAACCATCCCGAAATTCTCCTAAACATATACATTTCCCGTTGTCTGAAAATGACTTTGCGTGGTCGCCTAACCTCCACTAGGTATTTAATCGCTATGACTGAGACCAGTTATAGTTAATACCATAACAGAATACTGTGGTTGCTCTAATTCGCATCAGTCGTAGGGTGTGACAGCTACTTCAGAAAGCTCGCAACCTATTTCCTCCCCGATCATGTGAATTGAAACGGTGTTTTTTCGTTTGTTAGTGAACTCTGTGCTCTAAGGAAATTAAATTCTAACTTTCTTTCATAAATTACGAGATTTTTCCTCATGTGATTTGCATTATCGAGGATAATGTTGAACACTAGCTGCCATGTATTACACCTTACACAAATGTTGTTAGATTTGATCTGGATTCGTGTACAACTGCCTTGGGTTAATAGTTTCCTGTAGTTCATTAACATTATCAGCGAATTACCTGAGGCGCGCTTAAGTTTACGTGAATTGAATAAGCTTTGTATCGGAGAAGTTTTGCATTGTGTCTATTTCACAAGCGGGGTCTCCAAAAACTAGCTGAAGTAACAGGCAGTTGCAACAAGCAAAAAGGTCATATCACTATTTTAAACTCAAAATAAATATGTAACTTTCATATTCTGGGGAACTATTGTTATGGCTTGGTTTCCTTCACTCAGATGCTTGTTGAAATGCTTCAAAAAATGACACTTCCGTTTTAGAAAAAACTTATTTGATGCTAACCCAGTAGTATTTGGTAATTTACGAGGTGTAGTAGAATGCTTACGCACTTGTGTTTCGAAACTAGTAGAAATATAGGGGCAGTCTGAATTTTACAACAAATATGTCTGCTCATCTAGGTCGCCTGTGCCTGTTAAACATACAGCGTTATGCGACAAAAGCTCATTTCGCTCTCGTTCTTCAAATATTAATATTCGAAAGAACCTTGTCCAATACATTTGTAATAACAGCAAGAAAATCTCGTGATAATAGTAGTAAGATAGGTTCTAGGTATCTAGTGTGGTATTTTTTACTCACCACGGTGAAGGAAACGGTAGGTTATTTGTGAGCCACGTCAGTTGTTGCTTATTGTGTTCAGACAGTTTTTGAAATTAATTTCTGTTTTGAAAATGTAAAGATGCTTTCCAGAAGGTATTTTCAAGACTGCTACAGTGAAATTGCAACTTAACTGTAATAACTGGACTCTTAAACTGTTTTTCTGAAACAAATTGTTTTCGTTTGGTGAAAAACGGACGGATATTCTGTGACATGAATGGGATGGCATACCACTGTCATCTCAATACATTAGTACTGTATGTTTCTTTTCGGAGTCTCTTAAAACGAGCAGCTGCCAGGGACGCATCGAAATGACCCACAATGTAGCCTGTAGTTATAATATTCTTGTACCCAGAGCAGTTTCATAAGTGAGAACACTATTATCGAACCACTGTGTGGTACCTATAAATGTCTCTGTTATAACTCTAAAGTCGTTGCTATATTTTTACAAAACAATATTTTGTTATAACGTTTTCCTGGCAAACTCTACGTTTGTAATTCAGTTCTGCGTGAGTGCCGCTGTATATAGTCAGTGACTTCCGTATCTGAGAGCGCATGAATCTGATATAAGGCATCCATTGCTTAAAGACATAATGCGTCTAATTAACGTTATTAAAGGTGTTTTGACTATTTCTCTCGTAGCAGGCTTCAAATTTTGCTATATAATATCCGTAATGTAATCTCAGTTACTAGTATAACTTATGGAAATTACTTATTCAAGCCTCTAGCGTTCATAATCACGCTACGTTGATTATTTTTCCATATTTCGCCCTTGGCTAAAATTTTTATTGAGCTTTAGTTTCGACAAAAGCTTTGTTCTACAGATTACTCAAGAGAGCAGAATTTATTTTCGTCGTTAAATACTACTTATATCCAGGAGCCATGTAGTTTGTTTTCCGAATTCAGCAGTGTTTCATTTTTCCTCCTCTGGGGTTTCTTGCTGTGCGTGCTGCTTCTCGCACTTGTTCTGTTGAGCAGTCACCATTTTCCAGCAAAGAAACCGAAAGTGACGATTTCGTCGTGAAGATTTATTCCATAATGTCATTTCTATTTCATTCCTCTCCCTATTCCCAGCTTACATATTATAGTAAAATAATATAATATTTACATGTCTTTTAACATTTCTCTACAGTTTTGTGGCCTTACAATTTTCCTGTGTGCATTGACATGTTTTGCGATCAGCCTTACGGAACTTGCGACATTATTCACTAGATATTTTATATAGAGAGTGAACCAGAACTCCAGCGACAAACAAAGAATTCGTGTAGAGTGATTTAAGAAACCCTAGAAAATTTGAACTCGGATGAGTGACAATGCTATTATTCGGCGATATTATTTCTGCTCTCTCATTTTGTATTTTGGTCTTCCAGTTTCATTACACAAAGTTTTTGATTCGTCCGTGTCGTACGTATTAGTAAGGCCTTGCGATATCTATCTACTGGTGCGATATCTATACTTGCGCACTTTTCCACAAGGAGGCGACCTTGAATCTCCAATGCAGTATAAACAGACGGCTACAAGAAATGTAATGCCATATGCTGTAGAAAAATGTTTTACGCGTCCAACATTTCTGAAATGTTCAGACTGTATGCCGAATCGAGATTTCATCTTGGCACTTGCTTTCACAGTACAGAGCTCTTTCACTTGCACTAAACACGGGTCATCTCAAGGTGTTGACTTTTCACTGACATTCTGCATACCTTCTCAAATATGCAGGCGCTCTTCCATGACGCTGTGGGATTACAGTGGATTACATTAGACTGGCTATAAGAACTGTTTGGGATTGCATAGTTGTGAAAAAATTAGTAATGACTCATCTTCTGATGAGATAAAAGTATTATAATTGCAAGGGATCCACGTAGAGTCGTACCACAACATAGTAAGCACATAATTTTTAAAATATGATTTTGTGACCCATACGGTGTCGTGACTCATTCAGTCACCAAGTATCAGTTGTTCAGATTGCCCCACAGACCGTGAGGAAAAAAAGAAGATAATTTTCCAGAGAGACAGGGAAATGTAATGTTCAATGAATTTTACTACTTTTCACTGTATTTTTATATCATTCCCGAATCTTCACAGGAAATACTAGTATATTATTTATACCTCTAACGCTTCGTTGACGACAAAATATGCATAAATTATTTCCATACTCTCTCGGGACAGTAAAATGTAACATCAAAGTCGACATTTAAAAGTTGGATAAATTTAGTTTCTGTAGTTCGGAGAATTTCATTTAACATTTTATGACAAACGTTTCTTTTTTCATATGTGTTTTTTTTCATAAGCTTGATCCGTTAGAGACTGTTATCATCTTTGGAGAAACAAATGTTCCTTGGTTTTCTCTTTTATTTTATTGCTCAGTTTTTGACTGAAAGAAACACATTGCGAAGTGAAGTGAATGTGCATCACATCATTTCATTCGCTGGAATTGATCTGTATGTGTTTACTTTCTAATTAGACGAAAGGGACTTCTAGTCTTGTATGTACCATGTCGCTGACGTGTTTCACGACACCAAATGCTCCTTCGATTTCTCGTCACAACACATTCATTCTTTTTATAGAAGTTTTTTCTCTTGTTACTGTTTCGTGGTTAATTGCTTCGCCATGTCACTGAAGGGTTTGGCATCAAATGTCTGTCGTATGTTCGCGGAAAATGAATGTGATGGTTGATCTCACACATTTCTTGATTTAGTTTATTCCAGGAAAGAAACATCACATGTGCATCGAATAGATATAATTTTCTAACGCCGAGGCTCTGTATATGTCGGGTGTCTTTTTTTTAATACAACTTTTGAAGTCTGAATGAATTCACCAGCTAAATTTTTTGTAAAATCAATTTTTTTTCTACGTTAGAATAGAGCTGTTTACCCATTTACCAGGCGGAGAGGTCGCTTCAAATGGATGTGGTTTTGATTTCGTAGCAAAAAAGAGTGTGAAACAAGATAAACGTGGAGTATGCGAAAGAACAGTTGGTAGACGTCTTATGACCATTCATAAGTACAATAGGTAGTATGGCCCTTGCCCACGTAAAATAGGACGTTTCTGCTTAATTTGACCCTTAAGTGGAAATACAAATTCTTCTTTTCTCTTCTACCTCTTCTCCTCAAGTCCTTTCCCTTTTTTCCCAAGCTGTTATTTTGGCACACCATCTTCCCGAAGCCAAAATGCTGAAGACAACAGCGAAATACGTCTATCGGAATCAATGAACTGCCGTCGACACGTCTTCTGTTCCTCTTCCTTTGCATCAAGGGCTTTTCAGCTGCGAGAATCAGTATTTATCAAACATATGTTTTCGGCCTCTTACTGTAGTCAAAAACAAAGACGTATTTTATTGCCGGCCGGTGTGGCCGAGCGGTTCTAGGCGCGTCAGTCTGGAACCGCGCGACCGCTACGGTCGCAGGTTCGAATCCTGCCTCGGGCATGAATGTGTGTGATGTCCTTAGGTTAGTTAGGTTTAAGTAGTTCTAAGTTCTAGGGGACTGATGACCTCAGAAGTTAAGTCCCATAGAGCTCAGAGCCATTTGAACGTATTTTATTATCTTTTTGTACTACAACTTTTTTTCAGATCTTTCTGCTAGGCCAATCACATTGGCTTTCAGGCTTAATTTCTGTTGCTTAAGATGTACGTTGTAATAGCTTCTGTGATTGATCCTGTGCTTTCTTATATCACTTTATTTATCTTAGAAACTTAGTTTGAAACTTTTCGCTTTAGAATTTTTGTCTATTCCTTAATAAGGTTAGTAAATTTCTGGAGCTATAATCTCCTTATAATAAGTAGAACAGCTAGTAAAGTAATTACCAATATTTTCTGAACTTGACTAGAAGAAGGGATCGGTTGGTAGGACATGTTCTGAGGCATCAAGGGATCACAAATTTAGTACTGGAGGGCAGCGTGGAGGGTAAAAATCGTAGAGTGAGACCAAGAGATGAATACACTAAGCAGATTCAGAAGGATGTAGGCTGCAGTAAGTACTGGGAGATGAAGAAGCTTGCACGGAGAGCTGCATCAAACCAGGCTCAGGACTGAAGACCACAACAACAACAACGTTCTTAGAGTGACCCCAGTTTCTACTCATAAGGCATTTTTCGATAACCTGAGAGTGGTTTCTATGTTATACAAATTTTAATCCGTATATAATTAGCCCATCGTTGAGAACGAAGTGTTCTGAAGAATTGTAATACGTGATTACCCATCCTATTCTCTCAGAAAACCAGGAGCTCGGTACGGTCACCTGTTTTGACTCTCCTGAAAGGTTTATTGCGGTTGCAACGTGCAGCAGAGCAATGAAAGGTTTAATTTTTAGCTGACTTTGTAAGCTTGTGCCTAACCGTAAACCATTATTCAGCATTTCTAGGAGAATTCGTTTTGCATGGTCATCGAAATAGCCATATGAAACTTATGCGAAGAAAGAAAAGAAGGAAATCGAAGCAACACTCCAGCCTGTACCCATTTTCAGACATCTCACATCATATATAAAGTATCTATCATTTTCTCATAAACGCAAGATCTCGCTTATCTAGTTTCCTAACTGCTGCTATCCGCAAAATAAAAATATTCTCAAACCCCTTCTCCAGTGTCGCTATCCGTCTGAAAGAAACTTCCCTGTACTGTACGGAAAATACAACATTCTGTTGCTGTTAAGAAAAAGCTGAAGCAAAAGCTGAAGCTCTTTATTTTGTCATTCATGTGATTTCTCTCCCAAAAACTAACAGTTATATTTTTTTCTCTTCCACTTAATTTGATTTTCCCCTTTTCTTCATTACGTGTTTTCTGTCACTCGCCAATTTCTTCTATCCCTTCCCATTATCGTTTTCCTCACGTCCTCTGCTGTCACAGCTATGTTCAGGCAAGCACCTGTAAATTCCCTCTGTTATTCTATTCTTAACAGACATTTTTAACTATGTTTTCATCATGATTTTGTGGTTACTCGTAGTATTCTCTCAATCATTACTGTTTCTATATGTTCGATTACATGATAAATAAAACACCTAATTAACGAAGCATACTGGTAAAATGTGAAGAATGCCCTGTTACATGAATTCTAATTAGGGTAAACGAATCTGTAATTAAAAAGAAATACAACAGTTTTCTGTGATTACTGCTTATTTCGCTAGTTGAAATGTGGTATGAAAGTTGAAAAATGTATTCGTACACTATTATGAAGGAATCAGGATTCTGTGTAATATGTGTCTGTGTGTCCCATGCACGGAGGATTTGTATCAGTGTGTACTTTGCGACAGGAAGTACAGCCCATTGATATCTGAACTAAAGTGTTTACGTGTGTCTTTTATGGTAACTATTATTTCTACCGTGGTGCCATTTACAGTAATTAAAACATTACCCACTAACCGGTAAGTGAAAGTTAGATGCACAGTAATTGACGCATATCAATAACTACCAATATTACATTTCCTATGACCAGATATATGATGCTATCTATCTTAAAAGATAGGCTAAGGAAAGGCAAACCTACGTTTATAGCTTTTGTAGACTTAGAGGAAGCTTCTGACTATGTTAATTGAAATATTCTCTTCGACATTCTGAAGGTAGCAGGGTTAAAACACAGTGACCGAAAGGTTATTTACAATTTGGACAGAAATCAGACGGCAGTTATAAGAATCGAGGGGCATGAAAGGGAGGCAGTGACTGAGATGGAAGTGAGACAAGGTTGCAGCCTATCCCCGATGTTATTCAATCTGTGCATTGAGCAGACAGTAAAGAAAACCAAAGAAAAATTTGGAGTCGGAGTTAACATTCATGGGGAAGAAATAAAAACTTTGAGGTTTGCCGATGACATTGTAATTCTGTCAGAGATAGTATAGGACTTGGAAATACAGCTGAACGGAATGGACAATATCTTGCAAGGAGGATATAAGATGAACATCAACAATAGCAAAACAATGATGATGGGATGTAGTCGAATTAAATCTGATGGTGCTGAAGGAATTAGAATATCAGAGGATACACTTAAAGTTGTAGATGAGTTCTGCTACTTGAGCAGTAAAATAACTGATGATAGCCGATGCAGAGAGGATGTAAAATCTAGACAAGCAATGGCAAGGAAAACGTTTCTCAAGAAGAGAAATTTGTTAATAACGAATATAGACTTAAGTGTTAGGAAGTATTATCTGTATTTATGTGTCTAGAGTGTAGCTACGTATGGAAGTGAAACACGGATGATAAACAATTTAGACAAGAATGGAAAAAAGCTTTTGACATGTGGTGCTGCAGAAGAATGCTGAAGATTAGATGGGTAGATCACATAACTAGTGAGGAGATACTGAATGGAATTGGAGAGACAAGAAATTTGTGGCACAACGAGATTAAAAGAAGGGATCTATTGATAGAACAGATTCTGAGACATCAAGGGATCACCAATGTGGTATTGGAGGGAAAGAAGGGGGGAGGGGGGTAAAATTCGTTAAGGGAGACTAAGAGTGGAGTGCAGTAAACAGATTCAAAAAGATGTGGTTATTCGAAGGTGAAAAGCCTTGCACAGGATAGAGTAGCATGGAGAGTTGCATCAAACCAGTATTTGGTCTGAAGACCACAACAACAGGATGGTCCAAACGCTGTGCACTTAGTAATAGTTTCTAAGGATTAGTGTAAGGGCCTAATTACCCGCGACTATATTTGAAAATGCTAGTGAACTGTTACCCAATTTTAGGCTAATAAGTGAAAATGCTATTCTTAATAAATAAATAATAACAAAACGACGTCCTTTTCTAGAGTTAAAAAAGAAACTCTTCTACCAGGAAGCGATGGAGAATCCATTAATATAAGAAATTTTATAAATAGTCATTGATCCGCATCAGGAACATCTTTCTATATTCTTGTTCCTGTTCTTGTTCTCGTTCTTTATCTTCTTCTTGTTCTTCTGTCTATCATTAGATCAAAAGTTCTCAGAAGCTTTACTTTAGTACTTAACGAATCCACCTTCCGTTAGTTCTGCCAATATTTATTCTCACTCCTGACTGATGACGAATAATTCCTTTGGACTGTCTGTCGTTATAGGTACAATGTACACAATTTCATCTTCTGATTCTAGAATTTAGTTGTTTTCTTCTAAAAGGCATACGCTAAACTATAACCACATTTTTCTGTTTTTCATATTGTACCTCTTAACACCTAAACATTTCCTTACAAACTTGTATCTTGGATGTGTTTCGTCCCTTCCTTTTCGTAACATAGCGTATGGCCACAAATACGAGCTATTACGTGTAAACCATTAAAATTATGTGAGAACTATTTCTTGACGGGGCATAATGCAGTGCTGTGGAGGTGTGTGTGTGTGTGTGTGTGTGTGTGTGTGTGTGTGTGTGTGTGTGTGTGTTTGGTACCCACGAGCGCTCAACGGCGAGGTTATCAGCGCCCTCGGTGGTTAGGGATGGAAAGGCTTCGCAATCAGGATGACCTGAATTCACGATTCTAGTCCGGACATCCAGATATAGATTTTTAATGGATTCCGTGAATAATTCCAGAATGAGTTTTGAAAAGGCCACGGCGACAGATTCCTGTGTCACGATTGTGTGATTCGAGCTTATATTCCTCCCCTAGTGACTTTGTCGTCGGTAGGACGTTAAACCTTAGCGTTGATTTTACAGAAAGCATGTTGCACAAACTAGTGTTGATGAATTTTTATAGTTTGCCAATATGAGCGAACTTCTATTTCGGTAGTGTAATAAAAATTATTGTGCCAGTAACGTGTCAAAGAATTCTTACAGGAGCCAGAGGCGGAGAATTGTCACGAGCTCATTGTTACACAAATAAGATTTTCTCATAAAAAAGGCTAATATATCGAAAGAGTTTTCTGAACTGACCGATCTCCCGCAAGTGATATTGTAAAAGTGAAATGGGGTTTAAGAAAACTAAAACACAAAACAAAGTATAGTGGGGTTGTAAATGCGATGTGTTACAGCTCTCTGATAATTTAATGAACAGGTGAAATACTCCATTTCCAGGCCATGGGCAAGAAAGAGTACCAAATTTACGAGAAGGTCTTACACCAAGAGCAGGCATCCGCTTTAGACGTGATTTACGGATTTTGGGACTACTTAATTTCGGTCTAAAGAACACAGAAGCTATGTTTAGATCACTTGTGCATTTTGTGGAAGTTGCCTGTTACAGTGAACATCCCCATGTGAATAGCCTAGCACACAAGAGAGTATACTGACAATGACGTAGCAGTAAAGTTGAAACTTCCTGGCATATTAAAACTGTGTATCGGACCGAGACTCGAACTCGGGACCTTTACCTTTCGCGGGCAAGTGCTCTACGAACTGAGCTACCCAAGCACGACTCACGACTCCTCCTCACAGCTTCATTTCTGCCAGTACCTCGTCTCCTACCTTCCAAACTTCACAGAAGCTCTTCTGTGAACCTTGCAGAACTAGCACTCCCGGAAGAAAGGATATTGCAGAGACATAACTTAGCCACAACCTGGGGATGTTTCCAGAATGAGATTTTCACTCTACAGCGGAGTGTGCATTGATATGAAACTTCGTGTCAGATTAAAACTGTGTCCCGGACCGAGACTCTTCAGCAGTAAAGTTAATCACAGGAATGTATCAAAAATATTTCGCATTCCTACAGTTGCTATTACACTCCTGGAAATTGAAATAAGAACACCGTGAACTCATTGTCCCAGGAAGGGGAAACTTTATTGACACATTCCTGGGGTCAGATACATCACATGATCACACTGACAGAACCACAGGCACATAGACACAGGCAACAGAGCATGCACAATGTCGGCACTAGTACAGTGTATATCCACCTTTCGCAGCAATGCAGGCTGCTATTCTCCGATGGAGACGATCGTAGAGATGCTGGATGTAGTCCTGTGGAACGGCTTGCCATGCCATTTTCACCTGGCGCCTCAGTTGGACCAGCGTTCGTGCCGGACGTGCAGACCGCGTGAGACGACGCTTCATCCAGTCCCAAACATGCTCAATGGGGGACAGATCCGGAGATCTTGCTGGCCAGGGTAGTTGACTTACACCTTCTAGAGCACGTTGGGTGGCACGGGATACATGCGGACGTGCATTGTCCTGTTGGAACAGCAAGTTCCCTTGCCGGTCTAGGAATGGTAGAACGATGGGTTCGATGACGGTTTGGATGTACCGTGCACTATTCAGTGTCCCCTCGACGATCACCAGTGGTGTACGGCCAGTGTAGGAGATCGCTCCCCACACCATGATGCCGGGTGTTGGCCCTGTGTGCCTCGGTCGTATGCAGTCCTGATTGTGGCGCTCACCTGCACGGCGCCAAACACGCATACGACCATCATTGGCACCAAGGCAGAAGCGACTCTCATCGCTGAAGACGACACGTCTCCATTCGTCCCTCCATTCACGCCTGTCGCGACACCACTGGAGGCGGGCTGCCCGATGTTGGGGCGTGAGCGGAAGACGGCCTAACGGTGTGCGGGACCGTAGCCCAGCTTCATGGAGACGGTTGCGAATGGTCCTCGCCGATACCCCAGGAGCAACGGTATCCCTAATTTGCTGGGAAGTGGCGGTGCGGTCCCCTACGGCACTGTGTAGGATCCTACGGTCTTGGCGTGCATCCGTGCGTCGCTGCGGTCCGGTCCCAGGTCGACGGGCACGTGCACCTTCCGCCGACCACTGGCGACAACATCGATGTACTGTGGAGACCTCACGCCCCACGTGTTGAGCAATTCGGCGGTATGTCCACCCGGCCTCCCGCATGCCCACTATACGCCCTCGCTCAAAGTCCGTCAACTGCACATACGGTTCACGTCCACGCTGTCGCGGCATGCAACCAGTGGTAAAGACTGCGATGGAGCTCCGTATGCCACGGCAAACTGTCTGACACTGACGGCGGCGGTGCACAAATGCTGCGCAGCTAGTGCCATTCGACGGCCAACACCGCGGTTCCTGGTGTGTCCGCTGTGCCGTGCGTGTGATCATTGCTTGTACAGCCCTCTCGCAGTGTCCGGAGCAAGTATGGTGGGTCTGACACACCGGTGTCAATGTGTTCTTTTTTCCATTTCCAGGAGTGTACATTGACATAGCACATGCTTATCTCCCTAGGAAACAATGGCGATATTTTTAAACTGTTCATCTGCATTTTGCAGTTCTTCTTCATGACAGTTTACTTAGAAACGTTTTAGAGATTTGTAGTTTCCTCAGCATAAAAAATTCTCTATTTATATTACTAATTTATTACGTAAAGTTTCGCGTTCTTGCCTTGTCTTTATGGCCATAAAGTCTGGAACATAACAGGTGATCAAAAAGTCAGTATAAATTTGAAAACTGAATAAATCACGGAATAATGTAGATAGAGAGGTACAAATTGACACACATGCTTTAAATGACATGGGGTTTTATTAGAACCAAAAAAATAGAAAAATTCAAAAAGTGTCCGACAGATGGCGCTTCATCTGATCAGAATAGCAATAATTAGCATAACAAAGGAAGACAAAGCAAAGATGATGTTCTTTACAGGAAATGCTCAATATGTCCACCATCATTCCTCAACAATAGCTGTAGTCGAGGAATAATGTTGTGAACAGCACTGTAAAGCATGTCCGGAGTTACGGTGAGGCATTGGCGTCGGATGTTGTCTTTCAGCATCCCTAGAGATGTCGGTCGATCACGATACACTTGCGACTTCAGGTAACCCCAAAGCCAATAATCGCACGGACTGAGGTCTGGGGACCTGGGAGGCCAAGCATGACGAAAGTGGCGGCTGAGCACACGGTCATCACCAAACGACGCGCGCGAGAGATCTTTCACGCGTCTAGCAATATGGTTGGTTCTAATAAAACCCTATGTCATTCCAAGCATGTGTGTCAATTGTTACCTCTCTATCTACATTATTCCGTGGTTTATTGAGTTTTCAAATTTATACTGACTTTTTGATCACCCGGTATATCCCGCCACCGTGTCTGATTGGTCAACGTTTGTAAAACCCATACGGTAGAAATTTGTTCTATTGCCGACACCGGCAAGAACGTTCCTTGGGAGTTTCAGAAAAACTCGAATGATTGCTGTTGTAGTAACTACGTATATAGTTTCCTAACTTTCCATACGGTGTTCAAATGACCATTTACTGCTCCAATAAAGCAGGTCTTAGTCATCTTGTAGAATATAACAATGGTTTTCATTGAAGTAGAGAAAAATGCTTTGTACGAATTTTTTCGTATTTCATCCATACTAGGCAGCTTCTCCTGCCACAGATACTTAGGTATTAAAAATGAAAAAATAGTTTGCGGATAATATGAGGTTATGAACGTGGATAAACTTGACGAGCTGCGTGAGGAATCTACGTTCAGAAGAATCTAATGCAACTGTGAACAGCGAAGCAGGGCTCTTCACCAAACAGATAGAATACAATATGTTACTTAGAAACGAAACAAACTGAGACACACATTATCTTGTTTTGTCTCGTATCGTCTGTTCACTAAAGATATGAGTTCACACATTATCAACGAGAGGAAGCAACCATGTCTTTAAAAATCCTCCAGCTACCAAGAAGACCAAATCGAAAAGAAAGAAGCCCATCATAAGAGTCACTTGAGAATAGCAGACTTACCTAAAAGGTAATAAAAATCATCAAACACTAAAAAAATGGCGCAGTCCCTTAAGAGACGACAGTCTCGTTGTACCCGCGCTCGTAAGAGATATGAGAAGGATTTGGATGCTCAGAAATATGTGTTCTTCGAAGTGATCTGATGAGATGAACCTAAATAACATTGTCTTGTACAGCGGTTACTTACGGGGAAAAGGATCTACGATACCCGAATATTAATAAAGTTTGCCACATGGTGCAGCCGATATGCAGCGAAGTACATAGCCGTTTACTTTGAACACGTGGTGTGTCACGCGGCTACGTTCATTCAGAGCGAGCCCTGCCACGGTGCGGTAGATAACCACGCAGGATGGCGTGTGTTGCCGCTTTCCCTGCGGGCTGTGGCCGATGTGGGCGCTTTGCCCGTGGTCATTCTACTTCGCTTCAGCGTTTTTTCACTCAGGTACGACACATAGAATAACACAGACCTGAAATGGGATCCATTAAGCTGAAACTTTCCCTTTCCATCCACCGACTTACGTCTTACTTCCTACAAAGCGGTCTAGGGAGCGTGCTCCGAATCCTTGTAGCCTTTTCACCTAAATAGCTCAAAATGGTTCAAATGGCTCTGAGCACTATGGGACTTAACATCTCAGGTCATCAGTCCCCTAGAACTTAGAACTACTTAAACCTAACTAACCTAAGGACATCACACACATCCGTGCCCGAGGTAGGATTCGAACCTGCGACCGTAGCGGTCGCGCGGTTCCAGACTGAAGCGCCTAGAACCACTCGGCCACCAGCGCCCGGCCCTAAATAGCCAGCAAAATCTTCCTTTCGGCTGATGGGGCGTTATCATGATGAATATTACGGCTGTAGAGCCCTGGTCTTGGATATGTGATTTAGCGTCTTAGGGAAACATAGGTCCGGGCAGCTCTTACCAGTGATTTTTTTTTTTTAGGCTAGTGAAACGCGTGTTTTATCACGTACATTACGATTAAGAAAACAGCCACTGTTCTGTTCTTAAGAAATCGTAATTTCCAGATTATGTAGTTGTAGATACTACTTGAAACTACCTGACAGATTAAAGCCGTACATCGAACTAGAATTCGTATCCAGAACCTTGCCTATGGTAGGCAATGTTCTAACCAACTGAGCTCTTCAGACAGCGCCCTCACAGCTACTGTCGTACTAGCAGCACTGTCCTATGTTCTGTACTTCGTCATGGTACTTACTGTTTCTTTCTGGCTTCGTCTTAACATTGTTGTTATCCGCGACGACGCTATTCATTCTGTAGGATGCTAAAGTTTCCGATTTTTTAAGGTTTATTTACACCATAAGATGCGACTTGTCATTTGTATGTCGTCAAGGAGATAAAATAAAAATTTCTCTTTGCTGTGGGTTTGCAGAATGGCGTGAAAGTTTCCAGAAACATTTTCCAAAGATGAAGTAGAAAATCGCAATAATCAAACGCAGAAGTTTGTGCAGCTACTTGTTTTCGATAAGTTCTGGACTTGTCATGTTTGCCATAAAACACCTTTCCAAACAATCTCAGTTCTTTCTGCTTGTTGAAGATTCCTTCCCAAATCTCAGATATGAAATGCTCTGAACAGGTAGATATGTACATCCCAAACCAGTTCATAATATTATTACATCGCATCACTCCTTTGTCTTGGTTGTAATACCATACAATCTTTCTGATTTTTATTCATCTAAAGCTGCGATTTGCAATGTATAGTATATACGTGATTAATCTGCATATGTAATTAACAGTGGTTACATATTATAAAATTTCTCTAGAATTACACCATCGCATTTAAATGTTTGCGAACTGTACCCGTATAGCAGCTACCGTACACGGACATAAATAACAAAAAAGGTGTGTGTGTTTTATTTTGTAGAATAAATTTCTTTCTTCTCGAAATTCGCACTCGATTATTTTACTGTGCCGCGATTTTTTCCGTAAAAGGTACCTAGTTTTGTCTTCTACTACCGTATCTTTCTTCGTTCAAATTGCTTTGTATGCAGTTGCTATACGGAAAGTTTGTAGTTTATGTCTGATAGATTACTGTAGCTCCTCAGCTAATATAACTTTTGACAGAATGACTGTTGCTCCTCAGCTAATATAACTTTTGACAGAATGTAGAGCACATTCACCAAGATCAATCGCAAATAAAATAACGTCCTTGCTTCTCATGTAAAACCCAGGACATCTTTCTGTACAACTAAGAGAGAGACCAACTGTCGTGCACAATATTATTTTTGGTTCACTTTGTAAGTTATTTAATTACCTCCATATTAAATGTTCTGCTAATCCCATTGACTTGGTTAGCGCTCCTAGCTCCAGGCTCAAAGGTTCTAGGTTCGATTTTCGAGTTTTGAGGAATAGGAAGGTGCAGAGAAGCCTCATAAGGACAGATGACAACTGAATCCTTTAAAAATTGGGCTCTAAGCAACCGAAGTTGTGTCTCATTGAAGTCTAGGAGATTCATTTATACCCTCCTACTAGATCTACTAGTTTCCACCAGCGTCCAGGAATCTGTGTGTTCTTAAATATTTGATGACAATATTAGGGGTTACATCAGTGTTTCGCAGCTTTGCCTTCGGGTTTTACCAAAGTCTCTCAATGTTTATCAAATCTAAATCCATTTCTTGGCAAAACTCTCCTTGTTTGCCGATAAGCTGACGTAAAATAAATGAAGCGTGACTGATGCTAAGTCCTTTTATAAGATCTATTCGTTTTTCTATGAACAGGTATCCTCCTATTATTTTCAGTTTGCTGTTAAGAAATCTGACAGTTTTGAGAGAAATCAAGAAACTGCTAGAGAGTTCTGTTGCAAATTACGCCAACCGTAATAATCGAGATGAATAGTTAAATAATGGTAAAACACTAAAGCAGGTGGCAGTAGAGTTAATAGGAAAGAAATAACTTCCGTGATCTGTATGCTGACAAGAAAAATCGAATTCCAGTTTCTATGGGCATCTTCGAGGACAACTTGCGATAGTAACATTCTAATTTCTCCATAACACTGTCATCATCATATGACATCCTACTTCACTTTCATCCGATAGGTTCCTTTTTTTTCAGCCTCTTCAAACATTTTCATCGTTTCACTGCTTTTCAAACCCGGCTACTTTTCGCTTCCAAACCGAAAATGTACCCATCAATTTTCACGGCCGTAAAAGTTTCGTATTTTGTTACATCAACTTACCTGAATACATTTTAACCCATTTCTCCTCTCTGGTTCACCGTTCCCTTCCCGATTCTGAGTACTTTCTATTTTACTTGAGTTCTCGATTGTTATTCTGCCAAACCGTCGTCCTTCATTCTTCATGGATCTGTGTTATTATTAGCTGCTGCATTGAAGACGAACTGTGTATGGCTCTGAGCACTATGGGACTTACCTTCTGAGGACGTACTGTGTAGATAAAACGTTTTGCATTGGGTTGATGCCGATTTACGACGTCATGTTAACATATCTAGAAAATCAGTGGTCGCTTTCATAGTGCCAAGAGACTGTTGGCACCAAGTAGTATTTGACACTGAAACTTCTCGGAAACAGTCTTTCGATAAACGAGTGTTAAAATTCCAGTGAGCGACTAGCTTAAAAGTATTACTTCTTCCGCATATTCTTTGTTTATATACAGTCAGAATAAACTGTATTGAAATCAGAAGCATTTAAATAGGGCTTTCTGTACCATTGGTCAATGATGAAAAGAGAATCAATGAAAATCTGTGTAAAAAGAGATATATTAACCTACTGCACAGACATTTAACTTTTTATGTAACCATTGATATAGGCGAGGTATAATTGTGACTGAATAAACAAGTTATGTTTGGAATGCTTGTGATGGCACGAAAGACATTCACAACTGTATAAAATAGGAACGAAGTTGAGGAAAGCTTCATCTGAAAACAACACCTAAAACTTCTGCGAGATGACAACAGATTTCTCATGAACTAGCACTATATACAGTGTCTTCTTCTTCTTATTCTGCTTCTTCGGCCTCAGTGGACCGCTCCAATCATTTTCTGGTCATCTTCTTCAATAGCTTTTCTTTCCGACTTGCGCAGTGTCTTACACATGTTCTGATTTTTTTTACCATTTCTCATCTGTAAATACACTTTTCATTGTCATTTGTCTATTTTTGGTTTAAATTTTATTTTTATATTTTTCAGTTTCTTTAAATTTTCTGTTTTATTTTGCAAATCGTCCGTGGTTGATTCTATTTCTTTTCGAATCCTCACTGATTCCCTTTATGTATCTTACTTCTCGCTTCATGTTCCAAAGCTTCTTTTTAATATTTCTTGGTAATCTGGTTTCCGGTGTCCTCACAACGTGACCAAAAAAAAAAAAAAAGGATTCTTTTTTCTGTGATAGTACCGTCCATTTTTTTGATATTTGTTATTTATGCACGTTCTAACTGTTCTTCTCTCTACTTTTAGGATTTTGCCGATTCTGTTTTTCCTGGTTGTACCTGTCTTGTAACGTTTTAGTTTAGTTTTGACTGACAGATATTTTTTATTATATGTATACAATATTAATTTTTGAGCTTTTGTAATTTTATTACTTTTCTCTTGCCATGTAGATTTCTCGTCCAAGTTCCATGTTAGATTAATTATAAGTATTTAAATTGTTTCACTATTTTCACGTTCCTGTTATTTACTGTCGTGTTTTTTACTACTAGCGGATCTGCTACCATTATCTCAGTATTTTCGAATGATATCAGATATCCTTTTTTGTGCTATATTTCGTAGGCGTGTCATGTGATTTCTGGCGTCTTGACTGTTATTAGCTAGTAACGCTAAGTCATCTGCGAATCCCAAGCAAATTAAGTTTCTTTGTTCATTTTTGGTTCCCAGTTTTATTTTTTTAGGATTTTGCTTGTACCATTCTTTCACACGTAGTCCAGAGTATCGTAAATGTCTGAGATATTTCTCCTTTGAATTTTACTTTAGATTT
The DNA here is from genome assembly GCF_023898315.1 of Schistocerca nitens. Classification (NCBI taxonomy): domain Eukaryota; kingdom Metazoa; phylum Arthropoda; class Insecta; order Orthoptera; family Acrididae; genus Schistocerca; species Schistocerca nitens. Next base: position 343,760,774 of record NC_064622.1, read on the forward strand.
CCTGTTTGTTAGAGTTAAGTTTATCATTTAATTAAATTGGGGTGGAGACCGAAATTCCTTAGCACTTCAACATTGAAGATGTATTTATACAATCATTAGCTTTTTTGAAGTCTACAAAGTAAGTAACTTGCAGTTTTCGTCCTCTTTCGTAGTAGTCCTTTACCAATTTCAATGTGATTATCTGTTCTGGGCAACTTCTCCTGGATCTAAATTCTCCTTGGTATTCTCCTAGTTCCAGTTCAAGTTGGCCTTTACAACGTCTGTATAGAACTCTTGACATGACTTTATATCTGATATCCAGGAGGAAAATTCCTCTATCGTTTACTAGATTTGATTAGTCTCCGTTTTTGTGTAAATAATGGATTACAACTGCAGTCCAGTGTTCTGGTAGTTCTTCTTTGTTCCAGATTTTCACTGTGCGTTGCGGTAATGATATCTTCGCTGGTTGTAATGCGTATTTCGAAAGTTCCGCAGGTGTTCGACCTTCTCCACTTGCTTTTTAGTTTTTGAGTTCTTTCAGAGATTTATGGACATCATGGATTGCAGGTGAGTTTATATTTTCTGCTGGTGTTTTAATAGGGTATCTGTGTTCATATGAAGTAGTTCTTGGATATCTTCGCAATTTAGCAATTTTTTAAAGTGTTTGTGCCATGATTTTTGTATTTTTTCTACTGCTTTGGGCCATCTTATTATTTTAATCCTTTAACATTAATGTTGGTGGATCATGTCTTTGTAGTTGTCTGCTAAATATTTTGTAGTAGCCCCTCGATATTGTTTTCTCGCTATTTGTTTCTATCATTAGAAGTATATCTTTTTGATTTTGGCGTTTGACCCTTTGGGTTTTCTTTCTTTGTTCTGTGAATTTCAAATGTGATTTTTCTGACTTGGGTGCCTTAACCAGGCTTGGTTTCTATCTATCACTGTTTTATCACACTCGTTGTTCCACCATTGGTGTTTTTTCTTTGACTCATTGGGACTATCTGTTCTGCTATCTGTTTTAACTTGGGAACTATTTCCTCTAGATCATCTATTATTTTTGTATTCCTTGTCTGCTCTTCGTATTTTTGCTATTTATCAGTTTATGAGGTTCGTAGTTTCTCTTCTGTTTGAGATGGGAGTTTTTATTTGTCAACCAGGTGAGTATAATTTTTATCATGTAATGATATGATACACTATCTGTCCTCTCAGAACTTTCCCTTTGTAGATTTTCCTGTTGTAATGTTTATCTATACAAACATAATTCAGTTGCCGTTCTCCTTATTTCCAGTCTGGATGGTTCCAAGTTTTGAGTTTATTTGGTCTTCTATTGGAGTATGTTCAGTTTGAGCTTATTTCAAATAGTATGCAGAAATCCACCATTTTCATGCCATTCCTGTTTGTCCTTTCTTATGCTGGCCATTTCCCTAGTTCGTCTCTATATCTTCTTTTCCTTCCTAACTTGGCACTAAAATCTCAAATTAAAGTTTTGGTGTTTTTTATCTATGAATGTTACTGTGAAATCTAAAAACTCCCTAAATTCACCCATATCTGGTCTGTATTCTTTCTTATTTTTTCTGTCATTCGTTTGGGCATGGGGATTTATCACTGTGTATATTTTATTTGCGGCTTTTGTGGTTAGTATTGATAGCCTGGGAGATTATGACTTAAATTCTATTACGGATTTAATTATTTTGAGATTGACCACAAATTCCGTTCCAAATTGTGGACTTTGCTTCGTTACTCTTTCCGGCTATTCCCTCATAAATTCTATATCTTTGTGATTCAGTTGGCTCCTGATCAATGTTTCTCATTTCTTAAAGTACAGTATGTAGCAAGAAACTTTAATTTTTGCGCTACTGCTGTTCCGTCTCGACGGGTGTTGTCTTGAAAAGCGAATGTTTACAACGAGAATAAACTTCGTAACCGCTTTATGAGTTAGGCAGATAGTTGTCGGGGGAGAGGTGCAATTTCGTAAAGAACGCATAGTTAAAAATCTTCACTTTGCTTGTGTTAATTTGAGCCAAATCGAAACTACTGTCCACATTCCTTTGTTGACAGTCTTCCCTACTTGACAAAAAATGATTTGGTACTGCCTCCCACTAACGCTCAGAAGCTCCTTGCTGACCTCAAGGTCGTTGTGAAGTTGTACTTAATACGTGAGTCCTAGTAAATATCACGCATGTGAGACACAAAACTAAAAAGCCTGGCGCATCCTACCGTCGATGGTAGCAACTTTTCCTGTTATGAATGGTTCAAATCTACCAATTAGCATGAACATTAAATTCACTATTTTTTGTGTTACTACAGAAAATGTGCAACCAAAAGAATCTTCGTTTTTTTCTGTACCGCAGATGTTTAGCAGCATATTGTTAACACATTTACTTAAGTGTTAAACATGTTCGGGAGTCGTCCGGAAAATAAGGTTTGACAATATAAACAGAAAAGTTAGTTAAGAATATTATTTAGTAAATATTAAGCGTTTACATACTTTATGCTACTTTTCCAAACAATTTACTCAATTACTAAGAAATGTATAGTACGGTCGGTCAAGTTTGTGTATGTCCTCTATGAAGAGGCTTTCAGCATAACAAAGATTTCATGTAGAACCGTTCGTGAATATAAGCATCAAAGTACATTTCAAAAAATTATGATCTTTTGCAGTATTCATTGATATTTCATTATCGAATACTTGTTGGATAGTAATCTTCTTTTCCATTTTATCTTGTTATTATTTTTGTTACATAATATTCAGATGACTTACTAAATCATTTCAGTATCAGAGTGATCGAAATGATAAAGGAAAGTGATTCATTTCTTTCATGTGGCGCTGTTTGATACTATATTCATAACCTGATACTATGCTTTTATTACTACTTTTGCTGTATGATTAAGACAATTGTACGGAACTATTTTTAAAAGTAAAGAATTCTTATCAATTGTTTAATTGTCATTTTGTGTTTTGACTTTTCCATTGGGTTTCATTTCGTTCTGTATCAGACGTCATCTTTGGAAATAGCATTTGCAGGGACTTTATTCCGCCTGTAATAGAGTTTGCTACCACAGAAGAAAACACATTTAGAGAACTTAACAAAAGACATGAAGGCTGCGGATAACTGCGGGAAAAGCTCTTAGGAGAAAATGTAACGAAGAACAGAGAAGTTTAACAGAGAGCAAAAATGTTTGAGGCTTGTTCACTTTCTATACTCATTTTCCTGGTATGGGTGTTTTATCATTGTTTAGCTGCTTTTTCATAGCTCTCGTACATATTACGTCGTATTCATCTGACTGTTTAGCACGTGCCTACATAATCCTCAGCAGAAAAAGTTAACACACCTCTAACATTTTCTTGAACTTTGAAGCACAAGTCGGATTTTTCCAGTATATAACTGTTCAGTTTGATGTGGCGGTAAAATAGGCTTACGGACTAAAAATATTTCGTACAAAACCTTTAACCCAGTTACTTATTTTTTGCGGCTTCCCGCAAACGTACATATCTCAAATCCATATTTCGTAGTGAATAAAACACTTGAATTTTCTTTAGTTTGTGAGTCAGCCTACTTAGCTTCGGCTGAATTTCATTAGCACCTCTTAGAGTCGATTAATTTCGGGTTATTTTTCTTAGACTGATTTTCCGTAGTACTCTGAATACCATGTTCCTTTCCTAGTTTAAGTTTTTCACTACATGAAGTGGATATATTACTAACTCCAGTGTATTTGAGTGAGTAGTTAATACATCATCTTATGATATAAGAATGCATGATTCCTGATGTATTCCTTCAATCATTATTTAGGTGTGGATAAAATTACATGAGATATTTCCTTCTAAATAATTTCTTTTAGACATTGTGAGTATCAACATCTCCTTTTCGTGAAATAATCTTTTATGTTAAACTGCAATTAGGGATCAACATAGAAAAGATACGAACATCAGCGGGGCTTGAGATAGCTTCAGAATGATTTTCAAATTTGAAGACATCTCTTCGTTTCCAAACATATCTACCAAAACCGTTCGTTAAGTACTTTTCCAAGTAATGGGAAAAAAGCAGGACAATAACAGTAATGTTTATTTCTCATTACTGTGCCTACGGTCTTCGAATTATCTACGTGACGGACTCCTTTTGAGTCCTTGTAGATAGCGCCGGGTCAATTTATGTACACCCTGTACGCAACATTTTCCTTTTGCAGTTACAACTGGCTGGTAATAGGTCCTGTCGTTTCATCATCCTCTTAGAATCATTTGAATATTCACGCTGTTGTCTCTAACATTCGCATAGACGTTCAGAATCCAAAACATATGCTGTACGAACGTCGGACACAACGTCAACATAGCGAACACTCCCTGTAATATTTATGTTTTAATAGGGACAGTGGACGTTACATTTCAGATGTGTTACGACCCGTGGCTCTACCGTTCATTCGATCCCTGCGAAACCCTACATTTCAGCAGGATAATGCACGACCGCATGTTGCAGGTCCTGTACGGGCCTTTCTAGACACAGAAAATGTTCGACTGCTGCCCTGGCCAGCACATTCTCCAGGTCCCTCACCAACTGAAAACGTCTGGTCAATGGTGGCCGAGCAAATGGCTCGTCACAACACGCCAGTCACTACTCTTGATGAACTGTGGTATCATGTTGAGGCTGCATGGGCAGCTGTACCTGTACACGCCATCCAAGCTCTGTTTGACTCAATGCCCAGGCGCATCAAGGCCGTTATTATGGCCAGAGGTGGTTGACTCTCTATATGGCTCTGAGCACTTTGGGACTTAACTTTTGAGGTCACCAGTCCCCTAAAACTTAGAACTACTTAAACCTAACTAAGCTAAGGACATCACACACATCCATGCCCGAGGCAGGATTCGAACCTGCGACCGTAGAGATCGCGCGGTTCCAGACTTTAGCGCCTAGAATCGCTCGTCCACCCCAGAGGTGGTTGTTCTGGGTACTGATTTCTCAGGATCTATGCACCCAAATTGCGTGAAAATGTAATCACATGTCAGTTGTAGTATATTATATTTGTCCAATGAATACCCGTTTATCATCTGCATTTCTTCTTGATGTAGCAAATTTAATGGCCAGTAGTGTACGTCTACACGGCGGTCCGTTAGATGGTAGAGTGAGAGGACTCTCTCAGAGAGGATATGCAGGCACGCAGTCTGCTGAAATGAGGTGGCTTACGACTTCGCCCACGTGGCAGCGCCTTGCCTTGTGGTAGCGTGGGCGCACGCGCCGCTGCAGCCGACTAGGCAGCCCACGCCAGAGCACAGCAGATACGTCGCCTCGGAATAAGGCTTAGCATTACTGTCACAAATATTTTCACTTGGTTTGTAAAAGACGTGTTGAAGATTTAGCGATTAACCCAAAAATTATTTAGCCGGAACAGGAGAACCGTCATTCCGACTCATACAGATGAAGCTGCATCTCTTCTTCTTCTTCATCTTGCGTTACGGCCTCTGTAGGACCACAGATAGCCCCTTCGTGGACTGCATTTTCCTCTTCTTCTCCCAGAACGTCTCCATTCTTTCTCTTCTTCTCTTCCGCTCTTCTTGCGAGATCTTCAGTTTCCGTTTCTCCTGTCGGCTCCACTGGTGACACTCTAGCCTTTTCCTGTATTCTTCTCTGTCATTTATCTCCGGCATATTTGTAGGTGTATATTTGTTCCTCCAATTTTCCTTTCCTTCCTCCTTGATCCCCAATTTCAACCAGTCCTTTCGAAGTTCAACAACGCACTTGGTTCCTGTCTTTCCCCTTGTCCTCCCTGTTGTTTCCCACACTCTCTTCGTCATTCTGTCCATACTCATCCTAACTACTTGTCCAGCAAACCTTGCCCTTTTGAGTGTGATTTCCCCGGATTCTGTTCTCATGTTCCGGGTCAATACTTCCATAGGTCTTCGCATCCACCTCTCTCCACCTCTTTTGGGACCTAGTATTTTTCTCTCTTTTTTCTCAAGTTGTTCTGCCCCATTTCTTCCTAGTGCCATCGTCTCAGCAGCATGTAATACTGCATTCCTCACGGTTGCCTTCTGGTGGCTTATCTTTGCCTCTATGGATAAATTCTTTTTATTGTATATCTCTCTCGTCATGCAGAAGGCTGACCTCCTCTTCTTTATCCTTGCTCCTCTTCCTTCCTGTTATAAATTCTCCCAGGTATTTAAATTTGTCCACCATTTGCACAGTGCCTTCCGGTGTTTCCCAGTCCGCAGTGGTATTTAATGGCTTTTTCTTGTTATAGGCGATCCTTGTTTACGTAATAGTATCGGTCATATAAACGTACCAAAAAGAACATTAGGAATTGTTTCGTGTTGTGTTGACCCGTCTGCTAGCCCAAGCGATTCAGTACGTCTGTTTTGCCTTTTTGGAAATTTGTGAAGTTGTTGGTAACTAGCACTTCGGCCCATAAGAGCAATGGAAGAGGAAGGGAGTCTTAGAGTACTTCCTTAAAGGTGAATTTCTGTCCTTACTTTTAAGGATATTTTGCGGTCTAGCGACTATAGTGAACGCAGATGCGTCCTTGTAAGACGCACAGTACATCCGTTACGAAAAGGAATTTCTTCATGTGGTGATCAATGTGAAAACGAACGGCGTTTGGTATTTAGCTCTCATTGAGGACGAGATCGTTAGAGACGTAAAACACATGTATGCAAGGAGAGGGAGAGTGAATGTGCTGTGCCTTTTTCAGAGCAAATATCCCTGCATTCGACTAAAGGAATTTGGGAAAAAACCGGCAAAATCTTGATTTTGATTGGTGATTGAATCCTTCACCTATTGGATGTAAGTTCAGGGTGTCAACCACTGGTCACCTCACTTGGCTGCACCCGAGAAGTCAAATGAGGATTGAATGAACATTCTCAACAAATCATAGCCCACTGGCCTACATGCGTATTTGAGAGGAGCGGAGTTCAAATGTCTATACCGATGATTCTAACGCCCACTTGGTCAAAGCTCTCGTTCTCAGCGATCCCCCACCCCCGAATTATCTTATGTTAATCTTTAAGATCTAAATGCGGAAAAGTGATCCACGTTATTTAAAAACAAAAATTGACATTGCTTTTAAATTTAATAATGGACAGCGAGTTTACACAGAAACGTGACAAAACAGAATTAATCTTCTGAACTGACATTCAAATAACCGTTAATATGATGGATGGATGAGTCCCTCATCTATTGCATGCGGTGTCTGGGCTTAGCTATCAACAGTGAAATGTTGTTTGCTGCAAGCCAACATCAGTAACTTGTTGTGAACCATTGCGAAACATGTTTGAGAGAGCTGGTCGCATGTCAAATTTAACTTGGAGGCACTTAAAGAAACTTAAAACCACGTTCACCATGTCAGGATGTGCCACTATCAGATGTTCTATTATTCTCGAAGGCTTCATGGCCTCATTAGAGAAGACTCTTTCACAATTGGGCACTATGGTAGCTGCTGGTTTGTACTGCTGGTGATGATGATGAGGTCCCATACGGTTCCGGACTGAAGCGCCTAGAACCGCTCGGCCACTGCGGCCGGCCGTTGGCGATGGATGGCATTTGTTATTTCGACCGTTCTCACCAGATGTCACCACCAACCAAGAGCAGAAACTCGAAGTGAGGAAGATATTGGTATTTGCTCTGTAGGTTCAGACCCAGCTCAATCGCCCGCACCCCCCTCTCATAGTAGTCCAAAACAGTGTAACCGCTCACTGATTTCCTCGCACCACCTCCCAGTGGTGAGGTACCAACCACAGTGAGAGTCAGTGGTCTATCCGATTATAGTTCCTAGGACTTTGCAAATGTTTTCACATGTATGCCAGGATTGTTTTTTCAATAAAATGACGAGTGACGAGTAATAACTTCTTTATTACCTCTTCTCTAACAGTAGACAGGAGTCATAAAAAAAATAAGATTAATCGTTCCACTAGTATAAGATTGGGTGTAGCATGAAGGAACATTCGAACTGCGTTCAAAGGCTCTGCGGATAAAACTACACAATTCACTCACTCACAGAAACAGTTGTGCCGAACGGAAGTATGCTCACAGGTACAATGGTGGGTTCTTTTGTTTGTTCCGGGAGGAAATCTAGTGGAACTCTTAATACTCTTCACTTGAAATATTACTGACGTAATGTTCACATAATGTCCTGCCTAAGATTTAATATACCGTAGGCCTATGTGGACGATGCTGTCGTGTTGATCGTTAACTGCGAACTGAGCCTAGCGCTCCTCTGCTCAGCCGTAAGCAAACGAGCCGTTGCGGTGGCGAAGAGAAGCTCCAGGAGGCGTGTCTGCGCAGGCATTTCTCATTCGTCGGTGCGGCGAGCAGCGACTATCGTTACCTATACTCTTCCGTGGTTTCGTTGCGAGGTGCCAACCTTGCGTTGAGGTCCCGGTCTTTGGGCGACACCACAGAAACGAACGAGTTTCGGTTGGAACTAAGGAATGAATAAAAATAAGGACAAGAAGGCAGACTTTTGTAACTGACGTGTATTGCAAGGGATAAAATTGCATTGGTGGTAGCAGAAAAAAGTTGGAGCGATCAGCGGCCTTAGAGGACAGTGCATTGCAAACAGCGAAAATTGGGTTCTAACAATGAACATATCAACAAACGAAAGACAGAAATCGCATTAGCACATCGTTAGCCTGATAGGAACATGCAATGCCAAAAGGTAAATGAATCAGTATATTATGAAGGAAAAATACGTATGCAACAATCAGACCATCTTGACTCTGATAGTGTGAAAACGACATTTCGAGGAATTTTGAAGTCAACACCAGACGTTTAAGAGATTTAATCTTTTTATAACAGGAAAATCAAAGCTCATGGTTACTAAGTGTTCCATCAAAGGAGGTTGCAGTTGGGCTAAGAAGCAGAATAAAGGCGTGGAAGGCAGATACCTCTCTCTAATTAATGTATCTAACACCTGAAGAGACGATAATTTTGCTTTATTTTCCTAGGTGTGTTTGTCTTTTTAACTAACGCAAATGATGTTGACGAACTGTCTAAGCGCTCGAATCTTGATGTCCGCTCGCACTTTTTCGGTGCAAGGAAGACTCGCAGCATCCACTAAGCCTCGTGAGACCATGCTTTGATATAGCATCAGAGGTGCCTTGATTAGTGTGAAGCTTATGAAGGCTGACGTGAAGCAATATTCAATACACAGATCATCGTCTATTTCTGTTTGATCTGTTAACGTCACCACTTGGGCGGAACGTAATCTTAATATCTGCAGTGCAGAAGTGCGGGCTGTTCTGCTAATTTTTCTTCAACAGCTTCTTACCAGGCTAGTTAGAAGACGGTTTCTATTATCCGCTGAGGTGACTTGAGTCACCTGGTAGCCAAAGCGCAAATTGGAAGTGGTGCCATGAAGTGTATGAAATCAAAAAAATGGCTCTGAGCACTATGGGACTTAACATCTGTGGTCATCAGTCCCCTAGAACTGAGAACTACTTAAACCTAATTAACCTAAGGACAGCACACACATCCATGCCCGAGGCAGCATTCGAACCTGCGACCGTAGCAGTCGCGCAGTTCCGGACTGAGCGCCTAGAACCGCTAGACCACCGCGGCCGGCATGTATGAAATCAAACTGAACTGATTGATGCTGTCGTACATTAGCGAACCTGACAATGCTTCGATTTGCTAAATGTGTATGGCAATTGGATATGTATTCTGATCGCCTTAACCCCCTCCCCCCTTCTCTGTCTGTTTACCTCTTCTTCTCCCATCTGTTTGTTTACATTCTTCACCTTCACTTCTCCATTACATCCTTCCCCCTCTCTGCCCATCTCCTCCTTCCTATCTTTCCCCACCTCATCCTACCACCTCTCTATCCACCCCCTCCATCCCCCTCTCTATTTTCTCCCTGCGATCCTCCACTGTCCATTTGATCTGCCCTTCTCTCGCCGACATTTTTAGCCTTGTTTATCGTTATTGCCAACGAAACCTTGATTGGGAATTGAAGTTGCTTAAAATGTATGGGTAAATCGGCTAGGATCATTTGTATACTGGATATGAGAGACCTCTCCCGCTGCTGGATGTGAGGATAGTAGGTTCGGTGGGAGATTTCCCATAGCTTTGATCTACAAGCGGGTAGTATTACAAAGTTTTGGACGTTCCGATTCGGCAGTGGCATTCTAATTATAAGCCCGTAAGCCGTAAATACAACATCCGATTTGCTCTTAAAGCTGACTAAAGAAAAAAGCATAACAGCACGTAGTTGAGTATATAATTTTTGTTTGAAATTAAAAACAGAAAGAATGTAAGTTGGAGAACAATTTGTCTAATGGTTTAAATGTCGTGCTTTGATAGTAACGACTGACTGGGAGAAAGAAAACAAAACCGCACATTCTCACAGCACACCAGGTTCTTTCTCACGTTTCAATAGAATACCTGTACATTTGTGTTTAAAAAAGTATATTGCGTATGTCCATCTAAATGTTAAAAAAAGGACTCTCGTAAAAAAATTTGAAATAAATTGGTCAAGAACTTTTCGAGATGTTTGCTACGACTTTTCCCTATTGTATATCTACTTCACGTATATTTAAAAATATAGAACCTATGTCAGTGGTTGTCAATCTGGTCCCTACCGCCCACTAGTGGGTGTTCCAGCTTTCATGGTGTGCTATAGGGTTTGTAAAATTATTTTCATAAGATTTTCGTAAAAATTAGACTTAAAGTATTTGGTAAGTAGCTGTTGTTGTGTGCTTTAACTTACTACAACTCTCCTTTATAATTTTTATCAAGTTAAATTACTTTCCTACTTTATAAATCACCATTACTGTGGAGCCGGTGGATCTTTGACTTCTTCATCAACAGTCCAGTGTCGCTGTTGACGGGCCCAGGTGAGGCGTAAAGCTTTCTGTCGTGCAGTCATCAAGGGTACACGAGTGAGCCTTCGGCCCCGAAAGCCCATGCCGATGATGTTTCGTTGAATGGTTCGCACGATGACACATTTTGATAACTCACCATTGAAATCTGCAGCAATTTGCGGGGTTTCACTTCTGTCACGTTGAACGATTCTCTTCAGTTGTCGTTGGTCCAGTTCTTGCAGGATCTTTTTCGGCCGCAGCGATGTCGGAGATTTGATGTTTTATCGGATTCCTGATATTCGCGGTACACTCCATCGCTATCTCGGAGATGATGCGTCCCATTCCTCATACGCCGACTACAACACCATTTTGAAACTCACTTGAATCTTGATAACCTGCCATTGTAACAGCAGTTAGCGATATAACAACTGCGCCAGGCACTTCTTGTCCTATATAGGTGTTGCCGACCGCAGCGCCGTATTCTGCCTGTTTACATATCCTGTATTTGAATACGCATGCCTATATCTTCCTTTTGTTGGCGATTCAGTGTATAACATATATGCAAAATGTAGTAGGTATAATTATACATTGCATTAGCATACTTATTTCCATGAAACCTAACGTAACTGTAGATCGTTGGAGGGAATAGTGGAAAAGGAGGGGGTGGGGCAGTTCACAAACTACCTGTCTGCTGTCGTCTGGTTCCACTGTTGCTCAAAGTTTCGATACGAATTCGTTATTTTCGTTACATACAACATAGAACATTGTTAGCTCTTCACCAGGAATTTATCACTTTTTGCTGCAGTTATGACTTCGTTGTGTTGCTGTACATGGCGAATCGTAAGAGGGTCGCAATCAGCGAATAGTTGAAGAGGCTGTTGTCTATCTGCACGATGGTCTTTTTTTAAGAACATATTGTCAAACAGCACGGTTTTCCATAGTAAGTGCCTGGGCGTTGTAATTATATAAAAATATTAAAATTCAATTTCAGTTATTTAAATTAGGATAGAGAAGTCACAGTTCAAAATAAATCTTGCTCTCGTTGTTAACGGAATGCCTATGAGACCTTCAGCAAATATGAGCTTCTTGCCGTTTAAGATTCTTATATTTATATATGTCACTAATTACTAACGTACCCTTTTTGCATAATTTATGGAGAGAGTTGCTGAATAATTATATACCTTTAAATTAATAATTTAGTTAGGATCTCGTCTTTCCGTTTAAAATGTAGGGCATTTCTTAAATTTCTTCCAAAGACCCTTGCTTCTGGAACACACTCGAGGATTTTTTGTAAAGAGCCAATATCACATGCTTCTGTAGTATCCGTTGATATAACTGAAGTCGTGTTTTTGAAGTCTGTAGTAATCACTGTGTTGTGTTTAAAGATTCTTACATATTTTTCTAGCTTTCTGTATGTAATATTTCGTACATAGTTTTAAACCTCCAATTTTGTCTAGTTTCTTACAAGCGTTACCGAACTAATTTCAGTTAACATGGAAATGAAACGTAATATTTTTGGCTTTAAACAGCTTAGCCAGTTTATATATATATTAACATTATTACATATATTGCTCCCTCTCCCCCCTCCCCCACCGACAACCCGCCGAACCATGGTGGGGTAGCTTGCGTGCCTCTGCGATACGTATAGCTGTACTGCATTTGCAGCGGCATCGGAGGGTATCTGTGGAGGGGCCAGACAAATATGTGGTTCCCGAGGAAGGACAGCAGCCTATGCAGATGTACCGGTCTGGATGACTGAGTGATGAGGCTTTGTAACTAGCCAACATCGATTTGCTTTTTTGATACTGCGAACAGCTGAAAACGAAGGGAAACTTAAGCCATAATTTTTCCGATGACATGCAGGAGTGTGGCTTAATAATGATGACACCCTCTTAGGTAAAATATTTCGTAGGTAAAATACACTGGTGTGTAAAATTTAAGGACGAAAGTAACTTTCATATCATGTGTCACTGCCAAGTAACATCGCTTGATAAAACTGGTATCATACATAGAAATAAATGCTACACTGTACTACATGAGGTAACTGAAAGTAATACACAATGTGATGAACAGAATGATACTTTTATTCAAAGCCAATAAGTACACTGAAGTCACCACGGTACGTGATGCTCGCCTGGATGATACAAACGGCGGAACATGTTGCTTGGCAGGGTGTGTGGTCACGACAGACAGCAGTGCATACTCCGCAACGTGCTGCCATGCTGCGCACAAGCTAGGTAAGAAGTTATTATGGTAGGGCGTTCCATTCCTCCACCACCACCATGGCCCTTGCGCAAGTGGACGTGGTGCAGTAGGCCTTCACACCGCATTCCACATGTGATCTATGCGATTTAAGACGGGGGAACGGGCAGGCCAGTCAATTTGCCGAATGTTTTTCGTTCCAAGAGTTCCTCTTGCACTTTTCGATGCGATCGCTCATTGTCATTCATAAAAATGAAGTTGGGGCCGAATGCAGCGCTGAAAATATGCTCGTGGGAAAGGGGTACATGTCACAGTAACGTTCACCTGTGAGTGTACTGTGTTCAAAGATTTGGAGGTCTGCACGTCCATGCAACATTATGCATTCTCACACCATAACACTTGACCACCAAAACTAACGTGCTTGGTAATAATGTATCTGGATGCTTTGCGTGTTCTTACCTCTCACTACATGAGGGTACGTCCAGAATCACTACTTAGATTGAATCAGGTCTCGTCCGAGAACTTGTTTATCCACTCCCTTATCCTCTTGGCACCATTATTAACGGTGACGCCAATGTGCATGCCTTCCGACAAAGAGATCACCCCCACGCAGCCGCCGTGTCATTGTTTAGCGTGAAATTGCGTAGTGACCGCTACGGTCGCAGATTCGAATCCTGCCTCGGGCATCGATGTGTGTGATGCCCTTAGGTTAGTTAGATTTAAGTAGTTCTAAGATCTAGGGGACTGATGGCCTCAGATGTTAAGTCCCATAGTGCTCAGAGCCATTTGAACCATTTTTTTGAAATTGCGTACTTGGCAGTCCTGTTAAATGTGGTTGCAATTGCACCCGCGGTTTGACGTGGATCCCTTCTCGCCTGTTGCACAGTGTAGCGGTCATATGCTGGTGTAGTTGACCGTGGTCAGCCACCTCCTCTCCTTTGTGCTTCAGATCGATCGCCAGGCACATGAAACGCTGTACCAAACTCCTGGGCTACATTCGCCACATTTCGTCCTTCTTCCTGTTTCCTGACAATTCTTCCCCGTGTAAACTCTTCGAAATATTACCTGCAGGCTACTGTGTAATGAACACCACCACCACACTGCACCGTAACTGCACAGTGATGGTCACACATTGACTTTTCCCGTTCTGCGAAGTATTCGCGTTGGGGGGGGGGGGGGGGGGGGGGGCAGCCCCAGTTGGCGCTATAGCCACGCTGGCCTCAAGCCATGTGATGTTCAACTTCATTTGTACGACTGAAAGACCTCACTTTCATTCATTTCCATCGAGTAGGTAATATGTAATGTTGCTTTATCTATCTCGTCCTTAATTTTACAGAACAGTGCAGTTACCCATTCGGTGTCCGAGTGGGGACTAATCTGGAGGATGTCAACAACAGCAAACTCAAGACTGGCGTTCAACGGGTTCGAGCGTGGACGCTAGACGCCTTACACTAGTAGGTAGATTAGAGAATTTAAAAAGAGGGATGTCTAGATTGAAACTAGATATTGTGGGAATGAGTAAAATTCGATAGTGGGAAGAACAAGACTTCTAGTCAGGTTAGTGAACAAAATTAAGTAAGGTTAATGCAGCAGCAGTTCTAATAATGAAGAAGAAAGTATGAATGCGGTAAACTACTATATACAGCATAGTGAAAGCATTATCGTACCCAAGATAAACACAAAGACAACATCCATACTGAAGAGCCAAAGAAACTGGTGCATCTGACTAATATCGCACAGGGGTACCGCGAGCACGCAGAAGTGACGCAACATGACGTGGTATGGATTCGACTAATGTCTGAAGTAGTGCTGCAGGGAAATGACACCATGAATCCTGCAAGGTTCTCCATAAATCCGTAAGAGTACGAGAGGGGGGGGGGGGGAGATCTCTTGTGAAAAGCACGTTGCAAGGCATCCCTGATATGTTCAATGATGTTCAACATGTTGCTACAATCGGAATAGTTCATATAAGATCGTACATCTTCATTTACGCCAAAGTTACTCATTTATTTATTTATGTCAAGGTTACCTGGCGCTATGAAATTACTGATAGATAGTATTTATGACCGGTAGACTCCTCGTAACGCCTGAGTGTGAAAACGCAGCTTTTTTAGGAAATTTTTATTAATAACAAGTACTTGATTCATGCCAGAGTAATGTAGTTTCCCTACTTGTCTCTTTGGTGGCGTCACAAGAGATTTCTGCATCGGCACCTCATCCTACTGGCTCCGAAAGCGCATGGCCAACTGCTCCTGCTAGCCAGCATGGGAACCTACCGCTCGCTCCTTACTCCGTACGTACTGCAGCGCTGATACATTCACTTCACGTACGTGAAATAGCAGACCTGGAAATAAAGTAAACTGCCCTCTTTTTATCTGCAAATAAGGGGGGGCTTACATACTATTTAGTAACGTTCCATTTTGAAAGAAGAAAAATTGAGCCTTAGTTCCCTCGACTTCGAATCATAATTGATGATACGCGACCTCATTTGAAAATGACTGAGAGAAAAAAAAAAAACAAAAAAAGTATCTGTCTTAGCCCGCCTGAAGCAGTTTAGCGAAATCATGTAAAACCTAAAAGACAACACTCATAACAGTCCAACAGTTGAAAGATTGTGTCACCACATTATTATACGAAACGCTTGTTTGCTAAGACGTGTTAGGCTCCGGTGTCTATATAAAGTTATTGAAATCTTGCGTGTCAACAACATGTCACGAGTTTCTAATGTTAGAATAAACGAAATATTGTCTATCGGCAAGTCAAAGTAAGTTTTTCAGCGTTAAATGCGTTCTAGTCAAGTAATATATTAAGTCAGTTTTAAAAATTCTATCATAGAACCACCACCAGAAGAAAAGTAGACAATTTCCATAAACAGTTTAGGTAGCAAGATAGGAGCTGAAGACATGGCATAATAGAATCCCAGGGGTGGCCGTGCGGTTCTAGGCGCTACAGTCTGGAACCGTGTGACCGCTACGGTCGCAGGTTCGAATCCTGCCACGGGCATGGATGTTTGTGGTGTCCTTAGGTTAGTTAGGTTTAAGTAGTTCTAAGTTCTAGGGGGCTGATGACCTTAGATGTTAAGTCCCATAGTGCTCAGAGCAATTTGAACCAATAGAATCCCAGATATCGTTGCATAGTGACTTACGGCGAAATTGGCACTTACGATCTATAAATTATGTGCAAAACGAGAAAAGTTCCACAAGTTATTGTTTCACGTAATAGATAAATCTAGACGGAAGACTGAGGTTTGAAGTCCAGTCGGCGACAATTCATAAGACTGAACACAAGCACAGATAGAGAAACAATGGTGAAAGAAATAGACCATGTCATTTTCAAAGGAATCGTTCTAGCATTTGCTTTTAAAGATTTTGAAAAATAGCGGGAAACCCAAATCTGAATGACAGGATGGGGATATGAACTACCGTAGTACCGAATGCATATGGAATGTATTCCCAGTGCGCCACCTCGGTTGGTTCATTAAGTACACTCAGGTATGATGTGAACGTCGTGCTTTACGTCTTAACGCCTGCATAACCCTACGTTTCTTTATTATAATAGCTATCAAATTTGTCTATCTACGTCTTTCAGTCGTGTTACGACGGTCCTTCGTCCATCGCCGTTTGAAGAACGAAGAGTAGTTCGGTGAACTACTTTAGGATCATCACATTGGTATGTGATATGTATTACTAAGTAGAGTTCTGGTTCAGGAAAGCAGATATTTCACTCCGTCTTCCTTATCTGGTGTAGTGTTATAATTTGCTTGATACTTCGCTGTTTGGCGAATTTAATCTGCCGGCCTAGCTCGAATTAATGGTCCAGAAATCGGTTTTAATCCTTTCCGAAATTCAATTTCTTAACAATTAAAAGAAGATGAAGGTACGATAGTTGTGAAACTGAAACAGATAAAACCCATTTTTTTCCAGCGACTTATTAAATCGACTAGGAGTTTTGACCACTAATCTTTAGTATAAAACCCGGTTCATGTTTCACGGTGCATGGACTCAGTTGCAGGTTGCCTGTCTATCGGCTTCCAAGGACAACGAAAATTTAATTTTCAATATTTCATATAATTATTAACAGAATTTAAAACTTTAAAATGCTGACATAATCCACTCATTAAGAGGTTTCTTACGTTAAAGGTTTAATACAATAAATTAATTATTATAATTATAAATTGTGTATACGAGTATATCTTAAAGCAGCGTATCTCAGATTACCCAGTCTATATTTATCCAGTATTTAAGAATGAGAGCCCTTACAGACTTGCAAAAAACTTGGAACACAACTTAATCAATTAAGATCCAACCATAAAATGACGAAAGTAAAAATAAATAAATAAATAAAAAAATAAAAAAAACGTTAAAAACGTTATTGATTACCACAATTTCGCCGTTCATGCTGTAAAACTTTATCATCAAGTATGAGGTTTTAATTTATCACTTCTTTACTATTAATCTAAAAATGGTTCAAATGGCTCGGAGCACTATGGGACTTAACATGTGAGGTCATCAGTCCCCTAGAACCTAGAACTACTTAAACCTAACTAACCTCAAGACATCTCACACATCCATGCCCGAGGCAGGATTCGAATCTGCGACTGTAATGGTCGCGCGGTTGCAGACTGAAGCACCTAGAACCGCTCGGCCACTGCGGCCGGCTACTATTACTCTATTCGCAACACATTTTACAGACGGTAGACACATTTACCAGTGAATGTACTTGCAAAATAATATCGTTGTAAGACACACAGTTCAGGAGATGTGACGTCATAAACAGTATTAGAGACTTTCAATCATAATTTCAAACCTCTTCTAAACTTTTACTCGCTACATGCTTAGCATCAAATGTTTAACACATGAACTCATCCGCAAAGTAATCAGACATTTGAAGCTGTTTTAGACATGGGATTTCTATTCTTTAAAGAATAGGGGTATTACTTCTAAACATGAAAGAACTTAATCTAATAGACACTGTAAAAACATTTGTTATTTCAAAACGGCTTTCAGTCCTATTTAAGAAGAAAAAGTTTGATGAAGTTTCTACTATTAAGACAAATTCAAACGGCGACTTAGTTATATTGTACGAATAAATTAGCACGAGAACCAGTGGTGTGCAGCTACGTGAACACCAGGCAGTGTGGCGGTTGTTACATTTGTTATTCTCTCATAGATCAGTGAAAGAACGGTTATTCGCGTTGAAATTTCGCCCTAACGAAACTAGAGCACTCCTTACTCTCTAATGAATAATTAATTGTCTTTATAATAATGTACATCCAATGGCAGCCGTGTGCCAGAATATTATCATTCAGACAACTGGTTAATGAGCTTCATAACATTGGGGTGAAATGGTTTAAGACAATGTTGGTCACAAAAGCGAAAGTCATAGGTTAAGCTTGATAACACTTCATGACCAGATATTGCATACGTCTTTTTACTATTTGTTTTCCTTTGGAGAGTTCTGTTCACGGATTTACAGAAACGTCCCAGTACCTTGTATGAAGCAGATACTATCCCGTGCAGTTTACTGTCTACATCTACATATACCCTGCAAACCACTGTGAAGTGCATGGCAGAGGGTACGTTCCAGTACCAGTTACAAGGGTTTCTTCTCGTTGTATTCACGTATGGAGCGCGGGAGTTACGATTGTTTAAATGCTTCTGCGCGTGCTGTAATTAATCTTATCTTCCCCTCACTGTCCCTATAGAGCGAGCGTTGGATGTTGTAAAGTGTTCCTAGAGTTGCCATTCAAAGCCGGTTTTTGAAGCTTTGTAAGCAGGCTTTCCCGGAATGGTTCACGTCTATTTTCAAGAGTCTGCCAGTTCAATTTCTGCAGCATCTCTGCGACACTCTTACACGGGTCAAACAAACCTGTAACTATTCGTGCAGCCTTTCTCTTATACATTCAATATCCCCTGTTAGTCCTATTTGGTACGGGTTCCACATACTTGAACAGTATTCTAGAATGGGTCGCACGAGTGATTTGTAAGTAACCTCCTTTGTAGACTGATAGCATTTCCCCATTACTAAACCAAAAACCGAAGTCTACCACCTGCTTTACGCACGACTGAGACTATGTGATCATTTAATTTCATTGCCTACAAAATGTGACATCCAGGTGTTTGTATGAGTTGGCCGATTCCGACTGTGACTCACTGATATTATAGTCATAGGATACTACGCTTTTTCGTTTTGTGAAGTGCACAGTTTTACACTTCTGAACGTTTAAAGCTAGTTGCCAGTCTTTGCCCCACTTTGTAATCTTATCAAGATCTGACTGAATATTTATACAACTTCTTTCAGACAATACTTCATTACAGATAATTGCATCATCTTCAGAAGTCTGAGTATTCTGTTAATATTGTCCGCGTGAACAGGAAGGGTCCCAGCACACTTCCCTGGGGCACGTTCGAACTTAGTTCTATGTCTAACGAGGACTCTCCATTCAAGATAACATCGTGTGTTCTCCTTACCAAAAATTCCTCAATCCGGTCACAAATTTCGCTTTATGCCCCACATGGTCGTGCCTTTGACAATAAGCGTAGATTTGATACTGAGTCAAACGCTCTTCGGAAATCAATAAATACTGCATCTTCCTGACTACCTTAATCCAAACCTTTCAGTATGTCATGTGAGAAAAGCGAGAGTTGTGTTTCGCATTATCGATGTTTTCGAAAAAATTGGAAATTTGTGGTAAGGTGTTATGGGACCAAACTGCTGAGATCATCGGTCCCTAAGCCTACACACTACGTAATGTAACTTATACTAACTTACGCTATGGACAATGCACACACAAAAACACACATGCCCGAGGGAAGACTCGAACCTCCGACGGGGGGAGCCGCACGGACCGTGACAAGGCGCCTAGGACCTCGCGGCTACCCCACGCGGCCGATGTTTTCGGAATCCATGCTGGTTGGCATGGAGAATGTCATTCTGTTCGAGATACTTCATTATTTTTGACCTCAGAATATGTTTTAAGATTCTACAACAAACCGCCGGCCGGGGTGGCCGAGCGGTTCTAGGCGCTGTAGTCTGGAACCGCGCAACCGCTACGGTCTCATGTTCGAATCCTGCCTTTGGCATGGATGTGTGTGATGCCCTTAGGTTAGTTGGGTTTAAGTAGTTTTAAGTTCTAGGGGACTGATGACCTCAGAAGTTAAGTCCCATAGTGCTCCGAGCCATTTGACCATTTTTACTACGTCACGTATCCGCATCACTACTAGAAGGCATTCAACCTCTCGGTGGGTGGTGATCATTATGTTTTGGCTCATTAGTATATGTGTATCTTTCTTTCAGGTAGCACCTCGTTATTGATAACTACATCGTATGCGAAAAGTCTGAGGTTACTAGAATATTGTCTGTAAGGTCATTGCAGTACAATATTAACACATGACCCCCAATAGACTTTCCTACACCTGGTGATGAATTCTACAACAAATCGATGTTAAGAGTGTTGGAGAGTAGTTTCGTGGATCACGTCTTTTACCCTTCTTGTAATCGGATGTGACCTCCGAGACAGAAATTCAAGCTTGGCTGTGACTTGCCTACTGCGCAAATATACCACATCTGTTTACCATTAGCCTATCCTTTCGATATACATTTAAATGTTCTCCATAAATCTCATTGCTTTCAGTTTCAGATTTCAACCAGCTTTCTGCACATCTGCTTTTCAGGAGCGCTTCAAAGTGACTTTGTTACAAATGCTTCGGCAGTTAACTGCTAAGAGTTTAATACTCTTGCCTATGGCGGGAGAGAGGCATTCTTTTGGATCTTACGCTTATGAGTTTCCTACAGCTGTCGTTATGTGGACTGGATGGCGAGTCGCCTAGATTAGAAACCCTTTTGGGCACCCCACAACAGTATGCTGCCAGGGTAGCGGCCTCTGATGTGTAGTGCACAGCTGACCTATTTAGGGGGATAATACAGTTCTCAGCCCTATGGCGGCAGTCCAGGAAGTCACAGCCTAGCTTGTTACAGAACTTTAGAAGTCTCTGGTTCCGACCTTCCACTCAGAACCAAGGGACCATCATCAGTTCTGGGGACATTGCCGCAAATTGTGAGCTTCGCTGAAATTCTAAGCGCAAGGCTGGTCTTCTCAACATTCTCTTTCGCGAGCTTGAATAATCCATGTATGACGTTGGAGGCCAGATGACAGGCAAGATTTGTTCGAAGCTGCCTCACAGCCTGCAGTTGGTTGCACCCTGTTCCTCGGCTGCCGGAATAGCCGCTTCACCAAATCAGATGAGGCCCCCAGGAATATATACTGGTGTTTTTCTTGTCCCTTGCTGCCATTTCCCTAAGGGGTACCATTATTCGTCGTGGTATGAACTGCCAAAAATTAATATACCCCTACCCTTTTGCGTTTGTCACCTCTTGACACTGGACACATTAAGTGAGTCTCACTGGCTCAGTTTCCGTTTCAGTGAAAGGCATAACCTTGAACGTGTTATCCAGAGGGATCGGTATAACACCACTGTCTAACCCGTACAGGGTGCAAGAGCTACCACTGACACGCCACTCCCAGTCAGGTGGATGACTAATGACATTCCGTACTCCCTTCAGAGGAGGTAGGATCCACAAGAGAACATGATATTTGAGGAACTTTTGGTAATGGCTCCTCACGCAAAGACTCCCGGGAACTCTTTCAGCTTCCGACATATCGATTCGCAGCAGTCGCCAATCGTTTGACAGTAGTCAGGGTGATTTACAGCTGCTTACGAACGTCATCCAACTGATCCCAAGTTCGAGAACAACATTTACAGTGGGGCTGCATTGTGGCTCGTGCAGCGTATTACAAGCCAGTGAACTAAGAACTTTGAACCAACCCTCCTGTCTATCTTTTATTGTGACCTAAAAATTACTAATTACCTATAAGAATTGAAGAAAATGCACAAAATAAAATTTCTATTAACACAACCGAAAACCCTGTGGTGAAAATAATTAGTTTCGTAAAATTTTTTGAGGTGAGTTTCGTTAACAAACACGAAAATAGAGTTAATTTACGATAAATGTAGATAGTATACACCCCTCATTAGGAGAAAACCAAATGTAACACAATATGTTAGTTACATTTTCTTGCTACCGTAAGTAATCACAAACGCCGATTTGCTACGAATTAGATTATGCACAGGACAATGGTAATTTCTGAAAATTCTAAATACATACCGTTTATTTGCATTAATATACACTGAAATTCGGGGTGATCTATTCTTTGGCACTAACTGCGAATTGCAAACGCTGATATTCTGCGAAAAATAAGTTGCCCGCAACATTCGTACCAGTAACTTACGAAAATTTTGAAAAATATAGATTTCTTAAGCATCCGAAAATTCTCAATATAACTTATTTCTCACATAATTATACAATGAAATTAGAGAACGATTATTTTGAACGAGGATAGGCCTACTGTTCTCAAAAATTTTAAAAGAGTACAGGTAAGTTTAAGCCTACATTTGGCGATAACAGTACGAGTTTATTGCGCACTAGCAAATGTTCGAAATTTCACAATGTATCACAACACAAAAGATATTGATACATTCAGTGAAAGAGTATGCAGAAGCGTCAGGAACAGTAAAATATGCGAATGTAGAATTTATAATCTGCAAACGAATCTGGCACATGCAGTTTCGCACAAAGAAAAATTCCGAATTGGCTTTTACTTATACATAAACGTGCGAATTGCGTGGACTTTTTACTTAGCTGATTCTGTGACGATTTCTGCACTGGCTGCCGAAGATGGACTCTGCAGCGTCAGATTATCTCACAAGACGGCCATCAGACCTGTCAATCACGCAGTTTGAAGAGTAGTGGGTGTGTTGTAGAGGGAACTGTTCTGTGTACCAGGTTAGCGGCTTGGCGGAGGTTGGAACACTTTCACAGATTGACATCTGCACGGAGTGACACTTGCACGGAGCCTGGGTCTTTTTCCGGGCTGGGCTAACCGACTTTTCACAGTTACAGCCACGCTAAACAGTCTAGCAGTTCACCTCAGCTGCTCTGCGAGCCGAAATTCAGCATCTCTTTTTCTCATCTTGATGATGAAAAGAACCGGGGCAGCTACGTAAGAAACATAATATTTCTAACGACTGTTGCAACCTTATGACGACTGCCGTTTTAGGACGAAATTTAAATTGACAAATGTATTTTTCCTTACAATTTTATTTAAACGTTAAACATAAATACACAAATGTCAGTGAATATTACTTATTTTGCATTTCGCTAAAGGATCAATGTCTGGTAACATATTTCGAGTAATGCTAATTCGAAGACAAGCTCTTAATTTAAAATCTGCTAGTGAGCTTCTGTGGGTGGATTTCGTTCTCTTCATTCAGTAAAATAGCAATATGTACATGTAAGTCGAAACATCGACATAATCGTAGCTACAGACTTGTTAAGTCGTGAAAATTTACTTTGGGTAAACAGAAGACTACGAGACTAATTTTGTTGTGAAACTAATCATGCAAACACTGTTGGTAAATATATTCTAGCCGTAGCAGAGTTTCCACACTGTAACACAGCCCGAAAATCAGTGAAACTGCGCAATCCTTTGCAACATGAAAAAGCAGTGTTGTTGCTTGATATAACTGCAGATTCATGCATTGTGTGTTTCTTTTGATCTTTTGTATGAAAATCTATTGTAACGTTGTGAGACCTTAACTTTTCCCGTCGAATCGAATGTTCAAATAACCTATGGGTTTGCTGCCGGGTGACGTCGTCGAACACCGCCGATATTTCGACAGGAGTACACCCTGCCATTCTCAAGGCACAAATGCACATTTTTTCTTCCTTGCATTTGTGCCTTGAGAATGGCAGGGTGTACTCCTGTCGAAATATCGGCGGTGTTCGACGACGTCACCCGGCAGCAAACCCGTAAGTTATTTGAATATTGTAACATTGTTGTAAACTGAATTTTATTGTCGTATTCAAAGTTTTGTAGCACATTAATATAACACTACGCGTATCAAGACACCATCGCATTCAATAGACATCCTGCACTGATACGTAGATGTGGATGTGTCTGGCCACTTTGAAGGTCCTAACGCGACTATTATGCTACTTTTCTATTTCACATCTTTGCAGTGCTTATCCTTGGATCCAAAAACGGTTTGACTGTACTCGAATTACACGTGTGTCTATGGAATGTTTGAAATACTGACCGTACACCAAAAGATGCCAAAGATAACTTTTGATTTCGCTCACCATCAAACAGAACCATCTTTACTCCAACCATGGTATAAACTCAAACTGGGAAAAACGCAAGATTTATAGGTAAACTGAAGCGCAACAGCTGGCACATAGTCGTTGGAAATCAATTACTTTGCCCACTGACTGTGTAAATATAAATTTAAGGAACACACTGAAGTCCTGTTCGGAACAATTAACAATCTCTAAGGAAATAGGCATTGGCTTACAAACAGATATCCCTTCCCTTGCACCTCCTCGAGATGGCTGTGAGTGGACTTCAAGAAAAGGCTACCCTGATTTTGAAATTACAAGAAGAAGGCTCATGTAATCATGAATTGAAAGCGTCATTGTGCCAGAGAATTTTAATGGGGATGTGTCCTGTAGTGACATTCATTTTTTGATAAAATGTTGAAACCCATTTTACCATAAGTTTGTTTTTCTAGGCTGTGAGCCACCTTTTTTTATCATAAATATTAACCAACCTGAATGAAATTTTTCCAGGGAGTAGTTTTGATGAATTTACTTACTTCGCTGCATCAATATTGTCTACAACGTAATTTGCTTATTCTGTCATCACATTTATGTACCGATAATTATACAAAATTTAAGGCTGAAATTTGAAATAAACGATGAAAACAAATTATTAACATTTCTCATAAAATCAATACACAGAACCGTTGAACTAGGTCTTGTGAATGTACTGAAAAAGTCAGGCATGTGAAGAATACCGTTAAAATAATGTCAGAAATTCAAAACTCGAAAACCAATGAAGCTATGGAATTTATTTCACTTGGGCATTGCTACATCTTTACATGACAGACACGATTTTAAAATGTGGTTGCTATCGGCAAAGTAGAAGGAAAATTTTTTGGGTGGAGTCTCCCCTTAAGCACCGAGCCGTATAAAATGTATGTTCGTATCTAAGGCTACGCCGAAACTAATTAAGGTCATTTCTTTGAAGGCAGCATATTGTTTTCACTTCTCCTACGCTACCTAACGACGTCTGGCCATCGCCTTTTACCGCGAGCGCTCGCAAACCAGACGGCGAGCGAGCGTGAGCGCTCTTGCTCGCCTAGCCGCATCCTCAACAGACCTGCTGTAGTCATGTGTTACTAGAAATTAGTTCTGACATGGACTGAAATGTTGCAAAACTGCGTCCAGTCACTTGTTTATGATGATTTATTTTGTCTTTACTAGCTTATGCCGGTTTGCTCGTTTGCAAACAGAGGGAGAAAGTATGGATTTAATTGCCTGTTACTTGGCTGCGTTTTCGCTGCAAAGATTTCCGGTGTCCGTCCATACAGAGTTTGATTCTAAAAACCACAAGGCGAATGCCGCGATTACTTCCCAGAAAAGGATCGGGGGGTGTCATTTCCAGGGAACACCACGAGGAGGTAGTTTTTTTTCGTTCACCATTAAACTTATTAACAATATTTACAAGATTGCTAATGATTACATTGAACTACTTTTCAATATTTACAAATTTTTCAATGACTCTGAGGTTTAGTCGTAGGCCACACAAGTCAGAAATGATTCTAATGTCCTATCAGTTCTAAGTTTCTTTAAAGCCTTTTCAATCTTTTCGTCAGTCTTCATTGCTGATTTCTTCTTTTCCCATCTAAGTTTAAAATTAATCGGTAAAACTGGTGTCCCTGGTACTCTTCATCTTCTTGAAGATTTTTCACAAATAAATATACATTCGGATGAACGTTTGGTATTAACGTATTTATTCTCCGGTTCCATCCTGCTGAGACGTTATTACTGCGATGGCGTCTTCCACTGTAATTCCACATCTCTCTTGGCATGTGTTCTTTATCAAGCCACTGATCCACTAAATAGTCAGAAAAATTCTGAAGCTTTTAGTTTTCAGGCGTGCTCTCCTTAATATGCAGCAAACCATCATTCAACATTTCCAGGGGAAAATGTGCTAGAGTAGAACATATTCTTATGTGACAGTGTATTTCCTCGTTTTCCTTATAGACTGGAACGAGGCCGCAACACTTACTTGTTTGCACAAACGTTGATTAAAATAATAACTGCAACCAGTATCCTCTGTTCCAGAAAACAATCTGTTAGCAACTTGGACGATGACAATTTCGAAGTACATTACCAGGGATGCAGGTTTCCATCCAGGCACTTTAGTTTTAATAGCTTATACAAACGTTCATCTTTTTCTCAATTTTTATTTGGCAGCAAAGCGGTAACAACTGGAATGGTTTTTGTTCCCTTCCAAGGACTATTAAGGTCGGCGTGAAGTGTAAACAACAACTGTCCAAACTGTTTACTCGAACGTTTTAAGTGTTCCATCCACAAAGAATGATTTGCACTTTGAAAAAGATGCTTTTCCCTTTCCGCTGTCAAACACCAGTATTTTTTCATTCAGTCCCCCGTTATCATCTACAAGTAAAAAGTTGCTATCATCATTCATCGGTTAATTATTTTCCTGAAAGAATATTCCTTCAGAGTAGGTGGATTCTTGTGTAGTTCCCATATATTTTCGCCTAATGCAGTTTAACGAGTCCTTCCCTCTTCTGTGTGATGTTACTCAGTCATAGTCTCGACTGAAGAGCTGCCCTACTTATTCAACGTAAGCTGATTAAACTGTAGCGTCTGTTTCTTTTACCAACTTCCTTCGCACTTCATTTGCTGATTTATGTCCAATACGAAAAGTCTACCTTCCCTTAAAACTGTGTAATTTTTTGTCGATAGTCTTCCTGTGTATTAATCGTTTTTAAAGTTCACTCTACGCCAGCAAGTCACTTCGTTTGATTATATAGCCCACTATATACCGATGCCCGTCGAAAATCAGTAAAGGTTTCCGTCTTGCGGTCTTGGTGAACTCCATTATCTCAAAATTAAAAAAAAGGGACACTATTTGCCATGCAGAGGTCTACTGCAGTACCGAACTCTGGGTAAAAGCCACACACACTACGAACTGGTGCGGGGGCAGGGAACTTGGTGCAGGAAATGGGCTTTGGCCTCCCCCAGAATACATTGCAGGCAGCTGCGGACAAGCCTATGTACCCAACACATTCCCTCTCCTTACAAGTGTCACTCCATGCAAGAGTCACAAACTCATCAAACACAGCTCATAGTCGCCGAGAAAATCGATGTTGAAGTTCCACGTGTAACTTGTATATCCGCAATATTAACTGCTGCTTCTGTCGAGCGAGCATAGCGCAAGTGGTTAAGGTTCATGGCTACCATGCTGACGGTACGGTTTTCTGACCCTGTATGTTTATTTTTACAGATAGGTTAAAATTTTCACGGAAAAAAAATCAAAACGCTTCCAACTCGCAAAAGATTAATATAGAAATAATCGCTTCACGGGGAGATCCCATAAAAATAATGCACTTGCTGTCATAGGAATTATCAAATACGCGTGATTCACATCGATGTTGATCGAAAGAAGAACAATCCTTTTGAATATAAACAAACTGTGTAATCTAGAACCTCTTCTGGAACGTCAGTGTGCCTGCAAGTCAGTGGTTTTCATTGAATGTGCGTAGTGATGTACGAATTTGTGTTCCATTGTTTCTGCGACGAATACCATCCGGAATTCTGTTCTAGAACAGCAGGCTGCTAAATAAGGCTAAAATGTAATTCTGATGACCTTTTAATTTTTGTTCTAAAATGAACGAACGTATCTTTTCATTGTGTTGTGTTTTATAACAATTTTAACTTGTAATGCCCCATTGAGTATCGACATACACTCCTGGAAATTGAAATAAGAACACCGTGAATTCATTGTCCCAGGAAGGGGAAACTTTATTGACACATTCCTGGGGTCAGATACATCACATGATCACACCGACAGAACCACAGGCACATAGACACAGGCAACAGAGCATGCACAAAGTCGGCACTAGTACAGTGTATATCCACCTTTCGCAGCAATGCAGGCTGCTATTCTCCCATGGAGACGATCGTAGAGATGCTGGATGTAGTCCTGTGGAACGGCTTGCCATGCCATTTCCACCTGGCGCCTCAGTTGGACCAGCGTTCGTGCTGGACGTGCAGACCGCGTGAGACGACGCTTCATCCAGTCCCAAACATGCTCAATGGGGGACAGATCCGGAGATCTTGCTGGCCAGGGTAGTTGACTTACACCTTCTAGAGCACGTTGGGTGGCACGGGATACATGCGGACGTGCACTGTCCTGTTGGAACAGCAAGTTCCCTTGCCGGTCTGGGAATGGTAGAACGATGGGTTCGATGACGGTTTGGATGTACCGTGCACTATTCAGTGTCCCCTCGACGATCACCAGGGGTGTACGGCCAGTGTAGGAGATCGCTCCCCACACCATGATGCCGGGTGTTGGCCCTGTGTGCCTCGGTCGTATGCAGTCCTGATTGTGGCGCTCACCTGCACGGCGCCAAACACGCATACGACCATCATTGGCACCAAGGCAGAAGCGACTCTCATCGCTGAAGACGACACGTCTCCATTCGTCCCTCCATTCACGCCTGTCGCGACACCACTGGAGGCGGGCTGCACGATGTTGGGGCGTGAGCGGAAGACGGCCTAACGGTGTGCGGGACCGTAGCCCAGCTTCATGGAGACGGTTGCGAATGGTCCTCGCCGATACCCCAGGAGCAACAGTGTCCCTAATTTGCTGGGAAGTGGCGGTGCGGTCCCCTACGGCACTGCGTAGGATCCTACGGTCTTGGCGTGCATCCGTGCGTCGCTGCGGTCCGGTCCCAGGTCGACGGGCACGTGCACCTTCCGCCGACCACTGGCGACAACATCGATGTACTGTAGAGACCTCACGCCCCACGTGTTGAGCAATTCGGCGGTACGTCCACCCGGCCTCCCGCATGCCCACTATACGCCCTCGCTCAAAGTCCGTCAACTGCACATACGGTTCACGTCCACGCTGTCGCGGCATGCTACCAGTGTTAAAGACTGCGATGGAGCTCCGTATGCCACGGCAAACTGGCTGACACTGACGGCGGCGGTGCACAAATGCTGCGCAGCTAGTGCCATTCGACGGCCAACACCGCGGTTCCTGGTGTGTCCGCTGTGCCGTGCGTGTGATCATTGCTTGTACAGCCCTCTCGCAGTGTCCGGAGCAAGTATGGTGGGTCTGACACACCGGTGTCAATGTGTTCTTTTTTCCATTTCCAGGAGTGTATAATTCACGAACTCGCTATGAGCATCCAAAGGTCGCTTGTTGTAAGGGCGTTCACAGTTTCCTGCTTTAATTTTGAGGTCATAAGAGAAAGCTTTCGGCGCAGTCTGCGAACTTGGTAGCACAATGGTTGACACTGAACTCTCATTCGGCAGGTGCAGCGGTCAGATCCCCGACGTGACCCTCCGATTTAAAATTTCAGTGGTGTCCCGAAATCATTCCCGGCGAATGACAGAATGATTCTTCGTATAAATCATAGCTGGCTGTCATTCCAGTCATTATTGGCCTGGCATAGTTATGCATCTCTAAGGACTTCATTGTCGACGGCAGATTAAATTATGGTTTTTCTTCCTTCAAACAGCTTGTCTGTAGCGTTAAAAGAGACTGGTAATAAATCTCTCATATATTTGGGGTCAGGATTGTTAGTAGTTATGCTATAGTGAAGTCCCTCTGCGGATTTACCACAACGCGTTATTTTTTTATGGTTCATTTATTTCACTCTAAATCAACGCATACAGTGATATAAATGTGCTTTAATCGTTCAACAGTTTTTAAATTACGTTCCCAATATGAGCCAAAAACTGTATATTAATAAACCAATACATACGTACACTATTTTTATTGGTAATGTGTAAGTTGTGTAGCGTAGGAAAAAGAATTTATTTGAATGTATTGTCGGCGTGCGTAATATGTTACTGTTGCATTACGTAAATCACAGATTACAAGATTCAGCCATAGCCGAGAAGTTTTTTGGCTAGGTAATTCTTACCATGAAGTACCTCTCAGCCAAATGACATAATTGTCATTGTCATCTTAAGATGTGCACGTGACGACGGTACTATTTCCTCTGAGAATCTTTCCTGGCCGAATTCCGTGCATTCGCGACCAAGTGTTTTATTTAGAGAATAAAAAACAATAATTTTCGAAGGCAGTGTACATGGCTAGGGACAACTGTGGACGGATGAGAGTTCTATTAAGTTGACCAGTTAGGTCCTTCGGAACAGTAACCAACAGAGAGGGAAGCTAAATTAGACCTAGATTCGCCTATCTACGCTCTGGACACTGCTTCGTCTTACTGACTTTGGTTATGCTGTATTTAAACCGTGAAAGCTACGTTACGGTGCTTGGCGGATGACCATTGACCTCAACATGCGTTTCTCGTGAGAAATTGTACCAATGTTACTTGAAACTCTCAAAATACTCGTCTTAAATTTCTAGAAGTTTGCTTGCCTATTACCTACATAATTCTTCTTCTCGCACGTGACATTGCCGTCTGCTACTTCTTCGTCAGACACCATAAGTTTGATTCTTTATTTGGAATTGGTCTTATTTTCAATTTACGTTAACGAAGAAATTTGTAGCAGCAATAGCTGCTACTTCTCTTATTGCAAATCATAAACAGGGAGATAACAAAATAGATCTTTAGAAATTACTCGTTATTGAAATGTCTCACAAATAGGCCCAAGTATGATGGTTATTAAACTTCGCACGTTACTTCGAAAAGTGTAAATTATACTACTATGAGATTTCTTTACCCTAGTAGAAAACGCTTTAGAAGTATCTTCTTGTTATTAGTGTAAAATTCCTGCTGACTATAAATGTTTATGTACATGACGTCTACACCATTCACCTGTTCGGCCATGTCACAGAATTATTTTGTGCCCTGAATCCATCCACCCATATAATAACATTGTCAAAAACATAATTCATTGCTGCTGCAAACTTCTGGAAAGAAGCGCCCCGTAGTCTTCGAAATAGTTATCAGTACGTTGCAGCCAAGAATTTGAGGAAGCCTTTACTTTCTTCATCCTTGTGACTTCTCTCTCTGAAATTAATATAATGACTGTTTGTTATCTTTTCAGCTTTCGTCGTTAATTCCCTCTCTATAGTAGTAGTAGTAGTAGCTTTATTCACCTGTAGATCTCGTTTTACAAGGATATGGGACATTTCAAAGTATTTACAATTTAAAATAAGCTAATTCGTATACATATATATTTACAGCCTTCTAGTTATAGACAATCAAAAATGGTTCAAATGGCTCTGAGCACTATGGGACTTAACTTCTGAGGTCATCAGTCCCCTAGAACTTAGAACTCCTTAAACCTAACTAACCTAAGGACATCACACACATCCATGCCCGAGGCAGGATTCGAACCTGCGACCGTAGCGGTCGCGCGGTTCCAGACTGTAGCGCCTAGAACGCTCGGCCACCCTGGCCGGCTAGTTAGAGATAATCTTTAGATTTATTCCTGGTATCTTATTAAATAATGTAATGTCACACTGTTCACTCATATCTCACTATCAGTCACTGCACACACTATACACACATTGTTTCATATTACTTCATTCACCACACACACACACACACACACACACACACACACTCTGGTAATCTCTGGGCCATTTTCTGTACTGCAACTTCCCATTTGCTATCCTGAAAAACTGAATCAGCATCCCTCCATAATAAGTGAGATGTCGAGCTCAGAAAGAGGAAGTGTTAGTATTGTGCTACGCATAGCTTGGGGGTAAGTATTTCCAGGAAGGAAAAAGAAGGAAAACAACATAAATTGAAGGTGTTATGTGGAATGTAGGATGTTTTATAATCATTATTATTGTTATTATTTATTTGTGTAACATTTTTTTATAAAACCCTACTCTGTTTTATCTAAGTAATCCTTCAATGGATAAAATGTATTGCATAGCAGTACTTCTTAGTTGCCTTTTTAAATAAATGTATTTTTACAATTTATTTAATCTCTTTTGGTAATTTATTGTATAGTTTTATTCCCTTGTTAGAAAATGCTGTTTTGAGTTTTATGTTTATTTCTTCTT
Source organism: Schistocerca nitens (assembly GCF_023898315.1). Classification (NCBI taxonomy): domain Eukaryota; kingdom Metazoa; phylum Arthropoda; class Insecta; order Orthoptera; family Acrididae; genus Schistocerca; species Schistocerca nitens. Next base: position 343,792,885 of record NC_064622.1, read on the forward strand.
GGCAAACGTAAGTTGAGTATAGCTCTTGTTCCATGGTCATGGACAGAATTGTTTGTGCAGTAATTACCAATGTTATTTTTTATGTGTACAGCTGACTGGTAAATGTATTCACACGAAGCAGTTAAAATCCTTGGTGTTTTGAACAGATCTTTACAATGAGCTCGACTACCATTTTTGGTTATATTTCTTATGGCTCTTTTCTGGAGATTGAAAATTGTGTTCATATTTTGTGCATTTGTTCCCCAAAAAAGAATGCCACAGCTAAGAATGAATAGTATGTAACTGAAAGACACTGCTTGTTACACACTGATGATAGGATTCTAAGAGCATAACATGCTAATGGCATTCTGTTTGTAAATATCTTTGTGTGTTCACACCACTTCAACTGAGAATCAATATTCATTCCTAGAAATCTTGCATTTGTTACACAGTCTATAGAGGTGCCATCTACATTTAATTTAACATTGTCATTTTTCCTCTTCAAACTGAAATTCATAGCATTAGTTTTCTTTATGTTCAATGTCACTTTATTGCTTATTGACCAATCATAAACTTCCTTGAGAGTTTCATTTGCTTTCTCGGCAAGGAGTTCTCTTGTTTTCTCAGTGACTATAATATTGCTGTCATCAGCGAAGAGAATTTTTTCACCATGATTACCACTACTGGGAAAGTCATTGATGTATCTCAGGAACAGTATTGGCCCTCATATCCTACGTTGCAGGTAATGTTTTTTTATTCTGATAAGTGTTTTACTAAATATTTAGATCTATTTGAAGTATGTGCTATCTCTGCTCTTTGTACCCTATCTGCTAGGTATGATCGAACCCAGTCATTAGCTACCCCTCTTATTCCTAATGCTCCTAATTTATTTAATAGAATCGTGTGGTCGACTGTATGAAACGCCTTAGAAAGATCCAAAAATATGCCTGTGTCACACTCATCTTTATCAAGAGCATCAAGTCCAACTTTTGTGAATTCTACTATGGCTGACTCCGCATTTTTGCCACTTCGGAAACCAACCTGTGATTCGCTTAAAAGCTTGTATTTATTTAGGCAATTCATTAATCTGTCTTTCATAATTGCTTCTATTATTTTTGATAATGCTGACAGCACGGAAATGGGCCGGTAATTTTCTACGTCTTCTGCATTACCTTCCTTAAGCAAAGGTACAACTCTTGCTTGTTTTAACTGCTCTGGAAATGTCCCTGATGTGAAGGATTCATTTATTACATTTGTTAAGGGGCCTTTTATAATCTCTGTGCATTGTTTCAGTACACACATTGGCACTTCATCTAAGCCTACCGACTTTTTATTTTTTAGTTTTTGAACAGTTTTATTGAATTCATTCTCTGTGGTTGGAAGTAACATCATTGTATTTAGTTCAACATTATTTACAGGTGTTATATTTCTTTTGGGGAATTTTTGATGTAACTTCTCTGCAATACTTGAAAAATGCTCATTCACATAGTTTGCTAAGTGTTGTGGATTATTTATTACCTTATCCCCCACCCTTAGCAGTATGTCATTCTGCGTTTGTTTGCCTATCCCCGTTTCCTTTTTTATAACATGCCAGACTGCTTTGCATTTATTCTCTGCATTACATATTATTTTGTCATTAAATAACTTTTTTGCAGCAATCACCACCTTCCTATAGATCTTTTTGTATCTATGATAGAAATTTAAGAGTTCTGGATCATTGCGAATCTTTTTCATGGAACCGAGGTGTTTGGGAGGACTTCTTAATACCTGCTGTTATCCATCTGTTTTTGTGAGATGTTGATACAGACATGCATACTTTTGGAAATGCCTTTTCAAAGTTCAATTTAAACAATGTGGATAATTTAGAGAATTTCATATTCACATTGGTTTCCTTATACACTCCATCCCAGCTTTTCTTTTCTAGTTCTTTTGAAAAAAATTTTATTTTGATTTCTGATAGATGTCGTTTGTAGGTTCGTAGTTTAGGGAAGGATTCGATGCCTGATTTTACTGTTGTTATTTGACAGAGATGGTCTGATAGTCCGAGAATATTTTACAGCTACATCACATTTTTCCCTGTCCATATTTGTGGCCACATGGTCAATTACTGATGTAATCGTTGTAGTAACCCTTGTTGCACTGTTGACCAATAGGGACTTGCCAAGACTTTGAAGGATGTTTATGAAGGTGCTGCTGGATCCATTTATGATATTAGTGTTGATGTTAATGTCCCCACACAGAATTATGTTGACCTTTGTAGCTGAGACTTTATCTAGAACTTCTCATAATTTATCGAAAAAAGTTAATTCAATAGCTGATATTTCAAAGTGTTTGTCTTCACTTACTGTACTGAAGTCATGTCTTGATTTGAACTGTGTTCCCTTTCTGTTAAAAATGCATGATCCTCCACCCCTTGAAGTAGTTTTGCAGTATGAGTTTGCCTTTTCATACAATGATAATACTACATGTTGGATTTCTGTGTCTCTACACCAGTGCTCAGTAATACAAACTACTGTGCAGTTCAAAGGTTGGAGCTCAACTTCTAGTAGTTGTATTTTATTTTTTATTGACTGTATGTTTTGATGGAGGATTGTTACGTCTGTGAAATGCCCCATGTTACTCTTTCCAGTGGTTTGTTTTTCTTTGTGACATCTGGTATATGTGATATTTGAAGTGTTAAATTCTGTTTTGTGAGCGATTGTTTCAGTATTTTTTAAACTGCTGGAGATACTCTTTAGGCAGGGGAACCTGTTGTCTGGATTTATCCTAAAAAGACCTACTTTTCCTACCTATGACAACAGGTATTTGACCATGTGTGGCCCATGATCCAACCCCTATACTTTCATGAATCAGCTGTACCAATCTTCCCTTCACAGTCCTGTTTAGGTGTAGGCCATGCGTAATGAAACCCCATCTGTTGATAGTCCCAACGGGAACCACAGAAACATGAGCAAAATTGGCTGTCCTCATTGCCATCCCTAACCCCACATTGATTCGCCTCACAGCTCCATCAAGATGTGGTCGAACATGACGCCTGAACAGCTCAACAAAGTGCACATTGGTGCCATGAATCAGGAAAGATATCTTGTCCAGGTCACCACCTATGTCATATGCCCCATCCCTGTCCAAACTGTTTCCCACCCCACTCACTATCACTACATGGTCCTCTTTTGTAAGGTCCTTGCATAAAGACCCTAGGTCCTCCATCACATGACTAGCCCTGCATTTGGTTTGAAGATACTGGTGGCCTGGTACGCTGCCCCTAAACTTTCCTGTAACCGAGGGCCTACACCTCGCCCATGGCTACTACCTAGAAGCAGCACTTTTTTCTTCCTAAGGCTTTGTACATACCTAGGCTTCTTGGCCTCGGTTGGAGTGTGCTGCACATTTCTTGCTCCTCGTTCTACCTGAGGCTCTTCTCCACTTAGATTCCGCACGTTCTTTTATCCCTCCTTCTTCGCCCTCCCCTCCCCTTCGTCACATCCACTTCTACAATAGTCTAAATATTCATAACAGTGATAATTATCTCTGATACTGTCCTACTCACAAACATTATTTTTGTCGTAGCTGTTGCTGTAATAACTGTCATTAAACGTTATATTCAATACAAAACGCAAGATATAATTTGAATTATGTTACGAAACGTGTCACAATTAATCCTCTGAAAATGAGAAAGTTCCTGGCTGTACATAAGAGAGGCCTTATGACTGATCTTACGATGGCAAATAAATCCATAAATTAAATAAATCAGAAAATATATGAGCCAGAATATTAACTTAACAACGCGAGTATAGTGTGAGAAGCAATATTTGAGGATAGGCATAATTTAATCGGATAGTATAACTCGAACCAAAGATTATGACTTGAGTTGGCGATAGCCTTGAAGTGGAGATATGTTGTTTACCCATGTTTGCTTGAGCTGATAGAAGAAAGATTGAAGGGATTCGGAAGGCGGTGACATTGACAATTTTGGAGGAAGCATCTCAGCATCCACCAAGAATTTAAATCTTAATAGCCGAGAAAACTTTACGTCAATTTCTTCTCTAACAAAACGACGAGTGATTGCAGAGAGACAACTTAATACTGGAGAAGTATATAGGTACGACAGAAAGTGAACAGATACGAGAAATTCATCGGAAAAGCTAAATCCGACGAAGACTTTTCACGTGTAAAACATCAACAAGCATCAAGGCACAGGAGAAATAAGAGTACTCTTTGGCGTTAAATGTATGATAGACATAGCTTGGTTTTATCCCGGTCCTTAATAGCAGATAACTTGTGCCATCTCTTAATTGTGGAGCTCAGCTGCAGGGTAAATAGATCTTTGCGTAAGCAGTAGGTACTGTTAAAGTCGTAAAGTATGAACAGAAAATAAATAGCTGCAGTTGGTTATGGTAATGTATTCTCGCAGTCCAAGGAGAATTAGGCTGACATCGCTTTATCAGTATATTGTTACTATGATTTTTACACTTATGTGCTACCGCCAGGAAAATAAAATTCTTAACCCATTGTTGTGTGACGTCGAGTAGCACGTGTCTTCTGGTGAGTGCCAAGTGCCACCGAAAGTACTAACAAGTATTTCGGCATTATAGTGTCAGGAAAAATATTTTCTGCTGCGTTTAGAGTGAGGGGCTGATAGAGAATTTGAGTTACCACTATTCTAAATAGATAAATTGTCTTCTCGGTCCATTCTTTGTTCTTCAGACTTCTCTTTACCCGCACTTTATGACATGGACTATCAGTTCCGCCGAATTATTCTAATTTAACACATTATCGATCGATGGCTGGTTTTCATGTCGTATAAACTCTTTGATTATTTATTTTACAACTAGCAGACGTTGCGATCCTCTTGGCAATGCTAGTTAATTAATCCAGCACAATTTCACAGATCATGCCATTAAAAATCTTTTGTGTGACATGTACAAGGAGCCACGGACAAACATTTCTATTTGTGTGTTTAAAACACAGCCTCACGACTTTTGTACATCCATTTTAAGATGTATCCTGCAAACAGGAGTCACTTCAGAAAGGCAGAAATAGTTTACGAGAAATCACTTGTATCTGTTTATTGATCTACACGTGTTTCTCCTATATGTTACATCTATTTTAAGTATTAACGAACAGACATAGACCAACAGAATGTTCAGCATGTATTATAGTTAACAGCGAAAACCAACACGGTTGAAAGTATACGGTAAAATAAGTTTCTATTATATGCTCCTTTCACCTTACGTAGCTGCGACGTCAATAAATACACTCCTGGAAATGGAAAAAAGAACACATTGACACCGGTGTGTCAGACCCACCATACTTGCTCCGGACACTGCGAGAGGGCTGTACAAGCAATGATCACACGCACGGCACAGCGGACACACCAGGAACCGCGGTGTTGGCCGTCGAATGGCGCTAGCTGCGCAGCATTTGTGCACCGCCGCCGTCAGTGTCAGCCAGTTTGCCGTGGCATACGGAGCTCCATCGCAGTCTTTAACACTGGTAGCATGCAGCGACAGCGTGGACGTGAACCGTATGTGCAGTTGACGGACTTTGAGCGAGGGCGTATAGTGGGCATGCGGGAGGCCGGGTGGACGTACCGCCGAATTGCTCAACACGTGGGGCGTGAGGTCTCCACAGTACATCGATGTTGTCGCCAGTGGTCGGCGGAAGGTGCACGTGCCCGTCGACCTGGGACCGGACCGCAGCGACGCACGGATGCACGCCCAGACCGTAGGATCCTACGCAGTGCCGTAGGGGACCGCACCGCCACTTCCCAGCAAATTAGGGACACTGTTGCTCCTGGGGTATCGGCGAGGACCATTCGCAACCGTCTCCATGAAGCTGGGCTACGGTCCCGCACACCGTTAGGCCGTCTTCCGCTCACGCCCCAACATCGTGCAGCCCGCCTCCAGTGGTGTCGCGACAGGCGTGAATGGAGGGACGAATGGAGACGTGTCGTCTTCAGCGATGAGAGTCGCTTCTGCCTTGGTGCCAATGATGGTCGTATGCGTGTTTGGCGCCGTGCAGGTGAGCGCCACAATCAGGACTGCATACGACCGAGGCACACAGGGCCAACACTCGGCATCATGGTGTGGGGAGCGATCTCCTACACTGGCCGTACATCACTGGTGATCGTCGAGGGGACACTGAATAGTGCACGGTACATCCAAACCGTCATCGAACCCATCGTTCTACCATTCCTAGACCGGCAAGGGAACTTGCTGTTCCAACAGGACAGTGCACGTCCGCATGTATCCCGTGCCACCCAACGTGCTCTAGAAGGTGTAAGTCAACTACCCTGGCCAGCAAGATCTCCGGATCTGTCCCCCATTGAGCATGTTTGGGACTGGATGAAGCGTCGTCTCACGCGGTCTGCACGTCCAGCACGAACGCTGGTCCAACTGAGGCGCCAGGTGGAAATGGCATGGCAAGCCGTTCCACAGGACTACATCCAGCATCTCTACGATCGTCTCCATGGGAGAATAGCAGCCTGCATTGCTGCGAAAGGTGGATATACACTGTACTAGTGCCGACTTTGTGCATGCTCTGTTGCCTGTGTCTATGTGCCTGTGGTTCTGTCGGTGTGATCATGTGATGTATCTGACCCCAGGAATGTGTCAATAAAGTTTCCCCTTCCTGGGACAATGAATTCACGGTGTTCTTATTTCAATTTCCAGGAGTGTAGTTTATTATCTTTTGAAATATGATGAAAATAGTACTATCTTAGAGCACTTTATGCTTCTATTTTACCATAAATGGTTTCTGTAATACTGGCCACTTGGACCTTTAGAGCGGAATAAAAAGGAATTATACGCTGGAAGATGCAGTCTCCTACAATGAGCAATACCTTCCCCAGTTGAACTTAGATAATGAATGTACATCATTTACTCCCATCATTTACTCCCATCATTTACTTCCGGTATGATGGATGTAGAGGAATTATAGGCAAGGTTTAAATGGATTGTAAATCACGCTCTAGAGAAGTAAGTGCCGAGTAAGTGGATTAAGGGCGGGAAACACTCACCGTGCTTCAGTAATAAAATTCGAAAAACGCTGAGGAAGCGAAGACAGTTCCACTCTCGTTTCAAAAGAGAACGTGCAAATGACGATACGCAAAAGTTAGTAGCGATTCGTGCATCTGTAAAAAATTGGTGCGCGAAGCATAGAACAATTACCACCATCATAACATAGCATTCGTCGAAGCAATTCAGAGGCCGCCTACTAGAATTGTTACCGGTAGCTTCTATCAACAAGCAAGTATTAAAACGATGGTTTGGCGAACCAAATGGAATCCCTGGAGGGAAGGCGACGTTCTGTTCGAGGAAGCTGTTGAGAAAATTTAGAGGACCGGCACTTGAAACTGACTGCAGAACGATTCTACTGCCGCCAACATACATGTCGCTTCAGTACCACGAAAATAAAGCAACAGAAATTAGGGCTCGTACCAAGGCATATAGACAGTCTTTTCTCCCTCGCTGTATATACGAATGGAACGGGAAAGGAAATGGCTAGTAGTGGTACAAGGTACCCTCCACCACGCGCCATACGATCGGTTGATGAAAATGTTTGTAAATGGAGATGTAGATGTGGAACTAACACAGTCATCTAAAATTATTTCATAAACGATAGCAATTACTTTTCTCTCAGCGTTGCCATTGGAACTATGCGAAAGTAGCCTCGTTAGACCATTAAATTTGTCCGGTAAAGTCTAGGTTTTGTGCTCTTTGCATTACTGAAGCTTCTTCTGCTTATATACCTGGTTCACAAACTTCGTCTAGTGAAAGACCCTCAACCAGTCATCATATAACTTGGAAAATTTCTAAACCTTGAGAGATGAGACTATTGTAGCGACATACTTATGTAGAGACAATTTGTCAGTAGAATAATTTCCATTCTGAAGGTGGACTTACATGTAAAGCAGACACTCAGAGCGGTAGCCACAGTAAACCTACAGAACAAAAATACATCTGTCAAGATGACCACATCATATTCCCAACGATATTTTTTTCTTCTTGGTTTACTCTTTTATCCAATATTGTCCAGTATCTAAAGAGTTAGTTTCACTTATCTGTCACAGTACGAAACCTGTAGGTGCTAACTCACTCGCTTATACAAATTTAAATTGATACGTGAACAGTGGCTTTCTGATTGTGACAGTTCACACCTAAAAACAACCATCCTCACAAACCGAGAAGTGACCAAATTAATTACCATCTTCATAGGTTGCGAAGCAAAGCAGTACAAGATGAATGGGAAAAAAATCTTATAAGAACTATTGAAAAGAAGAGATAAAAGATAGAAAGGATAATGTATGAACAGAATTTTAAAGATAGTGATAAACATTTGATTTAACAGGAAACTAACATGTGTGCGACTGGTTCTGATCTGCCTTTCTACCACAGTTGTGCAAGGACCCTCTGTGTTTTTGGAAATCTGGCGTTGAACCTATGGCCTGCAAGGTAGGAAGATACCATTTCATGCATGCGGAATGCATGCAGAAGAGTGCATCAGTATGGTCAGTGATGTAATCAATGATCGCAATGTCTGTTCCAGTACACTCCCTGTAAAGGAAACGTTATCGCTAACAGAAATTAGTGCACAGTTTCAGGAAAAAATGAAAATCTTCGATTTTCGTTATTAAGGTTTATTTTTACTTCATGACAGAGCAATTCTAGAAAAATTACGTTCAGGATCGTAAAATATTGATACTGGATGTTCAAAACTGTGAAGCGAAATTCCTTAAAACAGTTCATCAAATCCATAGTATAAAGCACTATCCAGTGGCTGACCAATCCTTTTTGTTAGAGAGGGTATCTCGCGTTTCTGCTTCATTTAAGCCCGACAGTCGTGAATATGTTTAACTACAGGCCATGGTTGAATGTACAAAAAAAGGAGAGACGGAGATGACCGTGGTTCTGACAAGGGAACCTCCCCATCGCACCTCCCTCAGATTTAGTTATAAGTTGGCACAGTGGATAGGCCTTGAAAAACTGAACACAGATCGATCGAGAAAACTATGAAAAAAAAGCAAAATATACAAACTGACTAGTCCATGAAGGATAATGTGAGCTTAGGAGCGCCGTGGTCCCGTGGTTAGCGTGAGCACCTGCGGAACGAGAGGTACTTGGTTCGTGAAAAGTTTAATTTTTTGTTTTCAGATAATTATCAAAGTTCAGGCACTCACACATAATCAACTTCGCTCTCCAAAATTCCAGGACATGTTCAGATTTGCTTGCACATATGCAGGATTTGACGGTCTACACACGGAAAAATTTGAAAACGTTAAAAACATATGTTTTGACAGAGCACAGGGAAAACTGCGACTGTGAAACTGTTGCATTCATTTGTTGCAGTTTATGTGACAAACTCTTATGTTTTCATCACTTTTTGGGAGTGATTATAACATCCACAAGAAAACCTAAATCGGGCAAGGTAGAAGAATCTTTTTACCCATTCGCCAAGTGTACAAGTTACGTGGGTCGACAACATATTCCTGTCATGTGAAGCACATGCCGTCACCAGTGTCGTATAGAATATATCAGACGTGTTTTCCTGTGGAGGAATCGGTTGACCTATGACCTTGCGATCAAATGTTTTCGGTTCCCATTGGAGAGGCACGTCCTTTCGTCTACTAATCGTACGGTTTTGCGGTGCGGTCGCGAAAACACAGATACTAAACTTATTACAGTGAACAGAGACGTCAATGAACGAACGGACAAATCATAACTTTACGAAAATAAAGAATTAAAATTTTCACTTGAGGGAAGACTTGAACCAAGGACCTCTCGTTCCACAGGTGCTCACACTAACCACGGGACCACGGCGCTCATGCGCAAAGTTTATCCTTGATGTTGCTTATGTTGCACATGGACTACTCAGTTTGTATATTTTGCTTTTTTTTTTTTTCATAGTTTTCTCGATTGATCTGTGTTCAGTTTTTCAAGGCCTATCCACTGTGCCAACTTATAACTAAATCTGAGGGGGGTGCGATGGGGAGGTTCCCTTGTGAGTGTCAGTTGAATATCACACACGAGTGTGTGTGTTTACCTTTTTTTTCGGCGGCGGCAGTGGCTGCTGTCAGCGCAAGCTGTGAACCTGAGAATCTATTCTAAATCTCTCAACTGTTAAACACCAATTGGATACATTTCCTTCATCTTCGGTGAAGCCGAGACTCCTAGTTATTCCCTAGCTAAGTTAATTGGCATGGTACACGTTATTTGGCTCGAATAGCGCGTAAATCGCTCGCAAGCATTAACTGTCGGTGCTCTCCATACTACAAGGCTTTGTAGTTTAACTCCTTATCAGTTAAGACGAGCCTGTGAACAAGTGTTCACATAATGCCTCTCGCTATCGTCTCAGTGCGGCGCGAGTCGCCCTGATTAAACACTCGACGATTTTCTGCAAGGGAAGAAGCGAATTGCTGCCTGCTATTTGCCTGCATCAAAGCTGGTGGCCACGCATTTTCTTTCTGACCAGTCAGAGCATTCGTACTTGTTATAACTCCATCCACTAGAGTTTTTGTAGCCTATCACAGGCGTCGTTTCTTTCATAGGCCAGAATTTAACTTCTGCTACATAATACTGAGATAAAGAGCTTTTTGTTTCACGTGAGTTTTAACACAGGTGGTTACAGTGTTCTGAGTTGGGTTTCTCCGAACGTTTATCTTGCACCTCCTTCCGTGTTCCTGTAGAAAGGTTTTCCGAAGGGTCATCGTCAAAAGCAAGACAAGGCGGGCGGCTTTTGCTGATGGCTTGTGCAGTAGCTCCGGTGTCTCATTGTGTCCTCTCGGTGTCCAGCTGTGTTTTTTTTTCGGCCTGCATGGGACAGGCATTTCCACTGTAAAATTCTCCTTCCCTCAGAACTGCTTCTTGTAGCTCAAGTCGGGGAAATTATTTGCGTGCAATTAAAAAAAAAATGGTTCAAATGGCTCTGAGCACTATGGGACTAAACATCTATGGTCATCAGTCCCCTAGAACTTAGAACTACTTAAACCTAACTAACCTAAGGACAGCACACAACACCCAGCCATCACGAGGCAGAGAAAATCCCTGACCCCGGGAATCGAACTCGGGAACCCGGGCGTGGGAAGCGAGAACGCTACCGCACGACCACGAGCTGCGGGCCGCGTGCAATTACTAGTGTGAATGTTAGTGGTTTATATTCATGAGATGTTAGTTTATTTGTTCAGTATGCATATCAATAAAATTCATACACTTTCACATAACTATGTCATGTGACATATCATGCTAACCGGAATTGTTTCAGGAATTCAATGCAAGGTGTGTCATTTGTTTGACACCTTACAATTGACATGATCATTAATTAATATTACAGAAATTCGATGTGCCAAATACAGTAATTACACACACACATCCATTAGTGGTACAAAAAAACCTTATTTGCTTGCTTAGTTTGCAACACAATCAACTTGTAAGAAATGTCGTGTCATTTGCCTTTCTTCACATATGCACTCATATCACTGTAGGCATCTTGTTGCTTGGTATAGAGGCTTGTATCAGTTTGTATGACGCTAACTGCTTAAGGCAAAGGTCCTTCCATGTATGTTAAACAGATGCAGAAAACTGTAGGCCTTTATCTGTGATGTCGGTCTGTTTTAGAATTTTGGAAGATGTTTTACTCTCACGTGTTACGCCATTCCAGGAGACCGATAATATCCTCTGCAGAAATAAACATGAATTCTGGAAATAATGATCGTGTGGGGCCGATATCGTCTTCTTCGTCCACGAGACACGAAGATGGTTGATACCGGCGCCCATGTTGATGCTGTGTTCCTTGATTTCCGTAAGGCATTCGATACAGTTCTGTACTGTCACCTAATGAATAAAGTATTTGTGTACAGAATATCAGATCAGCTGTGTGATGGAATTGAAGAGTTTTTAGCAGACAGAACACTGCGTGTCATTATCAATGGACAGAAGTATTCAGATTTAAAAGTAACTTCGGGCGTACCTCAAATGAGTGTTACAGGTCCATGTTGCGATCAGCCAGCCAAGTGAACTGGCGATGTTACAAGACAAGGAGACGATGGTCGGTAATTTAATGTGATCTTAACTATTTCTAGTGGCGCAGCGAATTTATTGAAACATTAGATCCTTCTTTTTCCTACTTCCTTGGTGCTAAGAATTTATGTGCCTGGCGTCAATTCCAAACTATGTGATTAATTTTAATACTTATTTGTGGAATGTGTGTAATGCCGAGGTAGGGTTTCTCTCTTTTAACCGTTGTAATGCATGTCTGTGACGTGTGGGTATCTGTGATCTGCATACGAACGAATATGAATGAAAGAATAGAAGATGAAACTCATTGCCGACACCTAGCCTTCTCGTTCTGAATGCTATCAGTGGGTCTCCAACATCTCTTTTGAGACCAACATCCAATGGACGGATCAATGTCAGTAATATTATACACACACAATCCATGAGGCAGTGTGGGGCAATTTGCAAATTACGTAAGAAAATTAGCACTCAGTCTGATGCTTGGGAACTGTGTTCCATCGACTTTCCTCATCCTGCGGACCAAGCACTGGGGATGAAAATTTCTTTCTCTGTCGGCATACGATTCGACTGCATCCAGGCCAATTACTACATTATTAGCGTGATTAGCGATCTTGGGATACAAAGATGGTTTTAAAATTACTTTTCCTAGAACTGAGAGTAGTCAACCAAGACAGCCCATAATGAAAATTCACTCACAGATGGGTAGTCATTAGTAGGCCTTTGTACCTGAGCCACCTTTATGAAGATACTGAGAGAAACTTGTTTTCGATTTGATAGCACTGACTAATGATACTGCATGGTAAAACAGCTGGGACATTTTTCGTGCTCCCTACGCCTCCCCAGCCGTGTTTTGAGAAGATGATTACTTCAATTCTCGATATACTAAATCTATAATTTTTTGTGTTATTTCCCATAGGCCTTCTTATCATCATCCAGCAGCACTTGTTTGACACCTCCCATGTGGTGTAATTAGGCCATTTCGGACTGCCTGAATCGTTAGTTTGTTTCCCACGAGCGAGATGTCGCAGTGCTTTCGCCATTGAAGTCTCATTCGGAAGAGGAACGGAGTTCATACTCTCCTCTATCCTGTGGCTTCCCCCCTAACGCTTGCTGTGAATGTCTGAATGGTTCAATTGGTTCAAATGGCTCTGAGCACTATGGGACTCAACTTCTGAGGTCATCAGTCCCCTAGAACTTAGAACTACTTAAACCTAACTAACCTAAGGACATCACACACATCCATGCCCGAGGCAGGATTCGAACCTGCGAGCGTAGCGGTCTCGCGGTTCCAGACTGTAGCGCCTAGAACCGCTCGGCCACTCCGGTCGGCAATGTCGGGATGATTCCTCCGAAAAGGCAACAGCAGATTTTCTGTCTCGCCACTGTTTAACCAGAGCTCGTATTTCGTCTCTAGTGATCGTACTGTCCACTAGACGTTAAACCCTCATTTTCATTTCTAGTGTATTGATATTCTTCTCTGCATATCTTTACTGGCTGGCGGTCTCTTTCTTGAATATTTAGGCCTTCATCTTGAATGCTGCCACTGATTATTCACAACGAACGGAGGTCGTACATTGTCTACGCTGCGGCCAGAGCACACACTTTCCTATCCCTTCGTTTTCATCGTGGTAAGCATCACACCACGCTTATGTCTGTTCCAACAGCCGACAAGGTGTATGTATATGATTGGAAAACAGATCACGAACACGCACAGGGCACAGGAATTCCATCTAGTATCGTCTCCGAGTAGTAGTCTGCTAGAGTGAACGAAAATTGCCACAAATGAAAATTAAAAAAGCACATGAAAACAATAATTGTGTTGATAGTAAATTAATGGTAACGTTACAACCATTCGTATACACGGTCCAGTCACATTAATGTCACCAACGTCTATGTTCGATGTCACCGTGCAGTAACCACTCACAGACGGTAGGTGGCAGCACTAGCAGTGAAGGGTAAACACAGTAATCAGTGCAGTCGTTATCGTAATGCGGAAACAGAGCGAATTATCTGATGCCCAAAAGGGCATGGTCATTCACTTTCGTCCCATAAGTGGAAGCATTTCTGAAACGGCTAAGTCTGTAAACCTTTCGCGCGCCGTGATTAAAGTAAACCGTGTATGGCAAAACGGTGCTATCCAAAACCGGCGCCGAGGTAACAGTGGTGAACCACGGCCGTAGATGACAGGGATGAACGACGACTGCGGAGGTGTGTACGGGGGAAAAGACGTCCAACTGTTGAGCAACTGACCGCCTAGATATACCAAGGAGCTACCAACAGTGTCTCCTCAACAGCCGTTCAGCGAACGTTCCTGCGTATTGGCCTCTGCAGCAGGCCCCTAGTTAATGTACCCATGCTAGCTGCTGTTCATCTGCGACGAAGACAGGAAGTTTCACGCCGATACCGCAAATGGACGTCCACTGAGTGGCGACCGGAGACCTTTTCGGATGAATCACTTTACCGGACAAGTGGCCGTTGGTGTGTTCTTCGTGAAACATCTGAAAGCAAGCACCCTTCAACAGTCGTCGAAAGCGGCCAGGCCAGAGGGTATTTCATGGGTGATCTCGCCATTATGGAAGACACAATGAATCAACACAAGTATGCATATATCATTGGGGACTATGTCCACTTCTACATGCAGTTGTTTTACCTCAGCAGGATGGCACCTACCAGCAGCACAATGCAACGTTTCACACAGCCACATGCGTGATTCGAAAAGCAAATTGATCAGCTTACCGTACTCCACTGGCCACCAAACTACCTGGATTTAAATCCAATCGAGAATCTGCGGGAAAGCCTCGATATTTCTGTTCGCACCATGGATCCTCAACCGAAAACTTAGCGCCAGTGGTCACCGAACTGGTGTCGGCGTGGCTCCAATCCGTTGCCGGTACCATCCAGAACCTCAATGACCCTCTTTCTCTACGTCTCGCAGCGGCCCTCGCTGCAAAAGGCGGCTATTCAGACTTTTGACAGGTGGCCACATTAATGTGACTTGACAGTGTGTATTTCTGTATTAAGGGATGACTGGAAAAAACCTGCAGTAATATGTATAACAGCAAAGTGTGATTATTGAGCAAGACAGCAACATCAATGTTACAAGTGCCCTGAATTTTCACCAGTGATGATGCCGGATCAGTTAACTGTTATTGAGTTTCGGACATAAGCGCATACTTAACCGAGAACAGTTCGATTTTGAATAAAGAGCTATATAGTTTCCGATGACATGATGAATCGATTTTCTTGCAAGCGTATACCATCGAGTAAAATATTCTGTCATTATCTGGCTGCTAATGGAATGATAAAACAGCAGAAGACATAACAAAGCCAGCTTACCTTAACGGAAACGCTACGCTGAGTTAAGCAGTTCGTGAATCAACGAGATTCATGTTGCACTTGCGAATGAGCCGAAATGTGAAGATATCTATACCACATTCTTGCCAATAACTACAATATAATGACATAGTTTCCTGGAAACTGTTTATTAATGTTCGTTACTTCCTTCGCTTACTACAAGTCGTTCGTTAATTCACCAAAGCTGGCATACTATATGCAGGGAATAAATGGCTGTAATTTTTCATACGACTTGGAAGTTTTCCACCGACATCTCTAAGGTAATACAAGCACGGGACGTAGATAGTAAAATATATTCACTTTGACATGTGAAAGTTGTCACACAGAGGCATAAATTGATTACGTAGTCCATAGATGCTAGTAAGATATGTATTTAAACGCAGAAAAACGGATTTAATGTCCTAACAGCTAATGAGCACTGACATTTGGAATGGTGACTTTCGCTTAATTCCTGTCCAATAAATCTGAGTCACGAAGAAGTGACATATTAGTACATACAAATATGTTCGGAGTGAACATGTATGCGTACGTAATATTTGCAACGTCACTACCTATCAGAAATTTTGGTTATAATCTCACTTGATACTATATGACATACACATTACACTACTTACAAGTTAGTTTAAGAACATGGACTATTTTCAGGAGTTATTAAAAAGATCGCCTGGAATTTTCCTTTTGCATCAGTTGATCCTTTATCAGACAGCTTCGCAAAAATTTACGTGATTAATGCCATGTTAGAGAAATAATTTTCTTTTAATCACGAAAAGTCGATGAGAGTTTATGTGCATCAACAAACTAATGTGGAAATTCGAAGTACATCGTAGAATTACTTATTACAGCAATATATTTTGATGATTTTCCACAACTGGAGAATGTAATCGGAAAGTGTGTGCTAGGCTTCCGCCACATGCCAGTAGAGTAAACTATGTCCAAAATTAACCGCAGTGGTTGCCGGTACCGTTAACTGAGGTATACTATCTGATCAGACGTATCCGGACGTTCCTATGTAATGCGGAATTGGCCGCGAGATGTCATCAGAGGCTTATCCGTCAGTATTCAAGGAGGCAGGGAGTATCGCGTTGTGAGAAGACAGTCAATAATAAACAGCAGAATGAGTCGGTCAGGAGAGGCCAATGATTTCGAACGTGGACTTGTCATTGGATGTAACGTAACAGAGCCATCAGGAATATTACAACTATTCTGAAGCTACCCAAATCGACTGTTAATGATGTGACTGTGAAGTGGAAACGCGGAGGAACAACCACGTCGAAAGCTGCCAGATCTTATGTAAGGACGGACAGGGACTGTCGAGCATTGCAGAATGTGACTGTGAAAAATCGAATAAAATCAAAGTGCTGCAAGCAGTCTAGCTGGCACAGTGACTGTGTGTAACTTGTTAAAAAGAATAGAGTACGACAGTCCAACGCGTGTGGCAGCCACTGGACAGTGGATGACTGGAAACGAGTGATGTGAAGAGAGGAATCACGTTATACCGCAGTCCGATGGAAAGGTGTGGGTCTGGCGAATGACTGCCAACGGAGAAATATGGAGGAGATGGTGATATGATATGGAAATGTTTTTCGCGGTTAGGGTGTGGCCTCAAGAAAACATGAAATGCGGAAGGGTATCAAAACATTTGACAGCATTTTATACTGCGTACAATAGAGGAAAAGTTCGAAGACGATGACTGTATCAGCATGAAAACGCATCCTCTCGTGCAGCAGCAACTGGAGGACCTTGCTTTGTAGATAGTAACATCACTGAAGTAGACTGACCTGCCCAGAATTGCGACTCGAACCCTTTGGAACACCTTCGGGATTAGTTAGAAAGTCGACTTCACTCCAGACCCAGCGTTCAGCATCACTGCCTTTTCTGGTTTCAGCTCTTAGGGAAAAATGGGCTGCCATTCCTCCACGAACTTTCGGACACCTGATTAAAAACATTCCAGCTGAGTTCAACCATCATAAAGAATGGACACCCTCACATATTAATGTCCGGTGACAGGTGTTCAAAAAATGGCTCTGAGCACTATGGGACTTAACTTCTGAGGTCATCAGTCCCCTAGAACTTAGAACTACTTAAACCAAACTAACCTAAGGACATCACACACATCCATGCCCGAGGCAGGATTCGAACCTGCGACCGTAGCGGTCGCGCGGTTCCAGACTGTAGCGCCTAGGACCGCTCGGCCACCCCGGCCGGCTTGACAGGTGTCCTGATACTTCTGAGTCAATAGTGGAGGACGTTCTCCTGCCAACAAATACGAATTTCTCTTGCCACTTCAGTGCAATTAAGTGGTTGCAACATACTGAGCCTGGAAAACGTCGACGTTTTCCACTTGTCTGAGGTTGGAGCTAGAAAATAACTCAGTTTACTTTACATTGTTAATTTTACTTCTTGGAAATTAATTCCCTTTCATGATATTTTGTATGTTCGAATCTGTTAACGTAGACCTTATTTTATACTAGTTAATTCTCGGCTATTCCTGACAGATAATAGCTTCTTATCGCTGCCATTGTACACGGTACAACTTATATATTCAGATACAATGGCAAGGTATTTATCAAGGAAGAATCACTATAAAGAGCGGATTTGTTTTTCTGGACTGGTTACTTTTTAGAAGCCAAATTCAGTAGTTTTATCGACGCCGAGTAAGGTTTCCATCTAAAACCCTGGTCATTGGCATTTCACTTATGATTTCCCTCTCACTATCATAAAGTATAAAAACGTTCAGTGCTACACTGGTAAAAGAAAAATATCGATGAAATACAAGCAAGAATGCTACCCCAAACTATTACTATCGTTCTAAAGTCGACTTTGATTGATATACTACAGATAAGAAGTCACTGATCGCCCCACAAATTCTTTCGTCGAATTTATCTTTGATGTATCTTGTCTGACTTTGGGAATGAGAAACTTCTAACTTTGACAGAAAGCCCAATGCTTCTTCCTGCTCAAAATCGCATGATTATGCGGCTATTTAAGTTTTTTAAGCTGGGTTATTGTTCACTGACCCCAAGAAAGAGATGTTCCACATGTCAATATTTTCATTTTATTTTTGCACTTCTCTTCACGTTGCCTCTTTCATTTTGTTAAAATACAGAAAATACGGTCGTTAATTTTTCGTTTGATATTGAGTGATGTTTTAATTATTATATTGTCTTTTAATTGAAATGAGAATGACTCGTCGGGCATGATACTTCATGTGGCAGCAAACTGCAGACCCTGCGGCTGGCGCGGAGCAGGGCGATGTAAGCGTTCTATTGAAGTACCGTGACGACAAGGTGACATAAAAGTCGTCCTGTCCGTAAATATGCCTGGCCACTTTATTTATTATGCCCCCTAAGCGCATTTACAATTAAAATATTTTAGACCAAGTCGAAATCTGTAGCAAACTGCGTCATTACAATGGGGCACCATATACATCTTAGGGTTAGTTAGTTAGTTTTATGTTACATGGATCATTTGGACGATAGACTGTAATGATATGGAACAATTTGTTACACATACACATCGAAACTTGATTTTTAAATATGGGTATTTGCTGAAAATTTATAATTTTTTTTATACCTACAGATGTGAGTTAGTAATTCTACCTACCACCTTACAGTAATACAAATTCTTCTACAGAAGACAAGGAGTTGTCAATGACAAGCTTTTTCAGTTGTCTTTCTTAATTTTTCTTTGCTGACTGTCAGATATTTTATATCAATGAGAAAGTGATAAAAATTTTTTGTTGCAGCATCATGCAACCATTTTTGTGATAAAGGCAACCTTATTTTGGAATAGTGAATATCGTTTTCCGTTCTGGTATTGTAATTATGTACATCATGTTCCTGTTCATCTGCTGTTGATTATTTACAACTAAGTTCATGTGGGAATAAATATACTGTGAAACAGTAGTCAGAATGCCCAATTTCTTAAACAGATGTCTACAAGATGAACGGGGGTGTATAACATATTACTTTTGGAGCACGGTTTTGCGCAGTGCACACCTTCTTTCCTAAAGATGAGTTACCCCAGAACGTTATTCCATATGACATTATTGAATGAAAATATGCAAAATGCGTTTGGTTACTGATTTATCTTGCCACAAGGTTTACAATGATTCTAAATGTAGATGTGGATGAACTAAGTTGTTTTAGGAGTTTCAAAATGTGCTTTCCCCAATCTAAATTCTCATCAGTATGAACACACAAGAATTTTGATGTTTCCACCTTATTTATTATATCCTCATCATCATTAGATGCGTAGAAATGAATACTTTGTGTCTTTTTAAAACTTCTGTTCTGTATATACGCTTGGTTGGATAAAAATGTTAGAGTCATCTGCAAGAAGAATTAATTCTGATTGTTGTATATCAGACAGAAGATCGTTTACATAGATCAGGAACAACAGTGGACCTAATACTGAGCCCCATACATGATTTCTCCCCAGTTAGAATATACAACTTCCTGCATTCTTTCGTTTATATATATTATCCATTCAATTTATCTAGGTGAATATTGTGACTCATACAGTAAAATACTTAATCAAATGATTCTTGCAGTAAACTAGGTGAGAGAGTGAGGCACAGTGATTTCTCTTAGCTCGCTGTTAGTATAAGTAAGGAGTTTGATCAGGATAAACTTATTAAAAAAAACATGCTTAAATGATTTAAAGAGTTCCATGGATTAAGGATTTTTTTGCGGATCTAAGATGTATATTATTATTCCATACACTGATTAAAGAACAGTTTTTGGAACTATGATTCATTTTAAAGTGTGTGTAACACTAAAAGATAAGTATGTCGCTTATGACGGCTGATATACTTTATTGAGCGTTCGGGGCAAGTTAAAATGAGGAAGTTCTTGTTATGCAGAGGTCAATGTGAGCCTATGTTAGAAACAAAATTGATCGTCTTATTAAGCAGTTGTTAATGAATAATGCCTCAGATCATAATATTAAGCGTGTATTAAAGAATAACGTCTCAGTCTCACGGACAGTGCTGGTTAAAATTTGTTTGTGAATATTTCCAGAAGAAATTGCACAATTGCAAAGAACAGGAATAGGCCACTGATTGCAGTTGTTCTGCCCGAGGATTCACATTCAGTCGGACGAACTGGGTTTTGGGTTCTACCTGTTTCAGTGCTGAAGGCCACAACTAACTGCATTTCCCAACAATTTTACACAAAGTAAGAATTATCTCTCGATAATACGTCCAGTATTAATAAACAGTGAATTCGAAGGCGAATGTGAAAGGTAAATTAAATTAAGTTAAATTCGCTTACTCATATCACGTTAGTACTCAGTTCGATTCTGTGGCGCTCGGCTCAGAAGTAGACGGTTGAATACTTACAAGATGGGGAAGGACTTTTCATACCCGGCATTTGTGTAGCAAGACGTTTACAGTTGGTGGCATACAGTTCCTTATCAGACTTTGTGCCACTGGCATGAATGAAACCCCAGACCTAACCACAGTGGCTCGCGGAACGAGATTATGTGATTCTGTTGACGATAATCCGCCCGTCGGAGGGGGATTTAGATTCAGCGGCCTCTTGTTCCTATTCGAGAGCAGTAGGCTATGAGTCATTATAAAATCCACTTTCTCACTTCTTTTTAGTGGAATTATCATCCACAACAATACAAACACAATACTACACTGTAAAGCACTCAACATAGCCATTTACACGAATAATAACCTAACAAATACAAAGATTGTACCACAAAGTAGTTATCACCTGACGAAATACATCGGTAACTCTTTAGGCTGCTGTATGAGGGAAATGGGTTTCGAGGGCATATCAGTAATGTCCAGGTGGGCTTTTATCAATCACTTTTGTAGCTCATTGATAATGAATGACTGGCATAAAGCTGCCAGTCAGAAACACTGAATGTTATTCTTTAACAATGCCAGTGGGGACATGCGATATACTAATTTAAAACATGTATGGATAAAAGTCCTACGTCAGGATCGTCAATTTTCTGTATCACCGGTTTCGGCTTATTGACGAGGCATCCTCAGATCAGTTTAATATGTTGTTCAGTGTGACAATCACTACACATCGTCGTGTTCTTAGATGTAAGTCACCCTAAAGTGAAAAATCGTGGTTGGTTCTGTAAACTGACAACGTTAATCACTAATCATATCATGCTTTAACAATATATGATTAGTGATTAACGTTGTCAGTTTACAGAACCAACCACGATTTTTCATTATAGGGCGACTTAGCTCCAAGAGTACGACGATGTATAATGATTGGCCCACATTAAACAACATTAAAGATTGATCTGAGGATGGCTCGTCAATGAGCCGAAACCGGTTATCAATAAGGGAAATATTCGATATTGACGTAAGATTTTAGTTCACATGTGTTTTTGTGTCATATATTTACCAGCATTTTTGTTTTGAAAACTAATCAACAATGTGCAACGGCCAAACATGTATTTCTTCGTCTTGGCGCCTACAAGCACATATTGTCCGCATATCACGAGAATGTCAGAGTTCATTAGAACTGCGATTCCTCTGTGAGCTACTGCAAGGATTCGCAAGTGGCCAGCTACGTATCACATGTTAAGCAGGATGGACGATAAGGTTTCACATCTCCTTGTAATTTGAGACTGGGCACACTGTCGCCTTGAACAAACGCTTTCTCTCTCTTTTTCTAATTTATTGGCTTTCGGAACGTGCTTATGCAGCCGTCTCAATAGTGAAATGTCAGTTATGACGATACGAACGTAAGGACACCACAACACCCCGTCCCATAGCGGAGAAAACCCGACCGCGAATCGAACCCGGTCCCATTCGGGCTACAATCCATCGCGTTAACCGCGCAGCTATCGTTCGGACATTTGTTGGACATACATGGGGAAGGTAATGGACTTTATACTCTTCGAGAATTCATACCATATTCTTCTTGAGTGATCTGGTGACGGCAATTCAAATTTAAATATGAACGTCCGGAAATGAAAACGAGTCGTTCTGCTCCCGAATGCGAGTTTATTGATTTAAATAACTGCGCTGCTCACTATGAGTTGCAGTTGTATAATTTCTGAAACATAACACAGTTACAGTACACACAACTACAAAATTTTATCAGGTTTTACAGTGGTCGCCAGTGGATTCCGTTTGGGCTGTGTTTTTCAACCTTTTTGAATACGCGACCCCTTTCCAAGTAAAAATATTCTGGCGACATCCAGAACCATAATAAAAGTATGTCAGCGATTTAAAAGGGAACGTATTTAATTTTCTTTCTAGTGATCTCTATTCCAGGTTTCGGAACTCTCGGAACCGTGGTGATGAATTTTTTTTTTTTTGTGTGTATAACTTTATTCTTTGCCGCGGCCGAGGCGTGGGGATGAGATGTCAGCGGGGGCACAGTCGCGCGTTTTCGGTCACTACAATCGGACAACTGTCCGAGTACGCCAGCATGTACGGACGTGATTATTGTCTTCGCGCTTCGCTCTGAGCGAGCATAAAGTGGACAATTTTTTTTTTTTTTTTGCTTTTTACCGGCCATGCTGCAATTGCTTTCTCCTGCGACCGCGACCCCCCAACGCAAGGTTTTGCGAACCCCTCCCCCCCCCCCCCCCCCCAGGGGGTCGTGACCCACAGGTTGAAAAACACTGCGATAGCGGGTTAATTTTAAGTGAACTACGTTTTCCCCCCACAGAAAGACCATTATTTGACTGTTATACATTTGATTTAGAAATTATTAAGCGTTACTCGAGTACACTCCATATTGGATTGTGGTCAAATTATATCAGGGATAACACGGGGGAATTAGATATAAAACGAGGTGCTTAAAGATGTACACTCTTGAGCGCAAAAAAGAAAACACATAGAAATTCTGTAACCTTTTGGACGAACTAGATTATTATTTCTCTGATTTAAAACCCTATGTTTAGTGTTATTTTGATTATTTTTACAAGGGGTACAATTTTGGCAACTATTTTTCAAACTCGGTTAGAGTAAGATATTTGAAAATCGATTCTTTCATAATAACGTTCCATTATATTTTCTAAGCGTACAATGTAAATGATATATAACATTATAATGTAAATATTACTTGCTTTTAAAACACATTTTTTAGTATTTTCTACTTAAAAAATCAAAAACGAAATGGCGGTCCACATCTGGGCACTTTCCTCCTGTTATTCTGGCGTCAACGAGCGATAGTGAACAAGTACCACATTTCACAGGAGAACTAAGATGACTTGCATGCAAAGTATCGGAATACATCTATGTAATTCAGAATTGACTGCTAGATGTCGCAAGCGGTGGACCCGACAATGCTAACGAAGGCGTAGAGTTTTCTGTTAGCAGGGAGGCAGTAGCAGCAGAATGGGCCGGCCAGGTGAGTTAAGTGATGTAGTACGTAGACTAGTAACAAATCCATCAGGTATATTCCAGGCCATCTATGGCTATCCAGATCGACTGTTGGTAATGTGATTGTAATATACAAACACGAAGGAACAATCACGGCTAAATAAAGTCCAGGGAGACCTCATGTATTGACGGACAGGGACCGTCGAGCACTGCGGAAGGTGACTGTGAAAAATAGCATGAAATAAACGCAAGGAGTCATTTGTGAGTTTCAAAATACTAACGGCAGTCTAGGTTGCACAATGATTATGCTTAGGGAGATAAAAATAATGGGGAACAATGCTCGAGCAGCTTCTTATGCGCCACACATTTCAGTAATCAATGCAAACCGACACTTGAGACTGTATAAAGAGTGACGCCACTGGACAATGGATGTCTGGAAACTAGTGATTCGTAGTGATTAAGGTTTGGGTTTGGCGAATGACTGGACAATGTTACCTGGCATCATGTGTAGTGCTGAGAGTCAGTCAAGTACGGAGGAGGTGCTGACACGTTATGGGCATGCAGACGTGTTTAGTATGTAGTCCCCTTATTGCGCTCAAGAAGCGTTAAATGCGGAAGTATATGAACACATCTCGCAGAGCAAAATTCCAGAGACGATGTTTGATTGTATAATCACGACAATGCACTCTGTCATTAAGCAGCATCTTTGAGGTAATGGTTTATGGAGAATAACATTTCTGAAGTCTGAACGCAGCAGACATTTCTGGGATGAGTTAGAACGTCAATATCATTCCAGGCCCTGTGTCTAACGTCACTGCCACTTATGGTTTCGGCTCGTGAGGAAGAATGGGGTGCCATTCGTCCGCAAAAATTTAGAAACCTTATTGAAAGTGTCCTCAGCAAAGTTCAACCCATCATAAAAGCGGAGAGTGGTCATACCCAACGTAAATATCCACTAATAGGTGTCCGGATTCTTTTTATCACTACGGCTTTGGCGGAATGTGTCCAGAACACTAGTGCCCGTCCTTCTACTTAAAATGTTACTTCATTTTATGTTGCTACACAGCCTAAGTCTCAAATTAGCAACATGGAATATCACAGTACGGCACATAAATATTACCTTTTTCGCCATATTATGCTGCTTGATGCCTCTTTCATGCAGTAAACACATGTGTGTCACTCATTTTAGGACATAGCGGTATATTTATAATCTTTTTTGGTGTCAAATTCGTGTGGCAGTATGTTATATGGTTTAAATTTCGTGTATCTTCTGATAAAAAAACTTTTAACTGTGGTAAAGGACCATCTCAAGAAACGTTTAGTCGTTGCTTTCAGGGTATTCCTCCATTTTTTCCTATGACTGTCAGGAGAGATCGACGTTCTGCCATACATGTAAATTGATCTACATTTCAAAGATATTGTACCCACTGTTGAGGCAAACTATTATACCTCTAAATTATGTGCATTCGATGCATTTTGCAAGCTGTAACCCCATTTTATACTAATAAACACGAACGTAACACTTGACTAACAGATATACTACACTCAGTGTTTTATTTTTGCAGTATTTGACTTCTTCATATATTTCAAGCCGTACTTGATTGATCGACATTGTAATTCTGTCAGAGACAGCAAACCTGGAAGAGCAGTTGAACGAAATGGACAGGAGGATGTAAGACCATCTGAGCTACCGAAGCACGACTCACGCCCGGTACTCACAGGTAGGAGGCGAGATACTAGCAGAAGTAAAGCTGTGAGTACCGGGCGTGAGTCGTGCTTCGGTAGCTCAGATGGTAGAGCGCTTGCCCGCGAAAGGCAAAGGTCCCGAGTTCGAGTCTCGGTCGGGCACACAGTTTTAATCTGCCAGGAAGTTTCAACAATTGATTGATTTCCATTCCGTATTTATAAAGCGCATATTTCGAACTGATCAATATTATGTTAACTTTGTGCTACGTATAGCATCATAACCGACTGTCGTACTGATGCGTACATTATCTCCCAACTTGTAATTCACTTGTAATTCAAGCAACAGGTATTGAAAAATGTCAAATTCTTTTAAAGGCTGCCAGTATTTGTGAAAAACTGGTGTAAAAGCAGTTACTGATTTGTTGTAAACGAAATGCAGTGGAATATTGGTTAGAGACAGAGAATAGTAGAGGGAGGGGGGGGGGGGAGAAGCACAAATAACATATGAGACTAAATGGAGCAATTCTGTGTGCGCGCATTAATTGTTGTTAGTAAATTTTGGAATATATTTTTCATGAATAATATTGCAAGCAGTCTAGGGGCACTATATTATTGTGGCCTGGAAACTTTTACAAAATGCAATTAAAACCTTCAGTGCTTAGACTATCTATGGCGAAGATTATTATCTCCTCAAAATCGCGTCAAAATCATATTTCACAATTCATAAGCATGAAGACAATCCCCCGGACGATTGCACTATTGAGACCATGCCAGGCACTGTAAAATCATCAAAATTAAAGTGGTTGCTTGCAGATCTAGTTTTTTTTAAACTGTGACTACTGAAGCCGACCCATAAAATCTGCGTTCAAAGAAACTTTTATTTCAGAAATAAACTGAATTTCGGTACTGCAATGCAATTTCGCTTTAAATGACGAGAATTCTTTGTAAAGGTTACCCAAATTTCAGAAACAGTTACAGTAACCTCTTTTGATTCTAGATGCTGATAAATCTTTGCTGTGTCTTATTACAGGTCGTAACGAGCCTGTACAGCAATTTCCATGCTATATGCATGTTTTACACGACATGCTCTATTTATGTACTCGACTAAATGCACATGTTTATTAAATCGAAATCGGCTTTATACGGAAAACCCTTAAGATTTCAGTGTGTTCACAACAGCCAGAAATCTAGCGCATATTCATGGTTTGAATATTTAGATTCATTACTACAGGGTGACCTATGGGAAACAGACGTTTTTAGATTGGCTGGTACACTGCTGTAAATGACGATAGGGAGCTGGATATACGGCAACCACATCGAGACTGTTCGCCATTTCGGAATCAACCGAACAGTGGACGATGGGTACAAGTTTTTTCTTAAAAATCAACGTACTTTTGTTCATTTGAAAACCGTCCGTTTCCATTTGTTCACCCTGTACAATTTTTTGAAATGATAATTACAAACACACGAGGCACCAGTATTCTCTAAATTATCATGTGTAGTTGGAAGCACTTCATTTCAATTTTTCATTGTAGATCTCTAGTTTTTTTTATACTGCGATAAATCGAAAGTTAAGTTTTTATAAATAGCAGACGACTTGCTTATAAGAATAATAATTCGTGACAGTAAAATACAATTAGAAATGTGACTATAGATTTTATCGTAGCAGAATTTGATGCTTCAGCTCCGAAACTGCAATGAGAGTTACTTACTAAGCCATGACAGTAGTTATACACGTATTGTGTGTTTCCGCAGACTGAAATTCGAAGCCGTTTGATATACATTGGTGGATAAAAGCCTCGTTCAAACTTTTCTATTCTTTTTGGTCTTCAGATCCGCGTTGCTCCTGTATGTTTTCTAATGTTATCTACGCGATTTGGCATGTACTGTGATTAAAAGTTGATAATTACCTTTTATATAAACAGAAGCAAAAACATTCAAGTTGACACGTCTCCAGAAACCAGACGTTTCCGAGAGAACTGGTTGTGGATGCAACACTGCAGTGAGTTATGATTTCTTTCAATCACTTTTGGATCATTTCGTAAATCTTGAGAAGACTACATTTCTTTACATCATATCTTAGACCGTATCACCGGCAGTGCTGCACACTTCACTTATGAGGTGGCCCCAGAAAAAAAAAAAAAAAAAAAAAAACCAGTGGATTGACATTAGGTGATCAATGGGCCGAGGTACAGCTCAAACTATCCACCTCATGCAATACTGGCGAATTTGATATCATCTTACAATATAATGTGCTGTTGCCCCATCACGCATCTAACACATCCCCCAACCATGAGTTGCACTAGCTAGGCCAATATTTCAAGTCCTAGTTGGCCCATAATACACATTCATAATTATTCAGACCAATGTTTACTTCTAAACATGATAGAATTGCAATACTCTGTAAAAAAAAAAATTATCAGATTGCTGTGAAAAAGTGGGCCTTAAGATAAATCTGTACAAAACAAATACTATTCACAACAAGCAGGTAACTGTGAGACAAATAATATTGAACAACTGTCTAAAAAAGTCAATGACTATGTTTATTTTGGACATTGAATTAATATCAAAACAGACTTAAAACATGAAATGTTTCGACGACTCAAGCTAGGTTGGAGTGCTTGTGGAAGAAACGCAACAGTTTTTAAATGTAATATGTCAACACTCTTAATAAAAGATTAAGCTTACTTATTACTGATGGCAAGAACCCTTGGCTGTTCGTTCAGTATAAATATAAAAAACTCCAAACATTAACTTTTTCGAAATACTCGTTTATTCCATTAAACCGGTTTTCGAACTGTTTCAGGCTCATCTATGGTTACCTGTAGGTCTTATTAAGAAAGATGGGAAAACATATGAAGACATAATGACAGTAACAGGAGTTCAGGATGTGTGGAAAGGGGAAAGGCTCTAAAAGAGAAGTGGGGACGATATGTCGCACGAAGGAAGGACAGAAGGGGGACAAAGGGAGCGCTAGAGTGGAACCCCGCAGAAGGACGGGGATTACAAGGCAGACCACCAGACCGTTGGGATAAAGAACTGCAGAAAGTCGTAGGCTTCAGTTGGCACAGGACAGCACGACATAGAGAGGCATGAAAACAGCAATTGAAAATGTATTTGCTAGCTTAAGATTCTGTGCCTCGGTGATAAAGTGTCAGAGTATAAATCCAGTGATCTCGGTTTCGTTTCTCTCTTAATCCTAAGATTTTTATCCTAACCTCTGGCAAAGTTCATTGATGTTAAAAATGCCGAGTCACACCGTGATTCGGAATCCAAGTTAAACTGTAGCAGACCCTATAAGTGGCTGGATAAGTTCGGAGGAAGGCAAGAGTATACCACTTTCAACAGAACCATGCCTAGTAAAGTACTATGGTGCCCAAAATGATCTTCGGATTGATGGCAGCTATACTCACTTTAGCTTAAGATTAAAGGGGTCACACTATTGGAAAGATTGAATGAGGTGAATAATAAACGAGTTTTAGTTTTTGCTAGTAATTATGATATACTCTGTCTGTGTGTATGTGTGTGTTAAGATAAAACAATACATTTCTCATAGACGCAAGCTATTGTTTCAGCGCGTGATCTGGTATTTAGAACTGACAAGAGAATTTAGCTCGAGTCCGCGACGGACAGCGACATGTTTAATTTGAGCTTAGCGCGTGTGACGGCTGTTGGTGGCCCTGAGCAGTCGTGACAGGGTCGTCGCCCCTGCCGAAGCAGCCGTAACCTTGGCGCGCTGGCGCCGCCGCCATCTTGGCCCGCTGCCGCCGGCCCGGCTGCGGCGCGCGACCGGAGGGGGTGTCGAAACTGTACGACCACAGCATTTAGGTCCACGACTAAATAAATCCTTCAAAATTTTAAAGCCTTTTGCCACTCTCTGTTGGAACTGACTGATGTAGCGTTACTTTGTGCGACTAGAGTAATTTTAGGTTAATCAATTCTGAACCGTCCGCTAAATTTGAATACACTTAACGTCTTCACTGTTCAATAAACATATGTGTATTTTGTAACTATATTCTTGGGCAATTCTGCCCTTGCAAACTGTATAATTAATTAGGCAGTCTGACAACAGCTAGTCCATTATCGGTACTCGGCTTATCGTTATTGACTCTTCAGAATTTTAAGATATCTCTAGTATTGATAACCAGAACACTAAGGACAAAAATGACTTCATTATTCATGCCTTACCCTTAGTCTGCGACATAAATTAGACTAAGTGTTGTGTATGTATGAATTGAAACCTCTTCTTTATATACAATGTAACCATATTTTCATTAAGAAAATGTATCGTTTTTGTAAATCAGTTGACGTGTTCCACATCATTGCTAGATGCCCATGCTTATACCTGGTAGAAACGTGACGTGACTGTGTTCTCTTAGATATTCACTTTCCACTGACATGTGGCATTACACCTAGAGCACGAATGGGAAAAAGTTACGATGTTGGCGAAGTAATGGACTTTTCAGTGAAACCGATATGCTCGACGTCCCTTTTCGTAAAATTCCGGTGCATCAAGTAAGAATCAATCTTATCAACTGGGATAAAAACAGAAATAAACGGAAATGAGCCGCTGTCAGTGAAAGGTTAGACGACTCTCTGTCCGGATAGAACAAATATTGCTGCGTAGCGCTCCAAAATACTCGTCTCAGACCCCAAGTAATGTTCCCAGTAGGTGAGAATATTAATAATAGACTATATGAGCAATTGGAAAAAGTGCTGCGGTCTAAAGCACTATTGAAAAGCTGTGGGGTACACATAATACTTGGTAGCTCAGTTGGCTGAAACCGAAAATTCAAGCTCCGTGAAATGAAAGGCGTTAATTTCGTAACAGCAGACAAGACTTTTAACTCAGCTGAGACGGAAGCTGAGTTTGCGTTCGAAATGGTTTCGACAAGAATACCTATAAAACATAGGATTATAGTTGTAGTTGTATCCTTCTGTTGGTCTCCATACTCATCTGTGGAAGTAAGTAACACTTTCGATGGAAACGGTACACTAGCACATATGCTCCCCAATCACGGGGGGGGGGGGGGGATTTTAATCGCCCACACTATAATACGTTGAGAATAATTCAAAGTCGCTAGGTACCGCACAAGACCAAACATTGTTTGAAACTGTTTCAAAAACTTTCTCTAACATCCAAGATGATGTACCAGACGAAAAGGCAACAGACAGGTTCACCTTAATGATGATTTGTTTTTACACAAATAGAAGATGACATCAGTGATTATGATATAATTGTAGCATCAATGGTCACTGAGCATAACAAGCCACAAAATTGAACACAAATGTCTCTCATGTTCAATAATGTTGGGAAGAATTGGGTTATCTCATTTGTTGCACAGGAGATAACGATTATTTCATTCGGG
This sequence comes from Schistocerca nitens, assembly GCF_023898315.1. Taxonomy (NCBI): domain Eukaryota; kingdom Metazoa; phylum Arthropoda; class Insecta; order Orthoptera; family Acrididae; genus Schistocerca; species Schistocerca nitens. The sequence goes on from NC_064622.1 coordinate 343,823,595, forward strand.
CGCCAAAAGTCTTTAAAGGATTTCCACTGATTTTCATGGATTGCTACATTAATTTTATTTTTGCTATGTGAGTGGATGCCCTTCCTATCGTCATAGTCGTCAGCTAACCTTTGTGAATCGTGTAGATGTTTGTTCTGTGTGTTATCGTACTCTGCCTGGCAAAAAATGTGAAGTACACAGAAAGGGAGAGGGAAATGAAATGAAAGTACACGGATAAGTGATGTTATTTCAGCGATTACAACAATTTGTCAAATTTAAAAGGAAATTTTCAGTATGAGCTGTACTATCAGTATGACGCCGCACCCCTTCAGACCTGGATGTATGTACTCCCATTCTCATGCAACCCAAGATCGGGCCGCTGTCACGTCCCAATGCCCAACAAATCAGGATATAACACGATCTGATCAGCCGGCCTTGAGTACGCGACATCTGCGTGACATTCTCAGTGCTCACTCAACACCTGACGCTGTTCACGCCTCTTATATACCCCACCACGCCTGCTAACGACACTCTAACAGCACTAATACAATTCTCTGTGACAGCTAGAACGGCTACCAGAGGACACATCTAATCATCTACAAACCACACAATGGTGTGCAAGCATACGAAGTTACAACGGCATCCGACCGTGTCCTCCGGGTACTTCACTGTTTTCTTCAGCCATTATATTTAATGCGGCGGAACTTGGGGATCGGCCCAGTATTTAGTTAAACGAATGTGTGTCACCACCATAGGGGAAGCACACTCACGCTGTCCGATTCGTTAGATCAGTGGTGATTAAGCCGTCACATGGCCTGCTCAGTCTGGCTCACCTCAATCACCTCTTTGTCTCGAAAGCTATGGCGATGCACACTAAGCTACATGAACAGGTAAGCTATACGAACAGGTGACAGGTCTAGAATTAAGCCAAAGAACTTCAAAAGTTACACACGCTCGTTGGTAATTCTATCTCTTAGACATAAACAGACTGATCATTTGGAACGTCCCCTTTTGAAAATTATAAATTACTGTGCTGGTAAACCTCTTTTGTTATTTGATTTTCAAACAACTGAGCAAAACTGAACGTACTGAGACATTTCTCTCTTTACTTATTCTGATCAACACTAAACTGACACACAATATTTTTAGCGCAACGCAATCTGACTTTCAATAATCCCTACAAAAGAATGGCCCTGACTAACAATAACCTATACCTTTCATGAATCACTTACATGCAGTCTTACGAAATTACTCTTTATGATGGACACACGTCCAGATCGTCCGCTCTCAAAATTCTGCCATCTCTCCCCCCACATCCATCACCGCTGGCGGCTCACCTCCAACTGCACAACGCTACGCGCTGTTCACATCCATCTGACCAACACTACAATAGCGAATATTCCAACAATGCCAACCAGCCACAGACTGCACACAGCACATTCAGTGATTTTCATACAGAGCGCTACTTGGCGTTACCAACATAAAAACCTAAATAGCCTACTTACACATTGAGTTCGAATTAATGTGCTGGATAATGTTGTATTTGCAGACTAGGGGTACTCGCCTACTGAGGACTCTTCTGGTAATTACATATGTGGGAGATACCATCGTTTCGCCATATGACAAATATGTCGACACTACCTTAGAATAAAATAGAATAATAAGATAATAGTAGCTTTTTGGCGATGTAAGATTGTCTTTCGTACACATTTAAACAACCGCCACGTGGTATGGGCTATAAAGTGTGGCGACCATAATCTCGGGCGCCCAGCTACCCTGGTCTTTCTTTACTACTGTGTGTGTGTCAAATCTTATGGGACTTAACTGCTAAGGTCATCAGTCCCTAAGCTTACACACTACTTAACCTAAATAATCCTAAGCACAAACACACACACCCATGCCCGAGGGAGGACTCGAACCTCCGCCGGGACCAGCCGCACAGTCCATGACTGCAGCGCCTTTACTATTCGTTTGCAAATATTGTCACAGTGCGACCTGCGCGTAGCTAGTATCTCAGCAAATGTCGTTAGTAAACTTACGTTACTATATGTGTTTCATTACTTCCTGTTTCACTGTTTGTGCAACATACGCTGAAATAGAAATGTGAGCTCGTCAAATGATGACGTAAACTGTAGTGTTCTCATTTAGCTTACTTCCGGCATGAGGAGACTCGGTTATAACAAATACAGAGTCTTCAATCAATCTCTCTATCTGCTCTGCGTCGGCCATTGGAAGTATCCTAAAATAATAAATGCCTTTTTTTTATGGAGCAGCCATCTTTGAATATCTTAAAAGAAATCACCGCAAAGCCATTCTACGTATCAATCAATTATACCCTTATTAATTAGTAATCTTCGTCTATCTGAACGTTCATAAATAATAATTGACTATCAAAATAAACCAGAAAAACATAAACCATGACCAACCATTAAATAAAATGAACCTCTACAATCCCGTCACAAAATTATCAATGTAAAACTGTAAATGAGGCAACTCGGGGAAGTAATAAAATATTATACTGCAACAGAAAATTATGGTGCGGGGCAAGACGCTGTGGAAAATTCTCTGGGTGCGTGGAGGCAATGCTACCTGGGAGCTAGGTGTGGGTAGTCGGTGTGGCAGCGTGGCGCCTGGCGCCCCTCCAGCCATTGGTCAGGGAGCGCACCCCGACCTACCTCGTGCCGCCGCCTACTCCGCCCCCTATCGCGGGGGGATTCAATTCGCTGGCCTACCACCGCAGGTCAGTGTTAACGGCCCCGGCTTCTGCGCCGCGCCCCTCAGTTACACGAGGTTTGGAGAGGTTGTCAACCATGGCCTATATGAAGGACTTCATATATTTGTCTGGAAACAACCTTACTGATTTCTTTAATTATTTTTGAACTGTACGAACGGAAAAAAGTTGGGTACTGTGATTAAATACGTGTAGTAAAAATGACGTAAACACCACTCAAGGACTTAGGCCTGTTGCGACTGGCCGACTGCTGCCTTCAAGGCACTACGCGGAGCGGCTCTTGATCGTGGGACGTGTGATTAGAATGACGCCAATCACTCTACCCGCTATTGTCATTAGATGAATCCTGACGATGAGACCACTGCTTCTTTATTAAAACATCTCCTGCTCTGGCCTCTCTAGGCTGAATGGATCCCGTTGCAGACCTCTCTACCACAGAAAAACCCGAGAAAGTACAGGAATCGAATCCAGGTCCTTTCCCACGAAAGGCAACGACGCTGGCCATTTGACTACAGACGAGGTGTTAACTGTGTATAGCCATAACCGGTTTATTTCAAATGTTTACACGTTGGTCAAATAAATGTTCGGAGGGTGAACATACAGTGTGGGAACACTTTCAATTATTTATTGTACAATAACATTGTACATATATCATGCATATGTCATTTTGAAGAGAAACACTGAGAGTTTTTTTTTTTTTTTCATGTATACCGCCACAGCGTAGTTTGGTAATTTTCCGATAGTCGCTCAAACATGGCGAGTTTAGATGCGGAGCGAGCTTTCTGTGTGTTGGAGTTCGACAAAAAAAAAGTATAGTACAGCTGTTCAACGGATGTTTGGAACCAAGTACGGTAAGAAACCACGCGAATGCATTGAACTTGAGCGTGATTCCTCGAAGGTAAATGTTTTTTGTTCCTTGTCACGTCAAAAACTACACGGGCCATTCTGCTTGGCCGAGAGCACTGTCACTGGATATTCCTACTTGGACATGTTGCAGCAATGGCTGATGCCTCAAATTCAATAGGACTCTCCGTTCATCTTTCAGCAGGGCTCCACCCCATTTTCATCGTGAAGTTCGAGGGTACCTGAACACGGAGCTGCCGCATCGATGGATCGGCCGTGCTACAGAAGGGGACAGCTGTTTCATGAAATGGCCTCCCCGATCACCAGATCTCACTCCGTGTGACTTTTTCTCTGTGGGCACACATTAAAGATCTGGTGTACCGCCTCTACCACATGATGCAACAGAGCTCTGGGAGAGAATACGGGAAGCGACTGCTATAGTCGACGATACCATGCGGGGACGGGTATGGCAAGAACTCGATTACCGTATTGGCATCTGCCGGGTCACTCATAGTTCGCATATCGGATGTTTGTTAAAAAGACTTTCAGAGTCTTCTTCAAAATGCAGTATGTATGACATCTGCACAGTGTTTAGTTTTTGTGCAATAAATAATTGAAAGTGGACTTTATGCACACCCTGTATATAAAGGGGAAATGTTTGCAAATATCTCGAGAAATTGTTGACCGATTTACTTCAAATCTTTACACTGTACTGTCATGTATGTCTGGACAAACATAAGCTACATGTTTTTCGTGTGTATGGTGTATAAATATATATGTACTATATAAAGGGGAAAAGTTGTTAACAAAATCTCGAAAAGTTATTGACCGCGGTACTTCTGAATTCCATACGATATATTAAAAAATGGTTCAAATGGCTCTGAGGTCATCAGTCCCCTAGACTAAACCTAACTAACCTAAGGACATCACACACATCCATGCCCGAGGCAGGATTCGAACCTGCGACCGTAGCAGCAGCGCGGTTCCGGACTGAAGCGCCTAGAACCTCTCGGTCACAGCGGCCGGCCGTTGTATTGAACATCACTATACAGGTTTCTGTTACAAATGACTGCGAGAAAGAAAATGCTGTGCTGTGAAAATGTGTGCATTCGTATCCTTTCTCGTAATCAGTTTTAAACAGAATAGCTCATGATTAGAATACTATTGTGAAATATGAATCGTCCGTAACTTTGTACAGCTACCCGTTTGCAGATTAAAACTATGGAATACACTGCCACTGAAGCCTCTATTCTCACACATTCACAGCAGGATAAGTCTCTCATGCCCCGTATACCAATGATTCCAATCGATTTACCCATTTATTTTAAGCGGCTTCAATTCCCAATCAGTTTTCGTTGGCAATAACAACAAGAAAAAGGCTCACGGAAATTGTAGGTGGGGAGGGAGGGAGGGAGGGGCGGCTAATGGACATAGAGAGTGGGAAGGGAGGAAATGAACAGATAGAGAATGGAAGAAGAGGTGGAGAGAGAGAGAGACAGGTGACAGGAGGAGAGACAGAGGGTGCCCTGTAAACCGCACCCAGTGAAATGTGGACGCAGGAAAGGTCGAGGAAGGGTCCACTAACCCACCATGGCCAAAACCGCGACTTGTCCGGCAGGTAGAAGAGCCAAATGCCCGCCCCAGCGCGCTCTTATGTGCTGTGCTGATGAGGACTAGGGCTGCTCGAACAAGAACTCTAATGCCTAAATTTTTACAATCGGAAGTGATTATATAATTCTTTTTGTTACTGTCGGACCCTTTAATAATAGTTTTTACTTACGGCCAGATCTTCATAAAGTGCAATGGAAAACATTGAAACCGAATTACAGAAACGGAATTTAAAAATTTTATCTCTTCTACTCAATAAAGCATGGTGTATACTTGCAGATCAGCATATGGTACATGTAATTTATGAGGTCATTCTAACGAAAAGTGCATTTTGCACGCATACAGGGTGAACCAGAACTCAGCCGCTCTGCAAATACCTGCAAAACAGTGACAGTGTCGACGGTGCACAACGTGTGTCCTTTCTTTGGAAAGAAACTTGTTCAATTCACTCACGGCACTTACTCTTGTTAACAGTAAGACCTCCTTCACTCTCGTCCTCAAACTTCCACTGCACGATTCAGTCTCGGGTTTATTTTCCCGCAGAGTCAATTGCACGTTAAAAGTGGTACACAAAGTACAGAAAGCGTTACTGACGGAAAATCGGGCGGTTTCAATGAATGCAATGGGAAAACGACACAATGATGATGTGATCAGCTGTTCCCGTAGCGACAGCAACTAAGTAACATCAGTTTTGCAAATGTACATAGACACCCACAAATAACCGTATTCATGCATGTCATGTATTACACTTTGGTGATTGCGTATTACAGACTGTATTAGTGTTGTGAAAGCCGCGCGGGGTAGCCGTGCGGTCTCGGGTGCCTTGTCACGGTCCGTGCGGCTCCCCCCTTCGGCGACTCGAGTCCTCCCTTGGGCATGGATGTGTGTGTTGTCCTTAGCGTAAGTTAGTTTAAGTTAGATCATTGTGTACACCAACTGCGACATGGTCGCGTATACAAACAGTGATCCAATACTGTCAAATGTTTTTTATTCCAGTCTTTGATCACAATATGAATTCTTTAGACGATGATCGGTTTCAGTCCGTAATGACCACCCTCAGATCTTTTTTACACCATGTCCTAAAGTGGCCTAATCACTTTAGGACATGGTGTAAAAAAGATCTGAGGATGGTCATTACGGACTGAAACCGGTCATCGTCTAAAGAATTCATATTGTGATCAAAGACTGGAATAAAAAACATTTTTAAGTAGTGTGTAGGCTTAGGGACCGATGGCCTCAGCTGTTTGGTCCCGTAAGACCTTACCACAAATTTACAACAGTTGTGAAAGTATTTTTACAGAAACAAAGATAATTCTGGTAAAAAGCCTGTCGAGTCGCAATTACGTTATTACTTTGTAACGAGCCACTGGAGACCACGGGTCCTTATACTAAAATCTTCTTCTTTTCCTTAAGCGTTTGTCCCGCGTGCCTGTGGGGTCCGCTGCATGGGTCCGTTGTCTCCATTTCGCTCTATCCTTACACCAAAATACTCAGAAAATATTGTTGGACTACCTTCCAGCGTTTGTCGGTAGATTTTTGGTTTAGCCCGTCGAAGTGAGTTACATAGGTTGTACGTAGTTTTTCTCCCCCGCCTAGTGCTAACCAGTGCCGTCTTCCGTGACTTAAAATATGAAAAGAATTTCCTTAATAGCAATAATTCTACATCTATATCCATACTATCCAAACCACTGTGAAGTGCATGGCAGAGCGTACTTCTCATTGTAACAGTTATTAAGGTTTCGTAACTTTCCATTCACGTATGGAGCGCGGAAAGATTGATTTCTTAAACGCTTCATCGAGTGCTGTAATTAGTCTAAACTTGTCCTTACGATCCCTACGGGACGGATACATAGGGGATTGGTGTATTCCTAACTTCATCATTTAAATCTGGTATCTGAAGTTTACTAACTGGACTTTCTCTGGATAGTTTGCCTCCATCTTCAAGCGTCTGCCAGTTTAGTTTCATTAGCATCTCCGTGACATTCTCCCATGGGTCAAGAAACCAATGACGATTAGCGCTGCCTTTCTCTTTTTCGTTGAATATCCCCTGTTTGTCCTGTTTGGTACGAGTCACATACACTTGAGCAATATTCTAAGATGGGTCGCACAAGTGATTTGTATACAGTCTCTTTTATAAACTGAATGCATCTCCCTAGTATCGTTCCAATAAACCGATCTGCCCCCTGCTTTACCTACAACTTAGCCTATGTGATCGTTCTATTTCATGCCCTACAAATTGTTACTTCCAGGCATTTGTATGAGTTGACCGATTCCAGCTGTGACTCGTTAATATTGTAGTCATAGGATACCACGTTCTTTTACTGTTGCGAAGTGCGCAATTTTACATTTCTGAAGATTTAAAGCAAGTTTTCATTCTTTTCACCACTTTGAAATCTTATCACGGTCTAACTAAATATAGCCCGATGAGCCAAAACATTATGACCTCCTGTTTAATAGCGCGTTGTTCCAATTTTTAAACGCAGTACAAGAGAGATTCTACAAGTCCCTGACAGGATCCCAGAAGTATGTGACACCAGATGTCTACGCACAGGTCAAGCAATTCCCACAAATCACGGGATGGTGGTTTACGGGCACGCAGCTAGCGGCCGACATGTGTTCCGGTGGCACATTTGTTGGCCAAAACATCAATGTGAGTTCAATATAATGCACCTCAAACCGCCGTAGCACCATTCTGACCTTCCATTACGGGCAGTTATTCTGCTGGCAGATGTCATTGCCGTACTGCTGTCATGACGCCTTCGATTACCATCACAGATCCTATGGAAGATCAACTCAATGTACCCCATAGCACAATTCTCATCGACTTGCGTCTGTGGCGCGGTGCATGTTTCGTGCAGCCATTCGCCTGGATGACCCAACAATCACCTTAGTGTAACAAGAAATGCGATTAAGTCGACAGGGACACTTTTATATTGGTCCACGGTGAAAACTAAAGTGATGCTGTTCTCACTTCGATCATAACTGACGATGTCGTTGGATCACGACAAGAATGCGTAGGGGTCGTGTGATGGGAGGTGCATGTTCAACAATGCCCTTTGAAGGGTGTGCTCCGAAATACTTGTGTCTGCACCAGCAATATACTATGTCGTCATATCTGCCACAGATCGCTGCCTACCCTGGATTACACAGTGGGCGATCCTCCGACTTCTCCGTTTTGTGATGAGACGTGGTCGTCCGATACCATACGGCCTACTCGTCATTTCACCATTTCTTTAACCGCTCGTGAGCAATGTACCATTTATCGAAACCGCTGATATCAATGAATTTCGGCATTTGCGGCCCACACTTTCGCTGTAGTGACTGCCTATTCCTCTCTCTTCCGCTTACGCTCTTTCTTTACTACGTCGCCGGCCGGGGTGGCCAAGCGGTTCTAGGCGCTACAGTCTGGAACCGCGCGACCGCTACGGTCGCAGGTTCGAATCCTGCCTCGGGCATGAATATGTGTGATGTCCTTAGGTTAGTTAGGTTTAAGTAGTTCTAAGTTCTAGTGGACTGATGACCTCAGAAGTTAAGTCCCAAAGTGCTCCGAGCCATTTGACCATTTTTACTACGTCACGTATCCGCATCACTACTAGAAGACATTCAACCTCTCGGTGGGTGGTGATCATAATGTTTTGGCTCATTAGTATATGTGTATCTTTCTTTCAGGTAGCACCTCGTTATTGATAACTACATCGTATGCGAAAAGTCTGAGGTTACTAGAATATTGTCTGTAAGGTCATTGCTGTACAATATTATCACATGACTCCCAATAGACTTTCCTACATCTGTTGATGAATTTCCATCCAAGTTAACTTGCTGCGTTCTCCCTACCAAACATTCTTAATTCGGTCACAAATTTCACTTGATACGCCATACGTTCGTACTTTGGATAGTAATCGTAGATGTGGTACTGAATTAAATGCTTTTCGGAAATGGAGAAATACTACATCTACTTGACTTGCAAGTCGGGATTCACGTGGTCGATGTTTTCGGGATCCACGCCTTTTGGCATGGAGGAGAGATACGTAATTACGTTTGAGCTCAGAATACGTTCTAAGATTTTAAAACAAATGGATCTCAAGGGTACTCGAGTTTATTTTGTCGTTTGCTTCTGATGCGCTTCTTGTAACTGGTTGTGACGTGTTCCTTCCTCCAGTCGATGGGCACCGTTTTTTGTTCGAGGGATCTAACTCAGAAGTAAATCTAGGAATAGAATCAGAAATGAGTCCAGCATTGATCAATTTTAGCGATTTCAGCTATTTCTCAAAACCACAGACAATGATATCTGTGTTACTTCTCTTTGCAGTGGTGCGAGAATTACGTGGGAGCAATATTCCTGGATAATTCTTGATATCATTGTCGTTATTGCAAAGTGGAAGCTAGTCCACATGAGCATTAGGGCCTATAAAAGTGTACATGAAGTAAGATACAATTTAAAAGAACAGAGTATTCATCACAACTTACGTAACACAAAAGAACAAAAAAATTTTAAGGTGACAAAGCGTACACACTGATGCATCAAAGAAACTGGTATAGGCATGTGTATTCAAATATAGAAATATGTAAACAGGCAGAATTCGCCACTGCGGTCGGAACGCCTGTATAAGACAAGTGTCTGGCGTAGTTGTTACATCGTTCCTGCTGCTACAGTGGCAGATTTTCAAGATCTAATTGAGTTTAACAGCGGTGTTATAGCCGGCGCACGACCAATGGGATACACTATCTCCGAGGTAGCAATGAAGTGGGGATTTTCCCGTACGATTTCATGAGTGTACCGCGAATGTCAGGAATCCGGTAAAATACCAAATCTCCGACATCGCTGCGGCCGGAAAAATATCCTGCAAGAACGGGACCAACGACGACTGAAGAGAATCGTTCAGCGTTACAGAAGTGCAACCCATCCGAAAATTGCTGCAGATTGCAATGCTGGACTATCACCAAGTGTCAGAGTGCGAACCATTCAACGAAACATCATCGATATGGGCTTTTGGGGCCGAAGGCGCAATCGTGTGTCCTTGATGACTGCACGACACAAAGCTTTACGCCTCGTCTGGGCCCGTCAACACCGACTTTGGACTATTGACGACTGGAAACATGTTGCCTAGTCGGATGAGTTTCGTTTCAAATTTTATCGAGTGGATAGACGTGTACGGGTATGGAGACAACCCCATGAATCCGTGGACCCTGTTTGTCAGCAGGGGACTGTTCAAGGTGGTTGGGGCTCTGTAGTCGTGTGGGACGTGTGCAGTTGGGGTGATATGGGACCCCTGATACGTGTGGATACGACTCTGACAGGTGACACGTACGTAAGCATCGTGTCTAATCACCTGCATCCATTCATGTCCATTGTGCAGTCCGACGGACTTGGGCAATTCCAGAAGGACAATGCGACACCCCATACATCCAGAATTGCTGCAGAGTGGCTCCAGGAACACTCTTCTGAATTTAAATAGTTCCACTGCCTACCAAACTCCCCAGACATGAACATTATTGAGCATATCTGGGATACCTTGCAACGTGTTATTCAGAAGAGATCTCCAGCCCCTCGTACTCTTACAGATTTATGGACAGCCCTGTAGGATTCATGGTATCATTTCCCTCCTGCACTACTTCAGACATTAGTGAGTCCACGGCACGTCGTGTTGCGGCACTGCTGCGTGCTCGCGGGGCCCTACACGATATTAGGCACGTGTGACAGTTTCTTTGGCACTTCAGTGTAGATTTTCATATTAGGAAAGAGTATGCGTGGTAGTGCTACTAATGACAGTGGCACTAAAGGGGAGTTATTACATACGGTTTTCCGAAATTCGTCCACCGAAGAGAACAAAGTAAATATTCGTGAATTCGAATCAAGAACTGCTGCCAACGTGAGTAACACAGAAGTAAATATCCTCGGTGTAACGAAACAACTCAGATCACTTAATAAAGGAAAGTCTCCCTGTCCAGATTGTATACCAATTAGATTTCTTTCAGAATCTGCTGATATAATAACTCCATATTTAATAATCATGAACAATCTCTCGCTCGACGAATGATGCGTACCCAAAGACAGAAAAGTTACAGTGGTCGCACCAATAATCAAGAAAGGAAATATGAGTAATACACTGAATTACAACCTATGACATTGAATCGCAGTAGGATTCTGCATCATATACTATGTTAGAACATTATGAACCACCTCCGCTGGCCTCTGTGGCCGAGCGGTTCTAGGCGCTTCTTTAATGAAGCGAACTCGCATGCATATAACAGATTCAAAATGAGTTAATGTGATAAATATTTGGCGTATAGCATATATCCGAGAGAAAGTTTTGAAGAGGTTTTAAATTATGTGTAAAGTTTGTCGTAACTCGTCAAGTGCACTCGTCATATAGTGGATGAGTATAGTCCGGCTACTTTGCAAGCCGTAAGGTACAGTACCTAGAGACATGTATGCTCTTTCCAACTGTAGAACTTTACTTGCTGTGTTAAACCTTTAAAGCATGGTTGTACAGCTTGATGAGTAGATTATGGCAGTATTTTAAATTTTTAAATGCGGTCAGTAATTATATGAAATACTGAAAGTCAAATTTTTGTTGCCCCTGCAAGTCGTTATACGCAACCTGCAGCTGGAACCGGGTGACTGTACCCTGGGTTAGCCCTTTAGTAATATAAAAGCTGCTTTGCGACTGTGCATCCTAATATAACTTGTGGCCTACTAGGTTGCGTTTTGTTTCTTACTTAACAACTTAGCTTTTCACTTTGTTCATAGAATATAACTTTTCTTCTCAAAGTGCCTTTCTAACAACATTGCTCAGTAATTTGTACCCTGTTTTAAATGTAAAGTTATTTGTCGATTCAAATTAGTTCTCAAAAATGGTTCAAATGGCTCTGAGCACTATGGGACTTAACATCTATGGTCATCAGTCCCCTAGAACTTAGAACTACTTAAACCTAACTAACCTAAGGACATCACACAACACCCAGTCATCACGAGGCAGAGAAAATCCCTGACCCCGCCGGGAATCGAACCCGGGAACCCGGGCGCGGGAAGCGAGAACGCTACCGCACGACCACGAGCTGCGGACGAATTAGTTCTCTCTGGCTTACATGTAGTTCTTTCTTCTTAATGCGGGTTTGTGATCTCACATTTCAGTAATTTATGTTTCGTTTTCCTGAAAATTAAAATTTTTATCTTCTAGAAAACATGGAACTTCATTTTAAAAGAAATTAAATTTGTTACTCGTTACCGTAATGTCGCAGCCCAGGTTGTAGGACCCAAAATGTTATGTCTGAAATTCTAATTTAATTAATTGCTCATTGATACTTCAATCCTAGAATAATTAATTTGTTTGGAGTTATTTTATGTTTAAAGAGATAAATTTATTCATTGAACTGGTTGCTGTGCTAGTTACTACAAAGCAGTTGAACTTGCTACAATGTGCGTACAGTCGTAAAAGTGAATTGGTAGGAATGTCGTACAAACATTAATGTTGGTACGCACGTGTGTTGAATCATAGTAAATAAGCATAAACAAAGTGGTAAAAGCTGTAAAGCTGAGTGACTGATAGAAAACCAAATGCTGACATGCTACTGCTGAAGAGCAAGATCCTCCCTTGACGTTTTGCCTGAGCAAGCACTGCGGACACAAATAAGGAATTACAAGTTACTCTTATTGTCTACAGTAAGACAAGGTTTTAGAACAGCACAGACCTTCAGAAAATCAAAGGACTACCGTTGGGACTAGATCGACGACGGAACAGCAGAAGCAGGTAACAGCGTGCTTTGGGGTGGCTTGCGTAGCCAACGGCCCTCACGTCCACACCTAGGAGAGGTGTGCGGAATGTAGACAGCTGGCGAAGCTGCATTCTCGAAGCAGCGACGTCTAGTGAGGCATCAAACTGCTCCAGTGCTCAAATTGGACAGAGCTCTGCGTCCCAGTGTTCTCCTCCTCGGCTCCAGTCGAACTGAGCTATCTAACAAAAAGTCTTCTGCAGCTCTTATTCTCCTTTTCCAGTGACTTACTGTTACTGATTCATCCACTGTATGTTCTCCAATCAGTGGGATGTTGTGTTACGGACTCATGGCTTGCACTGCCTACTTGGCGCCACTCTATTAATCTGACAAATATTTTCTTCCTGGAGACATGTTGTGATCGGAATTTCTATGTTTTTCTGCCACGTGCTTCTGTCGATGGGAAAGTTAGTCCAAGCGGCCATCCGCTCGCATCTTTCGAGCGACTGTTCCGTCCTGCCGCTGCCGTATTCAACGGTTGGACGTTCCCTATGTTCGGGAGTACAATAGACAGCCTAACCGCTTAACCTAGTTCCAACGACCTGGGACGAAGATGTAAACATGATCGCTCGCCCGTCGAGCCATTCCACAGTTCAGCAAATCGGTTCGACCGTGTACCAATCTCGTAAGACTTACGGAATTTAAGTTCACAAGATCCAACGGGTTTAATTTTGCGAAATTTTCGTAAGTAATTACAACTTCATGTAATACTTGTGTTAGAAATACCACAAAAGGTTTATTAACAATCAATACAATATGATATAAATCAATATAAATATAAATCAATAGCATTTATCTCCAGTTTCTGGATACATTAATAATTCACATAATTAGCACTCTTACAACGCAACAACACAAATCAGTAGTCTTCAAGGGTGTGATATCTTTCGAAACATACGGGTCCATGTAACAGAACTTTGCATCTCTTGCACTCCCACTTTGTTTCACTACGTTTTCTATTTTCGTGCAAACCTTAGAGAAGGCTTTCATTTTGATGCTGTTGTGTTAGTATGGTTCAAATGGCTCTGAGCACTATGGGACTCAACTGCTGAGGTCATAAGTCCCCTAGAACTTAGAACTACTTAAACCTAACTAACCTAAGGACAACACACACATCCATGCCCGAGGCAGGATTCGAACCTGCGACCGTAGCGGTCGCGCGGTTCCAGACTGTAGTGCCAGAACCGCTCGGCCACCAGCGGCCGGCCTTGTGTTAGTACGCTTAGGAAAATCGGCACATTGTTTCGCGAGCAGTCTCTTTGGTGATACTCCGTACGATACTCATCCTCGTCCTTTGTAATCTGGTTTTGGTATATTCTTCAGTTATGATTCGCCTATTTCAAACCTATAATCAACGTAATTCTGTATTTTTTTCAGTTATTTATTTTGTTGCACAAAATGTACGAACTGAAAGACCAATAACGAACAGATAAAAGAAAATTTTTTGATACCTTTTCGTATATTTTCTCGTGATTGGAAAGCACGCTAATATTTGGTCTTGCTGATCAGTTTCAATCATTCCGTTGTTGTACCCAATAACACAACTCGGTTTCGAAGTACGTTTGGATCCTGGTCTAATCATTTGTTTTTTTTTCGTGTTTTGTCGTCGTAATATGAACATCTTGCTATCTTTCCATTTTACAGCAAGTATTCGATTGCAGCTTCTCATTGTCTATTCCTCCCTCTTTAATTTTACTTACAGGTATCTTTTGGCATATTCTTTGTATTCGCACGTACTGTGCCAATGACATTTGTTTTATAATTTGCGAAGTTCGTAAAAACTTTCGCTGAGGAGTGCCTGTTATCTAGGAATAAAGTGTGTCCTCTGTGTAACACCGACTGTGATAGCTTTTTTACAACACTTTCGGAGGAGCTATCATGGCCCGTACATATTTTAAAGTTGCAGCACGTGAGGCAATACTGACCCTACGAATTATCTTAGAAGATAGATTAAGGAAAGGCAAAACCTACGTTTCTAGCATTTGTAGACTTAGAGAAAGCTTTTGACAATGTTGCAAAGTTGACTGGAATACTTTCTTTCCAATTCTGAAGGAGGCAGGGGTCAAATACAAAGAGCGAAAGGCTATTTACAATTTGTACAGAAACCGGATGACAGTTATAAGAGTCGAGGGGCATGAAAGGGAAGCAGAGGGAGTGAGACAGGGTTGTAGCCTATCCCCGATGTTACTCAATCTGTATATTGAGCAAGCAGTAAAGGAAACAAAAGAAAAATTTGGAGTAGGTATTAAAATCCATGGAGAAGAAATAAAAACTTTGAGGTTCGCCGATGACATTGTAATTCTGTCAGAGACAGCAAAGGACTTGGAAGAGCAGTTGAACGGAAGAGTCTGGAAGTCTTTTCTGAAAGTATTTGTATAGAGTTTAGCCATGAATGGAAGTGAAGCATGGACGATGAATAGTTTAGACAAGAAGAGAATAGAAGCTGTCGAAATGTAGTGCTACAGAAGAATACTGAAGATCAGATGGGTAGGTCATGTAACCAATGAGGAGGTACTGAACAGAATTGGAGAGAAGAGGAATTTGTGGCACAACTTGACTAGAAAAAGGGATCGGTTGGTAGGATATGTTTTGAGGCATCAAGAGATCAGCAATTTAGTATTCGAGGGCAGCTTGGAGAGTAAAAATCGTAGAAGGAGACCAAGAGATGAATACACTAAGCAGATTCAGAAGGATGTACGTTGCAGTAGTTACTTGGACATGAAGAAGCTTGCACATGATAGAGGAGGATGGAGAGCTGCAGAAGACCATTCTCTGGACTGAAGACCGCAACAACAACAACAGTGACCTGAATGTGACTCACATAAGATGTAAAACTTAATACTCAATCGTGCCATTTTTGATGAACTGAATAGTTTGTAAGATATACTTCCCTTAAATGTCATGAGCGATTCATCGAAGGTAATGTTCTGTTTCGTTGTATACACTTCTTTAAATTGTTGATTCAGAAGCTTGGTCACAGGTCTTGTTTTGCTCAATTTGTCTGTATTGGCAACAGATCATTATTTACAGAGTGCAAACATCTTGTAATTTGCCGATATCTTTTGACGGCATTATTTTTCTAAATATGGCGTTTCTGTAACAGCTCTCTTGACCCAATCAGTCGAATACTTCGTGTTTTTTCACCTGCGCCATTATTATGGACAATGGAAAATATCTTTGCATTTCATTACAGTCCACAGGAAACTAATAGCTGACGAGTTTTCGTATTCAGTTTGTATTGGTTCGTTGTTGTCTGGGTACCGGTTAGTATCGGTTGCTGTATTCTCTCAGAATATATTATAAATTATTATATTAAATATATCTGGTTGTCTTTCATTTTCTCTTTCCTGACGTAACGTTGCCTCTATTGTGCCAGGAGTAATTGTATGGTTCCAGATTGTTCGACAATTTCGTATTTCTCTCCAAATCCAGGGCTCTGGCAGTTGATCCTCGCCAGTGGTATCATCATCAATGATCAATCGCCTGCATTTTTGTCGTACAGAACGTATGCAATCACTACTGTCACTGTCGGTGGCACGATTATCAACATATCACATTTACGTTTTGAATACATTCTGTGGGGACCTATCCCTGATATTTAAGAACAGCGTATTTCGACGTGCGAACATGACCAAGAATAACATGTAAATGAATGTGATACAAATAGATAATAAGAATCGGTGCTGTTTGTTGTGGGGCACATAAGTCGCGACAAACATACCACGGTCCAGTCCCGCGAAGTTTACATGTCAACCGACCGACGTACAGTACCACGGTCCAGGCTCGTGATCACCATATATGGCCCGAATACAGGACCACGAGTCTCACACGCGGTTGCAGGTTAGCAGGTTAAGAGCTTAGAGGTTTCTGCCACATCAAGCAAAGGTATCTGCCGACAGCCCGCATCTCGTGGTCGTGCGGTAGCGTTCTCGCTTCCCACGCCCGGGTTCCCGGGTTCGATTCCCGGCGGGGTCAGGGATTTTCTCTGCCTCGTGATGGCTGGGTGTTGTGTGCTGTCCTTAGGTTAGTTAGGTTTAAGTAGTTCTAAGTTCTAGGGGACTGATGACCATAGATGTTAAATCCCATAGTGCTCAGAGCCATTTGAACAATTTTTTATCTGCCGACAAACAGCTGTCGGGAATTTCTCAGCGTCGTAGCGGTACGCTTTCCTCTCCCACAAACTTCAGTTGTGGGAAAAACAAATTGTGCCTACGCCAGTGATTTTTAATCTAATCACTCGGAAATAGTATCACCCTCATATTAAATCACTTCGCTCTTACGTTGATCACCACACGTACCCGTTTCTGTCCCGGGAACACACATTTGCTGCGTTATTTACTTGGAACTCCTCATCTCATTCTTCTGGCTCTCTCTTGAATCTGAATAACATGATTAAATCTGAATTTAATTTTGTGTTAGTTTAGTGTAACTTATTCTGAAATATTACTGTGACCCTTCAGTTGTCACGATACAACAAGAAATCCATTACTGTTGTACTGCTTTTACATTGCTGCATGTTACTGGGTTAAATAGTAACTTGCCAATAGACATATGAGTAGGTTCCTTATTTCTTGGTGTAAATGTGTGCATCGTTAGTTTTAGCCTTGTATGATACAAAATAAACATTTAAATAACGGCGGAGTATATTTCAGTTTAGTTCACTTGTAAATAAAATTTGATTAAACGGGGAAAAAAAGCAGTTAAATTTAGTGTTCTTCGGCACACTCAGAATGTGTGTGAAACTACGTGGGCTAACTTCAGTTACGTAAGAAATACGCTACCTAACAATAAAGGAAAGCGCCTAGAAGGGGAGGGCGAAACGAAGTGCAACTTGAGTGATATTAACATCGAACTAAATTTAGAAAAAAATCTGTGTGAGGTCTCACCCTCTCTGGTCTGGATGTATGCACTGATTCGGTTGGAAGGATGTCATAAATCCTTTGTATTCTCTCCTGAGATAAACTGGCCGACAACTGTTGTAACTGGCGTATCCACCATACCTACTCCTTTCACCGCAGCCGGCTGCCACCATGGTGTAGTATGGCTGAAGATGGTTGCAGTTGACTGAAACTGGCTACCATTGGCAATATTCTCCACGAGAAATGTTCTCAAAAATTATGGATGACCCAGTTCTTGGGAGAAAGATTCGTGAAATCTCATGTGTTGGGGAGCCATATGACTAGAGCTCCTTTACTGTTGATGTTTGAGTAACATTTGTTTCCAGCTCCACTTACTGTTGCATTCGATATTTTGAATAACGGAATATTCCGTATGTAAATGTTGTAAGAAGCTTAGATATTAGCTAATGTCAAAGTATTTTTCACAAGTGGCACAGTTATAACACATTTATTAGATTTTAGAAATTATTTCTCTTCCACTACTTCACCGATTTCTGTGTATTATAAACCTACGTTGGGGGTGAAAAAAGTCATGGGATACCTCCTTACATCGCGTTGGACCTCCTTATACCCGACGTAGTGCAGCAACTCGACGTGGGGTGAACTGAAGTCGTTGGAAGCCCCTGCAGAGATGCTGTCTTTACAGCCGTCCATAATCGCGAAAGTGTTGCCGGTGCAGGATTTTGTGCACGAACTGACCTCTCAGCTGTTGTTGTTGTTGTTGTGGTCTTCAGTCCTGAGACTGGTTTGATGCAGCTCTCCATGCTACTCTATCCTGTGCAAGCTTCTTCATCTCCCAGTACCTACTGCAACCTACATCCTTCTGAATCTGCTTAGTGTATGCATCTCTTGGTCTCCCCCTACGATTTTTACCCTCCACGCTGCCCTCCAATACTAAATTGGTGATCCCTTGATGCCTCAGAACATGTCCTACCAACCGATCCCTTCTTCTGGTCAAGTTGTGCCACAAACTCCTCTTCTCCCCAATCCTGTTCAGTACCTCCTCATTAGTTATGTGATCTACCCATCTAATCTTCAGCATTCTTCTGTAGCACCACATTTCGAAAGCTTCTATTCTCTTCTTGTCCAAACTATTTATCGTCCATGTTTCACTTCCATACATGGCTACACTCCATACAAATACTTTCAGAAAAGACTTCCTGACACTTAAATCTATACTCGATGTTAACAAATTTCTCTTCTTCAGAAACGCTTTCCTTGCCATTGCCAGTCTACATTTTATATCCTCTCTACTTCGACCATCATCAGTTATTTTGCTCCCCAAATAGCAAAACTCCTTTACTACTTTAAGTGTCTCATTTCCTAATCTAATACCCTCAACATCACCCGACTTAATTCGACTACATTCCATTATCCTCGTTTTGCTTTTGTTGATGTTCATCTTATATCCTCCCTTCAAGACAACATCCATTCCATTCAACTGCTCTTCCAAGTCCTTTGCTGTCTCTGACAGAATTACAATGTCATCGGCGAACCTCAAAGTTTTTACTTCTTCTCCATGGATTTTAATACCTACTCCGAATTTTTCTTTTGTTTCCTTTACTGCTTGCTCAATATACAGATTGAATAACATCGGGGAGAGGCTACAACCCTGTCTTACTCCCTTCCCAACCACTGCTTCCCTTTCATGTCCCTCGACTCTTATAACTGCCATCTGGTTTCTGTACAAATTGTAAAGAGCCTTTCGCTCCCTGTATTTTACCCCCGCCACCTTTAGAATTTGAAAGAGAGTATTCCAGTCAACATTGTCAAAAGCTTTCTCTAAGTCTACAAATGCTAGAAACGTAGGTTTGCCTTTCCTTAATCTTTCTTCTAAGATAAGTCGTAAGGTCAGTATTGCCTCACGTGTCCCAGTATTTCTACGGAATCCAAACTGATCTTCCCCGAGGTCGGCTTCTACTAGTTTTTCCATTCGTCTGTAAAGAATTCGTGTTAGTATTTTGCAGCTGTGGCTTATTAAACTGATTGTTCGGTAATTCTCACATCTGTCAACACCTGCTTTCTTTGGGATTGGAATTATTATATTCTTCTTGAAGTCTGAGGGTATTTCGCCTGTTTCATACATCTTGCTCACCAGATGGTAGAATTTTGTCAGGACTGGCTCTCCCAAGGCCGTCAGTAGTTCCGATGGAATGTTGTCTACTCCGGGGGCCTTGTTTCGACTCAGGTCTTTCAGTGCTCTGTCAAACTCTTCACGCAGTATCGTATCTCCCATTTCATCTTCATCTACACCCTCTTCCATTTCCATAATATTGTCCTCAAGTACATCGCCCTTGTATAAACCCTCTATATACTCCTTCCACCTTTCTGCTTTCTCTTCTTTGCTTAGAACTGGGTTTCCATCTGAGCTCTTGATGTTCATACAAGTGGTTCTCTTATCTCCAAAGGTCTCTTTAATTTTCCTGTAGGCAGTATCTATCTTACCCCTAGTAAGATAAGCCTCTACATCCTTACATTTGTCCTCTAGCCATCCCTGCTTAGCCATTTTGCACTTCCTGTCAATCTCATTTTTGAGACGTTTGTATTCCTTTTTGCCTGCTTCA
Source organism: Schistocerca nitens (assembly GCF_023898315.1). Taxonomy (NCBI): domain Eukaryota; kingdom Metazoa; phylum Arthropoda; class Insecta; order Orthoptera; family Acrididae; genus Schistocerca; species Schistocerca nitens. Next base: position 343,843,991 of record NC_064622.1, read on the forward strand.
TTTACTGCATTTTTATATTTTCTCCTTTCATCAATTAAACTCAATATTTCTTCTGTTACCCAAGGATTTCTACTAGCCCTCGTCTTTTTACCTACTTGATTCTCTGCTGCATTCACTACTTCATCCCTCAAAGCTACCCATTCTTCTTCTACTGTATTTCTTTCCCCCATTCCTGTCAATTGTTCCCTTATGCTCTCCCTGAAACTCTGTACAACCTCTGGTTCTTTCAGTTTATCCAGGTCCCATCTCCTTAAATTCCCACTTTTTTGCAGTTTCTTCAGTTTTAATCTACAGGTCATAACCAATAGATTGTGGTCAGAGTCCACATCTGCCCCTGGAAATGTCTTACAATTTAAAACCTGGTTCCTAAATCTCTGTCTTACCATTATATAATCAATCTGATACCTTTTAGTATCTCCAGGGTTCTTCCATGTATACAACCTTCTATCATGATTCTTAAACCAAGTGTTAGCTATGATTAAATTGTGCTCTGTGCAAAATTCTACCAGGCGGCTTCCTCTTTCATTTCTTAGCCCCAATCCATATTCACCTACTACGTTTCCTTCTCTCCCTTTTCCTACACTCGAATTCCAGTCACCCATAACTATTAAATTTTCGTCTCCCTTCACAATCTGAATAATTTCTTTTATTTCATCATACATTTCTTCAATTTCTTCGTCATCTGCAGAGCTAGTTGGCATATAAACTTGTACTACTGTAGTAGGTGTGGGCTTCGTATCTATCTTGGCCACAATAATGCGTTCACTAAGCTGTTTGTAGTAGCTTACCCGCATTCCTATTTTCCTATTCATTATTAAACCTACTCCTGCATTACCCCTATTTGACTTTGTGTTTATAACCCTGTAGTCACCTGACCAGAAGTCTTGTTCCTCCTGCCACCGAACTTCACTAATTCCCACTATATCTAACTTTAACCTATCCATTTCCCTTTTCAAATTTTCTAACCTACCTGCCCGATTAAGGGACCTGACATTCCACGCTCCGATCCGTAGAACGCCAGTTTTCTTTCTCCTGATAACGACATCCTCTTGAGTAGTCCCCGCCCGGAGATCCGAATGGGGGACTATTTTACCTCCGGAATATTTTACCCAAGAGGACGCCATCATCATTTAATCATACAGTAAAGCTGCATGCCCTCGGGAAAAATTACGGCCGTAGTTTCCCCTTGCTTTTTAAAATGGCTCTGAGCACTATGGGACTCAACTGCTGTGGTCATTAGTCCCCTAGAACTTAGAACTAGTTAAACCTAACTAACCTAAGGACATCACACACATCCATGCCCGAGGCAGGATTCGAACCTGCGACCGTAGCGGTCACGCGGTTCCAGACTGCAGCGCCTAGAACCGCACGGCCACTTCGGCCGGCCCCCTTGCTTTCAGCCGTTCGCAGTACCAGCACAGCAAGGCCGTTTTGGTTATTGTTACAAGGCCAGATCAGTCAATCATCCAGACTGTTGCCCTTGCAACTACTGAAAAGGCTGCTGCCCCTCTTCAGGAACCACACGTTTGTCTGGCCTCTCAACAGATACCCCTCCGTTGTGGTTGTACCTACGGTACGGCTATCTGTATCGATGAGGCACGCAAGCCTCCCCACCAACGGCAAGGTCCATGGTTCATGGGAGGACCTCTCAGCTATGTCCCATAAATGTTCAATGGGACTCATGTCGGACGATATGGCTGGGCAAATCATTTGCCCGAGTTGTCCAAAACATTCTTCAAACCAGTCACGAACAACTGTAGCTCGGTGAAATGGCTCATTGTCATCCATAAAAATTTCGTCGTTGCTTGGGGACATGAAGTCGATGAACGGCCGCAAATGATTTCCAAGTAGCCGTACGTAACTATTTCCAATCAACTATCCGTTCAGTTGGACAAGAGGACCCAGTCCATTCCGTGTACACACAACCCACACTGTTATAGTGCCACCATCAGCATGCAAAGTGCGTTGTTTACAACTTGGATCCATGGCTTCATTGGGTCTGCGCCACGTTCGAACCCTACAATCAGCTCTTACCAACTGCAGTCAGGACTCATCTGACCAGGCTACTGTTTTCCAATCGTGTAAGGGCCAATCGATACGGTCAGGAGCCCAGGAAACGCGCTGCAGGCGATGTTGTGCTGTAAGCAAAGGCACTCACGTCGGCCGTCTGCTGCCATAGCCCACTAACGCCAAATTTCTCCGCACTATCCTAACAGATACGTTCGTTGCATGTTCCACATTGATTTCTGCGGTTATTTCACGCAGTGTTGGTTGTCTGTTAGCACTGACAGCTCTACTCAAACGCTGCTGCTCACGGTGGTTAGGTGAAGGTTGTCGGCCACTGCATTGTCCGTGGCGAGAGATAATGCCTGAAAGGCGGTTTTCTCGGCGCTCTCTTGACACTGTCGCTCTCGGAAAATTAAATTCCCTAACGATTTCCGAAATGGAATGCCCCATGCGTCTAGCTTCATTCCTGTACTGCGACCATAATCACGTCGGAAAGCTTTTCACGTGAATCATCTCGGTAGAAATGACAGCTCTGCTAATGGAAAGCCTTTGTATGCCTTGTGTACGCGATACTATCGCCATCTGTATATGTGCATATCGCTAACCGATGACTTTTGTACTCTCAGTATAATTATTAATATCTATCAGGAGCATATGATCTTAGGCAATAGGTCTACCAAGTTTTCGAATTTATAGCCTTGTCCGATGTACTTTCTTTTGACGTTAAACTTCAAAAATGGTTCAAATGGCTCTGAGCACTATGGGACTTAACATCTGAGGTCATCAGTCCCCTAGAACTTAGAAGTACTTAAACCTAAGTAACCTAAGGACATCACACACATCCATGCCCGAGGCAGGATTCGAACCTGCGACCGTAGCGGTCGCACGGTTCCAGACTGAAGCGCCTAGAACCGTTCGGCCACATCGGCCGGCGTTAAACTTCAACTATTCCTGTGGAGCTGCGACGACGTTCTCTCAGAACTTCTCGGGTCCGGGGCACAAACAGCATCCTATATTCAACAGAACGTTATTGTTGTCGTCATCATTTTATTTATCTTGTAAAGTACGGGGGGGGGGGGGGGGGTAGTCATAAAGTTTTAAGTATCACTTAGAAGAAAGAGAGTTACATATTTGGTGGTACATGTCTTACAGTCATGGTACACACTGAAATTGCTGTGCTACAGTAAGTTGCTTTCAACAGCGAAGCAGTCCATTCACAGAGTGCACATGGGCAACATCATTTTGTTGCAGCGTGGTGTGGTGCGGCAATTTCATTGCGTACCGGGAGTGTAGACATATACCTCCAAATATACAAAATGTTAGTACTAACTACCTTTCTTAGATGATAATTAAGATTTTACGCCTGCCCCATGTAAGTACTCAACTAGCCTTCGACAATTTTTTTGGATCCTCAAACAGTGTTCTGCGGTAATGTGGCCCGATAATTGCAGTGAGTATCAGGACTGCAAATATGTACCTGCAAACGAACAAAAAGTTAATTATGCAGCTTTATTTTTTCGAGGTCAGCTGAGGAATACGAGTCTTTTAGAGTAAGGTAGGAATGGGACGAGGGAAGGAGGCAGGTTATTCAGTTTACAGGCAATATCATTATAACAGGAGAGTATTCTCCAACGGAATAAATGGAAATCACAAAAATCGTGGACAGCAGATCTTTTCCGTAGTGCTGACCTGTACGTTAGAAGAGCCTTATATGTGCTAATAGTTGCAGGTGGGGGCAGAATTACAGTGAAAATGGATCAATTTAGTAACTGTATCCTTTGCTGAAGCAAGTATGTGTCCCCTAAGTCTAGCTCGATTGTAGTACTAGACAGACGCACTACAATGGAGCAGAAAATCCATCTACTGTACAGTATGCTGATGATCTTGCAATGCGTGCACGAGCGTCTGGCTCATACACCGTCCCAGGAAGGCGTCCAGCAACGCTACATCACTAACAACGCCCAAACCCGAAAGATGATAAAGGCGTGACGACAGTTATTGTGGTATAATAACCAAGCGCAAGGAGTGAATGATGATCCGCGTAGTGGGTAACACAATAGACTCGTTTTTGGGAGATGCGGGTTTTATATTCCCGCCTGGCTACTAAGATTTAGATATTCTGACATTTTTCGAAATGGATTAATACAGAAACTGGGATGGTCTCTTGGAAAGTATACTGACGCTTTCTTTTTCCGTGTCTAATGACTTCGTCATCAACAGCGCATTAAATACTCATCTTCTTTCTTTTCTCTTTTTTTTCTCCAATGACCACCGCCTAGTGTCCTCGCGGTACACAAAAGAAGAACATCCTCGTCCTGTCTTGTTCATTTCAGAGAGTACTTAACATCGGCAGAGTGATGAACTCTTAACACTTCAGCTATTCCTCCTTTAAACTCCTTGCCACGAAAAATGTGTATGGAATTTAAGTTTTTGATTGTTGCCCACCAGATTATTTTAATTTGTAACTTTCATTTTCGTTAAGGAATGTTGAAATGCTCGTGGATCCATTTCGTTTATTAATGCGTTTCCTGTGAAGCTAACACCATTCTTAAATTTGTTTGTAGATATTATATAAGAGGCATCAATCATTTTTGAATGTACAGTCTTTGCAAAATTTTCTTCCCTCAAGTTTTTCACAGGTTTCTCTATAACCTGTACAAGGCAGGACCTGGAAACTTAATTTCTAAAGTCTCCTTGGAACCTTGTAGAGAAAGCACATGTAGTCGATCTCTCACATTAGAGGTATTACTTTTATCCTTACCTACAGGCTGCTTCACGACAACATTTTAATCTAGGACAAATGATAATCTAAAGCATATTTGTGATTCTGTATCCGAAGCGAACAGTGAATTCCAGTTCTCTGTTTTCATTTTCTTTCATTCTAAATATTTGATAAATTTTCATGCACTTATAAGTGATGAACTCGAACGATACTGAAAACATTTCGGAAATTGTTAAGTGGTGTTTTCGAAGTATTTTGTTATCAGGGTCTCGTGGTCTCTGTTGGGTCGTTGTATAGTAATAATGTAATTATGTTTTAAAACGGCTTGTTACCCAGTTGCCATTGTTTCCGTGTAAATAGCTTCAAAACTGTGAAAAAAATACACCGTCACCAAAATGTCGGGTAGGGTGGTGCCTCTGAATTATGGGGAAGGGTGGATAGAAATAAGAAAATATTCTACTGCTCAGCCGTTGTGCACAGCTCGGACGCCATTATGTTACGGTACCATTGCTAGACAAATTGCGCAATAGTGGCAAGAAGCTTTTTCCAACTGTATTTAATCCACAAAATAGTCATCCAGAAGGAAATGACGAGATAAGACAGTATTGCTTAAAACAATCCGCCATGCAGTATTAAAAGTCTTTAAAAATGGCTCTATTGTTGAAATACATGAATGCTAGCTATAAATCTTTCTGCTGCTAGTTGTATAGCGTCGATTTGGAGGATCAACAGAACAATTGGGAAACTCTATTATAAACTTAAGAAACTGCTTACATTTAGAAAATAATCAGAGAAAGGAGCCATGTGAATCAGGCTTCATCGGGATTTCCGGATGTAAATGTATGTATTACATTTTTTATTAAAGTGTTTATGTAGCCTAATTTCACACAATAATCACTCAGTCTGTACAACAAAATTTGCTATTGGTAAAATTTTTGACGTTCCTGAAGACATGGAGGTAGTGTACGAAATGCTGTGAAGGGATTTAAGTGCACTGGAATTTTTTCCTTTTGTCCCAACACAGTACCATCACACAAATTCCTCCCTTCATGCACATTCATAAATGATGAGTCTTGCTTAGTTACCATGGAATCAGAAGACTACACAGATCGTGCAAATTTTCTAATTCTCCAAGAAATTCGGAAAGTTAGAGATCTGCATCATTATCATCATCATAATCGTCCCCATCCTCATCGTCATCATCCTCATCTGTTTTGCCAGCCCCAAAGTAAACACCGGTAGAGTCCAGGCAGAGTACCGTGGCACGTAGATGCGCAGACGCCATGGTATGCGTGGGGAGAGCGGTAATGGTGGGGGCTGCGGGCAAGTGCTATAGGGGGCAATGCCGGGCGCCGGAGGGGAAGTACAGTTCTCCCTCCACGCCCACACTTGCATGGTGACCATTCAAAAAGATCTGTCTCCTCTGAATTGGTTAGTATCTAAAAAGAATTCCGCCGAAAATGCAGTTATTTATTTTCGCTTGGCTTGTTAACCATTTTTAATGTTCAGACAAGTGCCACTAGGGGCGAATTTTGAGTAAAAGCTACACACTTCACTTGCTGCCATGTTAAAATGTGCTTCTTTTGCCAAAAAACAGCGGAGTTTACACAGTTTCACCTCACTAACATGTTGCGCAGACGCAGTTGCGAGAGAATTCTGAAACAGTGGTTTATTAAGTTTATTAAGTGAGGAACTCAAGAGAAGTAGGGTTAATATGTTATGAAAAGCACATCCTCGGTACAAAATAAACGTGTAATGCCTTCACTTATGCTGCTCCAAAACCCATAGCATTTCTCGTTTCACCAGCTATCGATAACTCTTAAAAATTCCATTCTTGCAGCGAAAAAGTCTGTGGTTAGGGGAATAACATGGCAGATAATTAAGTTCTGTATAATGACCAAACAGCAAAATACTCTCTTCTTTCCATGCTATCATTTGCCAAAATATCGTATCTCAAACGATTTATGAAATATGAGGAATGTTGTGGATATTTCACTCTGGCTATATCGCTCACAGGGCGTTATCGTAAATGAATGTGCTGTGTCAGATCAGTTTAATTGAAACTGGTGGTAGAGATCTCCACCAAAGACTAAAGAAAAATCCAATATTTTAGCTAAATTTCATACGCAACAACATATTGTGTGATATGCACCAAATGCAAAATCATAGCACTCACTATTTTTCATTAAAAATGTTTCGAATTTCGTGTAGTGTCGTCCACGTAAATATCGCAATAACTATGACCATTAACGAAATGAAGGGTACATAATAGTGAACCTGATATATAAAACTAAAAGAAAAGCAAGAACGAATTTTTTTACGGTATAGTTTCTATAAAATAGTTTGAAAAATATTGCAGGGTGTGTGCCTCGATTCTGTCACCACCAACCGATTGGAAAGTGGCAAAAAATGTCGGCTCCCCCTTCCGAACAGAAGAGTGAACTCGCCCAGTGCTTTGGACGAAAATTGGTCACTGCACATCGGCCATCATATCCTGTGCGGACTCTACCACAGGTGCGAGAGGAGAGCAAAATTCAACCTACCTTCTGATTTCACCAGTGCATCTCAGACTTTGAAGAGGGAAGAGAATATTGCACTTTGAAAACTCCCAAAGAAAGGAGGTCAAGGGTTGCAGAAATGTTCAAGAGAAACTTTCAAATTCAGAAGAGGATTCATCTTCGCCCCCATCTGCAGCTGCGTCAGAGGAATAAAACATACCTTTTGGTATCTTCAGCATTAAATATTATGACCCTAGATCTGTGAAGAAAGGGGAATGAATCAGATGTGATAAGTGCAAGGTGCTGTTTCACGAAATGTGTGTGGTGGCTGCTGGTCGTAACCAATTCCGATGCGGGAAATGTATTTAACAATCACTGGAGCAGTTTAAAAGTGTAATCGTCCATATTGTGTACAACTATATGACACTTTACAATGATTTACTTAGCTCCATTTACGATTCAAATAGCCACACAAATTTTTGACTTTTCCAGTATTTCAACATTTTAAATTTTGATTTTACAATGAAGAAGAATAGATCTTGAAACAATGTACCTTTATCATACATAACTTATAAGTAGGACCTATTCACCATTACAATTTAACATACGTAATAAAATATGTACTATCCCTTTGGGGTTCAAAATGTTGAAACAATCCATTTAGCCCCACCTTGTACTACAACACAAAAAAGGGTAATGCAGTAACCCTCAGATGCAAAAGTACTGTGATCTGGCGCCGTTGCTGCGGACCAGCTGTGACACTGCATTCAGTGAATACTTTCAACTCTTCGTCAGTGAACGCATCCATAAGTCTGTGTATCACAGTGAGTGCGTAGTGACACTGCTGGAAAAACAAACCCGAGACAGAACTGAGCAGTACTGAATAAAAGCTTCACCCCGAAGAGTAAAATGAACATTACACTTCTCAACAGCAAGCGCCATAAATTTGTTTCTATAAAAGACACATAGCGCATACCATAGACATTTGGTTTGTTGTATAGGTGAAGATACCCCAAATGTTGGTAAGAACTCAAACGAAGTGCGATTTCCCTATAACGAGCCACTAGAACCCCTTGTCCAAAAATAACCCTGAAAAAATGAAATTTTATCGGTGGATCGTGTTGACGTTGTATAACTGTTCAGAAGAAATGTGAATTATTTATCTATGCGAGTCCATCAAATGAACTTTCACAAAAGAGTTCTTCAGCTCTCATTTCTTTATGCTTCGTTTATATCTTTCATTATTGTATCTAATTTTCATTTTTCTATAGATCCAAACCTCGGACCGACCATCCAGAATTAGATTTTTCTCAGTCATTGTTAATAATTACAGGCAGTTTTAAGGGTATGTACTCAAACAGAATCTAATGAGGAACTATGTTCTATCTGTGTGACAAGATTTTTAGTAAATTCTGGTAATAGAAGCGAGGTAAATATACACTCGCAACAGCAAAAGATTATATATTAACGTAGAGCAAAGACTACATTTGTGTAGTTAACATATTTAGGTGATAAACATTGGAAGTTCTCAAGTTAATGTACAGTTAAGATAAGGTATTGCAGATGTAAAATGCTTGAACATTAATAACCGGTTTAATCGCCATAATGTTGATTTTAGGCATGCAAACGTGTTTTGCATTGTGTTATACAGGTGCCGGATGGTGTTCCATGCCTGTTGCACTTGGTGCCGGTCGGGGTGGCCGAGCGGTTCTAAGCGCTACAGTCTGGAACCGCGCGATCGCTACGGTCGCAGATTCGAATCCTGCCTCTGGATGGATGTGTGTGATGTCCCTAGGTTAGTTAGGTTTAAGTAGTTCTCAGTTCTAGGGGACTCATGACCTCAGCCGTTAAGTCCCATAATGCTCAGAGCCATTTGAACCATTTTGTTGCACTTGGTCGTTCTATACAGGGGCGGTTAATGCTGTTTGTGGATGGCACTGGAGTTGTCATCCAATGATATCCCATATGTGCTCGATTGGAGACAGATCTGATGATTGAGCAGGCGAAAGAAACATGTCGACAGTCTGTAGAGCATGTGGCGTTACAACAGCGGCATGTGGGCGAACGTTATTCTGTTGGAAAACACCCCTGGAATACCGTTCATGAATGGCAGAACAACAGGGCGAATCACTAGATTTCCTCACAGTTTTGTAATCCGGGAGCGTGGAATAATCACGAGAGAGCTCTTGCTGTCATACGAAATCGCACCATAACTTCAGGTGTATATCCTGTGTGTCTAGCACACAGACAGACTGGGTGCAAGTCCTTAACTGGTCTCCTTCTAACCACCACACAGCCATCTCTGGTACCGAGGCAGAGTCAGCTTTCATCAGAAAACACAACAGCCATCCACCCAGCCCTCCAATCAGCTCTTGATTCACACTACTGAAGTTGCAAATGGTGCTTGCTGCTTAAAGTCACGAATGGTTGTGTTTGGGATCAGTGAAATGTACGCTTCAGGGCGTCTGGTTCAGAGCTGTTCTTGGAGTAACCTATTTGTAATAGTTCGTTCTGTCAGTGTTGTGCCAACAGCTGCTCAGATTGCTGTTGCAGATGCAGTACGACGCGCCAGACCCGCACGCCGAATACGATGGGTTTCCCTCTCGGTAGTGCAAAGAGACTGTTCGGAGGCAGGTCTTCTAGCGATCTTTCATTCTCGTGACTACCACTGCAGCAATCCTGTACAGTGGTTACATCCCTGCCAAGTCTTTCTGCAGTGTCGCTAAAGGAACAGCCCTGCGCAAACTCAGTAAGGTGTCCATAATAGCGTCTTTGTCGCCTTAAAGGCATTCATGACTATCAACTCACCACGTCCAATCTCAAAAGTAACTAGCAGCCACGGCCGTTACAGCCTGTATTTAAAGCAAATCTAATTCGCATCCTCATAGTGGCGCTACTAGCGGCACTCTAGTGCGATTAGCGAGAAATTTGAATATATATTATTTTTCAGACATAGAAACACGCCTACCAACTTTCGTTTATGCCGCACAGCTCTACAGCTCTCTCTCGGTGTTGCAATTTTTTTTCCGTCAGTGTATTTCGCCATATCTTCTTTCTTCCCTGTCTAATTGCTGGACAGCTTCTCGCTTTCCTCCTTTTTTTCCATGTCTTTTCTGAATTAATTGGAAATGATCAGTCGTACCTCAGTGGAATAAAGACTTTTTTCACGTCATTTCATTTAGCTCTTTTCCCTTTCGTGGGTAAAGAGTGGTGAATGTGCTACCTTTAAGCTATATGTCACTTTATATAAATGTTTCCGCCCACCAAGAGATGACAGCTCGGCATCAACTGCTACGATTTTTTACGCCATTCTACTGTAGCCGGTATCCCAGTCTTGCTGGAGCAGACACAATGACATGGAAAGGCAGAATATTCTACACTCCACGAAGAGTCTTTTAATTCTATGTATGCCGTTTTTAATGGCAGTTGACGTTCAGTGGAGTTCTGTATTCCTTGGCCTTATATACACTTCTCATTGTGTTTTACGCAGCCGATAGTGCAACGCCATGTTCCTACACGTGTAATAAATAATTTAGCTTGTTTTTATTTTATGTACTTCTAATAAGATAGCTTTACGGAAGTCGAATATTTTCGAGTATTGGAACATCGGGAGATATATTATTTCCCCACTTGGTTCTGTAGATTATTCTTGTAATCAATTTTCTGTACAATATTTTTGCGCAGAAATAACAGAATAAAACTAAACTCAGCAGTTATATTGCAAAAACGCCAACAGAAGACATCTGAAGCTTTTCGAAAACGGTCTTACAGATCAATGTTAAATAGCTGCAGGATTGTTATAAAACTTCAGAATTGTTATAAACCTCAGGACTGTTAAAACAAATTCAGAATGTCGTGTAATATTCGAGGAACAGAATAAATTGCTTTGTCGAGTGCACCTGATAGAGTCCAGGAAAAACTAAAAAATTACACAGTTAATGTGATTGGATGCCTTTTTGATACTCGCGCGCGCGCGCGCGCGTGTGTGTGTGTGTGTGTGTGTGTTTTGGCATACTGTGCTTTGGTATGGTTGATGTATTGATGGGCCCTTTTGGTACAGCTATAACAATCTTCACCTCAAAGATTTTATTTCTGCTTGGGTTATGCTGTACCAAGTATTATTATATGTAAACGTTATGTCACACCATACAATATCGTCAATAAAAACTCTTCGGTTGCAAGCCGCGTTGTATCCAATAAAACACTCTAGCTTTCAACAGCTGTCTCCACTACCGTCATCAGGAGATGAAATCACTGACTGTAGGGGCTGGCATTGTGTTATGGTTATATAGATGTAATGACAGCGTCTGGAACCTCCCGGAAGGGCCAAATTAGCGCGTGTGTGGATTTCAAGTTGGGCAGCTCCGTCGCGCCGCGGAACCGAGTAACATACATGACGCGAGCGGCAGGCGCCGAGTTTGAAACCGCTATTCCCGCGTTCCCAGAAGCGTCAAGTCTCTCTGGAAGGTTCCAGAAGCCGTCTTTACATTTATATAAGCAGGACACCGTGCCAGCCCCGACAGTCAGTGGTTTCAACTCCTGATGACGATGGTGGAGACAGATATCGAAAGGTCGAGTGCTTTATTCGAAATGACGCGTTTGTAAATCAGCATGATTTTATTTGAAGCATGCCACCGCGAAAGACTCTGTGGACACATGCACTATTGTGTAGGACTCCGTCAGCAAGGGAAATGCAGCAATCCAGTATGGCCAAGACACTGTAGAGAGACGACAAAGCTATAGATATATAAGAATAATGCTATTACAATAGGCTCTGTAACTGCTTAATGATTAGAATTATTTTCCTTTCAGGATATGACAATATTACTCGACTGTGATTATATAAATGAACGTTGTAGCCAGAGAATTGTTTTATTATCTTGATAATGTCCTTAGACATCGTGTGTGACATTCCTCGTCTTACAGTAGATTCAATTTTGCTGATAAGATGTATACGATTAAGAGAGAGCTGAAGTGTACGGACGTATGGGAGTACATTTCAATCAACCACTTTACTTACAACCACCAAATGAATTAATGTGCGGATCATATTCACATTCCGATGAAACAGGCTGTTACATAACGTGCGTACACCGTACAAAAATCGAATTATCAGCTACGTGCAACAGTATTCTGCCTTCTGTTCTCATATCGCATGGAAGGGAACGAAACCAACCTCATATTTGCATTTAAATTTCTGACTAACACTACATAAAAATCTGACGTCGCATTAGTAGTTTTAGCTTGCTGATTGGTTCGAGTAACTACTGGTTATCATGTTTGTTCACAGTACAAAGTATATACAGAAGTTATCGGCCACAGAATATCAGTGGCAGATGGCGTGGCCTCCACTTAACAATATTCGGTGTGCACAAGCATATTATGGGTTGAACAATACTGTACATCCTTAAGGGCTTCCAGTGTCCATTGTCAAGTTCTGTACAGGTTTCTTAATAACACGTCGTCGTGCCAAATACTACGTAGTATGTAGCAGTGAATGTAAAACACTAATAGCAGAGATGTGTCCATTGGAAAGATGTTAAATGAAATGTGAGTCAGATGGCACCACTCATCAGACCAGCGGTTTCCAAACATTTTTGGAGAGACAGAAGCCTTTTGAAATACTAAATATTTTACGGAGACCTAAAACAAGCGAAACCTGGTTTTATATCCATTCTTTAATTGTAATCGTTTAATGGATGTCATACAAAAATAGGTACATTGTACACTGCTGACTTCTACAACTATATGGAGAAAAACACACAATAATACAGTACACAAAATAATACTGTATTGTCCATTTGTAAATTGATAAAAATTTTTCCATGTATTGGGAGGTACGCAACTGTTTCTTGATAGAAGCGAGTTGAAGACACATGTCAGGCTCAACATGCACTTTATTGCAAAAGCCGAGAGTCGCGTTTCACACAGATTTGTTGTTGGGAGCAGGAGAAGAACAGTCAAGAGTGTATCAAGTTGTGGATATTCGCTTGAACCCTCCACCAAAAATCAGTAAGTGACGTTGTTTTTAACAATGGTTCCATGCTTGAATCTGATGTCATTTGTGGAAAGGATTCGAAAATTTCGTTTGACATAGTTTTCTGGTTTCTGAAAATTCGTTACAAAAGGGTTCTGAACCGATGAATTAACTTTCTGTTTTGTATCCTGCTCTTCGTAAAAATACGTCTCAGATGAAGGCCGCATATCGTGAGAGCACTGAACGAGTTCTTCACTAACTCAACTTGGTATTTCTGCTGTTCCAGCAAAGAACACATAAACCGTTAAAAAGCTTTTTAGTTGTCTCTTACCAACACAGGCAATCTAAAAATGTAATGCTTTTTGAAGGCCGATGTTTTGTTGTTAGTACTGAGAGCTGTAGTTTGTTTTTCTTGCTTTTTTCTTGTAAAGATAGATTGAGTTCATTAATTTTTCCTGGTGTATCTGCCAAAAAGGTAGCCAGAAACAACAAAGTCACGTCAGTCCAAAGGTATCAAATTAAAAGAAATGTCAGTCATAAAAGCTTGTAATTCAGCTCTTTGTTAGAAAAATCTTGCTGTGGTCTTACCACTTCTGATTTTAGTGTGAGAAGGCAATGTTTTTGTCTGCCTCCATAATCTTCACACAGTGCTGGAAACAATCGTACTGAATAGGGCGTGATGTTAGTAATTGATTATTTCTCCTGCTTCATCAAGAACCAGTACTAGATTTGCCAGCATCTTGTTTGTTGCGAATGCTTGTTTATGCAGGATCCAGGAGCTGAAACTACAATTTGGCGCTTTACTTTTTATTAGTGATACCGCTCCTGTTAATTTACGAATCATTGCCTGGGTCCCATCTGTACGGCTGCTACTACAATTTGACGCTTTACTGTTTATCAGTGATACCGCTCCTGCTCTTTTACCAATCATTGCCTGGGTACCATCTGAACGAAAGTCGACAAAATCAGTCCAGTCGAGATAGTGTATTTAAAAAAAAATAGTGAATCATGTAGTCTTTGGAGTCGGGGAGTGTAGTTTTTTTAAATGTCGGTGCATCTTAGCAGGCACCATGGAAATCTTCGGAAGTACCTTGCTGCATAACATGCAGAGACAAGGAAGTCGCCACCCGACGACTAGAGGTGTGTGTGTGTTTGGGGAGGGGGGGGGGTGCAGGTGAGTGGATCGGATGAATGTGCGTTACAACAAAAGAAGGTAGCCACAGGAATAAACATTTAATAAATGAAATAAAATTTATTGCAACACAGGCTTTTTCTCTCGTTTTAAAACGTTTATAAATTTTCATCATGGTTTCTCAAAATAATTTTATGTGAATTTTTATTAATCTACTTAATATCACGCCACAGTACTACTGTACCGGTGAGAGCACCAAAATTTTAATGCTTTTCCCACGTCAGAGATGTTTCCCGACTGTTTCGACATATCAACGACAGTTACTTTAGTTGAATTCTGTTTATTGAGCCACAGTATTCACCAATTTTTCATTTCGTTTTTTTTTTTATGTTTAAAGTGTGGGGCAAAAGTACCCCGGGCGCAGATCCCCGAAGGGGGATCGTCGGCCCAGGTGCCTAAGCAAATACACAATAAACGCAAGTTTAGTATCTGCACTGTTATTCTGAACCAAAGTCTGGGGGAAGAGGCCCTCACTGAACTTATTATTCTTAAATATCTTATAGCCATCTTCCATGCGGAATATAATGGTTAAGGACATCCGTTGACAGTTTTTATGAGTATAGCGTGAATTTGACACAGGACGGGGAAAGAGCGATTTATTGCTTTAACTTTGGACACCAGTGTATAGCGAAGTAGAGGAATCCTCCCAGGCAGTTCGAGCTGTTTGTGAATCAGGGAGGGATGGGGAGAGTGTAGTGACGTATGTAGAGAAGACAGCGCGCGGGGGCAGGGGGTGGGTGGAGGGGGAGAGGGGGGAGGTGCGGGAGAGGAAGCGTCAGCACAGCAGTTGCGTACATATGTAGTGATGAGTATCGAGTTGCCACATACCTATTCGTGCAAGCAAAATTTTTTTGTTTGTATGTTTTGATCGTAGCATTATTGTGAATTATTATGCTGCTTGTCGCCTTTTTTTCATCTATTACTCGCTGAGAGAAGAGACAACTTTTCTGAAACCAACGATGATGCATCAATAGTGAGGTAGCAAAAGTCATGGCATACTTTCTAATATCCTGTCGGGCCACCTTTCGCCCGGCGTAGTGCAGCAACTCGATGCGGCACGACTCAACAAGTCGTTGGAAGTCCCCTGCAGAAATACTGAGGCATGCTGGTTCTGTAGCCGTCCATAATTGCGAACATGTTGCCGTTGCAAGACTATGTGCACGAACTGACCTCTCTGTTCTGTCCTATAAATATTCGACATGTGTCCAAATCAATTCCCGGAATTCTCCAGAATGTTCTTAGAACCAATCGCGAGCAGTGTTGGCCTGGTGACATGGCGCATTATCATCCACAAAAACTCCGTCATAGGTTGGGAAAATGAAATCCGTAAATGGCTGAAAATGGTCTCCAAGTAGCCGAACATAATCATTTCCAATCCATGACTAGTTGAGTTGGACCAGAGGACCGAGTCCATTCCATGTAAACACTTCCCATACCATTATGGTGCCACTATCAGCTTGCACAGTGCCGTGTTGACAATTTGAGCCATGGCTTCGTGAGGTCTGCGCCACACTCGAATCCTACCATCATAATCTCTTACCAACTGAAATCGGAACTCATCATGATTTTCCGTCGTCTAGGGTCTAGCCGATATGGTCGCTAGCCCAGGAGGGGCGCTGAAGGCGATGTTGTGCTTTTAGCAAAAGTATACGCATCGGTCGTCGGCTGTCATAGCCCGTTATCGCCAGATTTGCCGCTCTGTCCTAACGGATACATTCGTAGTACGCCCCACGCTGACTTCCACGCTTATTTCGCGCAGTATTGCTCGTCTATTAGCACTGACAACTTTATGCAAACCACCGCTGCTCTCGGTCATTAAGTGAAGACTGCCGGCCTCTGCGTTGTCCATGGTGAGAGGTAATGCCTAAATACTCGTCACACTCTTGACAGTGTGGATCTCGGGATATTAAATTCTTAAACGATTTCCGAAATCGAATGTTTCACACGTCTAGCTACAGCTACCATTCCACATTCGAAATCTGTTCATTCCTATTAGGTGGCCATAATAGCGTCGGAAACCTTTTTAGACATGAATTACCTTGATATTAATGATAGCTCTACCATTGCACTGCCCTTTTATATTTTGTGATCGCGATACTACAGCCACCTGTACATGTGCATATCGCTATTCCATGATTTTTCTCACCTTAGTGTATGAGACTCATTTATCTCAGTGTTCAAATGGTTCAAATGGCTCTGAGCACTATGGGACTTAACATCTGAGGCCATCAGTCCCCTAGAACTTAGAACTACTTAAACGTATCTAACCTAAGGACATCACACACATCCATGCCCGAGGCAGGATTAGAACCTGCGACCGCAGCAGTCGCACGGTTCCAGACTGAAGCGCCTAGAACCGATCGTCCACAGCGGCCGGCTTATCTAGTGTGTGACAAGGCTTGATGTGCTTTGTTCTTTAGCTTTGTTCTTTGGCGGGGCCCTCGCATAGGCCTAGCTAAGCCCCAGGGCTGTGCGGAGTATAAACTTTAACTATCGCTACACTAGACTGTCCAAAGTCTTTGCTGTAAGACATTGTCGATCGGCATTAATCAATTGTATGACTCTAAGCTTGGCAGTCCCCTTAATAACAAGGCAACTTATGATGTTGAACACAGTCATTGACCTTGACTGCATGATGTCATACATGGGTTGCTTCCTTCCAGGGGCACTGACGTCACAATCCAAGATGGTGGAATCCAATGTGCTGATGAGGGAAAACTAAAAAAATGTGTGATAATGGAACTAATCCAGTTGTCTTCAGTTTAAGAGAGTAGGAATAAAAAAAATTCATGATGACAGAACTAATCCACATTTGCCAGCTGCAGCTATGGCATCATCTGCAAAGGTATGTGAACAATATGGACTGCGAAAATTAGCGCCATTTTCGAAGGTATCCAAATGACCTGAATTTATTAATTTGGCGCCACGTCCAAAAATATCTGCAGGAACTGATTTGCCTAAATTGGCACCGTATTCACAAATATTTGAACAACTTGAATGGCATAAATAAAACAGCCACTGACTATGTAACCCCTTAGCGACCATCTTGGCCATCTTCAAAAGTATCTGAGCAACATGAATTGTGTAAATTGGCGCCATGTTCAAAAGTACATTTCTATGTCAGGGCCATTTGCTCTCGCACATAACAACCTGCACAGCAAAACTGCAAGGACCACTCCAGCAGACAACAGCCAGAAGGGATCGCCTGCCCACTGAGGCAGCCGGTAGCAGCATGATCGCCACAAGAGGGCGCTGTCCCCGCCGACTTGCTTGCCCCTGTGGGATCATGTAGCTGTAGATAGACCCTGCTGTATCCTGGCTATTCACGATATTAAGGTCAGCGCCTGCGCTATACCAGTCAGTTCATTCCTAACAAGCTCTCTGGGGAAGAAGCCGATCACAGTAGTGGTTCATCCTTAAGAGTCCCGCTAAGCAGGATCTTTGATGTCGTACTGCAAATAGTAATATCCTCTGTATGGAGAGCCATAGCCATCACCAGGCTTCGCCAAGACGTGGACTCTGCACCGGGGACATGTGTGGACTTCGGTATGTGTCATTGTAGAGCTTTGTATTATTAACCTTTCCATTCCAAAGTGAACTCAGCGATTAACTTCGATATTTCTTGGGGCCATGAGTACAACAAACAGTTACTATGCCATTCAAATACAGTTCATGAGTTAACCACATACTGCCAAAGTAAAAATTTACTCCAAGGAGGGGGTTTGAATTAATTTGTTTACTAATAAACTTGTTCTGCATTTTTTACCAGGGTTGCTTATTGCGCCTCCAGCAGCATGGGATATGTCAGTTGGTGAGGAGGGTTTTTTGTTGAACTCAGTTTTTCAAACATATGCTGCGTTCCAGGTAGACAGTGTATCCTTCATATTAACTTCCAAGTTTCAAATGAACTGACCTAATTTCCATCCCAGCATGACTGAGCCAAAGTACATTATAGTCCAACTGTTACTGCTTCTCCAGACGATGCAATAAATTCAAGAATATCTGCTGGACGCAGTGGCTACCGTCAGTATAATGCGATAGGAAATCTCTATCTGTCACGCATTGATACGCTGGTGAGAGGATTCCAAATGGCGTCCTTGTCATTCCAGCTATTTGACAAAAAGACATGGTGGCCAACTTCCCTTAGGATTTAGTGGTCATCACCTGCCAATCTTTAGGTGAGCCAGTCATCAGGGAAGTATTTCGATTAGTGGCCAGCAGACCACAAACATCTGCACCACCCAAAAATACAAGCATACTGATAACACGGAAATGATGCATCAGCTCTCAATGACATCCTATTGTTTTATGGGGACAATGGTCACACCAAGTGGTAATTCTGCAAGTTTTGAGACAATGCGTCCTGATGTTCCTTCACAAAGGTTACTGAGGTTTAGTTCTGACCAAATGACTGGTTTGGCATCTGTATATTGGAGAGATATTGACAAAGATATTGCTAAATGGTTGCAGGATGCCTCATCCAGGGGATTAAACAGGTAGATCCAGCTCAGCAATATTTTTGCCGGCCAGACGCATCATCATCATAGGCTCGCCTTCGCTTATAGATTGCAAGCCCTTTCTTGGGATACTCCTGGTTAATAGTCATCGATGCAGGCAGTGCTTTCCCATATGTATCCCGAATGACTTAAACAATAAAAATAAGCCCTGGCCCACATTTTTGCACCACAGAGCTCAAAGAAACCATCATGACAGGTACTGGCACTCACTTTTACATCTGCTGAATATGGCACTTTTTGTTCAGAGAATGACATTACCTGCAAGCACACAGCTCCTTTCATTCCAGCCTCTACTGGTCTCACAGAGAAGTTTGTCCACAAATTGAAGGCACAAATGGTCAAGCTGCAGTGGCACTATGCTTTCAATGAGGTGCTCACATTGTTTTTAGCCGCCTCCTGCTGCTCTTTACACGATGGGTCCAGTCCAGCTGATAAACTGCCTGGTAGGCTGCATCGATCACAACTCTTCATTATTCACCTGGCTGTCCTTGGCCTCTCCTTCTTTTCGGTGATCAGGCTGCCACTGATACTCCTTGTAGGATAAGGTTTGGATGCTCATCTTCTCCAAGAGCTGTCAAAGCTGAATGCTGGCAGTTGTAATACAAACAAGGTCATCAATCTCATGAACCAGATGCTACCATGGACGTTGACAGCAGCCCTTTGGGTTTGCTGGTTGTGCAAGTCGTTGATGCCGAGACCATCACTTCCTGGGACTTTGAGATATATCAATATATCACACACACTAGTCCATCGGGAAGGAGGAGGGAGGTTTCACCAGGGACCTTCGCCCTCTCACATAACAACCAGTCAGATATCAGCATCAGGCGTGTGTCCTACACAGCAAAGCGGTATGAGCCACTTCTGCAGATGAAAGCCAGAAGATTTCTTGTGCCTATCGGGCCATCAGGGGGCAGCATGATCGTTACAAGAGGGCGCTAGACCAGTAGTCCTCCTGGCACCCAAGGAATCAAGTGGGTGCAAATACTCCCTGTCTGTATCTTACCTGACCCCTTCACAGTATTCGAGGCCAGCATCAGTGCTGTGCCAAACAGTTCATTCCTAAGAAGCTCTCTGGGACAGACATTGACTGCAATAGCAGTTCATCAATCAGTATTTCGTTAAGGAACCGGAAGGATCCTCAATACTATATTCCAAACAGAAGCATCCTCTGCATAGAGAGCTAGTGCCCTCACCAGGCATTGCTAAGTGGTGGCCGCTGTATCGAAGACCTGTGTGGACTTTGGTATTGACAATTATAGTGCTTTTTGTCATTAACATTTTAATTCCGAAGTGAACTCAGCAGTTAACATTGATTTATTTTAGGGCTGTCAGCCCAACAATCAGTTATTGTGTCGTTCAAGTATAGCTCTGTTTTAACCATATACCATCTGTGTAAAAACTTACTCCAAGGCGAAGAAATTAAATTCATGTGTTTACTAATAAACTTGTTTTGCATTGTTTACCTGGACTGCGTTCTTATGGCACCTCCAGCAGCGTGGTTGATATAATATACAAAGGACATGAATTATTTATCAAAAATAGGTAATGATATGGATGATATCTGTATTATTTATCAAAAATACGTAAGTATGCACACAATAAGTATGTCAAGTGTTACAATGTTATTCTCATATCTAAAATATCTGTAAAAATGGGTAAAGATATTGCTAATATTGGTTTATGTTGATATTAATTTCCTAACTAAATACACACTACTGTTCTAGCAAACTTCAGTCTATATACAGCACTTGGTTTTATTATTATTCTGTTACTGTACATCTACATCTACATCTACATCTATACTCCGCGAGCCACCTTACGGTGTGTGGCGGAGGGTACTTATTGTACCACTATCTGATCCCCCCTTCCCTGTTCCATTCACGAATTGTGCGTGGGAAGAACGACTGCTTGTAAGTCTCCGTATTTGCTCTAATTTCTCGGATCTTTTCGTTGTGATCATTACGCGAGATATATGTGGGCGGTAGTAATATGTTGCCCATCTCTTCCCGGAATGTGCTCTCTCGTAATTTCGATAATAAACCTCTCCGTATTGCGTAACGCCTTTCTTGAAGTGTCCGCCACTGGAGCTTGTTCAACATCTCCGTAACGCTCTCGCGCTGACTAAATGTCCCCATGACGAATCGCGCTGCTTTTCGCTGGATCATGTCTATCTCTTCTATTAATCCAACCTGGTAAGGGTCCCATACTGATGAGCAATACTCAAGAATCGGACGAACAAGCGTTTTGTAAGCTACTTCTTTCGTCGATGAGTCACATTTTCTTAGAATTCTTCCTATGAATCTCAACCTGGCGCCTGCTTTTCCCACTATTTGTTTTATGTGATCATTCCACTTCAGATCGCTCCGGATAGTAACTCCTAAGTATTTTACGGTCGTTACCGCTTCCAATGATTTACCACCTATGGCATAATCGTACTGGAATGGATTTCTGCCCCTATGTATGCGCATTATATTACATTTATCTACGTTTAGGGAAAGCTGCCAGCTGTCGCACCATTCATTAATCCTCTGCAGGTCTTCCTGGAGTACGTACGAGTCTTCTGATGTTGCTACTTTCTTGTAGACAACCGTGTCATCTGCAAATAGCCTCACGGAGCTACCGATGTTGTCAACTAAGTCATTTATGTATATTGTAAACAATAAAGGTCCTATCACGCTTCCTTGCGGTACTCCCGAAATTACCTCTACATCTGCAGATTTTGAACCGTTAAGAATGACATGTTGTGTTCTTTCTTCTAGGAAATCCTGAATCCAATCACAAACCTGGTCCGATATTCCGTAAGCACGTATTTTTTTCACTAAACGTAAGTGCGGAACCGTATCAAATGCCTTCCTGAAGTCCAGGAATACGGCATCAATCTGCTCGCCAGTGTCTACGGCACTGTGAATTTCTTGGGCAAATAGGGCGAGCTGGGTTTCACATGATCTCTGTTTGCGGAATCCATGTTGGTTATGATGAAGGAGATTTGTATTATCTAAGAACGTCATAATACGAGAACACAAAACATGTTCCATTATTCTACAACAGATTGACGTAAGTGAAATAGGCCTATAATTATTCGCATCTGATTTATGACCCTTCTTGAAAATGGGAACGACCTGTGCTTTCTTCCAGTCGCTAGGTACTTTACGTTCTTCCAGAGATCTACGATAAATTGCTGATAGAAAGGGGGCAAGTTCTTTAGCATAATCACTGTAGAATCTTAAGGGTATCTCGTCTGGTCCGGATGCTTTTCCGCTACTAAGTGATAGCAGTTGTTTTTCAATTCCGATATCGTTTATTTCAATTTAGGTAAAATAATGTCTCAGCTACAGGAAGAATGCAATTATTGTGTAACTTAAAGGTTAAGATACACTTGACGAATAAAACATGTCTGTGGACTCTGAAATTAGGTGCCACAATGAAATTTCTATGTCTGAATTATCTGTATTTATGTCTGTAACAGTTCAAAAGACATTTTGCTAAAATGACATGCTAAGCAGGCAGTGCACTAGTAGTTGACACTTCAGTTTCGTCCTAAACGAAGCTATGTTATTGGTGATGCAAAAATGAACTTTTATCACCTGACCAATAACTATTTTAGTGAGGAAGAAGTTAATGCACCAAGGAAAATATAATTAACGGTATTGACTGGCTAATATAACTTTATTTATTACTTTTGGTCTTCGGTCTAACCATGGTTATATTCCATTTGCGAACAAAAACCAACATCTGAGTAAGTTGGCGATATTTACTGATTGCAACTCAGATCCCAAGGCTATCTAAAAACGTCTGCAGAATATCTCCATAATCAAATACTAAATCAAACTAACGTCTACACCACGTTTATACAACTACGTCACTTTTGCGAGACTTTAGCACAATAAATCAAACTGAAAAATGATATGTTTCGATGAGATCTTTACTGCATTGTACGTATTCTTATTGAATATTTTTGTAAAAAGCAAGTATAACTTCAGAATGCACCAAGCATAATATGTGTATGTTAGCTTCGTAAATGCTGCTTACTTGCTTATCTCAAAGACAATGATGGGCACAGTTCCATACAGATCTCTGTTTGTGAACAAAAGTTCGGTCTCTGCACCAGAATAAAATTGACCATATTGTTCCATAAAAACACGGGAGAACTGCCGGATATCAGTAACTTCCTGCCACGATCGTGGCAGGAAGTTACTGATATCCGGCAGTTCTCCCGTGTTTTTATGGAACAATCAGTACGCCGGGAAAGCTTTAAACATCACATTGACCATATTATTTATTAAAATGTATGTAGATTTATTATTTATCAAAACACACACAAGGCTCGCTTATTGGCACTATTGTTCTCAGTTACAGGTTGAAGAGCACTTTGTGTGGACTGACTTATGCTATCATGCAATGGAAACTACATGATGCCTCGATGAAAAGCATACTGAACAGTAGGTTCAACATCTGAACTTAATATACATAAGTATACGTAAGAAATGAGGGTTGCTATGCTTTCAACTACCCATTTTCAACTGCTTTTCAAAGTCAGCCAAAT
The DNA here is from genome assembly GCF_023898315.1 of Schistocerca nitens. Taxonomy (NCBI): domain Eukaryota; kingdom Metazoa; phylum Arthropoda; class Insecta; order Orthoptera; family Acrididae; genus Schistocerca; species Schistocerca nitens. The sequence continues at coordinate 343,867,447 of NC_064622.1, forward strand.
GTACCTTAACCTTTAAGCTGGAGCAGTAGTGTCAATAAGTTAGCCACTTCTGTTTTGATAAATAATACAGACAGATTATAGTTTCTTTAAAGCATGGTGTAAGAATTGAACTATTTTCATCAACACATTATTTTTTAAAGTTAGGCCAGTGGTGCCACACGCGTTTTGTGCTTTTATGGAAGAAATCTTTACATATTTTGATAAATAATAAAAACAATACGCAATACACAAAGTTCGAATTTTCGTTTACGGTCAGAGATGTGTGGAACTGTGTTCGTCATTGCATTTGCCATAACCAAAACAATAGTGTTTACAAAGCTAACACATCATGTCTGGAGCAATTCGAAGTTATACTTGCATATTACCAAAATACGCAGTTTTAAGTAGTAAATCTCATTAAGGATCTCGTAAAACGCACCGTTTTTAGTATGGCTAGTTGTGCTAAAGCCTCGGAGAATGTGACGTCGATGGATACGCATGCTATAAATAGTGGAATTATTTAGTATTTGATGATGGAGATACAGTCTGTAAATTTTTTCAGAGTCTGGGAACCATAGTTGCGATAAACAAATGTTGTAGCCTTGATAAAAAGTTTATTTTTGCGCAACAGTGAAATGTAAGCACAGGTTGGTCGAAGATCAAAAGTAGTAACAATGCTATATTAGACAGACAATAATGTCAGTTAGATTTTTCTAGTGTAGAACATGATGCATTATATTCTTCCACTCTAAAATGATGCTTGGTCGGGTGATGAAGGTTCGTTTTTGAACTACCAGTAACATAGCCTCATTTAAGTGAAAGAGAAACTGTTAACCATTACTGGATTGGCTGCTTAGCAGTTATTTTACCGACATATTTTTTGTATTGTTATATAATAACAATACAATTTAGACATGGAAATCATGGTTTAGACATCAAGTGTATCTTAACCTGTATGTTACACAATAATATTGTACCCTCACAGTCGCAGACACATTATTTTAGCTAACATGAGTTCATGAGTTTTATACAGGTATAGACCAATAATGCAAACAATGTAGACGTGGAATTATTTAATTTGGGCTCTATTGCACCCTGCACCAAGAGTGATACGAAGATCCTAGTTTGGTCATTGTACAGTGCAGCTAAACATGTAAGTTAGATCATAGTATTTCGTAGAACCAACAGTTCGACGCTTCATATAATCACTGTGTGTACGCTTTTTTTAAATAAATAATGCAGACTTTCTAAAGGTGAAAATAACGGTGTGACACTTGATATAAGCATTCTGTTTATGCTTCCATATTTTTGACAATACATACATTTTAGATGTGGAAATACTGTAAGCGACATCAATATTGTCAGTATCCTTACGTATTTTTGATAAATAAATCTGGTCATTCTGACACTTAAACATGGCATCAATTTATAGCATTTCATGTCATTAAGATACTTTGAGCACAGCAAAGTTTTCGACTCTGAGGCTACATATTGACTCATACTCACTGGCTACTTCGCTTATGCAATTCAGGTCATTCAGATACTTTCGAACATGACACTGGTCTACATAATTCGAGTTGTTTGGATACTTTTGAACATGGGGCCATTTTATGCAATTCAGGTCGTTCGATACTTTTGAACATGGCACTCATTTTTGCAGTTCAAGTCATTCGCATACTTTTGAACATTATGCCAATTTACGCAATTCAGATTGTTCAGATAGTTTTGAACATGATACCATAATGGCCGCCAGCATTAATGGACTAGTTCCACTACCTGGGATTGCGACGTCAGAGTGGTTGCAGTGCATGACTGGGCTAGTTCCACCATTTCTTTCAAAAATTCCACCCATTTTTAACTTACGACAACTGTGCTAGCTCTGCCAGCTTGGATATTTTCAAATTTCCCGCCACTGCGTGGTCATGGATTGCGTCAACTTAGATGGTGACATCATTGCCCTGTCCATGTACTTAGGCAGTCCACGCGTGTGACGTCATGTGGTTGAGGTCATGTTTGGGAAAACGAAGAATAGAGAGAGAGAGAGAGAGAGAGAGAGAGAGAGAGAGAGAGAGAGAGAGAATCAAGTTATTTTTCCGAGTTAATCCTAAATTTCCCATCATGGTCTCATGGAGGGATTAACTACTCTGATATAATAGGTGCAGAATCCCAGAGAGACTTTGCGAGACAGACTCGATGAACCTACTGGGAGAAAAGCAATTCTTGCATTAGAGACACGTGTTGTAAATACGCACAATTATTGAACAGGAATTAGACAAAAATATGGAAACATCACCAGAAATGCATACTTGGACATAAACGCAGGTGCTAGCCAAGCCTGCAGCTTGCGCTGATGTATTTAACCACGAACGGCACCTACGAAACGTCCTCAACAGGTCGAAAGTGTTAGTCATGGTCAGGATAGTGTTCTGTGTTGCTGTGAGTGCTCATGTCGGAGCTAAGTGAAGCAGAAAGCGGGAAATTGTTGGTGCTCGTATGATGGTTGCTTCCGTAACCAAGATAGTCGAGGTGCTTGGTGTTTCAAGATGCATCATATCGAAGATTCATACCTCATAAAGAGAAAACGGAAAAACATCATCCGCTAAGTCACAACGCGGACGAAAGTGTGTGGTGTGTGATGCTGTACGGTCATTGAAGAGGATTGTGACGAAAAATGAAAAAATGGAAGAACGTCAACTGCAAAAAACACTGCAGAACTGAATAATACTCTCGCGAATCCTGTCAGCACCAAAGCGACACTGAAGCAACTCCCATAGACGCGGAACTGCAGGACGAGGTGGAATGTCAGTCTTCAGTGATGGAAATGTCCTTAAACAGGAAAATTTGGTACAGAAGACATGAATCTATCGAACAGTGGAATAAAGCAATCTGGTCGAATAAGTCTTATTTCATACTGTTGCTAACTGCTGGCTGAGGTTAGGGCGAGGAATGAAACACGTCGTCGGGTCGGTGATGATTTCGGCAGCCATATCGGGATATACCATGGACCGCATGGTTACTCCGCAAGGTCGCATTGCTGCAAAGGATTATGTGACGATTTTGCCTGGTCAGGTCAAGCCCATGGTACAATGTTTGATGTTTGTGTTCCAAGACAATACGGCCCCCGTTCAAATAATTCGCATCGTCCAGGCCGATTTTTTGAGCAAGAGAGTGAATTGTCGTATGTCCCTTGGCCACCTGTCACCATGTCAATGTTTTTGAGCCTCCCTGGTCTACTTTAGAGAAAAGGGTGCGTGATTGCTACTCGTCTCTATCTTCGTTACCTGTACTTACCACTATTTTGCAGGAAGAATGGTAGAAGTTTCCCTTGAAAGCCATACAGGACCATTCCGAGACGACTGAAAGCTGTTTTGATTGCCGCGGGTGAAGGACACAAGAAGTTAGAGAAATTTTTTTAAGGGCGACTGCAAATTGAACCGAGAAGCTTTGAATGCTCGGTTTCACATTTACTCACTAAGTCATCTAGTCAAACAGGTAGATCTGAAAGACTGATGAAAATAAGCTTTCGTGGCAGTTCTTACCGGTGGTCTCAAAGTGAGAAACGTAACGGTGGCTGTAGGTACACAAAAAAAGAGTTTACATTGTCAGAGATGTTGATGTGCACTTACCGTTGTCATATATGTATGTAAATTGTGGATTTCATCAGATGACTCATTTCTGCTACTGCAGCAAAATGAATAGGTGGGTGAATTTTACATATTTGTCGGTGTACAGATTCTTTCCTCCATGAATCTGGCTTATTAGTACAATTGATTAAGATCTAAATCCGGTACGGATAAGTGGACTTGAATAAGCAAGTCGTTATCCTTTAGTCTTTATCTTCATATGAATGTTCTTGCCTTCTAATATGACAGTTGTCACTTTCACTGGGCACTATTTGCCCTCATGAGCATTTTGCAGCATCGTCTCTTACTGAGTACTCGGCTGGATCTCCGAATCCTGAATTAGTAAATATCTATTAGTCTTTGGTGCACCAGGTGATACATACGACCTTCGCGAGTTTCACGATGTCCTGCTTGAAGTAGTTGCTAGATGATCTTCCGTTCCCTTGACACAGTCACAAGCTATTTTGGTGGTCAAAGCTAATGTCACTTGCTTTACAGTACGTTCTAAATACAAGTGACGGATAATCTCTGGCGAGAATGTATTCCAGTCCGTTAGGGTCATGATATACGAGATGACCAGGCACAAGCGTGTTATTAAATTGTATATAGACTGCATGAGACTCAGTCACGAACCGCATACAACGATTCTTACATCAGTTGTGCTCCATTTCTAGTCAACGGCAAGCGAAGAGTCAATTATTTTGAGTCTACTGACCATCAACATCTCAGATTTGGTTTAGGAGATTTTTACATCTTCTTCACTGTGAATGGAGCGTCGTTCTCCAAATTAAACGTCATACAACTCACCACACCAAGCGAGGTGGTGTAGTGGTTAGCACACTGGACTCGCATTCGGGAGGACGACGGTTCAAACCTGCGTCCGGCCATCCTCATTTAAATTTTCCGTGATTTTCCTAAATCTCTTCAGGCAAATACCGGTATGGTTCATTTGAAAGGGCACGGCCGACTTCCTTCCGTGTCCTTCCCTAATTCTTTTGGACCCATGTCCTCGCTGTTTGGTCCCCTCCATGAAATCAAGCAAGCAACCAACTAATCGTAAAGAAATGTGAAGTCTGGAACGGTTAAGGGTAAATTTCTGTGTCGTCTCTGAATATAGCACGTTGCGATGTGTCAAACGGCCCTTTAAAGGAAGAATATAGGATGCATTTTGGCAAATTTCGAAACTAAAGGAACTTATTTTTGACCGTTAATTATTACTATTAATCTGAAGAGTAAGGGTGCGGTAATTTAAAAAAAAAAATAGCAGAAATATTTCCTTTGTTGATTGCATGAGACATAAGTTGCTTAACTATTGGTTGCAGAAAAGTTCATTCAAAGTGACTGCATACTCACAGATCCCTCGAAATGCAAATCTCCAGTTATGACGGAACAAGAAGATGTTTCTCTGGACAACAGTGTGACAGTCGATGATGAGTTGGAAGCTTACCACATACCTGTGAATACGCCGTGCGTTGCATACGAGAACCTCTAGCAAATTAATCATACCTTTCAGATCTCGTCCTTCCATTTTTCCCCAAACTGAGGGAATACTTTCGTGGAGAAAAATTTACAGACGACAGTGAGATGGCTGAAAGAGAAGGTGGTGGTGTAAAACCAGTCGTACAGCTGCACAAAAAACGTACGGAAATTGTGTTTTGCAAATACAGCTCACGCTGCTGCTCTCTTCTTGTGTGAGTTGTTTACTGTCCACGTTTCACTTCCGTACAAAGTTACACACTCCAGACAAATACCTTCAGTTAATAATGCCTAACTCTCAAATTTATACTAGATATTAAAAAATTCCTCTTTTTCAGAAATGCTTTTCGTGCTATCGCCAGTCTGCATTTTATATCCTCTCTATTTCGACCATCATCATTTATTTTTCTGCCCAAATAATGAAATTCATATACTAATTTTCTCACTTCCTTATTAATTCCGTTAACATCATCTGATTTAATTTGACTAGATTCCATTAGCCTTGTTTTACTTTTGTTGATGTTCATATTATAAACTCTTTTTCATTCTGTTCAACTGGTTTTCCATGTCCTTTGTCGTCCCTGTCAAAATTACAATGTCACAGGCAAACCATAGAGCTTTTCTACAACCCTGTCTCACTCTCGTCTCAACTACTGCTTCCCTTTCATGCCCTTCACTTATATAAATACCTCTTGGTTTCTGTGCAAATTGTAGACAACTTTTTGGTACTTGTTTTTTATCCTTAATACCTTCTGAATTTCAAAGAGTGTGTTACAGTCAACATTTTCAAAAGCTTTCTCTAAATCTACAAATCTTGTAAAGGCTTATTAGCCTTTCTGTAACCTAACTTTAGTGTAAGTTATAGGATCATATTGCATCGTGCATTCCTACTCTTATCTGGAATCAAAATGATCTTCTCAGAGTTCAGCTTCTACCAGTTTTTCCATTCTTGTGCACATAAATCGTGTCAGTATTTTGCAAGTATGACTTATTGAACTGATAGTTCGAGAATATTCATACCTGGCAGCGTCTGTCTTTTTTATCTTTTTTTTTTTGGAATTGGATTTTTTACTTGTTACTTGAAGGTGAGGCTATATCGTGGAATAGTTTTGTCATGGCTAGCTCACCCAAGGATACTAATTATTATATGAGAGAAAGTCATCTAGTCCAGGGGCCTTGTACCGCCTTTGGAGTTTCAGTGACCTACAAAATTCTTCTCGCATTTTCATGTCTCCCAAGTTGTTATCCTTTACTTCCTCTTTCCTTTATGTAATGTTGTCTTCAGTTTCATTTCTCTTACATAGCACTTCAATATATTCCTTCCACTTTCCAGCTTCACCTTCTTTACTTAGTACTGACTTGTCATCAGAGCTCTTGATACTAATAAAGCTGATTCTCTTTTCTTCAAAGATTTTCCTGCAGGCTGCACTACCTTTCCTCTAGTTATGCATGCTTCTACATCCTTGACTTTCTCGTATAGGCATTCCTGTGTAGCCGTGTTGCACTTTCTGTCAATATAATTTTTAGAAGTCTGTATTCCCCTTTGCCTCCTTCCTTTCCTGCACTTCTGTATTTTCCCATATAGTCAGTTCTATTAAATATCTCTTGCGTTACTTCAAAGTTTCTACTGGGGTTTGCCTTTTTACCTACTTCGTCCTCTGCTGTCTTCACCATTTCATCTCTCAGAGCTACCCATTTGTGTTCTGCTGTGTTCCTCACCCTTGTTTCAGTCAGTCCATGACAATGTTGTTGTTGTGGTCTTCAGTCCTGAGACTGGTTTGATGCAACTCTCCATGCTTCTCTATCCTGTGCAAGCTGCTTCATCTCCCGGTATGTACTGCAGTCTACATCCTTCTGAATCTGCTTAGTGTATTCATCTCTAGGTCTCCCTCTACGATTTTTACCCTCTACGCTGCCCTCCAATACTAAATTGGTGATCCCTTGATGCCTCAGAACATGTCCTACCAACCGATCTCTTCTTCTAGTCAAGTTGTGCCACAAACTCCTCTTCTCCCCAATTCTATTCAATACCTCCTCATTAGTTATATGATCTACCCATCTAAACTTCAGCATTCTTCTGTAGCACCACATTTCGAAAGCTTCTATTCTCTTCTTGTCCAAACTATTTATCGTCCGTGTTTCACTTCCATACATGGCTACACTCCATACAAATACTTTCAGAAACGACTTCCTGACACTTAAATCTGTGCTCGGTGTTAACAAATTTCTCTTCTTCAGAAACGCTTTCCTTGCCATTGTCAGTCTACATTTTGAATCCTCTCTACTTCGACCATCATCAGTTATTTTGTTCCCCAAATAGCAAAACTCCTTTACTCCTTTAAGTGTCTCATTTCCTAATCTAATTCCCTCAGCATCACCTGACTTAATTCGACTACATTCCATTATCCTCATTTTACGTTTGTTGATGTTCATCTTATGTCCTCTTTTCAGGACACTGTCCATTCCGTTCAACTGCTCTTCCAGGTCCTTTGCTGTCTCTGCCAGAATTAAAATGTCGTCAGTGAACCTCAAAGATTTTATTTCTTCTCCATGGATTTTAATACCTACTCCGAATTTTTCTTTTGTTTCCTTTACTGCTTGCTCAATATACAGATTGAATAACATTGGGGAGAGGCTACAACCCTGTGGCACTCCCTTCCCAACCACTGCTCTTTCTGTACAAATTGTAATTAGCCTTTCGCTCCCTGTACTTTACCCGTGACACCTTCAGAATTTGAAAGAGAGTATTCCAGTCAACATTGTCAAAAGCTTTCTCTATACAAATGCTAGAAACGTAGGTTTGCCTTTTCTTAATCTAGCTTCTAAGATAAGTCGTAGGGTCAGTATTGCCTCACGTGTTCCAATATTTCTACGGACTCCAAACTGACCTTCCCCGAGGTCGGCTTCTACCAGTTTTTCCATTTGTCTGTAAAGAATTCGTGTTAGTATTTTGCAGCCGTGATTTATTAAACTGATAGTTTGGTAATTTTCACATCTGTCAACACCTGCTTTCTTTGGGATTGGAATTATTATATTCTTCTTGACGTCTGAGGGTATTTCGCCTGTTTCATACATTTTGCTCACCAGATGCTAGAGATTTGTCAGGACTGGCTCTCCCAAGACTGTCAGTAGTTCTAATGGAATGTTGTCTGCTACCGGGGCCTTGTTTTGACTTAGGTCTTTCAGTGCTCCGTCAAACTCTTCACGCAGTATCATATCTCCAATTTCATCTTCATCGACATCCTCTTCCATTTCCATAATATTGCCCTGAAGTACATCGCCCTTGTATAGATACTCTATATACTCCTTCCACCTTTCTGCTTTCCCTTCTTTGCTTAGAACTGGGTTTCCACCTGAGCTATTGATATTCATGCAAGTGGTTCTCTTATCTCCAAAGGTCTCTTTAATTTTCCTGTTGGCAGTATCTATCTTACCCCTACTGAGATAAGCCTCTACATCCTTACATTTGTCCTCTAGCCATGCGTGCTTAGCCATTTTGCACTCATTTTTGAGACGTTTGTATTCCTTTTTGCCTACTTCATTTACTGCATTTTTATATTTTCTTCTTTCATCAATTAAATTCAATATTTCTTGTAACCCAAGGATTTCTACTTGCCCTCGTCTTTTTACCTACTTGATCCTCTGTTGCATTCACTACTTCATCCCTCAAAGCTACCCATTCTTCTTCTACTGTATTTCTTTCTCCCATTCTTGTCAATTGTTCCCTTATGCTCTCCCTGAAACTCTGTACAACCTCTGGTTTAGTCTGTTTATCCAGGTCCCATCTCCTTAAATTCCCATCTTTTTGCAGTTTCTTCATTTTTAATCTACAGTTCATAACCTATAGACTGTGGTCAGAGTCCAGATCTGCCCCTGGAAATGTCTTATAATTTATAACCTGGTTCCTAAATCTCTTACCATTATATAATCTATCTGAAACCTGTCAGTATCTCCAGGCTTCTTCCTTGTATACAATCTTATATGATTCTTGAATCAAGTATTAGCTATGATTAAGTTATGCTCTGTGCAAAATTCTACCAGGCGGCTTCCTCTTTGATTTCTTCCCCCCAATCCATATTCACCTACTACGTTTCCTTCTCTTCCTTTTCCTACTATCGAATTCCAGTCACCCATGACTATTAAATTTTCGTGTCCCTTCACTATCTGAATACTTTGTTTTATCTCATCATACATTTCTTCAATTTCTTCGTCGCCTGCAGAGCTAGTTGTCATATAAACTTGTACTAGTGTAGCAGGTGTGGGCTTCGTGTCTATCTTGGCCACAATAATGCGTTCACTATGCTGTTTGTAATAGCTTACCCGCACTCCTATTTTTTTATTCATTATTAAACTGACTACTGCATTACCCTTATTTGATTTTGTATTTATAATCCTGTATTCACCTGACCAAAAGTCTTATTCCTCTTGCCATCGAACTTCGCTAATTCCCACCATATCTAACTTTAACCTATCCATTTCCCTTTTTAAATTTTCTAACCTACCTGCCCGATTAAGGGACCTGACATTCGACGCTCTGACACGTAGAACGCCAGTTTTCTTTCTCCTGATAACGATGTCCTCTTGGGTACTCCCCGCCCGGAGATCCGAATGGGGGACTATTTTACCTCCGGAATATTTTACCCAAGAGGATGCCATCATCATTTAACCATACAGTAAAGCTGCATGCCCTTCAGTGGTTAGTGTTACAATGCCAGATCAGTCAATCATCCAGACTGTTGCCCCTGCAACTACTGAAAAGGCTGCTGCCCCTCTTTAGGAACCACACGTTTGTCTAGCCTCTCAACAGATACCCCTCCGTTGTGGTTGCACCTACGATACGGCTATCTGTATCGCTGAGGCACGCAAGCTTCCCCACCAACGGCAAGGTCTATGGTTAATCGGGGGGGGGGGGGGGGGGGGGGGGTACATGTCAGTGGTCCCTTTGAAAGTCTCTACAGCATCTGGTTCTTCGAACTTATCCATGTCCCAACTTCTTAATTTCCTACCTTTCTCCCACTTCAACTAGGCAGCTTCCTCTTTCAACTTTCCATGTTCTCGTGCTATTTTTTGTTCTATTTCTTTTCCTTGTTTCGAGTTTCAGTTACCCATCACAATTAAATTTACGTTTCCCTTAACTACCTGAATAGCTTCTTTTATCTCATCATGCATGCTTGTAATCGCTTCATCATCTGCAGGCTAGTTGGCATATAAACTTGTACTATTATTATGGGTGTTGGCTTCATGTCCATCTTGGCTACGATAATGCGTTCCCTATGCTGACCACAGAAGCTTACCCACGTTCTGATTTACTTAATCACTGTTAGACCTTATCCTGAATTGCCCCTATTTGATTTTATATTTCTTCCTGCCACCGCATTTCACTAATCCCAACTCTACCTAATTTCAAATTATTCACTTTCCTTTCCAAATTCCCTTGCGTGCATAACCGAATATGGCATGTAACATTATCCACGTGACACGCAGAAAACCAGTTTAGTTTTTTCTAATGAAGGCATCCTCCCGAGTAGTCTCCACCTGGAGATATGTATGGATGACTCTTTGACCATCGGAATATTTTACCGTAGAGGCTGCAATCCTCATTTAACCATACATGTCTTTTCCCTTTGATTTAAGCCTTTCGCAGTACCAGTATAGCAACATCATTCTGGCTAATGTTACAATGTCAGATCAATCAGTCAGCCAGACTGTTGCCACTACAACGACTGTAAAGGCTGTTGCCCCTCTTCAGGAACGATATGTTAACCTGGTCTCTTCACAGATACCCCTCAATTGTGGTTGCACCTACGGCGCAGCTATCTGTATTGCTGAGGCTTGTGGCCCACGGCACCTTGGCGAGGTCCATGGTTCACGGAGGAGGCTAGCGACGATAAGGGTCACAAAGGGGGAAATCGACTGATACAAGCGACTTTGACGATGGGCAAATCCGGCTCCAGGGAATGGGCTTCTCCGAAATGTCGAAGCTGATCGGCTGTTCGCTTGGTGCTTTCGTGAACGTCTATGGAAAGTGGTTGAAGAACTGTGTAACAACGAGTAGGCGACAAAGTGTTGGAGTCCACACCTCGTCACAGAATGTGGAAGTCGTAGGCTTGCTCGCTCTGTAAAGTATTATAGGCGGTGATGTCTGTCAGATTTGACGACAGTGTACAATACCGGACCCGGCGCAAATGCTACGCAGCACATCGTTCATTGCAGGCTGTTGAACATGGGGCTCCACAGCAGACGACCACTTCATGTCCCCATGTTAAAGAGACGACAATATGAGTTATGGACGTGGTAGGCTATGGATCTTCGAGAATGGACCACTGATAAATGGGAACATGTTGCCTGGTAGGATGAGTCACATTTTTTTTTACATGTCGATTATCGTGCCCAGTTTAACTATCATCTAGGGATACAGATGTTCGATACTTGCATTGCACTACGGGCACAAGCCGGTGGGAGTAATTTCATGCTATTGGGGACGTTCATCTGGGCTTCCATTGGTAGTAATCGAACGCACCATGACAGATATGGACTGTGTGAACATTATTGCGAACCACCTACGCCCTGTAATGGTTGATGTCTTCCCCAAAGGCGATGGTATCCTCCAGCAAGATAACTATCCTTGTCACAAGGCCAGAGTCGTGCTGCAATGGTTTGAGGAGCACGATAGTGAACGCATGTTGGTGTTTGTGGCACTAAATAGACCTGATTTGACCCTATGTGTCAGTTTCGCGTCCACAAGCCTGTAATTTACGGGGATTGTGTGATCTGTGCGTAGAAGTCTGGTGTCACATGTCTCTGAAACTTACCAAGGACTTATCCACTCTGTGCCACGCAGAATCACTGTTGTTTTGGTTCACCAGTGTATATACCTGAAAGTCACTTTACGGAATATGATGAATACTGGTATAGCCATCTTCTGTTTAAGGTCGTAAACGCATCTTGCCGTTATTAATACGTTTGTATCCGGAGTTCTGATGCTGACCAAGGCCTGGAGGAGTGAGTCAGCATTATTAACAAATGTTTAAGACTTACTTGTAATCCGTTAATTGACAAGTAATACTTGTAGTATTGACAAGATGAAGTGAACTGTAATATAAAATGTAGCATGTCCACAGTTAAGGGACGGGCCGGCACTGCTACATTGCCACTCTTCAGCCATTGAATAGAAAATTAAAAGATTATATTTCCTTGGTGAAGGAAAAAGAATGTGGGATGGATACTGGGAATGGTCAAGAAAACAGATGTAGGTGGTCGGAGGCGCGTAGCATTTTAGTTATGCAGGTAATGGGTAAAAAGTCTCCGCCTTTTGTCCCAAGAGTCACCAATACTCACATCTGAGTATTCCCCAAGACTTCCTGACTCTGTTACTAACCTGCCAAAGATTTTATCTAAATGCCAGAGAAGTCTTGAAATTTTCTTGTGCCATATGCAGGAGTATTATCCTTCCGGGCAAAAGAAGCATCAAAAATACCATGAAATGAGTATAATACTCCTGGATCAGCAGATTCAACAAAGAAATAGTGGGTATTGGTAGTACCATAGTTCAGAATGGACAGGATCCCTTCTGTCATCCAGTGGCGATGCAAACCTACAACTAAGACATCCGTTTGGTGTTACACTCTGTAACGATATCATATGTGATCAGACGAATCAGAAATGTCCACTTGCCGGCCGGTGTGGCCGAGCGGTTCTAGGCGCTTTAGTTTGGAACAGCGCGACAGCTACGGTTGCAGGTTCGATCCTGCCTCGGGCATGGATGTGTGTGAAGTCCTTAGGTTGGTTAGGTTTAAGTAGTTCTAAGTTCTAGGGGACTGATGAGCTCAGATGTTAAGTCCCATTGCGCTCAGAGCCATTTTTGAAATGTCCATTGGAAAACGCTACTTGTCAATATGCAGTCCGCAGATAAGAAATACATGATCGTAGTGGACACTGGCGAATTGTGAATCGGCAGTTGCACACCATAAAACAATTTTTGATGACATCCTTCTACACTTTCTGGAATATATTTCGCTGATAATTCATAGTCTCACGAATTTTGAGGAAGATGAGTCTTTGAAAGACTTTGCATGCCAATTTTGCCAAGTTAGAGGTCACAGCCATTGTTTAACAGCCGTCTGAGCTCAAAGATGACAGAGCTGCAATCATGCACACTGCCTAGGCCTACAGGCGGCAGCGCGATTGCCGCCAGATGACACTGGTCCCGCGGATCTATTTGCCTCAATGGGCCACGTGACCCCAAATAGTTCCAACAGTATCTCTTCACGCCATGGGTGTTTAAGGGCAGCACAAAACTGCTCTAAGGTATCTTCCGTCGAGCTCTGGTCCAGGTGTTAACTGCTCTAGCAGTTCTTCAGTCAGAGTGTCCATAGGAACCTTTGCTATGTATGACGGCGTGCGCTACCAGCTACCGCCGACCAAGGCAGCGACCAACGCCTGCCTTCACCATCTTGAGGACTGGGCCCCTACATCAGACACAACCAGGAAGCTGGTATCGGCCATCAACTTTCATTACGTTATTTTGTTCTACTTTTAAATTGAATATCAGACCTTGATTGTTTCATTATTAAGGCCATCAGCCTAAGTTTAAGCTTGTGCAAAACCAGCGCTAATTACGATCTACTTTAGTGCTTAACTTACCCCAAAGAAGGAGTACTTCAGTTTGGGTACTTTCCAATAAGACTGTTATACATTATTTACCTGGGCTGTGTTCGCATTGCACCTCAACTGGCACAAGACGTATGAAGTAGTGACGAGGAATTTTTTCTGTTAACCAAAATTTTCATTTGTGTTTTACGCCCCACGTGGACAGTGATGGTGTGTGTATATGACTTCTACATCCTGAAGATAATGATTTTTATTCGATCATGTCTAGCCGTGCAGATGTTTTACTCAGATGATGTTGGCGCTCCAGGACGTACACAAGTCATGCATGCGATGGTGGACAGGATGCCTAACATCACCACATCTGATCCAGAGCTGTAGAACTGGCTGTCCTGCATAGATTCATTGGTGGAAGGATTCAGAGGACGCAGCCGCCGTTACAGGGTTTGACTGGGAGATCGAGCCCTGAGAAAACTACATGTCAAGAAAGAGCAGCATCTCCTGGCTCATGGCATGACAGGAGACACCCAGGAACGCCCATTCTTCTTAGCCTTTGCAGACACAGAGATTTACGATTTACTGCAGCAACTCAACCCTGAAGTGGAGCCCAATGTTCTATACGATTGCTTAAAGACCAGTGTATTAGAATACTTCGTCTCTCAGGTGCACGTTGCTGCTATCTGCCATAAAGGTTTTAGCTGACAGAAGTTTAGTGGATGATCTTCCAGTGTGCAAACCTCAATGTAAGCAGTCATACGCAACTTCTGTAGTGGGAGACATGATTCTCGTACATTCCGTTGATGGTACACTCTATAACGACCTCCTTACTCTAGGGTCCGTTTTGGACTTGCCTCCCCATCATTAGGTCCTTTGAGCAGTCTTTACAGTCCTCTTCGACACTGCAAGACCATTCACAAGTTTTGCAGCTCGCTAGACTCAACGGCACAACCCTAGCCACATACTGCTGATTTATCTGCAGCTGGCAGAATCTTGACCAATGGGCATCACCCACAATGTCTGCCCTCATGCAGCAAGTGTTTTATCACTCACTCACAGTAACAGTGTTATTATCACTTGGCTAAATGTTCTTCCTCCAGCAAGACGTGACACAAAGCGGAAATTTGCCAGTTGTCCCTCAAGGTGAAGTTGATTACACCTGCATGAATGTCCCTGCCGTAGGACTTGATGAGGTGCCCAACATTACACTCTTTATGTGTTACATGTCCACACTGCATTTTCACAGTGGAATCAACACAGTCGTGGGGGAATTCCAGGTTGATACAGGTTCTTCCATAATTTGGGTACACCTCCACTACAGGAATTCTCAAGCCAACTGCATATTTACAGCAATAACACTATCGAAATGATACGAAAATTCACGACTCACATTCAGTATCATTCAACCGTCTTCCTAACGTGTATCTTGATGGTTAACATTGAATATACCAAAACATCCTTGATTTGGTCTTTTTATCGCTTTGGGCTTAGACGTAGACAGCTATACTAACAGCATTCAGCCATCAGAAGCTAACTCCTACTTACACGTCGTATACTCCAAGTACAAGACAGTGTTTTCTCATCTTACTACCGGCATCACCCTCTTCCAACAGCCACTCCTCGCATCTTCAAAGCTCAGAATGTTCTATTTGCTCTCCAAGATAGGCCACAGACAAACTCCAGTACCTCCGAGACGGCTTTCACACCGTTCACCAGTAGTTAGTAGGCCAACCTCAACGTTATTGTGGAAAAAACGAATTGGGCACTTCGGAGGTGGAGAAGGAGGAGATTAGTGTTTAACGTCCTGTCGACAATGAGATCATTATGGAGCACAAGCTCCGATTAGGGAAAGATAGGGAAATAAATCTACTGTGCCGTTTCAAAGGAACTATCCTGACATTTGCCTGAAGCGATTTAGGTAAATAATGGAAAACGTAAATTGGGAGACTGAAAGCAGGTTTGAATCATCGTCCTCTCAAATGCGAGTCTGGTGTGCTAACCTCTGCACCACCTCCGTCATCTGAGCACTTTGGATTTGTGGTTAGTTCAAGTGATAATTAACGCACAGTCAGTCACTGACACCTAATGAATACAGAAGTGGATGATACGGCATGCCTCGCAAGTGTCAAGATTTTTGCCAAGACTAATTTGTGAGATGCTTACCTTAAGCTTCCTCTGGACGGGGCTTCACGGAACATTGTGTTCATTAACACTCCATTCATACTATTCTACTATAACAGGCTTCCTTTTGATATTGCCAATGCTCTGGCTATTTTTCAACGATACTTGGAACAGCGAACCATTTGGAGAACATTCTAGTCCCTTGTAAAAACGCTCAAGAGTTGGTGGCTAACGTTGATGCACTTGTTTGCTGTTCTGCAACAAGTCAATCTCAAATGTAACAGAGACAAATGCTGTTTTTCGTCCCACAGGTGGAATACGTTGGTCACATTCTTAGTGATTCATGAATACAACCCAGCCACAATATTTCGAAACTGTTCAGCAACTTTTTGTCCAGAATGACGTGAAGCAACCGCAATCTGCACTCGGGCAACGTTATTATCGGAAATGCATCCCACGTGCCGTGGCCACAGCAGAACTGTTTCATCAGCTGTTGTGCAAAAACGTGAAATGGCATTCTACCCCCTTTTCACCAACTGCGACATAACCCCCTCTTGATAAGGCTTTCTGAGATCTCACATACTCCGTGCTCTGCCTTATGGCCTGCAATCTGTCGGGACCTTTAATGAGAACAGTTCACACTTCTGATTATGGCTTTGGTTCAGTGTTATCCCAAAAAAGAAAGAGGGAAGATTGGGTTTAACGGCAGTGTTATACCATGAAGTAGATGTTGTAGGAAGTCCTATTGCATTCGTATCCAAAACATTGACTCTGGCGCAATGCAACTACAACTGAGTAGTAAAGGAGGCTCTGGTTACTGGGTTAACTCTCAAGAAATTCCACAATGTTGTGTATGGCCAACGTTTCACGTTATTGACTGAGCAAAAATCACTTTTACCGTTAATTAAGGTAGATTCTAACATTCCAACCAAATCAGCACGCTGACTTCAGAGGTGAGCATTGTTTTTGTCTAGATACTCAGTGACATCAGATATTGCTCAACAGCTCAACATGCCAACACTGATCTTCTCCTCCAGTTCGAATTGGGACAGGATACAGAATTCGATTTGGCACCAGATTTTTGCTGCCCATTGTGCACATAAGACAAAGAAGTTATAGCTACTCTTCCTCTGAATGCAAAACACATCGACCATCACTCCTTTGAGGACTCATTTACCTGGGAACTACTTTGTCTGGTGGTGGATATCATCCAGAAATCTAAGCATTCTGGCATGGGCACCACGGGTTCTCCATTCTCAGTGGAGTCCTCTTGTAGCAAGTAGAAAATGGCCTAACCGTGTCGTGATACCATCCATCTTCTGGCCAAATATTTTCTCTCAGGGGAGATGTGCTCATGAAAACCTGGCTCAACAACGTATGTATTGGTGAGGCATCAATGCAGATACTGATAACATGGTGGCAGCATGACGTCTGCCAAAGGAAATAGACAACGCCATGGTCGCAAGTTCATTTAGACTTTGTAGGCACCTTTCTTGGCTATTCACGATGTATCATGTTTGAGGCAGGAACAGGTTTCGTCTACGTTTCTCGGTTGTCTTCAGCATTCTCGACACAGAACATCAAGACTCTGGCACAGATCATCTAAAAAACTATGGTACGGACAACAGACCTCAGTTCACATCTTCCAAATTTACCTCTTTTTCCTTCCAACACCATTGTCCTTATGCACACAGCGCATTTAATCCAACATTCAAAGGATTAGCAGGACATTTTGGGCGCACTGTCAAGTCACTGTCAGCAAAGTCGCACCATGATCATGATGTGGCATCTTGTGGTTCCACTCCTCAGGACGATGTCAGCCCTAGCGAAAAGCTCCGTGGGTGGCAGCACCAGTGAAGATCGTTCACTCTACAAGAGCGCCATCTCCCCATCACCGGCCTTGGCACCACCATTATTCCGTCGAAGTTGACGTCAGGACGTTGGTCCTGTCCAAAAACCGTCGTCAATTCGGCCCCAGCAGTAGTCACGCATTTATCTGGATGGCCCATAAGTACAACTACACAATGACACTGTTTATCACAAGAATGTCAATCAGTTGTTCCCACATAAAACAGCAACGCCGCCTAGCGGTAGACTGTCATGGTGTTGTATTCCAGAGTCAGACATCATCACTACCGAGATCTTGACGACACAGCACATGTGCAACAGCCATTGGTTCCACGCCCTCTGGCCCATGGTGAGGATATCCAGGTCCCAGTCTAGACACCAACTCCAATGGACAATGACTTCATCCCACCAGGGTGACCAGTTCGACAGCCGCCCAAAGGGGAGGCGTCAAGTTGCTCAGACATCATGATCTGTCACATCCTCTTGTCCTTCAACGGAAGGGGCAGAGATGCTGCACACTGGTGGTACACTGTACTGTGTGGCATCTCTTCTTACGCCAGTGGTTTATCAGTGGCCTAAACTCGAAGGGGATGATAGAGCATGAATTATGTGCACTACGTAGGCCAACAGGCAGCAGTGCAAGTGATGCCAGAGGTAGCTGGCACTGTGGACATTTTTCTCTCCATGGGCCATGTGACCAAACGTAGTTCCGTTAGTATCTCTATGCGGCCTGTGTATTTATGGCAGTGCTGCACTAAGTCATCTTCCATAATCTAGTATCGCGGTCGGACAATCTTGAGATCCTACCAGAAGGCATGTATGTAGACGCCAGCCTCTAGGCGGCGCCCCTATAACCTGCGAGCGCTGCTGTCACCGCCACAGCGCTGTGCACGGGCCACGTCCGCCGCGCCGTCCTATCGGCGCTCACGGTGGTCCTATAAAGCATCTGCAGTTGTGTTCTTACAGCTCTTGTGATCGTTTATTTATTCATTATTGCTCTGGTCGCAGATAGTTGCTACGTCATAGTATCCGGTTTGGTTTTTCTCTCTGGTCTTGGTATTTGCTGTATTGTCAGTTGTCTCTGTTGTGTGTCTGTGCATTGTATTGAAGTTCCTCGTTGACGCTGTCCGCCTATCAGCTGGCGCGCTTCGGTCTTGCTCGATTTCAGCTACTAGGATTGGCAGTGGAGTCAAAGATTAATAGTGCATTATGGACACAAAACTTGTACAGCCTGTGGGACAGCAAAAGCAGCTCCTGTAGCAGCAATTGCAACAGCAGTTCCAGCAGCAGTTTTGCGTCAGAAAATTCAGCTTCTGTCTGATCTATTAGAGGTACAAGGTTAACAAATTGTCCAGACTGTGGTAACGTCTCAGACAGAGTCTCATCCACCCGCGTTTCCGCTGTTTAACGCTACCAAGGATAACTGGAGCACATATTTGCTGCGACTGAAACGGCACTTCGCCGCTTTTCAGGTTTCTGACGACGCTCTCCAACGGTCGCTCCTCCTTTCTTGGGCTTCCTGGAGACAGTTTTCTCACTTAAGAAGCTGGTTTCCCTCTCAAACCTGGTTGCACTCACTTTCGAGGAAATGTAGTCATTGCTGTCGAACTATTATTCACAGTAGTTCCACGTGGTCGCATCGCGCCTCGACTTCCATCAGTACCACAAACAACTGTGCCAATCTTATTGCTCATAGGTGGCGGATTTTCAATGTCTGAGTCGTCGTTGTGATTCCACCTGTGCTGACCCGTGTTAGAAAACCTCATATGCTGATTCCCTCATTCGTGACGTAGTGGTCCAATTGGCTCCCGATCCAGAAGTGCTCACTGCAGCCCTCAAACCAGACCGTCCTTCCTTGGACGTCATACTGAATATCGCACTCTCTTTCGAGATGGCGCAGGCAACAAATGAACGTCTCATGACCCACCCCAGGTCGAAGCAGTTCAACCACCGTCATGGGGAAGGAATTCTCCCAAGCCTTCTTCCCGAGGGCGGCATCGCGACTCATCACCTTTGGACGCGTCAATGACCTCTGAGCAGCCAGTCCAGCCACGTCGGCGCGAACTGCGGGGTCTGCCTTCTTTTTCTGACTGTTTTGTGATGTACCAACGTGCAGACTACCCTGGTCGTTGAGCGCACTGCACCTGTTGTGAAAAGGATGGACATCTCTGAACTATCTGCCATCAGGCATCAGGTCAGTCAAATCCCAGTCCTAACTTGCGCCCCCCAAATTGTTTATTGATCTCAAGATTGCTCGTCAGGACATCCGTTTCCAAGTCAACTCGGGAGCGACAGTTTCCCTGGTCAATCTCCTGACATGCACTCATCTGGTTACCCAGCATTGGACCAGCCTTCTCTCAAGGTGATTGCATATGGTGGCAGCTCTATTCCCGTCAGAGGTCAGTTCACCACTATGGTCATACACAATATGATTACATAGCATTAACGCTGTATGTTGTCAGCAGTCATTCAGCTGGCAACATTTAGGCGTGGATGCTTCCTCGCTGTTGGCGTTCTCTATCACAGACAAAGTTCAGATTATTTTGGACATAGTCTCTTTCCTGGGACTTGATGACCTTTGTGGCTCTTTTGCATCTCTGTTTGAGCTGGGTCTGGGGTGCACCACCAATTTCGAGGCACTTATTTCTTTCTATTAAGATATGGTGCCTCATTTCTGTCGAGCACATCCTCTTCCAGTTTCTATATGGATGGCCGTTAAGTTCGAATTCGATCGCTTTCACGACGCTGGGGTCATAGAACTGGACAAAACTAGTGCTTGGACCAAATGGCTCTCTCCAACTTTGTGCAGATTTTAAATCGATGATCAATAGATGAGGAATCGCAACACCTTGACTTATACAAATACAAGCATTTGTCTTTTGGAACCTCTTCTGCTCCAGCGATCATCTGGAGGTATCTGGAATAGTTAACCATGTCCATCCTGGCTTGTCACAGATACTATGCACCAAGGCCACGAGCATAACCTCTGTAGCCATTTTACTATATTGTATGATGCAGGGCTCAAGTGTTATCTGCCAAATGCCAGTTTTTTCAGGAACAAGTGGACTACCTTGGCCACTTGCTAACCATAGACAGGATTCAGTCTACTGACCGCTATTGACTCTCCCATGTCCCCAAAACTTCCAGGAGTTGCAGGCTTTTTTGGGGAAAATGAATTATTATTTTAAGTTCCTTCCGCAGGCAGCATACATTATTCGATCTCTCAACCAGTTGCAGAAGAAAGGCGTTCCGTTTCAGTGGTCGGCGACCTGTGAGCAGGCCTTCACACAGTTGAAGCGCGTGTTACGTTCTGTACCCTGCCTTAGGCCCTTTTCCCCATCGTGCCCCCTTGTTTTGGCTGCAGACACTTCTTCCTATGGCACTGGGGCAGTGCTGGCACACTGTAATCGTGATGGTATGGAGAAACCGATCGCCTATACATCCAAAAAGCTGACGCATGCCCTACACAATTACTCACAGGTTCAGAAAGAGGCGGTGGCGATCGTCTTTGCCGTGAATAAATCCCATATGTACCTATTTGGGACCCGGTTCACCCTCATTACAAACCAGAAACCATTAGTAGCACTCTTTGGGCCACACTCTCGGCTTCCCTCCAGCATTGGGCTCTTTTCCTTAGCTCGTACACTTACACCTTCGAGTACAAGCATACTGTACAACATGCAAACGCGGATGCCCTCTCGTGTTTACCCTCAGGCCAAGACATGCCATTTGAGCAACTGGAGATCTCCTGTTTTCACATCGATGTGGAATGACAACATACCTTTATGGTGTTTCCCATTACCGTTGCTCAAGTTGTGGCAGACATGTGCCGCATTTCTATCTTGTGGCATGTCAGACATTGTATACTTCATGGATAACCCACTCATTTTTCGAAGTCAGTTGATCCCGAGCTCTATGCCTGGGATTGCGTTTCTCATCATTTGTCTATCATCCTCAATGGACTCCTGGTGGATAGGGAAGTGGGTACCCATCGTGTTGTCATCCTGACTACCTAATGCACTCACATCTGGGGACTCCTCCATCGCGAGCATTGGGGTACATCATGGTTGAAAGCCTTACCAGGTGATATGTCTGCTGGCCAGGACTGAACAAGAATGTGGAGACTATGGTTCGCCACAGTTCTGCATGTGCTTTCCATCAGGCTGTTCCACCTCAGTCTTTCGCCCCTTGGCCTACTCCCCGTCACCCTTGGGATCACATTTATCTTGACTTTGCTGTCACCTTCCTCGGGTCTATGTGGCTCATTGTCATGGATGCTTATTCCCGACTACTCCCATGTGGTCACGATAGTGTCCATCATCACAAGTCACACCAAATACCCTTCTGGAGATTCTCACCACTGAAAGGCTTCCCCACTCCATTGTAACTGAAAATGTGGCCCAATTCACAGCTATGGCCTTTGAACAGTTCTGCACCGCCAGTGGCATCAAACACCTCCTCCAATGGCGAAGTGGAGTGGATGGAGCACACATTTAAGCAACAAGCGTTGAAGGCTGTGGTTGCATTTACCACAACTGTGATGATATTCCTGAGCGCCTACAGGTCCACCTTCTCCATGACCACAGCCCAGCAGAACTCCTCCATGGTCGACAGCCTCATACCATCCTCCATCGCCTGGCACCCCAAGCCAAGGAACTCCAGACCCAACATGCTGAACAATATCTTCCAGATTTGGCTGCTTGGGGCATTCATATGGGGCATAACCCTCATGGATGCCAGCTGCAGTAGTGGCCACTCATGGACAGCATCTTATGACTGTTGATACCCCATGAAGTTTGGAGCGTCAGCACATTAATCAACTCTGTCCTCACCTCCAACCTACACCTCCAGTGATGGATCGCTCTGAGTTGCAGTCCTTGGCCCACACGTCCCTCCACTCATGAGTACCATTTGCACTCCAGGACAACATTGGTAGCTCCTGTAGACATGGATATGGAGGTCGATACATCACCACAGCCACCATATGCACTGTAGTAATCCCTCACACGGCAGTTCTACAGCGCAGTGCCCAAAGTCCTACGTTCCTTCCACTAGCTGGTGGCCTCCACTGATGGGACGCCACATGTTCACTTCCCAGAACGTCGTCCAGGGCGCTACAGGCTCTATGTACCCATTTTGTGTGTGTGTGTGGGGGGGGGGGGGGGAGGGGGGGAAGGGGAGGGGTCTGGTGTCCCAGTCTGACAATTCTGACAGCTCACCTGAAGGCGTGGACAGACGACAGCCGCTGACCAGTATTCCTATAACTCTTCAGGCTTTCCCGGCGATCTAATGACATCTTGAATTGTCGGGTGTTCTGCCGGATATCAGCGTCGTACTTGCACGATATTTCGGTCACGTAGCTCGTAACCTTCTTCAGGTGCGACCTGAGACTGCTCCTCGAGTGGACCTGGTCCAATATTTATGCCTATGGCCTTCCCCCTCCACCAACGGCTGCAGGCGCTTCCTCTGTGGTCCGCGCCCATTCCCTGCGACCTGCTGGAGCGTTGCTGCTCCGTTTTCCGTCCGCTGCGGTTCTAGGTGTTCCCTCTGCGGTTCGCGCCCACCAACCCCGCTCCTGGGGGTTTCATCTACGGTCTGGGGTACCAAGCGTTCCCCCTGCGGTCCGCGCCCGCTCACCACGACCTGTTGGAGCGTTGCCGCTCCGTTTTTCGTCCACTGCGGCTCTGGATGTTCCCTCTGCGGTCCGCGCCCACCAGTCCCACTTCTGGGTGTTCCATCTTCGGTCTGGTGCTCCTGGCAGTCCGTCAGGGGCTCGTTTTCCATCTCCATGTCTCTGGTTCTCCTGTTTGTGCAGTGTTGCAGCTGGCCCCATTGCTCCTTTAACAATTCCAGAGCCGGATCCCAGGCTCTGCTTAGCTGGTACCCTGTGTCACGGTTCATAAGATCGTCAGCCATTTTAATTTCTATCGATTCTCTTATAACACTGTCCCAAAATCTGGGTGTTTGTGCTAGAATCCTGGTATCCTCATACTTCATGGCATGATCTAGTTCTAGACAGTGTTCAGCAATGGCTGACTTAGTCACCTGTCTTAATCTAGTGTGCCTCTGATGTTCTTTGCACCTGATCTCCACAGTTCTTATCGTCTGGCCAATGTAGGACCTGCCATGAAGTCCACAGAGCACATGCCCTGTCAGACCAAGAGGATCTACCTATAGAGATAGAACGTCTCAAAACAGTTTTCTCCAAGAATGGATACACGGACAGACAAATTGAGAGGGCAACCAGCCACCATACCACAGGTTCCTGAAGAAGACCAAGATGAAACAAAGAAGGTGGCATATCTGCCCTATGCTGGCTCTATTTCTGCCAGAATCAGTAGGATCCTCCGTAAACACAATATCAAGTGTGTTTTCTGTCCATCCAACAAGATTGGGGGACTGCTGGGGAGTGTCAAAGACGACGTGGGGTTACGAAAACCAGGGATTTACAATATACCTTGTCAATGTGGCAGGTCCTACATTGGCCAGACGACAAGAACTGTGGAGATCAGGTGCAAAGAACATCAGAGGCACACTAGATTAAGACAGGTGACTAAGTCAGCCATTGCTGAACACTGTCTAGAACTAGATCATGCCATGAAGTATGAGGATACCAGGATTCTAGCACAAACACCCAGATTTTGGGACAGTGTTATAAGAGAATCGATAGAAATTAAAATGGCTGACGATCTTATGAACCGTGACACAGGGTACCAGCTAAGCAGAGCCTGGGATCCGGCTCTGGAATTGTTAAAGGAGCAATGGGGCCAGCTGCAACACTGCACAAACAGAAGAACCAGAGACATGGAGATGGAAAACGAGCCCCTGACGGACTGCCAGGAGCACCAGACCGAAGATGGAACACCCAGAAGTGGGACTGGTGGGCGCGGACCGCAGAGGGAACATCCAGAGCCGCAGTGGACGAAAAACGGAGCGGCAACGCTCCAACAGGTCGTGGTGAGCGGGCGCGGACCGCAGGGGGAACGCTTGGTACCCCAGACCGTAGATGAAACCCCCAGGAGCGGGGTTGGTGGGCGCGAACCGCAGAGGGAACACCTAGAACCGCAGCGGACGGAAAACGGAGCAGCAACGCTCCAGCAGGTCGCAGGGAATGGGCGCGGACCACAGAGGAAGCGCCTGCAGCCGTTGGTGGAGGGGGAAGGCCATAGGCATAAATACTGGACCAGGTCCACTCGAGGAGCAGTCTCAGGTCGCACCTGAAGAAGGTTACGAGCTACGTGACCGAAATATCGTGCAAGTACGACGCTGATATCCGGCAGAACACCCGACAACCCAAGATGTCAGTATTCCTATAGGTTGCAAATGCAGTTGTCGCTGCCACAGTACTATGCATGGGCTACACCTATAAATCTGGTAGTGTAGGGGCTCTCGTGGTCCTTTGTCTATTCATTGTCGCTCTGGTCGCTGATAGTTGGTACCTCTTCATATCCAATTTAGTTTTGTTCTCTGGTCTTGGTATTTCGCTGTGTGGTCTGCTTGTCAGTCGCCCATGTTGTGTATGTCTGCGTTGTACTGCCAATTGCCCTTTGACGCTGTCGGCCGGTGCGCTCCTGTCTCGCTCGATTCTGATTTCTAGACTTGAAGTTGACTACTGCTCTCGCAGTTCTTCAGAGTTTCAATAGGAACCTTTATTATGTATGACGCCATGCCTCACCAGCCACCACCGACGGGGGAAGCTGCCAGTGCCTGCCTTCACCATCACCAGGACTTGTCTTCTGCATTGGAGACTACCAGGAACTTGGTACTGGTCGTCAACTTTCACTACATTATTTTGCTCTACTTTCCAAGTGAATATAAGACACTGACTGTTTCATTATTAAGGCCTTCTGCCTATGTTCAGGCTAATCATGAACTATCACAGATTATTGTAGTAATTAACTTTCTCCAAAAAGAGGAGTATTTTTATTCAGGTACTTTCAATAAAACAGTTATACATTGTTTGCCGGGACTATGTTTACATTCTGTCTCGACTAGCTCCAGTTTACCATATGCGATGACTTCATTATGAGAGAGATTACGCAATGCGTAACTACTGCACCAGCGCTTGACAGCCACATGACAGTACAGAAGCCTGTGATGAATATGTAAGCTTTTGCGTTTTCTGATGCAAATATCTTAGTGATACTAATGGGAGACTGGCGTTTTAACATTTTAGCCTCACACGCTAAGTGACTTACTGGTTGTAATACCACTCACACGAAAGTAACATTAGATCATTAAGGTCTACTTTTGATACTCGACTGCGTGAACAGGTCAGGGTTACACTGATTCCTATCCTATGGATGTGTCAGAAGAAATATCTGCCGATGTCGCAAATTCATTTTTACACCTAGAACCTGCTAGAATGGAATTAGTATAATTAAGATTTTATTCTGATAATAACGGATACGTACCAACAACCTTTCGCCAAAATATTGCCAGTACTGCTATAATCTGTTTACAGTGTGACTTCGCAAAGTCCGAAAAAATGCAGTACGACTCGAATTTCACTATCTGCGAATGTACGTTGATTCACTGTAACTCGTCTTAGAACTTCTACAGCAGGGAAACAAGTTACTAATAGGATTTACTACGTATGGGTGTTGTAGACTAATGTGGTTATTACGTATGGATGTTGCAGAGTAGTTTGGTCTGTGAACGAGTATTTTTCATTTCTTGTGTAGACCTACGTTGTTACTTCTTGGGCCGCCAGTATGTCCAACACTTTATCCGCGCATGTGTGAAGATTCAGTATACAAAGAACTTTACACTGTATTGTCAAAAGAACTATCATAATTGCTTACAAGTCAATCTTCAGCGCATTTGTTTGTTCGCGAGAGTTTGCAGCATTGTAAATAAAAACAGAATGAGCAATGGAATGCAATAGCTCAGACGAATCATAGGAGGAAAGATCACTCACAAAACCAAAAGAAATTCTGGTCATATGTAAAGCTGTTTGTGGAACCACAGTTAGTGTTGTCTACATACAGCCATGGAGGGAACAGGAGTTGAAATTCCGAGTAGTAAAGCAAAAGTAAATATGCTGAACTCCAAATGTTCCTTTACAAAGGAAAATCCGGAAGTATCACCCTAATTTAATTCTACGCTATTGCACAGATGAGAAATATAGACGTTAGTGTAACTGGAGTTCAGAAACAGCTGAAATCTCTAAAATTCAATAAAGCTTCAGGACCCGATTCCCTCTCAGATTCTACACCGACTTTGTGATTGAGTGACCCTCACTTTTTACTATAATATTTGGTAGATCCCTCGAACAAAACACTATGCCCCGTAGTTTCAAGAAAGCACATGTCACACCCGTCTAAAACAAGAGCAGCAGAAGTGATCCACAAAAGTGGAGTCCGATGTCCTTGGCATCCATTTGTTGTAGAATATTAGAATATATTTCGAGCTCAAACGTAATGTGGCATCTCGAACAGAATGACCTCGTTCATGCCACCAGCATAGATTCCGAAAATATCGATCATGTGAAACCCATTTCATATTTTTCTCACAGGGCATTCTGAAATACAAGGATCAAGACTGTCACGGAGTCGCAATATTTCTTGACCTCCGAAAGGCATTTGACTCAGTTCCACACTTATGCTTATTACGTAAAGTGCAATTGTTTGGGGCGTCCAGCGAAATTAATCACTGGACTGAGTGATAAGACTGATGCAGCGTGTTATCTTGAACTGAGAGTCATCTGCAGATGTAGAGGTAACTTCGGTTACACTTCCAGGAAAGTGTGTTGGGAGCATTGCTGCTCATACTGTTTATTAATAATCTTGCAGACAACATTAATAGTAACCAAAGAATTTCTGCAGATGATGCAGTTGTCTGTAATAAACTATTGTTTGAAAAAAGCTGCGTAAATATTCATTCTATCTTGATAAGATTCCAAAGTGGTGCAAAGATTTGCAACATGCGTTAAATGTTCAGAAATGTAAAATTACGCACGTAGCAAAACGAAAAAAAACGTAGTACCCTATGAAGCGTGGTCCATTGATCGTGACCGGGCCAAATATTTCACAAAATAAGCGTCAAAAGAAAAAACTACAAATAACGAAATATGTCTAGCTTGAAGGGGGAAAGCAGATGGCGCTTAGGTTGGCCTGCTATATGGCGCTGCCATAGGTCAAACGGATAACAAATGCGTTTTTTAAAATAGGAACCCCCATTTTTTATTACATATTCGTGTAGTACGTAAAGAAATATTAATGTTTTAGTTGGACCACTTTTTTCGCTTTGTGATAGATGGCGCTGTAATAGTCACAAACATATGGCTCACAATTTTAGGCGAACAGTTGGTAACAGGTAGGTTTTTTAAACTAAAATACAGAACGTAGATATGTTTGAACATTTTATTTCGGTTGTTCCAATGTGATACATGCACCTATGTGAACATATCATTTCTGAGAACGCATGCTGTTACAGCGTGATTACCTGTAAATACCACATTAATGCTATAAATGCTCAAAATTATGTCCGTCTACATCAATGCATTTGGGAATACGTGTATCGACATTCCTCTCAACAGCGAGTAGTTCGCCTTCCGTAATGTTCTCACATGCATTGACAATGCGCTGACGCATGTTGTCAGGCGTTGTCGGTGGATCACGATAGCAAATATCCTTCAACTTTCCCCACAGAAAGAAATCCGGAGACGTCAGATCCGGTGAACGTGCGGGTCATGGTATGGTGCTTCGACGACCAATCCACCTGTCATGAAATATGCTATTCAATACCGCTTCAACCGCACGCGAGCTATGTGCCGGACATCCATCATGTTGGAAGTACACCGTCATTCTGTTATGCAGTGAAACATCTTGTAGACCGGCCGGTGTGGCCGTGCGGTTCTAGGCGCTTCAGTCTGGAACCGCGTGACCGCTACGGTCGCAGGTTCGAATCCTGCCTCTGGCATGGATGTGTGTGATGTCCTTAGGTTAGTTAGGTTTAAGTAGTTCTACGTTCTAGGGGACTGATGACCACAGATGTTAAGTCCCATAGTGCTCAGAGCCATTTGAACCATTTGAACATCTTGTAGTAACATAGGTAGAACATTACGTAGGAAATCAGCATACATTGCACCATTTAGATCGCCATCGATAAAATGGGGGCAAATTAACCTTCCTCCCATAATGCCGCACCATACATTAACCCGACAAGGTAGCTGACGTTCCACTTGTCGCAGCCATCGTGGATTTTCCGTTGCCCAATGGTGTATATTATGCCGGTTTGAGTTACCGCTGTTGGTGAATGACGCTTCGTCGCTAAATAGAACGCGTGCAAAAAATCTGTCATCGTCCCGTAATTTCTCTTGTGCGCAGTAGCAGAACTGTACACGACATTCAGAGTCATCGCCATGCACTTCCTGGTGCATAGAAATATGGTAGGAGTGCAGTCGATGTCGATGTAGCATTCTCAACACCGACGTTTTTGAGATTCCCGATTCTCGCGCAATTTGTCTGCTACTGATGTGCGGATTAGCCGTGACAGCAGCTAAAACAGCTACTTGGGCATCATCATTTGTTGCAGGTCGTGGTTGACGTTTTACATGTGGCTGAACACTTCCTGTTTCCGTAAATAGCGCAACTATCCGACGAACGGTCCGGACACTTAGATGATGTCGTCCAGGATACCGAGCAGCATACATAGCACACGACCGTTAGGGATTTTGTTCACAATAGCCATACATCAACACGATATCGACGTTTTCCGCAATTGGTAAACGGTCCATTTTAACACGGGTAATGTATCACGAAGCAAATACCATACGTACTGGCGTAATGTTACGTGATACCACGTACTTATACGTTTGTGACTATTACAGCGCCATCTAACACAAAGCGAAAAAAGTGGTCCAACTAAAACATTAATATTTCTTTACGTACTACACGAATATGTAATAAAAAAGTGGGGTTCCTATTTTGAAGAACGCAGTTGATATCCGTTTGACCTATGGCAGCGCCATCTAGCTGGCCAACCATAGCGCCATCTGGTTTCCCCCTTCAAGCTAGACGGATTTCGTGAGATTTCGTGAGATATTTGGCGCGGTCACTATCAATGGACCACTGTGTATATATCTACAATGTACAGCTGTTAGAATCAGTCAAATCGTACAAATACCTGAGTATAACGAATTGTAGGGATTTGAAATGGAACGACCACATAGGCTCAGTCGTTGGTGAAACAGGTGGCAGACTGTGTGTGGTTCATTGATAAAGTAGTATGGCAATGGATTCAGTCTACAATGGAGATTGCTTACAAATCTCTCATGCGACCCATTGTAGAATATTGCGCAAGTATGTGGGACGCATAGCTATATAGGACTAACAGGGGTATTGAAAATATATAGGGAAGGGCAGCACGAATGGTCACAGGTTTATTTGACCTATGGGAGAGCGTCAGGGAGATGCTGAAGAAACTGAAGTGGCAGACATTTGAAGAAAGACGTAAACTATCCCAAGAAAGGCTACTTTCAAAGTTTTAAGAATTAGCTTCAAGTGATGAAGATTGGTTATACGTATGTGGCACTTCAACAGAGATTGCGAGAATAAGACTAGACTATTACACTGCGCATATAGCCTTTTAACCAGTTATTTTACTCGAAGTCTATAGATGAATGGAACGAAGAGAAATCTTGTGGTACAATGTGGTGTTCCCTCTGCCTTCGTTTGCAGAAGAGTAAAGATGTAGAACAATGAACATAAAGATGAACTTTTACAAATTATTTTACTATATTACGGAACCGTAATCGAACTCTTTTCGTTTTTACCCCTCAGAAAATTTCTTTTTACCCATCAGGATGTAATTACTCAAGGATGGAACCACTATGCTAAGTTTTGTTTTCTAATCCCGCTTGCGGCGTTCCTTGTCAAGACTTAACATTAAGGCTACGTAAGAATATAAGAATACAGTTACTGGAAGTAGTCGCTTTTTTCGTGATGACGCCCTTGCAGCAGCAGCTGTTGGCAGAGATGGTTTTTGGCAGTTCGCGGCCGTGGGCGAGACAGTCCCAGAGACCGGTTGCGCGACTCATTAAAAGCCACCCTGCCGGCAGGCGGCCGGCGGCACCAAAAGGAACAATCACTCGCTTTGCAGCGCTCACACTTGTTGCTGATGCGCTCCTGCTGTGCCTTGAATTATTAAATTCTCCCGTCGTGGTACCCTCTTCGCTGTGGAACCGACAGCATCCGGGATGTAAAGCTATGTGACCTGGGATCGTGGTGCGGGTTATAAATTCTTGTTCAAATATGGCAAGTCTGTAGTCACATCTGGTTAAGTTCACGACAGAAGCGCCTCCCTCTCAATCAGGGTACTCGCTAGATTCCCTTGTCCAATTTCCCAGCTTTTTGGAATTCACAATATCACAAATTATAGGAAACATGAGGATTGAAATCGCCGATACCAGACGTAGGATTTGACCTGAGATGTAATGATGTCGAGTGCGAGGTTACACGTGCTCGAACAGAGATGGCAGAGAACGAAAACAATATTTATTTTGGTTCTATACAATTGTTTTGTGATATAGAGTGTGGTGACAGTCTGGTTCATATTTGAGCCCGATGTATACGTTACATTATAATGTAACAGTCTGGCTAGAGATGGTAAAGCCAACGGATGAGATATCATGAGAATAGCTTTAATTCTCGTTGTGCAGTGTATTTCTCGTATTTTTAATTTGGCGAGTTGTTAATGTTCGTCATTTTGATGACATAATGAATCAAAGAATTCTATGGTATACACCTTGCAAATAACAGCCATCGCCGACATGAAACAAATTAACAAGCAGCTACGACGTGAATTTCGCACCGATATCTACTCGATAAATCCAGACGCACAGTTCCCACCAATCTCATACTGGACAGTGTCTCAAAACTAGCAAAGATATCTGCATTTGGTAGTATAACTTCGATTCACCTATGTAGCTAAATTGAACGATACTTTACGTCTCTTACATAACAATACATTCATCACAGTTTCTTAAAATATATAAAAACAACATAAAAACATACATATATTTGAGGAAACTTTATCATAAAAATATCAAGGCTCGTACAGAATAAATGCAGACAATGCAGCACGAGTTGGTTTTTTCTGTGAAACAAACAACGTAAAAATAATTACAGACAAATTAAATACATACCTGTCCTGATCTTCCTTAACACGCCACCCCTATTCCAACTCCCATTCGCCACCACCTCAGAACCGAAATAATCCCGTCCACATCCATATATCCGAAACAGAACCTTTTTTTGTGCCACGTCTACCACTCAAATTGAAATTTAGTTATTCAGTAATAAAAGAAGACTCTATTCGATGTGAACCATAAGAAATAAATGGATGCAACGTTCCATTCCTGGTGATGTTACGAACAGTCTGCCAACCATTTCGTCCCGGCAGTGGCACATAAATCCATCACTGGTACGCGGAGGAGCAACTCTTACTAATTTCATGGTCTTCAAGAGCTTTCACAATAGCAGCTCTACCGCCAATGTCTTGTATATGCTTTTCGCTTTGGTATGTTTTCCTTAGCGCATACTACATTTATTAGCAGTTTTATTGCTATAGGTAACAATCATCTTTTATGTCGTCCTGTCTTTATCTTTTGGTTTAATTTTTTTTGCACTATTGCCTTTAACAGCCGAAATTTTCTCACAAACTCTGTGCTGTCATGATACTTGAGACCGTAATCATAGGCATCCTTGACATTTTTATGAGTCACGGATGCAGCAACTAAACAGAAGCTGAAAATTCGCCGTTGTTACCGATTTGTTTCGTCCGATATGAGAGCCCATCGACTCAGTCTTATTACGATACTAGATGTAATGGCGGCTCAATGCTGCATCCAGAAATGTGATTGGACAACGGGAAAACTAAAGGCTATGTGAGTGGATTACTGCTAAGTCAGAAAACAAGCGTTGGAAATTAGGTGTTTATAGCAATGTATGCTAATTATGTTGTACAGTTTCTGCACATGGGATACACAATTAATGTGCTGGACTTTACTAACTTAATTTCCATTTGTAACTCTAGTCTGGACTTTACTATTTATCTACAATAGTAACTTTTGGTTTTCTGGAGATAAGGACGGATAATAACTTTGGCGGGTACATATTCGCTCAATATTCCTGATAAAAAAAAGAAACAACGAATGAAGAAGGTAGTTAAAACATCGGACTTGTTTCGGGTAGGTTTCCAGTTTGCGTTGCGCGAGCATCGCATAGACCTTGTGTCTAGCTGAGTTTGTCTAGTGGGGTTCTACTGAGCCTGTGTAGCACGTATATAAAACTTGAAAGTTTGTGTGACGGGCGGTGACGATAAAATGAACTACACACAAAGGAACTAAACACAGTACACCAGGAGCCAGAGAGAACGTGTATAACACATAGGTAATAAACAACAACAACGAAATAAAAAAGCAAATTAAAAAAGAGCAAATCATGACAAAATCGTCCGCCACAACAGAGAACTGAGAACACAAACACTTGAGAAACACATAAAAAGCAGGAACGCCTTACAAAGAATACAGCATGGCGCGTGCTAACATACAGTAACAAAAACGTCCAAAGTTGTAGAAAATCCTGAAGAAACAAGGACTATAATTATCATTCAGTACAAACAACACAGTACAAAAAAATCTGAACACTAAGAACACCTGCACTGAAAATTCCTCCAAATTTAGTATGTATAAGTTAACTTGTAGTTCATACTAATCTGTCTACATAGGCCAAGCATACAGAAATTTCAAAACGAGATGGTTTGAACACCTCAGAGCCTTAAAAAGTGACAGTACACACTTCACTTTTGCAGGTCATCTCATACAAGAAAACCACCACTCAAACAACACTGAGATTGATCTTTAGATCCTCTGAGAAAACAATAGCCTCTATAAAAAATACATAATATAGGAGAATTATAACATACAAAAAGCAATGAACAAGAAAAAAAAACAGAAAGTCTTGAATGAAAATACAACACTATGCAACAAAAAAACTATTGGAACACTCAATAAACTATACAGAGACATGTCACCACATAAAACAATAATCAAGAACCCTCAAATATTTAAAAACAGCTGTTTTCTCAGTCCCCTCCCCCTTTCCACCTCTGTCTCTCCATCCTCTCTCTCTCTCTCTCTGTCTCATTTCACACACACACACACACACACACACACACACACACACACACACACACACACACACACACATACTAAACAGAAGGTTAACAATGAACAACTAAGTAACAACAATAACATAGCACCTCTCACTGAATATGGAGGCACAAATGTCTTCTGAAATCACGTTTTCTGGAAAGTACATGTGAGGTATAAGTGTATTTATGCACGGGAGATACACAACAGGGTAGAAAATGTAAGTACAGCAACATACATACTCACTACCTACGGAAAAGTATACTTCCAAAATTTATAGATTTTCTTCATAACCGTTTTGCAGATCACACGCTGTCAAAACGACAAAAGGGGCGCAAAAACCTATCTGTAAAAATACATTTCGACCAGCAGTATAATTTTCAGGTGAGCAATCGAAATAAACCAAACAAAATGCACATGATATAGTTTTTAGGTATACAATACACAAATGATCATAGACTTCGTACAATACTTTATAGAAATAAATTTGATCAACAGAAGATGACACATAGTGTTGAAATATGTCTGGGTGAATAGAAATAAATAAACAGCATTTTGCATAAGGCGGCATTAGAAAAATAATAAATAAATCTCAAACATGGAAAAACATCATGAGGAGCTTCCAACGTGATCAATGGGATTCATATGCAATGATACTAAAAACTTTGCCCAAATAATATTTTCAACATTTTCGTATAAAACCAATGGAAAGCGCAATATCCTAGATTTCTTGGAAAAAGTAAAAAAAAGAAGGAAACACTCTGTATCTTTTAGACACGACTAGCATGTAAGAAAAATAAGCGTTGCCATTATTGTTGTACCATATAAGGTTTCAGAGTTAAGAAGACAATAATGTTGTAATAGCCATACGCTAACGCCAAATCACCTTTGTGGAAGCGTTACGCACGAGATGCCGCAGAATTAACATTGAAAGGGATGAGTATAGGAATTCAGATGGATGTACTAAATGTTCCTGGTCAGTCTGAAATATTCTGCTGTTGGACTAGTTTTAAAACGGACATAAACGTCCCCTGCGAGCAGCACTGTATCTTCCGGAATACATTATTAGTGAGTTGCTGATAATACGACAGTTACACAACGTGATTGACTTCAAAATTTGTAATTCCGTCCGTCGTTTCCTACAAGAACGGGAGTATCAGAGAAGCTACTGGTCAAACTGGAATCATCTCGAGTGAGAATATACGCTGCCAGATGTACCGGAGGATACCATAGCATAGAAAATAGTTTCCAAATATTTCAGTATCGCTGAGCCAGTCAATAGGAAGGTCCTCGGTCCCTTCTCTACGCCATGGCCAGCAGAACTCTGTGATATGTCAAGGTCTACCAAGACAGTCATATGATTGTATGAGCTTTTCTCTGGACGAGCAAAAACACAAACAAGAACTTTTGAGAAAATAAAATATAAGCTGTAAATAAACGAGTACTGTTAGATCCGTGAGAAACACCATATAAAACTGGAAGAAAAAAATGAAGTCTTTAACGGTTCTTTCCACAATGAGAGAAGAATGCAGGACGACGATTTGCTACTAGAAGGCCACTGACACGAATGTTCCGTAGTGCTAAGGAAAATAAGTGAGAGAGTTGATGAACTATTCGAAAAGTCAAAGAGTACATCCTTTCTTCATAGGAGAGAGAAAAGTAATATGCAGTCTACGTATGGAAGGGTAAGACGTCCTGTCCAGTCGAAACTCCAGTAGAAGTAATAAAAAAATTTGAGAAGTGGCGCATAAAATAGGTCCTGCACTCACTAAACTGTAAGAGTTTAACAGCTGCCTTGCATCATGTAGATT
Source organism: Schistocerca nitens (assembly GCF_023898315.1). NCBI lineage: Eukaryota > Metazoa > Arthropoda > Insecta > Orthoptera > Acrididae > Schistocerca > Schistocerca nitens. Next base: position 343,903,065 of record NC_064622.1, read on the forward strand.
CCACAGTCTTTGTAAACGAGCACTCATAGTTTTTAGAAAAGGGTCAGATAGAAAACCTGCATCCCCACTTAGCACACCGTATTTCTTATCGATGCTATGGGCAAAAGCTTGAAGAGACTTTTTTGTGGTAGTCTTATGTTATTAAATACGATATGGCACGACTGAGTAGTAGTTCATTTTTCACAAAGGTAATAATGACAGATACGTGCAAGGTGAGGCAGGAGATACGCAACAAAGCTAAAAAAAAATTATATCTTTTTCTTCATACTACCAGCTACTTTTTGGATGGTCGCTACACTTATGCTGGATATTTTGTCTTCGACGTTGTGCTTCAGTTGGTTAATTGTGTGAGGGATGAAGGTTGTTCTCTTAGATGTTATCCTTGAAGTGCCCCCAAAGAAAAATGTCAGGAGGAGATCAATCTGGGGGGTCTAGGCGGCTACAGGTCACGTTAAATGGCGTGTCCCGCCACGCTTGGTGATATTCGCCGTCTACGCTGTTGATCCATCTTGCTGGAGCCAGCAGCGTCGTTCATCAGCTTCTTACAAAGCTACGAATTGCATGAAGAACTTCTGTTAACTTCCAGCTGTTCCGAGAATATAACTGGACCTAAAATTCTTTTGCGCGAAATTGCGTACCAAACTCTAACCTTCTGTGAATGTAAAGGAATCTCATGGAAAATGTGGGGTTTTTCTGAAGGCCAGTCTCTGCCATTCTGGCTGTTTAGATAACCTCTTGGATGTAACCATGCTTCATCAGGGTACAAAACATAATCCAACACCCGAACACTGTTGCGAATAACACGCAAAAACCATGGACAGTAATTAGTCTTTTTCCTCTGTCGGGTTCTCGAAGTTCATACACAACATGAATACGATACGGACTGAATTTCATCTTCTTTGGGTTCAGCGAACATTCTCATTCCAGTTTGCTGACAGTTTTCGGATCGACTTTCTTGGTAAACGCAGAAAGGATGCGCAGATATTTTCCAACGAGGCATCACTTAACACCGAAGATCGACCGGAACGTTCACATTTATTCACGCTAGCAGTTTTTCTGAAACGAACAACTATGCGTGAAATCGTTGATTTTTTAGGCGCCCTTGTTTTAGGAGAAGCTACGTTAAAGTCTTCCTGATATATTAGGGAAGATTGTAATTTGAAGTAACTTTCAAGATTGGACACATGTTCAGCCTAGGGAAAGTGCAAGTTTGCTCGCATTCACACTGACATCAAAATGCTTCGATATCACGTGTCATGCATCCCCGTTGCCCGCCGGTAAGAAATTAAATTTCCCTTCACAATATTTTTTTTTTTATTTACGGTTGCATAACTCCTGAGGTACTCGGTATGTGATGCTTTTGACAACCTGTGGTGCCCTTCCCAGTTCTCTTAGTTGCGGGAGATAACATATTCGAAGCTGATTGTTTGCAGTATAGTCTAAAGAATGGTGTAGTGCGTCAGTAATTTCCAGAGGCGTTTGAGAGCAAAGCGTTATCATAGGTTTTCCACAGAGGCCCGAATTTGGTCCCATCGTGGGACCTTAACATGAAACAAGTGTTGGAGAAACGACGATGTTTCTCTTACCACTCTAGCAAACGTCGACGAAATACTCTAATTGATCGGTGGCAGTAGCAGAACAGAAACATAGCGGAAGAGTAGAGCAGTACTGGGAAATTTCTCATAATTGTTTGAAAAAACACAATCGTCATTACAAAACCATTTTGTCCTATAATAAAAGTCGTTTAAAGTGTAACTCATTCATTAGAATACAAGCTTCAGCTTAAAACAGATGAACTGAAACTGGATACCTGGGGATATGTTATATGAAAAATAAAGCTTTATCTCACTCATTGAGCAAGTAAATCGCACAGCTGTGTTATTATTTTACTGACTTGTTAGTGTAGGACAAACACGTTATCAGTTTCTACCTATAGTTAGACAACTTTACCGCAGCAGTCTACTTGCTTCAGTAATGAGTTACGGCTAATGGGCATATGCTTACAGCCTTAACCTTTGAAACGTTCCACGGCCATAAGGAGAATGCAAAGAAATATTATCCTTAGAAGCAATGGTGCATATGTAACGACTCTGGCTGACGCTTTACTAGTAGTAGTGGGACTGTGTACACTGATCTCGGTAACCCCGCAATATGACGGATGCCATCGGTTAGAAAGGATTTTGAATTTCACAAAATTAGGCAGTTAGTCAAACAGATTTCGCAAACAAGAAATGAGGAATACTATTATAAACATACGACAGAAGAAAGGGAAATCTCTCATACTGACGCTATAATTTTTGAATTTATAGTGGTGTCATAGTAACATTAAACTCTCTTTTTTCTTGGTTGACACATTGGATGACACATTTTGTTTCTTGTCTTGGCTAGTACCCATAATAAAGTATTTATGCAGGGCGGGGAAAAGACTTATTCAGGGTTCTGAGTGTAATGCTCTAGAAAGAACACGAGATACTTAGTACTAAAATTCCCTTTGTAGAGCCAGGGGCCTGTGTGAAAATACAGCTATTGTTCTACAAATATGTAAGTGTAATAGAGATAAACGTAAATGGGTCATATGTAATAACCTAGCAGCATCAATATAAGTGAAGTGTCAGAATGACTTCGCTAGCCATGGACATCAGGCAAAACTGGTGGCTCTTGTTGGAAAGTGCACTGTAGCTACAGCACGTCACACACCATTAATCTTCCTGACGATCAAAGATAGAAATTCTGGACAGAAATCAAATTACAAAGTTTTACTCCAACAAACTGTTCACTTTCTTTATTAATAGGCAGCAAGTTAAAGCGCCCGTGAATGTTTTTGCTATACAGTCCCCAATAGCCAAACACAAAGATTGTGACGGCCAGTGAAAGCAAACCATATTACCTTCATGCTCTTCAAATCGTCTAACTGGTGCAGTACTGTGTTGGATAACGCAATCCCCTGTCTGAATCATCGAATGAACGTGGTCACCTAGGAGCTGTTACTACTCCTTTTAGTTTAGGAATTCGTCTGGCAGAAAACCGTGATACTGTCTCCCAAAACTTCCAAAGCACTCAAAAGTTGGAAAAATACGTATTGTACGGTGCACTTGCACTGGTCCATATGTAAATGCATCGTGCTGTGAGGAAAAAAATGGCTCTGAGCACTATGCGACTTCTGAGGTCATCAGTCGCCTAGAACTTAGAACTAATTAAACCTAACTAACCTAAGGACATCACACACATCCATGCCCGAGGCAGGATTGGAACCTGCGACCGTAGCGGTGGCTCGGCTCCAGACTGTAGCGCCTAGAACCGCTCGGCCACTCCGCCCGGCGCGGTGAGGAACAGTGAACCGTAGACTAGTCGGGCGACATTATGGGATCATATCTTTTTAAATTTTTTTTGCTCCAGTAGAGCCTTTTTTCCAAAGTCAAACGGTTTTAGTAGGTCTGGCAACAGCAGCTCTATCATAAATGATAAATGTGCATAGGTCATGCAGTTCCGTCTCAGTGTTTTAGCTGGCACTCTATTCATATTTTGTATATTAATCTCAGCTGTCGTTATATGCGGTTTTTCTCCTATTGTCAGAAGTGACATACGTACTAATGTTCTCTACCGGCCTATCGTGTTTAGAAATTGAAGTTTTTCGTTGTGTTCTGTACGGTGCCATGACAGCAGAGGCCGTGCATCTGGATGCCTAGTAAATTTGCAACTCATTTCACGGCCGCATGCAATAAGCAGCTAACGACGATTTGCTCATGTCGGATGTCAGTAATATTGGACAAAACGGTTAATCAACACAACACCACAACAACCCGTGAAGTATTGTCATCTTCCAAAAGAGTTATATTAATGAATGAGACAATCGATATCATTATTGTTTGCAAACAGAACATAAGCTGCGTCAATATGGTGTTTGTATTAGTGTGTTTGTATTAACTCATCTATATACTTGGTTTTTAAAAATCTCTGTCTTGTGCAAAACAATTTTTTTCTTTTTATTTACAACGTTTTTATTACTATGAAATATTATACAATCTTATGTTGGTCTTCTGTTTTATGCTGCATCTGTTTTTTTTTTTTTTTTTTTTTTTTGTGACTGCTTACACGAAACTTTGGTAATCGAAAGGTTGGTTGTGGAGAGTAGCGTGCTGCTGCGCATATTAATGTTTGACAGCATGTTATCTGAAAATTAGTCGGAAGAAGTTTGTTTGTATGCTAAAACAGATGGACATGTTACAGTTTTAGGCCTAAAGTACAAATACAACCGCAAAGTTACTCAATATATTTACAGAAACAAAAACGAGGCCCACAGACGATGACACATACTTTTCTAAACGTGTGTGGGAAAATAATAAGAAAAAGGAGATACATAGTACTTTACAGAAAACGAAGATTTTATAGAGTCAAATTTAATTAATTCGCAGGTACGGAAAAATATGACAGCAGAAGCTGCCGACTTCAACAAGGTTATTTCTCCGTGATTCTATATTTGTGTTAAAAGAAGAAGTACCCGAAAGACGTAAACTGCGTCTTCGGCAGCCAGCGATGGTTGAAAGATGACTCGCGTCATTATCCGCTTTTACAGTATGGAGCAGCGCCAGAGCTCTCCCGAAGGCGTTTTGCCTGAGGCATTCTCGTGCACGTGGGAGACGATTCCGGTGCTGTGCAGCATCGCGCGATGCAGAGGTCGTCAGACGGGCGGGCCGTCGTAATGACCGCGTCCTCAATGGCAGGGGACGCAATATTTACGTTTATTAATGTCTGGGGGTAGCGGTGGCGCTGGCGGTGGCGGTGGAAGACCGTTGGCGGCTGCGGCTGCGGCTGGCTGGCCGCCGTCCAGAACCTGTACCGCACCCGCCACCGGCCACCGGCCGCCTCGAAATTTGCACGTGTCGCGAATGTGAGGAGCCGCTCCAGCCCGGGATTCGCACAGCAGAACCAGCTTCTGCAAAAAGGCCGGCTCGCGCGCCTGTCCCTGTGGGAAACTGCACACCTAACGGTCGCTCAATTTGCATACGCACTTTCTCTGCCCTCGTCGACAACTGCGTCGCTTCTTCCGACAAGTTTCCTCCATTCTTCCACCCTCTGGCGTGTGCCCTCGTCACTGTCACTTCTTTAGCTCCTGCCAGTCGTTTCTGCATATCGCTTCACTTTTTGGATACTGGTGACCGCTATTGTACTAGTGGAAAACCAGATTGAAGGACATACAAAACCTTAACGTCTGACGATAAGTGGATAGTAGATTAAATTTCCAATGTAAAATCTTATTTCAGTGCGAGTACGAATAATTTTCTTTTAAATGTTTTCTTAAGTTCTGAGGAAGCCGGATGAAAATGCCATCAACAGTTCCTTACATCAGACGTGCCATCTAAACCGTTATCTTCTGATATTTCCGGAACGGATGAGTATATCGAGATAAGCTCTTAGCCAAATAGATGAGTACTATTCTATCTAATCAGTACTCGTCATCAGTTGTTACGTCAACTATTGAAGAGCCACGTAAGACATGGGTATAACAATGTGGCGCTTGTGCAGTGAATCTTTTCACAAAAAAGAACATCGTCGGTTTCAATCCCGTTACCCGATATCTGCGATACAAAGCAGCTGAAACTGTGCTGTTCGGTAGTGTTAGCCTTTACATTGATCACTTTCGCTGGGTGTTTTTGAGAAACACTGCACTGCGAACCATAGCAAGTATCATATCATTATACCCTGTTTTGTATGGCGCACACTTGCCATTAAATGAGAACATGGTACCATTTCAGGCAGCAACAACTGCATCAGTGTTTCGGCAGACGAATAAATCATGAATGTTTGAAAACACCTAAACCTATCGCTCCTCTGTCAATAACATTACTCTGATATACTAAAAGTTTATGCAAATATTTGAGATTGAAGTCTTATGTAACTCACATAGAGAAGTCTGGTAGTCACTAAACAGTTTGTGCCAAAGGATATTTTGCGCCATTATTATTGTTCCCTATCTTGTTTCACTCGCAGGTTACTTGTCTATGTTCCTAATCTTTCTAATCACACGCACCTTGTTCTTTCTAATCCTGTGGTCATAATCCTTATTCGAAATGTACGACAGATGCACTAGAACTGCTTTGCCGTATGTCTCCAATACTGCTGACTTGAACTGACACGATAGCTCAAAAAATGGTTCAAATGGCTCTGAGTACTATGGAACTTAACTTCTGAGGTCATCAGTCCCCTAGAACTTGGAAATACTTAAACCTAAGGACATCATACACATCCATACCAGAGGCAGGATTCGAACCTGCGACCGTAGCGGTCGCGCGGTTTCAGACTGTAGCACCTACAACCGCTCGGTCATGACACGATAGCATGCCTAAGAAAAACATATCGTTCTTCCAGGTATTTAATTATACGTTCCCTACTTTCGTAGAGTTTTCGTAACAAATCGGCGTCTTCCATTTGATTTTTCTAAAAGTAAATTCTCATATTCAGTCTACTGTATAACTATTCGTAGCTGTACCCGTTAGTAGCTAATTTCTGTCCGTGATGTTGTAATCGAGTTATTCTGGATTTACTATGTGGTTGCTCCAGTCAGAGACAAAATTACTAAGTTTGTTTAACCGAGCATTCATGTGCGTGACAAATATCAACGGTCCTATCGCAATTCATTAGCCTGTCGAGAGTAACAATGATATTATATTAGAACACTGTAACTGCGAGTTGTCACAGGCCGCGCGGGATTAGCCGAGCGGTCTCAGGTGCTGCAGTCATGGACTGTGCGGCTGATTCCGGCGAAGGTTCGAGTCCTCCCTCGGGCATGGGTGTGTGTGTTTGCCCTTAGGATAATTTAGGTTAAGTAGTGTGTAAGCTTAGGGACTGGATGACCTTAGCAGTTAAGTCCCATAAGATTTCACACACATTTGAACATTTTTGAACAGTTGTCACAGACAGAAGCTACGTGGCGATTATTCTAGAGTAGCTGTGTTTCAATCGGCGTCCGAGCTTTCTGATTTATAAGCTGCATTGTTTTCGCTACAGTTGAACTGGCTCTTTTCTGTCATTCCATTACCACTTGTACTTCAGTTCAGACATTGAATGCCGTTGTTTACAATGGAAAACTGTTTCATGTCGTTTTCCTAAATCAGTTTTGGGTGTATGTGTTGTTCCTTTTAATAATTCCCTTTCCCATTCTCGTCCACTCAGAACGCTAATGATCTCGAGATCGACATCGACGATGCGTTTGGCTATAGCCTATGTCATCCTCTACATGGCTGAGCCATGCCTCTTCAGTATCCTCTATTCCAGGAACGATAGTCCCCAGGTGACGCAGGAGAGCTTCTGCCAAGTCTGAAAAGCAGGAGATGAGGTACTGGCGGAAGTCAAGCTGTGAGGACGGCTCATGAGTCGTGCTCGGGCAGCTCAGTCGGCAGAGCACTTGCCCACAAAAAGAAAAGGTCCTGGTTTCGACTCCTGGTCCGGCACACAATCTTAAACTGCAAGGAAGAATCCAGATTTCTCACGTGTGGATAAGTTCTTTGATTTACTCATGTCAACAGAGGTCAACCCTTGTGTTGCTACTTCTATGACGGTTCAGTTTAATTATACAGAAGTCAATTTTGTGCTGGCATCGGAGTCATGGCCTGTTACGTGCGGTTCTGTAAATATTTCATGACTCTGGTGGTTTTCAATTTATCCTATGGGAAGTTGAATTGCATATCCATCTAATGTACAGTTTTTGTGTAAGTACTTCTATTTGTTTACCTTGATCAATTTGACAGCTTATTTGTTTTATCACGTGTGGTCATTGTTCGTTTGGTTTGGTTGATATAGTCTTTCTGTGAAGAGTAACATATAGTCTTCCAGTGACGACCGAAACCGACAGAAAATAAGGAATAAACTAACAAGCTGATAGCAAGCATTAACTTCTTCAAATGTGAGAACTCATAGATAACTTGCTTCATGTATTATATGAAGTAGCTTCGTCTACAAAGTTCAGCTTCCTTCTGTCCTGTTTTTATGTGGTTTGCATGACTTTTTGTGTTTCTTTGTCATGTTTACCTTACCTAAATTTTGATTTATTTGTATCCTCGTTCGTACTCAGATATTAACACTTTGATAAGCAGGCTAACACCACTTGTACTTACTGCTTTCTTATGCGTATTCTAATATATTACTAATACCAGCAGCAGCGATGCATAAAATTTTAATGAGGCGCGGTTCGATGAAACTCCAAATCCAAATATTCGCAATACGACCCACCGTAGATATCATTATTATTCTGGCATTTGGAGTTAATTCCGCTGTGGCAGTACTGTTTCTAAGTGGAAAGTTACTAGCTGAATTCTGGTTTGTATGTCGTGTTAAACGGTGCGCTACCTCGCCACTAGCTGGGTGGCCCGAATCACTTTACCCAGAAAAGCGCGTACGTATCCCATCCAGTAGGGACTTGCCTTATAAAATGCTTTCGGATTCATAATTGCTTTGATAATTAGTGCAATAGTTTTTCATTTATTTAAAAATATAATGATTCTGTAAAAAATCTCTGGTCAGTTTTCATTATTTATTGTTATACCTTGCTTAAAATAATCTGATTACTCTTTCAGCACAGCTTTATAAGTTAACGATTGTAGAGCAAAGATGGTATTTTGGTCTTTATGCAGCTCACTATTTCTTCGTAAGGATCTCTTTACGTAGCATTCCCTTCTGCGACCTAACCCAACATCATATTTGGTGCCGTGGAGTCTATTCGTCTCTGTACAAGAGAAAATATTTCCGCACCATCCCACTTATAACGTTAATCACCTTAAAATCTGATCACCCTCAGACTAACGCGTTCCATCTTCAGACACGCATCATCAAAAGAATCAGAATACAATGTCGAATAAAAGGCATTCTGGTTCCTATAATGACGTGTGTCTGAAGATGGAAGCTTGCTGTTATGAAACGCGTTAGTTTTAATGTAATCATGTTGTAACGTGATGGAGCCGAAATATTCTTCGGATGATTAAATTACAACCGCAACTATGTTTCCATCTCGCTGTCGGTAAAATGAAAATGAATACCATGTTCTAGAAAATTAGCCATGGCATATTTGATGGCTTTTCTAACATTTCCAGAAATCTTGTGCTGGGATACTTCGTCTCCTTGTGGAAAAAAAACTGAAAATATAAAATATGTTATCAGTGGAGATATATTTCACAGCAGAACGCATGACTTTAGCGCGTGTTCAACGTGGAAACTGCTTATCTGCAGACGCAGACAAGCCGAGGAACATCGCGAACCACGTATACTGAGGATGAAGTTGTTCAGTGTTTGGTTCTCTGTGTGGTAATGGGAGGGGAGAGGTAGAGCCGACAGTGGAGGGTGATCTATTTTCAGTAGGAGACGAGTGTGTTTTGATATGTGATATTATTTGAAAACACCTGCTCATTATTGTGTAAATCAGTAACAGCAGTGAACTATACTATTTGCATTAACTATTTTGAGAGAGAAGAAGCACAGTTAAGATCTGCAAGATGGTATTATGCGACGCCTCGCAGCCTTCAATGGTATGGATATTCTCTTTCCAATTGTCAACTCATGTTGTTGTTGTTGTTGTTGTGGTCTTCAGTCCAGAGACTGGTCTGATGCAGCTCTCCATGCTACTCTATCCTGTGCAAGCTTCTTCATCTCCCAGTACCTACTGCAACCTATGTTAACACGAATTTACAGACGTTATCAGACAGAAAAAAAGGCGATGACCACGAAGGAATTATCAGAATGGGATGGAAATTTGTAGATGTGACGTACATGCAAAGAAAAATAAATTATTACAAATTGAGAAGACTTGCATGATTTATTCAAATGAAAGAGCTTCATAAACTGAGCAAGTCAATAATGCGTTATTCCACCTCTGACACTTACTCAAGCAGTTATTCGGTTTGAGTTATTCGGTTTGGCATTGACTGATAGAGTTGTTAGATATCCTTGTGAGGTAAGTCATGGCAAGTTCGGTCCAATTGGCGCGTTAGATCGTCAAAATCCGGGTCAGAGGCTGGCCAACTTAGGATATGGCATGCATGAAAAGCAGTAGAAAGTCTCGCCAAATGCGGACGGGCATTACTTTGGTGAAATGTAAACCCAGGGTGGCAAAACGGGGCGTAGAATATCGTCGACGTACCGCTGTGCAGTAAGACTGCCACAGATGATAACCAGAGGGATCCTGCTATAAAAAGGAATGGCGCCCCAGACCATCATTCCTCGATGTCAGACCGTATGGCGACCGATCCCAGCGCTGTTCCTGCGCGTCGCCAGTCACGTCTTCACAGGTCATCGCGGCTCATCACTGAAGGCAATTCTGCTCCAATCAGAGATTCCAGGCCGAAGACGTTTCTGGAGAAGCCCAGAACGCACGCAGACATGTGGTATATATCTTGCTAACAACACGATACCAAATTATTTCCGCAATTCGACACACGAACGACGCGGACAGAGGCACATGGATTGCAGCTTTTTCCGTTTCACCTCGCGCAAAAATCGCAATGCGTCCCTTTCAGATTGGCTTTGGGAATTGTAGGATATCTCTGATAAGCTACTTCTTATTGTGTAGCCCATGTTTCTATACTGTTTTGGTCACCGTTGTATTCGAAGGATATTTTTTCCTCCATTCGTCCTACTGCCCCCTAATGTGAGTGTCGTTATACATTAAGCTGCATAGAGTATGTGGGATTGTATACAGTACCAAATTATTGTTTTTATTTACACTGATTTTTATTGCACATTTTATGCGAGAGTTGGTATGCTGTGTGAAGCTTTCTAGTTCTAGCATCACTTGTATGTTTAGTTAATCCATTAACATTACTTCTTCGAGGTTATTTAATTTTTAAACTTAACAGATTTTTGGAAATAAATTTTTAGCGAATTGGTTGCATCCAAAATGTTTTTCGTATACTCTCATTTAAATCTGGATATGTGAAGGCCTGATTTCTTTGCAAGTTTTCTCCAAAGCCTTTGTGAATAAGAGCTAAATTATGCCATCAGCTAAATAATTAGGTTATCTGCATAAGCAGGGCAGTTACTCAGGACTTTTCTTCTATCGGTACCCAGTGACTACTTATTCCAATTTCATACCGTGGCTTTTTCCCATTCTCGAATTCTTCGCAGTATAAACTGCTCAACTCTTGTGAGTTTTGCATCATTTGTATGTCTAGGAACCTGTGTGGGCTTATATTCAGGAGAAACAAGAAATTAAATAACAAGTCTTATGAAACTAAAAAAATAACTATGAAATGAAAACCGTAGTCTATATAAAGGCATTATATTCGAAAGATCCCAAATTTGGGTACTATTCATTACCGCGTTGCTTCACCCCATATATTGCAACGTGCTTGAATCCTCCGAGGCATGCTGTTCAAAAGGTGGTGGAAAAGTTGTTCAAGGGTGTCCCTGTTTTCGAATGTGGCGTTCCTGAGGACATACATTTGTAACGAAGGTTCCTACGACGATCTACTGCGACATTCAACTAGCCCCATGCGTACTAAATCGGGTCATGTTAGCAGATACCGCTGGCCATTTCATTCGGTTGAATCATGTTTCCTGGAGGAAAATGTTTAAGAAGGTGTGCGAAGCGTGCTTGTGCTTCACCGTCTTGAAAGACCAACTCATCGCCTAAATGTTGACTGTAGGGCTAGATACTAGGTTTGGAGGATCCTCTCCTGGTAGTACACAGTCCTCAAATTACCTCCGATGACAGTGAGAGTGGAATCATTACTTGCCCACCTTCCCTCTAAATTTGTGAGTCTACTTGAAGCTACACTGAAGAGCCAAAGAAACTGGTACACCTGCCTAATATCGTGTATGGCCCACGAGCACGCAGAGGTGCCGCAACACGACGTAGCATGGACTCGACTAATGTCTGAAGCAGTGCTGGAGGGAATTAACACCATAAATCCTGCAGGACTGTCCATAAATCAGTAAGATTACGAGGGGGTGCATGTTGCAAGGCATCCAAGATATGCTCAAATAATGTTCATGTGTGGGGAGTTTGGTGGCCAGCGGAAGTGTTTAAAGTCAGAAGAATGTTCCTGGAGCCACTCTTTAACAATTCTGAACGTGTGGGGTATCACATTCCTCTGCTGGATTTGCCCAAATCCGTCGGAAAGCACAATGGACATGATTGGATGCAGGTGACCAGACAGGATGGTCACGTACGTGTCACCTGTCAGAGTCGTATCTAGGTGTATCAGGGGTCATATCACTCCAACTGTCCACGCCCCACACCATTACAGAGCCTCCATCAGCTTGAACACTCTCCTGCTGACATGCAGGGTCCATGTATTCATGAGGTTGTCTCCATACCCGTACACGTTGGTCCGCTCGATCAATTTGAAACGAGTCTCGTCCAACAAGGCAATATGTTTCCAGTCATCAACAGTCCAATGTCGGTGTTGAGGGGGTCAGGCGAGGTGTAAAGCTTTGTGTCATGCAGTGCAGTCATCAAGGGTACACGAGTGGCAATTCCAGCAGAACAATGCGATACCCCACACGTCCAGAATTGTTAGAGAGTGGCTCCAGGAACACTCTACGCACTCTTACGGATTTATGGAGAGCCCTGCAGAATTCGTGGTGTCAGTTCCTTAGTCGAATCCATGCCACGTCGTTTTAGGGCACATCTGCGTGCTCGTGGAGGCCCTACACCATATTAGGTAGGAAAATTGGAAATTTGTGGCAAGGTCTTATGGGACCAAACTGCTGAGGTCATCGGTCCCTAAGCTTATGCACTACCTCATCTAACTTAAACACCCTAGTCCGCAGCTCGTGGTCGTGCGGTAACGTTCTCGCTTCCCGCGCCCGGGTTCCCGGGTTCGATTCCCGGTGGGGTCAGGGATTTTCTCTGCCTCGTGATGACTGGGTGTTGTGTGCTGTCCTTAGGTTAGTTAGGTTTAAGTAGTTCTAAGTTCTAGGGTACTGATGACCGTAGATGTTAAGTCCCATAGTGCTCAGAGCCATTTTTTTTAACTTACCCTAAAAACAACACACACACTCATGCCCGGTGGAGGACTCGAAACTCCGACGGGGGGAGCCACACGGGCCGAGACAAGACGCCCTCGACCGCGCGACTATCCCGCTATTAGGCAGGTGTATCAGTTTCTTTGGCTCTTCAGTGTATAACATAAAAATGAATTAATACTGTCTGTTTCTCCTCCTATGTAATCTGACGTCTTTTGGTGACAAGGACAAACTACGAATAATCAAACAGTGTCAAAATAAAGTATATCACTGGATCTACTTTTGACAACTGTGCTTACTTGAATCTTGACAGCTACATAGAAATGAACTCAAGTAATAAGTGAATTTGTTGCAACAATTCGGATGCATTTGTTGATGTGGAAAAACACACCACGAAGGAATTATCCGATTGCGGCGCAAATCGGTAGATGTGATGTACATGTACAGAAAAAAAGTACAATATCATAAAAAATGGATCGTTTATTCAAGAGAAAGACCTTCACAAAGTGAGCAATTCAATAATGTGTAGGTTCACCTCCGGTGATTTTGCAAGCAATTATTCATTGCCAGCCGGTTTGGTCGAGCGGTTCTAGGCGCTTCAGTCTGGAACCGCGACACCGCTACGGTCGCATATTCGAATCCTGCCTCGAGCATGGATGTGTGTGATGCCCTTAGGTTAGTTAGGTTTAAGTAGTTCTAAGTCTAGGGGACTGATGACCTCAGATGTTAAGTCCCATAGTGCTCAGAGCCAATTATTCGTTCTGGCATTGTGTTGCATGTCCTCTTGAGGAAATTCTGTCCAATCGTCGCGTTGTATCATCAAAATCGAGAGTTGGTTGAAGGGCCCTGCCCATAATGCTCCAAACGTTCTCAGTTGGGGAGAGATTCGATGACCTTGCTGACAAGGTAGGTTTTGGCAGGCATGAAAAGCAATAGAAACTCTCACCGTATGAGTGTATGCACGCTAAAATGTGCCGCGGATGACCACCAAAGGGGTTCTCCTGTGAAATGAAATGGTACTGCATTTCGTCACTCCTGGTTGTCGGGCTGTATGGCGGGTGACAGTCAGGTTTTTATCTCACCGCAGCCCGGGACGTCTCCCGACATGTCTTCGCTGGTCAACGGGCCTGGCATCTCATTCAGTGCAGTAGAATTTTCTTCAGTGTTGAGTCCCACTTCGAATCGAGCTCCGATAACCATCGAAGACTTGTACGGAGGCGCCCCGGACAGCGGCGAGATACCAGCCTGACGTCACCCGCCATACGTTCTGACATCCAGGAGTGACAACCTTAGGTCACAGCGGTACATCGACAACATTCGACGCCCCGTTTTGTTGCCTTCACGGCAAGTGATCCTTGGCTTGAAAAAAATGGTTCAAATGGCTCTGAGCACTATGGGACTTAACTTCTGAGGTCATCAGTCCCCTAGAACTTAGAACTACTTAAACCTAACCAACCTAAGGGCATCACACACATCCATGCCCGAGGCAGGATTCGAACCTGCGACCGTAGCGGTCGCGCGGTTCCAGACTGTAGCTTATGTTTGAGCAAGTTAACAACAGCCCGCACACGGCGAGAGTCTCGACGGCTTATCTTCCTGCTTGCCAAACCCTAAATTGGCCAGAAAGATCACCGTATCTCTGCACAATTGAGAACGTTTGGAGCGTTACGAGCAGGGCCCTCCAACCAGCTCGAGATTTTGACGATCTAACTCACCATTTGGACATGGAAGACGTCCAACATTTCTCTCAATTAACGCCACGCCGAATAACTGCTTACATAAGGGCCACAAGTGGACCAACGCTCAATTTGTAAAACTCTTTCTCTTGCACAAATGTTCCGATTTTTATAAAATTTTATCATTTGTCTGTCTATACTTGTTCATCATATATACCGATTTCCGTCCCATTCGAGGAATTCCTTCGTGATGCATCGCCTTTTTTCGTAGAATGTATTTACATCTGATTCCATCGTGGAATTTCTACTGTCTTGGTATTCAGTGATTGTGGCAATAATACGTGTTGTTGTATTCTTGTCGTTGATTTGGAAAACACAAATACGTTACAGTAATCCAGGGTGAGTGTTCTGGGCACCAGTTGGAACTATATGGCATTTTTTCAATTTGGCTGACGGGTACGAATGTTGTGGGAGATACTTGGTGATATATGGTCAGCATCGCACCCTGGTTCTTTCCAAGTTTTTTTAACGGAGAATACATGCTCGGTAAGTCAAATGGAGAGATGATCCGATTCATTCGTAGTACTGGTCGTGACACTGCATTATGTCTCTCAGCTAACGTGGACACTTCTCGGTTTTTTTTATAGAAGTCCTACATATCTCATAAGTAACGGATTAATATTCAGCAGAGTTGATATTTGTAGCATTGGTATTTTTAAGGAAACTGAAATACGTAAATGGGTGATATGCTTCTAACTTTGTTTGAAATTGTATGATAGTAAGATAGAGTGATGTGTAACTAGATGGTTATTGCAATAACATTTGTTTCATACAATAATCAGACGTCCCCATGCCTAACCCATTAAATCAAAGTGTCCGAGGGGTGCAGTAGTTTTAATTCTGAACTGGAAAAATGCCTTTTTTAGTCGTGTCCAGTCGTTCTCTTTTAGATTTTATAAAATAAAAAGTTCAACTAGGGGAAGAAATCCTCTTCTAGCTGAACTGTTTCTTGCCATTTTTGGCCGGCCGAAGTGGCCGTGCGGTTAAAGGCGCTGCAGTCTGGAACCGCAAGACCGCTACGGTCGCAGGTTCGAATCCTGCCTCGGGCATGGATGTTTGTGATGTCCTTAGGTTAGTTAGGTTTAACTAGTTCTAAGTTCTAGGGGACTAATGACCTCAGCAGTTGAGTCCCATAGTGCTCAGAGCCATTTGAACCATTTTGCCATTTTTGAGTCTGCGCAGGGAAATGATTGCCTTCATCATATTGCCTGTACCAAAAATTTTGGATTTATTCTGTGTAGTCAGTGGTTAATAGGCATGCAAGGGAAGAGAAATATAATTTTAGAATACTGTTTGCAGACACATGCTTAGTGTATAATGATATATGTTATTGCTACTGTCGTTTTACTAGTAGACCACTGTACACGTTACAAAGCTCCTACATAGCGCTAAACAGAAATACCAGAAACCACACAGATGTTCTTTAATATCTGCGCATTTTGTCAGACGTTGCACACTTGTAGAGCGACCAGCTGGGTAAGAACTCGTCAGTGCTGAGTGACTAGAGTACCACGTAAGTTAGCTGTTCTCATATGGTCTTCAATTCCTACCTGAATAAAAGTCATCGCTCGTTATCCTACTTATTTGATTAACTTCACGTATCTCTTAGTGCGCCTTTGTGTTACACCACAACGTTGGACGGAATACTTCTATTTTGAGCACTTCAACGTTCCATGAACGCTTCACGTAGAACTGTAGTTCTGAGCTATAAATAAGCCTCCTGCACTCACGTTTTGCTTCCATACCCGCTCCCATTGGATGATCTTTACGAACTTTCCCATTGCAGACAGCGACTTCTTTCGCAAGTAATACACACATATCTGGAAAACGCCTGGTGAACCGTCACCTACCGTTTTACATGTCTCTTATCCGCTACAAAAACCAAGAAATCACTCCATTCTATTCAGTTGTTAGCTGCTGTATGCAGATGTTTGACAGACGTCAGCGCCTGAAGTGAGGCAATATTTTCAGATTAATATTCTTGTACAGTATAGTCGAATTGTTTTATTTTATGACCAGCGGTAGTTTAATGACGTTTTGAGCTAAACGTTAGCTTATTGATTTCTTTTACAGTGTTTATTATCTGTTCCTTAGGATATTACTTGCGTTACTGCTAAAGGCACTTACGAGAGCAATTGTGATTTCAGTGACACGAAAACTACATCGGAGGTACAGATTTTGAGTTCAACAAATAGCCAATATATTCAATGGCAGTCGCTTTCTCACGGAAACTGTAGAAACCGATGTCTTTCGTAGCAGGTTGCATTCTCCTGGCTTTGTATGCTAATATGATAACGTGCGACGACCTGTTGCACGTGGAACCTACGAACAGCTGGTAGTGGCGGTGAGAAGCATGATTATGTGCCAGTATCGTGGCTGCTTGAACCGGAAACTTAAATAATTAATTTTTAATGTTATTACTATGATGTTAAAAATCTTCTTTCTGTTGATTCCTTCAGTACAGAAAGTTTTCCTGTGAAAAATGTACCATTTTCTTTCAAGTTTTGTCGGAGCATATCGCAATTTGTAAAACGAACAGCGTAAATAAAATAGCACATCTGACTATGACGATAAAGATAATTTGCTGTAATTCTAGAACGCACACTCAGATATAGATAGGGATCAAAATTAAGATAGTAGGGTTATGAACATTTAGCAAAAACATTAACAGTGGCTTTTTGCTGTTGTCTACATTATTAGAATCAACTTGTACTTGGTACTCAGCCACGGTCTCAAAATTTCAGTTTCCGACAAAATAGAAAAATGCAAAAAAATGTGCATCTAAATCAGAAAGGGAATTCAGAGATTCCTATGTGTCAAATTTATGCGCAATTCGAAGGATGAAACTCTGAAGAAGGACGTGGAAATAATAGTAAACGGTGACTTTTCTTGATAGTTTCACGCCACTTAAGGAAAATGAATTCTGCAGCCGTCATATAGTTTATCGGATATTAATAGAAAAGGGTATGAAAACATAATAGTCAAACAATGGAAACTCCGTAGGCTTACCACATAGCAATAGTCATTCAAAATATGAAACCATCAGAGAAAGGGTGCCCCAGGGCTCTATTTTAGGTCTTAGGTTCCTATTATACACTCCTGGAAATTGAAATAAGAACACCGTGAATTCATTGTCCCAGGAAGGGGAAACTTTATTGACACATTCCTGGGGTCAGATACATCACATGATCACACTGACAGAACCACAGGCACATAGACACAGGCAACAGAGCATGCACAATGTCGGCACTAGTACAGTGTATATCCACCTTTCGCAGCAATGCAGGCTGCTATTCTCCCATGGAGACGATCGTAGAGATGCTGGATGTAGTCCTGTGGAACGGCTTGCCATGCCATTTCCACCTGGAGCCTCAGTTGGACCAGCGTTCGTGCTGGACGTGCAGACCGCGTGCGACTACGCTTCATCCAGTCCCAAACATGCTCAATGGGGGACAGATCCGGAGATCTTGCTGGCCAGGGTAGTTGACTTACACCTTCTAGAGCACGTTGGGTGGCACGGAATACACGCGGACGTGCATTGTCCTGTTGGAACAGCAAGTTCCCTTGCCGGTCTAGGAATGGTAGAACGATGGGTTCGATGACGGTTTGGATGTACCGTGCACTATTCAGTGTCCCCTCGACGATCACCAGTGGTGTACGGCCAGTGTAGGAGATCGCTCCCCACACCATGATGCCGGGTGTTGGCCCTGTGTGCCTCGGTCGTATGCAGTCCTGATTGTGGCGCTCACCTGCACGGCGCCAAACACGCATACGACCATCATTGGCACCAAGGCAGAAGCGACTCTCATCGCTGAAGACGACACGTCTCCATTCGTCCCTCCATTCACGCCTGTCGCGACACCACTGGAGGCGGGCTGCACGATGTTGGGGCGTGAGCGGAAGAGGGCCTAACAGTGTGCGGGACCGTAGCCCAGCTTCATGGAGACGGTTTCGAATGGTCCTCGCCGATACCCCAGGAGCAACAGTGTCCCTAATTTGCTGGGAAGTGGCGGTGCGGTCCCCTACGGCACCGCGTAGGATCCTACGGTCTTGGCGTGCATCCGTGCGTCGCTGCGGTCCGGTCCCAGGTCGACGGGCACGTGCACCTTCCGCCGACCACTGGCGACAACATCGATGTATTGTGGAGACCTCACGCCCCACGTGTTCAGCAATTCGGCGGTACGTCCACCCGGCCTCCCGCATGCCCACTATACGCCCTCGCTCAAAGTCCGTCAACTGCACATACGGTTCACGTCCACGCTGTCGCGGAATGCTACCAGTGTTAAAGACTGCGATGGCGCTCCGTATGCCACGGCAAACTGGCTGACACTGACGGCGGCGGTGCACAAATGCTGCGCAGCTAGCGCCATTCGACCGCCAACACCGCGGTTCCTGGTGTGTCCGCTGTGCCGTGCGTGTGATCATTGCTTGTACAGCCCTCTCGCAGTGTCCGGAGCAAGTATGGTGGGTCTGACACACCGGTGTCAATGTGTTCTTTTTTCCATTTCCAGGAGTGTATATTAATGTCCTTCCATATGCAGACAGAGTTAAGAGCTATAATCAAAATGGTTAAAATGGCTCTGAGCACTATGGGACTTAACTTCTGAGGTCATCAGTCCCCTAGATTCCATATACAGTGTCACAAAATGAAAATTTTGACTTATTTGCAGATGATACAAGTATTGGTATAAAAAACAGTACCCGTGATCTCACTGAGCAATCAGCTAATGAAATATTTGTAAGTATCAATGGGTGGTTCACAGGAAATGGATTGTCATTGAATTTTGACAAGACCCAGAACATACAGCTTAGGACCTCACAAAGAACACCTGACCCTATAAGTATAATGCATTCAAACAACGAAATTAAAGCTGTAGTCAGTGTTAAATTTTTAGGGCTACAAATTGACCACAACCTAAATTGGAAAACTCGCACTCTAGACTTAATGAAACGCCTTAGTTGAGCTACATTTGCAGTACGAATGATAGCAGAAATAGGTGATTTAAAAATGAAGAAGTTAGTTTATTCGGCCTACTTCCATTCACTAATGAGTTATGGAATCATCTCCTCTCGGAAAGACAACATTTTCAACATTCAGTAACGAGTCATTAGAATTATATTTGGTGTCAGTCCTAGATCAAAATGCAGAGACCTCTTTAAGAAACATGGTATTCTAACTACTACTTCTCAGTACATATATTCATCGATATCCTTTGTCATTTGCAACACGTCTCTTTTTACACAAAATAGTGCAAAACATGATTATAATACCAGAACCAAAAACAATCTGTATAAGGAATGTAAAAGCTTAACATCAGTACAAAAGGGAGTCAAATACATGGGTACTCATATATTCAGTAACTTACCAGAGCATATCAAAGGTCTTGTAAGAGATAAAGATTGGTTTCAGAGTGAATTAAAGAACTTCCTGTTGGCCAACTCCTTCTACTCCATCGATGAATATCTTCACAAGGATTATAGCTGCCGGCCGGGGTGGCTAAGCGGTTCTAGGCGCTATATTCTGGAACCGCGCGACCGATACAGTCGCAGGTTCGAATCCTGCCTCGGGCATGGATGTGTGTGGCGTCCTTGGGTTAGTTAGGTTTAAGTAAAGATCTAGGGGACTGATGACCTCAGAAGTTAAGTCTCATTGTGCTCAGAGCCATTTGAACCATATAGCTCATAACTCTGTCTGCATTAGAATTGGACAACATCCATGTATCTGAGAAAAGAAAAACTTTGACTCTTGCCACATCCCAGAGACTACTCTCCAAGGGATCCATGGAAAGCGATAAATGTAATGTAATATCAACAATGTAATAAAAGGCAGATTTCCACTTACCGAAGAAGACAGGTTAAGTTGCAGACAATCAACAGCCTTCATCAGTAAGAGAGAGAGACACACCATTCATACGCACAAGCAAGCAGACCTCATGCACACATGACCGCCAACTCCCACATTTCGGGTCGAGCTGCAATGCGCTTGCTTGTGTGTATGAATGGTGTGTATCTCTCTTTTACTGATGAAGACTATGGCCGAAAGCTTTATGTAAGTGTGTTTAAATTGTGCCTTTCTGCAACAAAACGTAGTATTCATTTGATCTGAGTTGATTCTTGAACTCTTCTTTCTTGTGTATTCATCGAGTCTTTTTCTTCAGTTCTGTACTGTCATCAATTGGTTTGTAAAGTACATATGTAATAGTTGTGATGCCCTAAATATTCCTTGTCATAATTGTGCCTTACGAAATACAGTTATTATCCCTATATCACTAAACTGACAAACTATTTGTCCAATTAGCAGTCCTCAGCTATCATGACAACGTTGGATGATTGCACCCATCAAGATAGGATCATAAGTGGCTTCCGGAGCATATGCAGTTGAATACCTTAGGGGTCCCTCACTAACAGCTACTCCTTTGATTGTCGCGAGATCTGCACTAGTAATTTATCTGTAGTAGGTCATACTGGTTAGGTTTCATTCCAAAATACAGGATGCTTATAATTAAATTTTCGCTACTTGAGCCAATGTAAACGAAAAACTATGTACAATATGAGTACCCAACTTTATAGGACTGAAGTTGAGAATGTGCGCTACAGGATTTGTGTTGTTAGTTTCGTTAGTGTAATGATTTGCCGTTAGGCGCCGGTACTGGTACGGTGGCGTAGGGTTGAAACGCAAGCATCAGTGTTCATTATGGTTACAGACACTCAACATTACTCTGGACAAAGTGAGTAATCAAAACAACAGCAATAGTGCTGCCACTCTTCGCGTGTACTGATGCGTTAAAGAAATTCGAATTAACTGGCTACTTGGGAATTGCTCTTGGGAGAGACCGACGGCCAATTGGGCCACATGTTATTGAACAAGTTACTGTTGTCAAGGCTGTGAATACTGGACGCAATGTGCAGTCTTCGAACAGTGCACGAGCTGTGTCACGACAGCTAAAGATTCCATGGTCCAACATTCGAAAAGTGTTGCAAACAATTGTGAAATGGTACCTCTAATACAGGCTGTCGTGTATGGATATGATGGCCACATTGAGGAACGTTTGTAACATGGAACGGAAATATGGTATGTGAGTAACAAATGTTGCACTCTCATGAGCAAATTAAAATGTGTTTCTTTCAATGGTTTATTCATTATTGCTCTTCCGAATGTTCTTAAATTGTTTCCACAAACTTTCATTGTCCCACGATCACTTTTTGATGTGGACCGTCTGAAGTAGCGAAAGTTTTATTATAACGCCCTGTATTTTCTTTACTCGTTCACACTGTGCCACAGCTTCTAAATATTTGAAGAAAATCATTACTAACCACGAAAAAGCTTCTGCAAGTATATTCTTTAATGCCGAGGCTAGTTTCTATCAATAAAATATCTTCAGCCGGCCTATGCCAATACGGGAACATACGTGTTATCGTTGTATTCAGGACTACAAACAAGTTCCCGATATCAGGTCACAGGGAAATTAAAGTTAAAACTGACACTTACAGTGAATGTTTCGTGGAGTCAAAAACCGTAAAAAAATGTACTATCGTGACCATACAACATTATATGTTTGCATCATAGTGTCAGCAGTTGAGTATGACATCACAGCAACATATCTGTCAGACGTGTATTGACACTGGCCAGTATCAACGAGACTAAAGGCTGTATCAGCTGATATCTTTTTACCGAAGCCAGCGATAATTATTTTGCGATGTGAAGATGTGATGTTATTGATTATAAGATACCAGAAACAATGGACTTCATTTTTTTCTCAGATGAAATTGCAGTTACAGCTCGTCTTTTAACGTACGTATTCATCTTATACGTTAGATAACAGCCGACCTTTGTACTAATTAACTAGAATTCCAAATTTGTTTTCATACATATTCTTCTTTTAATGAGCAAAATACTGAGAAGCCCATTCTGACTCAATTTCATCCTCTTGAATCCATTTTATCTTTAATCTACAATTTTTTAAATCAAGGCGTGATATGGAGATTTCTCTTAGCTAATCATTCGTCGAGCAACTTTTGAATGAGAAGGCAGGAAGAAGGACGATTGATATTCAACGTCACGTTGACAACGGTAGAGACTGAGCACAAGCTCAGATAAGAAAGGATGTAGAAGGAAACTGGACGTGCCATTTCATGGGAACTATCCCGGTATTTGCTTTGAGCGACCTAGAGAAATCATGGGAAACTTAAATCAGGATGGCCGGACGTGGATTTGAAACGTCATTCTCTTGAATGCGTGTCCAGTCTGGTAAACAATGCGCAACCTCGCTCGGTTTTGGAATGAGGTTGCACCAAATGCTTGAACGCTCTACTTTTTTCTCCTGCTACACTTCAAGCGTTCGACTGTTATTGTATATCCTTGCAGTGCATATTCTAGTGGCAGAAGTAATAGAGTACTCAACCGTTTCACCTTACTACTGAAAGACGGCATGAATTTCAGAAATACACACATAGCTACCGTGGATCGAATATTTCGCTATTGTATTTTTTCGAGATTTTTGACTAATTAAAATATATGAAACCAATTTCTAAGCGCTAATTTAAATACGTTTGTGGTGAAACACTTGGTTCCATTTCGGTAATAACGCTATCTCAGCGGTTTATTAGGTGTGTTATAACACAGCCGGCACTTCTCTGAAGACATTATTAAACTTACAAAGAGTAACAGATTATTTGTGCTCATTATAACTAGTTACTGTAAGACAGGTTTTGTTTTGTTATTGTGAAATAATAATGTTTACACATGTGAGCAACTTCTAATTAGTAAAGTCTATTAAAATACTAGTCCACAAAATGAATGGATTTATTTACCCTGGCTGTGTTAAGGACGCGAGGCTAACTATTACGTTTAAAGAAGCTTTCTTCAAATTTTGTTGTCTCACATCCATTGCAATCGATGTCAGAAGACACGTCTTCTGAAGGTGTATCGCTGTAGACACTAAATTCGCAGAGTTCGGGTCGGATGCTGAGAGACATTATGTAATGTTTCAGCTGTTGTCATTAGTGTTGTTTTGTCTGATAGTGATCTGTAATTATATAATATTTACTTATTTTGCAGGTTGACCACAGGAGCCATAAAACTTCGTCGGTGAGTCTTTTACTTCACATTTATCTTTAATTTTAGTGTGTAATGAAGTCAGCTCTATTAGACTAGTCAACTAGCCGCAGGTAAGCAGGTTAATAGACGAGTACCCATGAATTTCTGAATTAAAGTTAATTGCTTTCATTTGCCCAATTAAGCTCTATTGGTTTTTGACATCCTATTGGTTGATGTTAAAAACATTTCCTGTGGCAGCAAATCAACATAACAGAGATGAAATAAGGCAGTCTAGTTTTGAGGAGATCGAATGTCGAAACGCCTTTTCTAGGCACTATAAGAAGTGACTGAAATGTGTCATTATTCACCTCAAACATAGGTCAGATTTGGCATGGACATGTCAGTCGGTAAACTGGGAAATTTTATTCGAGTATGCAAATAGCTATGTCCACTTAAAAATAAAGCTTGTGTCAAGAAATAAAAACCTGTGTCTGTTCAATATCATGGGTCAGTTACGCAGTAGTTGGGAAAACTGCGTTCTACATCTACATCGATACCCCGCAACCACCTTTCGCGCATGGCGGTGGGTACTCCATACCACTATTAGTTATTTCCTTTCCTGTTCCACTTGCGAACTGAACGAGCGAGAAACTGCTGTCTATATGCCTACGTATGAGCTCTAATTTCTCGAATATTATCTTCGTGATCCTTATGCACAATGTATGTTGGCGGCAGTAGAATCATTCGGCAGTCAGCTTCAAATGCTGGTTCTCTATATTTTCTCAATAGCGTATCTTGAAAAAAAGTCGCCTTCCCTCCAGGGATTCCCATTTGAGTCCCCGAAGCATCTCCCTAACACTTGCATGTTGTTCGAACCTACCAGTAACAAATCTAGTAGCCCGCCTATGAATTTTTTTATGTCTTCCTTTAATCCGACTTGGTATTCGTACGCATCCCAAACACTTGAGCAGTACTCAAAATAGGTAGCACTAGCGTCCTATATGCAGTCTCCTTTACAGATGTACCACACTTTTACTAGAATTCTTCCAGTACACCGAAGTCAACTATTCGCCTTTCCTACTACAATCCTCAGATGCTCGTTTCATTTCATATCGCTTTGCAACGTTACGTCCAGATGTTTAAAAAAACATGACTGTGTCAAGCAGGACACTAGTAATGCTGTATCCGAACATTATGGGTTTGTTTTTGCTACTCATCCTCATTAACTTACATTTTCCTACATTTAGAGCTAGCTGCCATTCATCTCACCAACTAGAAATTTTGTCTAAGTTATCTTGTATTCTCCTACAGTCACTCAACGATGACACATTACCGTACACCACAGCATCATCAACAAAGGATCGCAGGTTGCGGCGCACACTGTCCGCCAAATCATTTATGTACGCCGATCAGCCAGAATATTATGAACCACTACATAATAACCGGTATGTCCACATTTGACGCGGATGACAACGACGGTGCGTCGTGGCATGAGGCCTTCGTAAGGCGTTGGAGAGAGTTAATACAACATCTGCACACGCAAGCCACCTAATTCTCGTAAATTCCAGGGAGAGAGACGATGAGCTCTGACGCCACGTTCAATCACAATCACATCCCAGATGTGTTCGATTGGGTTCAGATGTGGCGAATTGGATGGCCAGCATATCAATTGGAACTCGCCACTGTGTTCCTCGAACCACTCCATCACACTCCTGGCCTTGTGACATGGCGCATTATCTTGCTGAAAAATGCCACTGCCGTCGGACAGCATGATCGTCATGAAGGGGTGTACGTGATCTGCAACCAGAGTACGATACGCCTTGGCTGTTGTGGTGCCTTGCACGACTCAACTGGAGCCATGGATGCCCGCGTGAATGTTTCTCAGGGCATAATGGGGACGCCGCCAGATTGCCTCCGTCACGCAGTAGAAGGTGTCAAGGCTCTTTTCCCCTGGAAAACGACGGATTCGCGCCCTCCCATCGGCATGATGAAGAAGATATCGCGATTCATCAGGCCTTGCAATGCTCTGCCACTGAGCCAAAGTCCAGTGCAGATGGGCACGTGCCCATTTCAGTCGCCGATGTTGTGGTGTTAACAGTGACACATGCATCGATCACCGGCTGCGGAGGCCGATCTTTAGGAGTGATCGGTGCACTGTGTGTTCAGACATACTTGTACATTGCCCAGCATGAAAGTCTGATATTAGTTCTGCAATAGATCGTCGCCTGTCCTGTTTTACCAGTCTGCCAAGTCTACGACGTCCGACATCTGTAATGAGGTGTGGCCGTCCAGCCCCACGACGTCTGGACGTGGTTTCACCTTGGTTTTGCCACGTGTTGAAGACGCTCACCACAGAAAACCTCGAACACACGACGCAGTTTCCAAAATGCTCGTGCCGAGCCTCCGAGCCATCACAATCTGCACTCTGCAGATCGCGAGCCTTCCTCATTCTGTACACGGACGGCACCCTCACTGATGCCACATGCACCGTGCGTGTGTCTGACTATCAGTCATTCCTCGCCAGGTGATTCTACTATCGCCTGGACGGGCTTACATCAATAGTAAGTCGGTGGTCATAGTGTTCTGGCTGATCAGGGTATATACACTCCTGGAAATGGAAAAAAGAACACATTGACACCGGTGTGTCAGACCCACCATACTTGCTCCGGACACTGCGAGAGGGCTGTACAAGCAATGATCACACGCACGGCACAGCGGACACACCAGGAACCGCGGTGTTGGCCATCGAATGGCGCTAGCTGCGCAGCATTTGTGCACCGCCGCCGTCAGTGTCAGCCAGTTTGCCGTGGCATACGGAGCTCCATCGCAGTCTTTAACACTGGTAGCATGCCGCGACAGCGTGGACGTGAACCGAATGTGCAGTTGACGGACTTTGAGCGAGGGCGTATAGTGGGCATGCGGGAGGCCGGGTGGACGTACCGCCGAATTGCTCAACACGTGGGACGTGAGGTCTCCACAGTACATCGATGTTGTCGCCAGTGGTCGGCGGAAGGTGCACGTGCCCGTCGACCTGGGACCGGACCGCAGCGACGCACGGATGCACGCCAAGACCGTAGGATCCTACGCGGTGCCGTAGGGGACCGCACCGCCACTTCCCAGCAAATTAGGGACACTGTTGCTCCTGGGGTATCGGCGAGGACCATTCGCAACCGTTTCCATGAAGCTGGGCTACGGTCCCGCACACCGTTAGGCCGTCTTCCGCTCACGCCCCAACATCGTGCAGCCCGCCTCCAGTGGTGTCGCGACAGGCGTGAATGGAGGGACGAATGGAGACGTGTCGTCTTCAGCGATGAGAGTCGCTTCTGCCTTGGTGCCAATGATGGTCGTATGCGTGTTTGGCGCCGTGCAGGTGAGCGCCACAATCAGGACTGCATACGACCGAGGCACACAGGGCCAACACCCGGCATCATGGTGTGGGGAGCGATCTCCTACACTGGCCGTACACCACTGGTGATCGTCGAGGGGACACTGAATAGTGCACGGTACATCCAAACCGTCATCGAACCCATCGTTCTACCATTCCTAGACCGGCAAGGGAACTTGCTGTTCCAACAGGACAATGCACGTCCGCATGTATCCCGTGCCACCCAACGTGCTCTAGAAGGTGTAAGTCAACTACCCTGGCCAGCAAGATCTCCGGATCTGTCCCCCATTGAGCATGTTTGGGACTGGATGAAGCGTCGTCTCACGCGGTCTGCACGTCCAGCACGAACGCTGGTCCAACTGAGGCGCCAGGTGGAAATGGCATGGCAAGCCGTTCCACAGGACTACATCCAGCATCTCTACGATCGTCTCCATGGGAGAATAGCAGCCTGCATTGCTGCGAAAGGTGGATATACACTGTACTAGTGCCGACATTGTGCATGCTCTGTTGCCTGTGTCTATGTGCCTGTGGTTCTGTCAGTGTGATCATGTGATGTATCTGACCCCAGGAATGTGTCAATAAAGTTTCCCCTTCCTGGGACAATGAATTCACGGTGTTCTTATTTCAATTTCCAGGAGTGTAGATAGTAATAGCGGTCCTATCACACTTCCCTGAGGCACTCTTGACGATACCCTTCTCTCTTACGAACATTCGCCGTCGAGGACGACATACTGGGTTCTATAACTTAAGAACCCTTCGAGCCACTCACATATCTGTGAACCTATATCATATGCTTCTACCTTCTTTAACAGCCTACAATGGGGCACCGTGTCAAACGCTTTCCTGAAATCTAGAAGTATGGAATTTGCATGTTGGCCGTCACCCATAGTTCGCAGTATATCATGTGAGAAAAGGGCAAGCTGAGTGTCGCACGAACGATGCTTTCTAAAACCATGCTGATTCGCAGACATAAACTTCTCGGTGTCAAGAAAATTCATGATATTCGAAATGAGAATATGTTCAATGATTCTGCAGGAAACCGATGTTACGGATATTGGCCTGTGATTTGCCGGGTCCGTTATTTTGCCCTTCTTATACACAGGATTCATCTGCGCTTTTTTCCAATCGCTTAGGACTTTGCGCTGGGCAAGAGATTCGCAATAAATGCAAGCTAAGTAAGGGGCCAATACCGAAAAGTACTCTTTCACAAACCGAATTGGGATTTCATTCGGACCTGCTGACTTATTTGTTTTCACTCCTTCAGTTGTTTCCCTGCGCCAGTGATGGTTATTACCATGTTGTCTATAAGCAAGTCTATTCGATGGTCAAACGACGGTATGTCTGCACGATCCTCCTGAGTGAACGATTTCTTGAACGTGAAATTTAAAACTTAGGCTTTCCTTTAGCTATCTTCGAACGCCACACCATACTGGTCAACAAGTGACTCGATAGAAGCCTTAGATCCACTTAGCAATTTTACATTGGACCAGAATTTTCTCGGGTTCTCTGCCAGATCTTTTGCTACGGTGGTAGTAGCAGTATGCTTCGCTCATAGACCTTTTCACAGACGAACGAACCTCTGCTAACCTTCGCTTATTGTCATTTTCACGTTCTCTTTTGAACCGGGAGTGCAACAGCCTCTGGTTCCTCAATGGTTTCCGAATCTCGGTGTTAAACCATGATGGGTCCTGTCTGTCTCTAATCCACATACTAGGCACATAATCTCTCGACCACGATTTACAATTTCTGTAAACATGGCGCATAATTCCTCTACAGCCATCTTACTGGAACTAAGTGATGTCAGTTCACTGTCTAAGTGATATGCTAACAACTGCTTATCTTCTCTTTCTAGCAGGAATGCTCTCCTAGCATTCTTGACTGATTTGTTAAGCACAGTTGCTACAATGACATCATGTTCGCTAATCCCCCTTTCTATACTGACGTTGTCGGCAAGGTTCGGCATATTTGTAGCTATAAGTCTAAGATGTTTCCATGGCGTGTGGGCTGCTGAATTAGCTGCTCAAGACAATTTTCAGAAAACCTGTTCCAAAGTACACTCGGTCGGTCACCGCGCGGGATTAGCCAAGCGGTCTAAGGCGCTGCAGTCATGGACTGTGCGGCTGGTCCCGACGGAGGTTCGAGTCCTCCCTCGAGCATGGGTGTGTGTGTGTGTTTGTCCTTAGGATAATTTAGGTTAAGCAGTGTGTAAGCTCAGGGACTGATGACCTTAGCAGTTAAGTCCCATAAGATTAAAAAAAAAAAAAAAAAAAAAAAAAAAAAAAACTACCAATGCGTGACCTGGTATTTACGCGCTATTGACCAGAGACATTCTTTAAATGACTAACTGTCACAGCAAAATCAGGTGGCCGGTAAAAAACATCCGACAATCAACTTCGTTTCACCTAGACTTGTTGTATGTGACCAGCTAACTTCATCGTCACATTCAACTTCGACCCCAATAATAACAATATTTTAGTCGACTGCAGTGAACACTTCCCCTCTTGTGACCTCTAAACTGTCTTTCTGATATACATTCGCCGGCCGCAGTGGCTGAGCGGTTCTAGGCGCTTCAGTCTGGAACCGCGTGACTGCTACGGTCGCAGGTTCGAATCCTGCCTCGGGCATGGATGTGTGTGATGTCCTTAGGTTAGTTAGATTTAAGTAGTTCTAAGTTCTAGGGGACTGATGACCTCAGATGTTAAGTCCCATATGGCTCAGAGCCATCTAAACCATCTGATATTCATTCCAAACTCGAAAAATATCTCAGCGCTTTCCTCTTCGGATATCAGCCAGCTCTTTGTCCCGAGAATAATTTGAAGGCGAGAACTTCTGGGAGGGCAGTAAATTCGGGAACTTTGTTACAAATACTTTGACAATTTACCGATAAAATTTTGGCAGTCAAAGTGTCTTTAATCTGACCGCGGGGTGACTTCCCGTCACTCGGGGAATTCGTTTTGGGTAATGATGAAAGCATAAATAACTTTTTATTTGTGACTATCTGCTGTGAATAATTAAACTTAAATTTTGAATGTGTGCAAAAATGTGGGATTGCACAGTGTTTAAAAGCTTCAAAATTCTCCGAACCTGTTGGTTGTTTTAAATATAGAATTACTCCGAAAAGCATGCTTGTAACGGATATGAAACGTGACAGCAAAACTTTGTCGCAGGAGCTATTTCATACACTTACATACCTGCGTATTAAGAAAAAATTCACTTTCTACAAACGAATTGTTGGACTTGACAATATATGCAATTGAAATACACTGAAGAGCCAAAGAAACTAGTATACGCATGCGTATTCAAATACAGAGACGCGCAACAGGCAGAATATGGCGCTGCGTGCTGCAACACCTATGTAAGACAATAAGTGTCTGGCGCAGTTGTTAAATCGGTTACTGTTGCTAAAATGGCAGGTTATCAAGATTTAGCTGAGTTTGAACATGGTGTTATAGTCGGCGCACGAGCGATGGAAAACAGTCTCTCCGAGGTAGTAATGAAGTGGGGAACCTCGCCTGGGCCCTTTAACACCGACATTGGACTGTTGATGATTGGAAACATGTTGCCTGACGAGTCTCGTTTCAAATTGATCGAGCGGATGGACGTGTACGGGTATGGAGACAGCAAGGGACTGTTCAAGCTGGTAGGGGCTCTTTAATGGTGTGGGGCGTGTGCAGTTGGAGTGATATGCGACTCCTGATACATCTAGATACGACTCTGACAGGTGACACGTATGTAAGCATCGTGTCTGATCACCTGCATCCATTCATGTACATTGTGTACGATCGTCGTCCACAAAGTAAGTTCCGTTTGTTTATATAAAATAAACGTGTACAGATACAGAAAAAAATATTATTTGTACAAAAATCTTCAACTGCTAAACTACTTTTCTACATAGCTTCTGAAAATTTGTAGGCACTTGTCATAGCGTGGCACAAGTTTTTGTATGCCTGTTGCATAGAAGGTTGCCGCCTGTGTATTCAACCATGTGGTAACATGTTCTTTCAGCTCGTCATCATCGTTGAAGTTATGACCACCAAGGACAGATTTTAGGTGTAAAAGAGATGAAAGTCGCTAGGAGTGAGGTCCGGGCTGTACGGAGGATGATGATAAGAGTCCCAGTAAATTCCCGTAAGAGTTGTTTGGTCACATTCGCAGTGTGAGGTCAGGCATTATCGTGGAAAAAAAAACACCTTTTGACGGTAATCCTCAGCGCTTGTTCTGTATTGCGCGGCGCAATTTCTTAATGGTCTCGCAGTAACCATGTGCATTGCTTGCTTGGCCTCGTGGTAAGAAATCAATCAGCAAAATGCCTTTTCTGTCCCAAAAAACGGTGCACATGACTTTTCGAGGTGTCAAGATTTGCTTAGGCTTAACCTCCGTTGGGGGTGATGTATGCCTCCATTCCACTGATTGCCGTTTTGTTTCAGGGGTGTCATACGATACCCAAGTTTCATCCCTCGTGACTATCCGAGAAAGAAAACCATCGCCTTCTTCTTTGTAGCGTGTCAAAAACTGAAGTGCACTGCCCATCCGTTGTGTTTTGTGTTGTTCAGTAAGAATTTTGGGTACCCAACGAGAGCTAGGTTTTTGAAATTTCAGTTTTACGTAATAATTTCATGAATTAGTGATCGTGAGATTTGCGGAACTTCCATAGCAAGGGCACTAAGTGTAAACTAACGGTTGTGCTTAATCTTCTCTTCAATTGTGTGAACCAGTTCATCAGTAACCACAGACGGGCGTCCACTTCGTTCTTCAGCGTGCACTTGATCACGTCCTTCATTGAACAGCCTGACCCATCCTCTAACCATTGAATCACTCATAGTATTTTGTCCGTAAACCTCGCAGATTTGCCGATGAATTTCCTTTGGCTTAACTTTCTTTGCATTTAGAAAACGAATCACAGATCTGATTTCACACGCGGCGGCATTTTCAATTACGGCTGACATTATAAAGAAGCACTACAAAGCACACGTCAGCAGCAGCGATATGAAAATGGCGTACATGTCTTGTCCTTGAGTCAGAGTAACTGCCGCGCATGCCCGGAACTGCGATCGTAGCGCTGCCGCGGATAGTTATAGAAACGGAACTTTGTGGACGACCCTCGTATTCCGACGGACTTGGGCAATTCCAGAAGGACAATGCGATATCCCGCACGTCCATAACTGCTACAGAGTCGCTCCAGGAACAGTTTTCAGACTCGAACAACTTGGCTTCAAAGTCTTTTATACCAACAAGCCAAGTTGTTCGAGTACTTCAGGCACAGAAATACATTAAAATGAAAATACTGAAAACTAACCTAAGCATAACGTTCAACAAAGAGTGCTTGAAAGAGGATTTGACCCCCAAATATGTATAACTAAAAACAAACAACAGTTCTTTCTCTCCCAAATTGGCTCAAAAGAAAGGTGAAAAAATATGGTTGAAACTGAGTTGAAACAACAGTACAAAAAGAAATACCACTTAAATATGTTAGCATATAAATTGCACTTAGAATTACTACTACTCACCCATCCATCTCAAGTACCTTTCTTCCAAGATGTAATAAATGAAGCTCTAAACGAAAATTACAGCAGAATTAAAGCAACACATATGAAGAAACTAGGTCAGCTCATACAGTCAAATACTTACCTCACTCACAACACCAAAATTCAGACTTCCCACAAATTTTTCCCAGGAGTAGGAAGTTCCACAACCATTCTTTTTAACACCAACGAACTCTCTCTACTAAACATAGGCCTTAAACATAACCTAAAACCGGAACTCAGTCAGCAGAACATTAAAGACATCATTTGCTCAGTCAAAATGGCAGCAGATGTAGTCAAACTAAACAAAAAAGAACAAACAGTAGTAGGACATAAAACTAACAAATTAATATAGAAACACATTAACAACAATCCACTAACAGAAGCTAAAGAAGAGAACCAGTTACTTCAGGGGACCACACCCTGCCTTTCTAACCCATTTTAATTTAAGCAAGTATTTGACTCATTTTTGAAAAAAACTATTTGATGCAGGACCTTAATATTTTTATTGTATGTTACATCATGCTAATAGAGTCAACTGTACTAAAATCTACTTTATTCATTGTATAGTTTTTAAGGAATACTTTTTTAAATTTATTAACAAAAAATATAAAGTTTTTTCTGCAGAAAATATTTTTTGTGAGCTTCCTAATGGGGGAATGTTAATGAATGTAATACCAGAGGTGGCTTTTTGTGTTATTCAGAGTCTCTGAAAATTTTATTCATTTATGCATGATAGTTTCTGATATAATGGGGCATATGTACTGAAAATTATAGTTTGCCGGAAATTGACTTTAAAGAAAAACTTTTGAAATTTGTTACTTAAAGTTAATTAAAACTGTCCTGCTGCATATGATGGCCTTTCTTTGGCCTCTAGCAGGTCTTCCAGCTTCTTTATCACCTTTCTGGATGTTTGTCTTGCTTTCTTGGCCATATTAGATGCAGACCCGTCTGCATCGGCTATCCTCATTTTATCGCAATGTTGCAGCCCAGTGATCATATTTTCACCAGGATTAATTCCCAGTTTTTTCAGTACCGAACACTTTCCAATATTTAATTTAAGCAAGTATTTGACTCATTTTTGAAAAAACTATTTGATGCAGGACCTTAATATTTTTATTGTATGTTACATCATGCTAATAGAGTCAACTGTACTAAAATCTACTTTATTCATTATATAGTTTTTAAGAAATACTTTTTTAAATTTATTAACAAAAAATATAAAGTTTTTTCTGCAGAAAATATTTTTTGTGAGCTTCCTAATGGGGGAATGTTAATGAATGTAATACCAGAGGTGGCTTTTTGTGTTATTCAGAGTCTCTGAAAATTTTATTCATTTATGCATGATAGTTTCTGATATAATGGGGCATATGTACTGAAAATTATAGTTTGCCGGAAATTGACTTTAAAGAAAAACTTTTGAAATTTGTTACTTAAAGTTAATTAAAACTGTCCTGCTGCATATGATGGCCTTTCTTTGGCCTCTAGCAGGTCTTCCAGCTTCTTTATCACCTTTCTGGATGTTTGTCTTGCTTTCTTGGCCATATTAGATGCAGACCCGTCTGCATCGGCTATCCTCATTTTATCGCAATGTTGCAGCCCAGTGATCATATTTTCACCAGGATTAATTCCCAGTTTTTTCAGTACCGAACACTTTCCAATATTTAATTTAAGCAAGTATTTGACTCATTTTTGAAAAAACTATTTGATGCAGGACCTTAATATTTTTATTGTATGTTACATCATGCTAATAGAGTCAACTGTACTAAAATCTACTTTATTCATTATATAGTTTTTAAGAAATACTTTTTTAAATTTATTAACAAAAAATATAAAGTTTTTTCTGCAGAAAATATTTTTTGTGAGCTTCCGAATGGGGGAATGTTAATGAATGTAATACCAGAGGTGGCTTTTTATGTTATTCAGAGTCTCTGAAAATTTTATTCATTTATGCATGATAGTTTCTGATATAATGGGGCATATGTACTGAAAATTATAGTTTGCCGGAAATTGACTTTAAAGAAAAACTTTTGAAATTTGTTACTTAAAGTTAATTAAAACTGTCCTGCTGCATATGATGGCCTTTCTTTGGCCTCTAGCAGGTCTTCCAGCTTCTTTATCACCTTTCTGGATGTTTGTCTTGCTTTCTTGGCCATATTAGATGCAGACCTGTCTGCATCGGCTATCCTCATTTTATCGCAATGTTGCAGCCCAGTGATCATATTTTCACCAGGATTAATTCCCAGTTTTTTCAGTACCGAACACTTTCCAATATTACCACAATTGAATGTAATAACAGCATCATGAATTCCTAGTTTCATTGTATGCATGCCTACAAATACAGTTTTAAGAAGGCGGTTCCAAATTATGCTGTTGAAACATTCATTTGTGTTCAGTGTCTGCCCATGCAGGTCAGGATGGGGCCAGGATGAACCAAGTCTCTGAAAATAGGTTTAATTGCTGTAATAACAGCAGCAGTAAGAGAATGCTGGTGAGAATAAGATTCTCCAGTTGCCTGAGCCCTATTGTATTTGCACCATGAATTTTCTCCTAGTGGATACAATCCATGTCATGGCTTATCATCAGTAGAGGACTTATGGAAGAATATGGCCCAAACATCTCTCTTCATTGCCTCCAGATTTTCTTTATTTCTCTTAATTTCCTGCCCATAGTATACCTGCAAGTTTTCTATTTCAATTTTAGGTAACCGACTCTGTCAACAATTTTCCATCTTCTAATTTTTTTTCCTCTCATATCAAAAGTTAATTTTCTCAGCCTTGTTCCCAAACGTTTTTGAACATGGCCTACAATTCTATTTTGCTAATAATGGCATCTCCATATGGCTTAGAGTTCACCACATTGTTGTATGCCTTACTGTCACCATCGACAAAATATTTGGTGTACTGTACGCCTCTTGTTTCTATGGAGCGATGAAATATTTGATATACTCCATGAAATTCCATACCACCACTTGTTCGTCTAAAATTAGCCACACAATTGTGTTCTTTATGTTCATTGACTTTACAATATTTGCAATATTTAGACATTATCTCCACATTTAACACTTTACCGGTGTCTACACTCATGGCAGTCACTACTCTATTCAGAGAAGTATGTCCTCTTTTCTGACAACTTTCATCAACTGCACCTGCAATAACCGAACATCCATCATTTTCTTCCACTGCTTCCCTAGCAGCCAGTTTCATGCTTTCCTCACAGACCTCACATACAGCTTTCACTTATATTACAGTCAGTTTTTCAAATTTATTTGATGGTTGATGTAAGTTCATCAGTGAACAAAATGTTCTCCCTGCATCCATGCCCTTGCCAATGGACCATAAGGCATAAACTAATCTAGTATTGATTTCATAAGGGCCACTTGCATCTGGTTTTGAAGAACTCATAAATGAAATCACAGCTGAGTATTTAGTGCAAATTAAATCCAAAGCAATTGCTAGGCCGTTTCTCTCACTGGCACTCTCACAAATTTTCACACTCTGTGACTCACCACACTGTCTACATTGTACAAATTTAGAAATTACATCTGATAATATTCTCAAATGTATAATAATGTTACTGCACCCCTTGTCACTTAAAGTAAATTTGTTGTAACTCTCTTGAAATGCTGAGATCTTCTTTGATGATGCACTTGTTGAAGAATTACAATTAGGAACATCGTTGGCAGGCGACATAACGTCTTGTACAGAAAACTTTCTAAACTTGTTTTCTCTAAATTGTCGCGTCTTGAAAATGCCTTTACGTTTCGTCATCTTCAATAGAAACAACAAAACGCACCTAAAAAAGCACTGCAAACGTAAGTATAGCAACTACTCGCAATCACACTTGAACAAAACTAACCGCGTGTTTGAAAGCGTGTTGTTTACAAACAGCAGAAACAAAAGAATACCGACCGTTGCATTCGAAGGATAGCCAACACAAAAAAAAATCCCTAACGTGCAATGTAGGGGATATAATGATCTAAAATATATGCAGAAAAGGGGGTAACAGAAGAGTGGGCGTGGCACATAAACACACATGGTGTGAACATACTCTTTAAATGCTCAAAAAAAAAAATCCGCAAAATCCTTTTCAGAGTACTTAAATAAAATCTTACTTTATCGAAATATGATGAAAACCGAAAATCGATTTTTTTGACCTGAACCACGGTGTGGTCCCCTTAAAAACATCAACAAGAACCTCATTCAGGGCAATGGGCTAGCAGTAAAATCTGACAAAGGCAATACAGTAGTTATCATGGACAAACATGAATATATAAATAAAACACTTGAGTTCTTTCAGAATAACCATATACAAGAAATCTCTCATGACCCCACACAGAAATTCAACAGTAAACTAAAGAAACAGTTGAATAAAACATGCTTCTTATTAACAAGGGAAGAAGCACAGAGATTAACAATTATGAATCCAACAGTCCCAAAGTTAAGAGCGCAGCCTAAGATCCATAAACCTAATATCCCTATCAGACCAACTGTCAGTGCTATAAATCATCCAGGCTACAAAGTTTTGCGTAAGCTGCATTCAATTTTACAAAAACAATATAAATTTAAAACCTCGTGTACAGTGAAAAATAACTACCAAGCAATTCGAAGTATTAAAGATCTTCATATCCCATCCAATGCAAAGCTCATATCCCTGGACATAGTAAACTTATATAGCAGCATACCCATCAAAGAATCCTCAGATATAATCAAAAATAAGTTATTAAAAGGTCAGACTATGTCCCCAGATGAAGTAGTTGAATTAATAGAATTGCTGCAGCTTGTTCTTTCACACAGTTATTTCACATTTAATGGCAAAATGTACAAACAAGATGTAGGCCTAGGAATGGGAAGTCCTTTAAGTGAAATCATTGCAGAAATTTTCATTAACCACCTTGAAAATAAACTTCTCAACAACAAAGACATAATAACCCAGAGAATAGTTTACTACTGCAGATATGTTGATGATACATTCATTGTATACAATGGAACTGACGAAGAAATAGAAACTCTATTTAACAGATTCAATAATTTACACAACAACACACAGTTCGTCATAGAACATCAGAAAGATACCAAACTTAATTTTCTATACATGACAATAAGTAACACAGACCAAACACTAAATATCAGTGTATACAGAAAACCAATATACACAGACACAGTCATTAATAAATCTTTCACACATCCCAACGCAAATAAACAAGCTGGATTTAGATACTTCTTAAACAGAGCTCAGAAATTCCCACTTAATGGTAACTACTATGAGATAGAAATGAACACTATCAAATACATTGCACTTAATAGTGGCTATCACAAACATGAAATAGACACACTATCACAACGCACAACTAAAAATAACAACAAACAATGTGACACAGCTTCAACACACAACATCCAAAAAACCAGGTACATAACGTTACCATATTTAGGTGTCATATCAGACAAAATAGCCAAGCTGTTTAAAAAAAAAAAACAGACATCAGGATCACCTTTGCCACCAACAAAAACTTAAGAAAGAAACTGAAACTGATACATGACATCTCACATCCCACAGAGAAACCTAATAAAGCAGGAATCTATAAAATTACATGCAGTTATTGCATCAAATATTTCATTGGCCACTCGGGAAGAAATTTTAAAACTAGGTTTAAAGAACACATTGACTGTTTCAAACTTGGCAAACCGAATAAATCAGATATAGCGAAACATATAAATGAAATAGGGCACAGTGTTACGATAGACAACGATCTCAAAGTAGTGCATAATTTAGAAAAGAGCTGGAAAATGGGCATCTTGGAAGAAATGGAAATATTCATCAATGGCCACGTGGGGAATAACGAGATCCTGAATGAAATGACTAACTTCAAAAATTCACATTTCTTTTCCAATTTCACTACAGTACTCCTAGAATAAAAGATACATAACATGCCAGTCGTTTGACTCTAGCCCCAGCAATAGCTTAGAAATATGTACAATAAATAGTTTATATCGTGATGTGTTCAATAATATTGTAACAGGTGCTCAATTTGTAATGTATTTCGTCAACCTACATCTGTAATACGAAAACAAGACGTGCAGAAGATATGTAAATATCTGACACCACATAGATCGACAAATCGATAGTCAAATCGAAACCAGCTGTATTTCGACCACCATCTTGGCCACTGCACCACAGAACTGTTTGTGATGGTGTTTCCAAGTTACTGCTATGTTAGGCCGGTGACGGTCACCAGTGACTGTCACCGACAGAGATACGTTCGTTTGAACTGGAGCATTCACACCCGGTCACTACACCGCCTCACCGAGCCACTGTGACGCAGCAGTGACTCACCCTCGCCACATGTGACGGACACCGTTGCTGTGTTCACAGTAGTCACCGCCGGACATGCATTAGTTTGAATTGGAGTGTTCGCACTGGGCACAGATCACAGACACAGCGCTGCAGATTTGCCAACAGACAGACAGTCATATCTGAGACAGTGCCGCGAAACAATCATTATATATTATATTGTACACATTGTAACCATGAGTTTAGATTTCATTAACAGGGAAGATTTTATAAGTGAAGTAGAAAGTCGTCCCGCTATTTGGGATGTCAAAAGCGATGACTATAACAACGAAGTGGAGGGTAGTAACCTTCAAGCACATCTGCATCCCTCGCCCCCTTTACTTCTGCGTCCTAAGGAGTTCCACCTTATGGTTCAAAACATAGAGTTAAAATGTTATTCTTAATTACAATTATTTACGCATATGTGGCTATTACAATAATTAATTTTCTTTCTTTATTATAATATTATTGAGGTACACGTTCCTGACACACTATAATTTTAATTGTATCTTCCAATCAGTTCAGTGAATACAATAATATGACTTCTTACAGTTAACATACTAATAATTGCACAGTGCGCATCATAAATACAGTGCCAGATGAACAATGAGGCCTAACCACACTAGCGTTCACATAACATTTCTAGCAATTACATTTTTTGCAGCTGTCAAGCCACTTCATCTTCAGGGCTAACGAAGTAGTTTACAAAGTAATTCCTGATACTGTTCGTAAAATTTCCTCCACGGACTAAACGAGGTGACATGTCCTGCAATCCCTGAACACTTAACGTATCCTCAAACGACATAAAGAGTATAAAACAATCCTTTCTCCAGCAGATTATGTATCAATGGATGTACGTGTAATAAACGTTTTGTCTTTATTCTCCTCCTCCTCCTCCCCCTGCTTAGAAGTACCAACAAAAGTTCCTCCTCGCTCGAGTTCATTTCACTAACTAATCAGTTGGCAATACCTGCGGTGTCGGACACCGGTGATCCAGGAGTGTTCCCCACAATTACCGGAGACCGTCACTGGCGACCGTCACCAGTGTCCCAGTGTGAGGCGCGCCTTAGTGACAATTTGTGAACAGTGACCAAGAGAGCCACGGAAATGTAAACACCGCAACGCATCACAACGAGACTTCCACGCCAGAAGAACAAAGTGAGTGACCGTTATAAAACATTTTCGTGCAAACATCAGTCCAGCTTCCAAAGTGACATCGCCTCTTACTAAGTTTTCTCTTCTTCCACAATATGACCACAGCATTTACGAAAAGAGTACGTAACATCAGCATGACGTTACTGCAAAGTTGTTTTTGTAATGCCATTTAGCCTGAAGATGAGGAATAACCCTTGAAACATGTCGCTAAATAAATAAGCAATACAGTAGTTGACAAAGTTTGTGACTGGTAGCGGTAATTTTAAAAAAAACTTTACATATTTCTTGAGACAGTCTCGGTCGAAAAATAGTCAAAATGGCTTCAAATTATTGAGCATATCTGGGATGCCTTGCAACGTGCTGTTCAGAAGAGGTCTCCATCCCCTCATACTCTTACGGATATATGGACATCCCTGTCAGTTCCCTCCAGCACTATTTCACACATTAGTCGAGTCCATGCCACGTCGTGTTGCGGCACTTCTGCGTGCTCGTGGGGGCTCTACATGATTTTAGGCAGATGTACCAGTTTCTTTGGCTCTTCAGTTAATGTATATTGACATTTTTGTGGCAAAGAGGTAAGTATAAATGGTCTCTTTTTGCTTTCACATGCCGCTGTTCAGTGACACAAACTCGGAGAGAACAACGTTTCAAACTTGTTATATCACAAATATATATTATGAACTATCAAGAGTGATCATGACGTATGCCTTGAGTTACAGTTCGATTTTTTGGTCAGGCTTTAGTAGTAAACTGTCAGCGTCTTGTTTCCTGTTTTGGAATTTAACTGTCATCTGTAACTGGAGATTTGGGCGCACATAAGCTTTCGCGAATGTGAAACGATCTGAAAATAAAATTCTCGAGTCATGCGAGAGAACACAAGAAGCGGAAATGTCAGCTTCCATATTTGTACGAGCCATACCACTGGTCATTAATGGAATAAATAATTTTACGAGGAATCCTTTAGGTTCTCATTTATTATTTGGTCAGTGTCTTTCTTAAAAGGAACAGGTCCCTAGTACAGCTTCTGATGAAAATCTGCCTCGGCTCTGAATATAACCTGTTTCGTTGTATACTACCTCCCAGTAGACCAAAAAGATCGCTTACCCCACTTATTGCAACATTTGATTGCCATGGAGCATTTACAGTATGAAGTTCTTGGCTTGTATCAGATAAGCCACACGCCAGCGGCCCGGCAGGAAGCCGGTAATTACACGTCTGCTCTATCTACTCCGCTACAGCGTGTGTCTTATT
Source organism: Schistocerca nitens (assembly GCF_023898315.1). NCBI lineage: Eukaryota > Metazoa > Arthropoda > Insecta > Orthoptera > Acrididae > Schistocerca > Schistocerca nitens. The sequence continues at coordinate 343,944,435 of NC_064622.1, forward strand.
TTTCTTCTTTTTGGCTTCCCCTGAAGGTAGATTGTTGTTTTATGAACAGATGACTCAAAGAGTGCGATGGAGAGCCAAATAGTGACAAAAGAATAAAGCGCAAAAAGAACGACGTTTCCTTCCCCATCTATTTCAGTTTTCAGGTTTCGGGATTTCTTCTTCGGCTCTATATTAATCTTCTTTTAATATTTTCTTCTCCACATATTTACAAAAACCACCGTACTCGACTATCTGCCTTGCATTTTTTACTCTTTGTCTCTATGCAATTTTCCCTCTCCACGGGTACCTTACTGTGGCAACCTAGTTATTCACAGATATCAATCATACCCGTCCCTTCTTGTGGTATGGTTTTTCGAAGATTTCTTTCCTCACCTTTTCTTTCTAGTGCCTCTTCATTTCGCGCTTTATCTGTCCTACCTATTTGTTACAACCAATTGTAGTACCGTATCTTAAATCATTCCAATTTCTATTCCACACGATTCAGTAGTCCGCATATCACTTTGATTGACGAATTCCAGACGTACCATTTTATGAAACACTTTCTCGGTCCACGTCAACGTGTGATATAAACAGAACACTCGCATTGAAGGAAATGTGCCTGACCTTGCTGTTTTCCTCTTATCTCTCTTGCTTCTTTTCTAGAAAAAAAATTTACACGTCGTTTACTTCACATCTTCTTCAATTTTAATGTTCAATATGCCATTGTGCTCTTTCCCACGCCTCATCATTTTTGTTTCTTAACTTCGTTCACCCATAATCTATATTCTGTGCTACCCACTGAATTCAACAGATTTCCTTCGTGTATAGCGCTGCAGGATAAAGTGGCCAGAAAGCCAAATGAATGTGTAAAAAAATGCCGCGTAATGGTCGTCGTTCTAATTGGAAGAAATTTGCCACTGTGGATAGAAAATTATGGAAAACTGAGTCTTTCAGGCCACAGAATGCTGACCACCGTTTTTCAAAAATAATTATTTGCACAACAGGAGTTCAGGATGGATTTTAAAGTGGACTTGCATTGACGCCTGTATCTCCCTCGGCCTTAGACAGAGAACGCGGACATGGCGTTATCGAAGGATGATTCACCTGAAATGCTGTGAGAAAGGCATAGATTATTTCAGTGAGGAAATTGGACCTCGCGGCTACTTCAGTGCCCGTACGTTGCTTCGCTCGGATTATCAAGTTCTACAATTTATCAAAATATTTGGACGTAGGAAAATGGATCCTGCACAAGGCTAATATTTGTATTAGACAGATGGCTTTATGAGTATGTGGACAGCTGAGGCTTTCACCTGCCGTTGTTAGCTGCCTTACCAACGTCTGTAGACACTGCTATGGGGTAGCCATCCTCCACAAATGATACTTGTACATCGGTGATTAATTGGATCATCTCTGTATTGCACTGTGGCTGTCATCTGACTGTGTGAATAGATCAGAGTATTCGGCAAGTTCGGTGCCATATACTTTAGTGGCGATGAGGACTCTATGTAGCGTGACCACTGGAGTCGAACGCTGCACTCTGTTTGCAACATATATGTTGTCATGGACTCAGAATACTTGATGTTATGAACAAGCTAATTTGGAACAACTAGTACAGTGGTCTACCCATGCAATGCAGCACTCACCTACAGTTCCAGCCATCAAACCATCGCACATTTTGAGCCATGTAATATCTCTGATGACTGTTATTCATCGTAATTACCTGTTATCAAAAAATCCTAAGTTGCTCTCTGTGATTAGTAAGCATGAGACGATTAGTAAGTTTGAGGCGATTGATTTTTCTGATATTTGTAACATGCTGCCATCCTAATGTGAGTAACTTGAATGGCGCTTATAAAAAAGATCTCATCCAAAAGTGTGGCCTTGCATGTGAAAGCTTTGACAGTAAACAGTCTTAGACAGAATCTTTAGTGCGCTGTTACACAGTAGAAATGTACTATGTGCAACACCAAGCACCAAGCAAGGAAAGCCAGGCCAATGCCCCATGTCGCAACATTCAGAAAGCCGACATTGTAGAAAGCAGAACAAACCCGAAAGATACTGTCTCACCTCACTCAAGCAAGAGGTCGGAACCGTAAACTCAGTGGCATGACCTCAGCGAGGAAAAGACATCATAATATTCTAACAGCGCACCTTTATTTCCCAAGTGAGAGTAAAAGTTTCACAAGAACACTTGTCAGCCTACTGACATGGCTGAAAGGCAACAAGCTGAATTCCTGAAATCATTCTTGCGAAGTAGAGGGGTAGTGAATACCGCTAATGGATTCGGAGAAGTAGGCCACATTCGATCATCGCCCACCAGGAATAACGTCATTGCCTCAGACAAGCAGTAATAAATACTCAGGCATCCGGCCCTCGACGTCTTTACTTTGCAGTACACCAGCTACCAGGCTGAGCCTGTGATGCCCTGCTACAGTTTACCGATATGACTTCCGCCTTCTAGAGTGCTACCTGTCGGGCTTCTGCACCCGGTCGTCGTGAGCTGCCGACCTTGCAACCACTGATGAGAAGACTTGGATACTCCTACCTCTGGCTTGCGGAGTCACATTGATGGTGTTTGGTGCACCGGCCACCCGTCACTGTGTTTGAGATGTGCACTAACCGCTGCGGCCCCACACTAGTACCTGTAAGCGGTCATCGACGTTCCTAACCTTCCTTGTTGGAGTGACTATGCTGTTGTTCATTTACGTATCGTGCAGAGCTGCTTAAAGATTACTCGATCACACTCCTTCGATGTCTGAGAGAGTACTATACTAATACGCCGTCGCTGTTCTGGGCACCAACGCCAGATGTACGGGTTACGCTGGCCGCCAGCAAATCTTGCTACTCGCCCGACACCATGTTTTCGTGAACCGGGCGCTATCGGAAGGCGTCCTCCACAGCACTTTTCGAGGCCGTGCGCTGCGCTGCCACTAGCCTGGGCACCGATACAAACAGGAACACAAAAATGTTAACTGTAATGTAATAAATTCTTATTTCGCCAACGATTTATCATCAGAGCGCAGTGCTCCGACTGGCCTGGTCCACCGTACTTCACGCTCCGTCATCCCGACAACAGTAGGGGCCTCAACCCAGGTCCCTACAGCGCAATGTCATAATTCGTTACACTCCTCATCGGGGAGTGGCATTATAAGTCTTGAAATTAAACAACTCCGTACTAGACGTAATTCTTGCTATCGCTAAAGCTTGCAAAATCTCGATGTTAGCACACCATTTGTTCGGCGGACGTGCTATGTCTTCTGTGTCTGAAACTTCTCCTATGCACGTAGGTCTCCACGTGGCCGGAAAGAAGAGAGTACGTCAACGGATAGTGATGTACCACACTGCTCTGTTAATAGAAACTCTTATGCACACAGAGTATATACGAGGGTCACTCCAAAAGAAAGGCACACTATTTTTGTAAAAATACAGTTTACATTCTGCATGTGTGAAAGTCTTACAGTGTGTAGATACATTCCTCCCACTTGTTTTCAAACTTAGTTCCATTGAGTGGCGACGTCACAGTACGTCTTCAAGATGGCTGCTACACTTGACGTTCGTCGGAAGCAACGTGCTGTCATAGAATTCCTGTGCTGTGGAAACGAGACAGTGGGAAACATCCACAAGAGGTTGATAAAGGTGTATGGAGATGCTGCTGTCGATCGCAGTACAGTTAGTCGGTGGGCAAGCAGGTTACGTGATGAAAGCGGGCACGGCAATATTGAGGATTGTCCTCGCAGCGGCAGGCCTCGTACTGCACACACTCCAGATAAAGTGCAGAGAGTTAACGAATTGGTGACTGCTGACAGACGCATCACAGTGAACGAATTGTCACACTACGTTGGGACAGTGGAAGGAAGTGTTTGCGGAATACTAAAAGTGTTGGCGGTAAAAATGGCTTGTGCCAGGTGGGTTCCCAGGATGTTGACAGTGGCTCACAAAGAAACAAGAAAAACGGTATGCAGCGAACTTTTGGAACAGTACGAGAATGGTGGAGATGAATTTCTTGGTGGCTCCATCACTTTTCACCAGAGACGAAGAGGCAATGAATGGAGTGGCATCATGCAAATTCACCCAAGAAAAAAATTCAAAACCACACCTTCTGCTGGGAAAGTTAAGGCTACGGGGTTTTTCGATTCCGAAGCACTCTTGCTTGTGGACGTCATGCCAAGTGGAACCACCATAAATCCTGATGCATATGTGACGACACTGAAGAAACCAAGTTCGACTGAGTCGTGTTCGACCACATCGGCAAAAGCAGTATGTTTTGCTGTTGCGCGACAATGCACGGCCACATGTCAGTCAAAAACCCATGGGAGCGATCACAAAACTCGGATGGACAACACTGAAACACCCGCCTTACGGTCCTGACCTGGCTCCATGTGACTATCATCTCTTTGGGAAACTGAAAGGCTCTCTTCGTGAAACAAAGTTTGAAGGTGATGACTCCCTTGTGCACGCTGCCAAACAATGGCTCCAACAGGTTGGTCCAGAATTTTACCGTGATGGTATACAGGCGCTGGTTCCAAGATGGCGTAAGGCAGTTGAGAGGGATGGAAATTATGTGGAGAAATGAAAATATTGTTCCTAAAGGATGTATCTACACACTGTAAAACTTTCAAACATGTAGAATAAGAGATGGATTTTTAAAAAAATAGTGTGCATTTCTTTTGGAGTGAGCCTCGTACTTCGTTGCGCGATATAGTTCCCTCAAGGCGATCTGCAGCTATTCCGCACTGGCGCCGTAGTTTTAGCAACATGCTGCGGAAAACCCTATTTTTCCAATGTTCAAATAGCGCTTATATTTGAGCTAGGAAGTTGAAATTTTTACAGGTTATTTATTGGAGTATTGGCTACAACTTGACACAGGGATTTTTAAAAATTTGAATTCAGTTGTTAGAGATTAGTTTTTTCTGTTATAATGAAAATTCACTACTTTTTGCGACATTTCTTGCTGATAAATTAACAATATACGGAATTTTGGAAAAAGGCTGTCTTAAGTTATACAGAAGGCTGTGTATCAGTTTCTGAAAATTCGAAGCAAATTGGTTTGGTAGATCCTGAGAAAATATGTAATTTGTATGAAAAAATAAAACCTTTGGGAATCGAGCGACAAAGTTGGGATTATCTTTTTAGTGCATTCCAGGTCCATAGGACGTTTTGTCTTCATCTTCTGCAAACACCTCCTCCAGCTTCCTCTTTGTCCTCCTCCTGTTTACTCTGGCATGTGTTTCTAGGCTATTTACAGACCTGTCAACAACCCGAAGACGTTCCTTGTCTAAAGCAAGCATCGTTTGTACCTTGTTGAAACCTAGCTTTATTCCCATATTTCGAAATACTTTGCTCTTTACAACGTTGCCATAATCGAAAGTAGCAACACCATAACGCACACCAAAGTGAAGTGTTTCTATTTCCATAAACACAATCTTGGAATTTTTTGACCATACAACACTATTTATACTTTCATTGGGGTTTTGAGTTTTTCCATGTACACACTTTTTCAACAGTTCAAGTGCTGCTAAGTCTCTGAAAATAGGTTTTATCGCCTCCATTACTGCATCAGGCAGATTAGGTTTATGAGTGTACACTCCACCAGTTAGCAGTCCCTTGTTGTGCTTAAACCAACTGTTTTCTCCTTTGGGACACACGTAATGATGGCGACTTTCATCGGTTGAAAAAGTATGAAAAGAAAAGAACACAAACAGCCTTCTTCATTTCACCGACACTATGTGTGTTTTGAGTAATAGCCATTCCATAATAGTTCTGTATTTTGTCAGTTAAACTGTTAGGTAACCTTTTCTTTCTATCCATCCCTTTACCATCATTGATTTTTTGTTTTTTGAATGAAGCTTTCAGTCGCCGAAGCCTTGATCCCATTCGTTTCTGTACGTGTCCAGTAAACTCAAAATTCTGCTCTACGTCATCTTCACTATAGGGTTTCAGTTCTTCAATATATTTGAGACTTTTAGAATCACCGTCACCAAGATAATTCACATATCGCACTTTATCACATACAACAGAACGTTGAAATCTACCTGCAACAACAGCCACTTCCATTCTTCCACTACTGCCACTATAGTTAGCTGCGCAATTATTTTCATGTGTGCCTTTATTTTTTTGTGCTCACCTACATTTAGGTATTGCTGCTACATCTAAACCTTTCGCTGTATACATACTGGTGGCAGATACTACACCTTGAAGAGATGTGTGTCCCCGTTTATGCCAGGTACCATCGAATGCTGCAGTCAGGCCTCTATTACCACTGTTTTCTATTACTGCCTCTTCTATACAAACATCTTATATTTTAGACCCTATAAATCCATTATGCTTCGTAAACTTGCTTGGGGGATTTGTAAGATTCTTCATGCCACAGAAAACTGCACCTGCAATAGCACCCTTACCAATTGTACGCAAGGCATAAACAACTCTAAATGCTGTATTCATAGATTTTGCTACCATTTTCTTAATTCAGAGTTACTGCAACACTGTTCCAAGAGGTGGTCATGTATGAACACTTATCACACTTCAGCCGGCCGCGGTGGTCTCGCGTTTCTAGGCGCGCAGTCCGGAACCGCGCGACTGCTACGGTCGCAGGTTCGAATCCTGCCTTGAGCATGGATGTGTGTGATGTCCTTAGGTTAGTTAGGTTTAACTAGTTCTAAGTTCTAGGGGACTGATGACCTAAGATGTTAAGTCCCATAGTGCTCAGAGCCACTTATCACACTTCAGTTGCATTTCAATGGCAAGTCCTATTTGATTTTTTTATACAGAGTTCCAGACCGACTTCACTACACTTAATACATCTTACACAGTTTGCAAAAATTCCGTTGAGAACTGATACATCAAATATGTCATTCACATCCAATTCGCCCATAAAACATTCATACTTTTCACTAAGTGATACAAGCTTCTTCTGCTAGGTACTTTCTTTCCCATTTTCATTGCAATGGGCAGCTATATCGGCAAGATTAGGTTCACACACTTGGTTGTCGCCTTTACTATTTACGGCAATAACACCGACATTTAGCTTTCCAACGTTTCTTCTTTTTCTTGAAAGCCTTCAGAGGATATCTATTCACTTTATGTTTACCCCTTGATTATCCGTCAATAAAACAGACTTCAGTGAACAGAATTCACTACGAATATTTTCAGAATTACAAAAGAGTAATAAATCATGAAACACACGACAATCGAGCGAGCGATATATATCGAACTATCACAGATTAGCCTCAACACTTATTTTGTAACATTTATTTTCTGTCACATTACTAAAATGTACACGATGAGCATGTAGATTCGTGAGTACAACATTTGACAGCGCCACAGAACGTCACGCCCATGCAGAACATATTTCAAAAATATTTAAAAAAATAGGTGTTATCTTCTGCACTGAATAAATTATATATCAATTGAAAGGGAAAAGTCTGTAGATTTTTAAAATGCAAAAAAGTAAAAATTTAACATTTCATGATTTTGAACCTTTCCGGAGCTCCTTAATTACTGTGTCCAGTGACCTTTCCAGAATGAGTAATGTGATTATTGTAACAAAATCTGACACATGAGTGACGTCTTCGTAGCACGCACCAATGGCCAACAGGAGATTCCATCACCACCACCACCACCACCACAGACCGCAGGAACAGCCTCGAACACGGCAGCGTAAACATGTAAACATATTTTTCGCTCTTTTGTATGTCCATCCTTTTAGTAGGAGGTCTCTGGGACGACGGCCGTTTACTATAAAACACCTACAGCCGTCCTTATGATTGTATTTTGTTTTGTCGCCACCAGTTTCAACGCTTCAGTGCGTCATCTTCAGGCTGTTTTTGACGCGCTACAGGTTGATATGATCCCCATGCATAACACATCACTTGCCAGCATTACTGGATACGCAGATAATGTGTCAGCACTCCAACCATCAACAGTCACTCAGATTCATACAGTGAAAGCGACACAGCACAATTGGTGGCAGATATTGCAGTCTGCAGCACTCACAACACATCAAGTGGTGCCTACAACTACGGCGCATGGCCAGTAACAAGGATAGGCTTCAGCCGTGCAACAGCACTTTGGATTTTCAAACTGGTTGTGAAATTGCCTGAACTTATTGTTGAAACCTGCCATTTCCTTTGGACTCGGGTACATACTGGATTACAACACTGGACGATTTTGACGACTTGGAAGTGGACCCCTGGACATATTGGTTAAACTCTCTCGTTCCCTTTTGGGCTTTAGTGTGGTGAATAAATCATAGTATTCGTCGAGTTAAGTTTCGAATACTTCACTCCTAATAGAAGTTCAGTTTGAATAGAAGTGCAACCAAGATATATGTCCACTGCAGATGCCTTTTGGTGGAATTCTTGGATCCTTGTAGGACAGGCGTCGTTAACTGCTTATAGAGTTCTCGTCACCTGCGACTTCGGGGAGTAATTCATACGATACATTAACAACTTAGTGAAAAACCTTTGATAGCGCCTAAAACCGTCCACTGATGATGCAGCTAATCTGGCTCAAAATGGCTCTGAGCACCATGGGACTCAACTGCTGTGGTCATAAGTCCCCTGCAGCTAATCTCTGAAGATTTTCTAACCAGTTAAGAGTTCAGTAATATCCAGCTGGATATCGGGGTGCAAAGATTGGCCACAGTTATTAAACTTCATGAAACGTAAAAGAGTGATGTACTTTGACTTCACGATAAATACTTCACAACTAGAGTCACCCAAGTCATACAAATATTTGGGAGTAACAGTTTCTAGAGATATGGAGTGGAGCGATTTATAGGCTCAGATCTTGGTAAATCAAATGAGAGGCAATGATTAACAGGTGAGATACTGCAGAACAGGAGTTTCCCTTCAAAAGAGACTTCGTACGTATACGTAAGGTGTGTTTGGCTCGTACTTGATTACTGCTCTAGTGGATGGGATTTTTATAAGGTCGGACTACTGGCAGACATTAAGCGCGCTCAAAAAAGGCCGCTTTCTTTTCACAACACGACCAATTTGGTTATCATTCACGGCACTCTTACAGCAAAGCTGTACGTCGGCGATATTCTACGCTTGCTTTTGTTGTTCATGGCAAGCCATCTTGGGCTTACATTTCAGCTTGTCTTCGTGCTTGCCGAACCCTACCTTAGTCAGCGAGGTCGCCAGACCTCTCCCCAACTGAGACTGTTTGGATCATTATAGACATTGCCCTTCAACCATCTCGCGATTTTAACGATATAACGTGCCAGTTGGACAGAATTTGGAACGCGTTATTCACTTGTTCAATTTCTGAAGCTCTTTCTGTAAAATTATGATCACTTGATTGTCTGTACATGTACATCACATCTACCTATTCCCGTCGCATTCCATTCGTGGCGCGTCTTTTTTTTAGCTTAGAGTGTATTATTATTAGTAGTGGCCATACACAAAGCGTTGGTAGCCAGTCCAGAAGTCAAAACCCCAGAAATCAAGTGATTTACAAGCTCTGAGTATAGCCCACACATTTAAACTTTGTTGATTTTAAATGGAGGTACTGCGTGAGAGTGAAGCAAGAGTCGGTTTGGAGGCGACTGGTCCAGATTTCTATTCTGAGAAGGAGATGTAGGTAGCACTCGCGGTGCACCTTCATTTATTCTAGCTCACAAACTATAGAAACACAAAACATGGAAAAGAATCGTTGCAGTATACAGGGTGTTACAAAAAGGTACGGCCAAACTTTCAGAAAACATTTCTCACCCACAAATAAAGAAAAGATGTTATGTGGACATGTGTCCGGAAACGCTTAATTTCCATGTTAGAGCTCATTTTAGTTTCGTCAGTATGTACTGTACTTCCTCGATTCACCGCCAGTTGACCCAATTGAAGGAAGGTAATGTTGACTTCGGTGTTTGTGTTGACATGCGACTCATTGCTCTACAGTACTAGCATCAAGCACATCAGTACGTAGCATCAACAGGTTAGTGTTCATCACGAACGTGGTTTTGCAGTCAGTGCAATGTTTACAAATGCGATGTTGGCAGATGCCCATTTGATGTATGGATTAGCACGGGGCAATAGCCGTGGCGCGGTACGTTTGTATCGAGACAGATTGCCAGAACGAAGGTGTCCCGACAGGAAGACGTTCGAAGCAATTGATCGGCGTCTTAGGGAGCACGGAACATTCCAGCCTATGACTCGTGACTGGGGAAGACCTAGAACGACGAGGACACCTGCAATGGACGAGGCAATTCTTCGTGCAGTTGACGATAACCCTAATGTCAGCGTCAGAGAAGTTGCTGCTGTACAAGGTAACGTTGACCACGTCACTGTATGGATAGTGCTACGGGAGAACCAGTTGTTTCCGTACCATGTACAGCGTGTGCAGGCACTATCAGCAGCTGATTGGCCTCCATGGGTACGCTTCTGCGAATGGTTCATCCAACAATGTGTCAATCCTCATTTCAGTGCAAATGTTCTCTTTACGGATGAGGCTTCATTCCAACGTAATCAAATTGTAAATTTTCACAATCAACGTGTGTGGGCTGACGAGAATCCGCACGCAATTGTGCAATCACGTCATCAACACAGATTTTCTGTGAATGTTTGGGCAGGCATTGTTGGTGATGTCTTGATTGGGCCCCATGTTCTTCCACCTACGCTCAATGGAGCACGTTATCATGATTTCATACGGGATACTCTACCTGTGCTGCTAGAACATGTGCCTTTACGACACAACCTGTGGTTCATGCACGATGGAGCTCCTGCACATTTCAGCCGAAGTGTTCGTACGCTTCTCAACAACAGATTCGGTGACCGATGGATTGGTAGAGGCGGACCAATTCCATGGCCTCCACGCTCTCCTGATCTCAACCCTCTTCACTTTCATTTATGGGGGCATTTGAAAGCTCTTGTCTACGCAATCCCGGTACCAAATGTAGAGACTCTTCGTGCTCGTATTGTGGACGGCTGTGATACAATACGCCATTCTCCAGGGCTGCATCAGCGCATCAGGGATTCCATGCGACGGAGGATGGATGCATGTATTCTCGCGAACGGAGGACATTTTGAGCATTTCCTGTAACAAAGTGTTTGAAGTCACGCTGGTACGTTCTGTTGCTGTATGTTTCCATTCCATGAGTAATGTGATTTGAAGAGAAGCAATAAAATGAGCTCTAACATGGAAAGTAAGCGTTTCCGGACACATGTCCACGTAACATATTTTCTTTCTTTGTGTGTGACGAATGTTTCCTGAAAGTTTGGCCGTACCTTTTTGTAACACCCTGTATATGAACGGCTTATTTCAATAGTGGTACAAGTCCATTACCTCCACTTTTCTGCCTACAATTCTTCTGAAATTAATGATCCAAAGAAACAGAAAGAAAGGTTCATCTCTAGCAAGAAGCTATATGCTTGAATATTTCTGGTATCTCAACTGCAGATTTTTCAGCGCTCATTTAACTTTAGGCCTCTGTATCTCAAGATGAACAAAAATGGACTTGTACCACTATTGAAATAAGCCCTTCATATCTAAATATGTATGCGGTAGTATATTTGTGACTAGGATGGCAATGAAAAAAAAAAAAGAGAAATGACAGGAGCATACTTGGAGCATGAATTATGTTCTGCCCTGACTGAGAACAAACCAAATATAAAAAAAAGTTAATAGAAATAAGCTGTATCTATACTGGTTTACTAAAACACATACAAAATATAAATATTATCGGTATGCATGCGACAGCATGAGCTACCAATATGTTCCAAAACGCCGCGCATAAAAATAAGGTTTTTCCGGGGCTCATACCTCTGGTTCTGTTGGTGATATAATGATAGGGTCATATGTTTTGGCTAGACCTCGGGCTAGGAACAATTTGTATACCCAACTGAAGGATCGTCTTACAGTCCATTTTAAGGAAATGAAGCAAATCGTGTGATTCTTTTTGCATTAGATATGATCTGCGGCGAGCCTTAAGGGCCTGATGGAGGCATGTTTTTGTTCATGGTCGGTTCCTGAGAAAACCCGAAAAAAACATTTTCACCTTTTTTTTATCCGTTGGAAGAGGACCTAACCTAACCTAACCTAACCTAACCTAACCTAACCTAACCTACTAAATAAGTAACAGAAGCAATTTGCTAAAATTTTAACTGTGTATTCTCTATGCATCTATGCAGGATTTCCATCTTTTTCAAACATTTTTATCCGTTATTGAGAAACATCCAAAAAACATGGTTTTTGGGTACCAAGACCGGAGACGTGGAGTCCAAGATGGCTGTGCATAGCAAGTGGCTGTAATTTTTACAATAGATTCCTACGATCCTGATCTCAAATAGCTTTGAAAATTTTTCTTGACACCCTTATCCGTTTCAGAAATACAGAGGTCCAAAGTTAGTCTACTTGTACCCATAAAATATGCACGTAAAATCCGATGCAAAACGAAAACAGTTATAAAGTGACGAAGCACAGAGAAATGTGCATTAAAATGTCCCCGTTATCATCAGAAGCGTTCTGGAAAAACCGTGTTTTAGTGCTGAAGCAAATGAAGAATTGATGTGCGCGTGAAATCCAGTATGAGGTGTAAAATTCGTTTTGCGTTATTTCAATTTCACATAAGTAACATGTCAAAATTTTACTGACCCGTGAAGTTCGTGAAGATGCTAACCAGCGGTAAAATCCTCTTCTCGGAGCACAAAAAAGGCGAATATGGTCCTATTTGAAAGACTGTGACTGAAAAGTTGGGTGCCAGCTGCCCCATTCTACCTTCCTCAGCACCTTTTAAAAATTTTCCCAAGCGACGTATTCGTGATTTTTATGCTGAGAGAGGATAGTGGTAGTGGCAAAGAGACGAAAAAGTAACAAATACTGGAAGGTAGTAGACAATGTTTGTGTTATAGAAAGAGCCAAGGAGACCATTTCATTACGAGAGAAAGAGAACAGTGGAAAATAGCTGACAGTGAGAGAATAGTACTAGGAAAAGATTGGAAGAGACAGTGCCAGAAGGGGTGGAATAAAGAGAAACGGAAAGTGGAAGTGGCTGACAGCGATAATGAGAGATAGTTCATGGCAATGAAAACGAGAAAAAGAGAGATAGTGACAGTGAGAAGAGACCGTAGTAGTAGCAAGGAAGGGGTGAGATATTATCTGTAAGCGAGAGCAAGAGGGAGACAGTGACCGAAGAGGCTGTATTAGTGGGACAGTGGCTATGTCACAGGGAACAGTGACAGAGGGACACAAAGAGAAATGACAATGAGTTGAACTGAATAGGTGAATGAGAATGGACAAGTAAGAGTGGATGAGTATGAGCGACCTACAACGATGGACTAGTGCGTGTGAGCGAGGTACAATTAAAGGAGATTATGGGGATGAGAGGTGAGCAGCATGTTATAAAGAGCGCGAATGTGTTCGAACGCCAAAACTTCTGGGAAAATTTGTAAAGGCGCTAAGAAAGGTAGAATGAGGCAGCTGGTACCCATTTTTCTGTCAGTCTTTTAAACAGCAGCATATTCACCTTTTTGTATTCCAATGGGGGCATTTTTCCTCTATCTTACACCATTTTAAAAAAGAAAATATTCGAAGAAAATTCTTTTTCATACTGAAGGTTAGTTCGACACTAATGCTGGTGATGACGAGGGCACAGGGGTAGTATTGTATTGTATTGTATGTTAACCGGGGACCCAGAAACGACGGAGAGGCTCCGTCCCCACCGCAGCCGCAGTGGTCCACAACCCCACGACGGCTAGCGCAGTTCACTTCACCCCTCCGCCGCCCCACACCTAACCCAGGGTTATTGTGCGGTTCGTCCCCCGGTGGACCCCCACAGGGAACGTCTCACACCAGACCAGTGTAACCCCTATGTTTGCGTGGTAGAGTAATGGTGTTGTACGCGTACGTGGAGAACTTGTTTGCGAAGCAATCGCCGACATAGTGTAGCTGAGGCGGAATAAGGGGAACCAGCCCGCATTCGCCGAGGCAGATGGAAAACCGCCTAAAAACCATCCACAGACTGGCCGGTTCACCGGACCTCGACACAAATCCGGCGGGCGGATTCGTGCTGGGGACCAGGCTCTCCTTCCCGCCTGGAAAGCCGTGCGGTCTAACCGGGCGGGCCACAGGGGTAGTGGTCTCAGAACGGTTGGGAACCAGCTGTTTACGGCTGTTCGCAGATGATGGAGTAGTCTATAAGAAGGTAGCAACGCCAGAGGGCAGTAACATTTTTTAGATGGACCTATAGAGGATTGATGAATGGTGCAGGAACTGGCAGTTGACCCTCAACGTAAATAAATGTAACATATTGCGCATACATTGGAGAAGAAAGCCATTACTGTACAAATATACTATGGATGACAAGTTTCTGGAAACAGTACCCAAAGTAAAATATCTAGGAGTATCCACACGGCACGATCTTTATTCGAAAAACCACATAAAACAGATAGTAGGAAAAGCAGATGCCAGACTGAAATTCATAGTAAGCATCTTAAGGAAATGTAATTCATCCACAAAAGAAGTGGCTTACAAGGCGTCTATTTGACCGATTCTTGAGAATTGTTTTCAATCTGGGGCCCTAACCGGATAAGACTCATAGAAGAATATCCAAAGAACAGCAGCGCGTTTCGTCAAAAGATCATTTAGTCCGTGCTAGGGCGTTACAGAGATGATCAAAAACTTCAGTGATAGTGGCGTTATACATCAGGGAGAGGTAGTACTGAAATTTCGAGAGAGTGACATGACCACATCGAGAAATCGGAGCTAATACAGAGACTTACCGACCATCAGGCTTTCTGCGCGCTGGTCGCGAATGGAACAGGAAGAGAAGATCAGTTAGTGGTACCTGAAGTACGCTCGGCAACAAATAGTGAGATAACTTGCGGAGTATGATGTAGTGACTGGAGTGGAAATAAACCTTAAAATGTGATTAATAAAATGTACCCTCTTCCAACCAGTTCTCAGTGATTATCAGACTGGACATGTACTGCAGCGATTTTAAAATGGCTATGAAATCTCGAAACTAGTCGAGAAAAATGCCTAGTTCTTCGATAACTATGGCAAGACAAATTATTTATTTCTGTTAATCCGCAGTCACTTTACTTGGCACTACTGGGTAAAATTGAGACATCGTCTCTGGCTAAAGAAAGGGTTATGAAAGATCAGTTCGGGCTGGCCAGGCGAAGTTACACCAGGGATTACTTGCTGATAGGGCTGAGTTGTCGAGGCAGTTAATACAGTCTGGGCCCAAGTTGAGGAAACGGAGTTGTAATAGCATTGAAAAAGCAGAAAGACAGAGCCGCTGCGCTCCACGCTCTAGCCGTGGCTCTGTTATGGCTTACATGACAGGAAACGATGCTTTAACAAAACAGGGATGATTCAAGCTCGAATAAATACGAGGATTACCCATTTCTGGACAGAGGTATTGCACTTTGCCGGCCACCAGCTGTGAGGGAGGACCTACGATGATCTACGAGTCTACATGGTTCAACAAGTCACCAGCCAGAGCTACTGCTGTTCGCACACAGTCCGATGCTGCTGACTCAACCCCCTCCAACTGGATGCGTGGCTAGTCCACGCTGGGTTTACGGAGTGATTTTGCGCGACATAGCGCGCTCCGTCCCGAGCAGCCACGTTGCCTCTAGCCTGCTTTGTGGGTTGCCACCCACTGCTGGAGCCAGCGACCATGTCGACTCGTTGTCATTATCGTTCCACGGGCCGTGCGACGATGTACGCTGGCCGCGTGCTGACGGCTGCACCTCTTCACCGACCATAAACAGCTTACGCCCTGGGGGTGTAGGCTTCTTCGAGCATCCTCAGGACTGTTGTGGTTTTTTGAGAAGTAAACGAATCTTTCAACAACGCTGTTCCCATCACGACCCGCCGCTCTACTGGTTCCCCGCCAAGGATAGCGACCTACTTGCCTCCTGACCTCTGCCGACCCAGCTACACTATTCTACGTAGAGCCCTCCCCCCGCCTACCCCCTCACCACCCTCTCAGCCTCTATACCCCAGTGGTTATCTACTTGACCCTGTACCACTTCATAAAGTCTCAGACTTCGTGGGGATCTTAAAATCTAGCTTTCATTGTCTTTTTTCCCTCTGCTTAACAACTTCAGACTACAGCGAATGGATAACATTATGGAAACAGCAGAAACACAACACATTATCGTACCTAACACGATGTAGAAAAACCGTTGCGATTCAAAACAACTTCCATTCGTCTCGGGATGTATAAATACAAGTCCTATATGAGTTTCAAGGGAATATTATACTATTCTTCCTGAAAAATAGTGGCAAGCTGAGGTAACGATTGTGGAGTTTTATAGCGATTACGCAGCCTCCCCTCCAAAGGAGACCACAAAGACTCAGTAATATTGAGATCAGGTGACAGGTGGACGGGGCAGAAGCAACAGTTCATCCTCGTGCTCCCGAACCTCACCGTTGGGGAAGAAACATTGTACCATGGGATGGACCTGATCATCCAAGACGGTGACATAATCCTTGATATTAATGCGAACTTGCCGAGGAATTATGGGGCCCATGGAATACCGCAATATGGCCAACCAAATCATCATCGAACCCCGCCATCTTTCACTTTTGGGACGATAAGCCTGCCATAAGTTGGAAACAGTCTGCAACAAACTCATCCGAACAAATGACTTTCCTCCATTGCTCCAAAGTCCAGGTTTTGTGGCTTCAGGACCATACGAAAACCAACAATTTGCCCACGTTCGAATTCACTTAGTCCCGACATAATGCACTCACACCTATACAGAACACTGTTCTGACCACGACTGACATTTACAACGATTGAGGACATTGCACAGTTGCCATTCGTGGTCAAATACAACAAGGCAACCTGCAGAATTGGCTAGCATTTGTGTTTATGCTCGAGCATGCATTCCTCGTGGCGTGTCTCTATTTTTGTGCAGTTCCGGTATGTGCATTTTATTAGTTAATTAACAAGGCCCCACATAATTAACTGGGTTTTGAATTACTCAAACATCTTTCGGATGATAATAAAAAAAATGGCTGCTACTTGAAATTGAACAGAGAAGAAAAGAATTCAGTAGGCCAGTATTAGTATATAGATATACGAAAGTTCTGGTTAATACTTTATGGAACACGTTGTCTAACCGGAATCATTTAAACAAGAAGTTTTTACTATTATGTTTTTTGTCCATTCTCTGCGTCGTGGACCACATTTCTGTTTGTCAGCCTCTTCAGATGTCTAGTCAGCTTACAAATGGAAAATACACTCATGACAGACTAATAGAAATAGAGGCTTGTCCCTCCCAGTTTCGTTCAAGCATTTTGAATTGACACCACTTCATCATTCAGTACTCCCGTGTTATTGCATGTAGATTCAAGTAGCGTCTCATTACAATTGTTCGTCCCAGGTTTAATATAGTACACTAATGGCCATTAAAATTGCTACACCACGAAGATAACGTGCTACAGATGCGAAATTTAACCGACAGGAAGAAGATGCTGTGATATGCAAATGATTAGCTTTTCCGAGCATTCACACAAGGTTGGCGCCGGTGGCGACACCTACAACGTGCTGACATGAGGAAAGTTTCCGACTGATTTCTCATACACAAACAGCAGTTGACCAGCGTTGCCTGGTGAAATGTTGTTGTGATGCCTCGTGTAAGGAGGAGAAATGCGTACCATCACGTTTCCGACTTTGATAAAGGTCGGATTGTAGCCTATCGCGATTGCGGTTTATCTTATCGCGACATTGCTGCTCGAGCTGGTCGAGACCGAATGACTGTTAGCAGAATATGGAATCGGTGGGTTCAGGAGGGTAATACGGAACGCCGTGCTGGATCCCAACGGCCTCGTATGACTAGCAGTCGAGATGATAGGCATCTTATCCGCATGGCTGCAACGGATCGTGCAGCCATGTCTCGATCCCTGAGTCAACAGATGGGGACGTTTGCAAGACGACAGCCATCTGCACGAACAGTTCGACGACGTTTGCAGCAGCATGGACTATCAGCTCGGAAACCATGACTGCGGTTACCCTTGTCGCTGCATCACAGACAGGAGCGCCTGCGATGGTGTACTCAACGACGAACCTGGGTACACGAATGCCAAAACGTCATTTTCTCGGATGAATCCAGGTTCTGTGTACAGCATCAAGATGGTCGCATCCGTGTTTGGTGACATCGCGGTGAACGCACATTGGAAGCGTGTATTCGTCATCTCCATACTGGCGTATCACCCGGCGTGATGGTATGGGGTGCCATTGGTTACACGTCTCAGCCACCTCTTGTTCGCATTAACGGCACTTTGAACAGTGGACGTTACATTTCAGCAGGTGCTGTACGGGCCTTTCTGGATACGGAAAATGTTCGACTGCTGCCCTGGCTAGCACATTCTCCAGATCTCTCACCAACTGAAAACGTCTGGTCAATGGTGGCCGAGCAACTGGCTCGTCACAATACGCCAGTCACTACTCTTGATGAACTGCGGTATCGTGTTGAAGCTTCTTCGGCAGCTGTACCTGTACACGCCATCCAAGCTCTGTTTGACTCAATGCGCAGGCGTATCAAGGCCGTTATTACAGCCATAGGTGGTTGTTCTGGGTACTGATTTCTCAGGATCTATGCACCCAAACTGCGTGAAAATGTAATCACATGTCAGTTCTAGTATAATATATTTGTCCAATGAATACCCGTTTATCATCTGCATTTATTCTTGGTGCAACAATTTTAATGGCCAGTGGTGTAGAAATTCCAAGGTGGTCACCGTGAATCATTACTCGCAGCTCGCGACGTTATCCACTGAACGTGACTACCATATATATTTTTAGCAGCACTCTAAACATCTAATTTGTCATAATTTATCATATTTCTCGTTGTGAAAACCAAAACAAATAGAATAACACAGTGACAAATTCAGATTGGGTGTCGGATGCGCATTCCTCAACATTTACGAACACACTGCACTACAGTGAAAGCAGGTACGCCGGGCGAGACGGCAGAAGTGTGAAGACACTGGATTTGTATTCGAGAAGACAGAGATTCAAACTCCTATCTGGTGAACCAGATTTAGGTTTTCTGTGTGTACGCTTACCACTTCTTTTGAAACTATATCTCACAAGGGGAAGGCCTCAGACACGGCCAACCGATTCGGCTCAAGTTTGGCAGGTCGCTTGTGTACAACCTAAAACGAAGGACTCTAAGATATTTTGGGTCAACACCCCCTCGTTTTTGAGAAAATCACCCCTAAAGGTTATGACGAGCAATCGACTCAAAATTGGTGGGATCGATGGATAATCGTAAATAGAGCATTTTTCATCATCAGGTATGGGGCACTCAAACGCAAACTTTTCCAGAAGTAACTTTTATCGAAACGCTTTTTGCCGACAGCGCCGATAGCGCAACGACTAAGGTAGCTGGCTGGGAATCGGAAAACCCGGGTTCGAATCTCGAAGAAACCTAGCGAATGTTCTTTTCGTTTGTATTTTTTCATATCTCAATTGATAGGGATAGGACGGTTCATAAGGTAAGTAAACCAATAAGGAATGATAATAATAAGGTAGGCAAACTAATTTCCCAAACGCCGTTAGTAAAGTATTTAACTTTTAAGCCTTGTTACATGAACTCAACTCCGAGTAAGAGTGCTGCGAATTCCTCACGAGGGATCACAGATAGCCAACCGAGCGACGCTTGTTTACAGCGAGGTACGGGACAGAATGCTGGAGGGGACAGTTATGTTGTCCAGGTTGCCTCTTCGTCATATCATAGTTGTGAACCAGGAAGAGTGAAGGTGTCCAGCACGAGCCTTATAAAAGGCAATCGGAAAGAGTTGTTTCCCGTCATCGCGAACCTCGCGGATACATGTAGTGATTTTTCAATCGTTAATGCGCCGAATGAAATACGTTTTGTGAATGAATACAGTATTCTTCTGTAAGTAACATATGACGAGTACTGTATGTAGTAATTAGCTCGTCTGTTTATGCCGTAGTAACTAGTTCAAATGGCTCTGAGCACTATGGGACTTAACTTCTGAGGTCATCAGTCCCCTAGAACTTAGAACTACTTAAACCTAACTAACCTAAAGACATCACACACATCCATGCCCGAGGCAGTATTCGAACCTGCGACCGTAGCGGTCGCGCGGTTCCAGACTGTAGCGCCTAGAACCGCTCGGCCACCCGGCCGGCTAAATGGTTGATATGGCACTGAGCACTATGGAACTTAACATCTGTGGTCATCAGTCCCCTAGAACTTAGAACTACTTAAACCTATCTAACCTAAGGTCATTGCACAACACCCAGTCATCACGAGGCAGAGAAAATCCCTGACCCCGCCGGGAATCGAACCCGGGAACCCGGGCGAGTAACTAGTTATTGTTTGTTATGTCATATCTTTCAGGTGTATAATCTGAATGATGGAGGATGTACACCCTTTGACTAGCGCTGTAATATGTAGTTGGGAGCCTGTTACAGAGGATGTGAAGCGGGAAGTTACCGACGCTGTGTTTTGGTTTGTGTAAGTGTTGCAAGACAGATGCATTATCAATGCACTACCGGAAGCAGGCATTTCTGTTTCTCGGCGTTCCAGATTGATAGGAGCGGCTATCGTCGAGCGATTTTCGGAGCTGATGAACGAAATGACTTTTGTTGATACTGAAGTACTATACCATGAAGACGAAGCAGAAGGTGATTCAGTGGAAGATATCCGGACTAGTGAATCGCAAAATGGTCATAACACTTTGGAAATCTCCACGTCACTGGGAATATGTGCTTCATCTGTTCCCGATTATTACGAACCGGTTACTAAACGATTGAACTACGGCACTATACCCCTTGAAGTAAAATTAAAGGCGGTAGCGCTAGCCAGGAATCATCGAAATTGGAACTTACAAACACTGCAGTAGAACGGAGCAACAACAGCCCTGAAAAGGAAGAAGGAAGTGAAATTGTGGGAAAGTGACATCGTTCAAGGAGGGACAAGATACGACAAATACCAGGCTATAAATAAGTGGACATACGACCGATTTGTCGAATCACGTTGTCGTAACGAGAATGTAACAACGAGAATACTTCAGGAGTGGGTTGCAGGTGCAGCGATTCAATATACGGCATTAGGATTTTACGTTTGCTGCATCATTATCTTTGGCAAGAAATTTCAAACCGGAGTATAAAATTCGTCAACGGCACGTCACTAAATACGTCTCTCATAAGGAGGTACAAAATACAGAAGATATACAGAAAGTGGCGGCTCTTTTCAGCACGCAAACAGTGTCACTTATGACCGGTTTTAATCGTGATTGCGTGATCAACACCGATCAAACAGGATGCGAGTATCGGGTGAACATTCGACGCACGTTATCGCATAAGGGAGAAAAACGAGCCCTTGTCGCAGTTGGTAGTAAAAACGAACTAACACATTCGTACACGGCGCAATATGCCATCACAGCCTCTGGAAAAGTGTTGCCTAATGTTTTCCTGTGTTTACAAGAAACGAGTGTTACATTTGGTCCTCGGGTTATTGAAGAGTTCAATCGTTTAACCGACTCTCTGAAAAATGTTTACATTACCTGCTCCAAATCCGGGAAACTGACGAATGTGATTTACAGAGCATTTCTTGAGAATGTTTTAAAACCACACGTTTCTGATAACAAGTTTTGTCTAATATTGGAATCCAGGAGTGGACAAATTAATACTACAATATATGACACAATATTTATAGCTGGCGAGGGTCTGCCAACGTGCACAGTAAAAGTAATACCGCCAAACTGCACACCTGTATGCCAGCCGTGCGATGTTATTTCTATCGCCAGGTTAAAAACTTTATTTCAAGGCTTCAGAATTGCAGTGTGCTTCTGGAATCCCAGCGCGAATTGCACAACCGCACGGATGGAATAACTATTCACAGCATAATTCATAACCAACTTTTCAGGCAATGCTATCGTATGCGTGGTACGCATCAAAGTTAATTCCCGAAAGACATACGTTTAAATGTAAACCAAGTTTGTTTTCCGCCGACTCTTCGGAAGGAACAGTGTAGCTGTCGAAAGATTGCATTCATTAGATGTTCTTGGTGCCGTGAGTATATTTGTTTCGAATATTTATATGACAAGTAACATCCATCAAGTTGTTCGCAGAAAAGTGAGGACACTTAACAGTGACTGGAAGAGCCATTGTAAAGTGACCTGGATTAACATTTTAGTTGTTTACTATCCCAAGAGGTTTGAGAAATTTATTTGCCTACCTTATTATTATCATTCCTTATTGATTTACTTACCTTATTAATCCTCCTATCCCTGTCAATTGAGATATGGAAAAATGGATATGGAACATCCGCTAGGTTTCTTCGAGATTCGAAACCGGGTTCTCCGATTCTCAGCCAGTTACCTTGGCCGTTGCGCTATCGGTGCTCTCGGCGAAAAGCATTTATCATGTGGGTATAGAAGTGGCTGTTGTAAAAGTTACTTACCTCGATTTCTGGAAAAGTATGCGTTTTCGGACCCCATACCTGATGATGAAAAATGCTCTATTTACAATTATCTATCGATCCCGCCAATTTTGAGTCGATTGCTCGTCTTAACCTTTAGGGGTGATTTTTCTCGGAAACTAGGGGATGTTGACCCAAAATATCTTAGAATCCTTCGTTTTAGGCTGTACACAAGCGACCTGCCAAATTTGAGCATAATCGGTTGGCCGTGTCTGAGGCCTTCCCCTTGTCAGTGTTCATACAAGATTATGATCCGCTTTTGTGGCCTGAAATATCTATATCTACATATATACTCCGCAAGTCACCGCGCGACGCATGGTAGACGATACCACGTATCACTACTAGTCATTTCATGTTCAATTCGCAAATAGACCAAAGACAAAGGAGTGTCCAGAAGGCTCCGTATGAGCCTTAATTTCTCGCTTTTGTCTTAGTGGTCCTTACGTGTAATATACGTTGGCTGCAGTAGAATCTTTCTGCAGTCGCTCTGAAGTGCCGGTTCGCTAAATTTCCGCAATAGTGCATCGCGAAAAGAGCGTCTTCCCTCCAGGGATTTTCATTTGAGTTTACAAAGCATCTCCATATTACTTGCGTGCTGATGGAACCCACCGGTAACAAATCTAGCAGCCTTTCTCTGAATTGCTTCGATGTCTTCATCTAATCAGGTCTAGTGGCGATTCCAAACATTCAAACAGTAATCAAGAATGGATCGCACAAGCGTTCTATACGGCGTCTCCTTTCTCAAATTTCTTCCAATAACAAGAAGTCAAGCACTCGCCTTCCCTACTACCAAACTGACGTTCTCATTTCCTTTCATATCGCTTTTGCAACGTTACGCCTCGGTATTTAATCGATGTGATTGCGTCAAGCAGCACCCTACTAATGCTGTATTCGAATGTTACAGAATTGTTTTCCCATTCATCCACACTAACTTACATTTTTCTATATTTAGAGCAAGCTGCCATTCGTCAAACCAATTAAAAATTCTAAGTCCTCTTGTATGCTCCTACAGTCACCCAACGACACCACCTTCCCGTCATTAGTAAACAGCCCCAGATTGCTGCCCACTCTGACCGGCAGATCACTAATGCATATACAGGGTGTTACAAAAAGGTACGGCCATACTTTCAGGAAACATTCCTCATACACAAAGAAAGAAAATATGTTATGTGGACATGTGTCCGGAAACGCTTAATTTCCATGTTAGAGCTCATTTTATTACTTCTCTTCAAATCACATTAATCATGGAATGGAAACACACAGCAACAGAACGTACCAGCGTGACTTCAAACACTTTGTTACAGGAAATGTTCAAAATGTCCTCCGTTCGCGAGGATACGTGCATCCACCCTCCGTCGCATGGAATCCCTGATGCGCTGATGCAGCCCTGGAGAATGGCGTATTGTATCATAGCCGTCCACAATACGAGCACGAAGAGTCTCTACATTTGGTACCGGGGTTGCGTAGACAAGAGCTTTCAAATGCCCCCATGAATGAAAGTGAAGAGGGTTGAGCTCAGGAGAGCGTGGAGGCCATGGAATTGGTCCGCCTCTACCAATCCATCGGTCACCGAATCTGTTGTTGAGAAGCGTACGAACACTTCGACTGAAATGTGCAGGAGCTCCATCGTGCATGAACCACATGTTGTGTCGTACTTGTAAAGGCACATGTTCTAGCAGCACAGGTAGAGTATCCCGTATGAAATCATGATAACGTGCTCCATTGAGCGAAGGTGGACGAAACTAAAATGAGCTCTAACATGGAAATTAAGCGTTTCCGGACTCATGTCCACATAACATCTTTTCTTTATTTGTGATTGAGGAATGTTTCCTGAAAGTTTGGCCGTACCTTTTTGTAACACCCTGTAGATCGAACTGCTCTGGAATGCTCCCGACGAAACCCTTGTCTGTGATGAACACTCGCCGTCGAGAACAACGTACTGGATAACTGGGAACATAAAGCTTATGCTCTGACATTCCTCTACAGTCTGCAGTGGGGCACCGTATGAAAAGCTTTCTGAAAAACTAGGAGTATGGAATCTGCCTGTTGCTCTCCATCCATGGTTTGTGAATTGTGAGAAAAGTGGAAGCCGAGATTCGCACCAGCGATATTTCGAAAATACATCTGATCTGTGGACAGAAACTTCCATATCTTAAGAAAATTTATTATATTCTAACCCAGAATGTGTTGAATTCTATAGCAAACCGGTGTTAATGATATTGGTCTGTAATTGTTCGGGTCTGTTCTTACACCTTTTTTATACAGGGTGTATCATAATTAATGGCGTAAACGCATACAGTTGAAAGTACACGATACTAGAAGCAAAAACGTCTCAGTAAACATAGGGTCGAAAATGCATACATTAAGAGCTACGAGCAATTATTCATCTTCGATACTGTGAAACAAGTCTCTTCTACTACAAGTTCTTTGGTTTCCATATTTTGGGAACTGGTAGTATGGACCAAAACAAGAAAAAAAGTCCAGTAAACATTTGCTCTAAAATGCATTCCTTAAAGAACTATGAGACTTGTGGTCTTTGATACTTTGAAACACAACTCTTCTAATGATCAAATGCTCGTAACTTTTAAGGTATGCGTTTTAGAGCACATGTTTGCTTGACATTTTTTTCTTATTTTGGTCCATACTACCACTTCCTAAAATATGGAAAGCAAAGAACTTGCAGTAGAAGAGATTAGTTTCACAGTATCGAAGATGAAAAATTTCTCGTAGCTCTTAAGGTATGCATTTTCGATCGTGTACTTTCAACTATATGCGTTTACGCCATTAATTATGATACACCCTGTATACGCCAGTCACGTGCGCTTTTTTCCAGTCGCTTGAGACTTTGGGCTGGGGTAGAGGTTCGCGATAAGTAACGGGCTAATGCCGTAGAGTACTCTTTGTAAAACTGAATTGGTATTCCATTCGGGCCGCGCGGGATTAGCCGAGTGGCCTAGAAAGCTGCAGTCATAGACTGTGCGGCTGGTCCCAGCGGAGGTTCGAGTCCTCCCTCGGGCATGGATGTGTGTGTGTTGGTCCTTAGGATAACTTCGGTTAAGTAGTGTGTAAGCTTAGGGACAGATGACCTTAGCAGTCAAGTCCCATAAAATTTCACACACATTTGAACATTTTTTTGGTATTCCATCCGGACCTTTTTTCAACACTTTTAGTTGATTATCTACGCCATGGCGCCTGTTACTGTGTTCTTTATTTAGGAGTGTGTGCGATGGTAAAAGGGCTCTGTGTTTGTACGATCCTCCTGCGTGAACGATTTCTTAAACGCGAAATTTAAAATTTCAGCTTTTTCTATTGGCATCCCTGACTGGTCGAGGAATGACTGAATAGTAAGGCGTGCTTAGTGACTTTGTTTATGATCAGAGATTTCTCGGCAAGATATTTCGCTAATGTAGGATGGTGGACGTTGTTGCCTGCTTCGTCCATTGATCTTCTTACGGACGCATGGATTTCTTTTGCCTATCGTTATTTGCACGTTCTTTTTTGAACCGAGAGTACAACGACCTCTGTTTCCTCAGTTTTCTGAGGTACTCAGATAACCCATTAGACACAATCTGACTTCGAAGATTGGTTTCGACAAATCTTATGCAAAGCGGAACGAAACGGAGTGTTAGTCGGAGGTAACAAAACTGAGTATTCAACTAGAGTAACTGAAAACCTCATATCATAGGACCCCAGAGTGTGTTAAAATCGCGCCTTATAGTCTAGATTTGTACAGGACAAATATGTTGTCATCTGTTGCCTACACTACCTAATAACCTGAAACTAGAGATCTTCTGTGCTGAAAACAATAATATATGATGATGTTGCACCCGCCTACGTGTAACTCGAAAAACTGCTGCTGGATTGCTGCAAATTTCTTAAGGAAAATAAGTGCAAGCATGCACAGCATAAACCCTGAGCAAATCGCAGTAGAAGTGAAATGAATGTGTTTTGTATTAAACAATGTTAAGTATTCCAACATGGAGGTAAGGTGCACATGATAAAATTTGTGAACAAGGAAAAAGGGTAAGGTAATGAATTCGCAGTGCTCAAATGTATAATACGTGAGCTTTATAACAAATCAGAACATTTCACATCCCTTCCTAACACATGGCACAAAATTACATAATGTTTAGAAATAACCTTCCGAGTGAGAGAATATGGCACTGAGTTTACAGATGCTTAACTCAGAGACTGCTACAGATTTCTACATGTTCTGAAGCAAGTGAAAACGGGAACAAAACACAATGTTATTCATGGCAAGTCCACTTGCAAATGGCAGCAAAAAACGGTACGATTTTACCTGACTTCAACACAAACGCAGTTTCCAATCTTGTGAGTATAACCCGAATACTCGCAGTTTGCCGAAATTCACCATTCTGTTAAGAGCTGCTGGTTGAATGCAGCAGTGTCAAACACACAAGAAAAGAGTCTCAAGACCTCTGCTCTGGTGTTCTCCCAAAGTCGAGAAAAAAGACGAAAGTGCTTTTGTTTTTGAAGCTGTAAGACGTTCTTGCATTTTATGAGTACGCTATGGTAGACCGTTGATTGAGCGCTTTATCCTCGTCTTTCCTTTGTCCTCATTCTTCTTTCGCTACTTACGCACAGTATGACAACTGACATGCAGCCACATTTTTCTTCCTAGACTGTAGAGCTGCTCACAAAACCACATGCCGAATGAGGCCACATTGCTAGCACTTTGCGCCAGAGAGAAGTCCTGTCGACGTCAGCATACTGATTTAGGTTTTCCATAGTTTCCCTAAATTACTTCAGGCAAATGTCGGGATGATTTTTACGTTAAAGCCATGGCCGACTACTTGTCGCCTATCTTTGTCAAAGTAGACCTGTAAGTATGGGAATGCCTGTGTGTATGAATTTTGTTATTTTTGTTGCTCTTAAACTGTAATATCACTACGTGTCCAGCAATATTGTAAAAGATATGGTCAATAATGTTGTAGTCTGGGGAGTTTGCTGGCCGGCAGAAGTGTTTAAACTCAGAAGTGTTCCTCTGTAGCAATTCTGGATGTGTGCGGTGTTGCTTTGTCCTGCTAGAATTGCCCAACTCCGTCGGAATGCACAAAGGACATGAATGGATGCAGGTGATCAGATAGGATGCTTACGTAAGTGTCACCTGTCAGAGTCGTATCTAGACGTATCAGGAGTCGCATATTACTGCGACTGCGCAAGGCCCCCACTATTACAGAGCCCCACCAGCTTGAACATCCCCAGCTGACATGCAGGGTCCATGGATTTATGAGATTGTCTCTATACCCGAACACGTCCATCCGCTCCATACAATTTGTCCGACCAGGCAACATATTTCCAGTCATCAATAGGAGTGGGTCCACGGCTCCGAAAGCCCGTATCGATGATGTTTCGCTGAATGGTTCGCACGCTGACACTTGTTGATGGCCTAGCATTGAAATCTGCAGCAATTTGCGGAAGGGTTGCACTTCTGTCGCGTTGAGCGATTCTCTTCAATTGTCGTTGGCCCCGTTCTTGCAGGATCTTTTTCCGGCCGCAGCGAAGTCGGAGATTTGATATTTTACCGGACTTCTGACATTCACGGTATACTCGTGAAATGGTCGTACGGGAAAATCCTCACTTCATCGCTACCTCGTAGATGCTGTGTCCCATCGCTCGTGCGCCGACTGTAACACCACGTTCAAAATCACTTAAATCCTCATAACCTGTCATTGTAGCAGCAGTAACCGATCTAACAACTGCGCCAGAAACTTGTTCTGTATAGGAGCTGCCGACCGCAGCGCCGTATTCTGCCTGTTTACATATCTCCGTATTTGAATACGCATGCCTATACCAGTTTCTTTGGCTCTCAGTATAGTGGTAGTTGTAGTAGTAGTAGTAACAGTAAGACGGTTGGAGAAGAAAAAGGGGAAAGCACTCGGCCTGTAGCAAATCATGCGACACTTGATGCAAGACTTAAGGAAGAGACTACTTTTTACTTTATTTTATTTTTTTCGTTTTAGCTTTAGGCAACATCGATCATACAACCAGTCATAGTTATATTGTACAGGCGTAACGTACAGCTCAGTAGCTGAGTGGATTAGCCGGCACGGTATCTCAGAGATTTGTTGCCCTCTAAAAAAAAAAAAAAAGGTAGATGGCTACCATGCGGAGGACCCGGGTTCGATTCCCGGTACTGCGATATTTTTTTTCCGCTTGGCAAGAGAACTGGTATGTGGTGCACTGAGCCTCGTGATGCCACTTGAGGACCTATTTGAGAGAGTAGTAGCGGTTCCACGGTGTGGAAAGCCTGCAAAATGGCCGGAAGATAAGGCAAGCAATAACATTTGGTCTTGGCTCTTTCAAGACACTTGCTGCTGAGTATTTTTTTGGGTCAAATACGATGAATTTCTTTCGGAGTCGCCGTATATCATCGCTTTAGACTTCGATTTCTCACTCTTTAGTTAGGCGAATGCTTTGCTCGTTACCTCGCATATAAAGGGAAACAAATATCGTCGCCGAAGATGTCAATGCTCTGGCAGTAATGTCTCACGACGTAAGCCATATGTAAACGCCGTATCTTTGGCGACGTCTAAGAACTGCAGGGAATCACGGTTGAGGACCCTGGTTACCTACAGATGCAGTTTAGCTGTAGAGGCTGCTAAGACACCTTCGTCATGCTACTGGTAAGAGATAAAATTTGTAGTCTTACTACAGATTACGGTAAGCGCACGAGGATTGCATACATATGAATGTTCTTAAAGAAATCACTTTTACCCAGATTTCTTTACATTACAAACTTTGATATAAATGCACACTAATACTCTCATAGGAAACGTAGGTATGTATCCTGAATAGTTAGTAGAAAATTTTGACTGTCTTTCCGGCATAAAGTCAGCATGCTCTCTAACCATTGCAGTTCTCCTAATATCTGTATCGGGAAAAAAAGTCCATTCTCGATAAACAATCCTGATACAGAAACCACATTTAAATAATGTTGTGATTCTAGGTGTTATACATTAATTTGTTGAGAAACGAGGTACCAAATAAATTTTGTTAATTAATTTATTGGAATATGACCGCAGAGAGTCCATCACCTCTAGTGGGGCACACAGGAAACGGGAAATAAGGAATATTTTTACAAACCATATCCGTAGAGTAATGAATGCTTTGGACTACGCATTTCAAATTGTTGTTGTTGTTGCTGCTGTTGTTGTGGTGGTGGTGGTCTTCAGTCCTGAGACTGGTTTGATGCAGCTCTCTATGCTACTCTACCCTGTGCAAGCTCCTTCATCAACCAGTACCTACTGCAACCTACACCCTTCTGAGTCTGCGTAGTGTATTTATCTCTTGATCTCCGTCTACGATTTTTACCCTCCACGCTGCCCTCCAGTACTAAATTGGTGACCCCTTGATGCCTCAGAACATGTCCTACCAACCGATCCCTTCTTCCGTCAAGTTGTGCCACAAACTCCTCTTCTCCCCAATTCCATTCAATACCTCCTCATTAGTTACATGATCTACCCATCTAATCTTCAGCATTCTTCTGTAGCACCACATTTCCAAAGCTTCTATTCTCTTCTTGTCCAAACTATTTATTGTCCATGTTTCACTTCAAATTAAGTTTTTGTTAATGAACGCTGTAGACAATGCTGGCTTCTGTTCCACTGCTGTCCTCCTGTCCACAAAGATGTTCACCGATACGTAGGAAAATGTGTACCTAAATGTTAATCGTGTGTTCTTGTGTGACGTTGTGGTGAACGAGTAAGAAATAAGAGCAAGGGAGAGGTGGAAGCCTATGATGTACTCCCTCGGTGTCGAATAGCAATAAGGGACCCGCCTATCACAAACCCATCTGCAATGCCCTCCCTCGGTAAATCAGAAGTATCATATTCCTCAGATCGTAAGATACGCCAGGGAAGTTGAGATATTAGCCACGGTTATTGGCACAAAGTCCGATAACAAGGAAGTACATTCCTATAAATATCTTCCTTTTGCCGTCCTACTTTTGACGGCTGAAAATTATTTCTTCTACTTATAAGATCAAAACGTACCATCTCCACATCTGCAGCCAACACAGTACACAGCGTTAATCACCTCCGCCAAGAACGCATGTACAATGGTCTACGAAGAGTGTACGCTCTAGTAAAGGAAGGAAGTTGAGTAAAACACTACAGGAACAAAAGTTATCAGTGCTGTTTGTCTAAATATTTGATGTCAAAGCAAATTGTCTTCGAGCTCACCGGTCGTGTAACGGTGGGTGGTGTCGGCAACCTGGCAGATTTTGCAGTAAATAAATCATTGCATACAGCTTGTTGAGCTGATGGACGTGTGCGTGTACACTGATCGTCAGGCTGTAGGGTACACGACAGCAAGGAACAACGGGCCGACGGCTGACGTAGACCACTGGGCGACCGGGGCAGAACACTAGCAAATTTTTTCGGCAAATTCCTGCACAGCGAGTGTTTACCCGCGGCGGCTTCCTGCCTGCCGGCCAGTGTAAACAGCCGCGCGCCGCCATCGCCGCCTGTGTCGCGCCTGCGCCGCTCTCATTGTCTGCCATCGCTCTGTGTAAGAAGTAAGAACACAACTTCAAGGAAAAGAGAGGACACACCACTCAACCTGGCCCTGACCCTGGACTAAGGTGAAGGCAGGAGTGAAATACCTGGAGCTTCATGTTGCCAGTAAATTCCAATGGCGAAGTTCACAGAAGATGCCGTAAACTACGAAAATTCCAACATTTTATTACGTGCTATCATCTGTACTAGCTGGGGAACGGATGCATGTACAAGATTATACTGTGCCTTGATACATCTATTAATACGGATTACGCATGACTTCGCTTTGAGTCAGATCCTGACACAAGTCTTCCATGACTAGATAATATCTGTATACTGTGTCTCTTGAAACAGTGGAATGTGTTCCGACTAACACTCTTAATAAATGTAAATGATCCGCCCCAGCCCCTAAGTCGCAAATATTTAAGCGTTTGTTTTCTTTTACTAAAGCGCTCACAGTTCTTACGGGTTCACATACAGCAAGACGTGGCTTGTGCTCTCCATCCAGATACTGGCTCAACAAAAATTGAGAGGTGGCATGAGCCCCCTCTCATATTTCTATCTTACGATTCTCCTCTCTAGTTGCATGCGGTGGAGGGTTGCTTTTCCTTAACACGCGTACTTCCCACGCAGCGTCTCTCGTCACCCGGGTGGGCCGGTGACAGGCGGGCTCTGTGGAACTGGAGAGAGTTAAGCCGACGTGTGTGAGGCAGTCGAGTGAATGCTTTTCAGACGCCGACATTGTCAAGAGACACGCCCGCTGGGGTGTGAAGTAGCGGCTGGGCTAGAGGTTCCGTTACTTCAGAGAAACTTTGCGAAAACACTTTCTGGCGGGCTACCAGCGAGGCGTGGGAATGACTTGTGTACCCACGCAGTTGTGGCGGGAAAATTCCCGCACTTTCTGCAAAATCAGCACAGAAATTGGCGCCAAGAATCTCCATTGGTGGAATGGTAGTGCTCCGGCAATGGAGTGGAATTTCCGCCGGTTTTCGAGTTGCTGATTGGAACGTAACCACGGCCACTGTCGTGGGGGCGGGAATGTTCGGTGTTCGGCCTGTACGGGTGCTCTGGGAAGTCGGTAGTCGCCTTTCGGTCGAGGACGTCGGAGCAACCAGCCCTCGCCTGCGGTACGCCAGATCGTGTTCTGGGAGATAAGAAGACTGTTGGTAATGTACGTCCGCAGCACCGGCAGATAGGGATTTTCCTAGGTGATAATCAGAGCTCAGCAGAGCGCGCCTGTTCATCCTTTTCTAACTTTGTTCAGTTTCGAGTAGCAGCAATTACTATTGGGTTAGCTGTGTGTCTCTCTTGAGATTTGAGTGGAAAGGAATTGGCTCCACATACCACTTCGTCTTAAACCTCACGATCTAAGTTAGGGACAACTTCACCTTTACTGTGTTTGTATGAATCTCCAATTTTAGCCAATTTGATGTTTTATATTTCCTGTGTCTCTTTTACTATTCTGCGTTTAATCTTAATAAATCATATTGTTATTTTGGACAGAACTTTCTTTCTGTTAATCAATAGAGCAACCCTATCATTCCTCACTATGCTAATGAAACCTTTGTTTATTTAACTTATTTATCAAATTAAATTATTGCAGGTGCCAAACTCTCTTCTACTCCACTAGCAGGGTTGATTAGAGTCAGTTCGCGTATTTGTTTTATCCTTGTGCAACAGCAAAAGTCGGAGTTAGAATAGGGGGGGGCTTAGAGCATGATTTACACATGTGGATTCTAGTAGAATTTAGTGATAAATACACTACTAGCCCCGGCACCTCGCATAATATGGCGACCCTTGGCCTCGGATCTTTCCTGTGAATCTCTGATAAACAAACAGGATTCTTAGTAGGAACATTCAATTTTTTTTCTCTCTATTTTTTTTAATGATTAATACCCAAGTTTTTTTTGGTAGTTCCGCGTTTAGTTTTAAGTAGCGGCGCATGACTACAGTTTTTGTTTTCAGTGTATATATTTTTTGTTCATTGTTTTTTTTGTGTTTCGCTGATGTGGTGTCTGTACCGCATCGCACTTTGTCGGATTTGTGTGCGGTTTCTGTACCACATCAAATTGTGTTTGTGATTACAGCGTTGGAACAGCGTTGTTGAAATTTTATGTTTATGTGAAAAAAAATATATGGAGTAGATTAATTTTATTGTGCATTTTAGATGAATTTGTTTTTATGAATGATAACGAGAAGTAAGGCACGACTATTATCGGGCGAAGCTAAAACAAAAGAGGATAGCATAATGGATAAGGGGCAGTTTACTGACGGGAATAGGTTCGGAGATGAGATGGGCACATTTTTAGCAGGACAGGACGCCAGGGGCATTGATGAGGAAGGTGATTTGGACGCGATCTCAGAGCAGCGTTGCGGCCGTGATTATGATAGTGAAGTAGAGGATGAAACAGAGACAGGCACACAGGTCGAGACGGTAGCAGAAGTTTATAGTCAAACGAACGAGTGCAGACAGAGGCCAGCTCGGTCACGTCAGAGCTCTAGCGCCCAGGTGTCCAGAGTTACATCGCCCATGTTTGAAGAGGATCAAGAAGATGACGTAAACCCAATACTGAGCTTCCTACGATCAATGAAAGAAGAAGCTGACGAACAGCGTAAGAAGGAGAAGGAAGAAGAGGAGAAACAACGTAAGAAGGAGAAGGAAGAAGTTGACGAACAGCGTAAGAAGGACACGGAGGCAATAATTTCGCATATAGGGGAAATTCGTGGGGAATTATTAACAATAAAGAAAGAATGTGGAGAAGCAAAACAAATGTCAACGGTAGCACAAAAAGTAGCAGGCCTTGCCAAAACTGCAGCAACAGGGGCAATGAAAATCGCAAGAGTAACTCTTAAACTCGCAGGGCGCTTGCGACGTGCGACACAAGTCCACTCGAAATCCCTAGCGGCCTTAAAGACTCAAGGTAATATTGCGGTTACGAACATCACGAAACGAATGAAAGAAGTAGAGAGTCGGATAGCAAAACTAGAGCGAAATGGGCACACGAGCACTGCGCGTTCGGATACCAATGATGGAGCACACAGGATTGTGTCTCCGAGGAAAAGCCCGCCGTGCTCTAGCCCAGTGACAGCGTGCGGAACAAACAATGCACACGCAGAAACAGCGAGTAATAGCTCCAATAATTGCAGCCCACTTAGAAGAGTGAATGCTGAATGCCACTTCCACTGTGATACAGACGTAGCACATCACAGTTATCAGCAAGATAGATCAGGACACTCCGCAGACGTGCAAGTATCGGAAACGTCTGACAACACCAGTGCGAGGATCGGACAGAATTTTGATCACAATCACTTCCTGTCGATACTCAAATTCCAGAAGTTCAAAGATAATGGAGGGTCGATGCATCCGAAGAGCTGGGTGATGCAATTTACTAATTCATTACCGTCGTCATGGCCAACCCAGGCCAAATTAGAATTCATGTGTGGACACATCGAAGGCCAAGCCGCGGAAAAGATGCGGGGCGTGGCAGCGACGTGTCGGACTTATCAGGAATTTGTTGGTGCATTCCTGCGGACCTACTGGTCAAAGGAAACGCAAGACAGGATTAAAGAGGAAATAATATTTTGTCCTGAACTGGAAGTGTCCGGGCATAAGAGCGCAACCAAATTTTTTGATGACTTACTCAAGAAGAATCAGTTTTTAGATAGTCCATACAGCAACGGAGAAATTATTAAATTTTGCTTTTCGAAATTGCCAGTTAGGTATCAACAGACACTTGTCGGGAAGTGTGGATCTGACATAGATGCATTCAAGAGTCTACTGCGCGAACTCGAAGTAGTCTTCGATAAACAAGACGCAAAGGACAGGAAGAAGGCGCAAAATAACAAATACCACGGGCCAGCAAGGGAAGACGACAACAGATCGCATAATCGCACTGGTCAGTTAGGAAACCAGGGTTACCGAGATCAAGGTTACGCTATTCAAGGTTATGGAAACCAGAGACACGGAAACCAGAACGTCAGGGAACAGGGTCAATCCAGACAAGCAATCTGGGACAGGAGGAATGACGAACGGCAAAGCGACCGTAATTGGAGGGAGCGAAATCAAGGACAACAGGAGAACCAGGAGATTGAAATTAGACCTCCAAATCCTAATGCACGTCAGAGGAGGGGGAGTCTAAGAAGGGATTGACGCTAGTCCATAGGACTCCACCACTTCTCTCACATAAAGGAGTTCGTAGAATAGTAGTAGTGTAAGAAATGTACATAGTAGAATAGGCAAAGATATGAACCTTTTTTCGGGGAACAATAATCGTTACATTAATAGATTAAGATTGCTGAAGTATTAACACGCTGCGTGGTCTTGCATAAGAATTTACTGCTGCTATCCTCTTTTTGTTTATGTTTGCGATCTCCAATGTCGATGGAGTAGGAGACACTACCTTTTCATGAGCAATGTTTTTGTCCTTTCCTATCTGGTGTCCATGTTAAGGGATAAGGATGAGTGACGAGACGTCGCACAAACGGGCGCATACAAGAACGTGCTCTTAGAAGCGTTCTGAGAGGTCGTGATACGCTCCATAGCGGCCACAACCAGTTCGTGAGACGGTCATACCAATGCTTGCAGGCACGCGTCAGTGCACTGCACGATTGTGGTATATTGCGCGATTTCGAGGGTGAATATGGGCAGTATAGTTTTTGCAGAGCTGCGCCGGTATCGTTGTCTTGCAAGTCGGGGTGAACCTGTGAGCATTTGACTCTAATGGTGCCCTAGACGAGAGAAATGAGGGCATAAAAGCCTACCATGCTAATGTGCTGGTTGGGGATTTAGCGTGCTGCTCGTTTTTGTCACAGATGAATCACCAAGGAATTGTACTTGGATATTCGTGACATACTGTGTAGCTGGCGTGTGTTGGGTGTCTGAATCCTCAACAGGAACCAGTCCTGGCTTGGTCATATTACATTGCTTCTGGAAAGGTGTACTTCGATCGCGAAAACCGCTTCACATAGAGAAGGAAGTTGCAACTATAAATTTATTGTCGTGTATAGCCATGGCTAACCCAGTCTCTGGAGTTTCAGTGAGGCGTAATGAAAACTCGGAGGTCATGTCGTACGGCGCGCACATCACTGTCGTCAATAGCGGCGAGCAGCAAGACATCTCAGCGTAACAGGAACTATGTAAGGGTATTGTATAAGGTAAAAAATAAATAAATAAATAAATAAATAAATAAATAAAATAAAATAAATAAATAAATAAATAAAAGGGAAAGTACGATACTAGGATAAGTTAAACTGTAGGATTTAACAATAACTAGATTAATATTGTGGGGGTTTTCTACCACAAGTGTGGCGCGCGCCTGTTGAGTTGCTATTTTTCAGGTCACCAAACCACAGACCCGAGATGGAGGGACGACGGGCGAGCGAAAGTAGCGTAGTTGCATGTTCTTTATAGCACAGTAAAACTTAGACCTGCATAACAACATAATTTAATTAAAAGACGTAGAATGTAGATCGTTGGGATATGGTAGTTAATTCTTGAAGCATGTCTACTGTCGATCTATATAATTAATAGTAATATTAGTGCGGGCCCGCACATTTAGTTGTTCATCCATTACAAAGCATCAGTTATCACACACCATGTACTTACTGAGATCGGTCTCTACACGTATATCAAAATAAATTATTTCCATGTCTAGATTAGATGTTATAATGATTGCCATAGATTAATAACTATAAAAGTAAAATAAGAGTGTCTGAAATGACAGACCATCAATGTTTCATTAGGTAAATTTATTATAACATAGAAGGTCATGGGAAAAAGTTAGGCATAAGACTTTTGTAAGAATTGTACAGATGACGAGGAACGTGGCAATGCAGAGGCCAGCCAGCGCAAAAACAAGAGGTCTTCGGCTACCTGCTAGAGGGCGAGCGTCCCGTCCTACACGCTGACAGTCACCCGGCTGCCTACCTGAGGGATTACACGGGACCCTTGCCCCGCCACAAGCGAAAGTGGGGCTGGCCGTTGACCCTGACACGCGACAGCCTGCTAGCTCTCCGGACGCGGCAGCCGCTTGGAGGGATTCCCTGCGGCAGACCACGTTGTCGTGAGTACACGAAGAAGATCACATATCGTGTCAGAACCTGCGCCTCATGTGCCTCAGGACAGAAAGGGACGCTCTATACTCACCTGTTTGGGTTTTTACAACTCACTAGCATTGGCCGATCTGCATACACAAAGCAGTATCGTGCCACACTAACAAATGTATGGTCTCATGTCTTACTTCTCCTCTCTATTAGAGAGCAGTTTTTAACAATAGTCGCTCCTAGTTCGATCCTGTATGGATGACCTCACACACTTGTGGAGTCACTCCACGTGCCATCATCCCTCGTCGAACTGCAATATTGGGAAACATAAAGTTCTGTCCAGCGAGAGAAGAGACCTAGACTAGTGATGTATCCCAACGAGTAGACCTCAGAGACAATTAATCGACGTGAGGAGAGCCTATCACTGTGTCTTCCTACCATACGGCCGTGATCATATGCGTGGGTCTGACTACAATTTCAACAGCGTACTGCAGACACTCCAGAACTCCCTATTGCTGTTGCCACAACGTAGCAACTACAACCGACGTTTAGCCTTATGTGATGTCAGTACAGTGGAATCAGTGAAGTGCCACGGATATTTCTAACAATGTGATTTGGTGCCTCATTCTCAGCACAGTCGTGAACTTTGTGCAATGTGCACGCACAATTTGATGCCCCATGAACCTTGTTTTTTTTCTTAAATTTCTTTCTCTTATGTTGTTTTGTATGCGTTTGTGTTTTACACTGTAATTCTTATTACAGATTACTGTATTGTTCTCCACACCATGTTTTTTTTTGTATTTTGTGTTTATTGTTGTGTGTATGCAAACAGTGTGCCTGAAGTCCCCATAAACTGAAGCAGATACCACCACTGTCATTGTGAATGGACCATCAGTTCAGGGAACATTTTGTAAAGGTTATTCTTGCTGCAGGGAGACAGAATGAATCGGAGGTTGTAATTAGATTCTGAAAGCTCACAAAGAGATTGTTAACTTATATAGTATCATGTGTGAGTGAGGTCAGGTTAGTTTAATGATTAAAATTGTTGTAACATCTTGGGCATTTAATTGCGGAGCACTCCAACTCTGATTGTAAAGAATAAACTGCTCCATATTTGGCTCAGATGCCCGGGCCATGTTTAGAGCGTGAATGTCTGCGTGAATCGGTGTTTGGAAGGGGCTCCCTGGGTATGGATGTGTGATGTGAGTGTTAGTGTTCCATATTAAGAAGGTGAAGTTGGCTACATCATAAATAATCCTCCCTCTATGAGTTGCATTTTTCAGTTGCAATGATCTTTTTTATAGAGTGCGGTATGTGGGGTCACTTTGTAAGATTGTTCTTGGGCGATTGACTCACTACCTTGCTCCTAAGTGAGCCAACCGCTCACCAATTACAATCTAAAATGGCGTAGGGGCAATGAGAGGTGGCATGAGCCCCCTCTCATATTTCTATCTTACGATTCTCCTCTCTAGTTGCATGCGGTGGA
This sequence comes from Schistocerca nitens, assembly GCF_023898315.1. Taxonomy (NCBI): domain Eukaryota; kingdom Metazoa; phylum Arthropoda; class Insecta; order Orthoptera; family Acrididae; genus Schistocerca; species Schistocerca nitens. The sequence goes on from NC_064622.1 coordinate 343,982,873, forward strand.
GGGTTGCTTTTCCTTAACACGCGTACTTCCCACGCAGCGTCTCTCGTCACCCGGGTGGGCCGGTGACAGGCGGGCTCTGTGGAACTGGAGAGAGTTAAGCCGACGTGTGTGAGGCAGTCGAGTGAATGCTTTTCAGACGCCGACATTGTCAAGAGACACGCCCGCTGGGGTGTGAAGTAGCGGCTGGGCTAGAGGTTCCGTTACTTCAGAGAAACTTTGCGAAAACACTTTCTGGCGGGCTACCAGCGAGGCGTGGGAATGACTTGTGTACCCACGCAGTTGTGGCGGGAAAATTCCCGCACTTTCTGCAAAATCAGCACAGAAATTGGCGCCAAGAATCTCCATTGGTGGAATGGTAGTGCTCCGGCAATGGAGTGGAATTTCCGCCGGTTTTCGAGTTGCTGATTGGAACGTAACCACGGCCACTGTCGTGGGGGCGGGAATGTTCGGTGTTCGGCCTGTACGGGTGCTCTGGGAAGTCGGTAGTCGCCTTTCGGTCGAGGACGTCGGAGCAACCAGCCCTCGCCTGCGGTACGCCAGATCGTGTTCTGGGAGATAAGAAGACTGTTGGTAATGTACGTCCGCAGCACCGGCAGATAGGGATTTTCCTAGGTGATAATCAGAGCTCAGCAGAGCGCGCCTGTTCATCCTTTTCTAACTTTGTTCAGTTTCGAGTAGCAGCAATTACTATTGGGTTAGCTGTGTGTCTCTCTTGAGATTTGAGTGGAAAGGAATTGGCTCCACATACCACTTCGTCTTAAACCTCACGATCTAAGTTAGGGACAACTTCACCTTTACTGTGTTTGTATGAATCTCCAATTTTAGCCAATTTGATGTTTTATATTTCCTGTGTCTCTTTTACTATTCTGCGTTTAATCTTAATAAATCATATTGTTATTTTGGACAGAACTTTCTTTCTGTTAATCAATAGAGCAACCCTATCATTCCTCACTATGCTAATGAAACCTTTGTTTATTTAACTTATTTATCAAATTAAATTATTGCAGGTGCCAAACTCTCTTCTACTCCACTAGCAGGGTTGATTAGAGTCAGTTTGCGTATTTGTTTTATCCTTGTGCAACAGCAAAAGTCGGAGTTAGAATAGGGGGGGCTTAGAGCATGATTTACACATGTGGATTCTAGTAGAATTTAGTGATAAATACACTACTAGCCCCGGCACCTCGCAAAATTTTTCTTCGTTTGTTGAGTAATTACACAAACCAGGTAATTTATCAAAAGAATTTTATCTGCACAAAAAATACTCTACAACGATTCACATTACTTTATCAGAAGCTCAGAACTACAAGTTTTATTGGAGTTTGGTTTTGGAGACCGGAATGGCTGTGTTTGACAGAACATCTCTCCACCCATATAAAAGGCTCCCATATACCGACGCCTCGAAGAATGAGGAAAGATGTGGTTGTGCTTATTTGGATAACAGCTAATACCTTTGGGAATAACGATTAGGAGAACTGAGCTTGTAGCTATATATAGAACGCTTCGGTAGGCCGAGAAGCATCTGGATGATCTCATCGCCTATGTTTCTGATTCCGTATCAACGGCTTAGTGTATCGTCCGGTCACATTGGACGTCACGAATCCGATATTAAAGCTCGCAACTAGGAATCACTGTGCTATCGTGTGCTGGATAAAAGCTCACTGCTGCATTCCTGGAACTGAAACAGCAGTCAAGCTGGACAACGTAGCCGATTACGAAGGGGAGAGGGTACATAAATTCATTACTACTATTTTTGTTTCGCTGATTCGAATACATTCACAACATAGCATTCTTATTTACATACATAAAACCCCCTCTCCCTTTTTCACTCTCTCTCTCTCTCTGTCTCTCAATTTTTCCATGCCATAACACTGAGTACTGCTATTTTTATTGAACTGTCCATTGTAATAGTAATTACTTTGTGTGCTTCAAGGCCTGGTGTAGGTCTTTCAATTGGATGCCACTGCAGCTACTTATGTACCCCTAACTTACCTTCCCAATTCAGGAGGGGGAATAGGATCTAAAGTTTAAAGTCGAATCCAAACCACAATGCGTTTCTTCATCCTGCGGAGAGGTTAAACCTAAAGACAGAACTGAAAAATTTCGGCAGTTTGACTTGACTTCGATTCTTAAATCTCTGTTTCGTATCGTGTGTTTCAGCACTTCTTTTTGTTTTACGTACCTGTCAGTCTTTTGTGATTTTTTTCGGCAGTTCTGTGCGGATGTCGAATGACATCTCTCAAATTACATCGGTGCTGATTTCACACAGTATTTTTTATTACAAAGGATCGCCAATGCTCCTGGCAGAACAAACTGAGTTACTGTGACAACTGGCACTTGAGGCCCAACTAATTGTCCGTAAATACCTCTACATCCGCAACAGAAAAGGAGCTCCATGATAGATCCAAATACCCTGATATTTGAAGTGCTATGGTGTTGTTACCATCCCCATAATCCATGTTCAGTTGCCAATGAGATTAGATAACCATGACTGAATCTGATTGCCAGTTGTGATGTCACCTGAATTGTCTCAACAATTGTAACACTACGAGACCTAAAATGTCAGAAAGGGGACTATTTTCTGTGTAGATGAGATTCTGTTCTGCACGTATCTGTTGTTAGAGCACAGGGAGGGGCAATGTTTGCAGGACTACTACTTCTGACTCTACGATGGCATTTGTGGGAATCTCTGGGATGGGATCTCCAACAGTGCATCCTTGCGCTCTGTTGACCAGTTAAACTTCACTTCTCTCTTCAGAAAATGAATGAGCGCCTGAGCTGTTTCTGCTAATTTTAATAGAAATTTCCGGTAACAGTCCGCCACTTCAAGCAAGACTGCTCTTCTTTTTCTATATACAGTTCCAGGAAATCCCGTATGGCTTTTATTATCCTGGGATCCATCCATACTCACTCTCAATTACTGCAGTTCTTCTAGTCTGGAGTGACACTTCTCTAAACTGAGTGTTAGTTGAACCACGTGCAGCTGCGTGAACATTGCCCTTAGCTGTAATATATGCTATTTCATGTTCTTGACAAAGAAGTCATGTCATCAAAATACACCGTATACTGTGTCGGTTTAGATTCTGGCGGTAATCTGTCTAAGAGGCCCTGAAATATGGCCAGTGCATTTTTGAATCAAAACAGCATATGCTGATACTGGTAACGGCCTGATGAGACCATAAATGTCTATGGGTGATCCGTTGGATCTCTAATTGATGATAATCACTGTTCATATCCATCGTAGAAAAATGTCTACATTGCCCTGTATTACCCGATGTTTTCGTTATATTGAGGATTTAATAAGCATCTGTAACTGTACATTTGTTAAGGTACTGGTAGTCAGTACAAAAATGATATGTTTTTATCCTATCTGTACTTTTCTGCTGAACGATTACCAATGGCACTCTCCATGAAGTGGTACTCTCATCCATAATATCGTCTTGCAGCTGTTGGTTAATAAATTCTTGCGTCATTGATTGCAGGTGATGTGGTATACGGTCGAGTTTATTATACATTAGCAGTTCATTTCCAGTTGGAATTCCATGCTGTGTCACAAGTTGCTGGCAAAAAACCATGAGGACTAAATAGATCCTCATATTCTAAGAATAACTGCTCCATCACCATCTTCTCTGCTCCTTCCAGATGTGCTATCTTTTCCCATAACATTGCTAAACAGGCAGATTTTTTAAGGATAGGGTATTAGTTTACCCTACTTAAAATATCTTCCAGCAAGATCTTCAAATCTCTTGACCAATTTCATGTCCATAGCCCTAAAATTTCTATCCTGACGTGCACTACCTATTCAGTGTCTCTCTTCTGTATGTGTACAGTATCCATGTGCATGAAACATGGTTATTTGTCCAATTCATCATTTTCCTCGAGCTACTTATTTATAAAAGCTGTTCCTCTGTGGCTGTTAACAGGTTTTCTTTGAATGCTAGCACATACTATCTATACGTACCGAAAAAACTAGACACTATGGTAGCAGTAGAATATAGGATAGGTACCATCACTCACCAAAAACAAGTTCTTTATTATTCGATAGCTACATAGAGGAGGTCGACCACTGTGCCTCAGGTACTGATTGTAGTGGCTAATAACAGCAGGTGACATCTAATGAGGAGGCGAAATGCTGTGGCAACATAACAGCAGCTGTTGCCCTTGCTGAACGCTAGTCGGTTGTCAGCTCTGCTGTGCAGAAAGCTTTATGGCTGGGCTTGGGTACGCTACACACAGTCTGTGGCAGCAGGCAGGAATGTTCAATGCTCCAAGTCGAACCCAAGATCCTTGGAGACTGGCTGGAATCTCCGGTATGGCACCCACTGGGCGGCTTCACCCTGGCAAATGCTGTTTGAAGGCCAGAACTATCAGGGCTAGCTGATGATTTCTAGTCCAGTAGTTTCCCCTAGCTGATAGTACAGCTTGATGAGATTGCACTAGCCTAGCTGCACATTCCATTGATATCTGGCACGGAGACTCTGCCGTTGGACGGCAAGGTGCTGAAGGACTGCTGCTATAGGGTGAGCAGGGAGCACACTACACACTCTGGCTGGGTGCATTATGAACGCATCACATAGTTAGCCATAGAAACGCTGTGTTGTACTGCACCATGTACCAATGCAGCCCACTAGTGTCTGTAGGACACTGCATTTTAGGATACTAAACCATCAGTATTGCTGTGCCCAGGTGCAGAATTACGTCAGTAACTGGCTGCTTGAGGCTGATCATGATTTTGTTGTAAGCCAAGGAACTGGAGTGTTGGACCTTTCTGCAATAATTATGGAGATGCACAATAAAAGTTTTGTAAGTTAGGATTTAGAAGCGATCAGAGGGAAACCAGTTCTATCAGTAATACTCTCATTCGCTAATAGAGACAAAGTAACCAGTTGAGAAATTTTACTCATTGCTTCTCCAGAATACTTCTTCTAGGAAACGTCATTGTATATGTCTTCCCAACACAACAATAGTTATATCTGTTATGTTCTTCACAAACTGAAATCGCTTCTTGCACCACCACACAGACAGATGTACCAATTCAATACTAGCTTCCGCTCCTGGTAGCTGAGTGGTCAGCGCGACAGAATACCAATCCTGGGTGCTTTGTTGTCCTAATCATCATCATTTCATCCCCATCGACGAGCAAGTCGCCGAAGTGGCGTCAAATCGAAAGACTTGCGCCCCAGCGAACGGTCTACCCGACGGGAAGCCCTAGTCACACGACATTTTAATACCAGTCTGAAGGAAGTCAGAACATATAATGGAATTAAGCTAAGTCATAAAGCTAATAAAATTTCAGAATTTTTCATCTGAATTTATTTCTGTGTATCAACAGGTTTTCCCTATTCATGTTAGGCATCTTCAGTGGTCAATAATATATAAAAAGATTAATTTTATTTTACATTTTTTGATGAGGGATTTGTAGCGATTCTTACTCAGTTTTGTTCAAACCTGGCTATTTCTCTTTATAAGTGTATGTTTGTTTTTTTACTTACATTTATTTTGTGTCCTGTTCATGCAACCGTTTGTTGTGCTTTGGATACTAAATGTACATAGTACAGGTTTCTTCCAGGAAACATTTCTTTGCACATAAACTTTACTGCAGTATACTACACATGCTTTCACTGTTTGGTCACATGCTTTAGAGGTGTCTGAGTTATCATGGGGGCTGTTGCAGGGGAGAATATTGTGGGTTGTTGGACTGGTAAAAGGGGCTGTGTGGATAGTGGACCTCAGTGACGTGCCTTTCTATTAGTTCAGTATTGTTTCATTCTTTCTGAACTTGTTTTCCTTTCTTCTTCAGAGATGTTTTTACTGGCTGGTTCCAATGGCTCTGAGCACAATGGGACTTAACTTCTGAGGTCATCAGTCCCCTAGAACTTAGAACTACTTAAACCTAAGTAACCTAAGGACATCACACACATCCATGCACGAGGCAGGATTCGAACCTGCGGCCGTAGCGGTCGCCCGGTTCCAGACTGTAGCGCCTAGAACAGCCCGGCCACTGCGGCCCGCTTTTTTTACCGACTTGGAACTTTTGTAGTTTTATGGTTCAAATGGCTCTGAGCACTATGGGACTTAACATCTGTTGTCATCAGTTCCCTAGAACTTAGAACTACTTGAACCTAACTAACCTAACTAGCAGTCGCGCGGTTCCGGACTGAGCGCCTAGAACCGCGAGACCACCGCGGCCGGCTTAATGTATGGGCATATAGACTGTAATTTGGAGTTCTCTTAAGTCATTCTCGGTTTCCTTAAACCAATTTGGTTCGGTTTCTTTTTTGCAGAAGAAGTCAAAAAATTGTTTTTGTTGATCTAGTTAGGTTCATTCTAAGGATGTGTCCATAAAAATCAGTTCTTTTTTTCCTCCCCGTGTTCTCAGCATTATTATAATTATAATAATAATTATTATTTTATCATTATTATTTATCTTCCTTTATTTCCTTTTTATTTTTGTAGCAGATTGTGAATTAGTCTGAATATTGGTCTTCTGTTGTTCTTCATTTGCTTATTGAGAATGTTTTAAAATCAATTTGTGGCTTTCCACATGAAATATTCTCCCTTTGTTTTGTTTTTATGGTTTAAGATTTCCATGTTTGATTTTATCCCAGTGTGACAGTGATTTTCTTTCATTAGATGTTCTGCACATCTGAAGTGGGTACAGTCACTCTTCAATGCCTTATATGATCTTTGTATCTATGTTAAAGTTTCTTGCAGTCATCCCACTGTATTTAGAGTTGCAGCTGTTACATGTTAATTCATATATTTTTTAACTCTTGTATATGTCTTTCACTTCTTTCACAGTTTTTTATTTCCTTTTTGCTATGTGTTCGATGGATATATTAATTTTATGTTTTTTTAATATGTTATTAATCTTGTGTGTGAGTCACTTGTGGTATGTTATAGTGTGCCATATTTTCTTGCTGAAGACTGCGTTTTCTGGTTTGTGTGTTATTGTTATTTGTAGATATATCCAGACTATTTTTAAATTTACTGTCTTCTGTCTGTATTTTCTTTTTAATGGCGTCTTGTCGTCTGTGTTCTTTTCTGTTTTATGTTCATCGCTTTCTGCTATCTTAATGATTATGTTTAGCTCTTCTTGATATTTATCTTTGTTTAAAGGTATTCTGCACAATCTGCATGCCAAATGTCTGATCTCCTATTATTTGAGAATAAGAATGGTTTGATTCCTGGTGAATTATCATGTGTTATTTGGTTCCTTTGTGAAAATGGGGACATTGTGTTCTACATCTACATCTACATCTACATCTACATTTATACTCCGCAAGCCACCCAACGGTGTGTGGCGGAGGGCACTTTACGTGCCACTGTCATTACCTCCCTTTCCTGTTCCAGTCGCGTATGGTTCGCGGGAAGAACGACTGTCTGAAAGCCTCCGTGCGCGCTCTAATCTCTCTAATTTTACATTCGTGATCTCCTCGGGAGGTATAAGTAGGGGGAAGCAATATATTCGATACCTCATCCAGAAACGCACCCTCTCGAAACCTGGCAAGCAAGCTACACCGCGATGCAGAGCGCCTCTCTTGCAGAGTCTGCCACTTGAGTTTATTAAACATCTCCGTAACGCTATCACGGTTACCAAATAACGCTGTGACGAAACGCGCCGCTCTTCTTTGGATCTTCTCTATCTCCTCCGTCAACCCGATCTGGTACGGATCCCACGCTGATGAGCAATACTAAAGTATAGGTCGAACGAGTGTTTTGTAAGCCACCTCCTTTGTTGATGGGCTACATTTTCTAAGCACTCTCACAATGAATCTCAACCTGGTACCCGCCTTACCAACAATTAATTTTATATGATCATTCCACTTCAAATCGTTCCGCACGCATACTCCCAGATATTTTACAGAAGTAACTGCTACCAGTTTTTGTTCTGCTATCATATAATCATACAATAAAGGATCCTTCTTTCTATGTATTCGCAATACATTACATTTGTCTATGTTAAGGGTCAGTTGCCACTCCCTGCACCAAGTGCCTATCCGCTGCACTTCTTCCTGCATTTCGCTACAATTTTCTAATGCTGCAACTTCTCTGTATACTACAGCATCATCCGCGAAAAGCCGCATGGAACTTCCGACGCTATCTACTAGGTCATTTATATATATTGTGAAAAGCAATGGTCCCATAACACTCCCCTGTGGCACGCCAGAGGTTACATTAACTTCTGTAGACGTCTCTCCATTGATAACAACATGCTGTGTTCTGTTTGCTAAAAACTCTTCAATCCAGCCACACAGCTGGTCTGATATTCCGTAGGCTCTTACTTTGTTTATCAGGCGACAGTGCGGAACTGTATCGAACGCCTTCCGGAAGTCAAGAAAAATAGCATCTACCTGGGAGCCTGTATCTAATATTTTCTGGGTCTCATGAACAAATAAAGCGAGTTGGGTCTCACATGATCGCTGTTTCCGGAATCCATGTTGATTCCTACATAGTAGATTCTGGGTTTCCAAAAACGACATGATACTCGAGCAAAAAACATGTTCTAAAATTCTACAACAGATCGACGTCAGAGATATAGGTCTATAGTTTTGCGCATCTGCTCGACGACCCTTCTTGAAGACTGGGACTACCTGTGCTCTTTTCCAATCATTTGGAACCCTCCGTTCCTCTAGAGACTTGCGGTACACGGCTGTTAGAAGGGGGGCAAGTTCTTTCGCGTACTCTGTGTAGAATCAAATTGGTATCCCGTCAGGTCCAGTGGACTTTCCTCTGTTGAGTGATTCCAGTTGCTTTTCTATTCCTTGGACACTTATTTCGATGTCAGCCATTTTTTCGTTTGTGCGGGGATTTAGAGAAGGAACTGCAGTGCGGTCTTCCTCTGTGAAACAGCTTTGGAAAAAGGTGTTTAGTATTTCAGCTTTACGCGTGTCATCCTCTGTTTCAATGCCATCATCATCCCGCAGTGTCTGGATATGCTGTTTCGAGCCACTTACTGATTTAACGTAAGACCAGAACTTCCTAGGATTTTCTGTCAAGTCGGTACATAGAATTTTACTTTCGAATTCACTGAACGCTTCACGCATAGCCCTCCTTACGCTAACTTTGACATCGTTTAGCTTCTGTTTGTCTGAGAGGTTTTGGCTGCGTTTAAACTTGGAGTGAAGCTCTCTTTGCTTTCGCAGTAGTTTCCTAACTTTGTTGTTGTACCACGGTGGGTTTTTCCCGTCCCTCACAGTTTTACTCGGCACGTACCTGTCTAAAACGCATTTTACGATTGCCTTGAACTTTTTCCATAAACACTCAACATTGTCAGTTTCGGAACAGAAATTTTCGTTTTGATCTGTTAGGTAGTCTGAAATCTGCCTTCTATTACTCTTGCTAAGCAGATAAACCTTCCTCCCTTTTTTTATATTCCTATTCACTTCCATATTCAGGGATGCTGCAACGGCCTTATGATCACTGATTCCCTGTTCTGCACATACAGAGTCGAAAAGTTCGGGTCTGTTTGTTATCAGTAGGTCCAAGATGTTATCTCCACGAGTCGGTTCTCTGTTTAATTGATCGAGGTAATTTTCGGATAGTGCACTCAGTATAATGTCACTTGATGCTCTGTCCCTACCACCCGTCCTAAACATCTGAGTGTCCCAGTCTATATCTGGTAAATTGAAATCTCCACCTAAGGCTATAACATGCTGAGAAAATTTATGTGAAATGTATTCCAAATTTTCTCTCAGTTGTTCTGCCACTAATGCTGCTGAGTCGGGAGGTCGGTAAAAGGAGCCAATTATTAACCTAGCTTGGTTGTTGAGTGTAACCTCCACCCATAATAATTCACAGGAACTATCCACTTCTACTTCACTACAGGATAAACTACTACTAACAGCGACGAACACTCCACCACCGGTTGCATGCAATCTATCCTTTCTAAACACCGTCTGTACCTTTGTAAAAATTTCGGCAGAATTTATCTCTGGCTTCAGCCAGCTTTCTGTACCTATAACGATTTCAGCTTCGGTGCTTTCTATCAGCGCTTGAAGTTCCAGTACTTTACCAACGCAGCTTCGACAGTTGACAATTACAATACCGATTGCTGCTTGGTCCCCGCATGTCCTGACTTTGCCCCGCACCCGTTGATGCTGTTGCCCTTTCTATACTTGCCCAAGGCCATCTAACCTAAAAAACCGCCCAGCCTACGCCACACAACCGCTGCTACCCGTGTAGCCGCTTGTTGCGTTTAGTGGACTCCCGACCTATCCAGCGGAACCCGAAACCCCACCACCCTATGGCGCAAGCCGAGGAATCTGCAGCCCACATGGTCGCAGAACCGTCTCAGCCTCTGATTCAGACCCTCCACTCGGCTCTGTACCAAAGGTCCGCAGTCAGTCCTGTCGACGATGCTGCAGATGGTGAGCTCTGCTTTCATCCCGCTAGCGAGACTGGCAGTCTTCACCAAATCAGATAGCCGCCGGAAGCCAGAGAGGATTTCCTCCGATCCATAGCGACACACATCATTGGTGCCGACATGAGCGACCACCTGCAGATGGGTGCACCCTGTACCCTTCATGGCATCCGGAAGGACCCTTTCCGCATCTGGAATGACTCCCCCCGGTATGCACACGGAGTGCACATTGGTTTTCTTCCCCTCTCTTGCTGCCATTTCCCTAAGGGGCCCCATTACGCGCCTGACGTTGGAGCTCCCAACTACCACTAAGCCCACCTCTGCGACCGCCCGGATCTTGCAGACTGAGGGGCAACCTCTGGAACAGGACAAGCAGCCATGTCAGGCCGAAGATCAGTATCAGCCTGAGACAGAGCCTGAAACCGGTTCGTCAGACAAACTGGAGAGGCCTTCCGTTCAGCCCTCCGGAATGTCTTTCGCCCCCTGCCACACCTTGAGACGACCTCCCACTCTACCACAGGTGAGGGATCAGCCTCAATGCGGGCAGTATCCCGGGCAACCACAGTCGTAGTCCGATCGGGGGATGCGTGGGACGTGCTGGCCGTCCCCGACAAACCCCATCCGGGCCCCCACAGTGATGCCCATTGGCAACAGCCTCAAGCTGTGTGACCGAAGCCAACACTGCCTGAAGCTGGGAGCGAAGGGATGCCAACTCAGCCTGCATCCGAACACAGCAGTTGCAGTCCCTATCCATGCTAAAAACTGTTGTGCAAAGAACGTCTGAACTAATTTACAGAGAGCGCAAACAAATCGACAAAATTTAAACGGTTATTAAAATACAAGATTGCCTAGTAAATGCAGTAATGCTGCTACTTGCGCACTGCTGACACACTGCTCGGCGGCGGAAGGAGACTACGCGATTTTACACTATTCAGGTACTAAAACGCGATGCTACGACTCTCAAATACTATAATACGCCCGAAATTTATGAATTAAACAATGCAAGTACCAAAAACACGCAAAGAAATTAAGAATTAAACTATGTAACAAATGAGTGAGCTAGGAGTATACGACTTGCTGCTGCAGCCGCTTATCCAACGGCGGCAGGGAGCACACTGACTGTGACCAACCGACACTGGCCGTCCAAAACAAACACAGAAGACAAACGACTACGCGAATTTACACTATTCAGGTACTAAAACGCGATGCTACAACTCTCAAATACTATAATACGCCCGAAATTTATGAATTAAACAATGCAAGTACCAAAAACACGCAAAGAAATTAAGAATTAAACTATGTAACAAATGAGTGAGCTAGGAGTATACGACTTGCTGCTGCAGCTGCTTATCCAACGGCGGCAGTTGTTAGGTTTTATGATTTTGAGTTCATGGTAGTGCATTGCTGTTTCTGCTTCTGTTTCACTGGTGAAGGTTATTTATCTGTCTACATAAGCTGTTATACGTTCTTGCAGTTCACCCGTGAGGCATGTGATATCATCTACATATCTTTGCCAGTATATTACTTTATATTATTTTGTTTCTATTACTTTGGTGAAAATTCTGTTTGTAATGTGTTTCATTAGCATATTTGCTAGTATGGATGAGACTGGGCTTCCTCCATCTCCACCCCAAAAACCCCACTCCAATTTCCTCTGCAACAACTTCTGTGGTACCTCAGTCCAAAATGAATGTAGGTAAAAACCACAGCCATATACATACTGATAGAAGCAGCAGGTTTGGATAACACTGTCAATATATCATTACAAATCTTCTATGAAAACATATAAAGTAAAAATAGTCTTTTTAATATTTTATAGAACGCTGAAGATGCCTAACATGAACAGGCGAAATACGTATGGTACATAGAAATAAATCCATTCGCAAAAGAATTGGAATTAGTGACTGAGGAAAGTGGCTACAAATATTAACAACATGTAATTTAAGTTGAGGAGTAGCATGTGTACATAGAAACATTTCTGGTGAAATGTCAAAAGTATTTTGCAATTTACTGTGATGCTAATATGAATCTCTGCTTCCCCAGCTCAGATTTCAGATCACGGTTATGCTCTTCTATTCTTGCAGCATTACAGTAATAGAAATGAATTATTATTTCTTGTGCTTTAGCAAGACAAACTTAGCTGTTCCAGTTATATACCTTAATGTGTCACTACTGCTGGACAACTGTAAGTGTTTGTGTCTCTCACATCCAGAGCCTCTACATTATATATGAGCAAGTTGAGTAGATTTTTTGTCACATTTAACGATTTCGAACGAGTTGTACTAAATAAAACTAAAGACCAAAATTGCCAATAATGAGTTCCCGTGACTAATGCGTAAGCCTTACTTTTCTGTTTTTCCTAGTGATCCGTTTCCTAAATTTTCTCTTTGGCATCGAATATTACACATTACATGAAGCTCCTCTTTTTAAATGCAAAGAGTTATGTATGTGTTTTTCTCTACTTATTCTTTTCAGATTATTGTTGTTTCTTCTGTCACTAATCAATTGAGATTTTGTGGACTCTTTTATAGTGCAACCTTCCAAAGACCTAGTGAGTTTATGATGGCTTTCTTTGAGGTCCATGTTTGATTGTATTGGAAACCACAATCGAATGTAGCAGTTCAGAAAGCAAAAACCTAACTGAAGCTTTAGAGTGACGTGTTCAGTATTCCCCCAAACTTCTACATTTTTCTTTATTACTTCGTTCGTGCCATTGTTATTGAATTTGATAGCAGGTACAGATTAGGTGCATGATTCTTTCTGATTTTTTTGAATCCAAGGAACTCTCTACAGTGTAGGCAGTTATCTGTGATTTATTCTCTTTTTACACAGTATTTTTATCATTCCTCTCCGTTATTGTCTCTGTTCTTCAGTAAGGATTCTTCTTAATTTGTGTATATCTTCTTTTTGAAAATCTTGAAACTGTTTACGTTTTGAATTTGTTTTGTGTTTTGAATACTTCTGTCCGGTATTACTGCCTTTTTAAGTGATACTGAATGTTGTTGATGCAATTATATTTGTTCTTGTTGTTGCAGTAATACTATACATCTGTGTGGTTAATCCCCATTCTCTCATTATTCTAAAATGTGCAGTAAAGATAATGTGCCTTATAGTGTTTCTGTTTATATTGAAATTGTGGGAGGCTATTGTACTTTGGTAGAAGTTTCGTACTTCCAGTCCTGTAATATGAGCTTAACATGTTTTCTTACTCCCTGTTAAAATAATGGATTCACATTTATGCCATGCAGTCTTTTTCTGATATTACAAAAATTACTCTGGAAAATTAAGGCTTTTCAAGTATGAAAACATGCTCAAGGTAGAACATGGTCATGTACCTAGGAACAAATAATCTACTGAAATTTAATGCCATTGCAATTGAGAAAATCATGTCAATACTGTATTCAGTCGTCCATTCGTTACATTGCCCAATTCAGTGTTATTAACGTCCAGTCATATAGTTGGTACCAGTAGATTTCTATTTTGGGCAGTGTGAAAAGTTAGTCTGACTGTCTTTTTTACATTAAGAAGCTGCGTGTTATCTTTAAGTCATGAGTTTAATTTATCTGTGGTTCTGTCTACACCAGACTGGATAGTTTCTTCTGTAGCAGATATGAGAACTGTAGTGTCACCGCCAGACAGAACAGTTTTAGTCTGTGGTAGGCTATATGAAAGATCATTTATGTAAACAGAAAGCAGTAAGGGGCCTAAAACTGAGCTGTGGGGAATGTCTTGCTTTATGATTTGTGTGGAAGCATCTTCAGCTATGGCTGTTCCGGGAGGGCTTAATTTCATTTAATTCAACATGCTGCTATCGATCTTTCAGGAAGATTTTAAACCAGTCATGTGCAGTTCCTCTTATTCCATAGAAATACATCTTTTGCAGCAGGATGCTGTGATTTACTGTGTCAAAGGCCTTTTTGTGAGGTCTAGAAAAGTATCTATGGCTGAAAGTTTTTATTGACAAGCTCCAGAATAAGATATAATAATTCATGTAGTGCACAATCAGTAGTTTTCTTTCCTTGGAAATCAAAGTGAGCAGCTGACAAGATTTTTGCTTTGTTTCAAAATGAATTAAGTCTGATTGCCATTATATGTTCAAATACTTCACTAAATACTGAGAGCACCGCAATAGGTCGATAGATGCTAGAATCGTCTTAACTTCTGTTTTTATGAATAATTATGATTCTTGCAATTTTGAGCTTACTAGGATATATACCATTCAGGAATGAGGAGTTCATAATGTGAGTCAATGGTTTACTGACAGGGCTGTTGCATTTATGAAGGAGAAAGCAGAGGTCTTTGTCTTGTTCACCAAATGATATTTTTTCTTTATTTTGCTATGAATTATTTCTTCTATCTCTGTTTGTGGTGTTGGCATTAAGAACAGTGTGTCAGGGTATAAATTTGGTGCTAATTTTAGTAGATGATTTTTGTTGAGGTGGTCAGTCAGACATTCAACTGTTTTTGTGAAGTAGTGGTTGAATTCATGTGCTGTTACTTTTTGCTGAAAAACGATTTTCCTTTTACTTTTAGATTAATGTCACTTGGTTGTTGCTTTCCTCTACCAATGCTTGTATATATGATTTGCCACATGCATTTGCGTTTATTTTAGAGGTTATCATTTTGTAGCTTTCTGGACGCACTAACTACATTCCTAAATACCTTTTTATAAAAAAAATAGCGGTTTTCTTAAATGTTTCGTTACAGGCTAGTCCAGTTTTACTAATAGACAGAGGTTCTCTTTTCCTTTGAGATGATCTGATGATTTCTGTGACGATCCAGTTGCAGGCTTTTCCGCCGCTGTTTATACCTTTCGTGTCTAAGGGGAAGTAATAGTTAATGTAATACCAGAAAAATCTAAGGATGCTACATATTTGCTGTCTACAATTTGAACCTGATATACGTTTTACCAGTTTTCTTTCTGCATATCAGAGAGGAAAGCGTGCATATTGTTTTTATTTAAGTTTCTCCTCTGTAAACAATTTTTTTGGGTTGAATCTTGTTCATTAGCAAGTTAACCTGCATAATCAACGCTTTGTGGTCTGAGAATCATGAAGTTACACAGGATAACTGTGCAATTGATGTTACTGGCTACGTGGTCCAAAAAATAAATGCTGTAGTTTGTTATCCTAGTCGGAGTTAACCATCAAATTAGCGGTTCAAAAATTTTTGAAACCAAAATGACTGGTGTCTTCTGAGAGAAAATTTATGTTAAAATCACCACATATTAAAATACTAAAAGACTTTCTTTCACTTAATTTTTCTATTACTAATGATAGATTTTTGTGAAAGGAGCTCATGTTGCCGTAGGGTGGTCTGCAAACTGTTGTTATATAAACATGCAAGTCTATAAGCTCAATGCCTGGCAGTTATATTTCATTTTCAAAGCAATGGGAATTGCATATGGTGCGGGAGGGACGTTGATTTTTATACCTCCACCGCTAAAAGCTTTTCTTGAAAAGTGACTCACAAGCCTAAAATGTGGTAATGCAGCTCTTTCTGTTTCGAAAGACCTTGTGAAGTGCTCATTAATACGCATCTTCTGTGCATATGACAGATGATTTTCACCTTTAATTCAGGTTTCTGATTCATTTAGTTTATATTTTTAGCCCTGATACTTTTGGTTAAGTTGCATTGTACACTGATGAGATTTATTAGACACTGCCTTATTATTTGTAACTGCCTGTAAGGTTCATTGGAAGCATTAAAGTGGATCTCACTAAAATGTATAGAACCAGAAATTTTTATAAATGCTCCTCGAAGCACAATCTCACAGCTAACAACAACAAAAAAGACCGTAGAAAATAGCGGAAACTGCTTATGGTGTCTCTAGCGCGTATTTCCTTCATGTGATTATAGACTCAGCCACTAGACTGATGTATCGATCAAAACATCATGTGTTTCTAAGTACACTACCCTCTAGGATCAACAGTCCCTCCTATACTTATTGCAATGGAGCACCTGGTTTACAGACGTTTGAGGTTAGGCGAGACATGCTTCACTACGAGGTGCATTCAGGTTCTAAGGCCTCCGATTTTTTTTTCTAATTTACTCACCCGAAATCGATGAAACTGGCGTTACTTCTCGACGTAATCGCCCTGCAGACGTACACATGTTTCACAACGCTGACGCCATGATTCCATGGCAGCGGCGAAGGCTTCTTTAGGAGTCTGTTTTGACCACTGGAAAATCGCTGAGGCAATAGCAGCACGGCTGGTGAATGTGCGGCCACAGAGAGTGTCTTTCATTGTTGGAAAAAGCCAGAAATCACTAGGAGCCAGGTCAGGTGAGTAGGAAGCATGATGAATCACTTCAAAGTTGTTATCATGAAGAAAGTGTTGCGTAACATTAGCTCGATGTGCGGGTGCGTTGTCTTGGTAAAACAGCACATGCGCAGCCCTTCCCGGACGTTTTTGTTGCAGTGCAGGAAGGAATTTGTTCTTCAAAACATTTTCGTAGGATGCACCTGTTACCGTAGTGCCCTTTGGAACGCAATGGGTAAGGATTACGCTCTCGCTGTCCCAGAACATGGACACCATCATTTTTTCAGCACTGGCGGTTACCCGAAATTTTTTTGGTGGCAGTGAATCTGTGTGCTTCCATTGAGCTGACAGGCGCTTTGTTTCTGGATTGAAAAATGGCATCCACGTCTCATCCATTGTCACAACCGACGAAAAGAAAGTCCCATTCATGCTGTCGTTGCGTGTCAACATTACTTGGCAACATGCCACACGGGCAGCCATGTGGTCGTCCGTCAGCATTCGTTGCACCCACCTGGATGACACTTTTCGCATTTTCAGGTCGTCATGCAGGATTGTGTGCACAGAACCCACAGAAATGTCAACTCTGGAGGCGATCTGTTCAACAGTCATTCGG